>NC_134048.1:16898342-18181732 GCF_965140245.1 Athene noctua
TGCCCTCCCAGATCTCCATCTCAAAAATCTCCCCATTCCTTGAGTCCAGACTCACATGGGATTTCTTGGGTTTTCTTTCCTCTGTTTTGGGCAATTTGGCTTTTTGCCCTCTTTTTGATCACTTGTCCAACAGTGGAGAATTGTGCCTGCCAGGTAAATGGATGGGTTTTGCAGCTGCATGGCTATCTCATGTCAGACAGGATCACACCTTGACCGAGCTGGTGTTGAAAGGTGTAATTTCTGCCCTCTCATCATTGCCCTTTTAAGCCATGCCTAAATGCAACTGAATTTTAACATCTGGAGGCCAAAAGATATTCAAAGCCTGATCACCTAGGAGAAAGAAGCAAGCTCTTTTAGCAGCCTGAGAGACCTCGCTGACAGCCTGAGAGGGGTGTTTGCACCTGCTACAACATGTAGAATTATTTCTGGATTTTCAGCCTTGTCTTCATTCATCTGTGGCAATATCCTGGCATTGTGTTCCCATGTAGAAGCAAGAAAAAACAATGGTGAACTCTCATTTAGCATCTTTCTAGGATCCTTTCCTAATCAGCTATCCTAAATGCAGGAAAACCAGTCTAGCTACAAAAGGGACAGGTTGCAGCAAAAATCGAAATGCAGCCCGGCTTCTAAAACACATCTGATCTAAGACAGGCCTGGTTCACATGTACCTCCAAACCTGGCTCAGAGCTTTTACTCTGTGGGTGGAAGTGAGTGAAGATGAAGCCTGAATAAGGGACAGGCTGACCGTGCTAACAGATGCTTCATGAATGTCATCTTGCTCAGGGCAACCTCTCACGTGCAGGACCCCAAGGGGAAAACAGACACTACATGATGACTGTAGGCAACTACTAAGATTAAAACAATTAAAACAACAGGAACAGAACAAACATAATGGGACAAAAACTGACAACAACTGTTCCAAAGAAACACCATCAGATGGAAAATCAAGCATTCCTCCTTTGCCATTAGGGCCATAAGAAATTTGTTCTACATGCAGCCAGGATGAAAAAGAGGGAACAGAAAGTAATGTTAGGAATTTTTGGAATCATGTCTAGCAGAGGGATGTTTGGATCTGCAAAATTAAAATGATTGATGCAATTTTCTTGTTGTTGTTTATTTTTCTTAGAAGTATGATAAATGGCTTCTTCACATGCCAACAATTACAAGACAGGTAGGATGTTCCTGTTTGTTTGTTTTTATAATATCAAAATTAAGATACAAGATTGATGCTTAAATAAATAATTAAATAGAATCAGCCTTGTATCCTAATTTCCATATTTCCAAGACAGAACACAAACACTGGTGACTGCAACAGGAAACATCTCAAAGCTGTGAGAATATATCCACTTTCATTTGGAGGCCCCCAAGTCATTTCAGAGCCTGAACCACGCTGGATGTAAGAATTGCCTTCTGGACCACCTGCACTGTGTTCATGAGCTACTGTTGATATGGGAAGTGCTGAATCAAGTTTGAGTTGACTTAATAAATGTAGTAATCAAAATCCTTGGGCTCCATCCACTACCAGTTGATATATCTTCTATTCGTTGGACTGGCTTTGGCTCAGGAGTTTTTTGACCAGACAAATCCATCAGCAAATGTTCAGCTGGTTTCTAGTAGTCCAGAGACTATGGATTAAACGTCTCTGCACTGGGTTATGTTAGCAAGCAAGTATAATGCCACATGTATGATTTTGGTCAAAATATTTTGATTAAAATACGTTCAGTAAATAACTAAATCAGCTGGAGCATCAATCAGATTACTTACAGCTGTGGCTTCTGAGCATTTACTAGTCCCACTAAATCCTTAAACTCACATTCCTCATGACTGTAACGTGAAGAGCTTGCATGGCTGCTGCCAAAAGGAACCTCACCTCTGCCGTGACTCAGATCACCATCCCTGTTTGCAGACTGTGGTAAAGCTGCTCTGAGCCCCTCAGTTTGTGGGATGCACTTTGCAAGGGGCCAGCTCATGCCCAGAAGTATGGCTGTGTGCAGTGCCCAGCTCTGCTACTAACTCAGATCTGGGTCTGTACTTTTTAAGGGTTCTTCTTTTTAAAGGAAAGTCTCTGAAGATATTTCACATGACAGTAGGCAAATATGTGTGACAGCTGCAGGTCTGGGCTCAGAAATGAAGGATTTGTGCCCCTTTGGACTTGTCATAAATTTGGCGCTTGCCAGGATCTGAATTGACTCAGTGAATGAGAATGCACACCTTTTTCAGGACTTTTTCAAAACTGGCTTTCCACCCCTTCAAAAATGGCATTTTATTTTAGGAAACACCAAAACGCTTTCCGCATGAGAACTCCCTCTGCAAGCATGGATCCAAGCCAGGGTAATACCATACTCTGCAAAGCTGTGCAGTTCACATGGCACAGGATGAGCGTCTCTTCCGGATAATGCTCTGTGAAACCAATGGTTACACCACAGCAGCCCCCCTGCCATCACCTAACACAGCAGACACATTCATAGCAAGTGGGTCAGCCAGGATCCAGTTTCCAAATGCAGGGCTTGAATAATTAGATGCTCCCATTGCTGCTCAGTGGGAGCTGGGCATTTTATTTCCCTGCACATCATGCTGAATCTTCGTACCCCTTTTACTCCACCTCCCCCACCTCCTTGCCCCAAGCTTTAGTGATTAACATGGCAATGGAGATTGAACTGTGTGCATACATTGATTTGCTGGGTGGTTTGGCAAAAGAAAGCAAATCCAAGCTACTTACCTCAGTGCAGACCCCTTTGGCGTTGCAATGCCATAGCCTTTGGAGTCCAAGTTACCTCCCACTTTCATGGTGTCACAGGGCTTCCGCTGCTCAATGTACTCGTTCATCGTGGACTCCAAGAGGTAGGCATACTTCCCTTTCGACTTCCTCACCCGGATCATCCCCTCTTCTGTCGTCCTCACAAAAACGGAGGGTTCGGCTGACTTCATGTATGTCCACATCTTCTCAAACACTGCTATTTTGGATCTCTGCACAGGACAGCAGAAACCCAACAGGAGCATTAACAGAGGTTTGGGTGCCAGCTGAGATTTCCAGCTTGGACTGAACACATACTCACGCAAAAGGGGTAACGTGATGTTCATGAGCCTCCTGCCATTTTTGCATCAGGGCCCAGATCAGCCCCCGATTTCTGCCACATATTTGTGTACGACAAGTGACTAAGGATCAAACCAAGGGCAAATCAAGCTGGAAATCAGGAGATGGTTTCTTCTGGAGCCACTCAGAGTAGCTCCTCAGTAACATGGGGAAGCACATGGATATTCCATATTTGTGTTTACAGTCGCAGAATATCACATGTACTGGAGACACAGCCAGTCTTTTGGGAGGCACTGGGAAAACTGGATTTTTGCTGTCCTAAGGACAAGCTCAGCGGGTCCTAACACGGTAAGGGGAAGCAAGAGAAAAAATCAGACCTGAGCTGAGGATGAGAGAGGGTGGGTCTGGAGGACTTGTCAAACAGAGGGCTAATCAAAATGTTTGCATGAAAGTTTCCTTTTTACCCTAAAAAATTCTTTAGTGGAGCCAGCTTCCAGGGTCCCATAGGCTATTTCTGTCTGCTTGGCCAAGTCCTCTGCACTCTCGATGGGAGAAACCATCCTTTCCACGGTGAGGAAGGCAGCCAGGTTAGCTGTGTAGGAGGATATGATGATCAAGGTGAAGAACCACCAGACGCCACCGACTATGCGGCCAGAGAGAGACCTGGACACAGGAGAGTCAAACAGGAGGAGTGTGAAGGTTCAAAACATGCAGCTTGCTCATGCAGGCCCATCATTTACCCGGGGGTTTACCCAAAAATCATGTTCTCCAGACAATTCCAGGGAAGACAAAGATTTGTCTCAGTTCTTAGTCTACTTTTCAAGGTGTCAGTGTAATTAGAGGGGGAATAAAAAAATTCACAGTGAAAAAAAATGAGCAATAAACTGATTGAATTTGCTTTGATTTTAATTTCCTTTCAGAGTATATCATAATATTAACAATAAGACATGGAGACAACTACGAGGAAGGTTTATCTAGGCAGGGCAATGCCCATCCAAACAGCACTCTGGTGAGGTCTGTGTTGTGCCACGTACCCACAACGGGAAGGAGCACCAGTATGGAGCCAGACCAGATATACAGACCATCTATGATCACTAGGTCAGCTTCTCCATCACCTCAAGCTTAAAAATCAAAACTCTGTGTTTTTTGTAAGACATATTGAAGCTCAGAGAGGAGCTACAGCCTTAATGAATAATTTGTCTACTGACATTCCCTGTTTTGTATTCAGCAGATGGTTAGACAAGATGTTCATAATAATGCTTTAAAATCTAGATATTTTTCACTTGCTGCAATCAAATAGCCAATTATCTGTAACCACTGGATAGCTATAGAGGCAAATAGGTCAAGCAGGCATTAATTTATATTAAATTTCTAAGAAAATATTCTAAAAAAAAATTTTAAGAGTGAAAGATAATTTTAGAATGATGTCGGTATTCATCCATTTTGTCTAAATTATTTATAGGGTCCTTCTCTAGATGCAGAGCACTATCCCAGACAGAATATAACTTACAATGTTATTTGATAAAGCCAGGCAGTCTGACTAAGGAGGACCTGCCCACAAGAAACACTTTATTTCTCCATGAGGGACCATGTCTCAGTGTTACCTTTCTGCTGACCTGAGTCACTCCACAGAAATATGGTTTATTGGATGGTAACAGAGATATCCCAGTCCAGCTAAGGGCACTGGACCAGCTCATGACCATGTGTCATGCCATGTCCAGGTCTCCGTGAAGCCCTGGCTCCAGCTGCTATGGTTTACTGAGGTTTAACACAACTTGACAAACAAATCTGCACGCTCTGTCGCTCCACTGAGGGAAAAAACACACCATGCATAATCACCCAAATTAGAGCTGGAAAGAGACTAAACCTGCATAGCCCACTAGTTTCATGACTTATCTAGGTTATACTCTTCCAGTTTGTCCAGTCTGGTTTTAAACATTTCTGATGTCAGGGGAGGTGCTCCTGCAGACATCATGTCATCTCCCCATTTATATCAGCCCATCCTGAAATCTCTTTAGTCAAAAATCTTTGAGATCACTTCCCAGCAGAAAGCAGACACAGCGACTGACACACGCAGCATGTGGGGCGGAGCAGAAAGCACATGTTTCAATATGTGGAAATAAGGCCCATCCCACTACATGTGCTGTCAGCCCCACTCTCCTGGAGAACGATCACAGCAGCTTTCACCCGTGGCAGAGAGAAAGTGCAGGAAACATGACAGCAAGGGATTACAGTGATAGAAAAGACAATCAGCGTGTTTTACAGCTGTGGCCGACAGGACTTCTACAAGTAGAGGTGGGACAGGCTTTCCTCTGCACAGGGGCCTCATTTTGGAGCAGCCCCTGGTTTCTTTTTCCACAGACTTTTCTGAAACTGGGCAGCAAAGCCCATCTCACCATAAACCCAAGCTCGGTGAAAGACTTTGAAGGATCCATCTTTCAAGGTATTTCAGTAAATCTAGAGGACCCATCTCCAAGGTGATACTATAGTGAGTTCACAAGTTCTTTTCTCAATCATCCAGATCTAACCCACTGACATGGTTCCCAACCACGAGCTATATCCTGGTTGCCCCATCCTGCAGCGTCTCATGCAGACCTCTTCCTTCACCGCTAACTGCAGCAACATGGCTGAGCAGACCTATGGTCCCTCATCCCAGATTACTTTCTTTTTATGCCTCCCCATCACTGCCCACCAGAGAGGGAGATCAGAGGTTTGCTGGGGGAGTGCTGGATGCTGGGGGAAAGTCAGGCAGATGGGCATTGTTCTTCTACCCTATCTTTAACTTTCTAAGTGAGACATAGTCACCAAACAAACTCTGGAGATGAGTAGGGACCTCCAGGGATGATTCACCCCATTTATCCCAGGTTGGGAGGAGATCCCTCTGCAGACCTCCCTCTCTACTGAATTTGAAGGAACTAGGATGACTAGGTTGGACTACACAGCTAATTTTTAAGTAGCTAAAGTTAGGCGAGATAAATGTGACCACCGTGCTTCCCATCTGCGGAAAATAGCCTGTCAGTGCAAACAACTTTACCTTTTGTTTCGTATTTGGAGAAGGGCTGGGGACGAAGGCAGCTATGGATTCAGCTCACACATCTTCAGATTGATGGGGAAGAGGAAAAAATACCTGTCTCTAATTAATCTGGATGATGTGTGCTCAGGGAAGGAAGCGCTCAGAAAAGGCACAGAGGCATTAAACAGAAGTAACCAGATAATGTCAAATACAACAATCTCTGCTGATGAAGGCCACTTTGAGCTGGCAAAATCCATTTGCATGGCAAATAATCACATTCATCTCCAGCTGCAAATTATACAGCCTTTCCTTCCTGACAAAGCTGGAATATTTCTGCGACTTGTTTCAATCCCTTCAGCGGCAGTCAGGCGAATTCCTGCCTCTAGACCCTCGACATCCTGGTGATATTCATTACTGGCTTATCCCACGGGGGCTGCCTGCTGTCAGATGCAGATGGCTTATGCTTCCCAGCTCTGCACCTGGCACTGACAGCATGAAAAAGTAACTCTGGGGTATTGAGACTGGGAGGTAACAAGGAGGGCTGGAGAAAGAGGGAGAGGGGGCTGTAGCATCTTTCCCGTGGGAGCCAGGCAGGATGGGATGCGTGTCTGTATCATGCACCAGTCTCATCTGGGCTGTGTCTGCTGCTGGTGCTGGTCATTTCTCCTCATGACATGAGATGCTGTGGGGAGGTGAGTGCTCACCCTCACAGACTGTGAAGGAAAGAAGGGGAGATAAACAGCTTGAAATGACTGCCAGCATGGTTAGGGCTTCATGTGTATGATGTTTTATTGCAGACACTGCTAATGGGCAATGTTTGCCCTCATTGCTAGATTGACTTGGAGCTAGAAGCTGTGAATCTAAACTGCTGTAAACACACAGCAGAGAAAACAGCATACGGGCTCTATAGGATATCCTTTTGCTCTGTGGTTGTGCAGCTTCTAACACATGGGAATGCTGGCCAATGATGAAGGCTCTTGGAGGCTCGTGTAATACAGTAAAAAATGTTATAGAAGTCATGATGAAATATCACACAAGCAGATGCGATTCCATGTGACATCTCCACAGCTCAGTAGCAGTGAACACAGGTTAAACAGGACAGGTTGGATTTCTCTGGATAGCTGTATTGCCTATTTACACTTTGAGCCAATGCCTGTTACTGCTTACCACTGCAAGTGGTTGGAAAGACAACATCTATTATGATCTTGTTGTGTTACTTCTGTAGACCAAGCAGGAGAGCAGCAGTGCTGCCATCATGGGACATATTTGCAAAAGTGCTTTTGTAATTTAGGAGATAATGTCCCATTTCTAGAAGTGACTTCAATACTAGGGAGCTAAAAGCCTGGTCAAAAGCCAGTGGGACTTAGAATTATGTTTATGCTCCAGTAAGAGCAGTCACAGGGGAACAGATATACCTTGTACTTTTAAGTCACTTGGAGGTTTTGAAAATTGCACTCCACAGCTAGATAACAGAAAATGACCTTCTACTTGACTAACAAATGTTCTGCAGCTTGAGCCCTAGCTCAAGTTCATTTCTCTTCCCTAATGGGCAGTGTGGGGTTTAACTCCTCTTGCACAGAGAATTTACATGTCCCCATACCCGTTCAAGCATAACATGAAGGCAATCAGCTCTCTGCTGTGTGGAAGAGTTAGGAGAGCTCAAGTGAGATGGGACACACTGTTTAGCACTTTAAAGATATGCTAAGGTTTGGATATTTGGATTTGTCTATTTGACCTCTGGATTGATTCGCATTCATAATCATAGTCAGGTTTGCGAACAGCGGTATCTAAAATAAATCAGAATAAAATAAGCAAGGAAACAGTGAAAGAGGTTATAATGAATGATTAACTCTAGGATGCAGAAAGAGATGAAACAGCTAAATAGACTAGATTGTATGTTTTTCAACCTATATTATTTCTTCTGCACCTACACTTTTCTTTCCTACACAATCCAAATTAAGATCTCTTGCTTTCTTCCTCTAGCCCTGCCTGTGCTGGCTAAGATCACACTCCTCCCCCCCATCCTCTCCTTGACTTGAGGTCTTGCCTGCCCCTCACAAAACAGTGGCAAGAATGGGGTGCTCCTTCCCCACATTACCCTTGCAGGAGTAAGTAGTAAATGGTGCACAAAAAATTAGAGCTGGCTGGGAACCAGGATTTCAGAACCGTGGAAAATTCTGAAATTGTAAATGAAACTTAAATTTTTTCAATCGGAATGAAAAGATAACAGTTGCAAATGTCCTCTAAAAGTAGCATTACAAAAATGGTTGGCTTGGGTCCGTCCAAGCTTTGCATTTTTCTATTACTTAATCTTTCATTTCTGAAAGGCTAAAAGGTATAATTTTAAAACTGTAAACAATTTTGTTTCTGATTTCTCATTACAATTTCTCATTACAAATAATTTTCTTTCAGTATTTATAATACATTAAACCCTTACCTACCACACATACGATTTAAAAGATAATTCTGGAAAGTGCTATTTTATATCTGTCTAATGGAAAAATTGCAGATGACCAAGCTGAAAATAGTAATTTTTATTTTCTTACTTAGATGGCTTTCTTTTTACCTTTCCTTGCAAAAGCAACTGTATTTTGCTAGTAGAAAGCAGCAAAGAATTATAAGTTCCTTTTGTTCATGGAGTGATTTTTTTTAATGTTCTAGCCTCAGCATTGACAGATTCTTCACATAAAAAAGAAAATCATGCAGCTATAATCTCTTATTTCTCAAAACAAAATGCAGTCCTTGATCAAACAATTTGCTCTTTGATCTTATCCCTTATGGAAGGTAGGAAAAGCTGACAGGAGTTTGCCTCTGCTTTGCCATCTTATTAGAAGAGCACAATACATTTTTTTGCAGAAAACAGTAACAAGATGATCAGAAAATATTCAAAGTAAACCTCATTGGAAACCTGTTCAAGCACCATCTTAGTTCTCTCCCACTTCTCCCTTCCCCCTCTCCAAATCCATTTCTTATGGAGAATTACACCTAAACTGACAGTGTTTTAATTAGAAGTGCAAATCTGGGAGTCTAAAGCCATAGTTGCTTTGGGAGGATTTCCCAGATTTGCTGTTAAATTCAATTCTAATAAAGGCTCACTTAGTCAACTGACATATTCGTCACTGAATGAATTTATGCAAAACTGTTGAAAGAAAAGCTTTTATATGCTTGTTCTACTGATTGTGGGTCAAATCCACTTTTGGTCTTCTACCCACACAGATCCTCTGATCTCCAACACTACTCTGCTAATTTGATACTGACTTGAGATAATTTCATAGGTCTATCTGAAGATTGACTTGGTAGTGGATTAGTTGCAAACATTTTGCTCCAGTTTTGCTCTTATTTTAAACAAATTCTCAGCATCAGACTCTGTCAATGTAAATGAGCTTTGCTTTTTCTGTGTGTCACAAACCACCTGGCATGATTGGTCTCACCATTTTATCTCCAACCCTGACATGAACCCTGGATTTGCTTGAAAAATCTGTGAATAGCCATAGAGGAACGAACTTAGCGTGGGGTTGTGGAGCTGGGAACAACTCTGGGTGCATCCATCACTCACATGCTGCAAAGCTCTTATCCTCTGCTATGCTATGGAAGGTGTTGAATGAGCTACCAACTGTTTTGTCAGGAAAGTGGAGTGATTATAATGCATATTTTTCTGTCCGTGTTAGATTACTAATTTTCTTGCCATTATTAGCTTGCATTTACTTATTGAACTCTACCTCCTGGTACAAGAGTCTGGAGTCCCAACTGCAGTGCTGGGCTTTAACACGAAGTGTCAGGAGACCCCTTACAAACACAGAAGTAAGAATGTTTTCTATTGACAATCTCATTTACCTCTTTTGGTGCTACAAATTCCTTCTTCAGCTCCCTTCATGCTTTTCTACAGAGGTAATAACTGCATATTTTGATTTTACCCCATATTTTTTTGTGGGTAACATTAACCAGTGAGACAGGGGAAAAAAGCTGAGGGTGCACAGGTACTGAGAGTTCCATGCTGTTTCTCTCCTGCTTTTCTAATATTTGTTTCAAAGAAAAAGAAGGAAAAAGATGGAGAGCTTCCTAACATTTGTATATGGGCTCTTTCTCATGTTTTCAGGCAAACCATGCCAGCTCATCCAGCCCCTGGATGGAGGCAATATGGATTGCAGAATCTCAGCAGAAGTCCTTTTAAGAAGGGGTCTTTAAGTCACTTGCTGTGTAAATATTGCAACAACTGAACACATTGTCTGAAAATATGCAGAATCTCACAGATTCAATGGGAGGATGTGTATCTGTGAGACTTTAATTATAAGTCATAGTTTATTTACTGTTTCTTTCTGCCTAAGCTAATGGCCTTGGACAGCAGTATATGGTCCCTCTCCTACCATTTTATCTCTTCTTTTGCAGAATATGTTGGCACTTTTCTCTTCAATTT
The DNA here is from genome assembly GCF_965140245.1 of Athene noctua. Taxonomy (NCBI): domain Eukaryota; kingdom Metazoa; phylum Chordata; class Aves; order Strigiformes; family Strigidae; genus Athene; species Athene noctua. Next base: position 16,908,804 of record NC_134048.1, read on the forward strand.
CCCTTTAATGGACAAAACCTCTTTCTAAAATGAGTTTTCCTGCTTAGTCAGAAATGCATCATGCCACTTGTGGTTCTCCAGTCATTGGAGCCTGGATTGCTGCAGTGCTAAGTATAAGCATGACTACATGGAGCAGCTACGTGCTGTTTTCAAGACATTCACTTAGCATTTTGACAGGCAAGAGGTACCTAACAGCCTAACCAGAGGACTAGCATCCAGGAGCTTTTTTTTTTTTGTTCCTTGGGAAGCCCTGTCATTTATGGGATCCAGGGTAGCTTAATTCATCTCTCTAATTCAGTTCCCATCTGTGGGAGAAGAGGATGAATCACATTTATGAACTTCACCTGGGTGGGTGGCTTGACGTGTTGGTCACCAGGTGGAATTTACCTCTGAGCTGCTTCTTTGCCCATTTCCCCTTCCTGAGACACTCAATCCCAGCAGGCAGAGGCAGTATCAAATGGGCCCAGCTACAGAGTGGGTAATTTATGTACTCAATAGCAGCCTGCAGGCTGTGCTCTCCTGTGGTCCTCAATGGATGCAAGATGCAGTCTGCTGCTACGCAACCAACACATCTCACATGCTCAACTAGCAAACTATGGTGTTGGAAGCACTAGATGCCAAGCAAACATTCACTGGCATGGCCAACCAGCCCACCTCAACGTCAGCAGGACCCATGAACCACCCATGGTATAAAAACACTACTACAGAGCAGAACTGCAGGACTGAGGTGGGTCCTTCACTCGAGGGAGCCACCATCCCTGAGCAGTCAGAACTGGCTGCTGGGATGTTTATCCCTAAAACTGCAGGATAATACATGCAGCTCTTCCAGAGGGCTGGTAAAAAACATTGTAAACAAAGGGCTGGAGTAGAGACATGAGGTGGAAGCCTAAGAAAAACTAAGAATGTGGTTGAAAGGCAGAACAGATAGATCCAAAAAAATGCACTGTCATTCTCTGAAGTACAGGCATGGTGTGTGCCTCTCATGTCGCCAACAAGGGTACTTCAAGGGATGAGTGTTTAGATAGAGGTTTGCTGAGAAATACACGGTCACTTCAGGCTGCTCAGCAGCTCTGGTGAAAGGCAAAGTCATCCCTCTTCTGTAGTTTTGCCAGTTTTTGCTACAAGGAAAAAAACCCGACAGTTGTCATGCCTTTGAGCAAAAATTTCACTGTAAAAAAGGCTCTTCACATATTTTTCTCACTTCGGTGACATTTGTTCGCTTTGCTGAGAAAAACTCACAAGGTGACAAGCATAAAATTTAGTCAGAAGTGCTCATTGGAGTGCCCCAGGAGATTCATTACTCAGGAACTTCCTCAACCTCAGGTGGCCCCAAATTTAACAGCACTCATCTTTCTTTTTAAGCAACGGCCTATTGTGCTAATGTCCTTTGCTGTGTTGTCTAGATCTCCTATGCTCTTCCTCAGTCTCTTCTTCAAAGTCTGCTTGATGAAAAAACTTTTTTTCCAAAAGTTTTAATATATTTTGGATTATATGCTACTGTTCTTATTTTTCCAAGATCCTCTTTAGCCATCTACATGTGCTCACAATTTAGAGCTCCATTTCTGAGACTCCTGGGCAATGTTACAATAACCTAGTTCAGACTTCTTCCAGGGTGCCTCGCCTTCATTCTTTTTGCTCTGGTTTTTTGTTTTTTTTTTTTGGTCTGTTGTCAAATTTCTCGATCTGCCAAGAGAAAAGCCTTTTCTGGGAGGAGAGCGTTTTCTGCATTGGAAGACTTTCACTCTGAGCAATATTCCCAGATTTTCCCTTTCTTTCCTCTCTCAATTCTAATTTAGAATGTGATTCCTCACCAAGACTGTACAAGTTACATTCTCTCTATTTTCACTTTTGAGCCTTTCATTTTTCTGCAAGGGTGTAGTGTATCCCTTACAGACCTGGTGAGGAATGAGTCTGGTCTCCCCAGCCAGTGTTTTTTAGAAAAGATTTGTCTGCCCAGGAGTGTCTGTCTTTTAACATTAAAACTCCCAAACTGTGAAGGAAAAACGGGTTCAGGGTTTCTGCTGCCCCTATTTCACCTGCTAAGATCCATTTGGTGAATTTTTTATTTCTGAAAGCTTTGGAAGCACTGCTGAGATGAAAAGCTGCCCCCCTCCCTCTGTTTGCCTTTCTGCATCCTGAGATCCTGCTTTTTATTGAGAGCTTCAAGAAATGAGAGAGAAAATTCCTCCTACGGGAGAGCATCCCATGTGCCTGACTCCTGCAGCTGGGCCCTCATGGACCCTTCCTCACATCTCATACCTATCCACAGTGTACAGGTGCTTATTTTTACTGCTTTTCCCTTTCACCATTTGAGGACTCATCGTCTCCTCTTTTCCTTTCTACCTCTCTGTTCACACATTTGCCTCCTATTACTTCTCATCAAACTGTGTTGGGAGAATTCATTAGTGTATACAACAGGCTTTGAAGTTGTCCAACTAATGGTGATGTAACACTTTTGCACTTCTATAGGCTCTTTTATCTGAAGATCAAAGTAGTAAGTTATGATTACCATGATTGGATTATTGCTGCTTAGCCTCTGGATCTAAGGGTAAGCAGCAACTCTTCTGAGTAGGCATTAATCAGAATTACTGGAAGATTTTATTAAATAGATTGAATGCCATGAAGTCTGCTGCTGCTTAAAGAAAGGGGTATGTACCCTTTCCTACCATTTGATGACATGAATCACTTGGCCCCTAGCTGTCACTTGGCTCCTTTGATTCAAGTGAAAATGGAAGGAAGACTGAGACACCATCATGGAAGACTTCAGAGGTGACCCCATGCTCTGCCTCTTCCAACTCCAGATGCCGTCCAAGCACAGCAAGGCTTTTGCCCCTATTTCTTAGCATGACCCACGTTTTGCTTTTCCCAATCACTTGGCTTCATCAAGTCTTTCACAATGAATAACCTAATGCCTCTGTCATGTTGCAATAAATTTGTCTTCACTCGCTGTTTTGGGGTGTTACAACGGACATTGTTTGCTGTATATATGCATCCCTGAACTTCTCATGAAAAGGGGGTACAGTGCTTCCCTAGTTACCAGGACAAGTAGTTGGGATGAAATCTGGGACAAAAGCAGAATAGGTACAATAAATCCCATACTCCAGTGGAGTAAGAGAAGTACTCTGAGCCTCCCAGCAGAAGGCCATGAGGTTTTGGCCAGCTCTGGGGATTAAACCAGCAAAGAGCAGCTGTGGCTGCTCTGAGTGCTATGAGCCAGAACAATCTGAATCGAGGAGTTCAATGCTCATTCAACTGTGTATCCAGAGAGTGTGTACATGATATCTTAGTGCTGATAAAAGTGATGTACAGCATATGGAAGAGTTATTTAAGCAGGGCTTCCCTGTGAAAACACGCACAGGGCTTCCCATCTTAGCTACAATATTTTTCTGGAGTGCCAACATTAAAGCAGTGTGTGACTGGCAGCCTTGCAGAGGACACCACTTCAGGGAGATGGAGGTCATTCAGCTCCTCACAACCCTTATTCTTCGACAAAACCACTTGGCAACTGACCTAGCTATTAGGAAGATACCACCATGTGCAGTCCTGACTGCAGCTCAGAGGATGTCAGACCCCAGCTGAGCTGACTGCTCAGGGATAACAGGTTATCAAGAGAGAAGAAAATGAAAAGAGAAAGTGTGTTTCTCTTACTGATTGAAAATCGGCAAGTCAGAGTACAGTGTAATCGGGAGTCCCTGGAGCCTCAGAGGGTCTCCTGCTGGAGACACACAGAAGGCTATAAATCTCAGAGGCACCCCTGTAAGTTTTAGTGCCACTCACAATCCTGAGCCAGTGCACAGCATGAGAAACACAAGCAGCACATGCCATTTCCACATCAGAGATGCCCTAATAAAACTTCTCAACAGATTAAAAAATTGGGCAATGCACTTTCCCCCCTGCTATTTTTGGCTTTGTTTTCAATCAAAAATATGAGAAACATTTGAGAAAGAGATTGCAACTATATTTTTAGCTTAACAAATCTGCTTTTGCATCAAGTGTTTGACTTCTTACTTGAAACACAGCTGGTGGAATGATTAATAAAACTGTCACTCAATGCAGGGACTTTCAGCAAATTTCTTGCTGTCCCCCAGTAACCTCAGTGGTAAAGGCCTGAAGTCAGAGCTGTGGAAGAGTGACTAGATATGCCTGATAGGGAAACCATCCCAAGGAAGTGGCTTACACATCAGTGGAGTTAACATTCATTACCTCTGTAGCATTTAGAAATTTTCAGATGGCAGAACATGGAAATTCAAAACTCATTTTTCATTTACAGACGAAATTGCATTTTCCCAACAATATTCTCTCAGTTGGTTATTTCCTTCTTCTGAGTCCTCTGTATCCTTCAGCATTTTTCCAAACAAAAAAGAGGATAGCAAATACGACTGTTTTAAAAGAATTTCCATTTTCCCCTGGCTGCCACATTTTGGTTGCCATGGAAGTGCACAAACTCCAAAGGGGACTGTTTAGTTAGATATTGTGCAATTTGTCAAGCTGCTCCTCTGGTGAGTCACATTCCCTGGTTAAATGCATTTCAGAAATAAGTGTGGTCATCAGTTCCTGGTGATTTGCAAGTACTGCTGTTACCCTGTGACCTGAATTTCCTCTCCCTGAACATAATTAACTCTGCCAGGTAGAGATCGTTGCGAAATCATTTGGTACAGTTTTAAAGGAAAGAAGACTTTTCCAGAGGTTGAAATCCTAAATGTTTACTTTTATTCTTAAAGACCAACCTCAGCTCACCAGTTCAAGCAATCTGCCAAAAATAAATGATCCTGACCTCTGTCTCCATGGACAAGCCAACAAGACTCCTGGACTCACCACACATTGAAGAAGGAGTAGGGATGCTGAACCAACCCTGCTCCCAGCCTGGCTTGGCTGCCTTGTCCCCCAGGGCAGCCCCAGAATGAGCTGCAGGTTGCATGTGCTCCCCAAGAAAACAACAAGTTGCTTCTCCCTTCACAGCAAAAATATGTGCCTTGCCTCGAGACTGTGCAGAGAATCCACTAGGAGTCAGCAATGTGGTCTGTAGGAGCAAGTACACCATTTTCATGTCCCCAGGGTGGCTTTAGCAAACCCCACCAGAGAGGTCTACTCCATCACCCCCAGACTTTCCTCTGCGAACAGTGCAAGGGAAAAAAAAAAATCACAAATCCTTCCCCATTGACTGTGGGACTTCTGCTTTGGGAGAGTTTGCACAGCTCTCCAGTGACTCTCCAGGACAAGTTGAGTCCTGTTTAAGGTTATAATGGGTACCACGAAGCACCAGACATGTGCACCAGGCTAAAAAGACAGACAGATGCTTGGAGTGTCAGAAAAGACGCCTGCTGAAATCGAGAGCTGCCAAATAAACACCGAGGCTCAGCCTTCATTTCAGGAAGGAATTAAAATCTTTTTAATTGCTAAATGCAGCTGGTTCTAATTTCCCTAATTCTAAATTTTTAGCAAAATAAGTAAGTACCCTGCAAATGTAAGTTAACAAAGGACAGAACAGAAATAATTCCCTTGAAACAACCCAAATCAAACCTCTCACTAAAAAAAGGAATATTTTTTTCTCAACCAATTTCTGATTTAGATCTCGTCTAAAACCAGATCAAATCTTTCAATACTAGGTACGTCGTGATGAAATTTAAAAGTGTTGTAACCTCTAGAGGCTACTTTAGAAGAAAAAAAACCCTCAACAACTTGTGGAGCAATTTTGCTGTTATTTCCACCAACTCTGTGGCTGAAGTCTCCTGTGATTTTTTTCAATTGATCTAAAAAGAAATGTAAATAAACAGGAAAAATAGCAGAGGAAGATGTTCAGCATTAATTACAGGTACATAATAAATACCGTACTTGCTCTTCCACAGACAAACCACTATGATTGACTGCAACAGAAAGCCTGCAAAGGAGCGCAGTGAAATGCAAGCCTGGCTGCACACTGTATAGATCAGCCAGAGCGTACTGTTTCCATGTCACTAAAAACAAATAATGATGTCCACAAGATGCCTATAAATAATAGATTGTATCTATTGACTGGATAGCCGCCAGCATTTATATCTCCCCTTCCCACCTCGGAGCACATTCATTCATCATCTCCGCAAGCAAAGCTCCCTAAGCAGCACGTTCTCGCTCGGCCAGCGGTCACCGCTTGGCACATGCCACTGCACCCTGCACTGGCTCCAGGTCGGAACTCTGCAGGCAAGTTAAAACCCATTTAACTCTTTATCCCCAGCCAGCTAGAGGGTGGATCATATCTTGCACCACGTCTCCTTGCACACAGTAAACACCCGCAGCCTTTAGGCACACTGGTGTGGCCCAAACATTTCCCGCCAGTAGTCCCCTATGGCACCTTGCATGGACCAGCACAGGATCTCTTCCTGCTCACGCATCCCTGCTGATGCTCTTGAAACATTCCCTTTGGAGTCTGGCTCTCTCCTAGACGCAGGCTGTGATGAAAGCTTCATCCATCATTTCACTTCCAGTTCAGGCTGACCAGGGCATCTCCAGCTCTGTTCTCAATCATGCAGATTATAATAAGCAATTTCAAGCTGCATTGTCCAGGTAATGTGACATGATAACCTATGATGTCATGATAAGACTATACGTTTCCCTTTTATTCCTAGTATGTTTTCATCTGAATCCAAAATACATGTTTTGTTTCCTCAACACAGTATAAAGAGAGCCCCTGTGAAGCTGGGTTTATTTTTTGAGATCTCTGTTTAATTTTCCTCTGGCAGGGCACAAAGGATGGCTGCATTTACTGGATGATACTGTGTGATATTTATCCTCCTGTCAAACTCCAGTGGGAACAAGACTCCTATAGTCACTCAGCTGAGAGAAACTGTGTATATTCTATCTCATGGTATCTTCAAAGGAAGAATAAATGCCTTTTTGGAATAGCTGTTTTAGCCAAATGTATTTCATTTTAGTCAAACATAAGTTTTCTGAGTCATAGCAAGAGTAACTGGATTAAATTTAATAGTCTCCAATATACAGGAAGTCTCTTTTGGGCTCAAACCATATGAAGCAACACATTTTGTGATAACAAAAAATAGAAGATCAAGCTAGGAAACTGACAAAAGAAATATATATTTTGCTCCCTGCTTTTTTATCCTTTCCACAACAATCGAAAAATACAGTTTGTAGAAAATGATAGGGCGGATGAAAAATTCAGATGCCTCATTTTGTGGCAGAGGAGGTTGGGAAGCCCAGACGTCCCCTCGGTCTCCTCAAAGGCCTTGGGTGCATCCTGAGAGAGGAATGGCAGTAACATGCTGGACATTAACAAGGTCCCACTCTCCACAGCTGCTACACACTGGGGTTATTTTAAGCTCTGAAGACAATTTATCAAATTACATTGCTGAAAAATGGTACAATGTGAGTCATATTTACTTCACATTTCTCTTGCTGCAGGCTCTCGCTATTGGCTGCGGGATATTTATTACCTCTGATGCCTGTTCTAAGAATCTCCTCTCTGGGTCTGTATTTCACATTTAATGAGTGCTTTTGCAATTTCATGACTGTTTTCTGAAGTTGAGGTGGCACTTTGCAAAGCCTAATGGCTTATGGCCTGTTTCAGACTTCACTGATTTCTGCCCACTACTGTATACATGAAACTACTCACAACTCCAAAATGTTGCTTCTCCCCCTGACACATTCTGCTGTGCAACAGCCAGGACTTTGAAAGCAGAGACTTTAAGAGCAATGACAGGGACTATCTCACCTCAGCCAGGACAAATTAGTCCACAGGGTAGTGACTGACCCACATCCAGTGGGGCCACTGGTCAGTGACAGTGCAGAAGGGGAACCAGACATTCCAGTGGGAAACGTCTAAGAGCTCACAGACTCCTCTGGTTGAAGCTATGTACCTACAATCAAGTCATTCCATTTATGGTTTAGGAGGGATGAACTCCTTGCTCATGCTCATGTTGTCCCATCCACAGGCACAACACAGCCTGCCATCAGGTCTGGCTGGGACTCTCCATGACTGGTTACTGCCTGGCCTTTGTCACACTCACCCAGCCTATGCCTAGACATGAAGGTTTCAGAGCTCCAAGGACACCAGTCGACCCCATGCCTGGCAGTCTCACTCATCAGAAGAGGCTATGAGCACATAACCCGTGGCTATGCTCTGTCTTGGCCATGCGCAGGTCATCAAATTCACAGTGTATCTTTAAAGCACTTGGTAGGTTGTGACCAGCATACCTAAAAGCCTGATTAAAGTTCTGGCTAGTAAGACTGTCCTTAAAAAGGACGCCACTTTTCTCTCAAAAGCAAATTTTTGTCTCTGAGAGGGACTGAAGTTCCCCGGGGACTGGTCCGAGACTGAGGAACACACATTTACAAGAGCAAGGAATTGCTGCAAAACTCACCACCCACTGTGCTAAATGATGTGTCTGTGGTTTTGATCTTACATTTTTTTATGATAAATACATAGTGGCATACGCATTTAAAACAAGCATGTTCTGGAAAAAAACCCCAAACCTCCAGACAAATTTCCCTTCTCTTTTCCAAAACAAAACTGAAATAAACAATCCAAAACCTCTACCAAAACAAAATACACCCCTGCACTTGCTCCTTTCTGCTGGGGAGAGAATGACAGAACAGATGTATAACAGAAGCTATTTATGTTGGTTAATACATTACTGGGGAGATGCTGAGAGATTGTAGTGATAAGTTTAGAAGCAACCATATAGGAGATATATCGGAATGGAGCAGATCCCCACCTGCCCACCACGTTGTTCTAACAAGCATTCATTTCTAAGTGATGCGTCACAGAAATCCTGCACTAGGTTCGTGTGAAAAATGCATGTGAAATACAGAGCATTTCTGTACAACAACATCCTACGGAAATTCTCACTCTTCTGCTTCCTCCTTGCTTTCACATTTCACAGAAATGTCCCCCGTCACTTGCAACCATCTCAAGGAGATGTACTCAGATTACTAGGAGTTATAATAATTCCCATATTTTGTTTTTCAAATTTTCTCTTCTTGCAAATATTTGTAGTCAGAAAGTGCTCTTGTGCTCCATGGGAAAATATTGGTTTCAATGAAATTTCAATTTTCATTATCAAGATGATCAAATTAACAATATTAAAACAACAACAGAATCATTCTCATTTCACATTTCAAAGCAAAATAAAACAACACTTTGAAGTTGTGATTCAAAGCATGTTGTTTGGCTAGAGCAAATCTTGTTATTTGAATCAAAACCACTGATCTTTCCTTGACACTTTTTAATAAAGATGTTTCCAAATTTGTTTTTCCACAAAGTCTGAGCTTTTCACCTCTCCACACTCCTCCTTGGAACAGAAACTGGCTATTGAAATGTCCCCAAAGGAAGACATTCTCTTTCCTAAACAAGAATAATGATGACAAGAACACAAATGAGAATGAAAATCACAATAATCTGATCCTAATGCACAAGGATGTGTTACCAGACAGCAATAAAGTTGAAATCCCCCCTGCTGGGAAGACTTTCTGAATGCTCTGCCTGGACTCCTACTAATCAATGATCAGATGATAAAATATATTCATAAAAGCTCTCACTATCAAAGTGCCCTGCAGGGTCTTATTTCCCCATTATACCAAGTTCATTAATATTTGGACAAATTGGCATCCGATAGCCAACAAGCTGGTGCCTGGCTTCCCTCTGCCATCCCGCGGGAGCTGTGCTGAGCTGTGTAGAACTGTCTCCACTTGCTGACGGAGTTGTGCCTCCTCGTCCCCCGGGCTCTGATGCTATGCCAGCATGCAGGAAATTAACTTCTGCCTACCGGGTGTTCACCCACATGACACATATCTCTGCTGAAATTTCCTCTGAAGAGAAGGGAGACAAAGCCCAAAAAAGGAAGGATGGGAAAAGAAAAAAACAAAAGGCTTCTTTGCTGTCTGCTTTTATCAGAGCATCACTTCAGATGTCACCATGGCACGTAGATGCAGAAAATGCATATATTGCCTCTAAATTCATTCTCGTGACTGACAGTACCTCTGCTTTGAGTCAAACCTGGCCAGAAATGTTCTTAGCCTAAACTGGGATAAGTGTGTCTCTCAGAGCTGTGGCGAGGGTGAATGCGAGCTTTGGTGCTTGAGCTGTCCACATGCACTCTCGCAAACCAACAGCCAGAGCAGACCTCTCGGGAGTGATGGGTACATATGATCCACATCCCAAGCCACAGCTGACAAACCCTGAGAACATCTGTCCTGAACACAAAACACTGGAGGTGTCAAAAACCTGAAGCCTGGCTCACCTCTGATCCTGCCTCATGTGAATATACACATATTACAGGAAAGATCCCTCAGTTATTAGAGACATTACTTACCGGACATACAATTTGTGCAAATAAATAAGAAAATCTACCAGAGCCCCACTGGCAGCTATTTGGTTCCTACGCTTTTAATGCTGCTTCTTTTCTTTTTGAATGCCTTTGTATGAACAAAACGTTGAGAAGATACGTGTATCATGTGCTCCTGCAGTAGGCAAAATCTCTGTAACAAGACTTGTGTGAATATACCTCCCAAAAATGAAGATGGTATTTCCAGATCTTATTGACAAATAAGTCTCTGCTTGTGTCTCTATCACAGATTTCTATCTTTGGCATTTCATGCAGTTTTCCAGCCATCCTGTATTGTGCCAGATTTTCCAATAAAAAATATCCAGAAGTAATCACAAGGGTCATTCTCCAAAAAGTCCCTTTAGGAACCCTTTGGATTTGAGTCCTACTGAACCTTCAGGCATTAGAACTACTGACTGAAATGGAAGCCAGAGGGAAAACTCAGTACTTCTGTGACCTTTCTAAAGGCCTATAATATTAAAGCCACTCAGGGTACTCCATAATCTTTAGCACAGACCATTTAACCTTTCACTGGGCACCCACTGTATTATTTCTCCCTATTTTACTGGAATTTTATAGTTTCCCTATAATGCTAGAATGACCTTGTTTCTAACAGCAACAAAAGAAATGACTGACAAAACCTGATTGCAGTAGGATGGCTTTAGAAAATCTTGTTTGCATTTCTGTAAATTCCCTCAAAAGAACCCCCCAGGATAAATTTAGAATAGTATTTTTATGGTCTCAAGTTTGAGGTCCCAAGTTCATGACTGTGAGACCTGTGAACCCCTGGGTCCTTTCTGAATCTGGAACTGATTGACAAAACTCCACTATGGTTCAGGAAGGAAGGTCAAAGAAGAACCTGTTCAGCTCCAAAGCATGCAGAAAGGTTACACCACATGAACTGCAAGAAGGGTCATTGGCGAAGGCAACCCACCTCGGAGAAATATCACATCCTTGTTGCATGAAAGCTCCTAGGGAGAACCAGAGACTGTTGAATATTCCAAACTCATTCGTCTGGTCATTGGCTGGCTGGTCCCGTCCTTCCTCGAATTCCTCAGTGTGCCACTCGTAAGGGCTGAAGCGACTCACCAGGAAGAGGACAACACTCACTCCAATGTAGGCAAAAACAATGCACATCCATATTTCATAAGCCAAAGGATCCAGAAAGGAAAAAACTCCTGGTTTGGACTTTTGAGGTTTTTTTATCATGATAGAGATACCTAAGCTCATGAATGGTTTGGAAAAGTCTATAACTTCTTCTCGAACCAGAGTGATGGTTAATGGTGCCACAGCCACATCCGCCCTCTGAAAAGGGAAGACAGAAAAGAGGTTTGCATTCTCGGGATAAAATACCTCTACTAACTCCAGCTTATGTTCCTTTGATCTCTGTTTACCCCTGCTATCTCAGAAGAAATCAGACAAAACCAATTTGAAAGAAATGTTAAAAAGGAGCAGCCCACAATATTGGTGGATTATTTCCATTTTATCCCTACTGATTACCAGGTCTGTTTTGAAATCACAGCATTTTCTTTTTGCAGCCACCTAGCTCTTCTTGTCTGATTTATCCACTGATGTCACAGTCTGATGCAGATGATTTTCACTAAAAGAGCTTTATCATCCAGACATCAAAAGAGGCAAGGAAAGGCCAATTGCCTGAAAAAGGATGCCAGGATGTTTACTTCCATCAGGAACTGCTTTTTGATTGCATAACTGATGCAGGAGAAGAGGAAAAATGTTCCAGTGACACTGATGTGCACTCTCCACTTACTTTGCAATCAGTCTTGAAAATGGAAAGGGAAATGCATTGAAATGGCTGTCGGCATATACTGTGGAGCTACCAGCAGGAGACAGATCATCCCCCACTCCAACACAGTGACACAGAGACTTAGGCACTGATGCTCCCTACACTAATTTCCCCTTTCACTTACAAGGGAAAAATTAGACCCCTCTGGAGGATGACCTGAACACCACAGACTGACCTACTGGACCAAACCAGGTTTAGAAGTGTAGGGTGCAGGTGTTTATCTGAGATGATGGCAATAAGCAGCTAGACAGAAAGTAGTCTAGTCCTACTGTTCACCAGTCATATGCTGAGCGTTTGAAATCTTATTGTTCTTTCATTCTGTGATTATCATGCAAACATAAAACAAAATTTGGAGATTCTACCCATGGGAGAGTTTGACCCTTCAATACTTGTTCTTGCAAAAATGAGAAGAAAAAGTAACTTGGAACTGTTGAAAGGAAACATTTTGACATTTCCATAGGCACAAAATGTGCTGTCCCTCCCTAAATTAAAATGTTTTACTTGGGCTGGTTATTTACATTACCAGAGCTGCAGTCCTCAAGACAGCTCAGACTGATAGAAGCCAGGGCTCCTTCTTACTCCAAGGCTTGAATGTGTTCTCAAGGACCAAGAGCTAAGGACAATGGACGAGGTTGGAAACTCACCCCATAAACGAGTTCTCCCACCATGCCGTTCCACGTTTTGGTGTCGGGGTCCCGGGCTCCGTACTTCCCATCTCTGACAATCTCCAGCCTGTAGTGGTAGCCAACATGCTTCGCAATCTCAGCAGCGAGCTCCACACAGTAACCTTCATACCTCTCATTGCCTTCAAACTGGTTAGCGTTCTTCTTGAGCATCACATATGGGTCTTCCTGGAACAGAAAAGACCAATACTGAGCCACGGTCCACATTCTAGAGATGGACATCAGGGACTCAGACTAGAGCCCAGTGTGCAGCTTGTGGTCCTCTTGCAAAACTCTAGATTTGCGTTCCTGGACCGAAGGGCACCGTCAACACACAGTGGGCTTATTCTAGAAGTATGAAATGTGATTTTTATTGTGGCACTTTCTATTTATTTATGAAGAATCTGTGTGCAGCTTCTGCAGTGATGGACCTGAGGGGAACAGAGTGTCTGGGGGAATTTGGGCAACAAACCTTTCAGTGCAGTTCTGCAAGGGATATTTAGTGCATTTGAGCTGTGAATTTTTAAAGGCATGTCTGCCTATGTGGGCACAGGCAGAAACAAATCTGCTGGACAGGAGAGAGCCTTAAGATGTTTAACTCAGTTTGAGTATTGTGTATTCTCTGTAGACTCACAATAAGTGTTCAACAAACAAGTTAGTAAAATTTAATGTTTCTGCAGGGTAAGCATATACAGTGACACAGTACATGATACCATACATTACGGGGTACCTATTACTCCTTCATGATTATAGTGGAGATTTGTTTTTAAAGCTATGATTCAGACTCTCTGCACAATACAGCTTATCCTTCCCAAAATTACAGCCCCCATTCTGTGGGCTAAATACAAAGCACAGGTATAATGTTCCTAATTTACCTATGCTGATGCCTCTACTATCTTGTCATAATCTTTTGTATTTTCTACACTTAAGCATGAGAGCTCTTTAATACCTATTTAATTAGCCACAGCAATTTTCAGATACCTTTATGGACTCAGCAGGAAACAGTAAGTGCTGTTATTATTATTATTATTATTGTTATTGCTATTATAAAAATTATGTAGTACAAAGGAGGGCACATGAGGGGGAAGAGGGAGTCTGCACATCAGGGAGATGGGGGAGAAGGAGAGCTGGGATAGAAGTCACAGCACTTACTAGGATAGTTGTGACTATGTAAGTCCTGTTCTGGAGACTTGTAGACTCATTGCCACTTTGAGTATCTATGGCTGCTGGAACCAACTTCTCATCTTCATTCCAATAACCAATCTGCCAAATACAAAACCAGGATATCTCATTGATATCTCTTTGTAATATTAACCAAGATTTGGTAACACGTCATCCAAGCAGGATCAGCTATCTCTGTATGTTCACACCCAACAGAGATCTCCTCTCCTGATTCTTGATGTCTTTTGCTGAGGGGACCAGGAACTTCCCTGTCGCACCATGCCTCCAGCCTGAAAATAATGTGCATTATACGCTACAGTAGCAGAGTGCTTGTATGCACACAAAAACATTCGGCACACGGTAGTGGGGCATTCTTGCCATTCCCTACCTCATCCCTGTGCCAAGAGTTCACACTTCCCTTGTGTGACTTCTGAATATTTTTTGAATGGTGAGCATGCCTGCTGCACGTCCAGATGCTACAGGGTGACAGAATGCTATCCTGCAGCTGAAAGCCTGCATGAACACAGGACTGACTCTTAGGGCATCTTGAGACAACACGACAAAAAATCAAGTGAGAAAAAAACCCCAACCCTAGCCAATGCCAAAAAGTTTGGGGTTATGAATAAACCGAACAGTTGTAAGGGGAAGAACTCTCATGTTACATTGTGCTTGTTAATAATCAGGGGTTTGGGCTGATCTATCACTGCTTGCAGGTGAAACAGAGTGCCACTGAATATCACTAAGATCATTGTTGAGGTTATCTGCTTTGAGGGCTTGATTTTATAAGAGGTTTTCCATCACCTCATGTAAGTATGAAGTTGCCTGAGCTCTGCTCATGTGAAATGAATTTCTTATCACAGTAAGTGGGAAAGGGTATTAACACAGGGCTCGACCAGGAGCCTGCTGATGGCAGCTTAGAGGTCGTAACAGCTCAGGAGAAAAAACGTACGCAGGCTTCTCATCAGTCTTCACTGCACAGACAAAAAGAAAGGAGAGTGAGGAAAGAGGTTCCAAAGCTCTGTCCTAGGGCAACATAAATGGAGACATGTATGTTTGTTTTGCATCTCTAACCTGGTGGATCTAAAATACAACATACGTTATGGTAGTGATGTACATGTCTTCTAAGCAAATATAATTTCTGTCAGTAAATACACAGCAAAATCAAGATATTTAGCCATTCTGTCTCCTCCTCTAGATTCTCTCCAGATGCCAAATTTCTGAAGTTCAGAGCCCCATACTGGATATAAATACTGTATTTGTACTTTTATGAATACCAAGTAGAGGAGGACAACCACTTTGTATGTCTTCAAAATGACGTTTTTATTTCTCAGTGAGAAATCTGCCTTTTTTCACTTGACAATGGTGGGTTCTGATCTCACATTGGCTGCTTTCAGGTCTAAGTATGAATTGGGGATATGGGCTGTAATTGTGGAACTTTCACTATTTGCAGTTTTCCTTAGCTTCAAGCAAGCAATTTATTTTTCAGGGGACTGAGAGGGTATTCCAGTGAATACTTCATTCCAAAATATTTAGTATCTCTCCTTTATCAATGGAATAACCGAGTAATTCTTTGTTCTTCAGACAGGTAGTATCTAAGGTGGGACATACTCACATGGAGTCTGATTTTCAAAAGGTTTAGTGTTTCAAGGGCTTGGCACTCCTGTGCAAGGCCAGATTTTTCAAAGTGCCTGAGATATAGAAAGGGATCAAGACTTCAGAACAGCACAAATGTCTGTATAGCTGTCAGGACGTGGTTAGTGGTAAAGCTCTTGTCACTTCAAGGAGAGCAAAATTAGGTCAACATAAAGGGTTCACCCACACGGGTTAGGGAAGACAGCTCCTGTCTGGCTCTGCCTTGGCTCATCCTTGAAAAAGAAAATTGGGAGAACAAAAAAAAGACAGTTGTGGATCTGGGCCTGAGCCAATGTGCCCCGCCAATAGCAAGACTGAGTGGGCCAAGATTTTACTATCGTAGAAATCCCTGTCCCACAGCTGAGATGCCCTTGTTGCTCTTGATAACCCCTTCCATATGTTGTATTTTTTTAGTAATATACCATGAGTTCTCCCTAGTGCTTGGCTTTGCTTATGCAGAGAGCTGGGAATGCACTCATGATGACTCCACATACAAGCTTTCATGAACAGAAATGTCTGTTGAGACCTAGTCATACCATAACTCAAACATCAGGCTGATGCCTGACACGAGATCTCAGGTGACTCTCTACTTTACCTTTCTGATTCCATCATGTTTCATCTCAATCACATGAAGGGTGTAGTTGGTCCGTCGTCCCTTCTCATTAAACTGAACGTTGCCAGACAATCCTTCAAAACGGACCTTAAAGACATAAATATCAATGAGGAGAGCAAATTGTTCAGCATCCCATGTCACGGTGATTTGGTAGCAGTAAGAGGTAAGAGGAGGAAGGAAGGAGAGTGCAGTAATGTCTCAGATGTGTGCAGGGGAGACAGAACATCTATCTGACACTGGGCTTTAGCTTAGGTTCACTCTCTACTATGTGCCTGGGCATGTGCACAGCTTTTTTCTCAACTTACCCTTTTATAAACCCTTCCTCTTAAACTTAGAGGTCTGTTACTGAGCTCAGCGATGCATAAGAGCTAGATCATGTTGTGTGAGCCCAACACCTATTGGGATGTGACAGTAAGATAAATCATCTCAGAACTCCTTGGGTTTTGTGTTTGTTTGTGTTTTCTAAATCTGACCTGGAGTCAGGATTTGGTAAAGAATTTGTCAGTCCAAATCAGGAACTGCATTTGGAGAAAATATGAAACCATGGCCAAAGCTCCCAGCTGCCGCCTTTCGATAGAGAGGAGTCTATTCAGTTAACAAGCAAATTTAATTACCTCTGCACCAGCCTAATAAAACCTGACAATTTAGTATTGTAAATGAGATTAGCATAGGAAACTTTGGATCATAAATCTCTGCTGATAACACTGCTGAGCTGAAGAGTGTTACTCACATCACATCCCGCGTCCTGAACTTCTCCTCTCAGCGTGGCCATTTGACTTGTTGCAAAAGTGCCCAGCCTGGCGTGGAGGAAGGTTTCTAACTGGAGTCACATACAGTGTGTGGGGACCGGGCAGTTGGGACCAGGAATATGGGAAAAGAAGTGCAAGTTTGGGTTGCTATGGAGGCCATGTGGGGAAGTACTCACACCACTGGATTTACTGGGAATTAAAGGTTTGTTCTCAGCCTTCCCACTTGCTTTGGACAAATCTGTTGTCCCTGCAACTGAAGTCTTCCCACATGCAAAATGGGAACAGGTATTTACTGCTTTTTTAAGTGCTCTGAGATCCTTGGAATAAAGACCCATAGTGAAAAAATGAGGATATATCATTATGGAAGAAATCTGTTGCTAATCTGCTTAAACTGTGTTTGTTTTCCAGCTGTTATCACAAAGCTTTGCCATGAAAATGAACATCTGCCAGTATTTTCTGAAGCTCCTTCAAGTCAAGAGGTATTCCTGGTGACATTTGGAGAAACATGCTTTTCCCTTCTCACAAGACACAACATGCCCATAAAAGATAGATGCACCAGAAAAGTTCCACTGTCTTAAGCACTCCCAGGCCTGCTTTTGCATGCCTCCCCTTTGGTTTTATTTTCAGGTCCTGGCTGATTCTGAAGCTAAGGTCATGGGTGCTCATGCTTTGTAGCTTTGTACACACTAAAAGGCAGGTGCACAGCACCAATTTCTCCTATCTGAACAAATGAAATCTTAATCCTGTGAGATCCGTGTAGCACTGAAATGGCAAAAGTCTATCTCATCCTGGAAGCTGCAGCACAACTTTTCCATCATTTAACACCCTCTGAGACCCCTTGAATCATTACAAAATATAGCGAGGACTGATTTCAATAGTGTTAAACACCAATAAAGTCATCCAGAGGCATGAAGCATTTAACCACATTTGTGTATAAGTCATGGCATGTGTTTTTTTGCTGGAAAGGCTGGTGGAGAAGGATGCTGTTGTGGTCTTCTGATTTACAGGGTTAGTCAGCAGTTAGGGACTAGCTACCTTCTTACTAGATGTGGTAACCAAATAATGTTAACAAAAAAATCTGTCAAAAATTATCATAATCTTTTCAAAGTACAGCTGAAACCTCTGTATGTTGGTTTAAAGTGATATTTTGTGAGCATTTTCCTGGAAAAAAAAGTAATTCTCTTTAATAAAAGCATACATCATGCTGAAACATGTTACACTTGTTTCTGAAAAATTGTAGAATGTTTCAAATTACTTTTCATCTTTGATCCTGCCATCCATGACTCCTTCCTACACTAAACAGAAATAAGGCAATTTGGAAGCTTATTCCAGACTTTTGAGTAGAGAATTTTTTTGTTTTTAAACAGCTTATAAAATTTTAGGCATTAGTAAATGGGAGGTAAAGAGAAAGCACACTGTGAATAGCTGTAAGTATTGCCGTAATTGTGAATCTTTACAGAAAGGATAACTCAAACCTTCAATCTAATCATAAGTTCTATTTCCATCTGCCCCTTTCTTGCTACTATACTAAATGCTAGATGATTATTCAATTCATAGTTAAAATTTTCCTAGGAGACTTCTTCCCTTGCATGTTTCAGAGCCTTTTATTTTCACCATCACAACTGAACTGGTCAAATCTTCTGAAAACTGCAGTTTTTCAAAGGTAAAGAAACAACTTTTGCAAATAGCTCTTCATGTTCTTTGCCCAAAATCAGTACGGTTGAAAAATTTAAGAGTTTTAAAACTGTTTCAGTGAAGAGACAAGGAAAGTTCAGAGATTTTCCAACACACACAAAATTTTATGTTTTAGCCAAGTCTAATTTCGATATCCTATTCTCACAAATTGAATAAAGGAAAATGCTTGAGAACTCACTACTCATCAGAAGACTACCAAGTATTTCATGTTTATTAGGTAACCGATCTCCCTAATGCATCAAGGAGGCTGATTTTATTATAAGGGTTTGGAGAAGCTGTGACAGTGATTTGCCCAAGGTCATACAGAAAGTCAATGACAGGCTTGGGAACAAATTGAATCCAGGCAATAAAATCAAATCAGATGCAAGGTTTGGTTTTAAAGGAATTGTTGTTTACCAATAAGCCAAAACCAAATCAAAACAAAATACTTGGGGAAATTTACATATGATGCAAGTTAACCGAATTAATTTTGTTCTTCCTGCCTTCTCACGGTTAAGGAAAGAAGACGGGATAAGCTATATTTGGATAATACTAAACTAGCAGTATTTGCAAAGGATCCATCTATTTTTGTCTGAGAAAAGACAAATGCTAGAAATGACTGTTAGTCTTGAAATATAATGAAATTTTAAATTATTCTACCTTTCTAAGTCTTTGACAAAAGTGTATTGTTTTTCTCTCTCTTTAAGTTTCATGTAGTATTTTTGTTTATCTGAAAATCAAGATTTATGCAGGATGAAGAAGCAAGATTATCAGATATCTAAATGGCAGTTATTAAGACTTTTATGAATCCTCACAGTATGAAACAAGCTATAATCTGGGCTTTGAGAACATTTTGATGACACTCAACACATAAGGCAAAATTCACATGGTTTCAAGCTTCATTAACAGTCTGGAGCTGAAGCCGAAGCACAGTAAATTGAAGGAGCTTCAAAAAAATATGGTCTGAGCAGGTCTCTCTCTTGGGAAGGGGAAGATAAAAATAGGGACCCAGGATTTTAAGGGATAATATTTTGTCTTTTCCATCTCAGAACTCCAACAGAAATTAGAGAAGGCAAGGACACATCAGGTGGTACCAGGAGAAGCAGTTTGCTGGATGCACCCCTGAACTCTTCAGGAGACCTGGCTCTAATCTGGAAGGATCAGCTCCTCATCCTGAGCGAGTCGTTTGAGCGTTTCTGCTGCTAATCACCTCTTTTCCCCCACCCACAGGCTATGCTCAGCTGCCCTTGCAGTGCACACATTGGTTGGGTTTCAAACCTGCTGCAGTGCTCTCTGGATGTCGATGCCTTGTCCCCAGGGCACGGCAGGGTTGGCAAGGCAGTCCCCAGCGTTTCCCCGACGGGAGATGTCGATCCGCTGCCTCCGCAGGTTCTGAAAAGCTTCGGCCATCACTCGGACCCCATCATATGTTAGAGCTGACGTGTACTAGAAAGAGAAGAGAAGTAGTATATGGCCTGTTAGGGTGAGCTGACCTTGGGCATGCTACATGGGTTCACCTCATGGCAATTTTTCAGACGATTTCTCCTGTTTTCATCCTTCCATCTATGAAGTTCAACAGCCTCTTGCTCCCTGTAATAACTACTGTCCTGTTGACTCGTGAAAGTTGGTGCTTTCTCTCCCAGAGGATGGGAGAGTGAAGGAGAAGCTCCTGATGCAGACCTAAGGATGGCTCTGCTTTGCCTTTCACTCTTCTAGCCCAGCTTCCTTCAGATGGACCTCCCTGAAGAGGACTCAGCCTTAAAAGACATTCACCTGTTACCTAGGTCTTTCTGTTTAATCAGAATCATTAACCTGAACTTATATGTTATACCGTGTAAATGTGAGATATGCAAACTCAAATAACAAATAACCCTTTCTGGTCACAGATGGAGGCAAGAAAACTCTACTTCAACACACGAAAGATCTGCAAAAGATGAGTTTATTCAAGCACAAGCTTGTACAGAAACTAGAGTAAAACGCCAGCATGAATGGTGAAAGGAGTTAATTCCTTTTCCTATGATCACCTACTGATTTATTTGTTTGCAACTTTTTCAAACTAATCCTTCCAAAGTTGACATTTCTATTGCTGAGTGTTTGTCACAAGTGTATTTGCTTTTAAATGTCAGATTGAAAAAAACCAAACTCCCCCCCTCTCTACCCCTTGACAGCTTCAGGGTCTTCTGCATTAGGAACTAAAATATATTTCCCCTCTGCTGTACCCACTGATTTGAAATGCTCAGAAAGAACATCTGGAAAGACTTTATTATCACTGGATATGTAGTAAACAAGCCAAAGGTTAAGGAGTTAATGAGGCTTTTTCTTTTTTATATACTGAACAGTATGAGATGTTTAATCCTTAGCTTTGAGGATGGTGAAAACTGAGAGACTGTGTGAATACACTAACTTGTGTATTTCTTCGTAGGCAGCAACTCCTGCCTAGTAGAATTTAGACATTGTTGAAGCACCTGGAACAGACAATGTTCATCATTACATTAAGTGGCAGGTTTTCAGAGTGAGATTAAAGAGCCCTGTGCAATCACAAAGAGGTGAGCATAACTTGAAATGAGCCAGATGGACCCTAAATTAAATGTTTTTTTATACCACTTGCCTTTGGCCTCTTCCAGTCCACACGAGGATGCTCCCTGGCATCATTATTCCTCCACTGCTGCATGATCCTGGCAGGAACAGTATCCGTGTAATTCACCAACTGGAAGCCAGTTACGTTGGCTCCGCTCTCCTTGAATTTGGTCAGGTCAATATCCATAAATCCCTAGGACAGGAGAGAAACGGGGGAAGCTCATGAGAAGAACACACCTCTGGGTGGGTAAGAAGAATCCTGCCTATCTATGGCAGCCAGCTTAGGACAAATCTTTTCCCTCTGTAAGGTAAGGTCCAAGTCAAGAGAGACTACACAAACACATGGTAAACTTGCCTTTCTCACAGGCTTTGAGCTGGATGTATCCTGCAGTTTCCACCCAAGGAGACAAATAGTCATATTAATAACTCACTAGCAAGAAAGCTAACAGAATAACAGACAAATATATGCCAAATAACGCTTGGATGAAAATAACAAAATTGTCTAAATGCATTAGAAAGAGTTGTTCACCCAGCTCTAACTTTTATGCATTCAGCCATCAATGGAGAGGCTACATCCTTTCAAGTCACAATTTGTAAGGAAAAACAAATCTTGAACAATGAACTTTCAGCAGATCAAGAAGTGGTTGGACAGCTTGTCAAAGGAGTCTGTCTATTAGAAAAGTCAGCTTATACGATTTGCTAATTTGGGAGAAAAAAGAGTATAATTTTGGACTTCAGCTTACTAATGAAATAGATTTCTTCCTTTTCATTATTGTTCTTCCCTACCTCTTGCCCACTGCATGTAATGAACACAAGTGCACAAATACACATGTGAATTGGGGTGACGTTGTAGACTTGGTGACATTGTAGACTTTAGTCACTCCCTTGAGTCAGAGGCGAGATACACTGCAATCCCTATGGAGGAGAGGTCATGTTTTGGTCTCCCAGCTTTGATCCTATCTCTTCAGCACTGCTGTTTGGCAAAACTGCTGTGCCTCCTTGCACAAAACAGT
Organism: Athene noctua; assembly: GCF_965140245.1. Taxonomy (NCBI): domain Eukaryota; kingdom Metazoa; phylum Chordata; class Aves; order Strigiformes; family Strigidae; genus Athene; species Athene noctua. The sequence continues at coordinate 16,931,002 of NC_134048.1, forward strand.
TGCTTGAAGAGAGACTCTGCCTTCCTGCTTGGGCTGCTGTGTGTGGGAAAGACTAAAGTTTGGTCCTTTTTCTTTTGGAATGTAAGCACAAGAGATGTAGTCGATTATTTTCCCTTATACCGTTAGTAACCATAGTGCATGAGGGAAAATGAATGAGGGGACTATGCACAATGCAATCACTTGGGCAACAGAAGAGCTTGTTCGAGCTCTGCCGTCTCTCTGCCCTCCACCACATACTGCTGGTACATGTTCTCTGCAGACACCTTCTCAGCCTACCACTGGGTTTTTCTCCCCTGCTTGCTCTCAAACATATGATGATAGTGTCAGTTAAAAAAGCCAAGTGACATTATTCCCATGAGACACTGGTCAGGTTCCTAAAATGGTGCTCTCTGTGCACAGGCTGGGGGAACTAATTAGCTTATTAGCTTCAAGGTCAGGATCAAGCCATTAGATAGAAACCTGCTTTGGGAAACAGACAGCTTGCAAGGAGAAGACTAAATTGCCCTCTGACATCAGCATCAGACTGAGGGAGTTATAAGTGACTCAAAAATGTCTTTAAAGACTTTCACACTTTTCTTCCGGCTTGTTGTAAGTAATTTGGCATTCACTTAGAAGGCTGAGGATTGGATATAGGTGTACAGATGCTCTAAATAGATGATTTGTTTTGCTTCAAGGTGCAGTGATTTAGGTTTTAAAAAAAAAAAAAAAAAGAAGTTATATTTTGTGTATGTATTCCTCAGAATGCTGGTTAAACCTACATCAATCTTGTTTGTAATTGCTAGCGTAGGGGTTTCAGAAAGCCAGAGCTGTGATTAATGAATAGGAAATGCAGCAGGATAATTGTCCCTGACATCTTAATGCATTTCAGGCCAAGTGTTTTTTGACACGCAGAGCTCATAAGGTTCTGTAAGAGGGATCTTGCAGGTTGCCAACTGGTTATTCATGGCTAGGACCAAATTACACTGACATTTTGCTCCTGGGAGGTACTCAGGGGAAAAAGATCTGTCAAAAGAAACTACCACACAGAAACTTGAAGTTTGTGCCACCAGCTCCTCCTTGGAAGCCCTACAAAGGCACAAAGAAAAGTCCAAGTTCACAACAGAGTATGAGTAAGAGGTCTGGTGTCTTTAGCCATTTCAATAAGCACATTTAAATAGGAAAAGTCAAAAAAAAAAAGATGATGACACCAGTGATGAGACAGCAGCAGTTGAAAACACCGTCTTTCACTGTTTTCCACAAACCATTCTGAAACCGAAGCGTTGGGAATCACCTTATATAAAATTTTAAAATAATCTGAATAGACAAAAGGAATTGTTTCTTCCTGAAGATTGTACTAATTTTTCCTCACTGATTTTTGACAAAATTTGGGTCCATTAAAAAGTCTGCAGACTTCTAAAGATTTTCCAATTGTTTAAGGCAGTTGGGACCATAGAGGACATCATTATCCTTGAATCTGTCTGCATTTCAGCTGTTATCAACTGCTGAAATAACTGGTTTCACCTGTTATCCCTCCTCCACATGCCTCACAAGTACAAGGTCAGTATAGGAACAGTCCTAATTACAAAGTCATTTTAATCACTGCACCACTGAAATCTGCTCAAGAGCAGGTCTGGGTGACATGACAACCAATGAACTGGGAATATTAGAGGTCAAATATTTTAGAAAATAATTCCCAGAGGAGGTGAATTCTTGCTGGCTAAAATATAAACAAGAATGTATCAAATATTATGCAAACTGTCTCCTGATAATGTTTCTGTTGACAAAATGGCATCAGGAATTAAATATGTTTCTCTGTCTTTCTGAAATATCAGTCAGTGCTTGTAGGAAACAGGAGAACAGGAGAATTACAATATTTGCAAGTAGAGAAGTCATCAATCATCTGTCACCTTGTACTAACTATAGCCACATGTTAAGAAAAAAGGGACTTTTTATTTAATTTTCAATTGACCTTATTTGGAAAATAGAAAATAATGGTTTTTTAAAATGACTAAGAAAAGACTGCAACCCACTACTGAGGAGCAGCAGACATGCTTTTGCAGCGATATGCTTAGTATCAATTAGTCTGTGAAAGAACGAGCACAGAAATGCTTCCCTTTGTCATCCAATCAAGTACAGGAAGAAGTGAACAGTGCTGGAACGATGTACTCCATGGCACCTCAGTGGCCAAAACCATTTCAAAAATTTGCCAGTGAATACTAGAAAAAGCTTGCTTTGCGGCCACATCTGGAGTGCAGTGGGCTGTTAGGGGAAATGAGCTGAGCCACTGGAATTTGGTGGTATGTGATCTTCTTCGGGTTCTTTAGACCTGAACCATTTGGGACATATCTGTTGGACATGCAGGTATCTGGCTTCACCGCTCTACGCAGCACTGCCAGTGCTCCGGGGAGGAAGAAAAGGAATACGGGAACTCACGCTCCAGCCCATGCACCGTGCCAGCACCCCTGGCAACGCAAGCACAGCAGGATCCAGAGGCTACATGGAGCTCCCCAGGGCCCCAGATAGGGTCACTACCCAGGACGTAGGTACTCCAGGGGAGACAACTCTTCTGCCTGCACAGTTCTCTGGGAACCATCAAAACCAGGCTGGAAGGGACACCACATGCGCCAGCCCACCCCCTGCCCTACAGCAGGATTAGCTGTCCCTTCGATTTAAATTCACTTTGCAAAATCATCTCAGCAAACCAGAGAATACGGCCTCCTGCCTTGCGTATGCCTAGAAAATGCCTGGCTTTCTCTGAATGCCATCGAATTAGCAGGCTGACAATAAACCATAAAAATCTGGACCCATCCGCTCTGATGGGCTGAGACAGCCTCCCTCCTCCACGCCTGCTCTGACTCACAGCATCTGCAGCACACAGTTCGAGCAACAGCCAGGCTCGGTTCAAAGGAGGAAACTTGCTCTTTAGCCCGTACCACGGGCTCTTCTCTCTGCATTAATGAGCCTCGCAAAGTGATTACATGCAGAAATCCTGCTGCTAGTAAATAATATGGGCAGCTGTTAAAGACCTTTGTGCCTCCAAATAGAAAACAAAACGGTACTGGGAAGGGATTTTTCCTCATTGTGTTTTCCTTGCTGCATCTGTTCTTTATGCTGTTCTTAAACTACAAACATTTTTCAGCCAAAGGTTGTTTTACTGTCCCATTCGCTGCCTTAGTTGCTGGGAGAGGTGTCAGCAAGTCACACATTTATATTCCTCTCCACTGCTTGTGGGCTCAGTCATCAAAGGAAATGCATAATGCAGGAAGACTGATGACTTAAAAAGGGCCTCATGAATCCATCTTGATTAACTGGTCCACGAAGGATCTGCCTTTAAAAGAAAGTCCCCCAGAAATGAGCCAGCTCCTTATTTATACCCTGAACACCATGAGGAGTCAAGACATTGAGTGGGCAGTGCAGACGGCTGTCAGATGGCATAGGGAAAGCCTCGTTCCTTCATGCATGACCCTCCTCGAATCTGCCAGCACCACTTAATTTCCCTGCATCTCTCCTTTCACTCTCATATTGCACTGCCTCACCATCCTGAACTTCTCCCTTCTCTCTGCACACTGAGGACACTGGGTGACACTGCTCCTTCTGGGACATCATCCCAGCTCACAGGAATGCCACAGACAGCAGCAGCCTCTACACACCAGGACATCAACAGGCAGCTGGCCATTGCCCCACACCTTCAAATTCTCTCTGTATTTCACTAAATCGGTATTAACTGCTGGCACTTTCCCTGCAGGATGCCTCCTGCAGTATAATCTTGCCTTTGAAGCTGCCGTAACAGGCAGCAAGGGCTGAGCTCTGGGCAGGCTGCAGCTCGTCATTTTATAAACCTCCCCACAGCCCATCTGCAGCACAGCTTAAAATCTCCATGCCTTTGCTCCGAGTCTTGGCTTTTTCTGAGAGAAAGGACATTAGAGAGTCTCCTTGAAGACTGCCACATTTCTGAGAAACAGTGTTGTTTTCTCTCCTCCTTCTGCATCTTCTGATCCCTCCAGATCTCCCTGAGACTGGCAAAGCTCATCTTTGAATGAGATGGAAAATGTCCTTTTCTCTTGAACTGCTTGGAGGAGGCTTGTTGACTGAATCTAACCTAACCTAACAGTCCCCTCACCCCAGGAATGAGTGTTAGGGTTTTTCATTCCCTTTCTGTCTGGGACAAAGAAACTGGAGTCTTTTTATTTGTTTGTTTTGTTTAATAAGTTGCACACTGAAATAGTCCTTTTTGAACAAAAAGCATTTAAGCAATTCACCCTGAGCTTGGGTGGGTCCCATAGAAACCTGTGGCAGCACTGGAAAACTGGCCCAGGTCTCTTTAGATGCTATCCATGTATGGCTTGCAATGCCAGGCTGCTTCCTCCTAGCAGACCTTATAATCATAAGAAACTTTGCAAAGCAAAACAATTGCTTCTGAATGGCTGTAGATCAGCTGAGTGGATGTGAAGTGTCTCCTATCACTCCAAGGTAAGCTGGTGTCTTTCTGCAGGGAGCAAGAAGTTGAGTGTTTCCAGACGGAGCATCCCTAATATACCAAATTATCTCTGAGCTTGAATTCTCCAGTGAGGCATCATTCCTCACTCCCATCACTTTGTATTAATAAGGAGGGTACATCAAAAAAGAGCCCATCTGCTCAAGTCTTGCTCCAGCATGCCTTCCAACAGGAGAGGCCTTCTCCTCTGCAGAGTTATTAATGTGTCAAATCTCATTGTGGCAGCAAAACATGTGAGTCCTCAGTGCACCATAGAAGTAAGCGAGAAGGAAGGAAAATGAAAGATAGGAGGAGGGGGCACTATGAGTCAGTGTCCCAATCCTGCAGTTTGATGAGTCTGTTTTGTCCTGGTCTATTGATGCAAAGCAAACTAAGTCAAGTGAGAATCCAGACTTCAAGGACATGGGCTGGAGACGACCATTAACTTTTTTTTTTGGTACTGCTCTACAGATTTTCTTTGTGATACTATTTATACCAGCCCTATCCTGCTGCTGCAGCACATTCTGGATATAAATGATCATACACGTCTTGTTGGAAAACTCAGTCCAGACAGAGGGACAGATGCTCTAGGTGGATGTTTGTGCTTTAGAGAGCTTTCAGAGCAAAAACTGATTTAAAGGTTTGGGAAACATGCTGCGTAGTGACAGATGCCAGGACTTCAATCAAAGATATGATTAAGGGACGACCTGATCACAGTTTACAAGGACCAAAACAGCAGTAATGGAATATTTGGTCTAGCAAACAGAAGCATAAATCTGATGGAGGATGCTGAAGCTAGGCAAGTTTTGACAAGAAAAAAGCACTGATGAAGTCACCATGAGGAAGATGCTATGGATTTACACGTCACCCCTTGTCAGTTGAGCCAGGATAATGGATTAGGAGACTGCAAATGGCTGAGGAAACCTGTTAGTTTAACACTCTTTTGCTGAGATTTAAGCAAACACATTTTTCCTTCCAAAGGCTGTAATATAATCTGTCAGTTATTCACCTGATGCTCAGTGACTTTTTTAAGCCACAGTAAGTCACTCGTGCTTTTGAGCCCTCATTAGCTACTAGAAAATCCTTCCAAGGCTGCAGTTCATATTCTGCCATGTGGGCAATTTTTGTATCAAAACCAGATGATTTTCTTTTACATGAGACACTCTAATTCAAGCAAAAATTAATTCAGGGCACTGCTGTGTCTTTTACTATCAGTAATTCAGATGTGATAATGTTACAAGGGTTTCTTCTGCTTGATAACCTTTGAATCAGCTCAGAAAAGCTGTTTGGAAGTGAAATGCAGACCTCAGAAATTTCACTGATATATTGTATTGTCTTCCTCTGTCTGGAAAACCAAGTCTTCTCATGAGCCTACGTGCACCAACCTCTCAGAAAGAAGAAAGGTCTAATGGGCATAATTTTAGAAACCTAAAAATATAATTTTTGCAAGACTTTTTTTTTTGCATCTTGAGATCTTACTAGGACAATAAGCTGATGCTGTACACATCGTTTTGGAAACTCCCACAAAACAGAGTTTCCCATCAGCTAGTGATGCAAACCTGTGTATTTCTGACCTTGTTTGTACCTTCAGTCAGCAACACTTCAGGGAGCAGGAGACAGCATTAAGAACTGAGGGTGATTAAAATAAACATGGCAGCTTTCAAGGTGATGGGAGACTGAAAACCGCAACATTTTAGCTCCAGGCAAGCTGAATCAGGGGCTGGGTGCAGGAAGCAGAGCCACTGACATGTCACACTTTGTGCTGTGGCAAATTCCAGCTTCTTGCACCAGGCTTGGACCCAGCATGGGCACAGCAGACCCTGTCCACGCAGCCCCAGCACATGCTGCAGGATGGACACATGCTACATGCTTTAGGGGAGCTGATTTCTGCCTGTGCTGGGAGAACCTTGCTGCCCAGGGGTGTGGACATCCATTTCAACAGCCGATTCAGGAGGGTACCCCTTCTTTGCTGTCTGCACCAGCTGTTGGTCTCAGGTCACTGTATCTCAGTTCTTGTAGTGTTGAAAATCTCCCCTTCATTTTTTTGGAGAAAAAGTCAAAGAGGCCATATTTAAAGCAGAGCCGAACTGACTCAAACCAGCACATATTGCCTGACTCCTGCACAAGCCACTCTGCTGGCAAAGCTCCAAAGCTACCACAGCCACTTGCAAAGTGAAACTCTGTCCATGGCCTAACTCAGCACCGACACGTGCTGATGTAAAATGGCACAGGAAAAAATGCTTAACTCTGATAATCAACTCTGTTTTATCTTTACCTTTCCCTGCTATCCTGAGCATCAGCAATCTCATACACTTGTTTATTCAAATGAAAGCATTTGCTAGAACAACCTGGACTAATGCACCAGGAAAGAAAAAAAGGCTAAAACACTGTATGTGGCAGCTGTCTTTCACAGTTTTCTTTTAAAGACAGGTCACACAAATGTGACTTATTTTAAGATATTTTCCTGTGCCTAAGAGAGCTGATATTCTCCCACTACTGACAGTAGTCAGCCTACATCCCTGGCGTAGGACAAACAGATACATGAAGCCAAGGTTATGGGGAAAAAACTTATAACATCAAAAGAAAGGAATCCCAGAAGTTTCTAAGCTTGTTCCTCTGATAGTATTGACTGTATTTTTTCTCTTTGTGGTTGCTAGACTGATGCTCTCAAAGACTGAGAACAAAGCTTAGAAAAATAAGACTCACAAAAACAAACACTTCTTAAAATTGCCAGACCTCTTTGAGTTCCAAAAAGAAAAATAGAGAAACATAGAGAGGGAGAGATATGATTGTAACCCCCCCAGTGCCAGTACACCTGACAAATACCCAGGCTGGCAGCTGCTAAAAGCTAATTGGGGTAAGTCTAACGGGTACTGGTCAAGGGATCGGGTTTTCATGAGTTTGCAAAAGCCATAGATGGCGCCAAATTTGCCTCAAGGAGAGGCAGGGATGCCCACAGGAACCTTTCCCCTGGCAGTGATGTTGCAGACAAACCTTTGTGGCATGGGCAGGGCTGAGCAGAAAAGACAGGTTGTGTCTTTAACAGGCACAGCAGATTTGGAGGATACTTGCCCATGGCCTAAGGTGCAGAATGGTTTCATTTTGTTTGTGAACGCAGAAATATTGTCTCACCTTGGCAACAGCAATTTCACTGAAAAAGAAAGCTGTTCCTGCTAGGAAATACTAGCTTTTATTTGCTGCTACTTGTCAGATTCCGCTTGGTGCTTTACTACAGCTCACCCGACAGCAACCGCTGGGCAAACACGCAGTGATTAATGCAAGCTAGTTCCTCTTTGTTCATGAATTGTCTGTGACCAGACAGGGAATCCCTCTGTGTTCAAAATGTGCCCATGGATGATTTCTGTAGGCCTTATTCAGCCTGCGCACTGCCTTGCAAACTCACTTGTTCTGCGTTCCTGATGTAACACCAGTTTGGAGCTGCTGTAACTGGGCAGCAGTATGCTGCTGCTTGTTTTTTGGCTGAATATAGCTCTGAACAAGCACATAACCAAAAATAAGAATTTCGGTAGGGTTATCCATAAATATTTCCCAGTTTTTACTTCCAGTGTGTCATTTCCATAACTGTTTCCCCATGGGAAAGGGCCCATGAAGGTCAGGCAGTGTTGCTAAAGGCAGGTATTGAAAACGCATCCCCCTGCTCCAGCTAGTGCAGGTAACTTGGTGGCTATGAACCAGCTGAGGACTCACTTGACCTGTGCAAGGCAGAGCCTGTCCCAGCCAGGGCTGGGAGCCTTGTCTTCATATAGGATGAGACTCCTAAAATCAGGACTTCATCAGTCAGCGCAAGGGACAAAAAATAACTCATTTGGAAATGTTCAGGCACTTGCAGTTTTTAGTTCTTAATTTACTCTCTTACAACCCAATACTCCAAAATGAGCCACTTCCACAAAATTGGGCTGTTTTTCAGGTATGCGGGTGTGCACATGAGGGTATGGGGGGGGGGGGGGGGGGGGGAAATGCATGCCCTGTCATATTAGGACTTGTCTACAGGGGAAAATATGGGGTGTTTAAGGTTTTAAGGTCTTTCCACTATGACTCAGTAAGAATAAATTACAGCATGTTACACCCTCTGAAGGCTCTAATCCAGCAATGAGATGTCCTTAGGAGAGGGTAAAATCTACTGTGATCTCTCAGGTCAGAGCATCCACACTATGGTTTAACCCTGACAGACGCTGACTTCTCACATTCTGCCAATTTCTTATAACATCCCCAGCCATCCCCGCACAGGGAGGCTTGCTGTCCTTCCTCACTGCCATATGCTCTCGGGAACATGGGATCTTCACAGTCTTTTTGCCATTCTCCTTGCTGAACAGGTCAGCAAGTAGCTCTAGTGTGGATGCAGCACATCACAGAAACCGATTTGGCTTCTGGTGCCTGAACCTGTCCGTGCGCACAGCAGAATCACAAAGATTGCTCTGCCCTGGAAAGGGCCTTCTTAACCTTGAGGGGTGCTAGTCTTTTTTTAAAAATAGTTTTCCCATGTCCCCTACTCCCTTACTCTCTCTCTTTTTTTTTTTTTTTAGTATTCCTCTCTGTAGTTTGGCTGTTGTACAATGCTAGGTTTTGAGGAGCAGGAAAGACCAAAGGGAAGAGCTTGAATTTCTTTCACTCTTCTTCTCCCCCCAAATCAAAGCCGCTTGAAAAGCACAGCTACTAATAGTGGATTCTGGTGGTCCCATCATACTGTGTGAGTCCCAGGGAACCAAAGCACCCTCCCCTGAGCTGCAACTACGAGGCAGAATATCCATGCAGAGGGGCTGGGGAAATGAAAAGCCTTTTGCTCTGAGTTAATTATTTATAACCCCTGTTGGCTGAGTGTGCAGCCTCTTCAAGCCAGCTCTGGCCTCTCAGCATTTGTGCAAATGCTAAGAAAACAAAGATAGGAAAAGCCTGCTTTCTCAGGCTGGAAGTGGGAGACTGTTGTCTCATAAGACAGAGGGAAACGTCCTTCAAAACTCCCAACACCTGAGTCTTAGACCACCTCATGCCTTTAATGTATTTATCCTTATGAAACCGTACAGAGAGAAGAGGTGATATCATTCTCATTTAGCCCTCGGCATGGATATACATAAAAGCACACAGACACCCACACTCCATCTACTCCCGATAGCTTCCCTGCTTAACTTTAATGAAGGGACTTTCATAAACATCTGAGGACCGGGACCTGGGTTACAGCAAATAATAATTTTTTTTAAAATTAGCAACCGAAGTTATTGGCTGCTCTGTAGTTTGCATGTCTCCCCCTGCACAACGTAACATTTTTAACTTTGTAATTACATGGTAGGCGCCCAGCGCAGAAGTGCAGGGTCAGTATCAGGGCACTGCGGGGTAATTATGTGGCCATTTTTGTCTTGTAAATTACAGAGTTATCTTGGGACTGAGAGAAAGAGAACGGCAGCAACTGCTTGACTAATTGTTAGTTTAAAGTTTAATTACCCCAGGCCTGACGTGCTGCCTCGCAGATGCAGCTGTGGGAGGGATGAACGGCTCCAGTGCAGGGACACAGGGGTCCTGGGGGAGCAGCCCCAGCCCCAGGCTGCTGACACCAGTCCATCCTCTGCTGTGCATCCCCCTGGGTGGACGAACACCCTTGGGGAGGAGAGAGTAGGAGCTCTGCTGCGGAGAACCTCCAGCTGCCCTATGGATTGAGGCTATTCCTCTCTCTCTTACCTCTTCCCAAATCTCCCGAGGCAGAGAAATTCTCCAGCCTCCTAGGAGAGGACAGCATATTGCTCCAGAACGATGGCCCTGCCACTGCCCAATACTGCTCTGTCCTCAGGCAGCGACTCCCTGCATTAAAGGCAGAATCCTTTCCTTAAAGCAATCTTTACATCAAATTAATTCCTTAGAACCATGACAGTCAAATCTGATTTAGCACCAAGTTGCAGAATAGGCACATATTTTATTTTTACTGGAAGGTCAGAGGGATCTTGGTGCATCATCCTTAGTAAGTCTGCCCTTAGTGGGGCTCTCAGGATGGCTGTGAATCACTTCACCTGGCGGACACATACTGAAATGGGGGTTAAAACTAGCTAGAACCCCACGAGGAGAACACTGAAAGGACTTTGGAAGATAGCAAAAAAAATATAAAATGCCAATGAGGGCAACTCACCAAATTTGCCAGAATGTAGTGGTAACCATTCCCATTTTTTTCGAGCTTGATGATCTGCAAGATGAAAACCAAGGATATTTAGCAGAGACTAACTAAAGAAGAGCTTAATTTATCTGCCCTTCCTCTGCACCAACAGCCCCTCAGAACATGTAAAAACACAAGAATTGCCAGTTTCTAAGAGAACCATGCTGCTTCCATAAGGTTTCTTTGCTGGCAACACTACTTCTTATTTCCATTGTTGTATGAACTGATAGTGAATTACTGTCTGCATTGACAATGCTCAGGCAAAATCTGCACAAACAGTAGTGAGGCCAGAAAGATCCTCACAGCCAGAATGATAATAAAATGACTGCCACTGTGGATTCAACCAGCATCAGTCTACCCAGGCCTTCTCTCTGATACCAAGCTAGTAGCAGGTGTTTGGGAAGCATGAGAAGAGGGCATGCACAGACTGATCTTCCTGATGCGACAGCACTCCCAGATTATCATGAGCAGCCATTTAGGGATTTCCAAATGGATTATAAATGAGTTGACACTTGCTCTATGCAACTGGTTCATCTGCCTTAGCCTTTCTCTGATGAAGTGCTCTTGTATGCACATTAAAACTCATCTGGTTCCCAGCATTAACGTGGGGGTGGCAATTAACTTCAATACAAGCTTCATTTAGTAGCAGTTTCTCACACAACTAACGTCAGCTCCACCAGCTTCATTGCCCTGTGGTTCTCAACACAGGATCCCTCTGTATGACTTCTGCTGAGCAGTCTGGAGCCCTCAGAAAAAAACCTCTGCATACCTAAGGCTATAAAGATATATACTCTTATCATGGGCAGTATTCTGAGTATCTTCCATTGCCATATTTGAGAAGCAAAACTAGATCCAATTTGTCCCCTTCCATTCATCAACTGAGACCGACCTTTGCAGTATGTCCCAGACCTTGTGGGAGGAAGGAGCATCTCTGGGGCGCTGGGATGGCTAAGAATTATGATTCAATTCCCCATTTCTCCAGTGTCAACAATAGCTGGCATTGGCTTCTTCTACCCAAACTCTCCCTTGTTATTTTATTAGGTATCGGAGTCAATGAACCAGAGAGAGCTGCCATCCAGATTTCCCTGAGCTGTTAATCTTGCAGCCCATCCACCTGAATTATGAGGCTTGCTTCCTGTGTTTTACACAGTTATTTGTGATCTTAATTTATTTTAAAATGCTTGCTCAGTCCTAATGTGTCCGGATGGCGGTAGCAAGCTGAGGTTATAATAGCATTTATCACTTAGCCTGAACGTGGTGAGAGGCTGTGCTGGGCTGCATGCTGATAGCTCACTTGGGCCACCTAGGTTTCATTACCCACTTCTTAATGGGCCAGTTTGACATCTATTAGAGAGAAATCCTCTCAGAGTGAAACAGTGGCAAAGGAGATATTCCAGTTATTCATTTTAATGAGAGACAAGGAAGAAACAATACAGGTCTTTGATGGAATACAACCCACCGCTTACTTATCCCATTAAGGCTACACGGCACAGCCCCGCGGATATCCTGCCCTGAACCAAGGCCTGGCTCATAAACGATAGTTACCTCGGCAAAGATAAATCATGCCCTTGAGACATGATACAGAGAAATCTCCAAGAAAGAAATCAAGTCATTTTCCCACATATCATTAACACATTGAGCACTGGCTCCCCTACAGCTACAGTCTCCAGAACGTGAGGACTTCCTTGCTGGATTCAGCGGTGGTTATTTGTGTTCTGTGTACAGAGTAGGGAGAAGAAATTAAAAGCGTGTGCAAGCACCAGCGTGTATGTGTGAGGGACTGATGCCAAACAGCCATTCCCAGCTCTTCTGTTCACTGGGGAGCACAAATCCACAGCCGCTGAAGAACAGAGAGAGGCTTGTCAGGGAAGAAGATAAATGCATCAAAACGTCCCTGAGAGGCTGAGGCAGCTATTTGAACACCTCAGACACTTAGAGAGACCGGACAAACAGAACAGTGACATCCACGCAGAGGTTGCTGGTGTGGTGCTGAGACCAGCCGCCAGCCTGAATTTAAGTCCCAGCTCAGGTTCACATTATAATGAACCAAACACTTTCTTTGACTCCCTCCGGCCATCTGCATGTTGTGAAAGACCTGGCGTCCCCTGCTTACACTGAGATAACTACCTCTGCTCTCAGAAATGTCTTTGGACTCAGAACAACAAGGCAAATGAGGATGAAAATGGACTAAACAGGTCTGAAAAAGTTATCCACAGCCCTATTCCTAACAGGAGTGTTACCTCCTAGGCATAGACGTCTTGGATTTGCTCTCTCTTTAATGTAGGAAAACACATTGTCCCTCTTTTCCCTGGGAATGGATGTTTTCTACAGCATTGCAAAGCAAATAATTGGAAGATCTGGATTTTTAGTATTCTTGCAAATAGCTTTACTTATACCTAAGTTTAGCTTTTGCTACAGTTATGTGAAGAAGTTTTAAAGAAAGACTTATTTTCCTGTTCATATTAGGAAAACTGGATAGTATTTGACTACAGAACTTAACTTTCTGTTAGAAAAAACAGGCTTAAAAAACCCTAGAAATCTGATATACCCTATAGGAAAGCCTGAAGAAAAGGCAAATTCACTGTCTGGTTCCTGCCAAAAATTTTGTTCACAGGCAACTACTCCACGGTCAGAGAGAAGACTTTACCCTCCAGACTAATCTGGTCTCTCCTTCACGAGCATGACCTTTACTTTGAGGTTAAAACCTGCTACCTGCTTCATTATTATATATAATAGAGTAGCACCCAGAGACATCCAACCAGGATGGATTGTGCTCGTCGCTGAACCGTGCAGCTGGTGAAACGGCAGTCCTTGCCCCAGACAGCGAGCAGCTGAAGTGTGAGACGGGAGATGACAGGTAGCTTAGACAAGGAGACGTGTGAAGCACGACGTAAGAGTGAGCTGGTTATGAGGAGTACGATAGCAGGAGTCACAGAGCACTGGCTGCATGGCACTGCCGGGCCCTTTCTAAGTCATGTGGGATGAGATTCCCAGCTGTGGGGAAAGCCTTGGCTGTAGTTGTGAGAGGGAAATGTACTGTGGCTGGAGTTGAAGAGAGGACACAAGTGTGGACTGAGACCTGTCCATGGGCTTGCATTGGTCTCCGGTCCACAGAAGGGACTTAGGGAAAGCATTAAGGCAGGCACAGAGGAAAGAGGATGGGGAAAATTTAGGTCTGCACTAGTGGGCGACCTATCTAGGCTGAGGATGAGTAAGGCGAGACACACAACCTAGCTGCTGAGTCCTCTATTGCATATCCCATCTGCCTTGTGGCCATAAGCTGACAAAACAGCCTGGAGATGACTGTGAATGAACGTTTCTCTCTCACTGCAAGGCATGAGCGGAACTGGAAGCATCAGATCCTGCTACAGTGTGGATGCCCCGGGAGGATGGTGAGCTCTAGCCTGATCTGGAGACAGTGCTCATGAAGGCACTACAGATGTACCATAAAGCCTCTCCATCTCTGTCCTGCTGGCACTGGTTGTGAGAATTTGGTGCAGCACATGGAGGCTGAAGGACCAGGAGTCTGGCAGATTCACACCTCCACCCTAACTCACAGGAGGTGGGAAAACCAGAGAAAAACTCAACAGAATAAGGAAGTGCCATGTCTTGTGCACGCTGCTTGGAGGAATTAGCACAAAGCAAACTCGTTGGGAAGTAAGGGGGTGTAAAGGTCTCAGCAGAGGAGTCAAACAAGTAGGGAAGATGGAGCAGCAGAGCTCACTCAGCACGAATACATGACAGCTCCTAGTGTTTATATGGCTTTACAATTTCCACAATAACAGAACAGAGAAATATCTGCAAGCTTGGCAGCCTGCTGCAAGGTACACACACCACATTCAGTGAGAGCCACAATGAGACATGGATTAGACAAGAACAGGGAGAACTTCTCCAGGAAAAACAACCCTTCCCATCCTGCATGCAAGACCCCTCCCAGAAGATCTGCACCAACACAACCTTGCTAAGGATGATGTTCAGCCGCTCGGATTCACAGTCCACCACCACCAGCCTTTCCTTCTTCTTCTCCAGCTCCTGGAAGAGCATGCGGTAGCCCTCCTCTGTTGTCGTCAGGATGTTGACAGCGGTCACCTGCCAGTTCTTCTCAGCTGCGGTGTCCAGCACTTTCTGTAGGACTGACAACCCTACGATGGGAAGAGAGGGGGAAGAGGACAGCAGAGGGAGAACCAGGCTTTAGTTGTGCAAAGGCATCTTTACATGCTTCCAACAGCCTGCGTAGCTGCCTCAAGCCAGGCTGGATACAGCGTCACAAGAGTGCAGCAGAACTACAGAGAGCAGCTAATAGTTGCATCTAACCCAAACACAGCTGGGCTAGAATTGATGACTCCTGCTTTTTCTGTCCTAGCACAAGAAAGTAGGATGATTCCAGGCCTAGTTTTCCTTTGTAATCAGCAGATCAGTTTTGTTGATCAGGCACTGCTGTGGGATTCAGATAAGAGCTGTAATCCCTGTCTTCTTGCCTGTCACTACCCAAATTACTTGATTTTTCCGGGCCATAGTTCCCTTCTCCTCTTTGATCTGTTTAGGTTGTATACTTTTAGGGTTAGGGACACCCTCAGCCATAAAAATGCACAATCATATTTAGCATCCCTGTCTCTCTCAGAAGCGTCTCATCAGAAAACTTAATTATTTTTATAAGGATCTTGCCTAAATTACATGCACAGCATTCCAGAGGAGATACACATAGTCAGCACTGCTCTGGAGCCCTGCTAGACAATCCTGCCTACTGCAGTCCTTTTTGGATATTCAGTGTGCTCATGCCTCGTGACAACAGAAAGCAGGGTGGGATGCTTTTATACCTTCTCCTTGTCTCTTAAGGTCATCCTGCCCCTGCAAGGGATAATGATAACTTCCAGGACAGAGCTGTGAAACACCCTTACATCTGCACTGATCTCCACAAGGCCGTTTTGCTCTCAGCCTCTAAGCCTGGAACTTTAAAGGCATCTGAGAGCTAGGGAAACTGAATCACAGAGTAATGAGCTCACTAGCCCTGTTCATGGTTTAGAAAGTCAGATAATACCTTCCAAGAACCCAACAAAGGCTTTTGTTATTTTACATAGACAACTAATACACACTAACACAGGAAACTTGGAGTTTTCCAAGCTACCTGCCAGAAACACACACACACACGTATCACAACTGGATGTGGGCTCAGGTGAGACCTCAGCAGCCGTAGGTTCACATTTATAAACGTGGGACTCGGTGGCCTTGAATTTGACAGACTTATTCAGTATGGGACCTATTCAGTATAAACAGTTTTGATTTGAAACTCAAATTGCTTACCCATTAAATATTTCCCTCATGTGGATGGGGTTCAGACCTGACCTATGAACAAACTGGGTCAGGCTAGCGCTGCATTTAGAAAAGGAACAGAGAACAGGGAAGGCACAGGGTGACCCTTCCTTTAGCCACCTTCTCAGCCTCCAGCAGCCCACACTAAGAGGGCTTCTTGAGGCAACGACTTCACCTAGACCACTATGTTTAATTGCCTGGTAACCCTTCCCATGTACTTGTGACTTACCCCGGTCAGCATCATAAATATACACGAACTTCTGCCAGCTGTAGTGCTCGATGACACTGATGAGGGCGTCCTGGAGCTCTGGGCGAAGCTGGAGAACAAACTGGTTGGATGTTTCAACGGGGAAGCTTGGTGTTATGAAGCAGACATGAAGAGCCCCGCAGAAAGACGTGAGCATGTTGACGGTCCTCCTCTCATAAAATCCAAAGATAGCGTAGACGCCCTTGGAGAACTGTGAGCAGACTGGAGGAGCAGACAGAAAGGTTGTGAGGGCAGAAGAACAAGGAGGTTTCTCAGGGAAGTCACCAAAATAAACCTTTTCCTCGAGATAAGCTGCAGGCTCTCTGGACTAGATCATTTTCCCTAAGGCCTGGGGATTGGTGAATGCGACCTGTGAAGAACAGGGCTTGTGGCCATAGCGTGCTCTGGCCTTGATCTCCACAGATCTGATTTACCTTTGATAGGCAGAAGTGACACAGAAGAGTGAATTCAGCATTCCCAGGGCTCTGCTCGAGATTTTGCTGCTTCTGGGATAAAATGTGTTATCTGAACAAGGGAACCCCTCAGCAGCAAAGCATGGTAGCTCACCAAGCCCTGCCTCCTTGGGATGGCAGCTGTCTGGCCTGTGGAGCTCATTATGGGAAAAAACGCTGCAGTTAGAGCTTGCTACTGCAGCCCCAGATTCAAGGAGCTCCATTCAAGGAGCAGAAGGAAAGCCTTTTCATGACAGCACAGCCCTTTGCAGCTAATGACACCAGGAGGAAACCATGGGTTTGACCTCAGAAGCTGAGACCATGCTGAGAGGACATCTCAGCAAAGGTTCACCTAGGTTCAGTGCAATCTTAACACAGCTGCAGGGAGGTTTGTCCTGGGGCATGACCTGCTGGCACTGAGATCAAAGCCTCTGACACCAGGGGTGCGTTGGTACCTGGGGACACCTGCGTGACAATTTCTGGTTTCCTCACAAAGCCGCGGGGGGAGAGGCTGTGGGGTCAGAGAGGTAGTGGTGGTGGCCTGGGAAGTCTCCATGAGAAGTGCTCGCTGGGTTCCCTGACAGATTTTTGTGCCTGATCTCAGCAGCTGGCGCTGTGCTGCACAGGGAGGGCTCTCTCGGGTCAGAGCCCTTCTCAGGAGAGCGCTCTAATGAGTTTGTGGGAGCTGCTGGAAAAATGCCTCAGGAAGTCAGTGACGCAGAGAGAGTTCACACTTTGGGTTGTAAAACTTAGCCCCTGAGACAGTCAGACTCATTTAATATCAGCCCTGTTTATGGCACATCCCAAGTTACCATCAATATATCTCCAAGCTGGAGGTGGTGGCAGTGACAGCATTTTCCCTGTGTCAGAACTCCTGGCACTAGTGTCTCTTCCTGTTGTCACTCCGACACTGAAGACCTTTGGCTGTGACATTTATACTGACTCAACACTTCACACATCACTCGACAGCCCCCCCTCAAAGGAGTGCAGGGTGAGAAGTGGATGTGACATTTTGGGGTCCCCTGGCAAGCACTCTGTGCTGCTTGGGAATCCCTTGACCTGGTTTCTGCTGGTAGCCGCCAGTACAGAACCTTCTGCATGTGTGGCTGGAGACAGGCTCCTAAACATGAGCTTAGTGCATCCTTAGCTGGGCTCCATCCAAGCTCTGTCCCTCCAGTGGGGACCAGAAGTCATCCCCAACTGGCTTACAGCCATCTTGGATAAGATTACCTTGTTTCTCACATCTACTGCTAGCATCAAATATTCATAGAGAAGAGCAAGAAATCCTTCTTCCCACTGTGCAAAGCAAGTCCCTGCTCCCATCTCACCACCAAAATGAAGCAGCCAGATTTTTGAAACGGCACAGAGTGCCGAGAGCTGAGAACTGAATCTCATGACACTGGTGAGAATTCTTCCTTCCTCTTGGAGTTAAGCCCAGGCTTTGGGCAGCCCAGCCCAGCAGTTTGTCCCCAAACTCACCCATCCTCTTTTCACTGCTCAGCATCCATGATCTCACATACCTCAGCATCCTCCTTCCCCAACAGAATTTGTATTTCTCAGGGCAGGGGCTTCTTGCAAAGCCCAAACCCTGACAGAAATAAAACCCTCTTATCTTTATTTTCATGGCAGCGTCTGTTTGCAATCAGCAATTGTGTCTGTATCAGCTGGAGTCACTGCCCTCATCATGAGACTGACACATTCAGGAAGAAAAGTAGCAGATACAGGTAGAAAAAGTCTGAACATCATTTCCATGTGACTGGACCAGAGGGTCTAATGAACAGTGCAATACACCATACGTGAGAGATCAGAACATGATCTCTGGAGACCCAGGCTTCAGACTCACCGAATGATTAAAGTGACATTCTCAGGGCAGCTGAACAATCCAGTACAATTAATAATCCAGCCGATAAACTTAGCTGTCTTGTTCTGTTTTGTTTTAGGCAAGCCATAGCTTCCTTGAGTTTTCTATTTGAAATGAATCTATTATTTTTTACTTTTTTTTTTTTTTAAAACTCTGTGGCTCAGTCATGCTCAGGCAGCCCTCCTACACTGTTCTGAGACACTCATCAATCCAGCGTTTGAAACATACTGCACCAAAGACTACTGGGAGAACGAACAGTCTTTATCATTAAGTTTGGAAAGACCCCTAGCTTGCTTTGTGCTTTCAGACTAAGAGGGGCCATGGACAAGGCAGATAATTTGAAAATAAAAAAAAAAAAAAAGACTTGCTGAGGGTTGTGTCACCCAAAGAACGACAAAGAAACTGTTATGTCAGTCAAAAGAGTGATAACTGCAGCCACCTTTCTGGGAGTGAACTCAGCATAATGTAAAAGCAGTGGCTGCAAAATTATTTAAATCTCAGGACTATTTTAAATTACAAATGTTCCAAATGAATTTACCCAGCAAAAGTAAAAAGAAGTTACTTGCCAGTTATTTAATACACTAAGAGATCACTGGAATTCCCTTATATTTGCTTTGATTTAAAAAAAAAAAAAAAATTATTAACAATTGTGTCTCATTTGATTGCTCTGCAATATCCTAATAACATACTATTAAGAATTGTAAAACTTAACTAGATGAAGCAAATATTTTAAACTCTTTTTGTTCTTCTGGTGGGGAGGGACCTTATCTGTTCTTCAGTAGCCACTAGCCTCTGACTGATGCTTTTCTAAAAAGATTAAGAGACATGAAAGGGATAAAGATCATGCTGGAATGGAACGTCCAAGAAGTTGAACTCTTCTGGTTAGTTGGCTGGTGATAACATCCCACTTTGCAAGCCTCGTGCCAACTACCTGTTAACAGCTAAATGGCCACAGCCTGGCTTTTCCTGCAGAAGAGAGTTGCAGTCCATCTGGTAATTAGCTCTAGCAGATGAATTTGGACAGTTCAGCCTCTGAAGCTCATTCCTGCAGGTGGGAAGCTGGGTGAAATGCAACAGCACAAATGTCTGCATATCCAAGGATGTGAGCATGAGTGCGGAGTGTTCACTTGGATGTAAACGCAGACATTTGTGACAGTTTGCTATTCTTGGCCTCTGGTCTGCACAAAGGGAAAGAAGGACAGAGAACATTTATTCTGGGCTGTAACTATGCTATTATCTTACAATGAATTTGTAATTAAATACAGAAAACTTTTCCTCTAAACAAGCCCTTGGAAAATATAGTTCATAGTGATTGATAACCATGGCAACTACTACCATATTCACCCTGATCAGTCTTGCAGAATTGATCAGGTTGGGACTTCTGGATGGGACGTTCCCAGTGTGTGCTGCACCAGGCACCACGGACATCCCATATCCCTCCTTCTCCAGGCACAGGATCTCTCACTGAGGCTCCCTAGTGCCATTCCACAAACAAAATTAGGTAGAAACATGGGCATTAACTTTATTGTCACCTGGTTACGCTGGAAAGACAATCCAGCAACAACCACCTGTTCTTTGGACCCAACTCCACAAGTGCCTGGTGCAGCCAGGTGAGGTGAGAGCTTCTCAGACTGTTCTAAAACCACTTCTAACTCACAGTGAAAATCAAAATAGCTTTGTATGTTAGTTTAAAAGTGGCTGATGTGGTATAAGAAGCAGGAGAAGGCATCCCCTCTCCTTCCATGGGAAGGTAGCCATTGTGGTGGTGTGTCCTTGAATTCAGATGAGGAAAAAGCACACATACTTCACTCATGCTTAAAATTCCCAGACTCTAGGATTTCTAGTTCTGCAATTTATCTCAAGTTTCTCTTTGCATAGGGAAATATTAAAGGTAAAGCACTTAGAGAGAGGAAACACTAATTTTACTGAAAGCACACACAGGATAGGACACCTGCTTGGCAGCTGAAGAGAGGCAGCTCTGGCCACCCTTGTAAATGCTTCCAAGAAAAAGAAAAATACATGCCCGCAACTTTAAATTGAACATTTTCTCTGCAGAATAGGAAAGCAGAAGAGATGTTTCAAGTCTATAAAAATTCCTGGTAGACTTTTTTTGGCTAAAGCTCTCAACCAGACACAGAGAGAATAGATGCACAAGACTGATATCTGCATTTAGGAGGGCCAGAGATATTTTGGAACTGGAGGTTCGATCTGATCCATGTGAAAGGCAAATGCCAGAGATAACAGATATCTCATTTGGATTTTGGTAAAAGCAGAAAAGAAACCAAAAAGTTTCTCTCAGAAATGGTCACCACAAAGAGGTGCTGAAGCAGTCTTGGCATTTGTGGGAGGAGGATGGGCTGCACAGAGGGAGGGGAATGAAGGTTTGGTCTCCAGGAGTGAAAATGGTGCAATTCTGCTGAGAATATGCAAACCATACTGCAAAAAGGGAACTGCTCCCAATGGACACAGCTGGAGAAGCAGCTTGGTAGGAGGTCCTGGCAACTGCTCATCTGCCGTTTCCTTTAGAAGCAGAATTTTCACCATTTCACTGGGTTTAAGACTAGAAAGGGATATTACATCACTTCTACTGACGTTTTGTATCTCATGGACCATTAAGTTTCACCCAGCTACTCCTGGAGGGAGCTGATAATATGGTTTAGTTGACTCTCGGGAGACTCAACTTCTGCATGCCTCTGTCAGAGAACAGAAGTAGCAGAGACAGTGTTAATACCCAAAGCCATTAACAGCAGTAAAAAACCTGATTAAACAAAATATCTCCAGATGTTGCCCACAAACGACTCGCTCTCTGTTGCAGAACGAGACAAAAAACCCAGATGGTCCCTGCCAGATCCCAGAGGCCTCCCCGACCCTGGAGGATGTCATATCTGAGATGGCACCTAGGAGGGAAGACACCATACCCTCTCCATAAAAGGCATTCCTACAATGTTGAGCTGCAGATGTTGTGAGGATTTTGAGCAAACTATTCTTCATAACCCAAGCAGGCAGGGAAAGAAAAGTGCAATTTGGAAATGTAGACTTCAAGATAAGAACAAATCTTTGAAGCAACTTAATCCAGCACACACAGCACTTACTCCAGTAGCCAAATTAATAAATACCTTTTAAAGATTGCCAGACTTTGTGTGTAATAAACCAGCCAGCTCAGTCTACCGTCCTCTGTAAGCTATTAAAGACTAGCCCTGCAATGCCAGCAGCCCCAGGATCAGTGTGGCACCTACTTCATCTGCCCAAACCTCCTGGGACACAAAACCAAACTCCTCACTTGCAGCAAAACAAACTCATTGACAACTGCGGAGCTTTTCTTTGCTTGTTTGGAGTGTGTGTGTGCACATGTGGGAAAGAGCAAGGGGGATGTGCATGCGTAACTTATATTTAGCATGCCCTGCTTGGAGGCAACCCTCACATGGTGATGGAGAACCTGACATCAGGTTGGCGAAGCTGGTGGAATTTCAATGAAAGAGCGATAGTGTCTGCTTCAATTAGGATCAGCCCAGCTTTCCTCCCAAATGTTTGTCCTCACAGTTCTCCAGCGTGGCGTAGGTGCCAGAGCGCATCTCTTCAGCACATCCCAACAACAGCATGTTCCCACAGATTTTTCTAACAGGGGAAAGCCAAACGAATTCAACACTCCCCCATTGCTCCACGCATGTATTTAGCTGACAGCAGATATGTCCCATATATTTGATCAACTGCAAATCAGGCTGATGTGATATCACAAGAAATATATGTTTCTCTTTCAAATATATAAAAGACACAGAAGTGTGCTCCCTCTCATCATTTCCCTTCACTGCCACTCTAACCATCTTGGAAGCTGGAAAGTAGTGTTGATTTTTACATTAAGATTTGCTTTCCTTCCCTCCTATTTAAACAATAATTATGACTGAAGAGCTGCTTATAACTGTTTATGCTGATAGCTTCAATTTTTTTAGTTACATTTGCCTGCCTGACAAATAAGTCTTAGTTTGCCTGGCTGACAAATGATAAGTTTCCCTTGAGATCAAATTGGTTTCGGGATACTTTTTTCCCACATGCTGCTGAGTTTAAAGAAACAGAAATAGCATGGTGATTTTGTCAACAAAAATTAACACCATAGACTCTCAGTCGTTTAAGTGTACTTCTAATGGCGGTGGAAGATATGGCCATGGGAAGCTGACTTTAACCTCTCGTCAAAGGGAACAGTTGAAATGTGTACTTCATATCTTGAGACTGCTTTTTCTTTTCCTACTAGAGTCTTCAAATGCAGTTCTTATCCAGTGTGACTATGAAACGGAAGAGAAAATCCAAATATCAAAGGTCTTAATGGGGTCACTGAGCTTGTTGAAAAAAGTAAAGAGGGAAAAACAAGATGTTTGACTAGACTTTCCTTGCTTGCTTTTAAACATACTGTTACTTTGGGATTGCTGACATTATGTTGAATTATACAAAATCAAGAATTAAATATATTGAAGGGTTTCCAGTCAATACTCAAACTATTTCTGAGGAATGGTGGCACTTTTAACAGGAATTAGACACAAATGCCCTACATGAAATACACTGAGATCACGAGCATCTTTTAACAGGTTCTGGACAAGAATCCAAAGGAGACGTGGGTATGTATCTGATGAGACCTAGGACTTCTGGTGTCACAGACTTGGATGTCCTCTTAAATAAGATGTCAGTTGACAGATGTATTTTCTGGGCAGCCTTCAAATGATGGCTCACCGGAAAGGACATGATGCCCATCTCAAGCAGCATTCAGACTTCACAAAAACCCATTGCTTCTGTGATTAGAATTAGGTTATTATTCTAATAGGGACAGACTTGCTAATGAGGGTTCTGTGGCTAACAGATCAGATTATGTGTCAGGGGAAATGAGCCCAGTGCCATGTAGGTTTGTTATCTAATCGTGACTTGGATCTTTGTCTGTGATGTGGAGGAAGGTGACTGCCTTTCTCTGAGCCCCACCTATTCCAGTCCCTTGGGTCAGAGACTCCCTTGCACCATGCTCGCACAGACCCAAAACAAGACCATATTCTGAGCTAGAAGCACTGATGCTGTGCTCTCAAGCTGTGTGTAAGGTTCTTACTGTCTACTGCCTTCATCTCTCCAATGTCCCATACCAGAGCCACAGCTCCCCCTGCTTTCATAACTTTTAAAACAGAAAAGACATGCTGAAGGGTTTTGGTGCCTGGAAATAACTCTGCATTTTTCCGCTCTAATAGAGGATCCAACTTTTCCACCTTGTCTCATTTTTAAAATGGGAGTCTTTTAAAAAACATTCTCTTTTCCTGCATGTCAGTTTGGCTCGTTTCTGGCGTACAGTTATCTGTCAAACCATGGCAAGCAAATGCAGTTGGGATACAGTCTTCTGAGATTCTTTTATGGCACATTATGCCATTAAAAATCATCACATTTAGTTAATGAAAAGTACATCTCCTGCTCCTGGAGCCTAGGGACGGCTCACCTGTGGCTCTTGAACCTTGCTTCTGAGCAGTTTGACATTGACACATGTGCCAGAACTGTCTTACACTGTCAGCAAGTCTGCTGGGCCATCTGGCTTTATGCTGTGTCCAGAAAGCAAGCAGAAGACGCTGGCTGTGCTGGGCTGCCTTGCAGCAGCAGAAGCTCTACAAAACCAGCTACTGCTCACAGCCCTCACCTCGAGGTCCCCTGCAGCTCCCCTAGAAGGAAGGGTGGTGCCTCATAGGGCTCCCAGCTGCAGATGGGTGTTCTTATGGGCCCCATGGGATCTGGAAGACCAGCTATCCTGGCTCTTATCTAACCTTCTACAATGAAACAGAAAGCAAAAACTTTGTCCTCATTGAACTCTCCATGTCTGAAGCATAGTCATAAATATTAAAGCAAGATTACTACAAATGAAAAAGTGACAGTGATATTATAAGAGAAGGCAAGGGATGAAGGTTGAACCAATTTTTGCTTTTTACTGCTTTATTCGATGGCCTTTTGTATTATATTGGTTCTTCTGCAGATAGTGCTATACTAGGAAAACTAGGTACGGTATCACAGTATAGCTTTCTGCTGGGGAGCATGAACAACAACGGAGGAAAAGAACAAAGCCCCAAAACCACAGCATGTTAACACAGTACATAGCACGCTGCTCTTAGTTCAGCACATTTAATTCTGGGCTGTAGGAGCTGAATTATTAAAACAGAGTAAAAAGGGGAGTGAGCGGTGGGAAGGGGGAAGATAAGCAGTAGCAGAAAGCAAATGTGTCACATAAAGAAGAGCTCACTGCAGATGAAATGCATTTTGTCTTCAGTAGCTTCTTTTCTTTCCCTAATACATTATATCTGTTCATAGACATTAAAGCCTATGACTGTCTTCAGTGCAAACCTCAGGTTCTGATGAGGAGGATTTCATAAGTGCCTGTCTTGAAGCTGGTTGCAGGTCAGAATGCAAAAACCTGGCTATGGACTTTCCCTGGAAAAGTTATTCCAACATTAATGTTACTTCCCTTGGGAAAGGAGGGTATTAACGTCTACCTCAACAATTCCTTTATTATTTTTCATCCCCATGATTATAATTTTGGTCCCATGTCTCCCTGCTTCATAAAACATGTGCATAGACGCTCCCAAATTTTCTCTGGTCTGTGCTTTTGCAGATGTGCCAGTTTGGAAACCAAACTGATGTCTCCATCTCTGATGTGTTCCCTGTGGCATTCCTGAGACTTGGGTTGTTGCCTCCAAGTGAGAAAACAGTATTTTGGTAAATTTTCTCAGCTCTGTTGTTTCTGAGGATTTTTAGGATTAATTCCTGCTCATAATAATGTCTCTGTTAGCTCTTCTCTGAAGTTTGCTCCAGGCATGGAGTTCCGTTATGATATATTTACCCCTTCTTCCAGGTTTGTAATGAAGGTAGCAATCAAGACTGTTTTCAGCTGCAGCTCTGTTTCAGCCTCTCTCCCTGACACATCAGCACAACACGTTTTCATTTTCCATCACAATCTACCTTGTGAGGCTTTGGCCATTTGTAATCTACAGGATTACAGTTTTTTGGGCCACTGAATTCCATACTGTAAATTACAGCATCAGGACCAAATTTTGTGATTTAGTAGGTGACTGAAGAACAGACTAACTTTCAACATGGTGATTTCTGTGCAGAGACGTGACAATGTGTTTATCAGCAAGATGGGTACTCAGAACAGCTGTACTTAGAGAGCAGGTCTGAGTAGGAAGGTCTCATCCAGGGACCAGTGACAGCAGGAGACCGGGCGGCCTGGCAGACCTACTGTGGGTCTACGCATGGTATTTTCTGTGCCTGCTTTGGGATCTCAGCCAACGCTTGAAAGTGCTGAGCTCTGACCTGTATACAAAGCTCCCCTTTCTGCTTCTAACAGTTCTCACGGTGGCTTTAAACATTTTCCTTCCCAGACTCTGAGCTTTCACGGGCAACATACATGACACACACTGAAAGCATACGCCTGAGAATGACAAGTCACACACAGTGGTTTGGATCACAGTGCCTGGACAACTACACACCAACGTTCTCTCATCACAATGGTGTGGTCTCATCATGCCCCAAGTCTGCTCCTCCCCATCAAGTCAGAGGTGAGCACCTATAATCCCTTCTTTCTCCCTGTCTCTATTGTTTTTCCACTCCTGCCTCTAAATTTCCAACTTTTAACTGTTTTGTGCTACAGTGCATGAAACCTTATCCTCGCCCACCACTGAACTAACACAACTAATTTTAAGGATTTCTTGATAACAGACTGAAAATTAACAACTTCATTTATTAACACTCCACCTTTTTCTATTCAAAGCAGCCAAAGAACTTGACAGAACACACACACATGCATGCACACCCTCTGTAATGATCCTTCCATGGCCCCAAAAAATTCCTGGGCATATACTGAACTCAGGTGCAAGGTTTCTTGGTCTCAGGTGTCAGTCCCCTAACGTTCTTCAGCCTACACAGTCAGCTGCAGCCAGGAAAAGTAGGTGTTAAACTCGGTAAAGTCAGATTGAGCACTGTCCTGGTGTGCTCAGCTTTTAATCGCTGCTTTGGATGCAGATGAAATGAGACTTTTATATTTCCTTAAACACTGACTCCCTTTACTGATAGTGATTTTTTTAAATTGACAAGAAAAACCCCTAAACAACCCCCTTTTTAAACAACAGGGGGGTGTGTTGCCTTCAAAGAAACATAGGGATATGCCATATCCCATACACCTACGTAGGATATGTGGGCATTATTATTAATTCTAATTGGCTCAGAATTACACTTATCCTGTTATCCCCCACACATGGGTACCTGCTATAGATGCAACTGTCACTCTGCATGTGTTTACAGGACGCCTGGCACAATGCTACGAGGCCTCTGTGAGGTGCTGTAATGTATACATGTTAAATAGCAATAAAACAAGACACTGAATAGCCGCCTTGGAGTAGAGAATTACCTTCCCAGCAGAGAGGAGAGAAATGATACGGCTGGCTCACCACAGAAAATAAAACAAAGGATAAGGAGGGACTTAAATGGAAAGCCAGGAGACTTTTCCCTAACCTGATTGATCTTTTCAGTAGTGATGATATTTTGTGTGTGCTCTACCTTAAAATATCTCCCAGTCTAGGAGGGAGGCTGGCTGATACAGGCTGTCAGAGGGCACAGAGGATGTTTCCCTGTAAGCTATTGTTGACTTTTCTGACATTATTTGACTCCCTGCTCATTTAAAAATAAAAAGCAGCAGACAAAAAGCACACAGCACTTGTGTGGGAAAAGCACCACCAAGCTCATGTCTCCACAGAAATACTGGTCTGGGCAAAGAAGGAAGAATTTGCACTTACCCAGGACAAAGCAGGCTTCTTCAAACAAAACCTCTTACATAAAGGACAGAGCATCTTGTCCTTGGGGGCTTGAAGTGGGAAGCAGTACTTAAACCCACCAGGTGACACGTTATTTATAAACATTCCTGTTTTCTATGAATTTTCAAGGCTCCATTACAGGCATGTGCTAAGCTAGCAAGGCAGATACCCCAAAACCTGCATGTGCCATCTCTGCTCCAAAAGTGCTTTCTTTTCTGCAGTCACTGGAGCTATTACAGTCTTCTGAAAAGAGGAGCAGCAAAAAGGTACAAACCCAGCAAATTACACTCGGCATGTAAGGGTTAAGCCTCTAGAGCACAACCATTTTGTGCTACCTGGTTGTATATTGTATTCACCTAAGGTCTGTGAAAGCACAAATGGTTTTGAAACCCCATTTAACACCTCAGCAAGGGCTGAGTTAGGTGCAGAATGACAAGATCTTTTGACATCTGAGAGTGCTGGCTTTTGTGGGCTTAAGTGCCTCCCTTGGTGGTTCTTTGCTATAGTCATCTCTTGTAGGGTTTTTATTTTTGCTTTTCACATTACTGTTCCATTCCATTGTACTCATAGCTTTCTTCAGGCCTACTTAATGTCAGGGGGAATATTACCATTTCTTCCCTGTCATTAGAACAGCTTTAATCCTGTCTGAATTGCGAGGGCAATAAATGATAATAGTTACCACATTTTTATTTCTGCAGTGCCTCTGAGCACCAGGTTTTTTGAAAAATCCCAAACAAGCAAGTTTAAACTTGGGATCTTTTAAACCCGGTGGGAGACTGTGTTGTCTGGGAAGCAGGAATGCAGAACTGTGACAGATGGCGAGATCTGGACCTATGGTTTGCAGTTTTATGGTCTCTGGTGAAACTTCTGTGTGAATTGCTCGCTGTGGGTGGTGGAACAAACAGTTTACATGAAGTGCATCTAGCTAGGGTGCCCAAATGGAGTTTCTATAGAGAGTTGATACTTGTGAAACCGGGGCTGCCAGCAGCTGTAGAAGGCAGGTTCCCTCTCAATGGTGGGGATGGGAGAACACTCTGCTCCACTGCTCCAACAAACCTGGGGGCAGACCTGGAGACTGTGTGAATGTGACCCAAAATACCAAATACCAACCAGACAGCTGGCTACATAGCAAGACTTTCACTGGAAGTAAAGTAGAAATCAAGATTTTCCTAAAAACTTGGGCAAAATCTGTGTCATTTTACCAGCATGACAGAGCGGACTTTTACAGCTACAGGCTTCCCCTGAACCTAGACTTGGATCCATAAAAATCATCTCTCATAACAAACTGGTCCCATGAGGAAAGGACCAATGGGTGGGAGAAGCTACAAAGCACATAACCAATTATATAAAAACCACCTTGGATGCATATCTTTTGCTTAAAAGACCCTTGGGCAACCAATTCCCATTAATGTTAGTGACAGGTATAATCAAATTCTTAGACACAAAGCCTTAAAATAATGCTTTGTAGAGACAATAACTTTGGGAAAGACTTTTCTACTAGGTGTTTCACTTGCAGAGCTTCATGTGTTCACAGTAAAGATTTATGCTAATGAAAAATACTAAGTCATCTTCTCTACACAGAGGCCAATGAAGATACCAGGACCATCTCCGTTACGCTGAACAGCTTGTGCTGCCAATGGGACTGAGATAATAATCTGGAAAAATGGGATGTGTGTCATAGGGAGAAGAATGTGGGAACATTCTTAACATTAGGAAAACACTGAGATTACTTCCTGACATGCCTAGTTACGTACAAACAACTTCTCTACTGATTTCCATTCTGAGAGAATTTTTAAGCTCCTGAAGAAAGAGACTCTCTAGTGAGCTGCAAAGAGCAAGAGAGATCATGTAAAACACTCTGCATAAATGCAAATTGCAGGGAGGCCAGCCAGAGCACAGGAAGGGAAGTTGTTAGAAACTTGGGGACATTCATCATTTGGGAACAGTGACACCACACATACAGATGCAGCTTCTGTCTCAAGCAGTCACACAGTGCAAACCAAAGACTATGACATGATTTAGGCTGCTACTGAGAAAATCCCACTGTTTCTCAGCAGAAACTTTACCTGTAAAACAGTATTTAGACAGAAAAGCAGCAGCAGGCTGGAGAATGCTAATCTGTATCACTTTTCACAAGCATCAGAGAGACTCTCTTACTATTCACCAGATGTTGCTCAAGCCTTCTGTTGACACTGGAGAGAGATGCCTCTGATGATACATTTGTCCATGAAATCAGAGTCACTGGCCAGCCTGTGTCAGGAGCACCAGGTTTTCAAGGAGTGGAAACAGTCATTCGATTTAACAAATATTGTGCAAGACAACCAAGCCATTGAAAGCTTCACACGTCAGGTGTTAAGATTTTTCCCACAGGGAAAACTGGGGAAACTACACTGTGTAATGGACTCTAACTATACATCTAAAGTGAGCATATGGGTGGCTAAAGGTATAATTAACCTAATTAAGGCACCATTTATTCTAGAAGCCTCCAAGACGGAAGGCAGATGAAACTGCTATCTACAAGAGAACATCGGCAGGACAGAGGCTGCTGCCACTGGTGGACAAAACCACAATAAAGACTTGGTTGGGAAGGAACAAGGCAAAAAAACCCCATCCCTGGGGCAGATTCCTTTGTGTGCACAAGCCAGGGGTGCAATCTAAAAGCCTGCGATTTACCCCTCTGGAATTGTCCTAGCTGAGACAGTGAGGGCTGTGATTTTCTTCTTTCTGTACTGCAACCCACTTGAGGTGCTGAATGTGGCAGAGGGGAGTGTGTAACATTCACTTTGAGTTCCTGACCCTCCTGTAAGAGAAAAGATTAATTTCACTGTGAGAGAAACACTTTTTGGCTGCCTATATTTAACATGACAGTGAACATCTGCGGTCATATTTCCTAAGCATTTGTTGTGATCGTTCCTCTGCACTGCTTGTCCTGACAGTACAGTGGTGTCAATTGAGAGCCTTGGTAGCATTTCCAAAACATGCTTAAATTACTTAGTTGACTACCACGTCTCTTTAACAAAGCGATGTTGGAATGATCTGAAGGTGATTTGGGATCCAGGCACATAAGGAAGCCATATGATACCTGCAGCCTTTGAAAACCAGACCTTAACTCATGTATTTTGAAAAGGTGTCTCCTGTGCAGCTCTCTTAAGGTCTGATGCTTTCCTGACATTGCCTGTGAAGCAATGGAAGAACTGGGATGCCATGTGGGGCACTTTTGCTTGACAGAGGTCCTCTGTGCACAGGCACTTTGCATCAACCTGATGGTGCAGCTGTAAATGTGTGGCTACAATCCACTTGCATCATCCTGTGAATTTAATTTTTAAATCTCCCATAGAAGAGTATTGAGAAAATCATCCACTTTCTGCCTGGTTAGAAAGAATAGTTCATGCAATATAAGACAGGTAAGGAAACCTTTATTTCTGTGTAGAAAAGTTGTCTACATTATAGTCTCCCTGGTAACTACATCGAGGCCAACAGAATTACACAGGGTCTAAGTATGGTCTAGTTTTGTCAGCTGGGAAACAACATGTTTCCGGAATGAGGCTGCAGGGATACAGAACCTGCTCTGTGTGTGCAGTCAGCTGTGACTTGATTGCAAAGTGTGCTTGCTTCACGTCTGCTTGAGCACAGGTCACCAAGGTCCTCCTCAGAAGCGTCCTCAGGCATGAAACCAAAAGGAATTTGTGATAAAAGACCCTTAAGAAACTTCTCCTGACATCCTTGTTGGAAAATCCTTCAAAGCAAATGGATGGGAAATAACAGAAACCTGAGGAGATGTGAAAGCTGGAAGGGAGAAGGGGAACAGGGGAAAGGAGGTGTAAACTTGAAGTTCATTGGTGGGGGAACAGTTGATTTAATTTCAAAATCAATTGGGGCTTTAAAAGAGAAAAACAAGGATGAAAGAGAGTATGAAGGGAGGCTGAGTGCAGGAGCTTTCAGAGATCCAAGAGACAGGTGCCTATTTCTAGAAGGTGGGGGAGAAAAATGGGCTTTCAACTTCTGGATCACTCTGTCTTTTCTCTCTGAATGGACAAAGACAATAATACTTTGTCCTTCTTTAATGCTGCCTAGTCTTAGTTAAGAAGGTGTTTATCAAACCTTACTGGCTGAAGCCTGGCAGTCTATCCTCCATGAACGTTTTTAATCTAATTTCATAGCTGGACAGACCGAGGCAGCCCCCTGTGCAAAGCCACACAACAATTCTGGGGCCCAATTTTGCCCAAATGCCCTCATATGAGTCCTTCTGTGTTGGACAATGTGAGGAACAGGCCCATCAATGTTTTTCCACAATTCTCCAGTGAAATGCATTTTCCCAGTGGATGGTGACTGCTCCATGGGACACTCCGTGTCCCCATTTGCTCTTCTCGCCCATCGTTTCAAACAGAGGGAACGCGCTGACTGCAGAACAAGGCAGCACTGCAGTAGGTGTGATACTGCTCTCCAAGCACACACAGACTTGGCACCTCACCCAAGGCTAGGGGATTTTACGACCAGCTGTTGAGTGGGCACTTTGAAATGGAGCTCATGTATTGGCTTTAACACTAAACCCATTGCAATTCTTCTCGCAGCTCAATCTCATCAGTTTCTGAAAGGAAGGAAGACAACATGACCTCTTGCCTGAAAGACTGGAGACCTTCCCAGAACAAAACCATGGCCCCCCAAATGCCTCTTGTTTGGCTCTCTCTGGACGATTTATTTGTTAGCTTTTAAAAACCTGAAGGGCTATCAAATCATGATGCCCATGCTTGACTTCCAGCACAGCACAGAGCTGGGTGCCCAGCTGGTGTCTCTTGAGCAGAGCTACTGCCAGGCAGTTGTTTCTGAGCCAAGCAAATCCCTCCGTATGGGGCAGGGATGGCCTGGACTGGGACCTCTGTCAGCCTCAATGCAAGTCCATGCCATTTCCAGTCCTCAACAGAGCAAAGAGGAGTCATTATCCTCTTTGTCATTGGCTCTGCCAGGTGGGTGCAATATGGACTGTGGGTTTCAGTTGAATGAAGATGTAGGAGGGGAAGTTGGCCAACTTTGTCACAGAACTTGTCTTATTCCTGCATCACACTGAAATGCCTTTTGTTGGAAAACAGAGCATCTTTAAGAAAGATACAGAGACCTCATTTTATAGACAATCTCTATATTTCAGGATCATGCTTCTATAGAAAATTTTCTTCAGTGATAATAAAGACTCTTCATTTCTGGTTGGAAGTCTCCTACTTCATTTTCTAGCCTTTAGATCTTATATTTGTGCAGTACCTAGCACCAAGGGGAATCTCAAATCACAGCTACTTGGTTTTCAGTCTTGTTCCTTAAGAAATAAATACATTATTGACAGCTACACAGAAACTGGCCTGACTTTTGATGATCTTTTATTAAATGGAAAGCAAACATTCAAACAATCTACTGGACAAGCAAAGGATCAACTTTTTGAAGAAAAGTTACCCTAGACAACCCACCTATTTTAGTTAATTTTATCATAAAAGGTTCAGTAGGCTTTACTTTTAGCGTCTCTGAGATGAAACAAATGCCAATGGAACAGATCCAATAAAGACAGACAATAAAGCTAGCTGAAATTTTTCAACACTTTTTTTTCCCCTCCAAATGAAAACTGAGGTTTGATGAAAAGTAGGAAGCCGCTGATTTTGACAATACCCCCTGATTTTCCCATGGAAAAGTAGAAGGGGGAAAAAGCTTTACTGGTAATTCAGAATGTTAAAAAAAAAGTATTAGGATGCAGTCAACCCTCCTCCCCTGCTCTGGATCATAAATTGCTCTAAGACTGCTGCCAGTACCCTTTCCCCCTAGAAGAGGTGCTGCAACCGCAGTCAGCCAGAGCAGCAGGGATAAATCTGAGGTGAAAGGTGGAGAATATGGGGTCAATGGAAATGCTGCCAGTGTTCATGCTCAGCTGCAGGTGGGATGCTTAGCCACTCCAAGAGCCCTTTTTCCTGAGAAAAAACCCACTTTGACAGCATTTAGCCCTCACCCAGACAACCTCTGCTCCACACAGCATGTGCCCTTTGTCCTGCCCTACTCATGGGGTGATGTTTGCCCCCATGCCGCAGTGCATCCCGGCCGTCAGCCCTCTCCTCCCTGCTCCCACCCGTGTGCTCATTCTTCCCCTATTCCAAGAGGTACGGCCATGCCTCTCACTGTAGTACAGCTTCATCCCCTCTTTGTCACTCACCCCGTGAGCACCTCTGCGTCAGGCTCAGCAGTGTCCCCTAATCCTTTGTAGGACAGGGCAGGCTTCTCCTGTGCCCCTGGCCCTGCAGGTGCAGAAGCCCTCCGTGTGTCCCCATCCCACATCCCACACGTGCACGGCTGTGAACAACCCTGGGGTGCTGCAGGCACAGGCACGCACACCCATGGGAGTGGAGGGAGTGCTCCAAGCATGCCCAAATCCCTTCTGCCACACACCTCCCAAATCCTCCTTACCACATCCCACCTGGACCGGTGCACATATGTGCACACACACACACACACACACACTAATCCTCCCATTAGCTAAATCCTGGCTTTTTACAGCGGTGTTCTCGTACACAGCCCTCCTTATCACCCCGCTCACAGACGCTTGGGCTAATCTCTCTCCCTGTGCCACACACAGCCACCTACTTATCTTCTCTCTCTTCTACACGCGCACACTTTTTTACACAGAGACTAATCCTTCTCAGTGTCACGTACCTCAAAATCCTTCTTACAACGCCCCCTCGCACACTGAGTAATCCTTTTCAGAGTCTCGCACACACGATCCCGCTGACAGCGTCCCTCCACACACATGCACAGCCACATGCAGCATCCCACAGCATGCTTCACATGCACAGGGACTTTTCTGTGTCACACACACCATTATCCCCCTTCTTGAAGCAGATATTTTCTACTAAGTCTGACACAGGCATATGAACCTGCCATCAATGCAATAAAACCAGCATTTTTTTTTAAAGCAAGATAAACCAATACAGGTGAGGTATTTGGGGGTAAAACCTTGGATATTTAGGTAAGTGTCCTGGAAAATGGAGGCCTTGTCTCACAAAGAGAGATTTAAAAGTTCTGGCATGTTTAGTGCAGGGAAGCAAAGGCTGAGAGGGGATGGGTTGCTGTCTATAAAAACATCAGAGGGGTAAACACTAGAGAAGAGCTATTGATGCTAAAGGACAACATTGGCATGAGAACAAATGAGAATAAACTAGTCATGAATAAATGCAGGCTCTGAACCACAGAAAGATTTGTAACCACAGGAGGAGAGCAGCTTGGGTATCGCTTTCCAAAGGGACCACTGGAGCAAAACCAGAGCTGGTTTCATGTAGAACATCATTTTGTCTGAAAGTACAACCTGGTGTTGGTGACCCTGAGGTCCCTTCCCATGCTCGATGTGCAGTTCAGCCTTGGAATTGCACCCTTTTGCACCAGCACACTATTTTTATCATAAGAGTGCAAAAGCACTCTGTTCTTTGGCTTTGTCTCTGCATCTGCAGCAGTAGGGTGAGAAAAGCTGAATCCTTCCCTTTGTGCCTCAAAGAGGTGAGTCTCATGCAGTCTCATTCCTTACACGGAATCATAGAATGGTTTGGGTTGGAAGGGACCTTAAAGATCATCCAGTTCCAACCCCCCTGCCATGGGCAGGGACACCTTCCACTAGCCCAGGTTGCCCAAAGCCCCGTCCAACCTGGCCTTGAACCCTTCCAGGGAGGGGGCAGCCACCCATCACCCTCACAGTTCTCTTTCTTGACTTGCTACCAGGTATTGCAACAAAAGTACCCTGGCCCTTTCCTTTTGACTGTAACATTCATGCCACTGCAAGAGATGAGAAGGAGCAGAGAGCTCCCTGCTCTGCGCGGGATGTGCAGGCACAGCACCCAGGGATCTATTTTGATCGCTATGGCATGCAGAAACCACTCTCACATTTCCTCAGCACACATTTACATTCCCGGAGTCTCCCGCCTCCACTGTTCGGCTGTCTCCAGAGACACCGAACACCTGACACGTCTGATAGGAATTACATATCTGTAATACGGATACAAAAAAACACAGGGAAATGAATATTTAGTGGTCTGCAAGTGCTGCTGCATGAGCCATTATCCTCCCAGAATCAAGCATGCCTGATGCTTTCCTTCCCTATACTTGGGTAAGGCAGATGAAGGGGATGTTGGCTGAGCAGTGTGAGAGAAGAAGCAGATATAAAGGTCCCTCTCATTTGCATAAAGATGAAACAGTCTGTTTTGAAAGGGATAGAGAAAACCAAGACATTTGAAAGTTTCTATATGCCTCACATTATCAAACATGGAGCTCTGCCCCATGGGACTGAGCAAACCCGGCGTACACTGAAGTCAATGACTTCTAAAAAACCTCAACATCTTGGTAAACAGAAAATGGCATTTATTAAAGTGTGGGTGCCATTTATTACAGTGTAGTAGGAGGACAACCAAGTGCCCACTGGGCAGAGAGGGCTGCAGGGGGAGTAGGAGATTGAAGATGTACAAAGCGCATGGCAGAGCTGCAAGGAGCAGAGGAAGTGAGACGTGGGAAAATGCCCCCCTGCCCCATTCAGCCTTTGGAAATTCTTCATTTAGAAAGTTCACCTAATTTCTTGAAATTAAAAATTGGTCTCTTCTTTTTTATAACTATGAAACTCAGAAGAGAACACAAAAGAAAAACCTGGCAAATAGAGCTACTAACTTACTTTCTCCTCTTAACAAGTCACACTAAAAAATGTATTCGTTGTTTGGGTTTTTTTTCCTGATGGAAATATCAAAATAAAACAAGAAGATTTAGTTTTGTGCTCTTTCAAGTAGCCTTAAGTTTCCTTTTGGTCAGGGGAACTGATAAAAATAGTTTTATTTCGTTAGTCATAGATTTTAAGTACTTTTCGCTTTGTGGAGAGAGATAGAAAAACAGAGAAATATGAAAATAGGTGGAGATTGGCATCACATGCTGGTTTTTTTTCCTGATTTCCAACTGGTAGGTGGGAGGCAAGTGGCAAACTGGCAAAAAGTGCGAGCATACATAGAAAATCTCCATGTATACCTTTTATTTCAGATTTGCAATGGCAAAATGATAGTAAACATTTATTGAAACTACTACTATTTCCTTGAGGGGGAAAATCTTTTACGGCAAAGATCTATTTTGAATGAGAAAATTTTCCACAAGGTTTGAACCACCTCTAGACAGAAATCTGTAATTATCTGCAATGGTATGAAGTACAGCAGTGGGCAAAAAAACAACGTTGAGGGAGAAGTGGTGCACTGCACTCCAGGACAAAACCAAAAAGTCAAATCAAATTAAAGGATGGACAAAAACTAAGGAATGTCCTGAGTACTTTTAAACTAAAGAAGTAAAAAAAGGTTCATTAATGCCACAGGTGATGTCTCCAAAGCATGAAGTGCATGGTATTGCATGCCAAACTCTTGCATGGCAGCACAGACCGCTTTAGCCCCTGCTCCAGGCCTGGCTTTATCTAAGTATAGCTTGGTTATTTACAGCCAGTCTTGCAGTCAGTACAGTGGGCAAATACTACACACCTCAGAGGGCTCAGCCCCAAAAACCCCACATTTGAGCCTTTTCCACTGCAGGTATAGATTCAGAGCTCTGAGATTATGAATTGTTCAAACAGCAAACTCAGCCTGGATTCAGAAAGAGCAGGAGTCTGGCTCAGTTGCACCTCATGACAAGCCATCACTCATACACATCTTTCCAGAGGAGTCTCACAAGCCTCAGGAGAGGCTAGTAGCCAACTGAGAGAGGACAGTGCCCCATTCACATGGTGGAGGAAGTACCCATGAAACACATCCCCAAGCCTTGCTGAGAGCAGAGGTGGAGGGATTCGACACCTCATCTCCTAGCAGACAAAGAGCACAATGAACCAGACTCCAGCCACAGTGATTACAGGTCTCACGTGTACAAGGAGAACAAAGTTTCAAGCTCCTGTGACACAGAGATTAAGGAAGAGGAATGACTGGTATAAGGAGCTCTTGAAAAGCTGCCAGATCCTGTAAAACAGTTTGGAGATACCATAAGACTTTCTACCATCAAATTGCATGGGGAGACATGCTTTGCTGGTCCCTAATGGCTTTGTGCTGCTGGACCATGTTGGTGGGTTTTCTGTCCGTGCATTTATTAGAAGGTGAATTAATGTGCAGTATACCTCATTTTCCTATTTAGAAAAGCCTGTGCTGGGTATGAAAGGGAAAATCAGTGACCAGATCAAGAGACAGCAAGGGAAGTACAAGTGTGATAAGGGATAAGTCATGAGAGCAATGACCTGCAGGCAACTCTACACTGGCTAAGGGCGGGTCTCTGCTTCTTTCCTTTGAGATGTCCTCTTTCTTCCTTTTTTCTTTGCTCCTTTCATGGACTACACTGTTTTTCACAGTGCTATTCTCTGATTTATTTAGTTTATCCTCTCATTCCCCCTTGGATTTCAGTCTCTCTGCTTCAGTGCTCTCTTCCTCAACATCTCTTGCATGAAACAGAAAACAATAATGTTCAGCTGAGAGGTTGCTTCAATGATGGTATCATTGAAATGATCTTGAGATGAGAGAGATTATTCTTCTACTCCAGGGAACAGATCTTTAGCAAAAATTCAAAAACTGCAAAAAAACTAAAGGGAATATAAAAAATATCCATTAAAATAAAAATCTTTTATAAAAACATTATGAGAAGAAAAGTAGTTAAAAAAAAAAAAAGCAAAACGCAGTGTGTGAAAAGAACAACTCAAAACAACTCATGAGTATATGAAGGAAAAAACTAATCAAGCGAAGAAGGTTGTGTACCAGGGATAACAGTCATACTAGAATCAGCATCACTAGGGTGGGTGCAGAAAATGTCAAGCAACAAACTCAAGGAAGAACTGCAAAACACTACAAAGCACAAGCATTGCAGGATGAGTTGTTTATAGAATCATAGAATCATTTAGGTTAGAAAAGACCTTTAAGATCATCGAGTCCAACTGTAAAACTAACACTGCCAAGTCCACCACTAAACCATGTCCCTAAGTGCCACATCTACACATCTTTTAAATACCACCAGGGATGGTGACTCAACCACTTCCCTGGGCTGCCTGTTCCAATACTTGACAACCCTTCTGGTGAAGAAACTTTTCCTAATATCCAATCTAAACTTAGTTTCATTTAATCCAGAAAAAAAAATTGCCTGTAATGGGTGTAGCTCTTTTGGAACTGCAATTATATTTCATTGCTTCTCTTTTATTGAATTTATATAATTTAATTTGGCAAATGAAATTTCATTTTTAAAAATTCCCTAGGTGATAGCTTGGAGTGATTGGGGCTCTCTGATCTCAGCTTGGGTCATCGCTTCTAGAGAAGGTGAAAGCTTGAATGCAAGACCAAGAACAGAAGTACAATGGAAGTCTCAGTACTTTGTGATAAATATTAAACACCTTGTTCTGAATCCTCCTGTCCTGAAACATGACACTGCTTTTTAAGAAACGACTTGAAACATAAACATCCTTCATAATCCTGTTGTCTCTTTAAAAGAAAAAAAAAAAAAAGTGGCATTTGCTAACGAGACCATAAATATTGATGTCTTTCTGAGGTCCCCAAGAGCCCTATCATTTCTGCAACTGACTGATTAATAATAGATTAAACATTTTAGTTTTGCTTACTCTGGGCTTCGTAACTTTAAGTGCATCTGCTGTGTTGTAACAGAAGGGCCTGAGACTGATGGATCTGGCAGATATTCAGTAGAGGAATATGGCAGCAGTCTACAAATACCTTCAAGGGCCAAAACTCAAGCAAAATCTGCAGAGGTATATCAGAGGCTTAGATTAATTCAGAGAGGAACTTCAGAACGTGTTTACTACAGATAAGATTTTGTGTCTTTGGAATATCTGCAGTGTTTACTATGTTATGAGTCCACATGACATTACACGGTAGACGTATAATAAACTTTGCATTCATAACATGCATTTCATTCAGCGAGCTCAAAGGAGCTTTTGGCTGTGTTTTACAGAGGGCCAGACTGGGCTGGTTTCAGATGTGCTGAGCAGCAGCGACTGCTCAGTACCTCCCAACAACAAACTTCAAGGGACTTTTTGGATGTCACACAATGAGTCTGTATCAAAGCTGATGAAAGAGCCAGGTGTTCCTGGCTTCTAAGTGCATGTTCAAATCCACTGGAGACTGCTGGCATGGAGGATTTGTTCTAGCTCTGCAAGCTGTGAAACACCAGGGAAAATACCTGGTGTTACTCTCCTTGTTGATATAATTACTAACCTCATTTATAGGGCTCTATTAAAAGGATCCAGAAGGCTATATGAAAAGTCACATCTGTTCCCTTCACAGCCCTGAATTCAGTGTGAGTTTTGCTGCTCACGAGTACTTGTCACCCCAGCAGCATCGCACAGGACTGTGTTTAATAACCTTGATCTTTAAATGGACAGAATGGGCCAATGCACTGAGGGATGTAACTACTTTTGCCTTGCAGCCATGCTCAACCCATGTGGTTTCAATGGTGAAAATAATTCCCAAACTCCAGCTAGGTCTTCCACTCCTGTGCAATGGACAAAGACACATTTCATTGCTCTGAAGACTGGCTATCCATTTTCAGTGTGAAAGGGGAAGACAATCAATCGAGTACACACAGGAGCAGAAGGCAGACTTTGCTCGTACACTGCTGCCGGACCACAGTGCTGGTGAGGAGATCCAAAGCAAGTCTGTGGGGCCACACTCAACACACTCCTGACTGCAAAGTCTCTCCTGAGTGACTGCCTCTGTCTGGATGTTACTCTTTTCTCTTCAAGTCTTTGCAAACAATGCTAAAAACCCCAAAACTAAGGCAGAGGAATTACCCAAGTACTCCACAGAAAATCACTGCCATTCAGCCCTGCGCCCATCCAGAAATACAAACACAATATTAACCCTGCCCAGCAATGCAGCAAAATACATGCTTAACGTTAAACGTGAGGACTGAGAGGTCACTAGCTGAGTGTACCTGTGGATGAACAGCATGGCCAGGTGTGTGGGGCAGCACAGACTCTCCCAGGCACCCCCAGACATGCTCTGTGCATTTTGGGCTCCCAAGATTCCCCCACAACAGAGGTCATACCTGGTGGCTTGCTCCCAGCATGACCCTCTGCTCCCATTGCGAGGACTGGTGCAGATGGCAGCAATATCCTTGTTGTCTCTGAGTTAAGTAAAAGTTGAGTAGATGCTCAGGAATTGTGTTGATCAAACTGAACAAATCAGGAACAGACACTTGGAACCATTCAAAGACACGGTCTTTGCTGTGTGTTTCTTTTGCAGACGCTGTGTACACAGCCCCTCCACCCCCATCACAGCACCACACGTGCCCTTCCCTGAAATGTGTAAATAGCTTCTGCAGGTTTCCCTGTTGTAAAACATGCTCTGTTTCAGATTTCTTCTCTCCCTAACAAGCAGGAGCTTCTGTACTACCACACTGATTTGCAACAATGCTTTCCTTGACGTCAGCTGCTCAGTGCCCAAAAGCCATCTCTAACTGAGTATGGTTGGGCAGGATTCCCCTGCTTCAGAGCAGAGTGTCAAGGGGAGAAGGAGGGCAGAGCAGAGCTGGAGCTGACTACCATGGAGTGGCTAAGTGATTCCCTGCCTGCTTCCCAGGCAGAGGCACTAGCGCTGTGCCATGGAGCTAACTGCACTGCAGCAAACTGATGGAAATCAAACGTCTATTGGTTTGTGCTTCTCTGATCAGGGCATCTGCAGGGAGCCAACGCGGTCACTGCAGAACCGCTCAGCCCAGGAGGCCTGGGAGCAGCAATGGTTTCTACAGAAATGCACAGAAGTGTTTAAAGGGAGGGGATGGCCTTTTTTATACACCTTGAAATACACATTATTCAATGCCAAGCTTGATTAGCAGGGAAGCCCATCTACACTCCTGTTAGCATAATGCTGTATGCAACACTCTAGAGAGAAGTACCAAGTGTAGGGGAACAATTTTCATGAGGAAACACGATGTAAAAAGATTTCACTTTGATCCTTTTCCCAAGCAGTTAGTTACAACTCCCAGTTGGTGACCAGCCATTCTGCTGCCGTTCAGCAGACACATCCTCAGAATTGTAAGTCCAGCACGTGTAGTTGCAAAGAGACACATACACTTGGCTCCTAACATGTGAAACAAAGTACTGCTTCATATATTGAGACATCAGGAGAAGAATCATCCCACTGGCTGCTGCCTTAGCAATCTTCTCCCTAGAAAACAGCTTTTTTACCCTGCCTTCCTCCCTGGGCAGGTAGTCTGTAGTTAAAATGCAATGACTGTTTTAGCCACAGTGTTGCTCTGTTGTCCTGCTGAATGTTGGGTCAGCAGCTAGTTGGAAAGACGTGAAGCTCAAAAAGGCTCTGCAACAACTGTTGAAAATTTTTCTGGCCACTGACTATTATGTTCACTACTGTTTGCAGCACAAAGTTTCAAAGCAGGCTTTGCTCAGGTGTTGGCAGCAATCTGCTTTCAAAACTGAGGTGGAAGGAGATCTTTGTAGGAAGCATACACCACTGTGTGTTTATTTATTCATTAGTCTGCATACCACTGCTTCTCCACAGAACCTCTGAGCTTTCCTATGTGGTGAACTACAGGTCTGATTTCTTTCTATATCGTTCCTCATCTAGCTTTTTGCTTCTTTTTTTTTTTTTTCCCCAAAAAAATTCAGCCAAAGAAAATATGATATTGGATTTTTAGTCCCTTACCCTTGGTCATCATTATGTGTGTGTGTCTCCAACCCTATTTATTTACATTTCAGGGAAGAGGTTGGCAGAGAAGAGAAAACATGAGGGCTTCCCTTCAAACTGTGATCAGCCACAATTTGTTCTGTGTACAAAATCCTGCATCTCATTCTGCAAAAGTCAGAAGATGTGATGTGAGAGGAAACTCGTGGACAGTGGGCAGCATCTCCTTTGCCCCTTCTCTGGGCATGGTCTGCCCTATACTTGTATTATTTCTATTTAAAAACAAACCCATCAAGAAAGGACCTGTCAATCAATGCACTTCCTCAACCCCTCCACCCTCACTTTCCATCTCATCACTTTTCTCTCCATTTCTCATCTCTTGTTTTCTCTGATCTTCATCAGTGAGGACAGGAGGAGGAATGGGGTTCATCCTGTGCCTCTCTCCCACTTTGAACATGCTCACATTCAAACTCCTACTGCTGCTATTCCTTCAGTACCCTCTTATGAACTTTTCTTCTATAACACACTAAACTTCTCAAAAATACTCAAAACACCAACCCTGCTTCCAAGAAGCCAGTGGCTGAAGGAAATGATTCGTCATATTGTTTCTCATTAACTAAAGCAAAGGGTTAGTGAGCTGCACAGCGCCCATCCTTGTACCTCCAGTGAAAGGCTCAGAGGTCCTCAGGACTGGATACGTCTGTGGGGAAGGGAAGAGTTGTGACAGAAAACTACTACTTTCCTCTTGTGGAAACTTTTTGTGTTAGCAGAGGATCATGCTCTAAGGTTCACATTCAGCAAGATTTTTGTCTTTCTCAATGCTCATAGATACTGCAGAGCATTAATGCTACTCAGAGGACTTACTGGCTGAGTACAGAAACCCCTGCAGTAACTCCACGGTGAATAACCATGTGGAAATAGATCCCTGTGCCCCATGGCTTATTCAACAGCCTCTATTCCTCTCCCTCTTAATACCTTCATTACCTCCTTTCCCAGCTTCTTAGCAAACCCAAAGTAAACATCAGCAAAACTTTCTCTATCCAGAAAGCCCCTTGCCCAAACCAGGGAACTTCTTGCCTTTGAGACAGACCCACCATGGGGTACTTTGCACAGCACCTACTCCTAGAGCAGGATTGCGTCTCCTCCATGCTGTGCCTGGTTGAGTGCATAGTCCTGCCTGATGTCCCCAGCCACAGGTGTCTTCTCACATCTAGAGCCACTCGGTCATGACGTGGTTGCTCACAACCTGCTGGAGATCTCTGTGGAACAAAGCAGTGGTCTCAGCTGAGCTCCTAGCTGACACCAGCATTACAATTAGCAGTGTCACAGCTTCCTCAGGACTTTTTTTCCTCCCTAAGTACAGATATACAACGTGGTAGGAATAAACCTAATTGATTCATATAAACAACTGAGGTTCACCTCCTGCTAGCCCTAATTCTGCTGTGTAAATTTGGTGCCACCAGGAACCTTAGTGAGGCTAATAGGCTAATTCAGGAAAAAGGTCATAGTAAGGACAGAAACGAGGTCACAAGCTGGGTCTCAGGGACCAAGCTGGGCCCTGTCAGCCTCTTACATGACAGCTGAGAGGGTAGGAGGGATCACCAGTCTGTTGTGTGAACTGTGAAACAATCTGGTATGTGCAAGAAGGACAACCACGCACCTGTCTCTTGCTTAGCCCCCAGTGTGTAGCTGGCTTGGCCAGGAAGCTGCCATGCCTCAGCAAAGCACAGATGAAGCTAGGGTAGCTCTGCACAGGGCATCCTCCACCTGGTATCTCATCAAATCCCACAACAGTTCTGCCCATGGGGACTCTTGTCTGTCCCAAAAGGATCCTGCTGCCCATTGCTGCCCCAGGCCTGGGATCCCAGCCCAGCCTGCCCTCACAGCTGGGTTGCTGTGTCCCACCACATTATGGGCAGCCCCTAACCATCCCTGTGAAAGCACAGAGCCCAGGTTACGGACACATCACCCCTTGTCATAACACAGAGAGCTCCAGCCTGTTCCCGTGGTTGCACCTAGAGCTTTTAAAGAAGCACAGCACCAAAAGAAAAAGCACTCCAATGACTGCTGGTGGCACAGAGACTCTTTGAAATGGCCCTTGCTCGACAGGACTGCCTGGTGGCACAGGGACCGCCACAGCAGGGGAGCAGACTGCAGCTGCTGCAAATTTCCACACCAACACGTGCACATAGATCCCTTCTGCCACAACTGTGTAAGCAACCCCGAAGTGCATTGTGTTGCATTCGTTTCAGGTTTCTTGCATATGTATTGGTGTATTTACCCATTTGCAAACACCAAATATGAGGAATTCCCCACTGTGGCTTTACAAAGCATAGATGTGCAGGCTTGCTTTTTTCAGGCTGTAGATTGACCTGAGAGAAAGCTCTGGTCTTGCACCAGTTAGGAGAAAACCAGAAATAAGACCCCCTGGGCACTATCAGATTTCCCCACTTTGGCTCGGGATTAATTTCCTGTAAACTGTGGGATTTGAACCCCTACAGGTGCATGCTCCTGGCTGATGCAGAGCAAGCAGAGTCAATACCATGGCTTTCTGCTGGCCTGCTGTGGTGGGTTGACCCTGGCTGGATGCCAGGTGCCCACCAAAGCCGTTCTATCACTCCCCCGTCTCAACTGGACAGGGTAGAGAAAATATAATGAAAGGTTTGTGGGTTGAGATAAGCACAGGGAGATCACTCACCAATTACTATCATGGGCAAAATGGACTCAATTTGGGGAAATTAATTGTTGCCGATC
The DNA here is from genome assembly GCF_965140245.1 of Athene noctua. Lineage (NCBI taxonomy): Eukaryota > Metazoa > Chordata > Aves > Strigiformes > Strigidae > Athene > Athene noctua. The sequence goes on from NC_134048.1 coordinate 16,975,706, forward strand.
AAATCAGAGTAGGATAATGAGAAATAAACTAAATCTTAAAAATACATTCCCCACATCCCTCCCTTCTTCCAAGGTTTAACTTTACTCCCTATTTTCTCTACCTTCTCTCCTCAAGCAGTGCAGGGGAGCAGGGGATGGGAGTTGTGGTCAGTTCCTCACCCGTTGTCTCTGCCGCTCCTTCCTCCTCAGGGGATGGACTCCTCACACTCTTCCCCTGCTCCAGCGTGAGGTCCCTCCCACCAGAGACAGTCCTTCAGGAACTTCTCCAGCGTGAGTCCTTCCCACGGGCGGCAGCTCTTCACACACTGCTCCAGCGTGGGCTCCCCACTCCACGGGGTCACAAGTCCTGCCAGCAAACCTGCTCCAGCGTGGGCTCCCCACGGCGTCACAGCCTCCGTCGGGCACATCCGCCCGCTCCAGTGTGGGGTCCCCCACGGGCTGCAGGTGGGTCTCTCTCCTCCGTCAGCCGCCCTGGGCGCAGGGCCCAGCTGCCGCACCACGGCCTGCACCGGGGCTGCAGGGGAACCCCTGCTCCGGCGCCCGGAGCATCTCCTCCCTCCTCCTGCACTGACCTGGCTGTCTGCGGAGTTGTTTTTATCACATATTCTCACTCCTCTCTCCAGCTGCAGTTACACAGATCTTTTTTCCCCCTTGTTATCCCAGAGGCGCTCCCACCGTTGCCGATGGGCTCAGCCTTGGCCAGCAGTGGGGCCACCTTGGAGCCGGCTGGCGTTGGCTCCGCTGGACACAGGGGAAGCTTCTAGCAGCTTCTCACAGAAGCCACCCCTGTAGTCCCCCTGCTGCCAAAACCTTGCCATGCAAACCCAATACACCTGCCCAAGGAATAATCCCTGCTCAAACTCAGCCTGCGCCAGGTTGAGAAGGAGGATGCCGTGCTCTGCTACCACTCAGTTAGGGAAGATCCTCCAGCAACTAACATCTCCTGTGGTTTCAGCTTCTGACATTTTTATAAGGTGACACAGCTCAATCCCAGGCTCTTCCCCAATATGCATCACTGGGGAAAGGTTTCAAATAGTTCTGGACATACAGTGCTATAACTGTTAATCCACTTGGGGGTTGGGGCTTTTTTTCCTTCATTTTTAAACAAAACATTCCTCTTACTTTCAAACTACCTCCAGGCTGGATTTGCTGGATAATTTTTTTTTAATTAAAAGTGCATACATTTTTCAGCAAGAATTTTCAATAATTGAGCTACGAGGAACTCCTCAGATGTAAGATCTTGATTTTGCAAATGCCCTGAGGAAACAATTTGGGAAATCCGCACTGCAAACAACTGGGAAAATAAGTGGACAAGTTGCATCAACAGGATGAAATATTAATTAAAGGGAGAATGACTTGGCAGCAAGAGAGAGAAAGATTCAGACTGAACTTGATGGGAGATTCATCCACTGTTTGAGTAATTTTGCAGCTCCCTTCAAGATGGAGGTCCCCAAACTGTGGTGTTTGAGATCTCACAGGCTGCTGTTTCATTTTCATGATTCAGCATCCGTCAGCTTCCCTCTAAGTTGGATTTGTGCCTAAAGTGGTGTTACAGCAACTGCAGAAGACATTGTGATGGCCATAAAATCATTTACACAGAAACAGAATGTCTCCAATGATTTAGCCCCTCTATCTCTGCTATAAGTGCTGGCCCAAATTCACAGCAGTAAGAACTGAGACAAAGAGCTTTACATAAACCACCTGCAGTGTCACTCAGGTATTTTTCTCACTGAAAATTAACACATAGGATTTCATCACTGAATCAGGGATGCAGACAGTCCTACTGACTCTTGTAGTCACAGCACAGGGCTTGCAAGGGCAAGTGAGGTCTATAAAGTCCCAGCTCCTGGAGTCATTTTATTGAGTCACATTATCTTTTTACTTTTTCAGTAAGGTACAGACTTCAGAGGTACAACTTCAGAGGGAAAAAACCCCTAAAACCAAGAGTTTTCAGTGCTAAAAGAGGGAAGATTAATAAAAAGAAGCCTCAAGTTCAATATAGTATTAAAAATGCATGACTTGTAAAACAAGTTTATGGTTTCAGGAACCTGATAGTTATTAACTGAATGCTTTCAGGCATCAGTACCAGGCAGAATATCTAAGAGTTGCAGTAGTTAAAAAAGGCTCCTTAACCATATCCATCCCTATGAACTCATCCTGTCGCCCGCGTTCTGGCTCAGCAGCAAGCTGCTGCTGGCTTTCAGCATCTCACCCCTGCCCATGTTGTAAGGTCAGCCTGTTTGGCTGTTAAGAGTTAACCACATGTACATCTGCATGCACAGTGAGGTGCAAAGGTTGTGATCCACGTGTTGCCCACACCTGCTGGGTGAATTCTCTCCAATTCTTATCTTTTTTATAGAGAGGATGTAAGGCCCAGCAGATTTCATTTTTTGACAGCACCTGGCCTAGAGAAATGAAACCCAGCAGGTAAAGAAAAACCCTTCATGAATTTCAAAAGATGGGATATATTGAACACTGTAGCACGCTCTCTCCATTGGCTCTGGAAAGAGGATAATCCAACCAGACTAAAAAAGAAAGTCAATTTAGCCACATGAAGGACCACAGTGGTTTATCAAGGCAATTTAGAGTTAGTTATTAAATGGTGTAAATATTATTAAAAATAAGTGAGTTGGGAGGCAGTGAAGAAAAAATCAAGAGTCTCTGAAGGACTACAAGAACCTGCAGAGGTTATACAGCTGTACAGCACCTCCAGAGGCCATTACTTGCTGTCCTGAAAACATGTTTATTTATGCAATCACTGAGCTGTAATATGGCCCCATGAAGGAAATCACTTTGCCTGGAAGATGACTTGGTAATGCAGACCTTAACAATCCCGACAGCTGCCAAGTCAAGTCCCTTTTCTCTCTGAGGAAAAATCCAGCAAGATTTCTGCTTGTGTGATATGAGACAGCCTTCCTGCCTTTTCACAAAACCATAGAGATTTGGGCCAGGAGGGGCCTCGGGAGGTTATACCAGCCATCCACGGACCTGGCTCACCTCTACCCAAAGCACTGCTGGCAAACACCCCTCCAGCCTGTTCCACAAGCTCTCCACTTGCCACTACCTCACTCAGCCCATCCCCAAAGCACGCTATCAGGCAGACCTCCCACTGTCTGGCCCCCAGCTCCCACCATCTGTGAAGCCACGGTGGATAGGCAGAACAACTTACTAATTTTTTCCTCTGCAGGCTGCACCTGGAGATTTGAAAACTACAGCTACATTCCATGCTTCAGACTAAAACGCAATTCATTTCCCTTCTCCACCATGTGTTCTAGGGCTTGGGACACACCTGAGACCCTCCAGGACTTTCTCCAAGTGGTCCCTGTCTTTGTTGAAGTGCACTGCCCAGAGTCAGACACAAAACACTGTTGCTGAACCATGCTCAATACCTTGACATTTTGGACTGACCTGCAGGATTTCCTAAATTAGAGGGCCCGGGTTCTCCTGTGGGGTTCTCTTATTTGCTCCTATAAATGGACAGGAGTATCCAGAGAAAATCTATTCATCTGCTCCCTGAGAGCCATCAACCATACATTGGTGGGGGTCTCTGTATTGTGTCTATGGAATTGAGAAAAAAGAAAAAAAAAAGAGGAACAAACTCTTTTTATAGTTTCAGTCTCTTTCATTTGCTTTTGTTTTCTTAAGTATCAAGCTTCATTTGGATGAAAATATCCAAAAAACAGAATAAGAGGCCAAAAAAAATCCTTACAATGTTCCATTCTCAAGGTTCTGAAGAAATAAAAATGGTTTCTGAAGGAACTCAGGGAGAAAAGAGAAATCAGAACGCTTCTTTTCTGTGACTATAACTTAATGCATCTGGTGCCATTTGTTACTGAACTGAACCAGAACATGAAACCAGGAACACAAGAGATCACTCTTAAAGGATGGGAGCCTTTGTGGGGAAGAGAACTGCCCTGTTCATATAATCATTTTTCATTTTTTTCAATCTTCTTTTTCCTATTCTTACACAAAACTTCTAACTTTTCTCCTGAAAACTCAGGGGAGCTCCAAGTCATCTCCCCTTTTGCAAGACTAGCAGCAATAATTCTGATTCACAGAGATGTAGATGAGATCAAAACTCATGCAAGATGATTTTATGTCCCGTAACCCTTTCCATGTTTCTATAATGGAGGTAATAGCAGGCGGCGTATGCCAGATGATGAGCAAGGGAGCACTGTTGGCAGCAGGGCAGCAGAGGAACGCCTGTGAGGTTTCCAAACTCAAAATAAACCTTCCTGGAGTTGGGAAAAAAAGGTAAAATCCTCAGGGACTAGATCGGGGCTGGGAACAACGAGCTGGCACAATACAGGTCACTCCAGTCCATGTTGAGCAGGATGGTAGCTGATGACAGTGGGATGACAGAGACACTAATAAGCTATTTCAGCTTGTTCCCAGTGCCATGTCCCGGCTGTGGCATTTTACAGCATGTCGGCTTAGAGGAGCAGAGCCACATCCACACAAAGAAACATGTCTTTGAGTTACCACTGCTCTTCACGCGCCGGGGCAGTTTGCTCCTAGACCCTTCACTTCTGCTCTTTCACCACAGATAAATCTAGTGGCACAGACACACATGCATGAAAGCACTTTGTGAAGCCCAACATGGGTGCTGGTAATCAGACGGCTGCCCCCAGATCTCCCTGGTGGCAGGACTGAGTTTCACAGCTCATCCCAGCGTCCGTGGGGACCTGGCTGTCGCACAGTGAGAACTGAGCCTTTGCACAGGTTCTCTTTAGGATGAGGGGTACAACTACAAAGCTGTTATTACCCTGCCAGTGGTGCTCTGCACAAGTTCGTGTGTGTGGGGAGAGGCAGAGAGTGAGCTGAGTGGCATAATTATCCCTGGAATGACTTTTTCTAAATATCACAACAGATATTGCTCTAGTTTAATTAGTCTCAGCAGCTTCATTAGCAGAGCTGTGTAGTGAGGTCAGATAGTCTCACCCCATTTTCAGGGATCCACGAACAAAATGGACTTTCTGGTTCTGAGGGAGATTGAGAGATTGTTCCTGGAAATGCTGCTGCTGGGGCTGGGGAGGGGGGATTTTGAGGAAACGGTGTCACAGCAAATGGCAGCCTCAGGTAGCTGCTGTTCTTGCAAACTGCTCTCTCCTGGGACACCAGCTGGGAGGTCAGGAGCTGTCTGTTTGGCAGCCACAGCCCAGTCTATCGCAGACCGAAAATAACTCTTTAGTTCCAGATGCAGCCCCTGCTGACAGCACCGCGGTGCCCGCAGGCATCCCTGCATCTGCTGTACCACAGCAGAGGTTGGTCCACAGCACCCTCTGCTCTGACGGTGGCACCCCAGCCCTGATGCCACAGGTGACACATGCAGGTGGTGTTTTTAACTCCCCATCACCTGCCCTCCAATTCCCTCAGCTTTGCATGATCCTCCCTCAGCTCTGATTCCCACACCCACACCACATTTTCCTGGAAATACAGCCTGGACAGGAAAAAGAATACAAAAAGGGAGGTGGTTATTGCTCTATGAGAGGATCCTTGGAACAATCAATATTAAAGCGGGTTGGATTCTTCTCAGACTTTTCATGTATGTGTTTTCGTATATATTTTGTAGTCTTTGGACTAAAATCAGCTGGCATGCAATCCAGGAGAGCCACACAAAGCCTGCATGAGGTAGATACCTGAACCCAAGAAGCTACCTAAATTTCTACTGCAATCCCCTTTGCCTGCAGTGCTGGGCATAGGAGCTCTGTGCAGATAGAGCCATCCACGGGGAGACCCTGGATAGCTGCCGACGTTCTGAAGGCTTCTCTCTCCTGTCTTGCACAGGGCTCTCCTTAGCAACAGGGCTCCTGTTGCAGGATCTGTCACTGCTTTTTGCCCTCTCTGCCAACAGCAGCACATGGAATCTGTAGTTCTGCCTGCTCAGACCAATGAAAGACTTATAAACCTCTTCCCTTACCATCCTGTCACCTACACAGCCCTCTGTCACATATTACAAATGAGGGGAAATGGAAAGTTTTCGCTGAAATCTCTTCAAATTCCCAGCCTGCTAGCAGTTGCAGCAGTGGCAGCTCAAAGCCCTGTTCAGGCTGCAGAGCTGCCCACAACACCAGAGGAACAGTTTTTCAGGTACCTGAGCTCTGGCTTGAACTCAGGGTGTTTGAAACCATGAACTTGGGACTGCTGGCCTTAATCTGCCTCCTTTAAAGCAGACTGTTTAAGCCACACAGAGGTGTGTCTCCACAAGCTCCAGTTCCTGAAGCAACACGGACTGAACTCTGAGGGACCCAGAGGATGGGATGCACAGATCCTGCCTGCCCGCTGCTGACAGACTGAAGTGCAACGCTGGGCGTCATCGCCCGTCGGTGTGAGCATGTGTGTGGGGGACTGTGCGTTCTGGGAAGCAAGGCAGAGGGACGGCACATCCTAACAAACCGCTCGCAGAACACAGGGCCATATGTTTCTGGAAATGTCAGGATAAAAATCATTATAGAAATGGAAAATCACTTCTCAATCTCTTCTCATTCCTATAATACTGATTTTTCTCTATTTTGATGTCTGAATTTGTCTCCTTATTAAAGCAGGGACAATGCTGAGAAAGGATTGGAGGTATGGCTTTGGGCTGCTGCCACAGAGAAAAGAAGGTCTTGTACTTTACATCCCACAGCCCCTGGTACAGAAATGGCTTGAGCAACGTTATGAAAACAGTTTTGTGCTTAAACATTTAAAAGGACGGATCTTCCAAATGATTCTTTTTTTTATTCATGAGATACTCCCCAAAGACTTATTTTTCTACATAATACCTTCTGGCTCTATGCTGATGCTACTCATTTAAAGACACATGGAAGTTATGTATAACAAAGACATGGAAAACATAACGTTCTCCCATTAGGGGTATATTTTGCCATTCTTACTATTTTCTAAAACAATTACTTACTAAGAAATCATGCAAGGGGCTAACGCAATCCAAGGAGACTTATAAAGTTCTTGTTCTTGTTACATCCAGGATGAAGTTGGTTCAGGTTATCTGAATGACTCCCCTATGGCATAAAAATTGAAGCTATAGACCATTGTGATACAAAATATTCAAACTAGCTACCAAATTGCTCCCTTTGGCTATAAGTGAGACGAGATGGCGGATGCACTTTGTTTTTAACGTGCAAGTAAAATCAGCTCCATGGCTGATGGGACGAAATGCATATGCAGAAAGGGGAGTAATGCCTCCTTCATCAGACAGAGTCTGTTGGTGCTCCATGTTCTGGTCATGACAGAATACTTCCTCCGTGAGGACTTCAAAAAGACACACCTTTGCTTTGCAAAGGAACAAGAAACATGAAAGTGCAAGAGAATTGGAGGAGGGAGCTGAGAGGGGAACGTGTGACAGGCTGTAATCATGAGACAAGAGTTTACAATGGAAATAGAGACCATGAATAATGCAACAGCTCTCCCCCTGGAGAGAAGGAGGCCTTGGAAAAATGATTTCTCCAGATTTAATGGCTGAAACAGTCCATTACAGGTGCCACAAGAGGCATCTGTTTCCATTTACATGCCCATTTGATCGGATCCTGGAGCTACAAATTGTGCACTAATCAAAATTAGGACCACAAGGAACTTGTAGCACACAGCCCCACAAGGTGTAAGGGCAGAGAATTTCCATCCCATGAAAGGGCTGAAGAGCAGATAAAACGCTTGCCCACGTTCCATTGGACACTGTAGAATGTGAAAAGGCATGAAAAAGGTTAAAGCAAAGTTCAGGGTCACGGGTGACTTGAGGCATACATACAAAGGACACTAGGACTCTACAGCCTAAAAAAGAGATGACTGCTGGGGGTTCATCGAGACCCATAAAATCAGGAATGGTTTGGAAAGGTGAATAAGGTTAATAATAATAACCGGTATTTCTTATTTCTCATAAGCCAAGATTTAGGGGGTTTAAAACCAAAGAGATATTTTCCCAAGCAGTAAGTCCTGGAACTCTGAGCCAGGTGAGCCTCAGTATAAATGAACTTTGAGATTACAAATATTCAGGGGGTTGCTCTGCTTCTGGCTATTAAACAAGATACTCTGGATGCAAACTCTAGCAGAGAAAACTTTACATAGCATCAAACCAGGAGGCGGTATCTTTTATACTCTTCCCTTAAGTGCCTGCTATCCAATTATCAGAGGCAGCACACTGGGTAGCCTGATCTTTGGTTGGGCCCAGTGTAGTGGCTTTTGTGTTCCTATGTGATGTTCAAAAAGAGGTGCCTCCTCTATAGCTAATAGCTAGTAAAACCAGCTAAAAAGGACATTTATCACTTGGCATTTGTATTACACAGCATGGGATTTTCAGATATTTCTCTACAAATATGCTCTGAATGCTCAAACCTGAAGAGGTAAGGGTTAATGCATCACCAGCTACATTCAACCAATTTTTGACGAATACAAACACAGTATTAAAAATAAGGTGAAAATCTTAGAGCCAACTTGAGCCTCCTTTTAACTCTGATCTTCTACAACAGTATGTAAATGGACCTTTCATTATTTCTGTGAGGAAAAAAAAAATAAATTAGTTGTTAGAAGATACTAGAGCAGCATACTGAAAGCCCAAGCCCTGATGGACAGTGATGTGAAATATCTTTTTGTCTGATTGTTGCAGTAGTTTGCTCTCATCTACACATAACAGCCAGACAAAGCAGTGAGCCTGCTTTGGCTCATTTCTTAAAAATGCCCTCCAACTTTTATAAAAGGTTTGGTTTCCTCCTTTTATGCTTAGTTTTAATGATGATTAAGCTCTTCAGGGGCTGCTATGCTTAATTGTCAGGCATTGTTTTTTCTAATGTATATTAGACTCCATGCACAAATTCACTTTTACTGCCCTCCCTCATCCATGTTAAGAATGACAAGTAGATGCAATGTTAACAGGAGACAGTTTATCACTGTAAATGGACTATTCACACAGAATGCAAGACTTTTGCTTTATCCTCTATGTAGTTATGATTTTGGTGTGCCTTTTAAAATATAACTAAATACAAATATCTTAAAGATAACAATCTGGTTATTATTTTCCAGTGAGTTAGAGAGGTTGGGTTTGGTTTTGCTGGTTTTGTTATTTTTCTTCAGTAGGTTTTTCATGTTTATCCTCAGAAAAACACACTACTCCTGATGATTGCCTGTGGTCAGGTTTGGGATCCCTAGGCAGGGGGCCAATTCTGTTCTTGGTTACTTGGAGTAATGCCATTAAATATGCCATACATATTAGCTGATGTAACTGGGGATATCCACATTCAATACACACATTCAGAGGACTATTCTGATTAATTCTGCACGAGAACAAGGCTTTCTGGGAGGGATTCTCTGTGCTGTGGGATTTTCTGCCAGCACCAACACTGCTCTTCTGACTTGAGAATTGCTTTTTCCTTCCTCAAATGTTCTCCGAAGTGAATTTCAAAGTCGTGCATGGACAGACTCCAGATTTAAAACTCATACAGCCCTCCATGCCAGAAGAACCACAGCCTCAGGGAATGTAACAAACACAACTCATGAGAACAACCAGATGACAGCATATTAATACACCCTGAATGTTATCTACATGTAGAGAAAATTGGCACTGCCAACACATGGAGCTAAAGTGATTCTCCAAGAGAAAACCTCCCAATTGTTCCACACAATAAGCAGATAACAGCTGCATTTCTGTTCCACCAAGGGTTAACTGGACTCGGGAACAACATGGAAGGAGAAGGGGATGTGGAGCAAGATATGAGTCAAAATGAAAGAGGATTCCTGTCCTCACAGCATTAATTAGCAGTTCTTCTGCCATTTCCCAAACACAGAGGCATCCCTCCATCTCGCAAAATGGTTCCCTTTAACCTTGCTGCCTCCTTCCAAACCAAGGGCTGGTGCTGGACCAGCAAAGCACAGACAGTGACAGAGCTGCTGCCAGCACCAGTGGGAGAATCAGAGACCTAAGTCAGACACAGCCTCGAGGATGAGAATGGGTAATGTAGATACATCACAAAGGGCTCATTATTGTCCCCTGACCCCCTTGGTGGGAAACAGCCTTTTCATGTCACTGGGACACCTTCTTCTGACTCCATCTCTCTCAGATACTGGCATCACGACTCTCCCTGCCTGGTGCTTCCCTTTGTCCTTTATGTTCTTTTCTCTCTCTCTTTGCCTTTTCTTTTCTTGTCTTTTTTTCCCTCCTTTAACAATTTTCAGTCAACCCCAGGGAGACAATCCCACTCTTATTTGCTAAAATAACTAGTAGTTAAATGACTGACATTTAAAGTGATATCTTAGGCTTCAGCATTGCTCCACTGGGAGAAGATACAGTGATGAGTGTGTGGGGAGAGGGAGGAATAGGATGTGGATCATGCTTCTGAGAGCTTCGCTTTTTTTTTCCAGGCTGTCTGCAGACTCCAGCAGACACCATTTCTGCTAGAGCGCTTATGGAGAACACATTTCTAAGCAGAGAGAGGGCTGTCCATGGACTATTAAAAAAACCCACACTAAAGCATCAATCAGACTGTGGCTACTACACTGGAAGCCTCAACAGGGAGAATGTTATCCTTTTTTGATTACCTGCTTTTGTCCTTCCTTTGGAGTCAGTACTGCAAGATCATACTTAGCTGCACCAGCATATGCAAAAGGATGTTCAGGACTTCAATGCAATCACATGGTGCTGCTCAGGATTTAGGTGCATTAACAGAGCTTGGACATCTCTGGAACACATGCAGACTCCACTGATCACAAACTGCCATGGAGCCCGCTGTACCCCAGTGCCTGGACTCACTGTGTGCTAATGTAGTCATGACAGCAGAGGTGTCTGCACAGGAGCCCAGCCCCACTCAGAAAGCGATTTCTGCAGAAATAGCCAAAATTCATGCTAGAATAATGCACAGGCAAGAGAAGACAATGTACACGAGGACCCAAATGTACAGTGGCTCTAAGGTTGGTAGCAATGATAGCAATGAAGCTGTAGGTCAAATTAAAGATGCACTGATCTATGTCTGACCCAGGGCTGAAGCGGGATGAACAAGACTCACAACAGATTGACATTATACGAACTCCTCAGGGCTTTCCCTCCACTGATTATATTCTGCATGTAACTCATCTGCTGGGACCTCAGGACATATTAGCATCCCTGTTGCTGCTAGAGTTGCTTTCAGCTTTCCTGCTACTATGGTTGAACTCAAGGCAAGCTCTGCCCACAGGGCATGGTGCAATGATGCCTTTGAAAGATCTCTAGCAAAAGTAACCATCAGTAGTTTGTTCTGTTCTAGTTTGGTTGGGAGAGACAGATGGACATTTGCACTCACACCTGCAAAATCCCCTCCCTCATCTAGGTGAGGTTTTTTCTATTTTGCACCCAAAAGGTTTCTCCTTACAGCAAGAAATATAATCAGCCAGCTGTCACCTAATTAGCAGATGGACTATTCATTTGATTTGTCAGATCCCTTGGAAATTTCGCATGATGGAGATGTCCTGTGAGACAGTTTTAAAAGACAGTAAGGAAATTAGTTTCTCTGCCACCAGCCATTTTGTTTCCCCATTTAATTTCCCCCAGTTTTGTTTCAGAGGTTTATAACAGGTGAAACAAGTTTGAACAGTAACAGTAATAATCCTTGTGTATGACAAGGCATGAGGACCAGGTTCATCAATGTAAAGGAATACTGTATCCAACAGGAACTCAGCTCCTATGATGCCATTTTGCTGAAATCTGATTAATCAACTCTCTGCCTATGCCTGTTCCCTGCACTGGAGAACCTCTTGTAATATCACTGCATGTTAATGTACAACATGAATATGTGGTAAAACCTGGTGCCATGCCTCTTGTGGGAAAAAGAAAAAAGAAAAACCCACGGAAACAAAAGGAAATAAAAAAACCCCCAACCCAAACCCAACAAAAATACTCCTACCCAAATTCCAGACAATATAGCTTTGTTCTTTTTCCAGTCCTCCAAAATATGAATAGCCCAGAGGATCATTTTGGAACCCTTCCCCATAAACAGGTAGTAAAGGGATTCTCACTTTGCTTGGTAGGCACCTATGGGTATATGCAAAGAACGACTTTGCAACCCACTGCATGTACTTGCCACTGACAAAAATGTGGCAGTAAGTAGAGAATATGTGCAGCAGTGGGTATCAGGTGTATTAGTTTGGAAGTAAAGAGCATGTGGGTGTTTATCGCTATTACTGGGTGATAACAAGCCAAAATGGGGTTCTGAAAGCCTAATCAGCAGCTGCTTCTCCTCCGCTCCCAGCTGCTCTGCTGGGGTAGTACATGGGCACGGCAATGCTACCTGACAAAAGCAGTGGCCACAATTTTTAACAAACCCCCGATGGACGTAACAGTGTTATAAATTGCATAATCTACTTGTTTGCTCTCTAGTTTGTAAAGACTTGGGGTATAGTCTACTCATGCCTCCAAGAGAATTGGGCTGGAAACTCTCAGTAAAAATTAAAATGGTCTTCCAGGGCATAACCTGACTACAGAAAACAGGTTGCTAGCAAAACCCCCAAACACTGTCATACTATAAAATCATAAAACTCAGTACTCCAATACTGCCTCTGAATAATACACGCAGTTTTAAATAGAAAGCTTTGTAATCAGAAGACCTCTCCCACCTTTTCTTCCTTTTGATTTTCCACATGAAAACTTACATGTGAATCAAATATCCTTAAGATCTCTTCCCCTCTGGGTACTTTTAGTGCAAGGTGGACAGATGAAAAGATTCACGCTTGTGCCATCTACAGGAAAAAGGTGATGGGAAAGGAAGGAAAGGGCAAGATAGGAAAGGAAGGGCCAGATAAATTCAATTTTTTCTTCCACTTCCTTTTACAGTCAGCCCTTGGTTGATTTATACAACAGAACAGAACAGGCCTAGAGGCAAGACAGCTCATGTCTCTGTGACTGAAAAAACACTCCCAACCCAACTGGAGGCTGGGAACCTTGGTTGCAGGTTGCCCTTGGATTATTCTGCATGAGATTTTTTCATAAGCTTTCAATTTGAAGGCTGTTACTCATCCCTTTAGCTCATGTCCCGATGAAGTCCCTTGCAGAGAACAGGACCCAGAAGTAGGCTGCCCAAGGTCCTATACTGTGCAATTTAAGTTGGTAATTGCTTTTCCTGCACTGGTGCTCTAAGGTGCTCAGCTGGAGTCCATACACTAAAATCTTGCCTCCTTGTGGAAATAGCCTGACACAGCCCCAGTGACACACTGCAAATGCAATTCTGCTGCGAGCTCACGTTGGGAAAGTTAATACTGTTTCTATCCCACATGCAGATTTCTTCTTCTGAAAAAATCATATGGGCAGGACACAAAAGAGGCCTACGGTACAAGATTCTTTGGGGAGAACTGACACAAAGCCTTCAAAGGTAGCGAGAGAATAGTGCCTTTGAATACATCCTGAGAACTCGACTGTGAAAGGACAGGGAGAGGTAGGTCATTTACCCTTTCCTACGCAAGCAGCTTGGAAATGTACTGCAAAATACTGCATCCTTAAATATCTTAACCCAGAATTGGGCGTTGGCTGGGTTTTTCAGAATGAGACACAGGAGGGGACAGAAGGCACCAGGGGCACACAGAAAAGTGAGCAGGGAAACCTGGAGTAGCAACCTCTTTGAAATGTCACATACCAGCAAAAACCGGCCACTGGGCAACTAAAATACCTATTTCACAGGGCAAACCAGAGCTGCAGCTTTTTTCTCTCTTGCTTGCAAGTTTAATTTTAAATATATACTTGATATTCGGGAAAGTGGTGGAACCAAAGTCACTGCAAGCTGGTAGACACCAGAGGGCATCTTTCTGTCCATCACCACTTCATGACTCCTTCCAAAACATCCCACAGGCATCTTTTTGCACCGTCCTATCTCACATCCACAGCTGCAGTTTCCAACAACCCCGGCTCTTCCCTTCTAGGCTGCTGTCCGTCTGTGATTTCCCTCCACATTTTGCCCCAAAAAAGCCCCTGATGTAACCCCTGCCCTAGAGCTTTGGCCATACTGCTCACTCCTCAGCCTTCCTCTCTTCCTGGCCGAGAGAAGCTGAATTGGGACGGGAGGACATTTTGCTGCAGTGATATTCGCCCTGTGGGTTTGGATCTGTTTCATCCACAAGCAAACTCACCTCCCCAGAAATGAGAGCCTGCTGTCTTAAGCCGAACTTCAGCACCTCAGCCTAATCAAGAGTTTGTTCTCCCTGACAGCCTCTAATCACCAGTTAGCCAGTTTACCGAGTGTAAATTTTTATCCTTTCTGCTAGAATTCATTTTTATGACACCTACCATAAGAGATTTTTAAAAATTAGGCATTAAAATGGTTTATAGAGGGTATTTTTATAATCCCCTAAGCTGTTTTCCATTTCCACTGATATGACATCTCTCAGCTATAATTTATAAATGCCATCAGTTAACAGGCACAGAATCTTATCCTACGATTTCTCCTCTCATACGCTTTTCCCATTTAAACTTTGTTAAATCTTTGCTGTGCTGCTAAATCCAGAGAGATTTGGTCATAGCTGGGGGGAAAAAAGAAAAAAAAAGTTTAAGTAGCTAATTAGTGTCACTGGATTTGGGGCATTCTGTCATGAGAGAATATAGAGGAAGCATGTCCTCAATAAATATTTTGGGCATTTAAATAAGGTTATTGCCTGCCCCCCTACACAGCAACCTCTGATATCCTCAGAAAATAAAAAGTTTTATAGGCAGTAAGTGGCTGCTTTCCCATATAGGGATGATGAGGACATCGTATCAGGCATATTGACTTTTCAGCGCATCTGACTGTCCCCACGGCTATTTTTGCTATTGATCGCAACTCAGAAGGGAGTCACTCTGGGAAGCGCGCCTGCATGTGCCAGGGTGCAACCTGGGGACATCCTGGGAGAATGCATTTATTATTTACAACCCTCCCAGAATTCACTTCATACTTCGATAAAACCACAGAAATGCCTAACAATAATTATAATTCTTGTAGTTAGACATCTTCTGCTTTTCTCTACCACACTCAGATTGGAAAACTTCAAGCCTCGCCACGATCACTGCTACTAAATCACAGCAGGGTAAACAAAACAGAACATACATTTCTTCTTATTTGCACTGTCTCTAGAATATCTACCTTGGGTCTGCTGGGAAACTTGTATTGGGCTGGATCTAGTCCTTTGGTTATGGAAGGTTCTAGCTTGGAAGAAGCAATCCCAAAGGTTTCTTTAATGTAGGCATGACAAGATTTCCTTGACTCTGTTTAGGTTAAGGATAGGTCATGGTCCAAAGGCCATTCCTCAAAACCTTGGTGGGTTTCCAGTCACAACCAGTTAAACACTTCGGGTAATCATTGGAGGGAAGTGCCCCCAAACTGCCTTCCTTATGTGGAGTGGAGAGGAAGCTTACAAGACACACGGAGAGAGCAAGGCACTTGCCCACTACATTTTTATCTAATGAAGACCTAATTCTAGTGGGGTGACAGGCTAGCGAGTATCCACGGCCTTTACCCTTTTTTTCCTAAGGAAGTTTGTCTACAAAAGAAGGGTTTTGCTCAAATGAGAGTTATCAATAATCTTTCTTCAGGCCTTGAAGACCAAAAAGGAAAATTAGAGGCACATTGGCTGAGCTGAATGGAAAAGGTTCACCCACTGTGAGGCTGCCTGGTGCTACACAAAAGTGAAATCAAGAGAAGCCATCCTCCACTGTGCAAGGGTTAGTATTTTAAATGCAACTCCATGAATTTCTTCCCATTGGGAGATTAAATGCTTCCCTGTGGGCAGTGGGGGAGAAGAAGAGATGGTTCAGTCTCTCCTCTTCCAAAGTGGCTTAGTCATGTCAGTGTTCATCCACAGCACTATGCTTGCTCCATCTCAGGCAAGGCAGCATGGCGCAAAGGGTGTCAGCCAAGCTGGCCTGCTGTATGGGCTGAACCCCAACACCACTCTTGGGGAGGAAGATGAAGATTGAGACGAGCAGGTGAATCATGCTCTTGTCACTTGGGGAGCAGAGATGAATGAGCCTACACTGCCAACGTGAAGGACATTTTCCTGCTGTCATAAGAACAACGGGAGAACAGATAATGAGTAATATGGACTGTAACCACTCAGCATGGCCCCTTGCACTTCTGCTTTGCTGGGCTGCTCTGTGGCAAAGTTTGCTTGGGTGAAAACGTTCCTGAGGATCCTGCATGCAGAGGTAGTCTCTGCTCACCCACTCAAAGCACCTACATGGCCTTTACCCATATGCTGCCTGGTGCTTCCAGGAGAAGTAGTTCCCCCATCACTTCCCAGATGTCTTACTGCGCTGCTCATGTGCCAGCAGACACGGGAGAGTTCTGGGTACCCACCAGATGGCTGTCTCCACCTGCCAGGGATCTGAGGACCCTCCCAAAGTGGAATCAGATTCATCAGGAAAAGCAAGGACTGTAAACATAAGCAAGAAATGAGGTTGACGTGGGACTAATCAGAAATGCAAAGCCATGTCCTCTCCTACGGGCAAGTGGTCACTCATGTCTCTCCACTCATTTATAACCCTGAGAGTCACAGAAAGCACATCCCCTGTTTGAGCACCCAGCCCTTTCCAGCTAAATGGACGCTGCTGAATTGCAAGGGGCTTCAGATATTTCCAGTGTGGCTTCAGTGGTGCCTCATCAATGCCAGTCTTTCCCACTCCCCCCCGTCCACTTTCACTAAAAAAGAAAAAGGAAAAAATAGCCACCAGGATGGAAGAGTATCCAAAAAAACCCTTACGATGTAACTTCTCCCTAAAGCCGCCCTTCACATAAAATCTCACACACAAGAGAAAGAAAAGCTACTGACACAGCCAAGGTCTCAAAGGCACAGGTAGGTCATCTGAGGCTTGAAGTCAAAGTCTCCATTAACTTTAGGACATGTCTGAAAAGTGATTAGTTTTTCGCTCCTTGCAGAAAAGCCTACACGGCCCAATGCATCAGGTGTTGCTCTTTCAGGATCTCAGACTTTGTCCTTTTTCATGCTGGTGCCTTCACTAATTGCACAACCCCACGGCTAGAGCGATGGGATGCAGGATCAGAGGAGGCATTTCACTGCACGCTTTAGCTGCCATCTGTGGATGGGGCCACGCTGCAACAAATGTTGTTTTAAAGAACACATTAGAGGCTGCCTCTAATGCACTTGCCGTAAGCGTTCAGCTCCCATTTATCATCTGTCCCTGGTTCTCCAACTTGCCTAAAACTCAATTCTCTTTTTTTTTTTTTTTTTTTCCTCAAGACACCCTTTTCAAGACTTTTTTTTCTACCATTGATGTCTTAGTGTATCCCCTTGCAGATTTTTTGCCTTTTACTTCTTGAGAAAAGAAATGCCACAAAGAAGCCATTAGAACTCCTCAGTCATCTGATCTTGTCAGTAGATTCCTCTGACAAACAAGAAAACAAGGTGTGAGACCAATGCACAATCCCAAGGCAAGATCTTTGGGAGAGATGAGGACCTGGGGAAGGGGATCTGCTCCCACACAAGGTATCTCAGAACCATGCCAAACCAAGCCCAAGAGGAAGAGCTGAGTGTAGCAATATAAGCTCTGTGCCCTCCACCACAGCACAGCCAGGCTGGGAGTATCCAACACTGTCCTTTCCTCTTGTCTACCCAAAGTGGAGCAAAGCCAGTAATAGCCAGGGATGAGCAGGAGGAAAGTGGACCATGCACGGCCAGGAAGAAAGTGGGCCATGGGAGCAATCCTGGTTTAGCTGCCATTAGAGCCTGTTCTGCAGCAGACAGCAGCATCAACACAGAACAGAAAAGCAGAAACACACACCTTCCACAAAAAAAAATCATTAAGCTATAATCCTGCTTTTGGCTTGTTCTTTCATCAAAAAAGATGGTTTGGATAAAATAAAAATAAAAATCCATTAATCCTATTTGTTGTATGCTTGAAACAGACCCACAGGGACACTTAGCATCACTTAGAACACACTATATCACATTTAGGTACTGATGCTCCTGGCAGATTCTGTAAACACCAAAATGCCTTTAAAGATCTGATTTTTGGTACTTACAGACCTAAGCTAACAATCAGGACCCCAAATATTTGGTAAACAAATATAATGGTGAAACACTGCTGTGAGAGCTTACTATACTCATGGCAAGAGGGAGATGCAACAGGTGAACAGCAGAAACCACGACAGCCATGAGATGGTTGTGACATCTTAAGTATGGGGCTTGCAACGGTTACAGGCACAGACTGGAGCAGAATAGCCAAGAGGAAAATCCTGCTGCAGGGAAGGAAAAAATGAGCAAAAATCAGGGTGGAGCATAGTGTTGCTGGGCAAAATCTGCAGGAAAGGTAGACAGCAGTGACGGGATCACAGACTACAAAATCCCCTTGAGTGCCTCTGGATCAAGTGAACCTTCTTTAGAAAGGGCTTGATCCGCAGTCCAGGAAACCAATAGTGCAGAACCAAGTGCTTGTAGCCCTGATTTCCCTTCACACTGAAAAGATGTTTAAAAAACAAACCAAAATTAAGACAAATGCTGGGTTTGCTTGGAATAATTCATGAGTGCAAATTAAAAGAAGAAAGGTTAAACCACATCCACCAACTAAACGTGAAAACTGAGAAAAATAGCTGCAGAGGGTCACAGTGCCCCACCACCTGGGACAACCTACACACACCAGCACATCGTGCCATCTCTCCTGCTGACTCTGACAGCAAATTCCCTTGAAGCACGTTGGGAGCCTGGGATTTTAAGCAGACAGGGGTAACAACAGCTAAAACCACCGGTGTGAGCTCATAGCTGCTGCAGGAAGAATAATCAGTGTGGCCTTTCATCACCTCACCGTTCTCTATAGCAAAGGAGGGTTGGATTTGGAGTGCCCACACCAGACCACTCAATATCTGCATAGGAGACCCCATGGGACCCTTCCCTGGTGCATCAGGCAAAATGACAGGGAAACACCCCTTGGCAGAGCTGCTTTGACTGCAGGTCCCTGGATGCAGGGACTTGTTCAGGGCTACAGCATGGACCCACAGCCCCTTTCCCACTGTGTAACCCCACACTTTGGGGGAGCAAATAGGCTGACGAGGCAGAGGAAGCAATGCTGTGCTGAAACAGCATGAAATCCAGGCCAGGCAGCAGCAGGTCCTGACTGGGTGGGATATTGCATGTGGCAGACTTAACCTGCCTTGAACTGCATATATGGGTTTCACGCAAGGGGGCCAGAATAGCCTCTTAACTCTCCCTCCAGTATTTTGGGTGCAGAGAGAGAAGCAAAGGGCCCTCGTTCATCTTAAGGAATTTTTCAGAGCACGGATGCTCTCGACTTTTCAGAGGAAAGAGTGCATCTGCTGCACATCCCTCTCCCTGCCTGCCTGTGCTGTGGTACCCATGGGCTGCTCCAGCTGAAGCTGGGAAAAAGAAATCTCAGTGAGGAAGGAGATTTATTCCCAAAGATGGACTCATTACAGGCTTCCAGGTGCCAACTCTTAAAGCAAATTCTTTCAATCTCACACAGCATCTTTAAGAAATGATAGATTGCACTGGCTCAGAGGAAACTGTCTGCTCCGTGATAATAAATGAGTTGTTAGCAGAGGTAGCAGACTCCCAGACCCATTTGTGATCCAAAGGGCTTACAGCTGCTTCCCGTTTTCGCAATGCCAAAACCACAGAACATGCAGACAGAAAGGGATGGGAAGGCAGGCTCCTGAGCCCAGCTGCTTGTTGCTCTCCCGTGGCTAAAGGGAAACTGTCAAGTGCAATTTCTTTTTGATGGAGCCTTTTTTAAATTTAAATTTGCTATTGTTGAAAGTGAATAATTCTCTACGTTGGATGCAGGCTAGAATAACTAGGGAAAACACTGCAATTCTCACCTCTGCAGACTACACCTCTGGCAGCTCTGGACGTGAACCATCCTATAGCATGAGTGCCCGTAGTCCTACAGCAATGCACCTCATTCCTGGGGCTGCAGCCCCCCACAGGTCCATTAATGGAAACAACACCGAGACAAACTCACCTCTGCCAAAGGCTCCCGCAGTCCCACCAGAGGATGCTGCTGTCCCTCGGTCATCTTGACCCTGATTTCCCTCTACCTCCAGCCTCTGCGAGACCGCTCTAGATTTCACTGCACGGCTCTGGGAGTTTTTTTGTTTTTCCCCCTTTTGTTTTTAAAGTTGTTCTGCTCTAGTTGTTAGTTTGGATTCACACTTCTACCTGTCTTCCTGAGATAGGCTTGAAAGAGGAAACCAGAATGCGCATCGCGATCACACACCTCTGAGATCGTGGTCAAATGGCAATCAGAACTCAGGACCAGAGCAGGGTGAGATTCAGAGTATCCCCAGGATTTTCAGGTGTGTTTTGATTCCAGGTTTGGGGTCTGATTTGGCTTAGCTGCTAAAGGATGCTACTTTTTAAAATTACGCTTTTTTTCAGGCCAAACAGCTTTTTTTTTTTTTTTTTTTTTTTCCCCTCAAAAAAGCTCACAAGATTGTTTGTTCCAGTGTCACGCAGGACTTAGCTGTGCTCTTCCCATTAGAGCTGGTGGGGATTGCTCAGTCAAATCCCCAGGTGCTATTTTGAAAATGCTACAGTTAGCATCCGAAGTCATTCCTCCCCTGATGATACCAACTCTATGATCCCCCAGAGCCTACTCCTAGGGAAAGGCAGTATCAACTAGGAGCATATCAACAGAAAGAGGGAGAAAGAGACCTGCTTAAAGTAAAGACAGCAAAAAGCAAACCCAGACATCATTGTTTGAGCACTGCAAACACTACTGCCAGCAGTGAGCCCATGAAAAGTGAGAAATAGAAGAGGCTAAGAGGATGAGAGCATGTCTCTGGATGACGGCAGGCCCCTGCCCTTGAGCGGCCACTGCGGTACTGTTACAAAATACAGAAGGTGAACCTGAGAAGAGCAGTTTCTATGCCATGAACATATGTTTTCATCGCTTCTTAGCAATATATCAGAATAGCACAACTGCGAACTGGCTGTTTGCAATGTGATGCCTGCTTTTATCAAAGCCTTTACAGGCTGTTCACAGAGAGAGCAGGAAAATGTTTAGTACTGCTGAGGTATCACCTTCAGCAGAGTATTGAGGAATTAGCAGAAGAATATAATACAGCTGCAGACACTTTGGGTAGGAGTCTGCAGATGTATTACCTACCTCTCAAGGTCTCACAGTAAATTGACTAAGTCAAGTTTGTCACCTTGGCTTCTCATATCAACAAGGGAGATAAGCAGGCACCTCTGGAGGGCAATTCCTCCCTGTACCAAGATGGGTGTCTGACTGTTCAAAAGAAGAGCTCTCTGCTGATTACAGAGCTAACCTTAAGGAGTATCTAATCCTTAACCAGAAAAGTTGGAAGGGACAAATTCCTTTCTTCATGCTTTAAGGATTTAGGACCTGCTGCTTAAAGATGCTGCTAAGGCACAGAAGCAGCAACATGGCACGAGCACCCTGGGTCAAACTTGGGCTTGGTTCTTCCCCTCTCCCCCTGTCCCTCCACAGACATCTGGCAAAGCAGAACTGACCTGATAAGCGTGCAATTTTGTTGCTTTACCTGGCACTTTGCAGAGAGCGGAAAGGTTTAGTAAGGGGACAGTGAATCAGCATTTGTACTGAGGACACATGTAAAGACTTCACTTGAGAACAAGCTTTAATGGACTAAAGTTTGCCAAGCAAAGAAGAGAAGTTTGAGAATGGTCTCTCAACTGACAGCTGCTATCTGCAATGTTGTGTGTTGGTTTTCCCACTTCAGCATGACTGTTAAGCCTCACTAAAACTTTGTTGATGCTTGAATGAGCAAGCTCTTTGACAGAGCAAGCACATACCCCAAACTAGGGCTAGTTACTCCAGAACAAGAGGTGATACGGGGTTTTTGCAGAAGGTCTCAGCTCTGAAGGTGTATGGTTACTCTGGGAGCACGGTTGGAAATGCAGGAGCTATCTCACCTCTTGCCCAGGAGCTGCACAGTGAACTCACTGCCCTCTTTAAAGTTAACACATGAACATGGACATGTCTGGGAACATGAAGAGCTTGTTTTCCAGTCTGTGGGTGACTGTGAATGGGCGTCCTCCTGTCCCAGGACTGTGTGGGGTTCTGCGAGTTCAGGAGAGGTGCTGGTATCTACTCCCTCCAAGGTGTCTGCTGAGTCTGGCACATGAGGCTGCTAAGGTGGAGGATGTTATGATAAAGATGACTCAATGTTAGAAATCTGCCTAACTTCATCCACACATTTCTTGTGGGTTCCCAAAAAACTGATGACTCTTAATGCCTGTCAACCTAGGCTAATCCAGGTCCCAGCCTCCAGCAAGGCTCTGTGCTCCCCAGATAATCTCCCTTTGCTGTCCCCAGAGGAGATGAGCACAGGGACTCCCAGATTACCATCCCCACACCTCGAGGCTGCAGACAGTGGGTTTTGGTTGGCACAGCCATAACAAGCTGAGCAGAAAAGACCCCAGAACCAGGACAGGCTGGAAGACAGAATTAATTGCGATTAAATCTGTGCAGTGCACTCAGCTCTGCTTTTGCTCTGGATGGACTAGGGACAGCTGCTGTGCCTGACTGTTTTTCTGGGACAGTGAACTGGAAACGGCATCGCTGCATGGCCTGTGCCATAGCTCGCTTCCTCGTCCTTGCCTGCAACAGCAATGTCCCCTCAGCCCCTTCCCCCACTGCAGCTGTATGTGGTTTGGCTTCCTATTACTTCCTTTGGTAATTCATTAAAGACATTAATCACCTTCTGCACAAAGACATTTCTCCTGAACTCCCTGCAGGCTAGGCCTCTTTCTCAGCTGCGGCTCTGCGGGCTGCTTCAGCCCTTTGCAGACACAGTGCTGGCGGCCCAGACCTGCCCCCATTTCCCTGCTGATCTGGGTCCCTGCTAGACACGGATCAGGTGGTCATCCCCAAGCCTCCCCCGC
The DNA here is from genome assembly GCF_965140245.1 of Athene noctua. Classification (NCBI taxonomy): domain Eukaryota; kingdom Metazoa; phylum Chordata; class Aves; order Strigiformes; family Strigidae; genus Athene; species Athene noctua. Next base: position 16,998,518 of record NC_134048.1, read on the forward strand.
CACCTGTGCTCCGACAAGAGCCTCTCTTCCAGCTAACCTTCACCCCACCGTCGTCTACATCTCAGCATTTGTTGTCTCACTTTTCCCTGGCCAAATGGCCCTATCTCAGGACCAACACATGGCCCTCTGCTCCCGTGCATCATGCAACAAGTCATATATAAATGGGAGGTGCTCATCATGTAATAAGGATGCAAGGTGTCCTGCTGCACAGGGCTGACGGAGGGGAAAGCACAGTGGCATGTTGGGACTGCCACAGCAGCAAGAGAGCTGCAGGCTGTGTTAAATACGCTGCCAGTTTGCAATACTCATCCCATGCAGGGGATTCCCTGCCCTAAGCAGAGGTTTGGCTCTGTGGTAGTTACAGGAAGGAGAGGGAGGCCAGGAGTGAGTGGAGCTACAGTGCTGGCCAGATGGGAGACACCAACAGGCTCTAGCTCATATTTGGGCAGAAGGAGACAGAGCCCTTGCAAAGCAAAACCTCCCCTGGCTCAGCTAAGGGCTGGAAACAGAGACAAGGGAAAACTCCAGCTACGGCATGTCCACAGTCTTTCTAGAGCTGCTGCCTGTCCCCTTTTCCATGCCAGGTCTCCAAGTGATGCTCCTGACCCAGCATCCATCCTCCATCCCTGTGTGCTCTCTGTTGGACTCTGCTTGCCCATGCTCTCCCCACGAGCTCCCATGCTTGCTGGTAATTTTTTTCTTCTCTCACCTGCCAGAATAGCAACACCCTCCTCTTTCTCATGGACGGCGTGAAATGGGGTGTGGGTGTTGTGTGGAAGGAAAGCTAACAAGGCTCAGGGTACTCAGGGGATATCGGCAGGCCCACTGGAGAAAAACCACGTCTGAATCAGTGTAGTCACACTGATGTCTTTTGCTCTGGAAGCTTACTGCTAGCAAAGATCAAAGCGAAGTGTTTGGGAGGGCAGGGAGGTGAGAAATAGCTCTCCCTTTCTTGTGAGATCCTTCCATGATGCATCCAGATTACTTACAACAGCTTCTGTACTTCTCCTCTGGCTTCTATACCTCTCCTCCAATCTCTCAGCCCTCAACCTTTCATCTCCCTCCCACTTCATCTCCTCTAGCAGTTACAGGACCTTGCTTATTAAATCACGCCAAGACTCCTATAGCATATAGAGAGATGCAGACACATATGCTATATACACACAAGAATCCTGCCGTCAGTTGTATGTTACATCTCAGTCTTAGACATCAGTTGTTTTCTTTTTCACTCCTCCACTCTGCCAAAAACAAATAAAATCAGAGAATGAAAAGACCCTCTTGAAGAAGCCAAAATATGGCAATTTGTAGCTGTTACTTGCTTCTTCATTGCCTCTCACTGATACTTCCTCAAGGGATCAATCAGTCCTGCAATGCATAAGGATGTCTCCACCTGAAACTGCAACCCTGGATGAGGGTTGGCAAGGGTGTGGTTTGCAGAGAATGTGGAAAATAACTAATACATTAATAAAAAGAATCAATGTTGCTGGGTGTGTGTGAGGGTGTTGTTCTTTTATGTTGTGTTGTGGTGGGTTTTTTTAAGAATGCCCCAGAGGGAACAAGTGGGTCTGGCTGCTAAAGGGCAGCTTGAGAAAATCAACCAGAGACTCGTTACTGTGTAAGCTAATGAGTGATCAGTTCAGCAGGTGAGCAGGGAACAGTTTCTGCTGGGTAGCATGCTGTTATTATTCTAATAATTCAGTATTATTTTAATTTTTTTTTTTTCTAGGATGATTGTGGATTGCTAATGGCTCAGTTTGGCCCTTCTTCTGCATCTTGCCTAATACTTGATTTCCTCAGAAGTCCCTGTAACCTCCCAGAGCACATCCCATGCTCTACCAGATGGCACTTTTCACAGGGAAGAACGTTACCCTCCTTCAGTCCTACAGAACTAAAAGCAGAGAATTAAACCCCCATCTCTCTTTAAAGGAATGCCGTTGAAAGAAATGCATCTTTGTCTTCAAACTTGTGTTAATACTGCACCCTGAAGAATTTGGATCTGCAGAATATTAAAGTCTCCCTGACTTATTCCCTCTTTAAGGAGCATGTTGATTTTGTGTTTGTTCTGAGCTTCATGTGTCACTGAAGCTAACCGGGACTATTTCTAGTGACAGAGAGATGTTGTCTTTGGGCCGTAACCCTATTAAAGAAAATGGAAACGTATATATCTAAAATTCCCACTAGAGTTTTGGAAAGGAACAGCGTGCTTCCCCACGCTGCTTTCCTTGCAGCCACATGAAGATTTCCACTCTCACCTTGCTAATATACCAAAAAATAGAGCCTGTGTGTTTCTGGCTCAGTAGGACCCCTATCACAAAAAAAAAGCTTTGTTTTTAGAGAAGAAAGGATAAGCTGTGAGTGAAAACTGTGACTGTCACACAATGGACAGGTCTGGCCTCTGCTGCTCACTGTTTCTTAAATCCCTTCTCTGCCTGCTGCAGAGCCCAAATTTTACCTCTTCAGTGTCTTTTTTGCTTGTCACCAATGAGTATTTGGGATCCTTTCTAGATGAGCAGATAGATTTGCAGGCATGAAATTCCCCTTATTCCTCCTCTGATTTTTCCTAATTGCGTCATATCAGCTTTTCTCCTCAGGCACCGCTCCCACAGCCCAGTATAAAGAACTAAATGCATAAAAATAGTCATGCAAAAAGTGCCCCCCATGCCCTTTGGAGAGAACTGGACACAGAAGACTGGGGGAAACCCGTTCCTGATGCCTGACAGGTGCTGCCAGCCTCTTGGCAGGGCTGCCTTTGCCAAATGACAGTGGAGCCCCATCAGTGTCCCCGTTGATGATATTGGCCCATGTTCACCCAAGGCTCTCCATGCCCAGATCTGTGAAGGTAGAAAGACAACCTGCCCTGTCTTGGCAGCTGTAGCTGAGGAAATGGCTCAGCACTCAGGTTTTAAATCCTTTTTCTTCTTGGGGAAAGCACATGGGACAAGCTCCCACCTTCTTCAGCAGCAGCTGTGACTGCGGAGCATCCAGTGCCCACCCCACAACCCCTGCAGAGACCTTGGAGACAGGAGGCTGGTGTCACCCACAGGAGCAGCTCCCTCCTGTTTGGCAGGATTTCACCCATCAGCACCCTCCTTGGGGTTGGACCTGACTTTGTAAGGTGCTGGCACCTCACTAAACAAGCATGCATTCACTAGAAAGCTACAGCCCATCCCTGCCAGCAATTGAGCATCCTTAACCTCAATTTGTTCTAACGTGAATTGATTCTCTGTGATTCATCTGCCTGCATCACATCCTTTCCTATTCCAAAATCTAAGGAGATGTATTTCCTTGTAGTACCTGTGTTGTATTAATCAGACTGCATCTGATCACTGAATCCATGTTTCTGTTGGCTTAACTCACATTAAATAGTCATAGCTAGCATCCTGAGCTCTGCAGAAAAAAAAAAAAAAATCCTGAAGCATTTACATGAGATTTCTGACACCGCAAAAATAAAAACAAGTCTACCAACACAACAATTACATACTATTATAAGGCTGGTCTTATTTAGACTGTGGAAGTTTAATTATAAAAAATTGCATTTTAATTGATTGCTGCTGGAATAATTACAGCAACACCTTTCCAAAAAATGGCGACCATCGTATGTTTGTCAACAAAGAAGCTTCCTTTAAATTCAACACGCAATAATTGTTTAATTAAGCCAAATTTAGATCCTCGTTTGACAACATTCAAATGTTTGCCTATTCCTTCCTGTCTCTGAGAGGTAATTTGAGAGATAAAAAGCAATCTCCAGAAATACTCTATCTATATACATAAGTATCCAAGAAAAAGAAGAAAAAGAAGTACTTCATTTCATAGCTGATCTGGATCTAAGCTTGCTGCTATTGATAAGAACATAAGCACAGAATGAGTGATCACTACAAATCCCTCTCTAATTGGTACTGGGAGGCCTTGATAAAATATGAACAGACTCCAAACTACATGTTCATTTTCTAATATGCAGAACAGATTCAACTGTTGATATTCTAGCAGCACCCAGAGCCCATAGTCAGTATGGACCCCACAGTAACTGTAGCTGTGCATACATGGAAGGAGAAGGATAAATGATTAACTGTTTTTCAGCCTCTTTACAGTTTTTTTGCAGCTGCAAAACACTGCTGCTGTCCTGTGCAGACCTGTGCATTTCAGGTGTGCAGCCCCTGAATGTCCCTTCTCAGTACCCCAACACCAAAGCACACAAAATCCAATGGCTGCATCAGCAAAGCTACAGGGCTGCACTGAACGGAGGTTTTTTTAGTCGCTGGTCATCCCTGAGAAGTGGAGTGAGTTTTGCAGGGACAGATTTACCAAGCTGGTGACTCACCTTCTGTGAGTACCACTCAACAGGGCATGTCCCCCAGGTCACAGCCAGGGACGTCTGCTGCTGAGCCACTGTCTTCCCCCGACAGCGAGAGCCACCACCACCGTCTGCCTGACACCGCCGGGGCTCACCTGGGGACTCCAGCCAGAGTCTGCAAGCAGGAGGCTCTGCACCACAAATTAAATGAAGCTGTGGAGCTGTGCCTGAAACAACCCGTATTCCCCAAGGAGCTGGGCTATGCGCAGGATGGGGATGTGCATTACATGTGCATGAATGGAGGCTGAGAAGAAGAATCAAAGCATTACCAGCACAGGTTGTCTCAAGTAAGCAGCCTCTCATCCCTTTGCTGCCGACAGGACACGGTGCTCATGGTCACTGGACTTCCCAGGAACAGGAATTTGCAACTCTCTCTTAAGCTTCAGACCCCGTGCGTCTCCGCATCTGGCACAGAGCAGCCCTCTTCTCGTCCCACACCTCCCAGCTCAGACCTCACCATCAGCCCTGCCATGCTAGGTCTGCTCTGAGCACAGTCACAGCAAAACCCAGCCAGGCAGAGTTTGCTAGAGACTGTGTTGAGGCCATAAAGCTCTTTTGAAAACATGGCCAAAGACAGAATCTGTGAACATGTTTTTAAAGATGATCGAAAGGGTTTGCTCTGCTACGTCACTAGGCAAACCTTACAGCTACACCACACCATCATTTTACCCTTCATAGTCACCCGGCACTGCTATATACTTCTGCTGAAGGAAGGACTCTAAATTCACCTTCCCCATGACCAATTGCCTTGGCCTTCAAAGAAACAGCACAAAAATATAAAGTCTCCCAACCTTTAGTTAGGAACCTTTAAATTGACAGGTGTGTATTTTCCTACCAGTAAGCCACACCACGTACTCAGGTGCAAACACAGAGCATGTTCATTACCATCTATTCTGTGGAGTGGAATGAATTCAGGAAGATATATGAGTTATTGAAATGTGCCCGTGTTTCAGTGATACAACAATATTAGCATCAACCACACACATGAAATATGAAGTTGCTGCACATCGTATCTACTACCTATTTTTGCTTTCTTTATGATTACGGCTTGCATAAAATCATAATCTACTGATATGTTACGCACAGGGACCACAAGACCCTGTAGATGGATGGTGCCCCACACAGAGGTATTCACAATCACTGCGTAATGATAAAAAGTCCACAACTAGAAACATCAGAAATGCAAAAGTTGTTGCTGGGCTGTCACAGGCAGCCCAGCACAACAGCAGCCTCCTGGTATTTTACAGGTTTATCACTTTCATGGGTATTATTGTTACCAATTTACGATCGTCACTAGCACATCATTAACGGCTTCCTATCACTGTCACCGGTGCACAAATGGGTGCATGTCATACTGTAAATTCACCCACTGTCACAGAAAAGCTTGCTCATCCTAACTGGTAAGCAGATATATGTCAGGCAGAGGTGTCACAGTTGATGCTGAGATACATTTTGCATACGATCTCCTTAGACAGGGTGCTGTCATTTTGCTGCAGTTCATCCCGCCACTTCATCATCGCCCTGCAAGCTGCCCAACAAGGCTTTTTACTTCTGCCATCACCACTGATTCTTAATATATATTCTGTATTTTGAACGATGCTACTTCAGGCACTTGCCATAAGGACTGCATTTAGCACATGAGGACAGATCCTAGCACGAGGCAGGACTTGCCATGGGGCTGGGACCTACTAGTCTTCCTCAGAGGTCCTACAGGAGATCCTGACAGGGGCAGCACCAGGTTTACAGGGTCCAAACACCCCTGACTTAGCCATCAGAGAAACAGGTAGTGCCAGTGACAAGGAAATGCTGTGTTCTCTATCTCCATGGGAACAAAAACTGGTACTTTAACTGAGCCAGTATCATGGCCAGTCTTTTCTCAGAAGATAAGGACCACTGCGTGGGCAGGGTTTTTATTCTCTGTAAATAAACAGATCTTTCTGCTGATATCTAGTCTTGGCAACCAGGAAGGGAATTTGCTGGAAGATGAGGAAAGAGATAATTCCTGCCAAAAGTTTCACTCCAGCCCTAGAGTACTAAAACCAAGTCTCCTATCAGCCTGGGTATTTTGGGTTGTTTTTTTCTTTCCCCTAGGGTACATGGAATAACACCTTCTTTTGTGCTTACAAAACAAATGCTGCCTTCCATAGTCTGGAAGAACTTAGGAAGTTTTTAATTATAAGAAAAGGAAAATGAGGGCAAGTGAAGTTGGGCTGTGAGGAGTGCTCCGCTGGTCTGATCTAGGACAACGTGCCCTACATAGAACTCAAATATAACATCCTTTGGGAGGTTGTCTTGCTTCCATTCAGCTTTTGTGAGACCACCCCCGCCCCCGTGGTACTAATGACAGATTTCTGAAGCATCACTAGTATCGTGGTCTTGCTATCAACGTTAATGCTGTAAACAAAACCATCAGTGGCAGGCAAAGAGAGGGAGGGAAAACTATGTGCAGATGGAGAATTTATTCTATTGATATTCTTGCAGTTTCTGCTTTCTTCCTGCTATCAGCACTGAAATAGCTCATCTCCAGCCACAGTCAGCAACTCTACCCCGGGTGGGTGACGCTTTCCCTTGACAGATACACGGTCTGTCTTTTTTTTCTTCTATTTGTCTAGTTTTTCTGCCAAGGAAGTGCCATTGGATTGCACTAAAATAGTTGCTCCACCTTGATGGGAACCTTGTAGTTGGCAAATAGAGGGATATTAAGAAAAATAGAAAATCTTTAGATGTGTCATTAGACACTCCAATGAAAGTGTGGCCAAATTGTTACTTCTCTCTCCTATGTCACACTGGCCAGGAAATTCCTGCAATCTTATATTTGCAAACCTTCCAAGAGAAAAAAAATACAGTATTTTTCTTTTCTTCAAAGAGCCTTATTAATTCCCCTCCTGTACATTCCCGGTTCTTTTTGCAGGAAAGCATTTTTCCCTTCTGTGTATTTCTGAGCAGAGAGAACAGTTTGTGTCCACCTCTACGCCACTCTCCACATGACTAAACTGCCAAGAGGATGTTTCGGTGAATCAAAAGGATACTACGGACATGAGCCAACAACAATCCAACAAGCTCTGCAAAGGGAAGGGTTCCTCCAGTCCCTCCTGACAGTCCTCATACACACACACAGAGGCTCAGAGAGTGAAAGCAGTGTCTGACACCAAGTTGAACCGAGAAATTCTTAGTGCATCGCATCCCGGCGGTGCGAGCCCCCCATGCACAGCACAGCACCGCGCCGCTCGCTCCAAGGGAAGCAAATGCTGCAACAGCCCCTAACGCAACCCCCGGGCTGTTTTATGGGGGTCTGTTTTCCTCTGGTTCCCTCCTGGTCTCATTTGTTGCTGTTAATCTTGGCATTACCTGGCAAGCCAGTTTTTCTTTTTCCAACTATATCATCTAAGAACAGCACAGTTAATGTGCTGTGCTTTAGTGGGATACAGATACACACCCCAGCATCGACTTTGGGGCGTGAATTCAGTCTTTAATACTTGTTTTTAAAGCCATTGATTTAGCTGGTTCTTGAGACTAGAACTCTCTTACATCCCTGCATTATCAGGCATGCCCCTTACTGTGGATCTGGACTCCACTTGCACCAAGCTGCTGTTTTCTGATAAGTCTTTCTTAAATTACAAGGACAGATGGCTAAACTGGGGCTGAAGAAGAAGCTGTTCACACTAAACAGAGACTTCTGTACACCCAGTGGGTGGAAAGGGGTGTCTCTGTTGTACATCAGGGCTATAGGAAATATGGGAATGAAACCTCAACATAATGAGTTGGGCAGAGGTTAGAGAAACAAGAGGAAATTAATTGTTGGGGGTTTTACACTGTTTTGGAAGCAATGAAAGAGAAAATGCAAGACATGCTGAATAACTGCAGCACTACCTCACCCCTATGTCTTAGCACAAATCAAAATGATTCAGAAATTGTTTGCCAATGTGTTTGGGGTTTTCTTGCATGGAACCTAAAGGCAAGCTGCATGTTTTGAGCAAGATGTCCCATATGTCTGACACAAAAAAAACCCCAGCCAAGACTAAAGAAACCAAAGTAAGAGAAAGTACGGCAAACGCCGCTACTTACAGGTGTATGTCATTTCAAAGCTGTCGCTAATGTTCACAATGTCGATCTGGGGAAGGAGCTTAGGGGGTTCCGTGAGCTGAGACAACGCAAACCTAAAAGCCGCATGTTCCTGGGACTGTTGATTAGGAAATAACCCCCCTGAGGAGAAAAACAGAACAAGAAGAAAGGTCTTAAACACACCCATATGAGCAACCTCTTCAGTTCAAAATATTCCTGTGAGCAGAGGCTACAGCTCCCCAGCCCAGGGAGTGCCTCGACACTCAGAAACCCTCCAGCATGCAAGACCTGGGGGGCTTTGTGCCCACTGTGGACAGGCTGGGAGCAGAAAACCTTTCCAGCTCGTGCATTATGTAACGCCTGGATCACATATAGGAGCCCTGATGCTTCCCTGGGCCTGGCAGCCTGTGGGGTCAGGGTGAACCAGGGCTTTGGCTCAACCTCCTCACCCCCCATAACTTTAAGGAAGAGAAATGGAAGCACTGTCAAGGTTACCTTTATAAAGGAGGAATGAGAGTCTTTTTTCCTCCTCCCCTCACTTGTAATTAGGCTCAGTTTAAACCCTGCTGACTAAGAGTAGGCATTTGCTCCAGAAGGGGTGCAGGGGTTCCCCCACTCTATGGGACTCTGGGGTATGGGGCAGACGGGCCCAACGAGTGCAGCACTGGGTGGATGGGGACAGGGCTGCGAGAGCCAGAGCAACGTGGGACCCATGGCCAAACAACTCCTGCTACTGGAAGTTTGCTGCATGGAAAAATTCTAAATTTAACAGGTGACAGTGGCCAGACTCAAAGAGAGAAGGAAATCAAAAGCTTGAGCCTCAAAGGGATCGATCTGAGCAGAAGTACAGACAAGCCCCAAACCAGAGGATGACATAAATAGGACAGGAACTGGGACCAGGCTGGACCCAGGCTTAGAGCCTTTCTCTCCCCATAGACCTGCCGGGATAACCCGACCCTAGGAAAAGTTTCCTGCCGCTCCCACAGCAGGAAACTTGGCTTGTGGCAGATCCCTTCACAGCATCCAGGAAGATGGTATTAAATTCAGACCGTCTGGTAATTATTTGCATTTAAAGAGAGCACTGTAATTGGCATTTTACGAGTAGGGAAAGAAAGCACTTAGCAACAAGGTAGAATGAAAATGAAACTATTAATGCCCACCCCTCCAGGACAGATGGCTTGGGGAAGAAACAAATGTGCAGAGACCTGCCATCAACGGCACTCTGCACATCTTTAGTATGAGGGCATCTCCTTGTTGTGTGGAAAGGGCTATTTGTGCATGAATATCCGCCCCCCACACACACCCGCCTCGTTCCTCCCACCCTCCAGCCTAATCATGGGTGTCAGAGGAATAAGATGCTAGTAGCCAAGTTAAGCTCGGCTATATGTGTTTGTTGAAAAGGAAAAAGATTTGGGATGTTGCACAAATTTGGGGTTAAAGGGAGGCAGGGAAGGATGCAGCAACAGCAATAAAAGCACCGATTGTGCAGCTGGAGTCAGACAGGAGTTGCCTGAACTTGGTGGGTTAGCAATTGATTGGCATTGTAAAGAGAAGAGAGGCGGGAAAGAAAACCGGCATGCAAGGGAAGAGAATTTTGGGGCTAGGCTACAAACCATCATCAATAAAGATCAATGGGAGGGTAATAATAAACCTGGGGGGGGAGGGAGGGAGCGGGGGAGGGAGAGGAGCACTGAGAAGTTACAGGAAGGGAGAAAGGAATCAAACAGGCACTGCTGGTGTGCAGGGGAAGCAAGTAGCATGAAATGAAAAGAGACTTCAATGGAAAATCTTCTTCCAATAGCTCTGGCTTTATTCTTTAGCAACAACAACAGAGAGCGCCTGTTTGTTACCTCTCGTCCCAGTTACCTACAGATGAGAGCATCCTCACAAAAACGCGTAATGCAACCTCTGATTTTGCAAATGCAGCAACGCACAATGGCAGCCCAGGCATTTCTCAGAGCAAGAACCAGATATAATTTTTTTTCGTGCTTCCTCCATTTCAGAGGCACTTTTCTCTCTCTATGTTGATGTGTGTGCAGGCATTTATTCCCAATCTTCCCCTCCCCCAAAGCCGAATTGATATATCTCTGCTCTTGCAAAGCTGGTACCAACGCACAAATCCAGACCTCGCGGTTCACCCCCTCGCTCTCTCTCTCTCTCTCTCACACACACACACGTATTTTGCTTTTCCAAGCAACTGAGCAGGTCAGTTTTCCCCCACCGCCCCCTCTCCACCCCTACCCCCCCTTGCCGGGGCACGGCACCCCCAAACGTCTCCGAGCTCTGCACTCACCTATCTGGATATTGTTGGGGAAATTGGCCCCTAACACCGCCCCTAGGAAACTGGTGCAGAAGAAGGCAAAAATGTGCTGCATATTCCCTTTTGCATTGGCGAAAAAGAAGCCCAGTTCCAAGCATAGATTTGATTTTTCCCCCGCTCTGCTCTCTTTAGCTGCCTCTCTCGCCTCCCCTCCGCTGCGCCTTCAGGGTTGCGCGTCTCCCTCGCTCGGAATCCAGCGCTGAGACTGCTGCTAAACACCGCCTGGCAGCAGGATTAACTGAGCCCCGTGAGAAAGAAAGAGAGCCCGCTCCTCATCCACATCCCTCCCCCGCCACACACAACACACGCACGCACATGCCAGGCGCTTCCACCCAGCTCCTTCCCCTTCTCCCAGTTGGAGCTCAACAGCTGGGTACCGCATCCCCCCCCCCGCCCCGCCTATTCCCCCCGAGGGTCCTGGCTGGGGTCTCTAAGGGCAATTCCCACCTACCCCTAAATTCCAGGCTTTCCCCCTCAACTTCTCTTGGCAGGAGCTAGAGGAACCTGCACATCAGTAGGTGGCAAACTCCTCTAGAGAAAGGGCTTAAACTCCCATGCCTCTGATCCAGCGCTTCCCAACCTGGGCTCTCACCCCTGGGTCCAGGAGCTGAACAGATCAGTCTCTACAGCCTGGCTCATGAGGATAACAAAGAGGGTCGTATTCTGCAAACGTGCCTCGGAAAGAAGGGTTTCAGAGCAAGAGATCCCGAAGGATGAAAAAAAGGACACCCCACCCCCCCATCATCTTTCTCACTGATTTTTCCTGCCCACAGTTAACCTACAAGGCTTTTCACCCCTGCGTTTAATGTGGAGCAATCTGTGCTCACCAGCACCATCAGATAGGACAGGCTTGTGAAATTAGGTGGCTCTGTTAGCCTGGATCATTATAGGAGCTGTTTTGTGGCAGTTCTAGTGAGGTTGAAGCTTATTTGACCATAAGCAGCTTTGCTCAAAAACAAAGGAGGAAAAAAAAAATCAATAAAAGTAACAACGACAAAATACAGCTCCTAGGAACAACCTGGGATTTAGAAATATTTGTGGGAGAACTGTTGTGAACACAGTCATAGCCATCTCAGAAAGGAGAGAAAATTCACCGCTTCCCCTCAGAAACACATAAAAGTCCCAAACCAAACTTGGGGTCTCTTGTACCAGAACCTGGATACCCATGTTCAGGCACAGAGATTCTGCCCTTACTGTTTGCAGCCTTATTACACACAGGGGGGAAATAGCAGAGAGGAAACAGAAAGAAAAAAGGATGTCTGGGGCAGAGTTAGAAATAGGACTCAGATGCCCCATCTTGGTTTGGTGTAGGGTGCCTTGCCCTGGTCCTCACTCCCCATCTCCAAAAGCATGTGGTTAAATTGGAAGAGCATCAGAGTGGTGACCAATGTTCAAAGGTCGGGAATTGCTCCCACATAAGAAAGAGTTGGACAGATGAGGACTCTGCAGAGTGGGAAAACTGAAATGGGGTGTGACCAAAGCCTACAAAATCTGCAGTAGCATGGAGACATTCCCTGTTGGCCACAGGGCCCAGGTCTGACATAACTTTATAGTGGAGGGACAACAGTACTCTTTATATCCTCAAGCATTTTATGAACACAATAGTCTTGAAAACAGAGGTAACAGCATCTATTTGTTGGCAGGTCCTCTACTTCCTCTGAAAGAGATTTACTATAGGTTTGCTTCCCCATACAGCCCTTCCTGCCAGCTGTGACGGAGGCCGTGGGTAGAGGAGCATCATACATGGTCCTGCATCTCCACAGCCAAACGTGACAATGGCTGAAAAATCATCCCTCATGTGGCTACGGGCAAAGGCTCTGTGTAAATAAGAATGGACCATGAACCTTGTGCAGGCCTTCATTTCATCTCTGAAAATAAGAGTTTGGGATTTTTAACTTCTTCCTAGACAGTTTTCTGGATTTCACTGTGACTTTCTGCTTAAAAACCCACATAAATTCCAGAGTAGGTGTAGGGTCTCAGCACCATACTCCAATAACTTGCAGTGGAGAGGAGTTGGACTGATGCCTGCAACTCTGTGGCCTCTTACAAGGACAATAAGTACAGTTACAGTGTAAAAAAACAGAGCCCAGAAGACTTGCATCTTCCTTTTTGCAAGCAATAAAACATCCTTCTAGGATGCATTCATTTTTTTTTCCCCAAACCACCCTTGACCAGAGCAATGACTCTTAGTGCCAGAGACTGCAGGTTCATTAGAGCAATTGCTCGGGTATCCAGGAGTCAGTTACAGGAGCCAAAAGATGCTCCTACCTTGTCTCACTGCCAGGGTGACTGGCATCCTAGAGTCATATTCAAGCACAACAAATTTACATCTGCTCTTGGATAGGTAGTACCTTCATCAGACTTCCATTTCACTCCTTGTATAATTTAAGCAATACTGATTTGAGGATAAAATAACCTGCTGATAGTTTTTATGGGCTCTTGCTTTCCATCCAGAATTTAATAGAAACAGCTGCATTTATAATCTGAAGAAAGGCACTGAAGGATAACCAGTGCAACAGAAGGATGCTAGCACATTTTCAAAACTCCCAAACAGCCTATCTGATAATAGTAGTAGCCATAACAATAAAATGTTGTAATAGCTCACAGAAAGCTTTCACAGTCGCATTAATTAATAATGTTACTTTTGTCTATAAACTTCCCGAAGTGCAGGTGGCTTAACAAGGAGAACCTCACCACAGCGTAACAAGATAAGTGGTAATAAGATCATTATTTTAAGAAGGTATTCATTTCCTTTTCCCCTAAAGATAACAGCATTTTATTCAGAGTTTGTTAGCACAAGGATGTTAGGAATTAACTCTACCTGATCTGAAGGTTCTTTAAATCAATATCAAAGCATTATAGCTTCTGAACTTTTGGCTAAACACCAAACTAAGTCTTGGAAAACTGATGAAACTCTTCGATGTCACAAGAGTGGTCACGACAGAAAGACAGATCAATCCACCAGTCTTCTGAGAGAAGAGCCCAATTGAATTATCAAGAACCTTAAAAAACAATTGAAGGAGTTTATTCCTCCTTTCAGATTTGAGAAAACAAATAAAATCATTCAATAGAGCATATATTGCACAGTGCCATATAAACTAAAAATACTAGGGAGTGGAGTTTTGAAGATCTGTATTTTGTCTCAAAGGGTCCTTACCACAAAGGTGGGACAGGCAGGCATCTGGTGGTTAATAGATAACATCCAACAAGGTCTTGTGGGATTAATCCATGCAATTGAGTGTAAAGAATTAGGTCTAAAAGGAAAAAAAAAAAAAAAAAAAAAAAAAGCTCTTCAATTTAAGGTAAGAAGTGCTATCAAGAAAATTTAAAAGCGTGTAACTGGTTCACTTAAAATCTTTGCCAGACATGAGAATAAGAAAATTAATACATCAGAGCTACCGTTCCTGTTGTGCCCTGCTTGGAGCTGACCTTGCTGTACTGGGCAAGAACTTTTGTTCTCAGCCATTTCTGCTCCAAGGTTTTGCACACCAGAGAGTTTTGTCTCTGAGGAGGCTGTCTGCCACCTTCCTCTTTGCTCTGCTTTCCTTGACATGAAGTTGTCCACATGAGCAGAATAGTCTGACTTCACTATCAGAGCTTTTGTTTCCAGGATAGGAAATAAGTGGTTGTTGCAGCAGATACATCTCTGTACCAGGAGCCTTGGAAAAACAAAGGACTCATTCACATGCAGAAGCTTACAGCCTGGAAAAAATGAGGAAATCAACAGAACTCGGCATCTGTCTGACCTCCCAGCAGAATTATTTCCCCCTGTGCCCACTGTGTTTTACAGGATGCTCCTGAATGTCTTTAAAGAGGCTACTGAAATACCACTATTTCTGAAATTCCTTTTTTTTTTTTCCCTAGCTGGACAATCTCTATAGGAGGCTTTTGATAAAGAGCAAAATGTAATTATAGTGATTAATTTCATTAAACTCCAAACAACACAGACTCTCATATGGGTTTCGCAGAGCCTTGGCATAAATGAATGCTAATGGATTCACGTGCGTTTCTCTCCCTGCCTTGTTCACCTCAATTTTGTTATTTTGGATAATGTACCTCTCAAGGAATGATTGTAGTGCAGGTGCTGAGAGGAGAGACTTCCGAAATTCAAAATGAGGAAAATTTGGGAGTAATCAAAAAGGAAAAGGGCTGAGACAGCTCCCTCCATTCACAGCACTGACGTACCGGGAAGCGTGTGTGCAGATAGCCCTTGGCACACCTACACCCAGCAAACATATGCACAGTCACTGGTGCCACCCACACAAAAATGACACTGATAGACATGGTTAGGAAAGCGTACGTGTGCTGTAAGTGCACACACACACTCACCGGATCACCCAGCAAGGAGCCGATGGCACAGCTCAAGGGTGTTTGCCCGCATGTGAAGATGCTGCGGAGAGACCAGAGTGGCTGAGGAGCCCACTGCACTCCCAGACTGTTTTCTAAAGCAGAGTTTACCCTGCACAGGGATTTCAGACCTGCAGAGACAGGGACCCAAGCCCTTAGCCCTTCACTCATCCACACTCAGAAAATTCCTACTAAAGTAGAAACAGGGGCACTTCAGGCACTTTATGGTCATTTCCATGCATCCATACATAGTTTATTTTACATCAGACACTTACTTCAATCTTTTAAACTCGGAAGGGATTATTTCCACCAGATGCTGAAAAACAGCATCCACAAACTGTAGTTGCCAAATAATTTTTGGTAGAATCTCCTTTACAAAGATAGCCTGAGCAAAGTTTGGTATCAGAAGGAAAAAATCTGCTCTCATCAATGAGTCAGGCCTGAGGTATCTGTGGCCCCTGTTTCCTTTACAAGGCAGCTGGAGTTGTCAACTGAAAAGCTTTGACATCCCAGAAGCAACTCAAAGAAGTTAAAGGAAACATGAGCTTTATCCTTTTCCAACGCATGCTAAAATGCAAAGATGTGGGATAGGGACAACACCCAAGATGAGGATAGCTCCAAGCAGGTCCTGACTGATGCCCAGCATCTGGGGGCTGATGATTTAAGATCACCAGATATTGTTTCTTAATTTACTGACTGCTGATAGGGGAAGCCTAATGTGAACTGAGACTGGAGAACGTCAGCTTTTCCCACAAACTGTACAAGAATGTTTTTCTGTTGTCATTCTGATCCACTTATTACCATATTTATAAGAAATGACTTCTTACTCACTGTGGAATAATTAAGTAAGTAAATGGACTGGAAGATAAACCCGTCAATCAGAGTGGCACTGAAAACACTGCACACCCTTCAGCTGGAAATTCAGCAGCAGCAGCTGGCAAAGGGATGCTGTGCTTTGGATCAGAGTGCCCACGGGGTACGATCAGTCTGGCGAGGACCATGGACTCCCACGAGCTGGGCTTCACTGCCAGCCGGCGTGGCTGGATGGGGAGCCTTCAGCACCAAAGGGCCAGGGGCTTTCCTGGAGTCACCTAAGGATGTAACCTGTGCGCTCAGTCCAATTCAGATACAAGCATCAAACGCTACAGGTTCAGATCTACAACTTCATTTCTCACAGTGTTATGTCCCACCATCCAGCTGGCCTGTTGAGGATGGGTTTGCTTTCACCCAATGGGCTTCACATGCTCAACTAGGGACAGTTCAGTCAGACAGTGACGCAAACAGCCCTGCGCGGGGTCGCTGTCTACGTGAGCACTCATGGAAACACTACGAATCTCTCTGTGATGAATCCCAACTGACCCCTTTACTGGCTCCCCTGAAAGAGTCAAGACTGTCATCTGCAACCCCAAAACTGCTCTCTTCCTCATACAGGGAAAGCTGCTAGTACTAATTTTTTTTCCTGGTGAATGGTTGATTTATAACTACTTATAGAACACTCTCTGCCCTAGTCTCAGTTTACGTTCTTTGCTGAGTCATAAACATAAATCAGAGTTGTGGGTGGATCCCTGTTTGTTATTAAAGCACCTTATGGTTCTCTAAGCCTCGCCAGAGGAAGAAGAAATTACTGGTAATACATTAAATTTACAGTAGGTCTGCTGTTGTTTGAGAAAACCCCCCCCCCCAAGATTATTGCCACAGATTGTGCTGTCACATTATTTTCTCATTGAATGGAAAAACAAATAAATTATAAGAATTAAAAAAATATTGAAAATATGTGGTAAGAGAATTATTTAATGTGAAAAGCCAGACACAGGGCATGCAACTGGTTATCAATAATTCGGTCGAATGTTCATATATGCAACAAAGTTTTCTTTCACACAAAGTTCCCGAAACATTGTGAATGCTCCGGATGAAGTCAAATAATGATTGAGGTGATTATGCAGTTTAATATTGATATATGAATCAACCCTCATTTTTAATCCCTGGCATCAAACCCAAGACGCACAGAAAACAAACGTGAAATGAGGAAGATAAAAGGATGCTGATTTAGGAAGAAAAAAAAAAAAAAAAACCAAACCAAAAAGCAGCAGCAGCAATTGCCGCAATTCAAACAGCCTTGCAAAGATCCCATCATTACCATCTGGCTCAGCGTTTCCCGGGCTGCTTTGCTAACATGCAAGATAAACAAACATGTGGGCTGTGCTTTAGGGTGGCTGATCTTGGCCTTTCTAATAGTCAAAGGAATCAAAGCTTTGAACTGGAGTAACTGAGTCAAGAAAAGAAGTATCAATTTCCAGTCCTTGCATCACATCCGACTGTAGCAGGCTGCCTGCTCCCAGCTGGGAAGGGGGAAGTCTATGCACAAAAGAGAAAACCTAAAAAATCACCAGAATTACCAGTGTCTTTCTGTCACTAGTTTCTGCAATCAATACAGATATTCACGTCTCTTCTCCTCATTCCTTAATTGCTACCCATGCTTTATCTTGGAGAAAAATAGGAATTGCTATGTTGGATCGAATCACACAATCATGCAGAATCCCACCCTGTCTGACTGTCTCAGTCTCGCCCATGGTGTGGTGTATTGCCAATTAGCAGGCTGTATGTGTATTAAAAGGGTTGGATTTCATAAAGACTAATAACTGACTAGAGACAGACTCATGAAAACTCTACAGGCAGAGATTTTCTTTATTTGCACACGTGGACCCTGCACAAATAACCTGAATTCCCTCAAAATACCATCAGAAGAAAAAGTCATTGTGATACAAAATACCATTATGTAATTTTGCATGAAGAGTTTGAATTCTGAATGGCTGTGAAAGCAAAATGCTTTTGGTTTCAGTTAAGAAGAGGAATAAACCAAGATTTGCAGAGTTTCTGAATAAATACAAAGTCTGACACCCATCCATTCTTGGGGAGAGCGCAGAGAAGACACAGAAAGGCTTCAGGATGGGATAGAGAAAAACATGAGAGCTGGAGAGAGGAGAATGAAAAGACTGGCACCACTTAGCTGAAAGAAGAGATGAACGGGGAGTGAGGAACTCCAGTTAGTAAAAGTACTGCCTGGCCTAGAGGCACTCTGTAGGTGTGTCTTTGATCCTCTTCTGTAGCTCCAAAAACATTTAAGTTCCACGAAGTAATTTTCTACAAATGTGTGGCAGAGGTCCATAGCAGTGGGATGTCCCAGCTCCTCGCTTCTCTGTCGGAGCATCTAAGCCCTCCGTAGTGTGGTCAGTCGCTATGACGCACCAGAAGACGTTGCTGCCAGCTCTGCAGAGGTGTAATTGGAGGGGGAAGGATTTTCACAATTTTTTTTCTTTTTCCCACAAAAAAATTGCAACTGCTCTGCCCCGTGGAATGGGCTGCTGCAGGGGAACTGCATTTTACAGACACTCAGTTACAAGGTCTTCAGCTTCTATCGGTGTGAGGCTGCTCTATTTGGGCAAAGAGCTGTAAAGCTTAATGGGTGGATGAGGATCTGTAGGTTATCTATAATTTCTCCTCTTCATCCTTTAGACACCACAAAAATGACAGAGAGCTAAGGATATAATCTGAAACAAACGTCTTCTTTAAAGAATCATCATGTTTTCCAGGCTGGAAAGGAGAGATAAGAAAGACGATACAGGCCCTGTTACACTATGTGTTTTTGGACGTGTCCCATATTTAGAGCCTTTCTGTGCTCATCAAGATTTTTTCCGGAGACTTTCTGTACATCACAAGCACAGATCAGTGCTGTATTACAAACAAAAAGCTAGACTCCCTTTGTACTCCCAACAACTGACCAAGACAGAAAGAACAGCACACAAACACCATGTCACCCAGCGCACCACAAAGTTTGCAACCCAGTGTAACAATGCCTGCAATTAGAGTGAGTGGGAATCGGATCAGAGCAGATCATTAGCAAGCTACATGCAGTCCTACAGACAAAGCACAGAGCTGTGCAGTTTCAATCACAAAAAATAAAAGAGCGAATGAGATTTTTTTTCAGAAATATAAAGATGCAGTAATCGCTTTAGAAATCATATACATCTAAGTATACTTGGTTTAGATACAGTCTAGGACTATTGGGCAGCTGCACTGAGTCACGTTGCACAAGGAACCTAACGCTCCTATTTGCAGAAGCAGCACCACTCAACCTACAGCATCATGCCACCTTGCCTACAGAAAGTTTTGATCATCCAGCTACCAATGGTCCGTGATATAAGAACATTTATCCCATCTGAGACACTGGCAGAGGAAACAATTTGCCTAAACTCACAGAACCTGCAGGAGGGCTGGGACTAAAATCCACAGTGCAGCTCTGTGCTTCAGGAACTAAAGGAAAGTCCCCAAGCATGAAAGCCCTGTGTACTTGTCACAGCCCTTGCCTCCCCTGCCCACGTCTCATAGGAAAGCCCCCAGGAGCTATTGCCATCTGTAGCAGCATGATAGCAAGTGGTACACTGCCTAAAACAACACAGGGAACCACAGATATTTGGAAGCGATTCAGGTGAACATGGTGCTGCTTTGTAAAATGAATAATATGTCACTGACTGATTTGCGAGACTTGCTGATAGCAAAGCACTGGTTTCTTCTGGACACTGTGCAACCAGTCCTAGTGATGAAAAGGCAGGTTTCCATCTGCTTGGAGCTCGCTTGCATGCTACAACTCTAGGGCTGAGAGTAGAGACAGTGTGGAATGCAAAGACCTGGTGACCTAATTCATTAACTACAGGCTGCTTTCAGCTATTTAACTATGTTTTGCTATGCACATCTTATGGGCTCTTTTCTACATACATCTCTTTTTTCCTAATTCCTGCCAAGAAATGGAAGTATTTAGACTTCCTATCTAGTGTGATGATATCATATTTATTTATAAATGTTCATCCTTGAAATAAAAAGATTATAATTGCTAGCATTTCAATTCCTTGCCCAGAGCTTGTGCCACAGCTTCATGAGTTTAGTTGGCCCCTGCTTCCAAGTCCTCCGGATGGTGAGCCACAGGTGCTGGGAGAGCTATCTCTCTCCGGCTGCATCCACAAAGCCGTCCTGCCTCCTCCAGCTTTTGCAATGAAGCGTTTTCCCCCAAGAGTTGTGATTATGAAATGTCACCGTGGAAACAGTTGGAATATAATATGTGCTTGCTTGCTCTCCCCCCATCTTTCCTCCCCTCCCACCAGCCTCCTCACTTTCTGAAGCTATGCTTGCTGTACAAGAAAAACCCTTGCTTCCTTCCTCCCCCCAAACCTGCAAAGGGGAGTGTCTGTGCCTCACAGTTACCGTGACAAAAACAGATGCCCCAAAAAATATTCCTATTCATTAACAGCTCCTTGGTACTTTGTAGCTACGCTAAACCTACCAAACTCAACTGGGTGTTATTGCAGTTACCAGGACTTCCCGCCTTCCTCTGCCAAATAATACCACTTCTGTAAAATGGCATTATAATGAGGCTTTGAGCCAGTGGGAACCTGGTCTGCTGTTGCTATAACTGTCACTGCAAGAAAGCCTCTACAACAAAGCATAATTCCCCATCACGCACCTCTTCTGTCCTCTTAGCTCTGCTGTCCTGCTCCCATTAGTGTTATAATGAGAACACAACATGGACACGCATCTTGGTTTTCTTTCCCGTGTCCCACCACCTAGAGGCAGGTCTTTAGATGATGAGTTCTTTGTGCTCTGCCTATGTTAATAAAGCACGATTTTCCCCTAATCATGATTTCTTCCATGCTTCTCATCAGCATCACAAAAGGTCAGAGCTGTCCACCTGGGAGTGGAAAGGTCAATTCACTTCGGATCTGACACGTGGTATCTCGTAGCTCCTGGAATATAATCAGCTCACTTCATATTTATTTTGTGTGACTGTAGCACTATAAAAGAGCGGGGGCTGTTCCAGAGAAATCTTCAGTCTTTTGTAAGGAATGTGCAAGCAAACCCAAGGGAAAATTTGAGCTCAAGAGAGCAATACTGAATAGACCTCTCTCTCTAGCAGAGGACGCTGGTTTAGTTCTCAAAATCCCATAGGGGATTTAGATGCCCATTGGTATTTGTTGATTTTAATTAATGGGATTGCACATAAAAATCCCCTAGGCAGTTTTCAAAATGTCAGGCAACAGGACTTTGAGGGCTGCACAGATGAACCCATTCAGTGAGACTCTTTCCTATGCACTAATCATTAGAAGAGTTCCAAAGATACTCTCCACAGTCACGTGTACATGTATGACAAAACAACCTGGGGAATCAACGAATTCTCCAATTCTGGAGAAGCTCTGAGCTTCCACACTGAGGTTCACAAACACATTGTTCCCCCAGCAGCTTCCCAGACATCCCTGCACTGCTGCAAAGTGGTACTGTGAGGGGTAGGGGAAGGGGAGACAAAGACCAACTTCTGCCCTGGGAGAGATGGGAAGCCCAGGCAGGAGCTCCTCTCTTTGCTGGTTGGCTCGACCTGAAGGGAGGCAAGGGCACATGCCTCGATGACTCAACCAGTTGGAGTACATGACCTTGTTACCTCCAACAGTGCCTTTAAGGTAACTGTAAAAGATGCCTGTTGGAAGTAGGAGTCCTAAGAGACCTCTGAGGCTGATGCTTTGCAGTACAATCCTCAGCTTCTATTTTTTCCCCTGTGGCAGCTTATTTGTGAGTGCCAGGGGAAGGGGATGTTCCCTGTGATCATAGAGAATAAGATTCATCCTCATGCAAGCCATAGATCTCCAAGAAAGTGGCTTGCAGTTGCTGTTGTCCTCCTTACTGTCTCACCTGCAGCCCCATGCACAAAGCCATATAAGCTAGTCTGATAGCACTTTGCAATAATAAGATCAGCTCAAGAGAAAAAAAACCAAAACCACATAGGTCTTTTGGGTGGCACATACCAGCATTTGCACTCTGAACGCATTTCTTCAGCTGCTTTGCTCCTTTAATGACAATCCAGGAGCACGCATAGGAAATCCCTGAGACAGGCTAATGGACAACCCTCCTACCCTGGTCTCCAAATAAGCAATTCAAATTGGCAGAGTCTCTCATCAGAATTGTTAATACTCCACCATGTGACAGCCTCCCGTAACTCCCAGGCTCACCAGGTGGAGAAGAATCACAAAGACTCTCGATTTAAATACTGCTTCTATTTCTGACATGCTTTCAATTATCTGCAAAGGCAACCTATCACTCACATCCCCTTGCCCTCTTCACTGATCCCTGCACTGATAATAACCCTTTGCAGCAAAACACCTTTCACCCAGGAAGGTGTACAAAGACGGCTCTGGGAGATGAGCGTCTGGCCCGAGATCAGGCTGTGCTGCAAAGCGGTGGCAGCAGCAGGGGTGGAAATGGAGCCCTGATGTCCATGGCTGCAGGCCAACCTGCAGCCACCGCAAGGGCTCCCCGGCACATGGAGATGAAGAAAACCATGCCTGTCCTTCCTCCATTTGGCTCATCTCAGCCTGGAGCTGCAGCTGTGATGGAAAGAGCCAGGGTGCAAAGATCTCTCTGGCAGCGAACAGTGCTCATCCTTTTCCCTGCTGCTACAGGCAGAGTCACTGAAAGGTTATCAAGTAGGGCAAAGCCATTTTCATCACCCCACAAAGCAGTTTTCACATGCCCAGTGCCCCTTTTGGAGAGGAATTCAGGACATCTGCTATTTTAACCAAAATCAGATCTGGATTTTTCATCTAAGTGACTGTGACAAATTGCAGTCCCCAATTATTAGACTCACTTCTCCTTCAACATCAAAGTAGTGTAGGTGACGAAGGAATCAGGACCACTCCTACCTGGGCACCAGCTAGTTACCAGGCACTCAGACACGCTTGTACCTGTACGCAAGGTGAGTTAGGAGTGGGAGACCAAACTATTAAACTGCTGCTGTCAATTTTACAGTTGTACTTAAGCCTGTCCATCAAAACAGGGCACCCCACTTGTTCCCATCTACTTCCACTCATGGTTTCCCTACTTCAAGTGGCAAGTCAAGACACGGTACTTGTGTATTAGCGTGCATTCACTGACTAGCCTCACTGTCTCAAACTTTAACAACTCCCAGAAAATACTGTTTTGTTCATTTGTTTTTCTCCCCTGTTCATTTCTGGGGTTTTTTTGCCCCCTGGTTATCAAGAACACAAAACATGTTTGAAGACCATACAGTGTCCTGGGTTTGGCACAGACATCTGTATCCAAACAACCTGACAGTCTACTTAGAGAAAAAGGAGAGAAAGTGTTTCGGAGAGTCATTTGTACAAGGCCACCTGTCAGCTTAGTGTGAAAAAGCACAAATCTGCTTGTTTCCAACCTACAGCACTCCCTTTTGCTCACACGGGTCCTTATTCCACCTCGAAGTGGTTTTAAAACTAATGAGAAGTTTAATATCCTATGAGTCTCCATTTGCACTGTGTGGGGGGAAAGCGCTGCAAGACCCAAGACATGACATTTTTTAGTTAGTTGGTAAAAGAATAAAGATGCCTTTGACAGAAAATTGCAACCTTTCATAGAAAAATCCTCTCAGAAAATTGGCATTTTCTGCCTGTCTGCGTTTGATAGAAAATAATTTTCTTCCTAGCTCTTCCTTTGTATATGTTTGGAAATCTGAAAACCCTTTGGATAAAAACATGAAAAAAAAAGGGGGGGGACAATGACACGACTGCTCAGCCAAAAAGATTTTATTTGCCATTTTTCAGTGAAAAGTCAACAGCTTCTACAGTATGTCTACCACTTGATCTTGCAGGCAGACATGAGATTCTCCATAAGATGCACAAACAGACCTGACATTATGGAGATCAGCACCAGCATTTTCTCCTTTATGCAGCTTTGTTTTGTACAATGTTCACGACTACGGATTAAAAAATAAGTCTACACTGACAAAAGCCCACAGTCCTGGAATCCACAAGAACAAGGCCTTTAAGCAAACCACCAGGTGAAAAAGTAGCTTACACAGAAATATTCAAGGATAGATATACTTGGGGAGTGAGTAGGTATTTCATGAGCATTACCTAGCAGGCATTTATTTGTAAGAGTGGTAGGAGCGTGATCACATAATTTCCATTCCTCCTCCTTGGACTGAAATCCATCCCAAGGAATCCCTGCTCAAGGTTTGGTTGTTCCCAGCCCGAGGCGGGCTGATCCCCACCATCGCCAGCCTCAAACTGCACCCACGGGCAGGCAGCCACTCCGTCACACACTGAGCACGGCAGCCTTCGTGGGGTGCAAAAAGCAGCATCCAAGTAGTCCCGTAACCATGACAACATTCAGGATCAAAAATACACACATTTCAACTCCTTGTAGTAAAAAGGAAATATCAATAAAGGATGGAAGCCACTTTCTGCACATTTCCATGTTCCTCATAAGTAAGTCTATGGGACTATCCCAGCTCTTCAGTATATGAAAACAAAGGAGGCAGAGTCCACATCCAGTACTAACTGCTTCAGGGTTTGTTACTTCTCTTTTTTTTCTTTAAATAAGGTATCTGGATTTCTTTAGCTCCTTTGCATTTTAATGTTTATCGTAATACCTCAGATAAGTTGTTTTTTCCTCTCCTTTTTCTTTCTCCGCACACCCCCCCCACCAATCTTGCTTTTAAAGTGAAACATTGTGTGAGGAATGACAGTCATTTTCCTGAGCATACAATGACTGTGATTTGAATATCAACCCTACAAACATGATTCAATACAGGATTTGCTTTCTACATTCCCCAGCTGGAAAAGAAGTTGTACAGTTCTATCAGTTGGCCATACTGATGCTAATAACCACCCCTCCAGGTCACTATGGCAACGAATCTAATTAGAAATGGGCTAATGTTGGGGTTGGTCCTTTCAAATTTCTCTAGTCCAGGCTGCAATAAGATGGTTAAATTGTTAAAGGACTCAGAACTTCTCACTTTAAGAGAAAATCTGAAAGAGAAGCGTCAGCTGCTGCTCCTTGTGAAATAGGAGCTGAATGTTATGGCATTTACACCAAATGTGCTTGCACTGACTGTGACTGGTTTGGAGAACCACGCAAGTGTGCCAGGAGAGCACTCCCTTGGCAGAAAGGTCTCTGATCTGGGAGGAGACTCCAGCTCAGTTACCTGAGCAAAGCCATAGCACAGCCAATATAGCTCCAGGATGCCCAGCATCCACCTGCATTTCAAAGGCCTACAAATCAGTCTGGTATAAAGACATCCTTTTCTCCCGCTACAACTTCTTGTAACAGCAAAGAAAAGTATCCTTACTGAGCAACTCCACAGTGAAAATACCCGTAAGAAGCCAAAAAACACAGGGCTTCACTCAAATGCCTGTCAGCCAGGGAAGGCTTGGTGAGGGGCTTTCCAAGTGCTTTGTTAGAGGGTCTTTAACAGCAGCAGGAGCATTGTGCCGCACTCAGGGGGATGGCAGAATTATTAGGGCTATCCTCATCACTGATGGCTTTGCATTAGTCAGGATCAGGAAAGCAGACAAGGGTGAAATGGGTAGAGACAAAGAAGTAATCCCTGTAAGGATGCCTTTAATGAACTTGTCCTGAACAAGACTTATGCAAAGTGGTGGGGAAGGATTGGGAAAAAAAAATGTTTGCTTGACCCATATCTTTTGCAGATCTCTGCAGGTTTCGTCCTTTTGCTGGGCTTTGCCAGGAATTTCACAGTGCCTCCAGCTTTGTGCAGGACCTTGGTGAGATCATGGGCAGGACCTTGTGCCCGAGTTACCAAGTCACAAAATAGTGAGGCTCTTTATCTGCATTGCATAAGGATGCTGCAAGGATAGATGCAGCACTGGTGGTGGCTGAGGCTAAATAAACAGAGAGACTTTGCACCTATTCCTCCTATTCTTGTCAGGTTTTTGATAACATTCAAATTGTAGTACTGCCAGTTCTGCACTCTTTTGAACAACTGTGGAATATGCTGAGGTCTGATTTCCCTTTAAAACATATTTTAAAGAGGGAAATCAGTAAAATTACAGCTCATATTTCCTATAAAGGTGCTGAAACTTCAGGTGAGAAAAAGAAACTTAACAGTTTTTAAGTGTTAGTTTTGAAAAGCAGAGATTGCAGATTCATAACATCAAAACATCTTTCATTGGAAACAAAGCTATTATAAGTGCCATTAGAATTTCAGAGTAGTTGTAGCATATTTATCAAAATACACAGTTAAGTCCCATTCCACCTCCCAACAGGGTCAATGCCAGTTTTGCAGCTGATGGGAGAAGCAGCAAGCTGTTTTGGTCCATGTTACTAGGAAGTGCATACGTACATACTTCACACGGAGGTGTTATGTCCGAAGCAGTTCTTCTACATTATGTTCAATAAATGCATATTTCTCTGACCAAAGAAACTGGCAGGGTTCCAGCATGTTAAAACTGGAGTGAAGAGAGTCGGCTATTCTGTAGTCAAGGCAGAAATGAACAAGCAAATTTGCAAACTAAAATTACAAGTCAATTTTGCAGCGCAGCCACTGGATTGGGCTCAGATTTGAGAGGCCAGCTGATCACAGATGGTCAAGTGAACACATCTGAAGGTGCCACCAGCCTTCAGCTGGGTCATGATAATAAACTTGATGCATTGCAGTGTGGAATAGAATGGAGTAGCTTACGCCACTGCTGAAGAAGGGCTCAAAGTGAGCAGACAGCCATTTCTTATAGCTGAGCTGCAGGCACTGCAGCTTCTTGAAATGCTGTGACCACAGTACTTGACAGCACAAGCATCCCAAGAGAGTTAGGACTTTACTATCCATTCTGCTACTGGTCTCTGTAGCACCTGAGTCAGGTCACTTTTCTCCCCTTCCCTTCCCTTCCCTTCCCTTCCCTTCCCTTCCCTTCCCTTCCCTTCCCTTCCCTTCCCTTCCCTTCCCTTCCCTTCCCTTCCCTTCCCTTCCCTTCCCTTCCCTTCCCTTCCCTTCCCTTCCCTTCCCTTCCCTTCCCTTCCCTTCCCTTCCCTTCCCTTCCCTTCCCTTCCCTTCCCTTCCCTTCCCTTCCCTTCCCTTCCCTTCCCTTCCCTTCCCTTCCCACCCTTTTTGTCATCTTACAATGGTACAGGAGTAGTAGCCGTCTCCTACAAAGTGCTCTACAAACTCTAGCAACTTGGGGCCTCTAGGTGCTACTGTAATACAAATAATAAATAAAGGACCCGAGTTCCTTGGTGACATAGAAGTTTGAAACAGCGAGTTGAACCTGTTTTCCTCATTGCAGAAACAGGTTGTTTGCAGTATGGCTCTCTCCTTCTTGCTAGAGCATATTCTCCAGCGCTGCTTTCCAACACACTCCTAGGCAGCGTGAGAAGCGGTGCAGGCAAGACCTCTCCCACCCATGAACAACGCAGTAAGATGTGTGCTGCTGCAGCTGTCAAACATCAAGAGAAATGATTAAAAATCCAACGCCTCGAGCTATGCCTGTTACTGAATATCCTTTAGGGCTTATTGTTTTAGTCAGCCTGCGGTGACTGAATCTTTTGAATGTTAGATTCTCATTGAGATTTGACAAGCTCTGTAGAAATTGTGAAGCCTTCAAGCTGCAGCTCAGGTCTGACTAGAGTCGTTGGCCCCTTCAGTCTTTTAAACACTTGTTGGAGATGTGTAGGTCATTGTGGAGTGTTTTTTGTGCTGGACCTTTGAATTGCTGCGTGTTGCCACGATGTACCCCAAGGAGACGCTGCTGAGTGTAGGTGAAAGCAGAACCCAGGAACAGAGCAGCAAACCTGTGATTCGACTCCTGAATAGGAAATGTCTTGAGCACAACCACTGCCTTAACCAGCGGTTCCTCCTCCACCTCTCTCCTTTGCACCCAGGTAAGGAGAAGAGGCTTTTGTACCGTTTTAGGCAGACCACTAAGGTGACAAAATCAGGGGATCAATCCTCTTTCAGTGCCCAGAAAAAGCAAAGAGCAAATCAAAGCTGTGGTCCAGGCTGCCAGAGCTGAAGCGTGATGCAGAGACTCAGAGACTGCACAGGAGTAAACTATATGCAGACCCAATTCCTTGAGTATTTCTAAAGGCAGCACAGGCAGGTCTCTGCCTGCAGACAGCAGCCCTTCCTCCCCATCTGTGTCTCCTGGGAACAGGAGGGACACAAAGTATTTTCCTGCCTGTGCCCCTGGGTCAAACAAGGGTGGATGATGAATGCAGAGCAGCACATACATGTAGCAAGCTCAGGTGGCCTCCTGCCCTGCTTGGACAAAAACAGGCCACAGGAGGGACAATCTGTCACTACTCAGGGTTATTCTGAGTTAGGGGGCACTTTCCTGGTAAAGGTAAAGTAATGTAAGATCCCCACTTTGTGCAGAATGAAATTTGATGCAAGATAAATTTAAAGTCTAAAGATTTATTTGACTGTTACCACTCTCACCCTATTTTCAGGCTCAAGGGAAACTCCAGCATATCTGTAGCTGCTTATGACTCGAGGATTAAGAAAAAAATTATCAGAACAATCACATTTTGAAATGTGATTTAAAATAGCCCTTCATTTTCTTCTCCTCTCAACAGGCCATTTTGTTTCCTTCCTAGCAGGTATAGTTTGCATGTGAAATCGAAAGCAGAATTGCTTTTTTTTAAAAAAAAAAAAAAAAAGTCATCCCCAAGTCACAGCTCTCTGCCCACTCGGGAACAGTGTGCTCCTGCCAGGCTGTGCTCTCCCAGGGCCTCTTTCAGCTAATGTGCCACCTGATGAACGTAAGAGATTAATGTACCCTGCCCAGAGACAGAGAGTGAACATAGGGAATCTCATTTAGAAAACGCAGTATCTGCTTTTTCCCCCCATCATGTCTCTTTTTGATGGGCTACATTCTCAGAAAAGGCTCATGTATCATGGGACAACGGGCTGATCTTGGGAACAAGCAGCAGAAGCTAAAGAACTGGAGGATCCGACCTATCATTTCTAAAGGAAACTAGCAGGGAGCACCCCCAAGGTATGACTTCAACTCCTGCTGCCTCCGGTGTGCAGCCTTTTTCCTTCTGGGCCAGACAGGCAGCTCCTGGGGACAGGCTTTGCCTCCCACGCTGCGTGCAGCACCTTTCACCGCACCTCACCGGGTCAGGTGCAGTGTCCTGCAGAGCTACCCATAGCTCCATCAGACAGGACAGCAGAATCACAGGCATCTGCAAGGGACCTATTTTCACCTAGCAACTCCCACACTAAAACACAATGCTTTTTCTTAGGCAATAGAATTAACCTTTGGAAAGGCATCCAGTATTTACCAAGAGATTACTAGTAATACAAACCTATTCGTTATATGTCTGTGCTTACACCAGCCCTATGGATATTAATATTCAGTCACATGAGCTCCAGGAACCAACTCTGGCTGTAAAGACAAAATATAATGACAGCCTCTTCCACCTCAGCACAATTGCGTGGGGCATGGAAATACTGGTGACTTTTAGGTACACAAAGGCTTGTTTTCAGCAAGCCAGAGTGCAAATCATTGAAAAAGACTTTGACACATTGCTTTCCTAATGCTTTTGGTCGGGTGTATTTTAAAAAGTTGTGACTCAGGGCTTCAGGCTGTCTCTCTCTCTGTGCCACTGGAGCAATACCACGGGAATCAACAATTATGAGCTCTTATGAGTCTGTTGCTATTAGAGATTAAAAAGGTTGATTTTGAAAGTATAGATTTCCTAAGGGAATTGAGAACAGAGCCTGTGCTGGAGTCCCAGGTGATTGCTGCTTGGACTCTGTGATGGGTTTACTGGTTGTTTCTTGCACTGTCCAGTGCACAGCGAGACACTGGAATAATGGGCCATCTCGCAGCCTTGCCATTGCTGTTGAGCTGAACTTAGTTCTGACCTTTCCTGCGAATGCTCTTTAAACAAAACCACCATCATTAGGTGTTTTCATAGGAGACAAATTCACAGGAGACAGATTTCCTTGTCTGCCATCAGCCATCGTGTCAATTGTACTGGGACAAAACTCACAAACTTAGCCCATGGGCACTAAAAACTTCCTGACCTGCCATCTGATCCTCTCCCTCTTAGTATTATGTCTGCCTTCAGGAAATCCACTGTGAGACTTAGGAGTGTATTAAGACAAGGTATAACTACTGGGTATAATGTTGGCTTTGACAATTAGATCTGTTACTTGTGTATTTTTATGGTATATGATGCCATAACATAGACTGGGGTAATTTTTTATAATCTCCTATTAAACAAACAAAGATAGCTAACACAGGCTTCTTTCTTCCCTAAAATTCCCTCTTTGCCTAAGAATATGTCCCATCATCTAGAATTTATTCTGCACTCCATGCAACAGAATGAAGCATAATGGGTCCATTTGGTATAATACCGCATTAGTTAATGATCATTTATGCTGACTTGTTACCCATTAGATTCCAAGCAAAACTTGCACTGGGTACAAATCTCAGCCTGAAACATCAATTCCCCGCTCAGCATATCAGTCTCTCCCCCTCCTCATGCTATGGAGGGACAGTGCTGAAATGAGATGATTCAGAGGTTTCTGGGAAGACGTTTGCTGTGTTGTTCCTGAAGTGCATCTCTCACCTTGTATAGGAGATTTCCTTCCTTCACAGAGGAGGGGACATGGTACCATCTAAAGTCTTCTGTGCTGAGAGCTGCCATTACAACTTTGTTACTACTCTGGCCCATCTGATTGGAAAGTTATTACAAAAATATTTTCAGGAATTGAATGTGAATAATTACTTGATTTTTTTTTTTGTTTTCACTCCTAATATTATGTAAACTTTTCATCCATCCTGATGCATCCCCATCTCTAACAATAATGAACACCAGCAGCGTTTCAGGACCATGAACGCTCCTGCTGAGTCCAAGCACATTTGTGACACTAGTGTAAATCCACAGGATTAAATCAAGTGGAGCAGTCTTAATCCATGTTCCTTGAAAGCAGAATATCCTTTAAAAGGGGGAAAATTCAGATTTTGCAGATGGAAAATACAATGTGATGGAAGATGAGCTTCTAAGATTATGCCAAGTTTAATGCTAAGAAAAGAGGTTAAAAAAAACTTCTTCCAAAAGACTTATGAATGCTTGAAAACATCGTTTACAGCATCATTAATGTGTCCATTTCTCATAAACTTTGAGCTATGAAGGAAGAAGAGGTGAAGGCAAGCCATCAGCTGGAATACCCAGAGCCTTTTTTAATATTATTTTTATAAATTACCTACTGTAACATAAATAATTTATTTGTGATTTAAGAATGAATGAAAGTTACACTGTCATCAGGGAAGGGCTGCATTAAACATCATCTTCAAAGTGAGGTCTGAAAGATCTAGCTAAAAGAAAAAGAAAAAGCACAACGGAAGAGCAAAGCTTTCACACCATGTTTGCTTTGAAATCTCACAGAGATCTTCAGATTATCCCACTTTCATTCAAGAAATTGTAGGGGAT
The DNA here is from genome assembly GCF_965140245.1 of Athene noctua. Lineage (NCBI taxonomy): Eukaryota > Metazoa > Chordata > Aves > Strigiformes > Strigidae > Athene > Athene noctua. Next base: position 17,029,870 of record NC_134048.1, read on the forward strand.
TAGAATGCGCTTTGCTGAAGCTGAAAATCTTGCACAGTACCACAGTACCTGTGTGGTACTGACAAGTCTTTCCAGGAGTAAAGCACTCTCATCTTTCGTGTTTTAGCATTAAGAAGGAGCTTGGACACTTTCCACCATTTCTTGTACACTCAGCATCAGGCACCACTGTATGTTGCCTGCAGCATTCACTGCCGTCCAGCCCTTTGCCAAGAATTGTAGCTCCTGGTCTCTGTCTGGCAACCGAGTCGGCTTTATGGACTCATTGCACACAAGGGCACCAACTAGTCAAACAATTGCATTGGTTGAACCTTACTGATTCTTCAAGGAGGAAGTGACTTTTCTCTATAATCCAGGTGATATAAATCAATGAGACCCCAAAGACATTACCAGTTTACTACTCGTTTGTCAGAAGGAAATGAATTTTTTAAATCATTCTTTTAAAGTATCAACTTTATTTTGTTTATTTTTAAGCCCACAGTTTTCTATGTCTTCCTACTGGAAAGTATATAGGCTTGAATTTCTAGATTAGTGACAGCAACACTGCCTGGACTGCAACCATTTTGAAATGATGCTTCATGAAATTTCATTTCGATTTCACAAGGTAGCTGTTGTTGCTTAAATAGTAATTGATTTAAAAAGCATATTAAGTGGGGAATAACAGCAACATAGTTTATGAAAAGTTTTTACACAGTTGTTAAGTCACAACTGTTTTTCAATAAACAATTATTACTTTTAAGATGCAATACCTGAAGTTTAAATTAAATATGAGTACAGAACTGTTGATTTCAGAGTGCTGTCATTTAAGCCATGGAAAAGCTGTTATTATAAGCATGAATACTTTGCGCTTGATGTTGCAGAATTTTGTTGTTCTGTTGTTTATTAAAAACAAACAAACAACTACTGGTGAGGGAATAGGTTGCTGTAGAGGTTGATTATGAACTGCAGATCCTTTCTCCCATGTCATGACTCACAAAAAAGGTCAAATGAAGCCCACTGCAAGTGGGAAGACTGCTAACTGCAGATACTTTCGTGTCAGGTCCTGGACAGAAAGCATTAACAATCCCATCCTCTAATTGCTACTCAGGCACTGGAGTCCCTTTCATTTGCTTTGGCTTCCTCTATAGCCAGAGATGCAGGAGAGCTGAGTAAGAGAAGGACAAACCTCTTCCATGACAATATTTGTCTACAAAGGGGTGAAGAGGGCAAATGGGGCTGATTCTGCTGAAAAGCAGAAGCAAAAAGCCAGCTGTGCCCTGTTGGGTAGGACGAAGGTCAGAACTGACATAGTCAGACTGAGATCTGTCACACAGGGAAACCAAAGAGTGGAAATTTCCCTGACACAGGAGTAAACAGGACAAAAATAGATAAATCAAGGACATTGCATGAAAAGTATGAGGTTGAAGGTAAAGATACTAGTGTGACTCAAAAATATATTGGAGACAAGGCCTTGAAGTTGACTTAAGATGGAAGTAAGTGTCTCAGAAGTAGATAAGATACTTCTTATACCAGAAGAGTAATACAACTGCCTTATAAAATAGCTGGTCTTGGAGTCTGAACATCTCAGAAGCCTGTCAAGGGAATGGGAAATATATTGCTTATATATAAACAAAAGATGAAAACATCCTTTGCAACCAACAGGCCTGTTAGTGTAATCTCAGTAATATTCTAGACTCTAAAACAAACTTCAAAGGGAAGCCTACTTACAGTCACAGGCATAATTGGAAAATAGGATGATATGCAATGTGGATTTACCAAGGGTATCTCGCACCAAACTAACCTGATCAACTTCACCATTTCCTCAACACCAACTTCTTTCAGATCAGGAAAGAAGAAAAAGGCGGGTGTACAGCTTCTTCAGACTTCAGGTAGTGAAAATGAAGTCAGATGAATACCCAGGGGGCTTAAAACCTTTTTTTTTTTAATCCTTCCACAATGCAAAGCTCTCTGCTGCACAGCAGAAACCTGTCAAATACTGATTTTCACTAGATATGTATCTATTCCTGTAATAGATAACCATGAAAAATATGAGGGGGGGGGGGGGAAGAAGGCTCTCTGCTACTATGCAATATGTTTTGGATGCAAGCACATGAAATGGATTCGTTTATCAGAATTTCTTCTTCAACAGGTCAATGCTTTCTTTATCAGGGATTTATTTGAAAAGGCCTTTGATGCATTTCTCTGGCTTTTCCGACCAGTAAACAAAACACCTTTGCATTGAATGGATTAGCCCCTTCCACTCTCCCGCTCTTCTGGGAGTGTTTTTGTTTTGTTGTTGGGTTTTCTGCTTTTCCTGATGTTTTCTTAGTTTGCCTTTACATGGTGATATATAGCACAGCTAGCCTGGACCTTCTGTCTACCCTTCAGGAGCCCTTTGCAAGGCTGGCTGAGAACAGTCCTTCTCCTGCTGCAGGGGGGAAAGGCAACCAGATGGGCACATCCTAACCAAGATCTTCAATCTTCCAGCAGTGGCTGGTTCTGATTCATCGCACATTTGTAAAAGGCCATTCACCACACAAAACTGCATTTTGGCAGCCTGGTAGTGGTAAAACTTTCAGGAGAAACGGGTGGGAATTACAGCAACCATCTGATTTTAGCAGCAGATCAGCATGAACAGCGTTTCAGACCGATTTGCCACACTGCACCTTGTTTGTGCTCAGAGAAGACTCTGGGGCCAATAAGTAACATGAGCAAATGCAGCAACGGCTCGTATCGAGGCCTGGCACTTAGCAGAACAGTCTTTCCATACAATAGATGGCAAAAGTGCAGCAGCCTTTTCTAGACAACATCTATCAGTGCTGTTCCTTACGGCTGTTGGTTATTGCACAGTATGTATCAGGATGCATTTAGCATCCTGCAAAGGAGTCTCATCTCAAAATTGGACTGGCTTTAGTTTAGTGCCCAGTTAGTACTGGGTGCTGCTAGAAATTGTTTCTCAAGTAGTACCATGCGGTGGGTGTTCATATCAAATCAGTGCCATCCACAGTGACCACAACAGCAGCAAATGCAAGATGAAATCAAATTGGTCTCTAACCCAAATGGGCCTTCCTTCTTTGTGGCTACTGTGCTTCTCTGATCTCTTAGCAAAACTCTGCTTTCCCTTGTAAGCTGAGAATCTTACCATATCTCAGAATGCAATCTTACCATATCTCAGAATGCAATCTTACCATATCTCAGAAAAAGCTTCCCAGAGCTCCTAGAGGGAGACTAAATGCTGAATATCATCCGACTGAGCTTAGCCTACAGCTATTTGCATGATCACATAGCAGTGATGGTGTAAATTCCTGGAGAGGAACTATAATGTTTAGTCCTAGATTTGAGCTACCACAAAGGCTATGAACTGAAATCCTAGCTTATTCTCTAGTCCATGATTGCAGTGTTGATGAAGATACATTCATGCTATCTTTCCTCTAAACTTGGCTGAGGCCTTCTACAAAATAATGTGTGCATTACAGAAACATGATTATTTAAAGAACAACTAATGGTCAGCTAGTTCTTCATACAGCAACCATTTAATGATACTGAGTAGCTTTACATGAGGCTGATGGACACAAGTTGCCACTTTACTTTAAAATATATAATGGATCTTCTCACTGAAGGGCTATATAACCTAACAACTCATTTTAAAAATTGGCTATAGAAGCCTGTCCAAGTTTTTCGACACAATCAAAGACAAAGGGCAGAAAATTAGAGGACTGACAAAGAGAAATGGAGTAGGAAAAGGGTGGGAAAACACAATGCCAGCAAAGAAGTTGGGATGCCTATTGGCTCGCTCGCTCCTGAGAGGCAGCTGCAGCGCAGCATGGACATGGGAGCCATAGAAACCTGGCAGAGTGCTGTGTGCTTTTGTTTCTTTCCCAAGAAAACAGACTTGCCAGGAAACAAAGAGCCCATCAAGAAGCTCTCCAGGCACCTGACCTTCATGGCAAATTGAGCCCAAGCTCAAACCAAACCATAAGGCAACAGCTGGAGGCCAAGGTGTCCACAAGCTTTCAAGCAAGAAGGGGAGCACATGGGACCAGCTCTGGGCAATGCAAACCCCAGCATGGTGCTGCTGTTGTCTCACACAATGCCTGGTCCATCTTCTTTCTCCTAGTAACCAGTTCTAAAACTCGGGGTATGTCCCACTGTTCTCTTAATTTTCAGGGACGGAAAACCGGGGATTTTCAGAAGTGAGCATTAAGGGTTCTTTGAAATGCGGCTTCACAAAACCTTGAGTGTGATCCCAGCAGACATTAATTCCCTCTCCATCTTTGGAACAAGGGGAAAACAAATGGGAAGGGAGATGGGAGAGAAAAAAGTCACAGGAGAGAAAATGACACAAATCACTGCCGGAAAAAAACCTTTCTTTTTTCTTTCCTAAATTTGAATTTAAAAAGAAATCATCATTTCAAAATTATTGTGATTTGGGGATTACTTGCTTTCATAATTTATGGAAGAAGAAATGAGATGGGAAGGGACAGGTAATTAAATATATATTCTTTTTTAACAATTACTTTACAAAACGTCTCAGCTACAGTGGGCTCTTACAGACAAAAAACTCTATGTGAAATGAGGTGAAGCAAATTGTAGCAATAATGCAGGCCCAGCAGGAATTTCAAAAAGGAAAAGGGAGAAAAGTGATGCTTGAGAGCTTACGAAAGCAACAGCTCACCCTAAATCCATGCAAGAGCATGAACTGAAATTGCAGACATTATCCCATTTTGATTAAATTTTGTTGGGTTCAGATCCTATTTGTCACTAGCCAAATGAATCATGTTTGATAGGGGCCCACTAGGCTCAAAATGGAGTCTGCCAGCTCCTCAGAAAGAGAATGTTTTAAGAATTCTTTGTGTAAAACCTTGGTCTCTCCAGCCTGTAAGGAGAACTGAAATTTCTGAGGTCAAAATGCCATTCTGAGATGGTTGTTGTAACTAATAACCCAGCTAATACATTAAAAAAAAGACATTGAAAAGTGATCATTGCACAGTTCGTTTCTAGTTCTTTGCTACTTGGGAGAAATTAGTACCAATTAGCTACCTAGACATATGTTGGCTAACCTCACTGAATCTCCTGCGGCCAGCTCAAGCACACTCAGAATGATTGCATTTCTTCTCTGAGGATAAAGTACTATTTTGCTCAGTTGTTTTCCATCAAAGCTGCAGAGCAATGGTTTACGTTTGATGTTTTGTTCTCAGTTTACAGAGCTACCTCATTGCCCATGGATCTGATTCGATATCTCATTCAGGTCATAAAAAAGGTCCCCAGCAATTTGCATCAGCTTTTCACGTGGCTAATATGGGTGAAAAGCTATATATCAGTCAATCATCAACAGTCATTCAGAGTTCAGAAAATTCTTTATGATTAGATTAAGGTAGGGAAGAAGCAGGGCTGTAAGTAACTCTCGAGGTTGCTCTTTTACTCCAGCGCAGCCAAACCCCAGAGCAGAACAGCAGTAAATCTAAAATGATGAAGCATCACAGGCAGTTCAGCAGGTTTTGATGCAGCATGCTGTAGCCAGTGGAGAAGGTGGTGATAATTACAGCAGTGCCAACTCCTGTTCTTAAAGATGAACAAGGAAAAAAAAAATGGATTCTTCTTCCATTTCCCACAGTGCTGCCCTTGCCTCTGAAATAAACTGGCATGCGGTCAGGAAATGATGTGTACTTCAGCTGCTTGTCATTTCTTAGGTGGCAAAATGCATTACTTTGGCTGAGAACGGGTCTATACTGATGAATAAGCTGAAAAGTTCAGTGAAGATGGAGAACTTTTAGAACTCAGAGAATATTCTTATTCACTTAGCACGAATAGGAAGCGTTGGAAACCAACATTTTTCAATCACGGAGAATGGCTGAAGGTCAAGGCATGTTTCTGAGAAACTCATTTAGATATACTGTTATCAGGAGATTTTTAGACATTTTTCTGATTTCATTTATTTTTCTTTTGGACACCAGATGGAAGGAAGAGAAGTACAGATATCTGTCTATACCAAAGCACATTTAGGTATACTAAAATAGACCTAAGTAATCTTCCAGTAATATTTCTGCAAATGTCCAGTCTCTAGCTTAGGTGGCCACTTTGCCTTGCATTCACCATACTGCTACAAAGTAGTATTTTTAAGTTTGCTAGTTCAGCCAGCCCAATACTCAAATATTCATCCTCCTTGCTGGCACCATTTTGCTCAAACAATCTATCACCAGTTTCTCAAATGAATAACACAAGTCCTGCGTATTTAGATTCTCGGGGTTGTCAGCTACAGAACAACAGAATTCAGACAAACCCACATTTAGGGCTAACTTTGCTAACTAACGTCTTAGCTCAAGCTCCATTTAAATTGTCCTCACTTTGCCAATAATCTGTATTCCCTGTCCCTAGCCAATTGTCATTCTCTGAATCCCATTTTTACTTTCTTGTCTTTCCCCTGGTCAAAGCCGCAGATACTTCCAGCTTGCAACCCTACCATCTCTGAGACTTTTTGGTTGCTTTGTTGGTGCTTTCATACATATCCTTGTCTAGTCATACATTTTTCTGCTGCATGAATTGCTTCTTAAGATCAAGCACAGATACAAGTACCTCAGCCTACCCTGCCACAGCACAGCCAGCAACACACAGCTTGCATGAATTAGCAGAGATTGGTGCAGACCTTGCTATGGCAACACTTCAGGTGGCTATGAAGGAACTTCTGTGATTCCATACTGGGTCTCATATTGTCATTTGGGTCCCCTGGTGAACCTTTCAGTGACATTAAATGACAATTATACATTAAAGAGCTACATCCACCATGTTCACTAAGAGTTTTGAGAGGATCAGAAGCAGCTGATTGTTTAAGGAACATGTACTGCCTGGTACTTTCTGACTTGCTCATCAATGTCTTTAAATACAGCTGATATTTTTGTTGTCACCTAAATTTAAACATTCTCTGATCCATGAGCAGGAGACTCTCTTAAAAGCAGCAAGAGACAGAACATTTTGTCTCTTTTCTGGGATATGCCATATAAGCTAAAAGATCTTTTCCAAATAGTTGTCTAATGCAGAGATGCCAGATATATTAGTAAGAAAGTTGCAATTATTGCTTAAATCCAGTGAAAAGCGTTAGATGCTCCTTAGAAAGATCACAGTTCCAATGGCCATATGACTTCTGGAAAAAGTTGACTATTACTGGTAAATAGCTGCCTGCATAGATGGAGCTTAGGCTCTGTTAAAGCTTACTGTGATAGTAAGGCACTTTGCTACTGTCTGAGAAAATCAGATTAAAGGGCATCTGGTTTGAAGTGGAGAAGGCTGATGCTAGAAATTTTGCACTAGTCCTCTTGAGCTTTACAGTTCATTTCTCCACTGGCTCAAACAAGTCCAGAGCTGATATTTCTCAGAGCATGCTGTAGGCTTACAGTCATTTCAAAACTCTATGTGTACACTATATTCATGAGTTAGGAATACCTTCATGGGGAGTTCTTAAATCTTGGTACACACCAGATGCTAATGTTATATAGTTGAAATAGCTGTACATTTTCATTTCACAAAATACCCGCAAGCTTATCTGTCTGGATGTAGATATAAAACACCGTGTAGCAGTGTGAAGCAGAAGAACGTCCCTTTGCTAGCCCTTTTACTCTTCTCCCTTGGCTTGAAATCAGCTTGGCTGCTGTTCTGGGTAGGCGTAGGAGAAATGCCATCCAACATTGCAGAGCCAAGTGTTTGGTTTGGATGCTCAGGCAGAACGTGTCTCATCTGAGCTGTATTGCTCTAATTACTAGCTTTGTTCTTTCAACTTACGTGCCTTTTGCAGCAAACAAGTGATATGTCACTAATCATCCGGACAGTGACAAGAGAGACCTGATACAGCTGTGCTCAAGTGTTTGATAGATGACAAACTCTCTCCTGAGGTTTGATTCTTGATATTTTTCTTGTTTTAGTGAGGACAAGTGCAACTCTGACATTCTACAATGTGCACCCTTCTTTGATTATGACATCTCAGGCAAGTGGCAGATGTCTCCCCCCTTAGGGCTAATTAATACCAATCATATTATTCCAATGTAAGCTGTAGAAGAATAGACTGGAGAACTGAGGCTCTCTTGAAGAGCAAAGGATATTGCATATTAGACAGGAGAAGTGCAAGGAGTCTTTTTGCTATGTGTTTGCACTTAAGGGAGTATCATAGTGGTATCTGGGCAGCATTCTCCATTGCACCTACTTCCCACACTCCCTTGCATACCTCATTACACACCATTCCTCAGTACCATCTGCTGGGTCCCCCACAGTATGCCTTGTCACCAGCTGCTTAGCAGAAGGTAGGACAGCCCAACACACGAGGACACTGGGTCTCAGACTGACCTTAATAAATGACTTTGCCTCTTGAACCCCCAAATTTATGCCTGGTAAAATGGAGGTGATCACTCTTTCTCCCCATACACCATTCAGCTCCACAACAGTTCCTGTCACAGAGACCTCTCAGAATGTTTTGAGTGCTGGGGCGGGAGAAGGCAAACACAGTGTCCATTGAAAAACACACAGAGATGGGAGAAAAACTAGAACCTGAGTTCTGCTTACATGGTACAACAAAGCATCAGGTAGAACCACCTCTACTAGGTGCAGACATACTTGCTCTTGGACTTTCAAAGCAGTTTCTCTGGGTTAGCAAGGTGCTTTATATAGGCTCATTGCCTCTGCTGAAAAATAGACTATGAGAATCTCGGCAGTACCCCATCTAACATTGCAATACCACTTCTAGGTGTTCAGAGCCAGCCTGGGTTTCCCCTGCAATTGCACAGAGCTATGTAGATAGACTGTCTGCGCGATTTTGCTGGCAGAAAATACCTTGTCTAGATTGTCTATATTGTGGGGCCTACACTGTTTTTGTTCACATCCTTCCTGGCAATAAACTCCTTCTTTAGCATTCACATCAATGTTCCTGTATGAAGAAACTAGATACACTTTCAGCCAGCTTCTCTCTGCACCTATACTGAGAGCACCCTTGGAGCTTCCAGGCTTACTAGAGGATCTCCATCTTTGCTGGCCTATGGCTTGGGCCACTAACCTGAAACACAGCCTTCCCTACCACCTCTTTGAATGGTCAGCAATCTATAGAAGCAGGAGTTGCCATTAGAACTTCTTTATGAGAACTTGCATTAGGATTCTGAGGCTGCAGAGCAGAATTTGACTGTACAACACATGTTTCTGGTAGAAGGAATAGCCTTGTCAGAGAAGCCGCTTTTTTAAGCGGAGAGCAGTCCTATAACTCACAGCTGAACTTGTCAGTGCTTTGCAACACACGGCTCAGGGCAAACAACTGGGAAAACCTGGGCAATTTTCTTTTCAACCACTTGCTATGCGGTCAGTATCCCATTCTCTAGAGATCAGGTCATGAAACATTCATCACCAAAGCCAGAACCTTCACAGCAGCACCATTCACTGCAACACTAAGCAAATTGTGCGTCCTTATCCACCCTGTGTTTTAATGGACTTGCTATCTGACTGCTCAAGATAAAAATCCCGTGGCCTAATTGAAGAGGTGAATGCATCTGACACAAACACACAGCCAAAGCCTTTTGCATAGCCTTGTTGTTCTACGTGCAACAACAAAAAAATAAAACCAGAAATTAGTTTTATTCTATGAAGTATTTAGTCCCTCACAGCTGCCAGTAAGTTGTTAAAACATCACAACTGTTAACTGCAGAGTGCTGATAGGGGGACAGAGACTGGCAGCCTTTAGTTACAACGAGGAAGGACACTTTGGGACAGGCTTGTAATTTATTTCCACTTCCTTCCAGTCCTTTCAAACCTCCATTTGCAGGGCAGTAAATCCTCCCTGAGACCTTGCATGCTGCAAAGACACGGTGGCTCCCAAGCTGAAGGGAGTGTGTGCTGCCCTGCTTTAGGGGTTAGACATCTGCTTACCCCAGACTCCCTCTATGGGCTACTGAACCGGGTAAGTATCTCCAGGGGTTACACACAGGACCCCAAGGGATTACTCATCCCTGAGAGGGCTTTCTCTCCTTCCACTGAGGGATAACTGGGAAATGTGCTTGCAGCATCCTAGGTAGTACATAGTTCTGCTCCCCCTTTTCTGATTTACCAGGCCTGGCATCAATCCTCATGCCTTTGGGCACAAAGAGCCAGAGTTTGAAAACCTCCATGGCAAAAAAAAAAAATCTCCAGAAAGTAATTAACCCCTGCGAATACCAGAACCACTTTCTGAAAGTGTTTATTACTGTTGCCTATAAGTTTAGGGACACAGCTCCCAAGCTCTGGTGTTTTGTTTTAATGTCTAAATAAGAGCAACAAATTCAAGTCTTTGGAATCATGTCCCTACTTAGGACAAATTTTAAGTGGTGTAAAGTGTGACTCTTCTACAAACCAGCTGAGTGGACCTATCTGTATGGACCACCCAGGGCACGAAGTATGCAGTCCCCAAAAGTCGATGCCTCTGTTTCTCTCAAATATTTTTTTTTTTTCCCACAGGCTTCTATCCTTCCTGTAAAATTCATTTTGCCTGTGTAATCAGGCAGGTTTCTGCTGAGGAAATGCATGGCTGCATTGCAGGATTGAAATCCTTTCACTTCATCTGGTCTGAGCACACTGCAGCTCTATCACCAGGTTGAATGAGCAGCTGCTGTTTTCCTGCTCTCCCCCTTCAGTTGGAACTGTACTGCAAAGGCCCTGGATTTACAAGGTAAGAGTTTCTTCCCTATTTCAGACTTGGAGGGGAACAGACTGTGTTCTTGCAGGGGGCTGAAGAAGCCTTCATTTCACCCTTGGCGGCCCCTGTATCAACACATACTTCACAACTTTTCAGTTATAAACCCTGCAGAAAGAATCTAAAACCCACATTGCTGCTGATTGTATGATATGAAATCGCAGCCTGAATCCAGCCAAGGGGCTGTGGGTTCCCCAGTCCTGTTCCACTCCAACCCCTAGGCTCACCTCCATCCCAACCTTTCCTCATAGGCTGAAAATTAGCAGAGCAATTAAATAAAGTGAAGCACCTAGGAGCTGTTTTGGCATTTTTCACCGTATTCATATGTAATGGACAGAGATTTTGTCCTAGATTTTGCTGTTACAAAACAGGATATTTCCATCAGGTTCTTGTTTTCTTCACTAGTAGCTATCAATAAATTAGTATGGTCAGGGGTATGTGGTTGTCATATGTGTATAACCATATTGTACATGCACAGACACAAATAAGCACCTAACTCGAATGGCAAATTTAATCCCTGCAACAGTATCATCCCAGCAGACACCACCTAAATATTATGACCAGAGGCCTTTTCCTTTGTGTTCAGCTCCTCTTGTTTACAGAAGAAAATATAGTTCACAGAATCTACTTTTACTGGTGATTTTGATGATAATAAGCACGTTTGTCAGGACAGTAGGAGGAGGCTTTATGCCCTGCTTGACAGTTCTATGGAAAAATAATCACCTTTGATTTCTAGTGTAAACTGCTGCCATCACACATTTAAATGAGAAAAATCAAATACAGCAATAATGTAGTAATGGTTGGTTGGTCTTGATGGGAAACAAGCTCCTCTGTCACTTCTGGTTCTATTCTGTTCCTTGCTGGGCTAACAGGACCTGCATCTAACATGCCTGAGTGCATTAGTGTTATACACTGCTATTCTGTATATAACATCAGGGTGATGAAAATACTATGGAAATTGTCCTGCATCACTCACCGTTCTTGATCCTTGAACAATCTCTCTGATTTGTCATTACAGCATTCTGGTATAGCATCACACAATAAAACCCAGCAGGGTGACTTTCTGATGGATTAATTGAGAAAGAAAAAATTCCCATTCCCACTACATTAAAGAATGGCATCAGAGCCTGAATCTTCCACACTGAAAATGCATAATCCCATCCCTGCAATGGCTCGTTTTCACTCATATCACTTAGTGTTATCACTGCCAGTTTGCAAAGGGCAGGTGCTTCCATGGCAGTGCTCTGGTTCAGTTAGCAGCTCCTGCCAATGCTTCCACTATGAGGAACAAGAAAAACTCCCTAAATCCCACAGCTATCTCTTCCATAGCCTCATGTAAAGACCCCTCTTTTCTTTTTGTCAGCCAGCACTTTCATTCCTATCCTTTGGACCATGTTATGTAGGCTCTCCTTGTTCGAGAAAAAAAAAAAAACAAAACAATCAAGGAAAATCCTGTCTTCCCTGTGAGCATATTCCTTCATGGCCAGGTGTGGACACATAGGATTAACCCCATCCAGCCATCTGTCTCTGCTCCAAAATCCTCAGCCCCCGGGCTTTGGGAGCACAGCTCAGAGACAGGCTGGCTGCCTGCGCCTGCAGGACTCAAGACCATCACATCTTATTTTTCTGGACCCTCTGCTTCATCTCACTGGTGTGGTCTGCCTCCCCAGCTGGGAACCACAGATGTAGCACTCACTCTCTACTCCGAAACGGCAAAATCTGGGCCAGATTTTCAAAGGAATTCCTGGCCAGACATTCGAATACTTAGCACCCACAAGTGGGCCTGAATTTCAAAAATACTCAAAGCCTGGCAGTTACTTTCATGATGTTTCCAAAACCCTACATGCACCCTTCATGCACTCTACCACATGCTTCCCACCACGTGCCTGCACACAGGATGGGATCTGCAACTCAGAGAGGCACAAACACTGTTGTTGGATAGTAAAGAAAAACAAACACTGGAAGGGAGAGATGGTACAGAACAAAACCAGCTGATCCAGCATGCTCTCTTCTATCTAGAAATCTGCACGTGAACCTATGCACGCTTCAGCACAGTGTCTCATCTTAAATGAAAATGGGGAGGAAGAATACAGTGGGTGCTACCGCCAGAGTGATAAAATGATTGCTCTGAAGAGCAACACATGGCACTTTTTGTTCCTGTGTACCTATTCATCCACCTACGCGGCTTTTTTTTTTTCATGCACTCACCACGGAATCCTCTGCTTGAACCCTTCTGCTGAAATGTGACAGAGCAGAATGTCGCCTGCTCCCATTCAGCAGCACTCACGCTTTATGCGGCAGGATGTGATCTTTATTTCTGCAAACTCCCAACAGCTCTTTAAACTGACTGTTTCTTGAAAAGAACCAATAGATCCTCCCTGAAAATACAACATTCCAAATAAAAAAAAATATTTTTTTGTTTTGAAGGAAAACACCCCTAACTCCCCAAGTCACCTCTCACTTCAAAATGAAAGATTAATATTATAATTATGACAAAACAATCTGAAAAATTACTTTAATGGTAAAAAGGAATATTTGGACCACCTGAAGCAATTCACTTAGTTGTGTTGAATTAACCAGATTGTTTAAGCTGAAATAAAAAGAGAAAGATTTTTTTTTTTTTTAAAGTTCATTTTGAAGCACTCATAAGGAGTTTGAATAAAGCTAACACCATTTACTCCAAAAGCAATCTGGATCCCAAGGAATTCCTGCTGCTTTTGGTTTTCTTTGGTTTTGTTTTTTTGGGTTTTTTTTACATCAGCGCAACAAATAATATATACCTTATACGCTCAATGTATGTGTTTAAAAAATAAATAAAAAATATTATTTGTTCTGGCAATATACCAAGAAAGCAAAACTATTGCCTCCTATGCTGCATTTCTGCCAGGCTATGAACAGGCTTTTATAGCCTTATATTTACAGTCTCCTTGTATGTCATAAGAATTAGTAGAGTTTATTCGCCTAACGTCCCTAAGAGACAGAAAAAATATAATCTTAATTTTACACATGAGGAACTAATGTCCACATTAGATTGAGAGTTGCCTGAAATATCTAAGGAAGTCTGAGGCAGAGCCTGAAGACTGTTTTTCTCAAGCAGAATAAATAATCAAAAATATTGAAAAAGTCAGTAAATGGTAGAGTTGTTAATTTTGTCCTTCACAAGACAGAGTGTCATGGAATTTGGTTTTTCCTGGCACTTGCCTGCTGTATTCAAGATAGAAAATCCAAGGACAAAACACCTGTAGCGCAAAGACTGCAGAGGCAATTTCAGCAGCCAGCACATACTCAGGACATGCTAGTTCTGCTTTGTGTATCACAACTGGTTTCTGTTAAGAGAGGAAATATTGGCCAAGTCATTGAGATTGTCTTGTGGGAACAATGTCATGAGATTTTTAACTTCTGCCTGCCCAGTCAAGAGGAATGAGCTGAAGGGAGCTAGATTTAACATCTCATCTAAGGAACGTCACCTTTAATAGAGGAGCAGCCTCCTCCACTACTGCACTGCAGTGTCATCCTTGATATGTGCTTCAGCCACAATGCTAGACAAACTCCTGACTTCCCTGCCCAGAAGCAATGGCACTACTGGTTGAGTCGAGCTGTTCTGTTACAGCAGCAACACTTCTGAAGGTGAAAGGGTAAATATTTTAAGAGGTTTTTCCCACCTTCCGGGAAACTGGCTTAATATAATCTAGATATGCCAGTGACAAGTATGGTCAACCAAGGTTTCCTCACCTGCCACTCTAGAAGTATAAAATGTTCTCTAGACACAAAAATTCAAGAGTTCACAAAATACCAACTCATAAGCAGAAAGATCATCTGCCATGTTCACCACCCATTCTGGGTCTCCAAACCAAGCCAGCTTGCAAAAAAAACGGTTATATTATGCTAATCTGAAAGCCACAGCACTGCTGTTGTTAGCTGCTATTGTTCTTGTCTAGCATGAGAAATCAAGAAATTAGAATTTACCTCAGTTACATCAAGCAGCAAACAAGCAAGTGGCAATCTAATCTATTATTTGGGCTGCAAAGTGCCCCTACAACTGATCCAATCCTGCCATTGCAGGCAAAGGAACAAATGACTAGGATGCTCAGTGTGAATGAGCTCCTGATAATGTTGTTAGGGGGAGGAGACCACTGTCTCACAAAGGCTTAAAGGATGAAAGCAAGCCTAGACAGCAGCTTTCTTCCTGGAGAAATGCAGAACTGAAAGAAACAGAGGAGCCCATTTGCATGAAGACGTGTGTAAGGAAGTGGGGCTGTTTTTAAAAATAGGTGTTTGAGGTTTGTTCCCAGAAGAAATCTACAAGGGACACACCCAATGTCCTCCTTCAGTACCTTCTTGGAAGCTGTCCCGCATTGCACCAAGAATAGCTGGGGTTTGCTGGAACAGATCAGAAGAACACACAAGAGAAATGAACAGTAAATGGCCACTCTGTAGCCGGCTTTAACTATGCCTATTAAACCCTTCCTGGCATAACCATGAAACCCCAGTTTCATCACAGCTATTTTTAGGTAGCTATCTGTGACCTGCTTGGACAATCAAGTTTTTAATATAGCAAGAAATACAGGTATGTACTTCACAGAGTGGCACCTCTGAGCCCATGCAAGATCTGAAGTGGACACACTCCAGCTAGAAGAGCCTGCTCCCTATCTGTGAGTATCAATGGAAAGACTCACAGTAGGTTTTTTGGATTGAGTCCTAGATGCTTTCCTAATTTTTCAATCATAGAGGATAAAAACCAGCATCTCTGATAAACAGTTTTGTTTCTTTTACTCCTCTCCATCTTCTAACAGGACTGTGGGAGAATCTAGTGAAGCTCTTAGGACAGTGAAGAGCTGGCAAACCAAATCCCAAATCCTTATGAGAAAATGCAAATTAATACAGTTCTTGCTGCTGAGATGAACATAGCAACAGAAACAATAGAAGGCAGGTTTGAAGAGGGTCATAAAAGAGACATTTAGACCAGAAGTGTGCAGAAAGCTTGATACATGAAGGGAGGCACGTTAAGAAAGGATCTTAAAAGGCCATGACAGAATTACTCCCTGATTACAGTAAGGAAAACCGTAAATAAAACAGAAGAGATTTTGTGCAAAGATGTGCTTCTCAGTGTGCCCACCATTTATAACACTGATTGTATCATTAGTCACATCTCCTTCTCCAGATGATAAAATATGCATGTATTTTGAAAGATGGGTTCAAAGAACATTGATAGATAAATCTCTCAGAAATGAAACACCCAGTGTTCTGGACAAAAAGAAACTCCCTCTCATCATGTTATTTTCTGTTTTTTAAGGTCGTTAATAGATTCAGAGAGAGGACTTATGGCAAGGCATCTGGACTCCTCAAATGCTGAGTTAATGGAAGACAAGTGCTATACAAATCCTTTTTAACACTCCAAGAAGACAAAGCAATTTGTTTTTTTACTGTCAACTTTTATTAATAGATTGAATTTCAGTTAAAGAAGGTCATTAGGAAGAAATGTAGAAATGAAGAAATGAACAGAACACATTTCTGCTGGCAAGAAAAGCAAGAAGCAAACTATGAGAAAGGTTAGAAGTGCCAAAAATATGCCAGAACAATGGATCATCCTTTCTCTGCAATTTTCCTTTTTTTTTTTTTTTTTTTTTTTTTGACCCCACTTACATCTGCACTGGCTTCATAGAAACTTATTTATCTCCTTCATTGCCTCTTTATTTATACAACAGGAACAAACATGGCCTACTCAGCTAACAATCACATCATAAGGAACTGTAATCCTAACAATCTGAAAATTCAGTTAACACCTACAAAACTGCCATGCCACCCAGAATGTTTCCTCTGCTAGTTAACTGCTAGGTCACTGCTGCATGGTTTTGCAAGAAGCCTGAATCCTGGTACAGGGTTATTAATTTTCAAATCAGCCACATGCAAATATACATATTTTGAAAAAATAACTGAGTTTCAGTGTATGAGACGTTAATGGAAAAAAGTGAAATACCCAAAGGCTACATAAAGGAAACCAGATTCAGGAGGACTGGAAACACAGAGTACAGAGAAAGACTTATACAAGTCAATTAATGTCACAACTTTCCAGCCCAGAAAATGCTCAGATTTGTTATGTTGCTTTGCCAAGACTAATGTAAATGACATTGAGCAAAAAAAGCTTCAGAACAGAAAACAAAAGACCATTGCTTCATTGACAGTTTTATATCTTCTCCTATTCAGTATCATTTTTTTTCAGACATACTCCATTCCATTTATTTTCTCTGATAGTTTTTAACAGAAATATCTTTTGTAACAAAGAACAAACTGTTTTCAAGAGATGTTTTGTCCTTTCCAGAGTTTCTACACCCACTATTTAGACCTGCTTATGAGGGTTTGGGAAAGCTGTAAGAGTACAGCTCTCCAAAATTCAGTTATTACGAGGGACAAATAGTGGGACATAAAAGCTGTCACCATGGCATCCTAGGGGCAAAGGAGCCTCACTAGTTTGTTATTCACAAATGCTGCTAACAAAGTACTTTTTTTTTTTTTTTGACATGCAAGATTTTTCTGCCAAACACCCAGGAGATTTGTTATTAGCAAGCTTGATCTCTTATTATTTCATGGGCTTTTTTTGCCCTGACTTGAGCTCTAAATAGGCAAGGCTGAGTCCTTGGCTAAACAAGATTCTCACAGATAAAAAGCAGAGTTTTCTCCACCTTAGAAGTGCAAGGATCTGGCCACTTGATAATAGTGGAACGCTAAAATTTTAATTGTGCCAACTGAATATTAATGATGACCTGAAAGACAGATTAATCCCTATGGAAATATCTGAAAGTCATCTTATTTCGGGGAAGTTTCTTCACATTATAAGGAATCTTTTCACGTCACTTTCTTTTGCCTTATTGGTAAGGATATTTTGCTAACTATCTCAATCAAGAATCCCTGCGTTCCTGTTGGGAACTCCTGTGTCCATCACTGGGAGTTGTAATTCTCTGAATTAATAGATTTGTCAATCTTATGGTTAGAGATAATTATTACAAACCTTGAGTCTGATCTCCTGTGTAACATATCATAGACTGCCCTTGCTTGTTCAGAGAATCAGAGAAATGCTGCCTGGAAGACTCCTCCTAAAGCACAACCATCACGAACACTAGATCGACTGTGACTGCATCTGAGTCCTTAAAAGCTCCAACAATTAATAACTTCACAACATCTCTGGATAAGCTGCTCTAGTGATGCAACATCCTCTAGAAAATAAGTTTTTCCTGATGTCCACCTCCTTAGCTGCAATGCACACTGGTCCCTTGATGTGCAACATCTCACTAACGAAAAGAGTTCCATTGTCTTGTTGAATTTCCAGTTTCTCTTGGCTCGGACCTCAAGTTTCCCCCATTCCCCCTAAACTGAAGCTCTACCACTTGGCATATCAACTCCACCATTCCATTTTTTGTTGTCCACAAGTTTCTGAAAGATGCTTTCTCTCATGGGAATTTGTTGGTGTAAATGTTGAACACTACTGGCTCCAGTATGATCCACCAAGTATTATTGATAACAGCTGTAAACTGAAGGTTCAAGACACTGATTAGCACTCATAGCTTGTAAATTGGCTGCACTACTGGGCTTTAACAGCCTGTTTGTTCAAGTCATACTTTGTCAGCTAACAAATAAAAATGCTGCAGGATTGTCAAAAACCTTAGCAAAATGAAAGTTCTGATAGCCAGTCATTTCATCCTAGAAGGATTTCAGGTTGGTCAAGTATGATCGATCAACTGTTAGTAAATGAGTGTTGGCTGCTCCTGGTTGCCTTCTGCCTTCCATGCCTGTGGAACCAAATTCCAAAATGAATAATCTCTCCAAGGACTGAGATGAAGCTGACAGACAGGGAGGAGGACTCAGGGCACTGTAGATCATCCTCAAGGATCATCATACCGTTACTGTTTTTCCAGTCTTTGGGTTGACTTTGCTTGACTCTTCTTCTCAGCAACAGACTAGCATTTTCTCTGAACTTTTGCTACTAGCACACTAAAGACCAGAAGGGCTGAGTTCACATTGCTATTTCATCACAGCTCTTCCGTGTGATGGCAGAGAAGTCACACAGAGGATTTTTCCCATCTGACAATATGTATCTAGTCTATGTTAGTTTTGTAGATTCCAACTATAATTCCCTTCTCAAGGTAACACATCCCTTACCTCACACAGGTGGAATGAGTTGCTTTGTGGGCATCATTACCTACAGTGATTGTAGGGGGTGTTAAGACAATTTACAGCAATTTGATAATTTTATATGACTACTTAGGCAAGAGAAGCATTTGCCATAATCCTTCAACATAATAAATAAAATGCACATGGCCCTGCTTTTCAAGTCAATATTGTACAAAAGAAACTTGCAGAGACTCCTTTTCTTTTCAGAGCCACTGAATATCAGAGCTGGTAAAAATAAGACATGAAAAACAGTTTTCTTGGCTCTGTTCTTGGAGAAACACAGCTTGGATTTGATTTGCTGCTATTCATGAGGGTCACGCTGTGCTCCTTTTTCATGCATATTTAAGTGGCTCTTAGCTTTTTGAAAAACATTCCCTGAACCTGCAAGTTTCATGAGTTTGTCCTGTAAGTGGATTATATTGTATTTCTCAATCAACTCAGTAAAGGCTACAGTGCCAGGAAGCTTTTGCCATATACTCATGGTCCAAGTTCAGAGCTCTTAGATGCAGTGAAGCAGCAGGCATGTTCACTCTCTGTACATTTGTATCAATTAACTCTTGCAGAAAATAGCTAACATTCACATACATTAGTTGTTCATCACTTAAGATGACTCTTCTGCTCTACAAACCCACCAGGGCTTCTTCAGTTTTTCCAAAGCTTAGTAACCTGTGCAAGTTAAATTCCTCAAAAAAGTGCTCAGGGAAATGCAGTTTTAATGTTTGGTAAGACAAAAAAAAAAAAAAAAAAAAAAAAATCCATGAACTGCACTGTTTTGCTCTCCAGAAGAAGGAAGCAAAAAGCATTGGAGGCAGCACCAAACGGGGCTGCATGAGAAAGCGTGGAAGGGCCCCTGCTTCCGAAGGAGGGTGTCCAACAGGGAGGGTGGTGATACAGCAATAGGCTATTACTTCCCTCACAGTCAGTGACATTTGAATGTCTCGGATTTTCTGCCTCCTTTATTAGCTGAGGCCCTGCTGAGCTCCTTGCCAAGTGACAAGGAATGCCGTCCTGAGGAGTGGGAAGGAAATACCAAGGGCGGGTGAAGAAGGGTCTTGTTTGCTGCTGAGGGGAGGGGATGGCTTTCTGATCCATGCATACTCTGATCTGTCAATATGGGGGTTTTATTCCTCAGAAGCAGGCTAAAGGCTCAGTAAGATGTTATTTAAGCCATAACCTAAAAGAGAGAGCAGGCTGAAGGGACACACCCAGTGCCAAGAGCAAGTAGGGAAAGATAGCAAGGATATTTGCCACAATAATTTCTCAGAAGTAACAAACCCTTCTTGTGCATATGCTATTGTTTCAATTACAATTCAGAGCTGGGATGCAGAAGGCCACAGCTTTGGAAGAGAACCCACAAGCTTCAAGCACTGAAGTAAGAGAGATGGATCCTCCGAGATCCCAAGGCAAGTACTGGGGAAAATAAACTGTTAAAGAAAGAAATGAGTCCCCCTCCCAAGCATGCAGCTTGCTGGCACCTGTGAAAATTGAGGGTGAATCTCAGGAAAAGAGGTGCTGGGATGTAGAGAAGACAGGTGCAGTTGGAGACATTCCTGAATGGGCTTGCAAAAATGAAAACAATTACAAGGAATCTCTGAACCACAGCAGCTTTGATGCGTGCCTGGTTTTAGAATGTCTTGTGTATGTAATAAGTTATCTGTTTGTGAACTGGTAAGCATTTTAACGCTTCACAGCATCCAGGAATTTCCCTTCCTGGTCATGAGGTTCAGCTGCCTCGCCACGGCCACGTACATAACGCAGCAGGGTTCCTGGAGCAGTCTCTCCAAACTTAAATCTAGTCCAAGCTTATTAGCACATGTTTATCACCTTCGATTATATCAACAGCAGTACAGTCTGCTTCTGGGATGCACAGTTTTGCTAGACAAAACTGCAGAAGAGTCACTGGGGCTGTTTCAATTACTTCAAAATGATGACACTCAACTGCTTCAGAACAGAGCACAGCGAAAATCTTCCGCTCTTGCCTTTTTTCCCTGACACCTGGTACAGCATCATTCATGATTCACTGCATTGCAAATGCAATTTTGTTTTGAGGAGTTTTACTTCTATGGTTCACTAAGAGGCTTAATTGATGCTTTGCACAATGGCCCTGTTTTCTTTCTGTCGCTTGCTATATATAGTATAACAAATGCTACCTTGATTCCCGTAATGAGTTTATGGATCCTGTGCTGTTCAGACAAATCAAGCTTTGAGCCTTAACACTATTTTTCCTGAGAATATCCAAATAGGGAAGCAGTGATGAGAGGTTTGTGATGTCCATTGTGTTGTACCATGAGAACTGACTGAGGACTTCTCCGGAGGTGGGAGAGTTCCCATTTACAAGCATCCACCAGAGTCACTGGCGGGGCTCTGAATACTCCAGTGCACATAAAGGAACATTTACTTAATTATATCTCTTAGCTGAATTTTGGCAATCTTCAACTCAGCCACAAATGGAAGAATGACATCTTCATTTGGGAGAGCAGAAAACAGCTGGGTAAGCCAGCACTACTCATTTAAGCATGGAAGTGGGTGTTGTGAAGAAATTGGGCATTTTGAATGTCATCGTTTTATGTTGTGTAAGCAGGGTGGGAATGTCTCTGCTGTTTGGCTGTTTAACGATTACTGCAGGTTTTGAAGTTAATTTGGGAACCTCTGAAGAGAACAAAAATGGTGTTTATCAATATAAATCAAACCCCAGTAAAACCTGTGATCTAAACCATGGACTACATTCTTACAGATTTGATTGCTGTGTTGATTTTATCCCCTCCCTAGGTAAGAGTTTGTGGTAGGTAAAGCTCTCTTTACCAACTGGGAAATTCTAAAAAACTGATTTTGAGAACTATTAAACTTCTGTCATTAGAATAAACAAACCTTTCCTCCCTTCTCATTCGTTTCTCTTCTTTCTAACTCATCATCATTACAGTATCTGAACACCCTCCTTAAATGCATGAATTCATTTTTTCCCCATATAATTTTTCCTCTCTTGGGAACAGAGAGGGACTTGAAATTACAGGAAGGTTCTATTCTAAAGTATTTATTAATGTATTTTATGACTGTTTATTGCTTATTAAAGGCAAGGCCAGAGAATTCTTGAGTTCATCAAGCTAGCTGTCCTAGCAAAGCTGCTGGCATCTAGTAGGAGTCAGTAATGATCAGCCAAGCCACTGGGCTCTCTCATCCCAGGGTAAGATATTTGTTTGGTCATTGGGTCAACTTTTAAGATCTTCATCTGGCATAACTGCTACTGCTCCACTGACATCAACTAGGCTGCATTAATTTACACTGCTAGCAAATTTGGCCCAATATATTCAAACTGTAACGATTTAAAATATATTGCAATATCTTTTCTCTGCTGGAATACATCAACTCCTACAACTCTAGGAAAGAGCTGTGAATTCCCCTTGGCTTACGTGAGGATTTCAGATGAATGCTGACTAAAGCATGGCAATTTGCATTTCACATTGGCACAGGCCTGCCTTTTGTTTCCAGACAAATGTGCATTTAACAGTAGAGTCTGGGCATGCAAAAATAAAAGCATACATTAACATACATGCCTTTTGGTTTCATCATCTGACCTTTTCGTGTGACATAAATCCTACAGGCAATTACTCTTAGCAAACAAGATTACTTACAACAGTAATGTGTTGTATATAGTGTCAAGCTTAGAAACGCCGAACAAATTAGCAGTACATGAATGCTTCATTTATTTTATACATCATAGGCTGGTCTTACCATCAGACATAGGGGTAGACAGTTTGTTTCTCTCCTTTTTGTTTTGTATTAAAAAAGCACAATGGAAACAGAAGGCAGAACTGGCTATTTATATCAGCTCCATCGGAAGTGGTGACAGGTATAATTACAGAGGAGAAATTACAGGGCTTATTTCAGTGGCATTTCTCCTGCTGTTCCAGGAAAGATAAAAGATTGAAAGTGTTCCTGACATATCTCCAAAGCAAAGATGTTTCAGTGCACTGTTCAGGTTATTTTCAGGTTGATTAAAAGCTACCTTCTCCAGTCATCAGTAGGGAACAGGCTGCGTGGGGTTTGCCTGTTGGCTTGATCACCTCCAGGACACCAATTCATGCAAGCCTGGAGCTTTTGTTTTTAGGATGCCCACTGCCAGGTAGGGAAACATTGTGCTAAACTCCTCAATGGCTCTGCCAATTTACTCGCTCTGGCATCCACCACTTATTTTTGCCCATCGCATACAAGATGTGGCTCTGTATTGAGCAGAAGCCTCACGCCAAGCTCATTTCTACAAAAGCTTTGCAGAGTTGGCAGCTGTTTCCGAGTTACACCTAATCTCAGCCAGCTTCCCCAATGCTGGGATGGTGTTGATTAGGATAAGAAGCAGTCCTTGGGATTCACATGAAGTCACCAAAAACTGGGTCAGATTAAAACCAACCATAGCATTCCATTCCAATACCCCAAGGACATCAGACAAACTGACAACAGCAAAGGCAGAGCTGAGTTAAGCATTGCGAGCAGTGGGGTTGGATGACACCAGAGCTCTCTATTTCAGGACTGCTCTGCAATGATTTCAGCATCCAGGAGTGCATCACTTCACAGCACTGAGACAGCTGCTCCCACAGCCACTGCTCCAAAAACCTTTGTCAAATGGAGCACTATGCAAAGGTGCCTGCTTGAAATTCGACAAAACCTTTACCCTTCCTCCCAGAAAATCGAATACTAAGGAGAAGACATTTAAAGGCTCTTTACAGCAAACCTAAAGGACAAGGAGCAAGAACAGAGAACAATAGCTCAGTTGCTTCCCCTCGATTGGGTTGTTTGAAATAATGTTGGCTTGTTACCTAGCAACATAGAGCTTACTGCTGGGCTAGTTACAACCTAATTCATATTTGTCATAATTTGTGTAATCAGAACTGATCATAAATAAAGACTGAATACAATCAACTGACTTATGTTTGCAATTAGAATCAATCTAAATCAGAGAAGGACATTAACAGCTCAGTCATCAGTTCTGGCTGACTTATTCTCATTCTGATACTTCCACTTAGATATTTACCATATTGTCCCTTACTATAATCTCCAATTAGGGCTCTGGGCATGTTCTTCAGCAAGATGCATGTCTCTAAACACAAGTGAAGGACAGCATTAAACCCAGCTTTGGCTAGACTTTCTTGGTCACCTCCATTCACTTCCTCATTTCAGGTAATTTTATTACCAAGTCTCCTAGGCATTTCACGTCATCTAAATGAAACAGTCAGCACCCTCCCTTCCGATCTTACATTTATCAGCCCTGCCAAGTGCAGAGCTCAGAAGTGACAATGCTGAATTACCTCAATACCTGCCCCAATATCTTTGCTATGTAGCACCTTCGCTTGCTGTCACAAAAGGCTTTGGTGGCATATGGGTATAACAGTTACACAGCAGCTATCTTTACAGCTGAGCCATTACACACATACAGGACTCATCTGGCAGCTGAATGTCTATCACACAGCCTGGCAAACACAGCTGAGCAGGAAACCTCAAGGATCTGAGGCTGCTTAATCAACAGATAGGATTAATGGGAAACAGTCTTCAAGTATGTAAAAGGGAGCTGCAGAGAACTGGTCTCTGTTCTACCTGTAGATGAAGCAAGAAATTGGAGACAATGTGCAAGAAAAGGCACTTAGAAGTGGAGCACTTCTCAGGGGTCAGGACCAGAGGGCACAGGAATTGCACTTGAGGAAGCTGTGAAATGGGATAGAAAATGCCCCAGAGCCACGCTTGGCTGCCTGACTCCATTTGGTAAGTGGGGGAAGTACTCTGATTCTTGTACAGTCTATCCCCAATGCACATTGCCATCTTTGAGAGTCAGTTTTAATTAAGCTGGCAGACATGTGAGGAGAGTAGTTGGGAGTTGGGTATGGCACAGCCAATCTGCATGGCAAGGCAGACCCGCCTGCCCCACAGACTATTTTTCACAGATTATTTTCCTTGAGTTGCTACAGCAGCTGCCTGTTCCAAGGACCAAACAGTATCTGTGCACCTTCTCTACTCCATGGATCTGTTATACATAGGAAATGAATCCAGCCCCGTTACTCTCCACCTCTAGATTTTGCTCTTGGTGCATCTTTTCATTACACAAAGGAAATTTGTTCATATAAAAAAAAATAATCTTCAGAGCTGCCTCTCCACAGTACAAGAGAGATTTACAGAACAGTAGATTAATCTGTGTACCCCTTATGGTCTCAACATCTTGGCTTGCTCTCCCAGCATGACTGCAGAAATACTTAACAGAATTTCCTGCTCATGTGTCACATTCACAAACCTACAGGCTTATTGCATATAGTGTAGGGTA
Organism: Athene noctua; assembly: GCF_965140245.1. Taxonomy (NCBI): domain Eukaryota; kingdom Metazoa; phylum Chordata; class Aves; order Strigiformes; family Strigidae; genus Athene; species Athene noctua. Next base: position 17,055,006 of record NC_134048.1, read on the forward strand.
TCCCCTTCACTCCTTCTCCATAGAAGGGAAACATTTTTCTAAACAGATGCGACAGGGGATCACGCCATCAAATACTGGCCTGTGCAGGTACATAAGGAGGGGCTCAAACACTGCATTAGCTGTTGAGAAAATTTGCTTCCTTACAGGAGCAGGAAACCAAGTGCAGGATGAGCTGTCAGGCTTGGGAGATAAAGTAGGACTTCCAACCCTTCAGTGGTTTCACAGAACCAGAGGCACATGCAACTCTCCAAAGTGAGTGCAGACATGGTACTCTCCATGCTGTCAGGTGTGGACTCTGTGCAGGCTTCACCTGCGAAGCCCAGGGGGACAAGTGGGCTCCAGCAGTGCAGCACAAGTCATCATTGGCCTGGCTTTGGTGCAAGGCAATGCCTGAGCCATTGCTTGCCTAGCTGTCCTCATTTCTCCTTTGCCACGGGGAAGACGTTATCTATACAGCCCTGTTTTTCTGGAGCAGCTTGCTCTGCAATGGGGTAGGCATGGGGGAAAGAGCAAAGTCTCTCTGCTCTGGTCTCCTACACTTCCATGAGGGAGGGGTGGGAAGTTGTTCCCATTTCCTCTTCCAGCTTCAAATCACACCCAGCATGCTTTAGTCCCTTCCCTTCTTTTGATGCCCTGCCCAGCCAAACAGAAACTCTGCCATCACAGCCCCCAAGAGCTTCCACTATAGCATCTCACAAAAGAAACAAGCTACCTACTCTCTTCCCTCCTCCTCCTCCCCCTCCTCCTTTGGACTGGAATAAACTTGGCAGGCCCAGCCAAAGTCTTTTCCATCTGTGCCTATCCAAATTAGTATAAACAAGAGATGTCAAAATAACTTGCCTATGTAACACCCGCTCCCCTTTTTGCTAACCTGGAACAATTTCTCACAGACTGCATCCATCACCAACTGCAGTCAACATGGTGCATCACTGCTTCCAGTTTTTGGAAACCGGTACTAACACTGATAAAGGCAAAGAGCTCAAACATATCTCCCCCCTCCAAAAAATTAACTCTGCTTAGCATAACTGATGGAGAGATTTTATTCTTCTGACTTCAGACATGACCCAGGAGCTAAATTCATATGCATCTCTGAGGCACTGGGAACAGAACAGACCACACGCTGGAAACGATATGCATTTGTGGTAACAACAGCACAAGTGGTGGTCAGGCCAGGTGTAACATGGAGGGAGGTTGCTCAGAATGTCTTTCTCCTCCTTTTGGATACTCTGTCTCAGCCCTTTGAAAGCCAGCAGCAAAGAGAGCAGCATGGCTTTCTGTAAATGACTGCACATGCTGTCTCCTGCTGGGAAAAATATGAGATGCTGGGGAACAGGAGCAAAAGCTATCCCTCACTGGAGCACTTTCCAGGACCCGTTCCAAAGGACACAGGGCTCCCCCAGGGCCACCACCATCCTCCCTGAGGCACGGGAACATTCACAGCCTCCAATAACATAACTTGCTCAGGAAGTGGACAGATTTTCTTCCAGGGCTTGTAGGGTGGGTTTCTGAAGTAGCCCTTTCGTAACAGGATGTCAGAGAAAGCAGAAGCAGGAGAGGTTGTCCGTTATCTTACAGGTGATGCTTTCCTTGCCTATGTCCTTGTGTCTTTCTGTAATAGTTCCTTTTTAACATGCAGTTCTCCTGGGAGGAGCAGGACTGTAATGGATAGTAAATCAGCAAACATCTGGGCTGGATTAGTATCCTGGGATCATCTCAGCAACTCTCCACTTTTCCTATTTGAGTAAGCAAAGATGACTGAGAGAAACCTCAGGACTCAGATATGACCTGGACTAGGCTGAGAGTTGAAGAGCTGATTCTTGTCCTATTTCTGTGTAATCCTTAACCTGAGGCAAAAGTGTTACAAGTGCAAGTGATAAGCCCATTTCCCTGCATAGTACTTATTACAGCCTCTAATTTACCGAAGCCTGGACACTGATCTCCCCTGCCTTGTTACAATTTGGCCTTCTATACATGCCAAATCTAAATCACATCACCAGCTTCATGATAGCTGAGCTTTCCCTTCAATGCTCCATCTTACAAATTAATACAGAATCTCAAATGCAGTCTCAGCATCTGCTCGTAAAAACAAAACCACATCTTTTAGCCTAAAGTTGGAGAGGGGTGTCAAAAAGACACGGCCCTATTGAACTTTTGAGCTCAGAAGGCCAAAGATTAAGCATTATTAATGTGTGTTTAAAGCAATCTCACTGTCTCTGGGATTCTGACTCAGGAGCTCTGAACATCTGGTTCAGCCAGCATTTCTGCTATGAAGGAAGTTGGCAGGCAGGTTTGTGCATCTCTAGGGCGAGTTTGGGAGAGCTTGTAGCTAAAAAGGATAAATCTGATTAACCAATAAAAGCAATCCCATAGTATTCCCTTCATTCCAGGAAATGCCAGTTATTAAACAAAAATAGAAGCTTTAAAAAACACTTAAGAAGCCTCCGGTTGATCCATATGTAGGAAGTTTGAGAAGGTGAAGATAACTGAAGCCATTAGCTAATAAGCAAGTTCCTTGTTGCTCCCAGTGAAGCAGCTAGCACAGGCTACAAAGGCATGTTAATAACTAGACAGGATGACAGATCTGACTGGCAACCACTGAACTGCACACAGCAGCCGGTCTGCAGGAGCCCTCAGCTCCACACTGGCATCACACAGGGGTCAGCTGGATCCTCAAAATCTGAGTGGTTTGGGGGAATTTTTTTTTTTTTTTTTTTTTTTTTTTAACATGGAGACAATTAAAAGTTAATTCAGGTGATGTCACCTGGGAAGGTGGACACTGTAAGATATCTCCGTTCACAACTCATTCTCTCATCACAAATCCTGCAAAGAAAGCATCTGGGGAACTGCATAAAATTTGAGCACTTTGATAAGCACTTAGGTGGGATTTTTTTAAAGGGTAACAGTTGACTGATAACATTTGTAAAAGGCTGCTCTTATGTCACTTTGACAGTGGGATGGATGCACTAAAGCTGTTTTGGTAACTTCAAAAAATTCACCCTGTCAGCTCACTTTGTGCCACCTAGCTGCTCTAGCTAATTTTCTTTTGGTGGTGTTAATTATTGTCTGTTAAAAAGACATTTTCACTACCCTTCAATCCTTTATAATGACAGCAAATTGCTGCAGCAGGAACACTGAAAAAGAAAACTGTTCCCCTTTTAAAAATTTCATAGTGATCTAAAAGTACAAGAAAAAAAGTCAATTTATTATTCACCAGAGAACATATTTTGTTATCCTGAATAAACGCAGCATCAGTACTTAAAGCCTGTCTGGAACAGCAGGGAAAAAGAGCTCACAGGATAACAGGTATTTATGCACTGCTTTTAGAAAGGAAGCAGATAGTGATGTGTCATGAATCTGAATAAGTAGTTTTTGTGGGTTTTTTTTAAAAAAATACATTAAAAATGTTGGTTTGCATTTGAATTTGGAAGTTTTGTAAAATACTGGCTCGCAATTCTGCAGTTGGGATTGTCATATTGTGGTGTGAGGTAAAAACTGACTCTTCTATTTTATTTTAATGTACCAGCCTGAACAGCAGTGGTTCAGGAGTTGATTCATGAGATGCTCGTACGTCACTGGGGGCAGTGGCATCTGATAGGAAAGCAAGGCAGATGGGTAAGGGTGCAACAGTTTCAAAAAGCTCATTTTAATCTGCTGCCACAAGCCTGCAGAGGCCCTAAAATGACTTATGCCTTGCCTAACTGTACCAAGATATATGGAGGGGTCCAACTTGCTTGTGTAAAAGAAATAGTAACAAAATGTGAGTTTATATTGGCATAGACTGGATGGGGGCAGAGGCAATCAATTACTTCAGGAAAGCTGCTAAAGCAGCATATCCACCCTCACCTGGAACAACTATATTATTGAAGGAGTTATAAAAAGCAAAACAGTCACTTATGTTTGCAAAAAATGTTGTTTCCATGATGTTAAATAAAGGTAGTTTTCAGATAGAGTGGGAAAAATCACAGACCTTACTTTTTATCAGGGTGCTGACTAAGCCTTTACACATCTGAAAATCACCAAAAGCACTTAGATCCCACTGAAGTTTTTACCCAAGCTGATCCAAATAATGCCTGTGGCTTTGGTTTTTGTTTAGTTTTGGGTTGGGTCGTGTTCCCCCCCCCCCCCCCCCCAACTCTGACTCAAAATCTTCAGGTTGGTTTCTTTTTGTTTTTAAAGGTATGGAGTTTTTTTTAATATACTTGCAGTGGTCAAATTTGGAAGTGTGAAATCTCAATGCAAAGCCTGTTTTTACAGTTCTGTGGTGCAGGTCCAACACATGCGTGTCTACAGCAGCACTGACTGTTGCAGGTAGGAAGTTATATCATATTGCAAAATTCTTTGTTGGAATGTCATTGTATTCCTGACATGATCACCATGTTTAATCCCTTTACATATACTACCAGCTGGTTAGGTAGCATGACCTCTCTTTTGCACTCCATGACTTACCACATATTAGAAGTATCAGATAAAGAATAAAATTATACCATTTTGCTCCTCCTCTGACACCTACATTTGTGCACAACTCAGACCTCAACATTGAGGTCTCAGCCAGCCTTGATTATAATTCATTGTCATTGCATTTGATACCCGAATATTCTCCCTAGCAAATTTGCTCCAAGAAATAGCAGTACCTTGAAGTAGTAAGCCCCATGATTTTTACTACATGCCAGAAAATTGCTTTATTTAATACGAATTCAGGATTATGAAAAAAAGTCTTCTACAAGTATGAAAGAAGCCTTTTTGCCTTTAGGTACAGAAAACATTGCTAGATATCCAAAAAATAAAACCAGTATAGGCGCTTGCATATGCACATGTGCTGCTGTAAAAATCGCTACTACCGCTGGAATATATAAACTAAAACAAGTGAAATTATGCAGCTGCTTCCTTATGAAAATAGCTTAAATCAGTGCATTCTTCCTGCTAAACCCAATGCATACCAAGTAAAACCAATCCCTTGCCTGCTGCACTTAGCTGTGTTGTCACTTACATAGATGGCATTTCATTGCCTAAGCAGGAAACTTTATTCATAAAGACACATTTTAATCCCATCAACATATATTAAATGCAGCTAATATAAGCGTAATTTTTGCAGCGTGGAGCAGAAAATTCTTTTATTCATTGAAACAGATACCATTTTTGTCTTGCGTTTGAAATAGTTGATAGCAATAACACTTCACTTAACAGAAATGGTCCAAGAGCGAGTGTGTCGGGTAGATGCCATTACTAGAAGCAAAACTCCAGAATTCAGTGGAACTGCTCCCAGCTCTGGGTTCTGTGACAGTTACAGCACATGGGAAAATCTGTAGTAGTCTCTCATGCAAATTTAAAATAGGGAGATTTAATAAATGAAACATACTTAAAAATCCATCAGTAGCCCAGTCTTATTTCTAATAGTTGATTCAATTTATTCAGTGATAACTTATTTTCTGTTCTCTGCATACTGAATACTTTTTAGTAATATAAATGTTGAAAAAGCATGCTATTGTTATAGCCTAAGGATAAGGGAGGTGAATCTTCCAGTGAGAAGTCATACCTTTTAATAAACCAAATGATATAGGTGGAAAAATAGACTGCTTTCCAAACATACAAAACCTTTATCAATGACACGACAGAGATGCTGGCTAGCCTTCCCACTCGATGTTTCTAATTGATTAATATAATTGGGTCATACCTACAACCATTTTTCTCAACTCAGTTTAGCTTGATATTTATTTTGTCTGTACCAGAACAAATGAAGTACTTGTGCAGCCAAACCTTGTACATTTTTTAGGGCTGTAATCACTGGTCTAAAGATATATTATTTTCTTAGACAATGATTCTCTGCAAAAATAATGTCACACAAGAGTACATATTTACTCTCAGCTGTTGTCTGGGAGAAGTTGATTTTAAGAAGAGAAGAGAACAACAAGACTCCTAGTAACCACAGCAGCAAGGGTCTGTAAGATGTGCAGTGAACGGTACATTTCTGATCAGTTCAAACTGTAACGTTAATGTTTACATGCAACTACCAAACTTGCTTTGTATTGAATAGAAGGTCTTATCTCTTAGAAGAAACAGCACTGACTGTCTCAAAAGACATCAGTAGATGATGCTGTGTTAATCTCTGTACTTTATTCACATTTTCATATTCCCTTTACAATTAAGGAAATGTGTTGCTCCTTTTCCTTAAAGGAAATCTTGAATTCAGAAACAGTTCTGCAGGAGGTGAATTCTTGCCTGATACTATGGCTGGTGGAAAAAAAAAAAAAAAAAAAAAAATAAATCTCAGCCCCATTGAGTGTCCTGGATCTCCTAGATAGCAACCCACAAGTCCAGCTCCTCTTGAGATGTCCTGCTGGACTTAGTGGAAAGTCTAAGGAACCAAAACTGGACCACAAAGCAGACCATACAACACTAAGGCAAGAAACAGCACCATCAGGCTGGGGCTTACTGCACACAGCTGTGCACAAGGACAGGGGACTCAAACACATGCTGATGACCTCAAGGAAGGGAGTAGAGGCAATGAGAATACAACCAATAATTGGATAAGATGCTTATTCCCACTACTGCCAAATCTAAATTTGATCCAAAACTGAATCCCAAATGAAAATCATTCTAGGTGCAAAATTATCTGCTCTCTATTACTCCAGAAAAGGAGGCAATGATTTAGATGAGGATGCTTGCAGCTAAATATAACTCCTACTTAGATGACTAATTTCATATTGGAACATATCCTTAAGGACTAGGGGAAAGGGATACTAGACCTCTGGACAGCAGTTATCTGGTTTTTGCTCTATTTACCTCACTTCTTCCCCTGCAAAATGAAGTTAATAGCACACTTCCAAAAAGCATTGTGAAAATTACATTAAAGATACTAGGGAAATCTGATAGCTCTGGATCTGATAGGGGCTTCCTAATGCATCTGAAAAATAGTACAATCTCACTACATTATTGCTTGCAATATGAAAGCCTTGTCTAGAGGATTCAGAGTTTTTGCATGTGGATCACATAGTAAAGAAAGTTTTCACTATTGATATAAGTCTTTGATCATTTTTATTTGTTATTGACAGTATATGCGGACTGCAGTCACTGGAGTTATACAGGTAGTAAGAGAGTGGGAATTAAGTATGTCTGCATTTTCTGAAATCCATTAGAGTCCTGCTTGCTGAGCTGGTAGGAACTGGGGATGCTTCAGGAGCAGCCTGCTCAGCCATGAGTGGGGATGGTTGAGCAGGGACTTGCCCATATGGCTCTGTACCCATCTGTGCTGGTCACGACAGAAGCAATGGTGCTGACCCCAGCAGCAAGTGTCAGGCAGCCATCTGTAGTGAGGCAGGTCACCACAACACATTGCCCATGTTCCAGACACGTGCACAGGGGAAAAAACAGGATCTGCAGGAGACTGTCCTGTCACACCCTGTTTTTTAAAGCTTTAGCAGCAATTTGATTATTTCATCCTTGACAAGCGTGAAATTAACTTAGATACTAACACCCTAACCAGCCAGCTCTAGGATTTCAGGCAGATGTCGAAACTCCACGATGTGCACTGGCAAGTAGCTGTACTTGTACAAATATGCCTGCAGACAACTGCTGGTGTGGAGACAGAAACAGGTTAGGCATAGGTAAGATTCAGCCCAGAGCATGCAGCAAAAGTGTACCAGATGCTCTGAAACAACTCATCTCCAGGTTACATCCACAGTTTTGGCCTTTGCATCTGTTTCAGAATTAATTCTCAGAAAATGTATCTTTATAATCATTTGCTACTGTTCATAGCTATATAAACTATATCACCCCGTCTTAGCAAGTCTCAATTAAAAGCTGATTTGCTTTCATTAAAGGTCCTTATTTCATTCCTATGATAAATCAGTATTATCATTTGTGACCATTATTAATCACAGCCATGTGGAACAGCCAACGGAGGAAGAAAAAGCCAGTATCCTGAAAGTGGTTTTACAGCACATTGTTTTTTCATATGGAGATCCCCAAGATGCATTTTATGATGTTCTGACAAAGACCAAAAGCCCACCAAGTGAATTGAATTTCATCCAGGATAAACTTTCCTTCAGCCTACCATCTCCCCCTCTCTCATCACCCTTATTCCTCCTATAAAGTTCTGATCCTGCTTTCAGTTATTTCTATTTGCTGTCTGGTCCTGCAGCATCTCAGCATTAAGGCAGCTACAAACACATTCCAGCCTGGAGACAGGCTGGTACATTTAGCAGTAGCCTCAGCTAGTCTGGGATAGCATTTGCTACCCAGTTGGAAAGCTGATTTAGTTTGTAATGTTTCTTTATACACTCTGCAGATGTTGCCACTTCATCCCTTGGCTCCTTTCCAGACTGTCGATAAATAGTTTAGAAATCTCACCACTAAAATCCCCCACTGATCCTAGTATTGATCCCAGTTTCTAATCCACGGCATAACTTTTCTTCTCACCTCATGTTTGTTTCCTGAGCAGCTACAGAAGTGCTTATTGATACAGCATCACACCAGCATTCATGTACCAGGAAAGTGCTCCAAGCATAAACAGTTTGGCGCACACTGAGGTATAGCTGCCTCCACCCTAGCAGGTCTGGGATGATTTAACTCTGCCAGTATACTGCACTTGCCTCTAATATCCTAGGTTTTTCTACACCAAAAAAAAAAAAAAAATCTGCTGCATTAAGCTTAGCCAAGAGGGGTGAAGAAACCATCCTGCTCAACTTGAGTGCTCATAGTCATGACCTCACATACGGGTAGCTGCCTCTCATTCATGCCTTATTCATGTTTCCCACGTTCTACCACTGACATTTTGACTTTCAACTTAAGCCCAGCTGGATAAGTGGGAGGTGTTTTCCTTGTTCTAGTCTAGGTGAAACGTAGAACAAAGACATATCCTAAAGCTGTCAAGTCACCAAACAATGCATGAGACCTTGGCCCAGTTTTCACCAGGTTGCATGGGTCCAAAAGATGTAACATCACCATTACTTTGAGATATTTTGAAGCTGTTTCTGCAGTGCCCACAGCCGTATTTCTGAATATCGATTTTTTACTTTCCAAGTTTAGAGATGTAGTCACTGTGGATCGCACAGCTATTACATGTGCTAATACAGTGGGTAATGTATGAAGTTATTAGTGCGGGTCTAACACACACCCTATGTTGAATTCTATTCCATGAATTATTGCAGAAGGTCAGATCTGAGATGGACACCTTTTTCACAAATTCTTTTCTTTCCCAGTATTATTTGGCACCTGCCAAATCCAGCAGGATTTCTACTGATTTTAATTGGCTTTGGATAAAGTTCTCCTTTACCATAGTGGATATATTTACTGAAGATTAATTTTCATTGTATTTGAAAAAAAAAAATCAGCAAATATTTATCAATAATAACAATCTGGAGTAAGAGGCACATGGCAATGCTTCCCCACAGAAACTAAACAAAGTACAGATACATTATATTTGTGAATGCACTGACCCAAAAGTGGGAGAGAGAGCATTGGAGAACCGCAGAAATTACGGGCAAAGGGAGAAAGCTTAGCTGCAGAGATGTATCACCAGTGCATGCAGTCTTCAGAAACAGGAGGATATTGCTTCTGTCACGATCCTACCCTGTTACTAAAGTTCCATGATCTTTTCCCCAGGTTATGGTCAGACAAGGTTAGCTGCTCTGAGATCCGTAAGGCAAAGGCCCGTGGCTCAGGCTGTTTTAGCAACAGCACTGACATGAACAATGTCACCTACCCCCTGCAGGAAGTTTTAAATTGCCTTTGTATTTTGAGCATTTCACTTTAAAAAAAAAAAAAAAAAAGGACAGAATAGAATCTGGTCTATAGAACCTATTAGCCTCTCTGCCTTTTTTTTATACATAGAGCAATAGGGGTATTTTAACTGTTGTTCAGAGAAAGTTGAGAAGAAAGGAACAAAGACTCTGTTCACTGTTGTAGAGAAGGTCAGAGTTCTGGTTCTAAAGCATCTGCAAAAACAAAAGAAGAAACAGATAGTTTATTTCTTGTCTCTCCTTCCCCAAGGTGGGAAGTGCTCTGTTAGGTTATCCTTAGTCATTTTTATGAACTTTTTCATTTTTTTGATGTAGTTGGAACTTAAGGAAAGAGAAAGGAAGAAATATGGAGCTAGAAAAAGGCAGCATTGCCAGAGGGATAAGTAATAAATCAGAAGAGAAACAAATTCTCCTTGCAAGCTTGCCAGAAGTTACCAAAAGGAAAATCTATTCCACAGCTTGGCTGCACAGGTCTAACACCACTTCCTAATACAAAGAGTTAATGTGCTTTACAGAACAGCAGCCTCAGCTTCTGACACTAGAAAGGTATAAGGACATAATTTCTTTATTTTTTAAATGTCTTCCAGCAACTCTTCTAGAAAAGTAGTTGTTTCTGCTCTTTTTTATACATAATCCTGCTCCTAGAGATAACTAAAATATTTTTTGATCACCAGCTGAGAAGTTACCTGAGTTTTAGTGACTAGGAAGTGGCTCTAACTCCTGAAAATATTTAATGTGTGTATAATACTGTCCAGCCAAGTTTAACCAGAGAGCCTCTGTGCAGTGTCCTAAGTGGGTTTCTTCTATGGCTTTGGGATTTAAACACTTTCAGCTATAACATGAAAATCTTTGTAGCGATGACTTAAAAGCAGGGTTTTTCTATCCTTAAAGAAGTTTCAGTCAGAATATTTTTCTTCTTACTTTCTATCTGTTAGAGATCATTTGGCTGTCTACTGCATCCTATTATTAATCAGAAGACTAAAAAGACCCATCATCTATGTTGATCCGTGTCTTTCCAAAGTCTATTACTTTCAATTTATCTGTTCAGAGGGAAAGAATTCCCTTCACCCTGCATGGAGCAAACATAGATCACTCAGACTGTAAAACAAAAGATGAAGCTCCGAAGCTCAGCTTTTCTTCCATCCTCATTAGTTTTTGAGTGGTTAGAAGGTCACCTGAGATGGAGTCTCAGTATAGATTTTAGACCTTGATTAGAAAATATTCTAGTGTTAAAGATAAGCAGAAGCTGAGAAGTCAGAGTGCTGACTGCAAAACACCTTTGCATACAAATTCCTTTGAGCAGAAACCATCTTTTACCACATAATGGCACACTGCTAACCCAACGGGACTGAACTTTGTTGACCTCTTGATATTATGGTAATATATGCACTTTTTAAAAAGTCTGGAAATAAGGTTGACTAAACTCTGCAGAGCAAGAAGTCTCTGTTGCTGTGTGTTCAAACAGCATTCAGTACACTAGGGTCCCCAGTGTCCTATCCATACAAACGATACAAGACAAAAAGACTTCCCTAGAAATGCCAAAGCAGTGTCAGGAGTCTGGCACATGCCTCAGGCTGTCATAATTAAGTCAGACCAGGTTCTGCTGCCAGTGGCATGGGAGTCAGGCATTGCATCATTTTTAGCCTCCTTCAATTCCACAGCATGAGTAAACAGTTCTTACCTGCTGTCGGGCTAGGAGGGCCTTTTAAGCACAGGCTCAAACACACTCTAGATTTGTAAGTAGAAGCTTTGACTCTTGTGTCACCCCACCATCCCATTGCAAGTGACATGATAACAGCAACTGACCTCCCATGGCAAAAAGGACTGGAGGACCTCTCAGATCTGTCCCAGCCCTAATATTTAAGAATCTATTAGCTAGAGAGCAAAGACTTTCATCTCCATCTAGCCTTGCCTTCAAGTGTTAATACATCTAAACACAGATGAAGATGAATAAATCCAAGTTCTAGTTTAATAATAAAGGAGCCTACTGGTGGAGTGAGGGGTACATCTTCTCAGCAGTGGAAGGGTATAGCCAAAAGACAATGTAGGCACCTTCTTTCTTCTCCTTTAATCCATTTTCAGACATTCAGAGTTTAGTTTCCCCAGCTGCTGATACTGTAAGAATGTTGCTTGGCAACATGGTAACAGCGGAAAAAAAATCTTCAAAAACATTAGGAGTTTTTGTCCTTAGAAATGTACTAGTTCAGCACATCCAACCTCCTACAGATCCATTTTAGAGGAAGAGAGGCACAATGATTTCTTCCCCTGTGAACTAGTTCCAGCAGCCTTTAAAGCAAAGGATTCAAAACGGGACAGGAGAAAGGGTGCCCTTAGATGCTGAAGGGGTGGGACAGACCCCTCCCTACATGGGAGCTGTAGTCAGTATGTGCCCAGCTCTCTTCTCCTAATACCAAGAATTCATCTGACGTCTCAGACAGGACACCTGTAGACAAGGCACTATCTTAATCACACATGAAGAGGCTACATCTCCCTCCAAAGGGTTTTACCATCATGTCCTAGGGTGCAGTGATTAGGCTTACCTCATCTCCACTCCCAATAATCAGATGCTCACCAACGACTCATGGGGACATGATCAGTCTGCTTGCAAGAGGGGTAATATCAAGGCAGAGAAGCCTGGGCAAGCTGCTGAAGACCGACAAACCCACTTTTCAAAGAAGTCTTAGAAGCAGTCACACTACGGTAGTGCTAGCCTGTTGTGAACAGTTCCACAAGGAAGGGACTACCAGTTAATTACTGCACTGAATAGCCACTGAAGTCAACATTCACATAAAATGTTACATTGTAAGACCATAGAGAATAATTTTAAGGTTTGCTGCTTTTCTCCCATCCTCCTCTTGCACAGGAATTCCTTTATTATTGCACTGCACTTTTGACCTCCATAGAGCTACTTCTGATTTATACTGCTGAATCATGGTTACATGTATTTATCATCCATAAGCTAGAACACAGCCTTACATCCAGATAAGATGTTCTGGTTTGTTCAAGGCAAAGAGTAAGTGATGTTAAGTTCCTGCAAACACAGAACACAAGTACCAATATTTTTAAAGCAAGATCCCAAAGGGCATCTGTCTTTATTTAGCTGGAGGTAAACAACAGAGTTGTACATAGAGAGTTGTTGCGATGGCAGCACAAAGACTCTTCAGCATTGTATGGCACCATTTCTGTTGATATTAACGCAAAGATAAGGAATCTAGATGGTGAGTCTCACAAGAACAGCGTTAAAAGGTCTGCCAAGTTTGAGTTGTACCTATTGAGTCCCACAGTTACCAAAACAGGGGGAAATACATTAGAAGGAACAGATTGTTGAACTTGGAGATTCTAGAGTAAATCCCATACAGTATCACATCTGCCTATAAACAGGAAAAAAATCCCACTGAAGTAATACATGTCTCTTCCTGATTACAGAGCTATGTAGATCAGGAACAGCTCCCCTGAAATGAAGAGCCATTGGAAGGCAGCAAAGACTCTGGCCAAATCAGTCTAGACTTAGGAAGTCTTCAAGCACTGTGTAGGGAAGGAAACATGCCTCCAAAAGATTGCTGGTAGCCTGCTAACTCAAACTCCTGCTGCAATGCCAATTTAATTAACATGCTTAACTGCTCGGAGATCTCTAAGATATTCACTGGATTGGCAGCCTTTTCTCACTGCTAATTGTGTTACTTTGCAGTGAACGAGAAGGAGATGAATGAGTACAGTAGCCCCATCTTTTCCTGCTGAAGGAGGAGAGTCACACCAAGTAATTTGACTTTGACATACCGTCTTGTTTTCACAGGTTTAGTTTATATAAATAAACATGTGTGAGCTACTGAAAGCTAATGAGCTGGATGGCAGCAAAACGAAGTCCTCCAGTGGCTGCTCAAATCACAGCAATTTGGCAGCGCTTGGTGGTGCAGCCATCTGACATAGCAAAGCTCAGTTTACCTACCAAAGCACCACATAGTCAGTGCCATGCATGCTCCATGCATGGACAAGATACTTGTGTGTAAACACTCCCCAGAGGCTCTGGTTAAACAGAAAATCTCCCTAGCTGAACTGCTGCTGTGGGAACTCCTTTCTTCTTTGACCAGCACTTTACAACAGAAGGGGACAGAAATACGATGGCAATATTGCTGGAATGGACAGAGCCTGAGGTTAAAGCAAACAAAACACATGATACTTAAGGGATGACAACATTCTTCCTAAAGAGCCTGATACTCCCAGATTATTTTATCTGTTTATACTGAGGCTGGAGCAGCCAGAAGGGAGACTCTCAGCAGCATAAAAAGGCACTGAAAGTTTTGGGTCCTTGGGGTCTGCTTTGAGGAGAGGCCTCTAGCTATGCCAAGGGACATTCTTGCAGTTTCTTTGACTGTGGAGATGGCAAGTTTGGAATTGAGGGCAGCCTTAGGGCTCCTCTGTAAGTACAGTCTAAATATAATCTTGCACCAAGAATTCACTGGAAACTTCAATGCAGATTTCAATCTTAATTGTCAATGCAAGATTAAATGTTAAACTCAGTAGTGATAGCTTGTATCTCCTGCAGATACACACATCTAGAGGCATTCAATTTCTTCAATTTAATTGCAGTGGCAGTTTGCTCCTTTTGCATAGGTACAGAAGCTAAGGAGTGCTAAAGGCAACCACAAAACTACTGCCCCCCTTCACCTCATTAGCGCCCATGGCAGGTACACCACTTTTCAAAGGAGGAGGTACACCCTGTGCGCCACCTGGCTGGGACATAGAACCTGGGACACTCCTACCACATGTGAGACTACCTTCGCCCCAGAGAAGTCCAAATATTTTATTTCAATAACAAATTGAAGTATGGATCAACTATAAAAACATTTTAAGCACATCCACCCCCCATATGTTCAGTATTTTATTTGAAAATTTTGGTATGGAAAAGCTTGGTTTTTAATCTCAGCATGAAAGGCAAATTATAATTTCAGTGCAAAGTTAACAAAAGCTCTTTCTCAAGTGGTACAGTAACAGTACCTTCAGGACTTTTCCTGTGAATCCCAAAACACCCTTGCACAAGCATAATGGTGCTTTTAATATAATTGACATTTCCAGAAGATCTTTTTCAGGTTCCTCTCCCAGAGGGGGAAAAAATTATCACTCATTGAGCATTTAGGAGAGGACCAAACCAGGGTAATCCACCACTGCCTCCCCACCATCCCCTGTACCCAAGGGAAAGCTGTTTTCTCCCAGGCTGAACACTGAATCAAAGCAATCTCTGCAGGAAAGCAAAGCTCCAAAACAAGGAGGGGGAATAGAGTTCTAGAAAGTTTTTAACCTCTATGTAGCATCCATATATGTGCAATCTAATTCATCTTGACCAAACCCACTGAAGCCTATGGATTCAGAGGCATTATTTAGAGATAATAGTAACATACATCTAACTTGATCTTTAAACCTATATTACTGTTGCATTATGACAAACTGATAAAGTCTAAGCTGAAATCATTGAGCAAAGTGGTCTGTACCTTAGAGCTCTACTGCTCAGTAGAGAAATCAAATTTTTAAAAAATTCAGTTCCAAAAAGCTCAAGTTTTCTGCTTTTTATTCCCTATAGGAATTAGCTTATCAAATTGCTCAGTGTTTTACTCTTAAACAAGTATGTGGATAACAAATCATTCTCTCCAGTTCTTATTAGTCCTATTGAATGACAAATCATTCCTAATGTTTCTTATTCTTTTCAGAATGTAAACCTTGGCAGAGTTAGCAGAGGAACATCAACACAAAAAAGGAACAAGACACTTTGATGTTCCAGATGAGGAAAAGAGCCATGCAGAGGCACAGACTCAACAGTTTTCTACATGTGGATTCTGCAATTTGCATAGAGACAAGTAGTAGGTCTTCCCCTCTTCCCCAGTTACACCCATGCAACACAACTGATATTGCCTTGTGGTTGCCTTAAACAGAGCAGATTTTGCCTGTTAACTACGAAGAACCTAGAAAGCACTGTGTTTGCACTGTTAGGATTAACCCTGCAATGATACATTCTGCCAAAGTAACATCCAATGTCACTGGAACTTTTTTTGTTTGTTTTTAAAGAGGCTAAATTTGTAGGTTCCACTATTAAAATCCAAATCCTCAGACTGTAAAATAACCACTGATCTAAGCCAGCGTTGCTCCATTATTACCCATTGTTCACAACTTACAATACATTTCCAGCATGCCAACCCCTCCAGTTATGCCAGTACTACTGAAGGAATTATCATGCTATGACCCAGATTAGGAATGAATCCAGAATAAAACACCAAATCATTTTCTTTTTCCCCTTAAAAAAATTTAATCAGATTTCCCTTTTCCTGGTTCACAATGCTGCTGTACAGACATTTGTCACACCTGAGCTCACAGAAGGGATTCCCAGCTAAGCACTGATGTGGTAACAGATAACCATGCAAATTGATGCTGTATTGGAGGTTTGACCAGCAAAACCATAGCCCAGTATTGGCTTTAGCCCTTGTAGGTGACCAGCTCGTGCCACAGTTAGATTCACGCTGGTTTCATATAGGGCTTACATAGCACAAACAGAGAGTAGATGGGCCAATAAAAAGAGTACAAACCCTACCTTTAGCTAAGCTTTGTCCTATTTTTAGTTTCATCCCCAAAATCCATTCTTACCAGAGGACTTACATTTGTGCATTTGGTGCAAGATTACTTCCAAGAACTTGAATTACTTGGAGTAAGTCACCTACCTAGTGTTAGAGATAAACGTAAAAACACCATGTGTACACACTAACACTCATTCACATGCTATTTCTGCTAGAAATCTGTGACCTCAGAACAATCTTTTTTCCTATTACTAGCTGCAGGATTTTCCTTTCTTTTAATAAAAAAGTTCATATTTCAAAACCTTGCCATTCAAAAAATGCACAGGTAGCAGACAAGCCAATTTAGGCATATATTTTGAAGTTGCGAAAGGTGATCCGTCTACCTAATGATAGTCTGGGCATAATATATAAATAGAAGTAAGGATTTTCCTCAAGGAGGAAAAAACGGCTAAGAAAGAACCAGGGATTCCTTTGAAGTTGGTCTATTAAGTGCAGCTTCTTTTAAATCATAGTCATCAACAGAACCTCCCATCAATTTCAGTCCTATTAATGGATGCTACTAAACCATTTATAACGGGATTCTTTCAACACATATAACTGCGACAATAGTGGTCTGTGTTTAAAGGTTTACATACTCTGTTGAGCAGGCAAAATACGTAGAATGGTGACTAACGTATACACTTAATAACACATACCATCCAATCATCAGGATATTCATTCTTCTGAGCTTATCTGAATAAACCAAGGATATTTCTGTACTGCCATCTGCTTTGCTTCATATTTTGTTATTGCTGTTCAGTCATTGCTCTAAGATAGAAATATTCAGATACACATTTCACAATAAAGTACCCAAGAAAAACATCCCATGTCATCAAACTATGTCCAGTGAACTTTACACTCTCCTGTCTTCTGTTCAGAGACAGCTGCATTAGAGAACCCATTGCAGGAATCTTTTAGTTCCTTTTCCTAGAAATATAAACAGTTTTGTTCCTTTACGTCTGTGAGGAGTTAAAGCCACAAGTCGTGTTCCCCAGAGCTCAGTATTGAGGCCAGTTTTGTTATAATATCTTTACCAATGATCTGGGTGAGGGGATCAAGTACACCCTCAGTAAGTTTGCACATGACACCAAGTTGGGTGGGAGTGTTGATCTGCTTGAGCAGCAAGACTCTACAGAGGGATCTGGGCAGGCTGGATCGATGGGCTGAGACCAATTGCATGAGATTCAACAAGGCTTAGAGCTGGATCCTGCACTTGGGTCACAACAACCCCATGCAACACTACAGGCTTGGGGAAGAGTGGCTGGAAAGCTTCCTGGCAGAAAAGGACCTGGAGGTGTTGGTTGACAGCCAACAGAATGAGCCAGCAGTGTGCCCAGGCAGCCAATGGCATCCTGGCTTGTACTGGAACTAGTGTGGCCAGCAGGACTAGGGAAGAGCTTGTCCCCTTGTGCCTGGCACTGGTGAGGCTGCACCTCAAATACTGTGTTCAGCTTTGGCCCCCTCACTACAAGAAAGACATTGAGGTGCTGGAGCGTGTCCAGAGAAGGGCAATGGAGCTGGTGGTCTAGAACACAAGTCCTGTGAGGAGTAGCTGAGGGAACTGGGGGTGTTTAGCCTGGAGAAGAGGAGGCTGAGGGGAGACGTTATTGCCCTCTACAACTATGTGAAAGGAGGTTGTAGCAAGGTGGATGTCAGTCTCTTCTCCCAAGTAGCAAGTGATAGAACAAGAGGAAAGAGCCTCAAGTTGTATCAGGGGACATTTAGACTGGATATTATGAAACATTTCTTTATCAAAATGTTTGTCAAGCATTGGAACAGGCTGCCCAAGGAAGGGGTTGTGTCACCATCCCTAGAGGTATTTAAAAGATGTGTAGATGTGGCACTTAGGGACATGGTTTAGTGGTGGAACTCCATCTTAAAAGGTCTTTTCCTGCATAAAAGATTCTATGATTCTATTTAGTTTCAAAGTCTACATTATGGCAACCTAGCATAACACTGGTCAGCTCTGGCTTCTCTTATTACAGATTGAGGGACTGGGAAATAGTCTTCAGCAACCTTCTTTTTGATGGGGCAGGACTCCACAGCAAGCAGGATGAAAGAAGTAGGGAAACTAAAGAAATCTTGGTACAGACCAAAATTGCAAAGTCATTGTAAATAGTTCTCAGCTGAAAAGAGTTGAGCAGATTTCCTTCTGTTTACTATCCATCATGCAGCACAAGTTTCCTTCAGGAAGCTCTAGGGCTTTTATTACGCTTACCGACCACCACAACCTATGTGAAACCTGGCAGAGATCAGTGCTGTAATCACCACAGAAGGTTATGAAAAGACACTTTGCCTAAATAATAATACTGAGAGGTGAATAAATGCTTCCAGGAGTTCTGAGAAAACATTTATGCAAAGCAGGAATTGAGAAACCCTCTGTCTGCTAATGCTCTAGTGACAAGGAACAGATTATAGCTGTAGATAAAACCCTCCTGCCAATTGCTGTTGACAGCTATCAGGGCCAAGTTCAAATAGCCAGAGGGACTCTTAAAATGAACAATGCCATATAGCTGAACCCTGGCAGACAATCCCAGAGAATGTTAGATTATTTTCTGAGCACCCTGCATAAAGTGATATTTCCCATCTTTCAGAGCAGGAAATCGGGGTCCAAAATGATGAAAGCTCAGGAAGAAAATTAATAAAGCATCAACTTGTGGCAACACATTGGACATGCAAATGTGACAAAACTCCCCAGCAACCATTCTAACTATCCACCCCTAAGTAAAGAATATCACTTCCTCCAGTCTCACCTACTAAACCCCCCACACTTCAGGCACAGTGTGTAGCCCAGAACAGTCCTCAGGCAGTTTCTCTACACAAACTCAGAGTAACAGATTTGCCTGGAGAATCCACTACCTACTTCAGTGACACCAATTCCATCTCCATTAGTCAGAGAACATTTCTATGTGTCACTTTTTTTTTCTGCAAAGAGCCCTTTTAAGCTGTCAATTCATTGCCATCTGTCAAGGAAACCACTATGTGGCATCACCCGGAAAAGCAACTCGGCATCACAGAAGCCTCAGTGGAAACATCCCACCCACCCAGAGCTCTGGGAGACAAGATCTTCTCCAAGTTGGATGCTCTTCTCTAAATTCTCATTTCTGAGGTTGACTCCACTAATGAAATAACTTTTCAGCTGGATCTTCACTACTGATTTTTGCCAGCTTAGTTGGTGCCAGCTCGAGGAGTTATGTGGAGGACAGCTTTGTAGTGAATAGAGCCACAGCAGAATGGTCAAAGCAGATCTATGTATTGCTGGGGTGATTTCTTATTCTAATGAACTGCAGCAAAGAGCAGTGAGAGTCCTAAACTGCATCCACATGACTCAGGTAAATTACAGGCAGGTCTGGGATCTCTACCAGCTCAGAAGCAGGTATGGCACAAATCAAAATTATATAGTGACTTTACTATGGCACCCAGCTGGTGCTCAGCAAGCACTACGAACAATAACCAGCATCACCCTAACACAACATGGCTTTGAGCTTGCTCAGCCCATGCCCTTGAGCCAGCATGCGCTCCCAGATTATACTGGGAGACTTACCAGTACAATACTGATAAGTATGACAACTCCAAAGCCTTAAGTGAAAGTGTGACCAAGGCATGATGTCCCTAGAGGAACTACAGGTAGGAGACTTAAAACCTTCCTTGGCCACTCTCTTTTGGTCAACAGAAGAGAACAATGGACTCATTCTCCAGGGCTGCAAGTTCACATGAAAAATGTGGTTTTTAAGATGCACAAACAGCTTTAAAAACTTGGTTTCAGTTTTGAAAATTTTTCCCTTGAATGAAAAAAAAAGAGGCTTTGAGCCAAAGAACAAAGCTTTCGCCATAAAACTTTAATAAAGAACAAAGAATATCTATTTCATCTCTCCAAGGTGTCTACAGCATTACATAGAAAGGCATTTCAGTGGCTATTAGCTGACTAGTTACACTGTAGTTTGAGAGACTCATTACAGTGCTCTACAATTATTGCCAGCTCATACTAAATTATTGGCTTCTCTAAAGCTGAGAGATGTAAACAGCACTTAGGAGACAAAGACCTGCCAGTGTCAAGCTAATACAAAACCAGTAACTTCCCAGTCTATGAAACAGCACAGTCAAATGCGTGTCCACTCTCTAGCATCAGCCAGATCACTTCACCTTCCATTCAAGCAGTAGGACGAATCAGAGGTCTTGCATGGGTGTGGCTGAAGGCTGTGATCTGGCAATACATCATCCAAAGCAGCAATACAAATGTAAAAATATTCCTCAACCTCATGCCAATGCTTGTTTACATCCCAAACCACGCCCCTGTCCCTCCAGCACCAGTTTTACAGCTTAGCTGAGGACCAAAAACCATTGCAGGAAATGGAATGGACTGCTGACCAGTGGAGCTGGCGAAAGGGAGGAGGGAGGCTCCCTCTTATAAGCTGACACTATTACCTATGTGGCATGAAATCACAGCTTGTTTCTGAGCAAAACTCTAGCAGACCATCATTGGGTTAACTTTGCTTCTTTGGCTATGAGCTGCAGGCTACCTGGAGGGGAAGCTTAGAGCCCTGTCTGACAACTAGCCGTGTCACCTGCCTCTCTTCCAGGACATGCAGAGAGCAAATCAGAACAAGCCACTTGCAGCTTTCCTGGTAGCTACTGAGGGAGCTGCAGTCAAGGTTTTGGGGAACAGGAATTTGAGGTTATTTTGATGTAAGAGACAATGAAGTTATTTTTTCCAGCAGCACTGGAAAAAATCAGGATGGCTCATGCCATGCCACTGCTGGAGCCCAGGTGATATGGAATAAAACCACCAGTGCAGGTGACTGAAACGAAGCAGTAGAAACAAATCCCTGAGAACACCCTGTGCAACCCTGGGGCAACCTGATGCTTTGGTTTTGTCAAAACCAATGTTTATAACGTAAAAACCATTCCTTCAAAATATCTCCAACCAGCTCCTCTGACACACCCCCCACTACACCCCTCCCCAGGATTAGGTACCTTTCAGAAAGTCATTTCTTGCAGAAAAAAAAAAAAAGGAAGAGAAGCTCACCAGCAGGAAGTCCCTGCAAACCCACCTGCCCCCAGCCCTGCTAATTGCCAACACCAGGGGCAAATCATT
Organism: Athene noctua; assembly: GCF_965140245.1. Classification (NCBI taxonomy): domain Eukaryota; kingdom Metazoa; phylum Chordata; class Aves; order Strigiformes; family Strigidae; genus Athene; species Athene noctua. Next base: position 17,076,437 of record NC_134048.1, read on the forward strand.
AACCACTCCAGCCACACAGCAGCTCAGAGCCCAGGTTTAAACTCTCCTCCATCTTCTCAGATGGCCTTTACCACCTCCAGTTAACCCACAGGCCTCAAAGCAGCCCAGTTTCTGCCGCCACATCTGAGCGCCCCTCCAGGGGCAGCCCAGCCACCCAGCCCTCCCCACACAGCCTACAGAGGTGCTTCACAAATACCCCAACACATTTGTTTACAGAGAAGTGATGAGCAGAGGGCTTGTTTAAGCTTGTACCACCTCAGATTAACAGACACCATCAGTCAGACTCTCAGAAATAGTCCCCTTGTATCCTACCTTGCAGTTTTCAGCAGCACTGGCCTCATTCCTCCTCAGGGGGATCAGCTTGCAGCAGGGATTTGCAGTGGGGCAGCACCTTTTGTCTCACAAGGTTAGGGCTGGCACAACTTTGCTCTTTTCCCTCCTGGAGCCTTATAAGCCTTCCCCAGCACTGCCCTTGTGTCCTGCCTCCTTTTCACCACCTGTGTCGGGTTGAAGGCTAACAACCCTCGAGTCCAGGCTCACACACACACACACCCCCCTCCCCCCCAGGATAGCATTTGCAGATGCTGCCTGCCCACTGGAGAAGCAGCCGGCTCTGCCAGGCAAGATGTGGCAGTTTTTCAGCTTTCTGTCCTCCCCTGTCACCTCAGGACCAGTCTCTTGATCTCTCTGGTGACCCCAGTGGGCAAAGTAATTTTGGGCCCAGCAAGCTAGAAGCACAAATAGTGCAGGCAGAAAACATAACACACGTAGAAAAAATTACATCAATTTTTAAAATGCAATTAGAAACGACACCAAAGCCACGATAACTTCTGGTCTCAGCTTCACGGATATCTTTTCAGGGCAGAGCTCAGTCCCCAGCACACAGCAAGGTGGTGGTTGTTAATCACAGTTTCCCCTCATCTACAGCCCAGGAGAGAAGGTTAAATGCCAGCAAGACCTTATCTTTTGCCAAGCAGCCATTTTGGGTCTCTGTGCAGGGTGTTAGCAACATGGTGATGAATAAGGGAATGTTTCTCCTTGGCAAGGCTCTCCATCATGTTAAATGAAGGCTTGACAGGCTTTGCTGTGCATAGCCTGCCCTGCGTGTTGACTTCAGCAAGGAGAGAGCAGCAGCTCCCCTTCCAGGGTCAAGGTTTCATGTTGGCAGTAGCAAAAACAACAGCACAAGGGCTTAGAGAAAGGAAGGCAGACAGGCAGAGTAGGTAGGATAATTATTAGAGAGATACACAAGTCCAATGGGTTCAAAAGGTGGATTTTTGCTGACTCTCATTAGTAGGGAAAAAGTTAAGGTCTGATCCTCATTTTAACTGATCTTCACTGCTGCCAACCTCTCCTCCTTTCTTCTCTCCATCTCATGCCTTACAGGAAGCAGTTCTTCTGGTGTATTTATTATTTGAGTGTATTCAGCAGAGATAACCACCCTCATTTCCCCACTGTGTCTACTCTCCTCCAGGTTAGTGGGGTGATAACCAGGTTAGGGGGTACTAACCAGGTTAAGGAGATGTTTGTGCTCCTTGGAAGGTACAGAGCATGCAAGGGTAGGGTGGCTTCTTGAGAAAGGACTTCAGAGCAAAAAATATGCACCCAGAAAGTGGCTGACTTGTTGGACTGAGAGTGACCTGCAGAGACCTGATCTGCTCTGTAGGAGTGTGGTGGGAGAGGGACCCATTTATTTATTTTCTGTCTTATTTTGATTTTTTTTCATATTAATGTAAGTTAACGGTTCCAGTCTGCAGTCTAATAAATGCTGGCTTTAACTTTTTAAAGCCTGTTTAGGTTTCTGATGTGTTCACAATAAAGGAAATGTTTAAGCAGCTCCCAAAAATAGCCCTAAAGCTTTATCTGCATTCTCTTCGCAGGTCCCCACCCCATCTTCTCACCTTGGCTAGAATTGCCTCCCTCCCTTTTTGCTCTTCTCCCCTCCTTTCCCTCCTTAGTGTTAGCAGTTAGCAAACCAGACCATGCACACTATATATAGCTTGCTTCACCTTTAGGAAATAGTATTCCAGGTGCTGTTGTATCATCCCTTCAATCAAAGTGTTGCAGAAGTTCATATCAAACCCTCTTACCCTTGTTGCTGTTTTCTTGACACCCTCTAAATACAAATAAGGCAGCCCTGTCTCACGGAAGCTAAGCTGACAGCTAAACTAGTGGTATAACCCAGTGCAACCTACCCATGAAGAGGTTTGAATAATATTTTGCTTTGCAAATAGTGTTTAACAGAAGATTTCTCAACACAAGCTTTCTGCAATCCTTTGTAGATGCAGCCAAGGCTATCCTGTGCTGTCCTGGCCCATGTGGTTTCAATGTGCATGGGTAAGGTGATCCACTGTCAGTCATGACAACTACTTCACCTTCCAGTAAGGTATCTTTTGTGGTCCCCAATATGTGAAGGGTTCTGCATGAAACTGAATGCACAATTTGTCCTAAATGTAGAAATCATACCTACAGGGAGATAAATAGCTTTCTGTCAGGTAGGGAGAAGCTAATTTGAGACTTTCACTAAAATTATACAGAATGCAAAGGTAAAAGGTTCTTGTTGAAGCAGCTATAAGATAACAGAGAAGAAAAATAAGTGTTATAAAACATATCGATCTATGTTTGTGGAATAGACTATGCTGGTTCCACAAAAAGTTAAGAAATTAGTCCACCTCCCAGAGAGGAATATTAATATTTGTAAATAAGTATTCCCACTGCTAATTTATGTCATCAAATTCTGTCATCATTCCTCACTTTTAAAATATTTTCATGATGTCTTAATTTTTCTAAAGTCTTTCATGAAGTTAGGATGAATAAGACACAATGGTGGTGAGCATTCTTTTTAATATTAATGGCATAAAGCTGTTGAACTAGGAAGTTGATTATTATTCTGTGGGAACAGAGGCAGTTTGGACAGCTAGATTGGTGCCATTAGAAACAAAATAAAACCAAAGCAAAACAAAGAATCCATTGCAGCAAAACAAAGACAAACTTTTGCTAGGTCAGCTCCTGTGCATTGCCTTGGGGAAAATAGATGCCTCTGTTGATTTTGCAGTTTTTATTCCTTGGTTCAGGAGGCATTTGGGAGGAAATTATGGATGTTTTCACTTGTATGAAGTTTCATTTTCAACTGCTCTACCCACATGAGCTTTGCACAAAAGATTTCTCAGGGACCCCTTTTGGTTCTCATGTGCTGAGGGGGAGAGTTCAGCAATCAGCTCTTCAGGATGGTGTGGAGGAGGATGATAAAAAAAAAAATCATTCCTCATATCTTAGGTTAGGAGGAGATTCCCGGCCTGGATGCACTATTTCAATTCATTGCTTGGTACTTAAATCATAACCATGAACTGAAGCTAGTGGCTTCGCATCCAAGATCTGCTCAGACTCAGTCAAATTAATCCATTTTTGAACTTTACATTTGTGTTATTACTTCTTTCCACAGTCATGGAACTAAAAAAGCTCATTCATATTTTTCATTGCTGTTTGCTGGTCAATATGGAAGTGTCAGAAAGGTGTCTGCAAGACATGTCTTTGAATTCTCCAGAGTATTTGATGTGTTGTACTTGGACTAACACAACAGTGCTATATCCTATACCTGAGAACATTCCTGGTATCTTAGGAATGGAGAGATGCTGACAAAGAACCTGAAAGGGTAAAGAACACATGGGCACGTGCATGAATAGCTCACAGACCCTCATCAACAAATGTATTCTCCTCCCTGGCAGTTTTCTGGTCTTTAAAGTCTTCTCACTGTGATCCACTATGTCCTGGCTAAGTTTTATCAGGCATTGCCAGATGGTAGTTTTCCAAGGATACTCTAATTGCCTGGGGAATGGAAACTATGTCCTCACTAGCCTCTTGCATAGCATAACAACAGAGTCATCACTGCTTAGATCTGACCTAGTGCCATTAGAACAAAATTCTCGACATATTATTAGTAGAGCATTTCACAATGCTCAGCACTTCTGAGAAACCCTTTCAAAGAGGTCTTTTCTTTTACATGCCCCACAGGTTTATGGGAAAGGAGAGAGGACAGTACCTGACAGCACCTGCTGAAACCTCAGGGCAACAGGATACTGCTATAGGAGTAAGAAACTTTAGATATAATCCTCCATTTGCTCATTAATTTTCTTTATTTACTGCTCAAATATGAATTGATGGGTTGGTGGTGTGCAGTGTTTCTTTGGGGGGGCTGCCAATGCAGTAATGAAATGGGTGCCCTGCCTAGCCAACCAACAACCATTGTCCCCTCTGTCTCTGGTCTTTCATAGCCTGAGGCACAGTCTGTGAGTCTCACAAAATTTCCTTGTTCAGCATGATGGATTTGTTCCCTCTTTATGTCTTGTAACACGGCTGTACAGTCACTGGAGAGTCAGGTTTGCCCAGCACTGTTTTGGAAGGTGGATTTCCTGCCCAGTAAAAAAACCCAAACTCCACAAACAACAAAAAAAGCTCAAAGACCAGGTGGCTGGAGAAGGCAGAAGGGCAAGTGGACTTAAAATTTGCAGCTGAACAGTTTGAGAGGATTTGCCAGGTGCTGGCACACACCCAGTGGGACCAGCAGCACCTGCACATCAGCCTGGCTTCACCGGCAAGCGCAGCAGGGTGGAGGGAAGCAAAAACGCAAGCCACAGTGAAGAGCTGAAAAGCCAGCTGGGCAAAGGGAAGGGAGTGTGAGTAGATGGGGAGAGCCGTGACACTCCAGTGCCCCAGCAAAGCCAGCACAGTTTGCAGCCTGCCAGAGGTTTGCAGTGTGCATGTCCACATGTTTACCATTAGCACAGAATGGAGTCTCAGCTATGAACCCTCATCACAGGTGATTGGGACTACATACGTAGGCTGATGGATGTCCAGCTCTTAGGTGCCTCAGTGTCCAGTGAAAGCTCTAGGTAAGATTGTGAAAGATCACGTAGACCTAAATTTATATTATGGCAGGATTATATGATTTAGAATAAGTAAAAGAAAAGCATGCAAAAAACTATGCATGTAGCTCAGAGGAAGTAAGAGTAAATGAGCTCTCACAACTGGCCAGGCCAGGCTTTGCTAGCCCTCTTCTCCAAATGGAAAGGCAGCAGTGTCTTGTTCCTTCTTTCTTTCCTTTCTTTGCACGTTTCTACCCTTCAAATCTTGGACATCACAGAAGCTGAAGTGATGTACAGTTTTACTCTCAACCACAGCCTGGAGAAAAATTGATGTTACATCAGAATTAATCTAGAGCACTACAGTGAAGAGAGGTCTGCAATTTTCAGGTCTAATCAAAATACGAGTTTTTTAAAGAACTTTGGATGTCTTTTTTTAGCTATTTTGGGAACCTCCAGGCAGTCACTGCCTATTCTCAGTGTCAGAGAGTGTTAAAATTATTCCAGTAAAATGAGAAATCTCCTAAAAATTCTACCATGCCTTGAAATGATACAAACTGTGATAAATGCTGAAAAAGTTTGATTCCTTTCCCACCACTTTTCATATTTATGCACTTCTAGTTTCAAGTGGCCCAAGGAAGAAAGTTGTGAAGTTATCATTCCTCCAGATGCCTTCAGCAAGTCTGAAATGGAAATCCTATGGCAAAGGCTGTGCCTGAAGTATGTCCAACTAGGAAAACTTTAGCTGAACAGTGAGATTATTTTAAAGTGCTTATCCAAATTGAATCCGAAAACTTTTAGATAGTTTTAGCACATCCTTGAAGCCATGCTTTACAATGACACAAACATGACACAGTGCATCCTGTTGCCATCTTCCTGCTTGGTTGATGATCAAAGCTCTATGACAGGTTTTGAATGTTGATTTCTGTAGAAACTTTTAGAGAAAATGCAAAGTTTGTGGGGAAAAAAAAAACCACTTTAAAAATCCTGTTCATTGGCATGTTCCCTAAAATAAAATAGCAGTCCTTTTTTCCCCCCAACGGCCGCAGTGAATGTAGCATGTGCAGACTCATGAAGGTGGAGAATTGCTATTTGAGGTGTTCACATAGGAGCTAATCCCTGTCCTGCTGCTGTCAGCAGCTCTGTTGAAGTTAATTGACTCAAAAATTAAATTTAAGCCAAGGAACTCTGAGAACGTGTGTTCCATGTCTTAGCTAGGAGAAAATGGCAAAGAGTGGGTGGACAAGGAGCGGGTGTTTTGCTTTGTAATAAACAATAGCTAAAGGAGAACACCTGTGGGCACCGTGGGCTCAAGGGCAATGTGGTAGCACAGGGCAAGTGGCTGCTGGGTGTCACTGGGACACTGGAGGGCTCCTGGGCCAGGTCTGTGCAAATGGATGAGGGAGTGGAGGAAAAGTCAATATAGTTTAGTCCCCATTGCTTTCTTATTCCCTATCTCATTTTTTGTTATTAATTTGTATCATTTCTATGTTCTTTTGTCCTCCATGTTAATTTGTTATTCTATTAGCTGTGGAGGTGGCTTCACAACACAATTAAGGAAGAGAAATCAACATTCCCAACCTGCTGGGTTGTACTTGCTCTGTTAACTGTCTTTTGAAAATCTGTATTTAATTAATATAGAACATTAGGATGCCATTTTGGAAGGTTGTGAGACTGCTCTGTCTCACATCCACTGAACTGTTTATTGATCTTTTAAGATTGCCTGCATTTGTAGTAATTTTTGATGCATTATGTTTGCGTTTATGTCAAAACCAAAATAACAATGAAAGGCAAAAGGAGAAAAAACTCCCAGATTTTCTTTTTTTTTTTCCTCTGAAAAGTAACAGATATTTACAAACTGCATGCCTCTTATTTCCTAGGTACAAACAACAATAGATTGACCTTTGAATATGTCTTTGTCCTAGGCATTAATTTGTTCTGCTTAATTATGGGATTAGTATTCTTTACGGGGACATTGCTATCTTTTTTTTTTTTTTTTTTTTCAGACATGTTCTACCTTCATGCTATGGAAATGACTGATTGGACTGATTCCCTCTGTACCGAAGAAATGCTACTCCCACTCCTCAGGCATTATTTGTGCTGGAAATACTTGTCGGAAATTAATGAGAAGCCGTACTGAAACAAGGAGCCAAACAGAAATATTTGAGACTATAAAACCAAGATCTTAAACCAAGTCATGAGAATGCACTGACCCAAGGTTTTCTTTTCCTTTTTTCACAGGCAGTGAGTAGGTAGCCTTGCAGTACATAAAAATACCTACTTTAGGGTTAGGGGAAGACTTTACAGTAGTGCCTCCATTTACTAGTGTCTCTAATATTGGTGTCAAATTGCTGTTCCTTCTGCCCCTGGGACAACTCAGGCTTCCCCATACCACCCCACTCCTGTGTCTCACTTGGGAACCCAGAGAGAAATCTTTAGCAGAGATGTGACCACAGCAACCATAACAGCTATCCAGGTGATGAGCTTTGATCGCTGCCACGCAAGCATGAGGGCAAACCTGCGACCTGAAAGGCTCTTCACTCTTTTGTCAATCACTCTTGCATTTTTAATAGGCACCCTCAAAGCAGATTTCACAGGAAGTCAGGGCATCAGGCCAACGCTATTAAGAATGTAAATACAGCAGTGTTTCTTTTCCACTGCTTTCTAATTGCCTTTGCCCTCTGAGAAGACAGCTGATGTGAAGAGGGACACATTACTATGAAACCAGCTGGGTCTAAATCTAGGCTAATAAACCTTTTCAGAGACCCCATTTCATAACACAGTGATGCAAAAAGAAGAGTTCATCCAAGAGTTAGGAGCTTAGCTAATACTTGCCCTTCCTAGAAATGATCATAGTGGGTTACGTTCTGCTCCCACATAGGTTTTAATGGTAACAACATCAGAGGGAAAAATCTACATATTTACTGGTATAAATCTATAGTGCAAAACCCGCAGTGCGGCTATTCAGTTATTAAATATACAGTTGTGGAAACCAGGAGAGTGGGTTTCTTCCTTCTGCCTAGTGAGTCCTGCTGGGGTGGGACATAGGTGTCTGGACAGTTGTCCTCAGCAAATCCTGCTCCCATTGCCAAAGAAGACCTGCCTAAATTGCTAGCTGAATAACAAAACCAAGAAGATTTGTGCCTGAACCCAAAGAAACAAATGAAGACCCTGAATCTGCAAATCTTTATGTGCAGGAACATTAACTACCAAAAGAAGATGGCTCTCTGAGCTCAGTTGTTCCTTACATGCCTCTTTCTGCTCCACCAAGGACACAGTATAAATAGTGAAATATCCAGCTTAAGAAGGAGGGAAGTTTCCATGAAACAACTTCAGGGTCATTCATTTCTCTGTAAATCTAAGCTTTTCAATAAATAAATATATAAATAAATCATTGCTGCGATATACAGTTACCAGCTATAAAAATAAATAAACAGCCAGGGGCATGGAGGAGCCCTGCTCTCTGACATTCTGTCACTCCTCGGTGGTACTTGCTCCTTCACCTTCAGATCTTCCTTTCCTCTTTGGCTTCTACTTGATTTTCTCTGCAAATTGTATTTGACATTTTGCATGACAGATGTATTATGAAAAAAAAGATGTCATTGTCCTAAAATATTCTAGAAAGCCTGTTCCAGTTCTTTTTTAATTCATATGTAAATGCAGTTGTATGATGAGTAAAGGTTTCCTCTAGGTAGGTCTGAAGACCCTTAAAATTCATGAGCCTTTTTCTGAGGCAAGACTCAGGTGCACATCTGTCACTATTTCAATATTTTATGGCTTCTCCCCCTATGTTTTTTTGCTTCTAAGTTGCTGTTTGCTCTTGAAATTGCTGAATCGTCAGCGCAATACTGCTAAATGAGCTGTTCACCTGAATCAAAATTGTTGACCATCTGGAATCCTGTTTGAAAAAAGAACCCAGGTTGGGTATATGAATAACGATCCTGATTTCTCGCCCTGGCCTCCAATGAGGCAGAAAAAGATACACTGTCAGGGAGATGACTGAGAAAGGTTGTTATCTGAATTAGTGATGGGCTGTGATTATCACGTCCTCCGAGCTGCCTTCCCTTTTCTGATTAGCAGATGCCTTTCTGTATGAAAGCACCAGCCACTATCTTCATCTCCTTGAAGACAGCTGCAGCTCTGCAGGGCAGAAGGACCAAGAGAGCTGCAGCTGCATCACCCCTCAACAGTGACTCTAGCGCTTACTGAGCAGAGGCATCAACAGCATCTCTAAGACTGATGTTTGCGTTGGCTATACATTACGCTCACTGGCATGGGAATTACATAAAGCAGTTCTCACTCAAGCAAGTCCTTTGCCAAACGGTCTCTTTGCTCATGAAGCTTTTCATAATAAAAGGGTCCAGGGCTGCTTTGAATTTACTAAAGCAAAAACTTTTCACTAGAGAGCTGGGCTGAAGGTTTGAGATAATAATAATTGGAGGCTATTTACAGCAAGAGGATGAGGAGTGGTATATTCTTGTCATCTCCGGTATGTACTTCATTGCTTCTCATGAGAACACAGCTGACAGCGAAAAAAACCTGACATTTTCATGCCAGTGTATATTTTATGTTGCAATGCAACCAGTATATGCATTTTTCCACAGTGAAAATTATTCTTGATTTTCCCTTTAATACTCAGAAATGAAGGGGAAGGAGAACTGCTTAGGAAACTCAGCCTGAGATTTCTAGTCACAAGATACTACAACAACCTTAGTCTCTTCCAGTTTGAAATTAAGGAGATCATCCTCTGGTTTATTTTTGGCCATGTAAAAAGCTATCAAGAAGTGCAGACAAACAAGCAAACAAGTTCCAAGAATTCCCATACTTGTTGGTAAAGACACACTCCCACATGTTTCTTGTTTCTCAGCACAGATCAATAAAATGTTTACACACATACATAAATTATTGTTATATTAAGACCTGTCGTGGTTATTTCCTCCACCATTACCCGTTGGATATAATGAGTTAAGGAAGCATTTGTGTCAATACTGGAAATGGCCATCGGTCACAGTGATGGTATTGTTTTGAATGAGCACTTTCAATCCAGCTCTGGAGAACTAGAGACAACAGCAAGGACAGCCCAACGCAGAAGGCGAGTGCAGAAATGGCCTCTTACTTTTTCCCCACTCTGGCTGATGTAAAATGCATCTCTCTGTATACGACCTGATGGGGCTGCACTTAAACACACAGAGCTCTGAATATCTGTGTGTCCAGAAAGTCCCTGGAGCCAGTTTTAAAACATGTCAGAAGCATTTTCTTGTTAACCTGAAATTCTGTATCCATAAAAAAGTCACAGTCTCATTCAGATAAACCAGTCTGAGCACTTTGCTTCTTGTTCTTGTTCCCTATTTATTTTTCAGGTAACAAGTCACAGCACAAAATTTCTTGCTTGAACAGAGTCTTCTGAGACAGCTGCTGAAACAGAGCTGAAATATTTCAGTCGTATTTCTGGAGGTCTCTTTTCCTTGTTGCTATAATTTTCTGCACGTCTCCCCCCCACCCCACGCCCCCACCAATTCTCTCATTGTCTGTGCAGTACACTCCAACCCAGTGCCCTCTTGACTGAGTCTACTGCCATAGGTTACTTGTCTGGAACAAAACTCAGGCTCCAGCAGAAAAGTAATAGAAAAAGGGAGAGGCGGCAGTGAGAGACAAAGACTCTGAATGCTGCTATGAATTTTCTCCTTCTGTCTGTACAAAAATTCAGGGTGTAACACATCCTCCTGACTGGTCTGGCAATGAAATAAAAGAGTATAAAGCAGTTCCCTCTCCCTTTGCTGGGTTAATTGTGGGGTTCATTGTTTCACTCGTTCATGGGAAAGGAAGTTTGTCTGCATAACTGCTGCTTCCTATGCCTCCGAGCTGGATAGGCAAGGAGAAAGCAAGGTATGGAGTTGATACGAAGCAGAGTCCCCACCTACGCATCCACCGCTGCAGCAAAACCAGTGCTTTGGGAGAAGGGCAGTGCTGCAGGAAGGAGCTGGCAGCAGCTCACTGCTAGCAGGGAGGGAGCAAGAACTGACTGAGTTCTCTTGCCTCTTCCCTGGAGGGAAGCGCACGGTGGTCCAAGACTGGAGGGAGCAGAACCGCCTGGGTCTCCTACAGCACTCCAGGTTCACTGTTCTGGGGGAAATGGCCCTCTTTATTTTACCTTGTAAAATGCCACAGATAAAATTTAACTCTCTGCTGTCCCTTAGAGACTACCATAAATGAAGTCAGGGACCTTGCTCCCTGTCTGAACCCCTGGAGTGACATCCCCCATCCTGTTGCACAAAACACAGGGAAATTTGCAGTGTTAAGGTCACCCTCCATCTCCCTCTTCCAATTATTTCTCTGAAAGAGACAAATTTTGTTCCAAAGAAGTAACTTACAGCAGCAGTCAGTGCAAAGGACACTCGACAAAGTGTCAAGCATACTGCACAGAATGGCTTCAAAAAGCATTAATAAAAAAGAACTGTAGTGAGATATATTTTGCTCAAACAGTCTATGTAGTGACTCATGGGTGGGTTTGTGGCTTTGTCTGATAAGGGGACTGCTGCTGATAATGGCCTCCTGATGCTACTTAGCTGTAAGAAACCAGTATAAGGCTGATCAGGACAAAGAGATGATGCAGCTGTTGTAGAGAAAACTGCAGCATCTCCCTTTCCCTTCCATTATTATATAGTCCATAATGGTGAGTGGATGTCAAGAGCCAAGAAGTGAAAATATTGTCGATATCTTACCCTATTTTGTCCAGGGACAGTTGGCAGTTTCTTTTAAATTTTTTGTGTGAGTGGGGAGAAGAACTGTGACTTAATGGAGAAAGAATGGGGATCTATTTCTACATTCTGTCTCTCATCAAGCTATGCATCAGAGATATAGAGTTTCCCCACGTTAATTCACTTTCACACTGCCTGTGACTATTGTGACCGGGTGGTGACAGTGCCATCCCAAATTTCCTTCACTAAACATCCAAATGGATATCCTCCTAGCATGGAAATGAGCAGTGCACACCCTTCCTATCTGAGATTCTCGGTCCCCCTGGGGCTCTCAGGAGTCTGGGTGCTGCAGAGGTGTGCTTGCTGTTACACGTGTCGGGCACGCGCCTTTGGGCAAGCAGTCTCAGCTGAGGCTGGGGTCATGTTAGGTGTTTTGCCCTTACTTCAGCTTGGTGACCAAGATGAGTTAGAGAGGTAGGTACAGTATTTGTTCACACAGTTGTACTAGCAACTTAAGTATAGGTGCAGGTTGTGACTGTAACCTAGCTGTGTCCAAAAACTCTGGGAAGAAAAAATGCAGCCATTACACCCTAGCAATGTGGGTGTAAAAACTTCCTTTTTGGATATGGTAGGCAGTAACAGCAACAGAAGCCCATCAAGTGTTAAAGCTAGAATCCACTGGACTTGTCTGTGACACTGTGGAGAGCACTGGCAGCTGGGGTCACATGGGGTCTCTCTGCTCTGAAAGGGGAAATAACAAATGGGAGGCAGTATTCATTTTGGCCTGCATATATCTGCCCTTTAGTACTATGCCCTCTGCAGCAGGGATCTGGGAATCTCTGCTACATCCCTGTAGTTCACTCATATTCTTTTCACAATACCATCTGCTATACTGAGTGTTAAAAAGGAAAATCAAATCTCTAATCCACTGCTACTGTGTGAGCAGAATCCCTCTCAGGGCATTAGCTCTGTCTTGTCAAGGTAAACAATGTGCCCTTAAAAGGTGCCTCCGGCTTTGGGACAAAGGAGCAACGAAAACTGAATGCCACCCACTCCTGCCCTATGTGCTCTAAACTAGGGGACAGGCCCAGAGGAGTGCGAGTGAAATGTCACACTTTGGTGTGTGCCAGGCTGGAGGAGGGTGTAGTCATAAGAAAGTAATACTTCAAAACCTCCTTTGTTTAATCCCAAATATTTTTTTAAAAGGACAAGCAGTTCTGCAGTCTCTCAGAAGAAAGAAATCCCAACCTTCCCCTTACTGTGAATTTCCTGTGTGCCTCTTTGCAACAGGGCTGTGTGTTTGTGAGGACAGATATACCCCCGTCTCCACACTAATCACCACCCCTACAGTGCCTACAGCTAGGAAAAATAAAGCAAAACCACATAAAATCAGAATTCCCAGCTGTTGTAGTATTTAAAGGTCTTCCCAAAGCCTGATCTCTCAGAGTCCAATGAAACAATAAGATTCCCATCGTGTTTCTTTCATGAATCTCCAGCACCAGTGACTTCAGATGTACCCATGGAAAAAATTATTTTGGGAACATTTGGGTGAGAAGAGATGGAATGCTTGCACTGGGAAGAAGATGATTAATAATACAGTTTCCTCCAGTAGCTTAAGGGTTTTCTCTTGTTTTCTTCTGAATGAGCTTTGTTGGTCTTGCAGCTGCTGGATGGCAGAAGTTGATTTACTGGGGCAAGGGCCCCCCGTCCCCTCCTGAGTCCGTGCTAGCTGCGATGGCTGTACAGATTTCCCTTTAAATACATGGCTGCATATGCGTCATGGATGATGCCCCCTTGCTTGCTGGCAGCCCTCTCTGCAGATGCAGTAATTAATCATCGAGTGACAGTGTGGCAGTGCCCCTCATTGACTTCAGGGTGATTAAGAAGGGCTCACTTTCTCCCTGCTTGAAAAAGAAAAGCAGTGAGGTGAGGAGGGCTTCTCGCTTTTGAAAATGTTGCTTTGGGACTGCTGGAAAATCCTGCATTTCCAATGACTCAAATTTCCAATGCCCTTTTCCATACAGAAGTATCACTAAATACTCTGCAAACCAGCAGGCTGGGACTCGGGGAATGTGCAAACTCCGGTCCTGTGCAACTTTTCCATTCGCCAACCCCCTGAGGCTCTGTCCTGGGCATTGCCTGAAGAGGCAAACAGCAAGCCCAGCATATTGTATGGCCACCAGACACCAAGCCATTGGAGAAGCTCTGTGGTACAGCAGAGGGTTTTTCTGGAGGAGGAGCTTTTATTATTCTGGGCCAGATTATTTTGCAGCTCCCTGAGGTATTAAAAATACAGTTGCCACTACTGAATTTTGGTATTTCTAAGTGCTAATCTAGTGCTGGAGGCGAAGAGGAACAGGAAACTGTTTTCCGTGGCATGCATTTAAAATCAGTTCCTGAACGCCTGAGTTTGGGCAGATCTCCCACCCAGCTAAATGAGAGATTTTTCTGGATAAGTATGTTGCCATTTGGCTATAAGCTGCTATTAAGAAATAGAGCAGTTTTCACTCATGAATATGCATGTGTCTATATTGAAATGTGTATACTATCAGCATACAACTTTGCAAATCCTTTATTTCAGTTTGTACTGGGGAAATGAGGCAGCTGGTCATTAGTTCACCTACCAGCACACACATTTATCCAATGATTTACACAAGGCAGTAGCTGTGTCAGTCTACCTGTGCCAGCTGCTATTATTCTGCAACTATTTCATATAGGAAAGAAGCATTTCTCATCCTAGTAGTAACTTTCTTTCACCTGCTTGCCTGGGAAATGGCTTTTTCATTTTCTGTTCTTTTAAAGATCTTGGTATTATTATTATTATTATTAATCAGAAAGAAAATCAATTAGACAATTTTCACTAGGTACATTTAAACACAATAATAGTGAAGCAACTAACATGCAGATCAAGTATATGGTCGAAAGCATCACTCTCTATCTGCCCTTCCTTTAAGTACCTGTTGTGGAGGTAGGCTCTTAGAGGTGGTCTACTGGGCTGAGAGCTGCCCAGCAGTCCTCGTGTGTGGAGGAGGGAGAGGCTGGGACCAGGCTCTCAGGAGTCATGGACCACTTCTGTTGTTTCAGATCTCCCTTTGATGGTTGCTAAATCAAAGCTAAGTATTGCCTGAAATGAGTTTGGTACCATACAGACCAGTGTATGAAGAAAATAAACTCCCGGTATGGCAGATGGAGCTGTACAATGGTGTAAACCTCCACGTTGCCCACATCAGAAGTTGGTGTCAGCCACATGGTCACAGCAGTGGCAATCACACATCTATTCTGTGTCAGGCAACTACATATAAAAATACAGATTCAAAGGTTTTCACACAGTCAGTGACCATGGGAAGGATACATTCTAGGATTTGTGTTCTTTGGAGGATTTGCAAGCAGTTGTATTTATTTAGTTTTAACCTCTTGCCCAATTAATCCATTTTAGCTTGTTCTTTAACCTTAGCCTATTTTCTCTTTGATTTGTTCCTTAAGTCTGATTTCATTTTATGTCCTTAACTCTTGATCTAGGTTGTGGGGATTTTTAAAGGTGTATTTCTCTTTATTTTCAGCTTTGCTTTGCTAGTGTCAATGGATTGCTCACAACCTAATCTCAGCCTTGCTGAAGACAAAAGAGACTATTCCTCACACCCCAGGGTTTGCCAGACATTTAGAAAAGCTTCACATTGCTGGTTTTCAGTCCTCTTAGTGTTTAAGAGGATTTCAGGATGTTCTCCATTAGAAAAAAAAAAAAGACATCAGGGTGTCCACCTTGAACAACAAACCCTAATATGGACTCTCTGCTAGTTGTTGCAATTATGCTCTTCCCAAACCTTGCATGAAGTGTGTGTTATACAGACACATCCTTACTCTCAATGACCAGAGGGGCCTCGTGAGGGAGGGAAGCAATGTTTTGCAGAACTGGGCCTGAGCATCTACAGTGGTCACTGATATCTGTGGGAGCTTCAGTATCAACAATGAGCTCTTAAAATCCTCTGAGACTGATTCTAAAACACTCTCAGACTATCCTCTGAAGTGAGGATATCAGAGAATCAAAGCAAATATTAAGTTGCAAAAGATCTCTAGAGGCCCTCTGGTCCAACCCCCCTTTCAAAGCTGATGTTGGAAGTATAATCCATAGGGAATCTTTTAGTTTGCCTTTAGACACTAAGCCGATGGTGCACTTAGACCATGCTCCCAGTCTTTCCAACGAGACTTGGGACAGCTTGAAAAAGGCTTTTGAAAGGACAAGCTGAGATTCTTGCCTGACTGCATGCTTCAAGAAAGTGAAGTTCTGTGTTATTTAGTAAACTGGGCGTGAGTCACCATAAAACCCTCAGTATGGCAACAATGAACTTGAGAACACCAATCTTAAAAGCTCAACAGATATATAAGTTCTGTGCTTTGCTGGATGAAAAAGCTGAAATTCAGAACAAAGGAAAAATATTGGAGATAATTTGTGCTTTTTTTTTTTTTTTTTTTCATCTATTTATCTTGGATGAATAAATAAACCGGGGACAAATCATGGGGGTGTTTTCCTGGTTTGATGCAAAATGAAACATAATTTTCAGGTACTGATAACCCTCCTTTCAGAAGACATGACATTACTCTTAGTCTGCAACACTGCTTGGAAATGAAACTTCTGAATGTTCTGCTTGAAGAACAGCAAAATTCAGCACTTGGTATTTTTATGTTTGTCAGGTGAAATTATTTGCACATTTTGATCCAGTGTTGCTAAGACAGTCCCAAGACTGCAGATGGATTTAGAGAATATGGAATGTATCTGGAGTGGAAAGGGAACTGCTTCAGCTTTGCTCAGGACCACTGGGTCCTGCTGAGCATCAAGGTCCTGTCTCCAGATTGCACAGTCAAGCAGTAGAAGAAGTCAGGGGCTTCACATTGAGGGAGGCTGTGAATGAGAAACAGAAGCCACATTTCCATTTCTAGGACTATTGTTCTTGGGGATGCAGGACTGACCTATAGGGAGAAGCATCCAGCTTTGAAGCTTTGGCCCCAGTTCAACAAGCAGAAAGGCCACAAATGAGCTTGACCATAGTGGAGTGAAAGGAAAGAAATAGAGAAATGTGTGCAAAGTTGTCATGATTATTATTAGATCAGGAAGAAGTGTGTACAATTTGTTAATAACCTGATTATCTAATGAATTGGCTAGCTGTCTGTGTTTGGCCTCAAAAAGTAGAGATTTCCATATCTGGATGTTTGATCAGGACAAGGAAGAAGTTCATGTTGTTTCATCTAGTCATCTCAAGAAGTCAATGTGTCGCTAGAAAGGGAATGTTAATTCCATTACACTGATAGAGATTATTAAAAAATCATCATGTTCCAAGAAACTTATTTTAGCAGTAGTATATAAATATGTGTATGTGTAGATAGATAGATAAATATTTCTGCCAAACCTGTCATGTTTGTTCACACTACTTCTCAGTGTGGTTTATCGTCTCCCTCTCACCTACCTGGCCAACCACATCTCTGGGTTACGTCTTTTAGCCTACAGGCTGTTTCAGGAATAAAGGCCAACCTCTTTCAATGATGTGCTGTAGTTGTGACCTTTAGGCACATCTATACATGGTAAGATGAAGTATAACAAATGCATTGCTTGAAAGGGAGTTTCTAGCCATGCCTGTCGTGTTTATTCAAAATGCTAGCCTTTGTCCAACAGTGATTTTCAGAGTGTAGAGGGAAGGGGGCACAGAGGGGCAGAAACTGCCAGGCTGACTGCCCAGTGAAGTAGCACATCGACCTGACAGAGAGCCTGACCCACGGAGGTGTGAGACATTGGGCTGATGAAGATGGAAACAAACTACCTCTGAAGAAAGTACCTGAGAATAATCAATTTTAAAATTGCTGCCTGATCATTTTATTGGGTTCCCTTAGTTCTTGTGCAATTAAAAAATAATTATCGCTTATCCCCTTTGCACAGGTGTCTCTTCATCAGGTTCAGGATCCTCAGGCTGTCCTCTTCCACAACCTGTCTCCTATTTTCATTTTCCTCATCATATCTCAGGTTTTTCTCATCATCTTGGAAATACTGTGATGCAACCTATATTTTCTATTCAAGATGTAGAATGTCATAGATTTATAAAACTGCATAATGGTGTTTTGTTTTGCTTTCTGTTCTTGATGCTCTTACCATCCAGATTACCATTTTGGTCACAGCAAAGTCCTTAGCTGTTGTTGCTGATGCTGGGCATTCCCTTTTCCCCATCCTCATGCACTCATTGTGCTTATTACACTGAGGCTGGCTCAAGTATGGGAGACAGCAAGGTGAGGAAAGGAATGTAAATCCACTCAGCACTGTCACAACTCCAAAACTGCAGATGAAATTACTCCCCAAATTAGATTTTTCTAAAAATTATGACCACAATTATTATTTATAAATGTTGGTTGGCTTTTTGCTTTTGAAACTTTTACAGTTTGTCATATCAAGTATTTCTATGTGATGAAATTATATCAAATAAAATGAAATTAAAAGAAATATGAAAGCTGAGATTCCTAATAAAAATAGGACTGTGGAAGAAGATTCTTACAGAAAAACAAACCAAAACAAACCCAAAGTAAACTCTGTAAAGACATTAATTTTTTTTCTTCAAATTCACAGGGGCAACATTGCATATAATAGCTGTAATAATGGACAGAGCTTGCTATATTTGCCTTTCTACTGGGGTTCACAGACACAGATTGGTGGAATGGCTCTGCACCATACCAGCTGAAATCTTGATTTCAATGTTGCTGCTCAAGGAATGAAAAACTGTAGAAAGACTGAAGTCTGCTTCAACCAACAATCTAAAATTTAAAATTATTTCATTTTTAATTGCATCAGTCTAAGAAATTACCTTTAATAACTGAAAGAGAGATTTTTCCAGGAGGATTAGAGCAAGTGTTTAGAGGACAGGAATTCTTTCATAAAATTAAAATAAAAAAAATATTCCTGACAAGTCGAGTGATACTATAACACGCTACCACATTACCACATAAGGAATAAAGACTGTAGCATGAAGGAAAAACTGAGCGTTCTGTGATAGAAAAGATCTTAATCATTATTACAAAGGGGACCAAATCACTGCAGGATTTGTTAGCATCTGAAAATATTAAATGAAAAAATAAAAGCTCAGTAGAGCTTCACAGAGATATCTCTCTTGCTAGTGGGGAATCTGAAAGTACTTAAGCAGTCAGGAGTGTACCTTACATTTGTGATGCCTGTGGGCTGCCCTGATGCTATGTCTTTTTCTTAGTTGCAGTCTTCAGCAGGAAGATGTCCAGTCCTGTGGTCTAGGGGCAATTTTCCAAGTCCTGCTCTTGTATGAGAAGCCATGGTGGCAGCTGGCATCCAGATAGGGTTTCAGAAAGCCATTGGGTTCAGGTCATTGTCCTCAATACAGGCCTACGTGATGCTTAGGAGAATCAGTTACTTGCATTATGCAAGTACTGATGATGTCCTGAGCCTCCTAGAGCTATGCAGGCAGTCAGCAAGGGTTTTCCAACCCACTTAGCCGTGAATGTTCAGGTCTCTAGGTCAAAACCCTGCTCACAGCCATCCTTTGCATCTCAGCAGTCCAGGAGGAGGTGGTTGCCTCACACCTCCTGCCCTGCAAGCTCCTAGTGTGGCTGTCGTCCTTGCCCTGCACTGACCTGCCTGCTGCTGTGAAGACAGTCCCACTGCTCGCAACTGCTCCCGGGCTCTCCCATGCTGCCAAAGGCTTTTCATTGCTCCATGCCTTTCCTTCCCACAAAGGTCACCATTTCCCACTCTCCTGGCAGCTCTGCAGAAAGAGAAGGGTTCACACATCCTTAGAAACTGGCTGCCAGTTTCTAAATGGTTTAATGTCCAGTTTAAACTGCGTGATTAATTTAAAATGGTTGAACTGGCTGTTCAAACCAGAGAGTAAAAACACAGACTTGCAAAAATAAAAATCACAGAAGCAAACTCTTTGAAACTGCTTTCTCTCAGTTCTAGTAGAGCTCAAGGTATCCCAGACTGAATTTCTCATGAGATGTTCTCCTGCTGTGAAATGCATGCTGCAGGCTTGAGATAACACTTCTCAAAAAAGGATGAACCAGCTACTGATATATTAAAACAGTGGCAGGTAACTTTGATGCTGTTTAAAAAAAAAGGTCTTACATCTGCATTCTAATTCAACAAGTACGTATCTCAGTACTCCGATGAAGGCAGAGCAGCCATGTGGGACTTTGGTGTTTGTTTGGTTGCTTGCTTGCTTGCTTTTTAAAATCTGATAATGAAAAATAAAACTTGTAAAAATAAAGAGAGTGCATATTTTTACTTCCTCTGCAAATCTTTCAGTCTGGTAAGACAGGCTGTTCTTATTCCAAGTCTGCTTGAGCCCATTGCATGCCAAAAAGCCTTTCTCATCTTATTACAACAGTTTTGAACTCAGCAGGTTTCTTCCCTCATCTGGGTGTGAAGGCAATCTCAAACCTTTGCACCACTGTAGCTCTGATGATGATCTTGGGGCAGTGGGTCATACTACACAGCAACTGACCCCTGGAAAGTCCTGTTCATTTCTGTCGGAGTCTCTTTATGCTTTTCCTAAGGTTCTTATTTCTTTGCAGAGAATTGCTTTTCTCTTTGCTGACTACAATTCCTTCTTCCTACACCTGCCTGCTTGTGCCCCTTTTCCTGCCTGTCTCCCCGTGTGCCCGATGCTGCAGTGCAGGTGGCACAAAGTCCGGGTACCTGTTCCGACATCAGGAGGTGTAACTCCCTCCGAATGGAGGATGCTTCCAAAGGGAAGTTTATGCCTCTGAATGAGGCTTGCCTCTGCCTCAGGGTAATAATGCTCTGTTCAGTTACAGAAGTTCACTGTGGCCTCGTATCAGATGAACTTCTCACCTGGTGCTCTCCCAGTAAATCTGTCACTCGAAATTCCCACTTTGCTTGAATACCCCAGCACAGCACAGAAAAAAAACAGTATTTTAGGAGAGGGACTGCAAATCATGTCTCTGCCAGCCGTCAGTGTCTTGGCAAGCTTTTCCAGGTCTCTTTGACCTCCACCCTGTGCTTCTCTTTGCAGGAATCCAAACTTCTCGTATCCAGAGTATGCCTATGGCAACTCCTTATCATCTTCATTGACATATTTAGTCCATTGTCAACATCTGAGAAAGGAGAAACAGAAGCCTCCGATTATACCCAAGAATGGCACAAGCAGGGAGAAGAGAGACCACACATACCTTCTCACACATGCTGTTTTGAAAGGTTTTCCCTTAGGAGCTTCCTCTTTGTTACTCAAATCTACTGTTTGCTGCAATAAACCACTAGTCCAATTCTCAGCTGCTATGACCAGGAACAACAAAACATATTACCTTATAATAGCAAAAGAAAGATTTTGCTGAATGTGGATAAAAATCCTCAATCTTTTCTTAGTTATCACCTGGAGCAAAATTTATCATTTTCAAGTTTTCTGATTGGCTTCTGTAGACAGTAAAACTGACCTTCAATTTCATCCTTCAGAGATATCTGAAAGAGATTCATGAAAGTATAAACCCAGGTAAATCCTTCTGCTTTCAATTCATCTTTAAAAGTGCTTTTAGCTGCTATAAATTAGACCAGTTCCTCAAGCAATATCACACAATTTAGTAAAAGCATATTCCCCCCTCTGGCAGTGGCATATCTCCAGTGAGGTTTTTCCTAAAATGCAAATGTAATTTAAAAAAGGAAAGCCGCCCCCCCTCCCGCCCTTGTTTATTTTTTTAAAAAGCAACCAAAAATTAGAAGACTAAATCTGATCTCACAGTGCATTAGTGTTTTGCATCTTTATCTCATGTAGTTGCTCAGATAGTGGGTTCTCAGCCACACTTGAGAAAATATGACCTTTGAATTTTCTGTTGTGACTTTTTTAATCAGTCAGCTGGGGAAACCTTAAAAGAGAAGTTATCTTAGCTGCTTTTTTTTTTTTTTTTTTTTTTTTAGCAGGGCCCTCCTGCGGATTGGAAGCTATCAGCATCTTCCAACTGATATGCCATAGGTTTGAAAATGTTCTTTCCTAGGCAATTGCATCTGAACTTTTGGGGCTTTGCTGATGAAAGGATGACTCATTTACAAGCATTTTCCAGGATAGCAGCAGTTCTGTTCTTAATCAGTTTTGAGCAAGGAGAGCCAAGGAAATTTTAAATACTGTGTTTTCATTATAGTGTTAGGTTTTATTCATGAGATTCTCATTGACCTTTTAAGTAAGCTACGCAGCTACCATGCCAGAATTTCCAACAAACTGAGGAAGCTTTAGTGAAACTTTCATAATTCTTTTTTCCCCAAAAATCCTCTTTGGCTTCAAGTGGGTTGGGAAATAACTGTGAGTGCTTTTTATTCTGGCCTCTGCTCAAACAAAACATTATTAGGTAATGTTTCCACTTACGATTCCTATGATCTTCCTTCTCCTAGTCCCAGGCACAGACACATTCCTCATGTGACAAACTGGGAAATGTGACTTGCACTTCTCTCTGGAATGACCAGAGGTCTCCCGACAGCTGGGCAGACTTTATGCTTTTGATGCAGCATGTTTTTAGTAAATCTTTGGAGTTCTTCACATGCACAGTGGAACCCACACAAGGTGGTCTGATCTCCATTGCTCATATACTTCACCAGTATGAATGGTGTCTTAAGCTGATTTAAGACGTCCCTGAGGGATTCTGGAAGGATCAGCTGCCAACTGGAAATTCTCTGCCAGCTGGAAAAAGAAATAAATGTAAAACTAAGTATCCCAGACTCATACTCTTTTTGGGCTGCCTTGACCAGAACTTTTTTTTCCTTCTCTGTAGGACAATTAAAAGGATTGAGGTGGCAGTAAGTGTCATTGAAGGTGACAACTGATCTCCTGATGATCAGGAGATGTCCTGCTAATACTAATTTGAGTCCTGCTAATTTTATGTGTACTGCACCAAAGTCACTGACCAGATTGACAGCCATTCACTGGGAGTTTGCTGGAAATATTCCAAATATAAAAGATAGAGGGAGTATGAAAAAATGCATCCCATATAAAATCAAATTGTTACCTATACAGGTTACATGGAATAATCTCCCTTTAAAAAGAAAAAGCAAAATTCCACCTAGTTGTTTAAGGAAACACTAGCATTGGTAGTGTCCAAGGAAGTTATACTCTCAAAACACAGCATTTATCCATCTAAAGAATTCTATTTATCTAAAGAAAACTGGCAAATGCTTTATGTGTGGATGCATATTGGCAATTCCTGTAAGATAGCAGGGAGCACCTACTCCGTCCTTGTCTGTTACAGAAATTCTGCCTCGTGATTTCATTTGATGCTCCCAAGTTCCTCTCACAGGGAAGAGAGAACAATCACTCCTTATTCACCTTTTCCTGCCAACCACTATTTTATATATCTCTATCACTTCTTCTTCCAGTCACCTCTTTTCAGAGTTGAAGACTTTTTCTCTATTTAATCTCTCCTAGTAGAGAAACCATCCCATGTCTTTGATTGTCTTTGTTGCCCTTCTCTTTATCTTCACTAGTTATTTTCTATTTCATTTTAAGACACAGCAGCCTACAACACATGCAGTATTCAAAATGTGGGCAAATCTTGGGCTTCTTCAGTGCCACAGTGCTGCATTCCTGCTGCTCTTGGTTGCTTTAATACCTTACATTCTATTTACCTTTTCAGACTGCCGCAGGGTAATGAACAGATGTTTTTGTTGAGCAATCTACAGCAACTCTATGATCTCTTTGCAGAATGATAATAGCTAATTTAGAGCTTATCATTGTATATGTGTATTTAGTGTTGTTTTCCCCATGTGCATTACATTGCATTTATCAACATTGAATTTAATCTGCCATCTTATTGCTCCCTCAGAACCCTAAGATCAGTTTTGGTTTTTACTACCCTGAATAATTTTATACCATCAGCAAAACTCAAGATCATCCTTAGGGCTAATCTCATTTAATATTTTCATTAATATCTGCAAACAAAAAAAAGTTTCAGTGTGCAAATTTAATTTGCTAATAACATGAAGTTGAGAAACCATCTTCATTGCAGAAGATGCTCAGCATATTACAGATTAAGAACTAGATGACTTTGGGCACTGGAATAATGGAAATGAAAATAAATGCAATACTGTAAACTGCAAAGTCATTCTATTTGTTACAGTATATTAGTACTGTAAAACCGTTATGCATATTTAAGAGTATATAACAAGAGTGGGGTGTGAGAGTTCAGCAGAGTTAAAAAATTACCTGACACATTAATCAAACTGCAAGTGGACGCTAAGCCACTGTGTTATGCAGCTATAAAAAGCCAAGCCTAATCTTTGGAGATAGCAGAACATGTATATCCTGCAGAGATAAAGAAGTATCGGTATTACTGTGTGAGGTGCTGGATTGCTAGGTGTACTTCTGCTCACTCATGTTCAATGAAGATTCATTCAAGTTGGAGATGTGCAGGTCAGATAACTTGTGGACTGGGAAATTTGTCTACAAGAAACATTTCAAAGAGGAAAGCTGATTTCCCTTTATAAATAAACTGAGGAAAAGAACTCTGCAAGTTAATGGTGCCACTGGCACAGGGGCAAAGAAGCATAAATTTATCATGAATAGATTTAAGCTGGAAATTAACTGAAGCTTTTTAACTATTAAATGGGTGAGAAGCAATTTTAAAATGGAGCTTGAGGTCTTTGTGAAGGAGTTGGATTACATGATTATCCCCCTCAACAGCAGGGTGGCTCTGCTGGTTGAGAAACCTTCTTCCCAGCAGGAGTCTTCTTCGGCATTATGCCAGTGGTTCATCCCATCATCACTACTGGAGGGTGATTCAAAAGGTGTCTCCTTGCTGCTGTAAACTCCACTGACTGTAGCAAGCAGCAGGGGACATGCCCTACTCTCGAGGAAGCACTGGATAATGCTGCTGTGAAGCTCCTGGCCATGATGTCAGGAGCTGGCAATTAATCAAGCTCAGACGATTTTCAAGAAGCTATTTCTCATTAGCATTTCTACATGTGGATGAAAAATACTTAAACAGCAGCACTGAATGCTGGAGCCCTCTTGCTATAAGACAGCCCATGCAACAAAAATGAATAGTTTCCTTCTGACCATTCAAAGGTCCTGAATGGCTTACAGCATGAGACCATTTCAAGCTCCATACCCGTTTTTAGGTCTCAGTTTTTGGCTATTCCCGCCTAAGAGTTTTGTATTGTGGATACATGAAAGTCAGGAACCAAAGAAATCAAACACTTTGTTTCCAAAGCATACATTCCTCTAACTCTTCAGCCCACAGTTGTTGTCTTGATTTTGCGAAGGAGACTTAATGTTACAAAAACCACACTGCTTGATCCCACTGTTGTTTTTTGTTGTTTTGTTTTGTTTTTAACATGGGTGTCCTTCACTTACACAGGCAAATTTCTTGCCTTTGCATGTGACACCTTGCAAAAGCAGAGTAAATATAGAAAGAATACCAGTACAATGACAAATGCCACGGAGAGCTCTGAAAAGAAAACACTCCAGGGAAAAACATGGTTGGAAGAAGAGTGGTGGCAATGCAGTGACAATAATATATTCAAACCAAAGTGCATTGTGAATTTTTCTTCTTTTATCTTTTGCTGGAGTGAAGGGTTCAGTGTGCTTTTTACCAGCTGACATGAAAAGGACAAAGGCTACTTGAAATCACAAAACTTTTACTAATAGAATATTTGGGTTTTCTTTTCTTTGATGCAACCTGTAGGACAATTCTAGTTCAAATAGGCTAGACTGAAAAATTAAGTAGGAAGTATTAGAGGGGATTTGTGTTGGGTTTTTTTCTCTCTTTGTTCTGTTTCACAGCATGGTGAGTAAAGGGCCTTCATCTGACACTTCCAGCCCCAGGGCTTACTAAGATAACATCACTTTCTTATCTAGCTGGGCATGTAAACCATTCATGTGCTGGGTTCCTGTGCTCTGCTGGGAGTACAGGTAATAAATCGGTGCTGTTTCAATGGACTTTACGTACAATTGGGTTTTTTGTCCATTTAGTATAAACCTTATTGAGAAACTTGCTGTCACACTTCATATTCCAATTATTTTCTTAACGGTTCATAAAAGATTACTTAGTGAATAATAAATGTTTCAATTAAACACACAGACTGTTATCTAGGTCAATAAATTGTCTTCAAACTTTGTTAATGTCTGCAAGTGATGTAACAATTTTGGAACAAACATATGTTTTTAATACATATTACTATTTATTAATTCTTTATCAAGTATTTTCAGCTAAATCACTGTTAATATAAAATGTAGTAAGAATTCATTCAACTGAGGGTAACTGATATTGGTAACATTATTTTGCACTACCGAATTCTCCAAGTAAATTAGAAAGAAAATGGCCATGAAGTATCTTAGACAAGTAGGAGACAAATAGACATTTATATTAATCTAACAAATTTTTATGGAGTTAAGGTGGGATATAGAGCTTGTTCCATTATCAGTGGAGAGGATAAGCATGAGCAGAGAACAATTCATCAGACCTATCTTACCACAGGATTAATTTTCTTCTGTATTGAATATAAATTGCCCTGGAAAAAATAATTTCGACAGAACTGGATATGAGCACCGTATCTGGCCAGAAAATTGGCTGACTGGTGGTAAACAATGGGTAATGATAGATTTTTGAAGCATCAAATTGTCAGATGTTGCTAAAAAAGATAGCAGAGGAATCTGTCTTAAGATTGTTCTTATTTAACATCACCTTTAGCAATCAGGAAGAAGGCATGAGAAGCATATTAGTTAAATAGGCAGATGGTGCTGCCTTGGAAGCCAATCAAACTTTAGAGATGACAGAAATATTGCAAAAGATCTGTAGAAGTCAGAAAAAGGAATGAGGGATAAAAACAGAAACATTTTGAATTACTGGAGATTAAAGTATTGAGGGGAAAATGTCCCAAAGCACTGACAATGTAATGGACACACTGATGGAGAAGGAGCAATGACATCAAGAAGAGATGGCTTCAAAACAGTACATCTCTTTGGAGCTAATGATGTTGAGGTATCTGTGATCATGAAAAATGTGAGTAATATTCTCTGTTATGTACATTTTTCCTACAAAATATCATTGCCATCAACATCTTCTAAGCACATTTTTTACCTCTCTCAGCCCTAGGTGAAGAGATAAGGCTGTCTGTTGTATTTGCTTCCAAAATGGTCAGTCAGGGCCACCCCGAAGCCCCATTAATTAGAAGTGCTAATTATAGGGTAGATTGGCACACTTCCAGCTCCACCCCTGATCGTTAAAAACAATGAGTTACTTTTAGGTCAGATGATTGTGTACACCCATGTGTACTGCATCAGTCCCTGCACTGCAGTGAGCACACAGCTCACCAGAGATGTTGGTGAATAATCAAAACACCCAACAACTATCCTTTCTTTAAACACAGAGGTCTAAAATCCAAATAGCCGAAAGGAATGCTCATTAATTCAATCACTTGCAGCTACAGCAATGAAAGTAGCTGATGGACATCCTGACAGTCTCTGCTCCTATCATTTTTCTGATCGTACCAGTCTATTTATGTGTATGAGTCAGACATACTCTGCACATCATGTGTGTTTCTTCTCCGGTAGTCTGGATTGGGACGAGGGTCTTTATGAGGTATCACTCTGATGCAGTGTTGCTCCTGCAGTCTCCTCATCTGGAGCAGTTCCCTGCCTATGCTGCCCACAGCACTGCAGCACTCCCGACAGTCAAGTCTGGCAGCAGCTTCCACTGTGCTCCACCCTGGTAGGGTGCCCTCAGCAGCTTTATTTTCCCCACAAAATATGAAGATTTGGGGAATCAAGAGATATATTATACATTCAAATTAATACTATGAAGTTGTTACGGTCAATTTTATGGAGCTGCTAGTGTTTCTAACCCGACTGATAAGGCATTTAGGATACACCTAGAAATGCAACAAGGGCAGAGTGAAGAGGATGAGCACCTTGGATCCCCATCCCACAGGAGACCATGTAGAAGCAAATGCACAGTGTCCTTGCAGAGTCCAGGGTGAGGTAACTTTAAAATGCACAGACTCAGGGCACAGCAACCCGAACCAGAAATCAGATACCTGTTCAAATGGGGCGGTTCCAATGAGTTTGTGACACAAGGACTGCATTAACCAATTGAATATTCACTAAGGGTTACTCTTTTGTAGATTAAAAAGAAGAGGCATTTTAACTCAGCCTCATGATCTTTGCAGTTAATAGGGAAGAAGCTTAGCTAGCAAAGCAATTACAAGGACTATACAAGGAAGGAGTAATAGATGGATGTAACAGTGGTATATTGCGAAATGGAAAAATACTAAAGATTTCAGAAGTGCTGAAAAGCTTCCTGTGTGTTCCTTTAAACACATATATTGCCTGGATCCAAAATCTTTTCATACCTGAGAATGAATGCAGTGATTCTATATGACACAGCACTGAAAATCACACTCCCAATTCCCAGTTGAAAAATGAAAGGTTCTAATATTTCCCATTAATGGTGTCTACCCAAGACAACAATGAAAAAGCTTGTTTGTGTGAAACCTCCCAATGGAGTGTCAGTTGCATTTAGTTATGGAAAAGCTAAATAAAACACAGACGTAAATAAATACAAATCAAGTTCTCAGTAAGGGAGTTGATACAGCAGTTTCCATCCCCTGCAATCAACTCTGTAATTGCCTCACCTGGAGCTGAAATGTCATCTCTCCAGAGAGGAGAACTGTTGTCTTTTCAAAAGATGATAATACTTTTGATAGAATATGATTCAGAAACACACGGTGGATCTTTTCGTTTTCTTGTATGACATAGTAGAGAAATCTTAGTGAGATAAGTGAATCCCTTACAACTGTACTTGAATGCAGAAAAAAAGTGAGAAGTGAATTGAGATCTAACTGCAAATGTTCTTTATTATCATGTCAAGAGCAATGTCCCGTTCTGCTGGAACATGCCTAAATGACCACCTGTCACCATAACCCTGACGTCAGAGAGTAAATTGTGTATTGCTGTAGAAGATCTGTGGTTCTACCCACTACAAGAGAAGGAGCCCCTCCAGAGAGACATGGCCTCAGTGGCAAGAATGTCATCTATCTTGTGGTATCTCCCAGAGAGGGAATTGAGTCCTGCTTATCTCATTTACATGTAAGAGGAAGCAAGGGTCTCCCGAGTCTTCTGTCATCATCTATTATGATGTTAATAACATAAAGTATCTTTTAGGACTGGGACTGTTAATTGTAAACAGGGTTCTTCATCATCCCCTCACATCTTGCAGGTTGCCTGCTTTGGGAGGGCAAAGAGGTCAAGAATGTCTTCCTGGAGGAGATCTATACCTCCACCACCCAAACATCCTATGAATCCCTACTATTCATCAGGTGTATTTACTGAGGTATGCTGTTAGGGTATGGCATGCATGTCTTTGTAAGTGGAAATTCTAGAACATTTTCCATTATCTGTGACACATACTTTTACGGTCTGAGTGAAATCCCACTTCCTGAACAGATATTTATTTTGGTTTCACTGCTGTCATCAGTGTCCTACATATGACTCATGTCACACTGATCAGGACGGACAGAGTTCTCAAAGAAGGTAGTGCAGAGATCTTCCCCAGTGACTCTGGCAAGAAAGCAATGAAGCACAGCAAGACAAGAAGCTCTAGCATAAGGCAGGAACTCAAATCTTTCCCAAATTGCACTGCCCAGAGGAAACACCAAGTCCCCATGCATAGGGACATCAGTCATTTTATCTTTGCAGAGTAAATATGTTGTGTACCAGGACTCTGCTTCTGACAGCTCCTCAGTGCAGATAAAACCAGTAATTGCTCTGATAACAGATTCACTAAGATGGAAAGGTGTGTGTGGGGAAAAGCCATGCATATTTTTGAGACGCATGGCCAATTCAGTAACTTTCAAACTGTTTGATTAAATGTAAATAGCATTCCTGATGTCAAATGCAGCTCACTAAATACTAAAAAATACGGTCATCAAGCATGAAAAAGCAAGTTAAATAAACTGTAAGACTCTCTGCTTGGCAAGCTTTTGCCTGTAGCTTAATATTTTGCAGCAAAACTAGTATTTTTAACTTTTACCTGATGCCTCTTCCAAAAAAATGTACAAATTATCTACTGGCAGATTACATAGATACTTATGCTCACTCTCAATTTCATCTAGAAGGAGTCTATGTCTCTGGAAGGAGACATGTGAATTCACGTACATGTCTGCACATATGCAGAGGTATAACACAAAATGTTAACAACAAAACGACAAATTCAAACCCCAACAACCCCCCCCCGATATTTCCCCAATGAGTCAAACTGTATTTAGTGTATATATGTATATACTATACATAGGTAAAATAAAGACTAAGTCATGACAAGCTTTAGATGGGCCCAGCTACTTGCAAGAGTACAGATAGCAGAAAAATTAAGTATTTAAATCATTATTTAGCAATATCTCAAAACAGTCTGTCTAAAGGTGGCTGATAGAAATAAGCAACCTGGATATGCACTCCGTTTCCTAATGAGAAAATCCGTGGGGCTATTATATTTTGTTACAGAAGACTTGGAAAAAACAACTCCAAGGTGGGAAGTAGTGCCATTTGACCTGCTCTTCATGCACCCAGGGCAGTGGTAGTGATGATGAGAGCCACGGCCACGGCCCCAGGCACGCAGGACCCACACAGAAGGAGTCAGCTACCATTGCCCTTGCTCACAGCCTGTGCAGCGTGCTCCAATGGCTGCATGAAGCTCCCAGAATTGATCTGTTTTCCTTCTTTGTGCCCCTTCTGACCTTCCCTTTTAAGCTAGCTTTTTCGTTCACAATTTGCTATCAGATCATTCTCAGTCAGCAAAGGCAATACTTCTTTATTCAAGGATGATTTCTAAGAGCTGCATAACATAAGAGAAGCAATGCAGGAAGCCTGGTTTGTTATGGAGATGCGTCTTCTAGATTCTCTGATGTCTAACAAGATGTAAATGCCAAATTAAACTTTTTATTACATTGTTGTTTCTTGTACATTTTTTGATGTCTGGTAGGAGTTGCAACAGCAGCTTCTCTCTGTTAATAGCATCTCTTTACTCACTCTGACAACCTACTTTCAAAAGACTTGTAAGAACTCGATATATTTAAGAATTTTCAGAGCTGTCAAATTTGCTTTAAGTTGGACAGCAAGATCAAAAGTCATTAAGGGAGGACAGGCAAAGAAATGAACAGGCATATGCATACATATACAAACCACTATGCAGGATAAAATTAATGGAGCCTCTGTTGAAATAAAAATACTTTGTCAAGTTTCAGATGACTGTAGGTTTATCAGTCTGAATAAGGAATAAGGAACAGGAACAGATGAATACTACATAAATAAAGATCCTATTCTCTAACATTTATGAAGATCAAAGGAGGAAAAAAAATTAATAATGTGACATAATTGTCACCTGAGAATTTAATGATCAAAGAATTGTCTCAGAAGGTAACAAGAAAATGTACGTGGATAAGGCACTAATCTGAATCTAAATCCTTCTCACACTGTCAGATATCAGTTAAAGCTTGCCAAAGACTCCACCTCTTCTGCTGATCATTTTGTTTACAGAATGGCTACCATTGATTTTTCTAATAATGTCTTATGAGGAGGGGTTATTGGCTGATAGACAAATCACCAAAATGGATGAGAGAAATGGGTTTTTTTTTCTGATTTTCTCTAAATTTGAGAGTACTACCAGTCATCAAATTATCCATCAGCATAACAGTAAAGATCATTAGCACATGCATATTTTTTTATTGTATTATGATGCATCATCAGAAAAAGAAGGCACAGGTAAAGAAGAGGCCCTTTATATAACTGACCACTATGTTGTACTCCTACATTGCATATGATTTTACAAGACGGAAAGAGTTGCTGTCTGGAAGTAGGAACATGATCCAGACCTTTACTTGCTTGCAGAGAGGAGGCTATTGCTGATAATTGCTAATTGCAGCTCACTAAACCTAATGGATAGTCAATCATGCTGCAAGATGGAGAAGTGCATTGTGAATTAATAAAGTAACTTAATTTCACCATTCTGCATTTGCCACACTGCTTGCTTTGATCTCCACTAAATTGAATCATTACCTTGTTAAACTGAAACCAACTAATTTTCCCAATTGTCTTTTATGAACAGAAAGAAATCATCCTGCTGCCATGGAGAACTATGAACATGATAAACATGAAAAATTAAAATCCGGCTTTTCTTAATGCCTTTGTGTCCTGCTGTTTGTGAATGCATACAGTAATGACTGGCTATCAACATGCCAAAGATGGATGACCGGAACAATCAACCTGACAAACGACTGCCAAGGAGGCAAACCGGGGAGAACTGGGAATATGCTTTTCTCATCAGACCCTCGCTTTCACTGGAAGGTGTGTGCAACATGACGTTCACATAGGAGGGGGAGATGCAATAATATAATTATGCCACTGA
The DNA here is from genome assembly GCF_965140245.1 of Athene noctua. Taxonomy (NCBI): domain Eukaryota; kingdom Metazoa; phylum Chordata; class Aves; order Strigiformes; family Strigidae; genus Athene; species Athene noctua. The sequence goes on from NC_134048.1 coordinate 17,108,388, forward strand.
CCAGGCGGTGGTGTATACTAAAACCCCATCAGAATGCCTTGCTTCAGGCAGACTTCTTTGTAGCAGAGGGCTGAAGAAGGTATGGTACCTTACTGAATATCCCCTGGTCCCGTGTCCTTGCAGGGCTGTAGCTTCCATGACCTGAGTTTTGAATGGAAGCAGTATTGGAGGAGAAGCTTTTGTAACAGAAAAATAAATCTAGTAGGGATCTAGTAGGATTTTGAGTCAGAAAAATTCCTAGCTGCCATTTAGAAACACGACCCAAGTGGTGTGAGACTGGATCAGGCAGAGGCCATCTTCTCTGATTTAAACAGTGAAAAGGAAGGAAATCAATATCCTTGCCTCTGCCCACAGGTCCTGCACTCTCACCTCTTAAGAACTTCGCTGAGTCTTCACTCTGGGGGGAAGCAGGACTTGTTTTACTGTATTTACTCACACACATGTTGAGCCAACCATTTAGCAACACCATGCCTCATTGCCTGGATGTCTCCTTCCTTCTGAATAATAAGCCTCTGTTGGAAAAAGATGGGCTTGTGTGATTTATTTCAGATTACTGCTGCTTGTTGGACAGCAGCTTGCTGACTAGTGTTCCCCAGAGTTTGAGGCGTCTCAGAATTTCTGTCTCCAATGCCTTACCGTCTGGCCGGGAAACATTAGATGCTCCACTAAGTATGACAGCAGCTCTCTGCAGAGCTGCTGGGGAGAGGCTGGGCGGTCGACAACAGAACGGTTTTGCCCACTGTGCTGCCTTCAGAGGCTTTGCAAGCAGCAGGGGAGAGCAGCCCATGCCTTGCGCTCACTGCCTGGAACAGATTAATTCACAGAATTTCTCCAGGCTTGCACTTTACCTACATAGCCACTGCTGTGAACCTAAAATCATCAGGATGATATTCAGGATGTAGGAGCGTTCCTTGTGGGTAGTGGGAACCCCAATGACTGATGACTGTGGAGTGCACTTGGGTTGTGGCTCCTTAAGACAGAGCAGGCACATCCCAGTTGCCTGACTTTAGAACTTTTTTAACTCAGAGAACTGAGCTGTCAGTGTACCAAATAGGGACTCCAGGAGAACACAGTTACCTCTGTAACCCTGGCAGGTCTTTAAGTGGCATGAAGGCACCCCTTTACCAGGGTACCCTGGCTTTCTGTAACCGTCCACACCTTGCAGCCGTTATCTCAGGGTGCAGAAGTATGTGTAGCACAGGGACTGGGACATGGTGCCCAGGAACACTATGCCAGGGCACTGCTGGGCCAGAGGTTCTGCCTCAGGTATATGGATAAAAATTTGCTGGGGGCAATAAATCTGGACAACTGAGCATTCTGGTCCTAGCTCAAAACACAGATGAAGGCAGGATATCTACTATATCCTTAATATGCAGCTCCACAGAAGCTTGAGCTAGGACTGGATGCACTGCTTGACTGCTGTGTCCCTGCAGTCTGATGCCACATCTCTATCTGAAGGGTTGTCAGCTCTTGATTTTGTGTGTTTCCCTGCAAGGAATCAGATTTTGGTTAGAGCTGAAGCCAGACTTGCAGGGATGCCAGGAGCTGTGGCCTCTAGCTAATTCCATTCTCTGGGGAAAAAAAGCCTCTCTGTATGGCTGTTTCCATCCCATGAGGGTAAGCAAACAGTCAGGGCTGTCAGGAGACAAACTGAGCTCTCAGCAAGTTTTACATCCAGGAATGCCCTCTGCCTTTTGCCTTTTCTAATCCCTCTTTATGTCGAGATGCATAGTGACATCTCCACTTCATTGTTAATTGGCCACAGGCCATCTGTGTGTCTGTCAAATATGACTAAGACAAATTGAGGATAAATCAGTGAAGCCAAGGAAAGACATGGCCTTCCAGATTCCTCCACTCTCTGCCTCCTGTGAGGTTACTGATGCTGAACTCACTGGTGCTTGCTGCGGGGACTTATCATTTTCCAAGAGCTCTGGGACATCCATTTTTGTTTACTGCTTGCAATCACTGTGGTAGGATGAAGCCAAGGTCCTCAGCATCACTTTGGTAACCCTGATTTACAGGAGTCATCTAAGAATGAACAGCAAAGGCAAAGGTTTTTTTCTCATCTGAAACATGCTCATGCTACTCACACGAAGGCAGTGGTACAGATTACCCAAAGCACAGAGCCAGTTGCTTAATTTTGTACACAGATTTGTTCTGTTCTTGGGCAGAGAGTTTCACTGCCTCTGTTTTGGTTCAGTGCATTCAAAGCTTATCCTTCCGAGAGGACTCTAAGTGGATCTTGTGTATTTACTTCAGATTCAATAAAGGTAACTTAAACAACTATCTCTGTTGCATTGTGATATACAAGGTAATAAACAGCTGAAACAATTGATTAAATGCCATAGCAGAGCCATTTATAGAATGCATACTACAAAGCGGCAGAGACACATCCTATTACATACAAAACATGCTCTACAAGTGGCTTCTTTTCAAAGCTTTCTCCAAGCACAAGAGGACAGACAGGTGAAAGAAATGCCCCTTTCTGCTTGGAGAGAAGGATTTGGAAGCTGGGTTTGCTGGAAAGCAATCAGAGGGACACCAGAGGGGGTTTGTAAGAATGACAGAGAAAGGAGCTTCCTCCTGGGAGGCTTTTGAGCTTTGTCAAGCTACTTCTGAATCTCATCACAGTGGAAGCCTGGCCTAAATGTCCCAGAAAAGACTTCAGGACAGGGGGAGGAGCACAGATCTACCAGTTGGGTTGTGACTCTGGATATTCTTTTCTTTGAGGTCAAATCCACAAGCATCTGAAAAATGTTGGTTCTCCTGTTTTGTTCCTAACTTTTTATTCCTGCTATGCCACTGAAACCTCATGAAGAGTTCAGATAACAAAGCCCTGCAGCCAAGGGTGGCTTCAGCCAATACAGTCCTCCAAGGACATGGAGATAAGACTTTAAATTAGACACTAAAAAAAGTAGTTTTGCCTTTGCCAAGCTTCAAAGAACCCATCCAGCTCCCATGCTCTAACTTTCCACACCTCTGACTTTCCACACCTTCTTTTCATGTTGACCCAGTCCAGGGACACTTCAACTATCACAACTTGGATTTCACATCTGTAGAAAAATTAGAATTTCTAGGGGCCATGGCAGCAAGAACATGCAGCTCCATGGCAGTTACCACCTCCCTTTTCTAAGAGCATATGCCCCATGCTGGTAGCACACAAGGAGATGACTACAGCCCCCTCAGACTCATTAATCTCCACCTTCTCATTCTGCCTGAGTGCAGGCAATGTGTTCTCCTTCCTTGCTTTAGCAGTTCTACATTACATAATAATTCCCTTTGCCCATCTCTGTGGATACAAGGAAGCATTCCACCTTCAGGGGAACAGGGAGCCTATCGGCTGCACAGAGACAGCTAGGAGACAAAGATATTGAGTTCTGTTTTTATTAGCAATGGAGTGGGTGAACTTGTGGGTGGATAAGAGATTGGGTATAAATGATGGAGAAAGCTGAAAACAAACTAGTTTTGACTGCTTCTCAGTTTCCTGATCTGAAAGGTCAGAGGCTGAAAATTGTTTTGCAGCAGGTTAAAAACACCAAGATTGTTTTCCTCTGCCAATAGTTTCTTCTATTTATTAAAATTATTTTTCATCTGCTGAGCGGCCTTCCCAAAACCAACATGCATTCTTTAGTTGCAATAGCATTAGCCTGGCAGGCAAAACAGCCAAAAAGACTCGTAATTTAGGGGAAACAAGATTTATAATAATAATAATAATAATAATTTTGGTTTTTAATTTGAAAATTTTCTTTTGGAGAGAAGGAAGAATGAAAACAATAAACTAAAAATCTTCTTATTTTGATATTTTCTCCTTTCAGCCCCTCTTATTTAGTTAAATTTAAAAAAAAAAAAAAAAAAAAAAAGAAGGAGGGATGGAAATGGAGACATAAGGTGGAAAACAGGGAGAATCTCACACCTCCAGATGTCCATAAAAATACTAATAAAAGTGTCAGGCAAATGATAGCACATTATTTTTTTTTTTTTTAAACTGTGAAACAAAAAGCCTCTGAGCTGATCTTTTTGGAGAGCGAGCAAAATTTTGCTCTTTTCAGGTTCAGCCTTGGCAAAGTATTTAATCAGCAAATAAAAAACAGAAGTGAAATAAGTTCCTAAATTCTTTCTTAAGGAATGGTCAGTCCCGTGGTAGCTCAGGCCAAAAGGATCTGCCGCATCAATTTATAGACACCCATCCCAGTATTTCTCCAATAGTCAACAGCACTGTGAAAAGGCTAAAAATATAGTTCTACCTTGTTTTGCTTTAGGAGCAATTAAAGCCCTAATTCTGTATGCTGCCAACTGATTTGCTAGTGCAAGCACCCCTTTGGGAAATCAATAGCTGTTTTGTAGGTTACTTTGTTCATTCTTAGCTGCTTGAATCACATCTTGAGCAAAACTCTCATATGATATAAATTTATACCACTAGAGCATACTAGACATAGATTGGTCTGTTACACGTATGAGCTATTGACTTCAAGTCCACATGTCATTCTGGGAAGTGGCAGGGGTTTTCTTGCTAGTGAATGAAACAGGGCATCCTCATGGCTGCTTTTGCCTGATCTGTCTTCCTAGAGAAAATATGAGATGGAAAGGGTTGACATTTTTGGTATGGTGAAAAGTTTTATTTTATTTGGAGTAGTTTTCTTGTGCTTGAGAAAAAGATGATTGAAATCAGTGATGATTTGGCTCAGTCCCAAACATTCAACCATTTTGAAATTCCTTTCCTCAAAACGGTGTTTTTCTGAGAGAACCAGTGAAAGGCACCATATTTTATTTTTTTCAATGAAGATGTTCCTTATGAATTTAGAACTGTTACCTTAGCTAGCTTTGTTGCTTCCTCCACCCTCCTGATTTTGTGAGTTGCAAATGATAGCAAATATTATTCAGCAGTGCTTTGCTTATGGTGCTAAAGCTCAGAGTATTAGGCAACTTACTGCATAAGATCCAAACAGTAGACATATGACTCCCCCTTGTGAATTATGGTCTGGAAAAAATATTGTTTGATAGCCTGGCATGTGTGTACATCAGACCCTTCTCTTTGGGAGAAGCACTAAATGACAGGAGCAATGTTTTGTTTGCATTTCGTGATCTAATCAAAATCCTATCCATTATCAGATAAAAGACCTATTTAGTAATGTACTTATTGGGTTATTTTAAAGTAAAAAGAACAGAATGAATCATCTCATGAACTTAAAGACCAAAAGCCAGAGAAATGTCACTTTCTGCATTAGGACCGAAACCACAAAGAAGAGGAAATTAGGTTAGTGTTGGGGGACGTTTCCTCCTCCCAGACTGGCTCTGCTGGCAGTCAGCTATGGCAAGCACAGTGTCATTCAGGGAACACCATGTGCCAGTCACATTTTATCACTGGCAGGTTCAATGACACCGTCCCTCCAATGGTTTAAGGCACCTCAGTTCCACTTGAGTTCAAAGCCATCCTTGTGAGACACCATAGTCCAAGGTCACCTCACTGTGATCTTAAAATACTGAAATGTGCTATATCGACTTAGTGTCTCTGGTCCAATGAATCCTGAATTCTCTTTTGCTCAACAGCTCAACTTCACCAGGAGAGAGACCGAGTAACTTCTTGCCTGCCTGCATGCCCATCTGCTTTCCTATTTCCCCAGCCTGGAACAAGTCTGGGGCACTTCCCGGGGCTCTGGAAAGAACTAGATCAGAGGAAACAGGCAAATTTAACCCAAATTTTTTCTTTCTGAATGAATTCACTGACTTTTGGGTTACAATTTTAGTAGAACAGTCACATCTCCTACACGGTGAAGAGCAGGTCATAACCCAGGACACTTCAGCTCCAGAGAATGTCAGGATTCAATATACTTCCTCTTGGCCACCTCCACACGATGCCCCGCTCAACCCTACTAGCTCTTTAAGGTCCTTACTCTCTCCAGAGACTATTTCAAGAATATGGGCTCGCACTGGGAGCAAGACATTTTCTGCGAGTCATTAAAATCCCTCTAGACCTCGGGGACCTTGGTGCCAGCTGCTCAGATGGCCTGTGGGAGGATGTCTATGGCCTGAGACAGATAGACAACAGGTAATATATAAGAGTATTTGGAAATGCTGTGTCAGGTGCAGCCCAATGGTGAATTGAACAAGTGGGATTTGGATGAACATAATGAGATGCTTGACAGGTAATTTTTGTTCTGTGTTGTGCTATTTCTGCAGTGGCAACTGTCACTGTGAAAACTACCAAGTTTGTTACCATGACATTTGTAATAATTACATCCCACTCTCTGCAGTGAAATGGGGCAGAAATATCAATTGAAATTTTCAGCTTTCATGGGGCTTGGGCCAGTGACAACTCACTTTTAATTGTCAGAGCCTTGGGAGGGAAAAATGCATAAATACCTCAAGTCTCCTTTGTCTCAGCCTCAACTGAGATCCAGAAAAAAAAGACCTGGCATAGACAGAGCAAAGAGGGATTAGGCCTAATTTAACTAGGTAGAGAACAACTCATTTGTTAACAGCTGCAACATTATATCTCACCAGCAGGCAAACATATAGCCCCAATGATTTTCCAGCTCCACATGGAACAAGCTTCCATGGTAAGAAAGGTGGGAGCACAAAGGTGCCATGCCAAGCTTCTGTGTTCATTAACCATCATTAAAATCTGAGATTTTCTCTTCACAACTGCACAATTTCTAGTTCCCTCACTCCCCAAGGTCACATTAGCATCTGCGATAACATAATTGCTCTGCAGACATTCCTCTGCAATGGGTAGGCGATTCTAAGGGAATTACAAATACACTACAAACATGCCCTTAATAAAATGAGTTCAGATAATGGGATCTGAGGTCTCCTTCTCTATGCCTCTTCATTTCTAGTGCAGTTCTCTTCATTTCCAAGATTGCCCATTTGCCTCTCTGTCCTTACAGCCTTAAGTAGAACTAATTACATGGGTGAAAAGAGGAGGATTTGTACCTAAATACTTGAAAGACATAGGCTCATACTATGCCTTTAATTATAGAAGTCATTAACAGTGCACGTATATAGCCCAGAAGAGAATTTGGCCCTGTGGGTCCTTTTAATACCATTAGTCTATACCCCCAAAGTATTCGCAGCACATTCCAATTTTGGTACAAAAGCATTAATAGTAGAAATATTAAAGCATTATTCTGGCTTTATAAATACACAGACAACTCAAGATCCCTAGAATTTAAGATACTGCCTTGTTCTGTCAATACATAATCCCACAACTGAACCCAGTTTACCTCACGCTTTTTTTTTTCCCCTGCACTGCCCTGGGCTGTTACCTCACTGCATTGCAAATTCCTGGTGGACACAGATACTTCTGCTCCAGAAGCAGCAGGACCTCAATCCCAGGGTGGGATGCGTGCACTGGGCAGCATGGGGTGGCGGCTGGAGGAAGGGAATAGTTTGAAGCCAACCAGTGTGGAGACTGGTGTAGATCAGGTGTAAATATTGGAAACCCTACATGCATGCATGTGTGCCAGGATTGTGTAAGCGTATACTCTACTATACTTGCAACTCGAAGTGACAAGTAATCTTACATAAGTTTCTTGCTGTCATGCTATAGTTAGGTTTCTGAATATGGTTAACAGCTTCTGTTAATACCAGATGTCCTACTATTGTCAGGATCCATCAAAATTATGATGATATTTCCTGTTGATTTATCAGCAGCAAAACTGCTGAGATAAGGAATCTTCCTTGCTGTAGGACAGGTGTAAAGGAAATCCTGCCAATCTGCCACTGGGAGAAAAAAAAAATTTTTTTTTTTCAAACTGCTTGTCCATAAATTCCATAATTCTAGATATTTAATGTAGCCCAGAGACCAAATAGTTTTTCCCTAATTCACAAGGAGAAGGTATCCTAAGACAGAAGCCTACAAGAAGTAAAAAAAACCAGTTGTTGACACTGAAAGGGAAAAACAGTGAAGAGGTAAATGGCTGAAAATGCCACATGGCACTTCATCAGTCAGGGCTGTCTGTAAACAGATGTAAGTGAATGATGCTTTTTTTTTTACAGCTGAATAAAACTGGGGTGTTGTTGCCAGTGAATAGCTATTTAAATGATATACTTTGAAGTAACTTCCAGACTTGTTCTAGGAGGGAGAAAGCCGTCTGTTCACATTTGCCATGTGACACTTGACAAACCTGCTTAGATGACAAGATATTACAAATATCTCTCCTGTAAACACACTCTTGAAGTCAGTCAATATTTGGAAATATCTCCTTTTTAAAAAACCTGCTGGAAAGAGTCGGAAGGGCAGTGGAGGAGATGAGAAGAGGGCAGAGGTGGCTGACCAGGGCCAGGGCATCCCCCTCATGATGCTTTTGGACAAGGAATGCCCTGGCTATGAATGGGGCTGCTTGGGAAGCTTCAAAGGCAGCCAAAGAGAGCTGCCTTTCTTTTACTCACAGACAAGCTGTTGATTTTCAGAGGAAGTCCCAACAGGGTATATACACACTTACCCCTTTGAAAAAATCAGGTCAAATTGTCATCTTATTTATTACAAATTAAAATAAAAAAGAGACCTTATTTATTTCAAAGGACTTTGGGTCACTACAGCTAATTTGGCCTAGAAACCTAGAGATGAAAGGCTTTGCATGCTATTACCAACTCCCAGAAGCTTCTCCATCCCCGCCCTCCACCCTCTTTTCCTAATAGTGGAGTTTTGTTAAATCCTGACTCACAGCAACCACTCCACCCAGAAACTGGGGTGGGAGACAGCTGTAGTGGGAAGGGATATGTACAGCTCAGGAATGGAGCAAGACAAAAGCAGGAAGCTTTGCAGACTGCATGGCCTTTCTTAAAGATAAATTCTGATTTTAGGATTATATTTAGTGCCTGTCTCTTGATGAGGTTCAGAGCAGCACTGGAACAGAAATGCCTTGTTTGAGAAAACAATAGGCAGGAATCCTGCTTAATTACATTTTCTACAGGCCAGTAAGTGCCTATGAAAATCAGATGTGTAAAGAATTACTTCTTTTTAACAACATATGGTGAATTATTATAAACTGTACTCGCAGCTGTAGACCAGAAAGAATGGTGCTCTCTAATTGGCCCTGGACAGTGCCCAGAGCATCCAAAATCCCTTTTCTTGGATTTGTGTTTGCAAATTGCAGTTTATAGCAGTGAGAAGAAACTGCACCAGGCAGTGCAAAATGATTATTGTCTCTCTCAGGCAGTTAAAAGACCACAGTGCCAAGACTTGTAACAACCCTTGAGGGACTTGCCCACAGCCGTACAGCCTGTCATGTCCCACTGCACATGCACTGTGTTTGGTAGGGTTCTTCCAAACAGGTGGTTCTGTCAGGGTTTGGGCTGAGATGCAAATCAGCACTGCTATGACCTTTCAGTAAGAACTGTCACTCTTAACAATGGGGTGCGTGGTGTAGCTTGTTTACAGTATTATTATAGTTTTCTGCAGTGTGGAGTCCCCATGTATCCCCTCTCATTCCTAGTTCCAAGAAGGAAAGTCTCCATTTCTTTCTGCTTTGTTTCTCTAGCTTCACTTCTGCCTTGAGACTGCGCAAGTGGCAAAGAAAGTGTGTGTGACTGCCTCTGAGTCTTCTCCGCATCAGGAACTATGGCTCTTTAGAAACAAGAGTCAAAGTAGACAGCAGATTGTTTAAAGCCAAGGTAGAAGTGGGTTTCACCTCAGAAGTCACGTAATGATCCAATACATTTTTGCTGTGTGAGTTATTAAAAAAAAATAGGAGAAAAAAAGACCATGTGTCTTTCTCTACCTGCTGAAAAACCAGCATGCAGCATCTGAGTGATTCCCACAAGCATCACGGACTTTTTCTCTGCTGTTAACAAAGCAGATCACAGGATAAGCAACGGCAGTAGGCTGTTTATGCCTCTGTGTATGCCAGCACAGTAGGGTGATGATGGAGCTTTCCATATGTCTTAGGTTTGTACTGACAGCACAATCTGCAGCCTTCACCCTGCAGGTGCTGGAGGTCAGAGTCCTTTTCTCCTGCTCCATGTGCCCAGGCCATAGCACAACTGAAACATGGAAAACACTGTTCAGCCCCTCTACATCTGGAGACTAGGAACCCTCTTTACTCTCCCAGAACTGGTACTTCACCTGTTAAATCAAACACACTCCAGGTCTCACCCCCTTTTGGAGCAGGCGTTCAGCATCAGCGATGGTGATGCATGATGCAGAGTCCATCCTCATTCCTTTGATCAGCTGCTCTGGGCAGTGGTGTTTCACATCTGCACAGGCACCAGGTCATGGAACATCCTTTGGTGGGGCTACATGCCTGAGGGTACAACGCGGAGGGGACCATGGCCGTGCGTGACCCTTGCTGGGGCAGGGACAACCTATGCCAACACTGTGGCCATGGATGAACCATGACAAAGTGGGGACAGGAAGAAGCACCATTACACACAACCTTGAATCACCACCCATTGCTTCACCAAAGGTCTGGGACAGACTGAATGCAACCTTGAGTGAAATCATGAAAAAATTCAGACTGGGAAGGAGGGAGGATAGGTATTTGGATTAATTTGAGGCTGGGGGAGGAAAAGTGTTTACTTAAGTTCTTTTAAAACTGTTTGTGCTTTCTTTTTCTCAATACACAAATCACTGATTAGAAGTTTGTGTTCATTGGCAATAAAATAATTTAAGTTAAAAATTCCCCAAATTGAGGCTGTTTTGCCCATGACACCTTGGGCAAAGGGAATGATCTCTTGAGTCCTCATCAACTCCAAATAACATGACTGGCAGGCTGTGACAGACCCTTCAGCAAATTATTTGTCAAATTCTAGCAGTTTTTTAACCCCCGAGGTTCACATTTTCTTATGTTCCTATTGTGTCTTGTTGGGGTTTTTTTTAGGAAAAATGGCAGGGAGACGACTTCTCCCTCTTACCTTCTCTCTGGTAAGTGTCAAGTCCTTGCTTATGAACTTGGAAGAAAATGAGGAATTTTTTTAGCAATGTACTTTTTCTCTTATCTCATTCTTAGACTGAGTTTTACACCAATTTAACAGATTATTTTCTAGAAACAACAAATTCATTCAAAAAGCCTGCAATTCAAATCCTCAAAACTTCTCCAAGTTGTAAACAGCTGAAAGCAGATCTCGTAATAGGAAGTTCTGAGCTGCTCTAAGCTGGGACACTGGCTCCAGCTGTAATTACTAAATTAAAATTCAGGTTCCTCTGCAGACGTTAAAGCTCCCCTGAATTCTAAAGCTTGAGTAGTTTAGCTTTGGAGATGTTTACAAATATTGAAAGTTATCTGAAGCCTCTGGCTCTGGCTCACATTGTTTACTAGTACCAAAAATGAGGCCAGTGTTTAAATTTTTCAGAGTTTGGTCCTCAACAGCAGCAGTCAAAGCCCATGATAGTTAATTCATTTTCAAAAGTAATTCAGAGTCTTATTCACAGGCTGGACAAAACCAGCAATTCAGTTCAGGGTGCATGTACTTGAGTTGTCTGGGGAAACAGCTGCTGAAAAAAGATATTTGCCATTAAACCTAGGGTTCACCAGGAGCCATTCTGTAGGTAGTAGAGAGCAGAATTCCAGTAATGCAGTCTATCTGCACTGCCATTACCTGCCTCTATTTATCACAGCTCTACAGGCTGAAAATTCATGAGTGTGCAGAACCGTTACAGCCTAAGGGATGAATGGATTCAGATAGGGGTTGGGAGCTTATCTGGCCATGGAAAATTAATTAGCAGTATGGTTTAGCTGCTATTGTTCTCTTTGGTCAGCAGAAGACATTCTCTATAACGAGCTTTGTGACACACAATTTCTTCAGTGAAAAACAGAAAGGAACTTTCTTCAGCTGCAAGAAGGATCCTGCTTGCAGTGTGTTGGTAGAAGTTTGGTCTTTAACCAGATGGGCTAATTAGATGCAATGAGATGTATGTATGGCCCAAGGATCCAGTGTAGCCCACTGAGCTGGAACCTGGAGCTGTCTCTTAGTTGTAAGGTCCAGTTGATGATCTTTGTACACGGATCTGCTAAGGGACCAGAGCTGTTCCTATTTCCATGGCTTTCCTGTGGTGTAACCCTGGGCTGACTGCTTCATCCTGCTGTGTCCTTCACATCCCACTCTTCCTGGCTTTTCTACTTGAGCATTCACAACACCTTTGGTGTCCACATTACAGAAAATGGAGAACACATGGCAAAGGGGAAAAGTTCCGTGCATCCAGAGTTCTGGTAACATATAGCCTGTCAAATTGCTTCTGCAAAGAGATAAAATCTGTGCATAGTTCCTACACCACTCTATGAACAGCCCTTCACAGTTCTGAGCATAAAAAGAAAGAAAAGAAATGGACCTTTGGCAGCTGTGGAAAACATTTGTCCTTTTTTTACTTTCTCTCCATTCAGCCATTCAGAGTGTTGTTGTCCATGTGGCTGAAGAGAACCCACTCTACCAGAGGACTGTCCTTACCTAGCAAAGTTTAGGTCTGAAGAGAAGTCTGAAATATCTCCAGGAAAGTACAGCCCTTGATGACAGCAAACTGTCTCCTAGAGCACTGAAGTCTGGAATATAAACACATTTTTCTGTACTCCTTTCAGAGTAAAGTTACTCAAATTTGGGGAGAAGAAATGTTTTGTAAAGGAGAAAATGAATGACATATTATAGAAGAGCCATCACAGCACCTCCCACGTTTTGTAAGATTAATTAAAAGCTTATTAAAAGTAAGAAATAGAAAGTCAGAGCCAGGATTCTGAATCTATGAAAGCAGAATAACACATTGCTCATTTAGCCAGCCAGTATTGCTTAAACATTGTTCTTACACTTGTCACCAAAATACCCTTCTCTGCCTCTTGCTGGAGCCTAAGGAAGCGATACAAGATCTACAGACCTGACAGTAATACACAATTCCAAGAGATCTCAACAGAGATTTTTACTCATGGCTATTCCTTTCTTTTTGCTAAGTGCCTGATTTTAGCCTACCTGTCACAACCGAAATACTGCCGTTTGACTGACCTGTCTTGGAATACAAGGGGTTTTTTTTCCAACTTGTGCTGCCAAGAAATATTATTGCTAATAGGAGGAGGGGTTAACTGGGAAGGAGCACCAAACAGCAGTCACAAAGAAGCCCCCAGCTTCTTCTGTTCTTGAGTAAAGGATGGCTCCTTGGCATGAGCTGATGGCTGCAAAACAGCTGCACTGTCCTGATACCGCGTACTGCTGAAGGTGACTGGAAAAAAAAGCATTTCTGCCTCAGCAAAAGAAAGAAATCTTGCAGTTGGCATTTTATTTTTTTTCTACTCTGGGACAAAATAGTTCTATGAAAAGAGCTAGTGGCACAGAAATTGGGAATTAGGTCTGGGAACATCAGAAATCTTCTCTTTGATATATTTCAGTACATTTCAAGTTAAAACTGTGATTAAAAAAAAACCCAAACAGATAAGATTATATTTTTTGCAAATATATGCTGTCCTCTTAAAACGAAAACTTTTAATTTGCTTTGACAGAACCTGGGTGTCCACTCTGGTGATTATGATCCTTAACTCAAGGTTTGGGGCTAAGGAATGGATGAGAAGGTAGTGAGAACATCATACCTTTTTCTAGACCCAGCAAATTAAATGCAATATAAATATTGGTAATGTTCATTCTGTGACTACAAACACAATTAAAGTCTTGCTGCTCCACAATATTTGGATTTACAGTGAAATGGGGACAGAAGGTAACAGTTCCTTACATGTTCCCTCCCCTGATACCAACCTCAGCACTGCAGCTCTATTTGTTTTGTGGCTCCATCTCCATAGGCAGACACATGCTCTGTGTTTTTTAATCTGTTTTATAGTGACTGCTGTTCTGATTTAGCCTTACTCCTCCTCATCTCACCAAGCTTAAACTGTCAAAGATGGCCAGTATGGTCTATCAGTGCGGAAGCAGATATGCTGGTAAACATTGGGGTTTCAGCGTGAAACTGGTGTTCACACACCAGCCTGCAGGTTGGCAGGAGCTGGAAGTGTTCCCATTACATGTGCAGCTTATAGGTCACATAACCGTCACAATTTCTACTTAGTGGTGCAACTTCTCACTATATAAAAACCATATAAACACATGATATCTCACCAGTATCCCAAGGAGACAGATTAAGTAAGATGGCTCAAAAATGAAGTGTTTTACACTTTATCTTACTGGTTTTTCCCCTATTATTCCTGTGGCCAGACACCAAAGCAATGAGTGAATGACAAAGGACCACAAAGAAAACTACACAGTGCCTTAGGTGAACTCCAAGCTTGATATTTCACAGCAAATTCCTTCCTACACACATTCTGCCTTCATCTGAGCTGGAGCAGTGTGTCTGCTATCCTTATCTTCCGTCTTTTGCATGGGATATCAAGTTGCTACTCTTCCTTCTCCCAAGTAGGAAATCTGAATTAAATGGGATGCAAAAGTGTAATTGATATCTGCAGCCTGAAGGACCGTCCATCCCAGCTTTCCCCTTTACCACCACAAACAGAAGCCACGGGTTTGCTAGATGCACCAGGAGACATCAGCAAGCCATTTGCTGCTTCCAAACAGCCTTTTGCAATGAAAACCACTGGAGTATGGTAACTGCTCCATTATCCTCCTGAATACCCATCTAATGTGCTCTGTCTGGGAAAAGCAGATTTCCTGAGAGCTAGAGAGAGATGGGGCATCAGTGACTTTCACCAGCTTCAGCTGAGAGTCACAGAAATAAATTATAGTAATTTCTAGAGAGAAAATGCAAGGCAAATGCATAGATAGCATCATCATTATGGTAAACCAAGAGGTCCACTGGGCATCGTTCCTTAGAAGTCTCATCCCTCTGTACTCAACATGATTATCATGCTGTTCTCTGCATTCCTCGCTTACGTTTTCTCTGGTTCCAGAGGTTGCTGCTGTTTGATGTGTTTTATCTCAGACGTATCTTTGATGTATTTTAGAAGCAAACAGAAGTACAGAGGAGGACTAGGACTGGGCAAACCCAGAGGAACTTGGATATATTTGATATCCACTCAAATAATTTATTTTGGGTTCAAAAAATAAGATTGAGTTCATAGACCTTTCCCCTGTAATTTAAACCAGGATTTTTTTTCTTCCAAAGAAGATTCAATTTTTCCTTTTGTCATTGAAGAAATATGTTATCCTAGCTACAAGGAAGCTTGCAGGCTGACACTAAAAGGTGCTTTCTCTGTAAAATATAGACTTTTTTTTTTCTTTTCCTTTCTATATTAAGTCTTCCTGTTGAAATATTCTCCTTGGATTTTTCCACTCTATCTAGTTAATTTCTTCCTTTTTCCTTCCCCTTTCGATTCCCCCTCCCTTCACACACACACAAGGCAATGTGCAAACTCTTTTATGAGCAGGCTTTCCACTTGATGCTTGACTGGGTTTGTGGTTATCTGAAAATAATTCCTCCTTTCCTTATAAGTGAAATATGGAGGCCACATTTTCATCACTACCAGAAAAAACACAAGACATGATCACTTTTACAAATTATCTTTGGGGGTTAAATGTATGGTACAGGTTATTTTGCTTTGTCCTCAATTAAAATATTGATTTTCTGGTAACCTAAGCACAAATCCATTGAAGCAGTTTCAGAGAGTTTAGAGCTTGCCTTTAATTTATGTACTTGGAGAGTTAGGGGAATACAATACAGCAAGGGGAAAAAAAAAAAAAAAAAAAAAGACCAATCAGTCGGACTAGAGAGAAATCCACTTTTGGATCCTGAACTTAGAGATCCATGGGATCCAGGACACGTGATCAGACTCTGCACCATCTGTCCTTCCAGTCCCATTTGGTATCATGCTGACAGACAACCCAACCCTTCTCTCTTCCCCATGCTTCAAGGCAAGGAACTGCTAAATGACAGCTTCTACACCAAAGAACATAACTCCTGCATGATCACTCCAGGCAACAGAGGTGTAGAGAATCTGATGTAGCCATAAATTCAGAGCAGACTTACATCATTTTTTTTGGTAGATACCGTCTGTTCATCCCAGTGCTACAGGTATGTACCTGTCAGCTGGAGATGAGCAAGAAATCACCCATCCTCTATCAGCCAATCCAAAAACTGCATGCACAAGGACACCTAAGCAAGTTAAGATGGATTATCTGAAGGTTTGAAGTGAAAGCATATTAGTTAAACTGCATTAAACTCCTGTGAAGATGCTCTTACTCAAGGCACCTTTTCTGACTCCTGTAATCAGTCTAGATGATATATTAAGAAGCATTGCTACTAATTACTTTGAAAATGATGTGACCTGGAAAACAAAGCTACTTTGTGTTCTTAGCTGTGAAGGTATTTGTCTGAATTTAATTAATTTATTTTAAAACTTTCGTTTATTCTTATTTCAGTGTTGCTGCTTCGAAACTGAAGCTGTATCTCTGAAGAGTGATGCATCCAAATAATTTCATGGTGCTCCTTCGCTTTGGTTATTGGAACAAGGCTAAGGAGAAGGGAGAAGAAATTAGAGATGAGAGATATGTTTAGCAACAGACAGTCAAAGAATTTACCTTCTGAAAGATAATTGGAAATATCTGAGTGTAACAGACAAAATATCCACAGAAATTATTGGACCAGATATATTTATTTGGAACCACTGTGGTTTTTTGGATGAAGTGGCTTTATTCCATTGCTTATCTACCATATTGTTGGTAATTCTGGTGGAAGACATGGTTGAAAGCAGTTGCAATGCAAATTTCTGCTCATTCTTCCACTAATGAGTCACAGTTGTGACCAGCAGAATCCCTAGTGAGTCCACTCCAGGCCTGAACGTGAGCCTGGCGAGTGAACTGTAACATTTCTGGGTGTTCCACACGCGGGAACTCTTCAGCTCTGCCATGTAGTGGTAAGGCATTAGCTGTTTTTTTCCATCTGCTTAGCCACAGGGGTGTGGCGCTCAGATCACAGCTAAACCTTGCAGGAGGTTAACCTCTGCGGGAAAAGAGAGCACAAACGCCAATATGGTGGATGCTATCTGTTCGGTTTATTAACTGCGCAATTGTTTTATATACCCCTTTCTGTACATCGCGAGATCTTTAGTTCCCTGTTCTTTCCGTGCATCACGAGATCTTTTCATGTGCCTCTTTTTTCCCGTACATCGCGTGATCTTCCAAGCGCCTCCCCCTACACTGCCAGACCATGCAGCCTTGCACTGGAGACAACAGAAAACTCAACCCCAGGCTGCAAAGATATTCTCCAATGGATTTCTTTATTATCCAGAACGTGTGGAGACAAGAGATCAAAATCAGACCTGTGTTTTGCAGAGCTCCATCCAAAGTCAGGCAGTAGCTGCTGAGTGCCTGGAGACTTTTCTCTATTACCCAGATACAGTGAGTGTTTTGTTGAAGGACTCCACAGTGTTGTAGTAAATGGCCATGGATAGTTTCGCAGTGTACACAGACTTCTGGCTTGACACAGAAGATGCCCACTGATGGCTCCTACCAAGTGTAGCAAGACATTCTATGAGTTATGAATGGAAGAGAACAGCCAGTTGGTATGGATAGAGATTTAATGACATTTTAGTCATCTAACAGCATCATCTTCTAGATCATCTCAAGGAAACATGCACATTAAGGATGAGAATGACCCTTAGAGATTCCTGTTATCCTCCTGTTTGTCTTCAGTCGTTTAAGAAGGTGCCAAATCTATATCTTTCATAATGTTTTTAAAATCAAACTGGGCAAATAATGGAAAACTTTAGCAACTATTTTCTTGTAAATTAGTTCAGTCCAGTTCTATCCATCCTCTCATCTGTTAGTTCTCTGCAAACACTCTAACAATTTAGTTTTTCTGGCAGGAATGTTTGTAGAGAGTTAATTTCAAAGCAGCATGCATATTTGCAAATACCCACTCTTAGGTTTGCTTATGCATGTATCTGTTGTGGAAATATTTGCATATTCATCCAAATAAAGAGATGGGAAAATACTATGCAACTTGTCTATCCAGCCAAAACTAATGAACATGAGACTTAATGTTAGTAAAGGATTCTAATATCCTATAGAAGTCTGTGAGGAATAAGGATGCATATGGTCCATTTTAAACATGTTAAGTGTACTGTTGAATTGGAGTTTGCAGGGAAGAGTCACTTTGTGGTTGGAGGCTGTCTGTTCCCTCTGGTCAAATGCCTGGGGACATTTGGGTCTGTTGTCAGTAGTTCTGCAAGCAGTGAGGCTGAATCCTGGACAAACCCTTAACTGTGAATTATCCCCCTAACACTTCTTAAAACCGAAGAATTTTAACAAACATACAAAGGAGAAGGGAAGGGGAGAAATTACGTATAAGATTGTCAATATTTATTTGCATGAGAGATTGAACATGGAAATTTGCCAAAATCTCTGATGATGCTAACACTGTGGCACTGCAAAGAACTATCCATAAAATTCCACATTTAATGAGCATGAAGCATTCATTGTTCTGATTAATTGTGATGAGAATGAGAGCTTTGCAAGTCAATGGCTGAACTCCCTTTCTACCCAGGATGCTTTCAGCATCAACCTTGGGCTGTGAGACCAAAACAGATAAAACTGTGTAGTTTGATTTTCTTGATTTTGTGAAATGATCAAGGAACTCAGCTGAAAGCAGGAGTGAAATACAAGGAAGAAGGATATTCCTTAATATAGTGCAAGGCAAAAATAATGTGAGGGAACTTAATAAGATTTTAATAGGCTGAAAAGTGTTACACAAATTCATGAAAAATGAATATGGAAGTACCTGTTAAACATAGCAACCTGGGTGCCAGAATTAGAAAGTTCATGGTCTTCTAATTGCTAGAAGAGGGAGAAGTGCAAAGGGTATCTCCTTCCTGTTTTCTTTCTTTCTTTTTGTCAGCATTTCCTCATGGTCTTGTGGGAGATAGATGACACAGCTAGAGGAACCTCCTCTCTAGTCCCCTGTTCGTAAACAGAGGATTTAAATACTGCCATTACAATAAAAGAATAGCAGTGTTCAGCTGAATGGCTTGTTTAGTCGACAAATCAATAATCAAGGTAATCTTTTTACTCAGACAGTCAATGTCGAAGATGCTTAAATATTTCTTCTTTTTTTGGCAGAACATATTTCTGTTAGAAAAATCTGTTTTAATTAAATTGTACATTTGTATGCAACTGTGTTGATCTGTATTAGATTTTCCTGAGGGAAAAATATGGAACGTAAGCATTTTGACAGTGTCAAAATATTCCATTTTGATTTCATATGAACATTTTGATTTTGGGGGGGTTGAAATGACATTTCATTTTGCAAATATATGTATATTATCAATCAGGACATAATCATAACAGTAAAATGAAATAAAATTCCAAGTGACAGTTTGATTTTTGTTGCAATAGAAAATTTTGATAGCCCCACAGCAATATTTTTTCCCAATTTCAAGGAAATTTCTGAAGTTTTCCCTTAGATTGTCCCAGCATGTGGCCTGTGAAGCCCTTTGCTCATTACGCACATTGTCATGTTATCCTTCCTAGATTGAGGCTTCAATCCCTTCCTGAGGTTTTGATAACATATATTATTTATACTAATTTTCTTCCTTTTCATAGACCTTCTGAACATTTTTTTTCTCACAAAACGATTCTGATGGAGCAGCCTTATTCACACCAAAGGCCTGCTGAGATGCAGTGCTCGTCAGAGATACCCAGCCTGCTTCATCCACACAATGCAGCTCCGGTGCAAAACAAGCCAGGTTAGCATGGCAGTCTGAGCACGAGTCTGTGAGCACAAAGCATCCATGGCCAAGAGCAACAGCACCAGTTCCTGCCTAGACCTTGGGTGTTTGAAGGGCTGGGGATGTTTTAGTGATTCCTAGAATGATACTGAAATTTGATCGCAGACCTTCAGAGGAAGAGACTGAAGTCACTGGGGCTCCATGAAACTCTCCTCCCATCCTTCCCCTTGCTGCCTTTGAGACTTTTCCACTGACATATTACAAGAGAGGAGCAGCCCATGGGTCTCTGCAGACCCTGATGGTTTCACAGCAATCAGTCTCCACAGTGTGCTGTGCCTAAAATTCTGCTTCCTTGGAATGGATGGATCTCCTTTATTTCATGGATTTCTGCCTGAAGTGGAGTTTATTCTAACAAGGAAGCTCTTTCCGTGTGCCATGGGGTTCTTAAATCCATGGCCTGTTTCTGCTCTACAGGGTGGGAGTCAGTGCTCTGAAGGTATTACTGCACTAGACAAGAGTCACTGCTTGAATATTTGTTCCTGCATCTATTCTTAAATAAATCTTCAGGTTGTGGCAGAGCATAGCATGCCAGCCAGTTAAATTCATTATTTTAGCATTGGACAAAAGCACAAGATTAAAAGGGAATTATGACAAAATTACCTTATTTTAAAATTCAGATTAATTTTGCAAATAATTTGGGGTCTTCATTTACTCAATGCGGGTTTGATGTACATAAATGGTGGGTATTTATACATATATCTCAGCTAGAAGCTGAAAAAGAATCAGCAATAGTAATTTCCTTGTAACCCACCCAGAATTGTAAAGCTTTTAAACATTAGCTCAATGTCCATTCTGGATATCCATGGTAACGACTAAATCTGAGTGCTGATCCTCAGCAGTGTACCTGGGAATATCCTGATTGCAGGAGGCAGGAATGAATTAAGGATGAACACAATGGACCCTTTCCAGTTCTCTCTGTCTGCCTTATTTACCCTTCAATCACCTGATGTTTGCCTCCAAAGCCAAAATTTCAAACTAGCCAATGATCTTTGCAAAAAACCTCTGGAGTTCAAACTGTGTGGGAGCAAATATATATGTGTGCATGTGAATAGATGACAGAATGTACAGAATTCACCAGATTCAATAATCTCTAGTATTAACCATATCTAATTGGGAACATTTCATTCAACTTTGATCTTAATAGCTTTTTGAAAGTGGCAGCCCGAATGCCTACTGTCAGAGCACGCACGGGCTTTAGAGTCCAGGATTGAGTAGAATAAATCTATGTCTCAACTGCCTTTGATTTTTAATATCTCTGACTTAATAACAGCACCCCCATCCACCCACTTCCTTGTTCCACGTTAGCCCCAGAATCCCAGCAACTTAAGAAGAATGGAAGTTGCAAAGAAAAGGGGATGGAGAATGGTATATTTTTAATTTTAGAAAGTGTTCATAAGACTTTAAAATCTTAATTTAAAAAAAAAAAAAAAAGTCCCAGAGCTATAATTCTAAGATCACTGTAGTCAGGGAAATGCAAAATCTTTAACATTAAAATATTCTCTTCCCATTTTCCTCCTTCTAATAATAGTCAAATGTGCTCAGATCCCCAGGGATGTCCATCTGCAAAAAGAATTATGCAGCCTCTCCGTGGAAACATTATTTTGAAGATTTGAATTGAACTGCTCATCTGTTTTCTTAGACACTATTACAAGTAACTCAGCTGGGTTCATCACTGTGTTGGAACTGATGGGATGTGCCTGATTGCAGCATCTTCCATGTGGGATTGGAGGTTTAGGTTCAGCTTACCCACCCATAGAGAGTTTCTTTTTTCTTGCTGCAAGATACATCAAGAATTATTTGAAAAACAAACACAAAACAGCAACAACAGCCATCGAATCCCTCTGAAATCAGACACTTTGATCTGAGTGCCTAGACTGTTAAGAAGATGATCTCCCAGAACAAAAGGCACAAAAGAAATCTTTATGAAATGAAACGCTTTTTTTAAAAAAATGACAAAGGGAGAGAAGGTTGATCTCCCAGCTACTGGCAAGAACATCCTTACTTCTAGGGTAATACTAATTGTCCTAGGGGCTTCTGTAACTTTTTACACTACAACATGTGTGCTCAGAAAGCTTGGTTAAGTAGCTAAGCCATGTCTCAGTAAAACCAGGGTCTATCCAAAGTTTATTACAGAGATCTCATGATTTAGGCAGGTTCTGACTTTTTATCAATTCACTGCCATCGACATTAGCAGACTCTTGCTCCCTTGGAGCAAAATATCCACCTATTTCTAAGCAGCTCATATACTGCATATTGAAATGGCATACTTCAATGGGCTTTCATCTCTCAGATGTCTAGCTGTCACCTTAACACGTCTGCCTTATTTCATGGAGTACAGTGCACTTGTTTGATTATTACATCATTGTGTCAATAATTTGATGTGTAATAATTTTTGATGGGCAGTGTAACAGTTATCACTCCAAATTAGTATGCTGGTGTTAAAAATGGAAAACCCGTTTTTGTGACTTTCTTGGGACAAGACAATATCAGAATTTGTAGCTGGTGGTAAAGAAAAGTCTTCTGAGAAATGGGGAAAATAAAATCTTTCTTCAGGGTAAGGAGACTGATTATTTTACTGAGTTTAATATCATGTTATTCAAGCAGTGGAGCGATGAATGAGGAATGCATTGCTCCAATCTCTGCCATTTCATTTCAGACTCCTTACTTTGTACTTTTGACAAGAATGAAGACTGGTGCTCTGAAAGGATGCTAGTTGTAGCATCTACTAATATTCAGTCTTTACTACCTAAAATGGACACCTGGGAGCCTGCAGCACAGGAGTAGGAATGCATTTCATGAAACACACATAAATGCCTTAAACCAGGCTAAAAAGGGAAGTTGCTGACAGCAGTAGAAAATATAATAGAATTCAGGTTAATATACTTTTCAAACTCCAGGTATCCCAAAGAGCTTTACAAAGTAATAAGTTAGGAAAAGGTAGCAGTGGCATCGCAACTCCGTAAATAAATACTGTGGCTATTATTCAGTTTAGCAGTAACTCATGCTATTTAGACATTAAGGGCTAGATTTAGCCTAGTTTTCCACCAGACAACATCCAGGCCTGGGGTGTCTCAGGGAGAATTTCAAGCCACAAAAGACAGATGCACTGAATAAAAAAATTCACATTTTCCAAAAAGAATGTTGTCCAAAGAATTACTGGAGTCAGTGAAAGAATGAGTAGTCTCGTGGTTTCGTATTTGAACCAACCCATGGTTTTGAGAAACAAGAAAGATATCTGAGGGTAATTGGAACTGAGAGATGATGTGTGCCTATGAGCAGACAGCACCCACGGAAGCAGTTACCTCACTGGTCCTTAATGGACCCCTTATTTCAAGAGGTAATGGAGACACTCTGTTAACTCTAATCTCCATGAATAATAATTCTAAATTTAGACTTGACTGTGTGAAGGCTTGCAGAGTTAATAAATTGCTTGTCAAATCTCTCATGAAAATGAAAGGCAGATAGGAGGGAATGAGGACTAAACTTGGCATGTGCCTTCTGCATGGGCCAGCTAGAGCCCTGATGAAGAGTACAATGTCTCTGTGTCATGGCACATAAACATGGGTCTCTCTTTTCTGTACTGGAACAAAGATAATCAAATGATGCTGTGCCAGTTCTGGGCAGGAAGTGAATCATACGAACTGTCTTCATTAGGTCCAAGTCATTCATGGCTTACCTGTCTTAATCATATGCAAATCCTTTGGCCATTCTCAGTGTACCAGTCTATCCAGGATAATGCCACAAAACAGAAGACTTCACTGAAAGCCAGATGCTGCATCAGTCCTGTCTTTCTCCTTTGTGCTTATTGATACATCAAGTTTGTGTCATCATTCACATTGTGACAAAATACTTCCTGTAAAACGTAAGTTCTCTTCCCTGGATAGGGATGGCTGTAGGCTTTGCTCTGAGACCAAAAGCTATCTATCTGCAGGTTGTCCTCCTTCCCCTTTCCCTATGAGATCAGGCATTTGTACACCTTTCCTGCTCTCTCCACAGGCTGAGGAAATTACCCCCTTGGCTTCTCCAAGGATGATCCACTAACTTGGTGGGATATGCTCAAGCACAACACTGCCAAGTGTGCAGAAAAGCAAGAATCCATGAGATTATCTTCATGAACAGAAGGAAGCTGCATATAAGGCACTATTAGAATGGAGGTTTCTGCATCCATTTAGGGACTAAAATCTAAATAAGGGATAAAGGAACTGCAGAGCTTCTTGTGCACCAAGATGTGTGTGAAGAAAAGGCTGGGCCCGGAGGTTTGTGGGTGCATCTGTGTGTCTCTCAGAGCCCTTGGGCATGTCTGTGATGCAGCCCCACATGGAGCTCAGGCCAGGGTTGTCTCTGTGGGCTCCCTGCAGGGCTGGGGGAGGGTTTGGCCAGGGCCAGCTGAGCATATTGATGGGGCTCCTGGAAGGTCTCACCAGCAGAAGTAGAAGTGATGGTGATTGTGATGCTAAACTGGAGAGCTGGAGCCAACAGCAGCTGTCTTGGGGCAACAGGAAGAGGAGGAGAAGAAGAGCAGGGAGAATGAGAAGGTAAAGGTGACTGCCACTGTTTTTTGGTTACATCTGGGGACTAAAACTAAAATGCATCTCAATCATTAGAGCCTCAGAATACCAGCCCTTCTGTTCAGCCCTGCTGGAAAATTGTAGTGTGCCTTCAAGTGACTCATTTAGAAGGTTTGGGGGGTTGAGAAACCTTTAGAAATCCTGAGATTTCCTGAGGCAGCAGAAAACTCCCAGGGCCCCATTATTCACCTCCTTCCCCTAATTAGCTGCTCTGTCAGCTTAGTTCCCTCTGTTTTCCAAATCCCCTCCACAATCCCAAGATCACCAGCAAGCTAGAAGCATCAGAGAAAGCATGTTTGTCCTCTTAATTTATGTGAAACCAAATTGTTTCTTCTCTGTAACATGATAAGGGAGCTAAGATGCAAGAGGTTAGAAATGAATTGAGGGCATCCCCTGCCTTTTCCAGTCTGCTGCACTAAGGAGCTGGAATCCATTACCCAGCACACCTACAATATCTCACATTCCCACACAGATTAATTTTAGGCTGGTCGGCTCATTGTTTTTACACCTTGTGTGCAGGTGTAAAACTTGATCTACAGCGTTTAAATTTAAACAGTCTGTATTGCCAGTTTCTGCAATGGAGCTGGCAGGCACAAAGGATTGTCAACAAATAGGCATATTACTTTTATTTCCAATCCAAACACATCATACTTCCTGATTCCCTCCTCTTAACCCTTAAATGCTATTTTTTGCAAATGGCAGCCTGCCAATAGTGTGTGGGGATTTCAGACTCCAAAAGGGAATTCCTGAGATGCTGGAGAGGATGAATAAAACTCCACAGGTGTAGAATGGAGTATACTGAGTTGGCTGGAGGATGATTTTATCTCATGATAAATCTGGAGGTATCATTTAGCTCTAGAATAAATATCCAAGACTTTTTGCATGTAAAAGCCAAACTGAATGGAGCTGGTACAGGTATGTTTTAACTGGAGGACATGTGCTGACTGCCCTATCTGGAAAAAGGATGTGTCAACCCGGCCACCTCTAAAGCAGCAACTACAACTTTTGTAATCGCAGACCTGAGCCTGAACCCCACTGCTCTTGGAAAACAAACTACTCTGAATTCAAGCGCTTCCCTTTGGGGGAAGGAGTTAATCACAAGGCAAGGGCAACAGCAGCCAGCTGGCCCATGGCTGCAGAGAGGCACTAAAGTGTGCCAGGCTTAAAAGCAGAGCATGACTGTGTCCTGGAAGCTGGACATATCTAGAAATACTTTATTTTTTACTGGATTACATGAGGACTGCACTATTTGGAGGTTTTTATCCATTTTGATTTTTTTTCCCCTGAGTTGAAATCATTTTAAAGCCTCAGAGAAGCATGTATCACAGCTTAGGGAAAATAGTTCCTTGACCCTTGTGCTCTGCCCTGCACTTACTCTCCCAGGCTTCAGCATGGGCATGAAAAGCAAAGCAGAACATGCAAGTCTCTCCTATCATGATGGGGTAGAGCATCAATGAAGCAAAAATAATTTCTTCTTCTTGGTTTATAGAGCTGCAAGGCAGATTGTGATTTCTGTCCTGGGGATGTTTCATGGCAGAATCACTTGTGTGTCTGAAATGCAAATCCTAGCTGCCCCTCTGTCTGTGTCTTCTTGTGGGACCTGGAAGTCCCACCAAATCATGGGGGAAGGTCTCCTGGCTCTGTGTTGCAAGATAAGGAGCATGCAGCTCTATTCACACTGCTGTCACAGCAGCTTGCTGCAGCAATGTCTAAGTTAGTTTTCAACTAACTGGTCTGGGATTTAGTAGGAGAGAGCAATTAAGGCAGGATGGAGTTTAGCAGAGTAAATGATCCCTCTTTACTGCTGTGACCTGATGTTACCCTTACCTAGGGTATTAAAAACCCAGCAACCCCTAGGACTCCTCCAGGCCTTTGCAGACACCTGCAGTACATCTGCTGCTTAAATTTAGGAACGCCTACACTAAAAGAACTCTGGTTCCCAAACAGAAGCAGCACGGACAAATGCAGCATCCCTCCAGCCTGCTGTTCACAAAGGAGGGCAATGGACTTTATTTCCTGAGCAAGTTTTCCATCATCTTTTCTTCCCCACCCCTGCTGCCGTGCCTGCTAATGCCTGTGATCATTAACCATGAAAATGGCACCCATTTGTCTCCTTCACCACAGTGCCCAAAGTATATTTGGACTCTGGCCAACAGGAGCAGAAATTCAATGGACACGCAGCACTGCCTTGAGTGTGTATTCACGAGTGCATGTTAATGCAATTACAAGCCCAAATGAAGCTCTTTTCCCCTTCATAAAGAGCTTCAGCCCTGCAATCCTAAATCAGCAATCCAGTAAATTTGGATAAAACAAAGGGCTTCTTTAATAGGAAGATGCAGCTTTCTTTCTTTTATTATTCTGTTTCTTCAACTGTGTGTGTGACGCTAAATGACTTTAAACAGCCATTTAGCCACCCACAGAGAGAAACTAGGTTTACAAATTTTCTCGTTGCATAGTTTTGCTATGTGTGCTCCCCAGACTATTGACTTTTTGTTTGTTTTCCTGCTTAGAGAAATGGATGGATCCAATTTGCAACCCCAACAATACTGAATAGAAGTTAATTCCCCCCCACCCCGTCCCCCTGTTTTTACAGTCTGGTTTGGTGGAGATAAAAACCAAATAAATAAAATTAAAAATCGAGGAGAGCCAGAAGAAAAAAAATGTACAGAAAACAAACGCTAGAGGTGTCCTTTTATTGCAAGAGTAAACCTGGAAAGGAGGACACATTTCTTGTGAGTAGAGGAAAATAAATGAGTATGACAAGAGTGATGAAAAGTCTGTGCTACACGACCCTAAGGAAAGACTGAACGAGCTGGGGATTTTAGCCTGAAGAACAGAAGACAGAGAGACACATCATAACAGCTGTTGCCCTTTAAAGAGTCAGGGAGCAGTCCCCTCACAATACCCACACTGGACACAACTGGAAATGATGGTCTTATGCTGTAACAAGGTGGATTTAAGGCAGAGATTAGGAGAAAAGGGACTGCAGAGGTGAAGATGATGATGACCATGATGACCGCCCTGAAGAAGGCAAGGAGACCCCACTGTGGCCATCCTGGACACAAGTTCACATATTTGCCAGGCATAGGAGTGATCCCATGTTGGGCTGGGGGAAGGTCCTAACATCACTGTCCTGCTTTAGTAGGAATCTCTTACTGAAATTATTTATTTTTCGAGCTTGGGGGAATGAAGCACCTGAGAGACCTGCTTGTGTTCAGTAGATGCAGCTTCATTCTCCTTCACAGATGTCTTCCCATGCAACTCTCCTTTTCTCTCTCTGTGCCCTGACACTTTCTGTCTCTGCCATTCATCATCCAGAGTTAAAAATTCAAGGGTTGGTTTTGATTATCTTATTACCATGGTGACCAGGATGACTTTCATGCCCATCTGCGCATGGCAAGATGCGGCAAACCTTTAATTCAGTGCAAACCAGGAGAATTGTTATCTGTGTTTTTCTCCTCATGACTTAGTGCCACCTCTATGCAGGAGCGGGTGCTGCTGCACAATGCAGTTATCTATTAAGCACCAGCTTTTTAGGGATCACCAGAGAGCCAGGATCTGCATGGATGTCTTTTATTTACCAGACAGAGACCAAGATTATATCTTGAACTAATGTTCCCTAAAAGCCAAAATGGTGCCAGACTCAGAGGATTAAAATATCTTTGTATTTAGGGTCCTGCAAAGGAGAATATGTTGTCATGTAAGGAAGCATGCAAACCCAAATTGGGCTAAGGCTAGCAGTTTTGTTAAAGTGCAGCAGACATTAAAAAAGATAAATGAAAAAAGGGTGACAGAAATATTAAAGAAACAACGGTCAGGACTGGCCTAAGATCTGGGAGATGAGTAGCGCTTGGGAAGCAGCCTCCAAGCAGAGTTCAGAGCAAAGTCTTTTAAGATCTGGCTATCTCTATTTCATTATTGTTAATGGAATCTCCCATGTCCAAATGAAAGACTAATTTAAGTCTTACTTAAAATTGCCTTGAGTCATTTCTGTGCGTTTAAGTTTTAATTAATCTTCCTTAACTCTTTTTGTCACTTCCTTTGAAAGGAAGATGAGCTTAATTAAAGGAACTGTCAACTTTATTTTAGTCTTAAGAATTTTTTCTGGAAACTTTGAAAGGTTTGGTCATTATTGCAGTCTAAGATCTAGTAGATTAAATGTTCTTGTATCTTAAGGACATGTCAGTCCACCGCTTGGAATATTTTCATTGTGCTTAGCTACAACATTTGGACTGATTTCAAGGCTTTGTTATGGTAAGTAATACTAAGATTTTAATTACAGCTGCATTCAGGAAAAAACTTTCATTTAATACATGCTATTCTTTTTTAGTCTTCCACACCATTTCGGATGGTTTCAGTTTAGATAATGTGAGCCCCTTCTCCAAAGAACCAGGAAAGCTGTGCATGAGCTCAGATGGACAGGGACGCACATAGGAGCATCCTCCTTTTCTGGTGTAAGACCACTGAAATTTACGCTGCTTATGCCACAGGGAAATTCTTCCAGCCACTGGCTGTGGGAACGGTTCAGCAGCTGAGAGTAGCCGACAGGTACGCGATAATCCATCCCCAAACAGGGGTGTGGAGCCTCACAAGGAAGCACAACACTGCGCTGCATCTGCCACTACAGTTTTGATGCTATGGGATGTGCTGAGGTCTGGGTACCAACCTCCCCCACCACGATGGTCAGATTTATGTATAGGTTTAAAACTGTGGTATCACCGGTGCACTCTGGAAAGCTGCTGGCTCTGCTGCAGTGTCTGCAGCCTTGTCATGCCATGCAGACCCGAAAGGGCAAAAGCACATAACCATAGAGAAGAGGGATATATATTTTCATAGACAAGTAGGTGCTGGTCTGAACAAGATGCTGCAAGAGATGCAGCTGGAAAAAACCTCTTTTTTACAGCAGCAGCTTGTTTTGCCCAGCCGCAAGAGAGAATTTCAGCAGGAGAGAGAAACCAGACGGTCTCAGGGAGAGAGTCATGGAGAGCTGTGCAAAAGGCACAGATGAAAAGTGTTTGATGTTACTGACCATCTGATTGGGAATTTGCTTCCACCAGCTGCCTTCAAAGCCTGGGAAGTGCCTGTAACACTGTCCCAGGTCCTGCATGTCCTGCTCTCAGAGGAAATGGGGCATGAAACCCCAGATCCACAGGGCTGCCCCTTCATTTCTTGTGGGCTCATTTCTGCCTCCATCAGCTGGAAACATTTGTCATTTCCAGCTTTAGCCAAGCAAATTCCAATCCACTCTTGTTTACTTTTGATTGCTTTGTCCTTAATGTAGCATATAAGGATTTTATGTGCTTCTGTTTCATCAATGTAATTCTTTTGTTGCTATGGCAATCAGCTTCAATTTTCTTTCGTTCTGGCAATTGTATTTTTATAGTCTCCTGCTCTCAAAGAGATAAGCTGCCTTGTATATCACACAGACACTAAGTATTGCCTCTATATAGACACAGCCAACCTTTGCTTTAAGACTTCATTGCTGTTATTTGCAACAGTAGTTTACTGTTGCTGATGTCATTTTTATCCCTTTCTGTGGGCTCTGTTTCAAATAAGCTGTTTGCTCAAATTTACTCATCTGTGCTACTGCTGAGGAAATGCAGCGGTGTAAGAGGTGCACTCCTGGTGGCTGTGGAAAGCACACATTCAAACCCTGGGCTTGACAACAGAGATGAGCACAGTGGCTCCAGCAGAGCAAGAATCACCCCAAGTTACAGCAGCCTTTCATTTCATATGCCTAGAATAATGGCAGGGAAAAGAAAAAAAAAAAAGTGTTGAAGAAAATAATTCCTCAAATTTACCAAAGCATCTGAAAATTGAATTTTCAAAAATATTGTAGGAAAAGATTTATGGGCACTTCATCACCTTGGGTCACAAAAAGAAACACAGCATCAGAGGTTCAAGGCTATATCTTGCAATGGATAGCAGGGTGTGATGACAGGAGAGCTGCTGGGCAAACCTCACTGTGGGAGGAAAGCAGCCCCCAGGCCAAACAAGTCCAGGACCACTGGATGGTCCCGGTCCCCTCCAAGTCATTAGATAACTTGCTATCATTAACTCTAGATGTCTGAGAAAGCATCCATCTAGAAATAGTATCTGAATTTTCTGAAGTTTCCATAATTCATAACAGGCCTTATTCAGCAGTTGTCAAAGACAAGAAAAAGACATAGAAAGAGTAACAAGGTCTCCAGTGAGGAAATACCAGTAACCATAAATGGCCCAGGATGTCACACTATTGTGAAATACTCTGAGGCTTTCTGAAAGATCAGGTCTTCTCTGTATAAACACATGTATACCAAGACCCACTTCCTATCCTAGGGAGAAAGTGGGAGAATCCAAGCACAGAGAGATTAAAAGGCATGCCAAGGTCACATAGGGAAAATGTTGCAGGGATAGAAATTAAATTGAGATCTCCCAAGTCCCAACTGTCCTGAGTCAAATATACAAATGGCTAATCAGCACATTTTTGCAACCTGCTGATGCATTTGGAAATCTGTACCTATTTTTTTCTCCCCTTAGAAAGCTTGTGCCATTCATTGTTAAGATCTGGAAATGCTCCATACTAAAGTTATCAAGTCTGTCATCTCTTCAGCATGGTAAAACCAGCCTCCTCACTATGCTCTCCACCAGGCGGAGGGTGGAATAGGAGACAGAATTAACAAGGAGTCATTCTGCCAATATGCCGAACTACGTATTACATTTGTTAGGCCATATGGCTTTCTGATCGTCCCTAATGAACATTAGGTAGCACTTAAAATTGGAGAGCATATTAAGGATCAGAATCTGAGAAATCACACCCACTTGTCTCTGCAGCTTCCCTGTGGCATGCTAAGGCTCTTCCCCGCTGACAGCCCTGACTCCTACACACAGGCAAAGCACTGAAAATTTCATGGCATGACAAAGTGGACATAGGAATCAACATTGGCTGGATTGGTCCCATTCCCAGCAATTTCGAGCGACAGGCTTTTATTATTTGATAAGCTGCAGTCATACTATGCCAGAAGATGGCTGTTTATCAGAGTGAGATCCATTATAAATGACATGGAAGCATTTTTTTTTTTTTCCCCTACAAAAAATCTTGCAACCCAAATGCAGGGAACAAATCATGCAGTCCTTGGGGAGGCGATTTGCCTCAAACAATCAGGCTCCCTAGGATCGCCAGTCAGAAGTGGTTAGCATATGAGTAGCACTGCTCTGTGTGCCTGCTCCAGAAGAATATTCCTCATTGCTTGGGGAAAGAAGGGTCTGCACCAGATGGCATCATTTGAAATGGAGCATTGAGAAGCTGACCAAAGATGTGATAAGTGGATAATATTTTATTGATTTAACTGACTTAATTTAAAAAAAAAAACCAAACATTTTTTTGTGTTTTGCAAAGTAGCTACATTCTTCAGCACCCAGGGACAGTGGAAGTGTAGTCCACTTTCTCAGACAAGACCTGAAATAACTGACATCAGTTAACAGTCAAGAGAAATGGACACTTTCAGACTGTGAGTTTCAGACCCCACTCTAAGACAGGACCCAAACCCAATACTTCCAGATCCCAAGTGGATTTATGCAGCTACTGATGAGTTCCAAAACCAGGAACACACTTATTGCACCAAGCATACAAATGCATTCAGGGTCCTATTGCTGAAGGTCCCATGATTTCAAAGTATTTAGAGAAATCTCTGTTTGAAAGATCTCACCCTGTAGACCTCTGGGTTAGGTAGATGTAAGACTTTCTATGTGCATAACCTGTGATGGCAGTTTAGATGTCAAGGGAGTTGTTTAAGTATTTCTGGGTACTGGATGGCTTGAATGCATCCCAAATGGACATGGAGAATCATAGCTCCCTGGCCACAAACACATGGTATGGGAATGCAACCTGCAATGACTGGAGTTACTGGGAAAGGCTGCTTTTGCTCCTTTTCAGGAAATCCACATCCATCACTCATGATTACTAATTTTCTTCACTTGGAATTGAGCAAATGAGCGACCACCATTTCAGTGATGTCCGTTCATTTTAGTGATTTAATCACAAGTGGCTGAGCTTCCATCTGCTCAAGCGAGATAATGACAGAAGTCTGAGATATAAACTCTCTTCCTACTCCTCCCCCCCAAAATTATTCCTATAAGTGGCTCAGTGCTTCAGAAAAGGAAACGTTTCTCTTCATTAGTATTTATTTTCAGCTTAATATAAATTCATGAAAAAAAAAAAATAAAATGGGAAGACTCACTAACTGTACATCATGCCTGCTTGTGTTGGGATGTAGTATTTACTCATTACCCTGAAAATGCAGGTAAACCTCATTGTTCATTAGATAATAGTTGTGCCTTAGTTCAACCTAGTACCAGCTTCTGAAACCGGTAGGAACTTTAATGACTATTTTTAAATCTTGTTTGAAAGATTGCTTTGTTTCTCTTTTCTTCATTGTTCCCTTCCCAAATAAGAATTGTCAGGTTTGGAACAATTTTTTTTCCCTGACAGAGAAACAAAGTTACTGATGAAGAAAAGATCTTTGTGAAAGTTTTAGTGGAAAAATAATTTTCAAAACCCCTTGATATCTCCCATCCCAAAACTTTTCACCTATACCTCTCCATTGTATTGAAAAAAGAGAAGGCCAAATGTGAAGTTCCACTCGCTGCTGTGCAATTACACTACCCAGTCTTTGATTCCAAGTGCAAACACTGTCATGTGTTTGCTGTCATTATGAGGACAAATTCTTTTATGATTTACTGCCAGGCTCTTTCCTTGTTGTTTTTTTTTTCTTAAGGTGGTTTAGGAGACTTTTGTAGTGATAATTACTCAATGTCATGTTAAACTTTCATACAATCACATTTGTAATGTTTTAAGCTGGGTTCATCTTCCCAGTTAATACACCACATTGATCTGTGCAAGTCAAGTACATTGCTTTAGTATTTTTGTCTCTATAAAAAAGCCGCACATTTTAAAACCATTTCCTGTGGCCTGGGGGAAGTAATGGATTTATAATAGTCTGAGTGCAAATGCACACAATAATTTAATAAATGTGTAACTATAAGCACAACTCATGAAGACTGTGGGTGCTGAAGGTACATCTGACATGTAGGTACCTGCAGTAGGTAGAAGAAGGTGAGAGCAGCAACCACAGATGGCTCATGCAGCAAACGCTGGCCTTTTTTCTGACCATGAATTGTTGTCAGATGGATACTGATCTGTTCTGCAGCTCTTTGCTACACAAAACTGTTCCAATCCCCATTTTTAAAACAAAACAACCGTTATCCACAGAACTCCACAGTGACCATATGCATAATCCCAAGACCCCTGAACTGGGCTGCTGAACTGAGACTGTGATGCTGGGTCCCTTTCTCCTCCCATATTCCCTCTCTGGATGCAAATGACTCAGCTGAAGCTCTCCGCTCTGATGTCTCTCCCTGCTGCCTTCACTGTTTGCATCCTTTCCAAGCACCTCTTTGCATCTAATGGAGACATCTACATCAGGAAGCAAGTCAGCTGAGGGCACTACAGGGCACCTCAGGCTCACGCTCTGGTGATACCCTGCTCACCTCATTGACTATAAAAGGCAACCTAGGGCAATTAAGCTCCCTCCTTAGCTGTCTCAGTAACGGCTTAAAATGAAATGGTGTACACCTAGTGATTTGGGAGAGATGGCACACCCAAAAGCCATATCAAAGCTCAGCACCTTGCTGAGCTCCAATCTAAAAGAGGATCACTGTCGTGCATGTGCTCCAGCACCAGAAACCACATGTCAATAGTCACCAAGGGAGTCCACTGGAAATCGTAAGCAGATGTAAACCATTCAAGCAAGATAAATTCCCTATTGTGCACTGGCTAAGAGACAGAAATTAAAGAGCTTCAGGTGTAAAGTCCAGAGGAAAACTCCCAAAATGGATGGGAAGACAACTGCCAAAAAGTCCCATGGAAAAAATTATAAACTCGAATTTTGAGTAACAAAGTATAATATTTCTTTACAATGTTTTCTAACTGTCTGCTTTCCTCAACCCATCTTCTAACTTTTTCCAAGAAGAATAGGCAAATCTCCAAACTGAATGTTTCTTCATTCAAATTTCCTTGGAGCAAAGGAATTGTGAGACTCTTTCTTGACAAGAAATCCAGCTCATTCAGTGGTATCAATTCTTCTGCATGTCTTGGTTTGAGATCCAACTGAAATGTTAAGTGTAATGCACTAAACTTCAAGAATTAGCTCTCAGTTGGCAGTGAAGCATTATGTTCCTTGGTTAATTCATTCGTAACATCAGTATGTCTGAAACAAGAACAGAGAGAAGCATAATTACTTATGGCAATATTTGTTGAAGTGAGACTCATTTGTGCTACACAGATTTTTTTTCTCTTTCTTTTGCAGTAGAACTTACATTGTGGTAGAAGGAAGAAAGAAGGAAAAAAGGGAAAGAGAGAAGAAAGGCTTTTTTGATATACACTGATTGAAATATTTTCCAGAGGAAAGTAGTCAAAAATGCTTTTAAGTAGTTCTTGAAAGAGGAGAAGCTGTATCAGAATTCCTATCTCTTAGGAACGACCAAGTGTTTTGTTGTTGTAGGGTTTTTTTTCCTGTTTCCTACTGAATTGGAATTTTTCTGTAATTGCTTTAGCCACCCAGTCTTCAACACTACCAACACAATCCAATATTAAAAATTAGGAGAGAAAGTGCTGCTCTGCTCCCTCAGGAGTTGATGGAAATTTTGTTTTTAAACCAAACACACTCAGCAAAAAAACTTTAGATGGTTTTCTAGTTTCATCATTAAAAGCTTTAGGATTCTTCCACTGCAAATTGATTTTTCCTCAGATGCAGCATTTCTTCCTCTGATGATGCACTGACATTAGAGCACTCCAGTAAAGCAGTGAGACTACGTTGTGTTCCTGTGAGGGTGACGATAGCAGAGCTGTTGTTAGTTTTTAAGCATCAGAGACTGAAGAGCATGGGATCAGGCACAGGAAAAGTTCAGTGATTACAAGGAAGCACCCATCCTGGCTTGCTTTCTTGGGTCTACAACTTTCCTTGGAAAACAAGGAAAAAGGGGGGATTTGGTTTAGAGGTCAGGTTTCCATTAAATGAAATGGAGCTGACAAGCAGGCCCAGGTGCAGCATTTTTCAGTACTGACTTAATTGGGTTTTCTTCCACACTTAAAAATAAGTAAATTGCTGTTCTGGTGATTTTCCGTACTGATGCTGGACCAAGCATTAACACTTGTCCAACAGCCCTATCAATCAGCAACCCATTTGTTGTCTTATTTTTCACCTTTCTGTGCTATTTCACTATTTACTGAGTCGCACTTTCGCCACCAAAAAAACCCCCAAAAAAACAAAAAAACAAGGAAAGTTGACTATTTCCATGTATATAAGTATCTCCTAGTCCATACATGGTAAGGTATATGTTGTTAAGAGGGAACTTGCAAATATACCCACTGTGATGATACCCATCTCTGGCGTCCCTGCACGTGTGGCTGGACCCTGTCCCTCATGAGCAGCACTGCTGTGGGGGCAGCTGAATTCAGGTTGAAGCTTTGGTCATCGTGGGAAAGATTTCTTCTGATGAGAGGTGGCTGGGGACTCTTGAAGCTGCTGCCTAGTGTCTGGGTTTGGAAGGAGCTTTAGCACTTGATGCATACTACAAAATGTCTCCCAGCACCCAATCCTTTCATCTTGTTCTGCATCGGTTAGTAGCTGGAAAGAGAAGATGGAGATTTTGCCATGGCAGCCAAAGCGGAGAGGGGATTCTGAGCAGCCAGACAGGGGGATGTTATCCGTACAAGTGCTGTGCTTCCTCATTCCTTAGCACTTATTTGCATCTCTCTGGTATCCAATAATTATTGTCCTGGAACATTTCCAAGATCACTTTGCTGTGTGTGAAATTCAGCTAGACACATTCTGGATGGCACAGTCTCCTGGCTGGATGAATATCACTCGTCACATCAGGTCTCTGGCAGAAATTCTGCACTCTGAATTCTTGTTTCTAACAAATCCTCTGCAACTTTGGCTTGAGATTTGCCATTCCACCAAACTTTTCTTCAGGGCAGCTCATTTGCAAGAATATGGAAGAAAGTAAATTCAGAAAGAAAGAAAAGTATATTCACCTAGGTCCTGATTTCAAAAAGTTCGTAAGCATTGGCTTGGAGTTTTCAGGTGTTTTTTAATGTGTCCTCAAAGTTGTCCTGCGAAAGAACAATCTTATTTCAAAAACTTGCTCTTGAAACCTTTACAGTAACATTTCTACAGCTCTTATTGCTCTTTGTAATTGCAAGGAAAAGAAAGGAAGGTGAGGGAGAGGGAGCACTGGGACATGGAATTTTATAGTGAAAATATAAATAAATTATATCATCCTGCACAATTAAAAAATGTTATTGCTAAATAATAAATAAATACTAAATAATACATTATTTTTTTAAAAAAGGTTAACAGCTGATTTCTGTAGGGAAGCCATGAATTAAACATCATGCAAAACAATTAAACTCTGGGAAATAGGAGTTCTGATATAGTGGTCAACAATTAAAAATGAATGTGTTACCCCGCTCCAGGGAAAAGCAGTAAGATGTCATGCTTTCATGTTACGGGGAACAAATGTACCATGTGACTCCAGTTGGAAAGTTCTGCAAAATATAAAGCAAACACACAATGAGTGGCAGAGACTTAATGGGAGACACTGCTACACAAGAGAAGCAGGCTGCAGTCATTATTTCTGAAGGAGAGACACCACTGAGATACACTCACTCCTCCCAGCAGTAACCTTCTAAATTCTCCACCTGCACTTACTTGCAAATACAGTTTTTAACAGCATGGGCATCTTTACAAGCAAATCTTGACTCAGGTCCACCAACTGTGACGGGTTTGTCTAGAAATCCGTTGCTGGGAGTATGACTGAAACGCAGCCTCCCTTCATAGACAGTCTATGGCTAGAGGACTACAGTAAGGAGCAGGTTTAGCTAAACACATGTAAGAGTTGATACATTTCCTTACAGCTGTCTCTGAGCAAAGTATATTAAACACAGCACTAAAAGCTGCTCTAACATGACCTTGCAGCTTCTGAACTGAAGTTCACTTCCACGCAACTATCTCCTTTCCTTTTTTCACTCTGCCATACCTCCCCAGAAAGATGTGCTGGGGTACCACACGTATTAAAACAAACAAGAAGCTACTGTTTAAGCCAAAGCCAAATACCTTCGCATCTGATCATTAACACTTTCACAACTTAATTTCTGCTGGAAGCACCCTGGAGAGATGTTCCGTTCATGAGTTCACTTCAGTGCCAACAATCCACCTGAATGTGTTGTCCTCTGTCCGCACCCAAACTGCGTGAAGAGACAGTATCTATTATTAGTTGCCTCTCCATGCCCATTGCTTGGGGAATTGTCTGAATTTTTTACCATGGCCAATGTGCATTTGAACAGATGGTAAATACCTCTATTCCTGCCAACAAGAGTCAAGAGATGCCACTAAAATCCATTTAGTACCAGAAAAAAAAAAGAATAAAAAAAAAATCATCTAGTTGAGAATTTACTCAGATCTGCTGCAGGTGAAATCAGTCAGCTAATGGGTAGTTTTAAAATGCTTGTACTGAATGGTTCATTAGAAAACTTATCTCTGCCTCGGGTGCTGATAGGAAGAACCCCAGACGGGCACTTTTCTTAACAGGTTCTAGCTATATCCTGAAAGGAATTTGATGCGTTGTAGGTGCAAGTTGAAAAGAAACGCTGCATTTTCGATCTGGTTTATATCAGCAATGCATGCTATTATGTAAATTATTTTAGACTTGGCAGAGTTTTCCAGAGAGAAACAATCAAGACATAAATCTTCACAATGGTTTGGTTCACACAGCCATTTCTTTCAGCTCAGGCAACCTCATTTCTTCTCCCTCTCTAATCTTTAGGGCTTCAAGGTTATCAAATACAAACCAGTGACTGAAAAATTAGTCATCCATTGGAGACACCAAAAAACTTGCAAGATCTTTCACATAGCCATTGCTTGTGGCTTAATTACAGTGAGTTTCAGAGTTGTAGAGAGCTGGTGCCTCCGAGACATTAAACTTTCATATAAGGCAGCGTGAATAGTATATTCAAACACATTTGTTCTCTATAGGATAACCTGAAACATTTTAACTCTCATCTCCCTTCAGTCCTTGCTACTGCATTGTTTCCACCTAGCTGGTTGTAAAATGGCTGTAGGGAACCTGCCTCCCCTTCTCCTGTCATGTTATACTGCTTATCTTTTATTTCCCAAGACAGCAATACAGGATTGGCATATGCAGCTTTACATCAGTGACCATCTCTAGCCTGTGGCATTGCCACACCACACCCATCTACAGCATCACTTCTTGAACTGCTTTCTGGCTTCATGTCCCATAAACGAATGATGTGATGTCACCTGAAGCCATCTACTAACCCTAGTTACGAAGACACTGCTCCTCTCTCTGTCCTCTTTTCCATGGTTATGCCGAGACCCTGGAGATTATTTTAAAGACTGAATCTGGAAAGTGATTTCTTTTGCTTTGGGGTGAACATAGGGTACCACGTTCCCTTAGGTAACCAAGGGTGAAAGGCTAAGAAAACACTCAGGACTGAAAGTTCTCCAAGAGATGGAGCTGAACCCATCGCAATTAGGGAAAAGATAAAACAGCACTGAAATGAAATTATTGAACTAATTCCTCCTCCCCTCCTTTTTTTTTTTTTTTTTTTTTTTTGGTCTTTGGGTTTTTTTGTTTGTTTTTGTTTTGTTTTTATCAGTTGAGGAAGCCTTGCTCCCCCAGTTGGAGTTTTAATACCTTAATCATCAGGATGCTGACTGCTGATATAGTTATATAGATATAGCTTCCACCTACAGGTTTATGCTATGTGGAGCTGAGGAACCCGTTTTCAAAAGACGGGTGAAACAACAAAGACTTTGTGAAAGGAACTGCCCCCTTAACATGATGAGCTGTGTCCCTCAGATGTCACTGAAGATTTGGACCATGAGTTTAGGCTACAGAGTATGAGTCTGGTAGGGACAAACTGAAACCAACAAGTTCTTCAGTACTTCTGTCTCTATTAAAGAGCCGATGGATTTCACTACGTCCTGGCAATGATGAAAACAACACTAGAAGTCACATATTTTCTGCCACAAGGTAGCTATGATGTGGAAAAAACTCTTGCATGTTCTTCTCCTTATATAAACACAAAGCAACATTTCCATCAGCCCAAATCCTCTAAGAAGGCTCACATAGTTTCTAAATTTTTATTCCAACCTTCAATATTTCACTTACCAGCACATATTTCTTAAGTCACTATACTTATTTCTTAAGTCATTATATTAAAGAAAAGATACTCACCAGTGTATTGGAAGAATGTTTGAGTGGATTTTGAGTCTGGATTCGTAGATTTGCATTCAAATTTATAGAACTAGATTTACTGTCTTGACGGGGGTAGGGTTTTTTTTGTCGAGTCATTCAGTATCCTGTTTTCTCCTGAATTGAATCTAGCATCTTACATACCCATCCTGTGACTAACTATGAGAGATTGGCCAAATTTTCTATCCATTGTCCAATTCTTAATTCACACCGCTTTACTGTACAGTGTAGGTACACCTTTAGTAATTACACTAAACAGAATTTAGATCTGGGACTGGCACTGGGGTCATTAGTATTTTCAATTCAAGCCTAAGCGGGACAGGAGAAAGGAGCTTTCCATGAGGCCAGAACTTGGACCAACAGTCCTGTGTAGTCAAGTGGAGCTTCCTGGAAGTGGGTTTGAACAGCCCGCTCTCAAAGCTGTGGTTTTAACAAGCTGAACCAGACCGAGTCACCTCCAGAACAATCTCCTTTCCAGTTTTCTTTCAAAACAGGAAGTAATTCTGTCATTTCTATGAGATCAGAAAACTGCTGTCATGGTATCATGGGAATTTATGATGGGATTGTCTGCTCTGAAATGCACAGAATATGCAATGAGCTTGTACAGCATGGAGGGGTGCAATGAAGCTCAGATGGGCAAGGGAGGTGTGTGTGTGTGTGTCTCGGTGACTGTGTTCATGTGTGGAGATCAAGGACATCAGTAAATCTTGCAAAAATTCAAAAGATGGGTGACACAAGCAAGTAACACTTGGTGGGAAGTGAAGGGCATGTGGTCTTCATGTTTATCTCCCTTAACACAGACATTTGGAATCGTATTCAAAGCGAGTTCAGCGAACAGCTCTTCTCTTGGCAACTGTGTGTGGTGCCCTTCACCACATGAGCTGTACTCTTCCCTCTGGCACTTCTGAACACCTTCCAGTGCCCCCTTCAGAGCTGTTTCCAAGCACAACTAGTGTGCCCTTCCCTACACAGCAGGAATGGGATGGAACAAAAGGATACCTCAACTCTTCTTTGCAACCAGCCGAAGCCTCAAAGGAGCACAACATGATTAATATGTTTAAAACTTCCAGAAAAAAAAAAAATCCACAGTCTTTTCAAAGCTTTTATCCTATCCCAAACACTAGTGCTCAAAGTCACAGAATTGCTAACACTGACATCTACAAATGAGGCCAGAAAGGTTCTCTTGGGCAATGTAGTTCTTAGATGAGATGGCCCAGAAACATTTCAACATTTCAGGTTTTATTGTGCTGTGCTCAAATTAAGCAGCTCAAAGCATACAGAGCTTTTGTGTGAAAGACACCTAATCAGTCAGTAGAGTGTAATACTGTATCTTCCAGAATGTCCATCAATTAATTGAATCACCATAGTTTTGGTAATGGGAATCCCATATACATTCCAGATCGACAGCATATACAAGGGTGTTATGGAGAACATTGATATCCTCAGTGTTGAGGTAGCAAAAACAGATAAGCTTTATTTGTAACTGAATAAACTTCAGGTAGTTTTCAGGTCATAGACAGGAGCTCAAACTCTTGGGTGGTTGAAGTCAAAGGAATTAAGTCTACCCTTAAAGTTTGATCCACCCTTGCGCTGTTACAGGAGGAAAACAATGTTATGCCGTGTGGCAGTAAGGGTTTAAAATTAGACAAATGATGTAATCAGCTGGATCTACAGGCACAGTTGCTAAAAGCAAAGAGGCAGAACAACTCTTCATTGGCCATCTACATACACACACCACAACTGTTATATCTCCCCCTCCTCATTTATCCTCCGTAACACTATGCTTTCAAAGTCAGA
This sequence comes from Athene noctua, assembly GCF_965140245.1. Classification (NCBI taxonomy): domain Eukaryota; kingdom Metazoa; phylum Chordata; class Aves; order Strigiformes; family Strigidae; genus Athene; species Athene noctua. The sequence continues at coordinate 17,149,714 of NC_134048.1, forward strand.
ATGCCCATATGCTGGTTTTAGTTCTAAATGTCATAATTACACAGCTCCACACAAATTTTGAACCATTTGCTAAGCGTGGCTGACTTTACCATCTTCAGCTACCTGACCCACTGCTAGGGCGCCTTTACAATCAAAAGATAGGAATCTCTTATTTGCAGCGTTTTTCTTCCCAGTAGTTTAAAAAGGGCCATAGGTGGCTCATTCCTGAACTCAGCTGTCTAGATGTCTCTATGCTCTCTTATCTCCTGCCTGAAAAATACATAAATAACTGTTTACTTAACTTAGATAAATAAGTTCATATACAGGTTAATACGAATCTTTCCCTGGATGAATGTTGTATGAACCTATTTACCCTTCTCATGGTCTCCACAATACATGAGAGGGGGTAGGAGCTTTGAGAATAAATACAAGATTAATAGAAGTGGTTAAAAAAGAGACGGAATGAGAAAGAGTTATTTTCTATCACATCCAACAGTTCTGTGAGGGTTTCTTAGTCCATGTACACAGAACACTTAGAGATTCCTGACAGAGACTGCACCTGCATGTAAATCCAACTGTTTCTCTGCATGACTGTGTATAATGGATTTATAGCAGCACTATCACAATTTTCTTACGTGTTAGTAGCCTGTGACCCAGGCTCATTTAGAGCCCTATCCTGCCTGGTTTTCTTTTGATTTAAGCCTCCAACAGGCTTCTGTAGCAGCCCTGATTTGTGCCAGATTAAACGAAAGCTGTCTCAGTAGCAGCCTCCTGCGAATGCTATGCCCACAAGGTGCCTGAAAGGACATGGCTGAAACCAGTTTCACGCACAGCTATTGTTGTGGACAAGTCCCATCCCAGGGAGTCAAAAGCACTAGAAATAACCTCCCAAATGCCTGAAGGGCAACTCCTCACCCACCAGATCTATTTCCCCTAATCTGGATTTTGATTCTGTGCGTGCTGGGTTTCCTGACTTCTGCCTGGGAAACCATGGATTATATTGCAAATAATAGGACCATTACTGAGAATAGCCCATGGAAGCCATTGTTTATCAAAAAGCAATACAAGTAAGATGCAAAGAAAAACATCTTTACAATTAGAAATACAGAGCATTAAAATCAATTTTATACTTAAAAAATATATATTCCCAAAATGACACCTCATTTGTTGTGATGTAAACCACCTGTCTGAGTGGTGCCAGTACAGAAGAAGCTATTGGGGTAATTATAGGTGCTTTCCATCAACCTGCCCATGTGCTCACTTCCCTTGAAGACACATGTATTCTCAGAGTGCTGATTAATTCAACTTTTTGAAAATACTTAAGAATCTTCTGATGAAAGAGCTTTTGTAAGTGCTTTGTGACAATATTTCTGACAGGGACATAAATAAGCAAAGCAAAGAGGTGATGGATAAGAAACACTGGTCACAATGTCAGCCATCTCTCCTCCTCCTTTTGTACTCCCTAAGGATTTTAAAGGTCAGAAAGACATGGAACAATGCCCATGTCCTAAGAAGAATATGTAAGGAAGGTTAAAAAAGTTTTGTTGCCAATGAACTTGAAGAATTTTCTTCCTTTTGCTTCACAAAAGACTGAGCTGTCTGGGTTACGTGGGACTGAGTACTTTATGGTTAACATTTGCTGTGATTGGTTGAGCCACTGTATAAAACCAAAAGGAAAGTTCATCTTTAAGATATATATTTTTAGCAACTGACCCATATGGTACAAACTGCTGTCCAAAATGTATTTTTGAGGCAAGAGGCTTCAAAGAAAAGATAAGTTTTTCTTTGTTAAAACCCCTAAATGATAGGCTACATTTTCCAAGTGCTGGGCAAGACCACTCTTCTGACTTCCTGGGTAGAGGAAACCTTTAAGTCAGAGAAATGCCTTTTCCTTCTGTCTTAACCATGTGTGTATTTACTCTATATTGTAACATTTATTCCCATTTGTCTGTTCTTCATAAAGGGAATATTCTGGCATGTCAAACAAATACATTTTGAAGAGAGCTGTTTTTTTAATGGAAAAAAATCTTCAGTTAAGTGACATTGACCATAAGAGTTTCTATTTTCATAAATCCTAAAATGGAATAAAACTATTGAATGATGGATTTATGTATCTTTATAACAGCAAAGACAATGAGGCTCTGAACAGATCTGTGGGTTGTACCTTAATCATAAAAAACCCCAATGCTAATAAAAACTGAGGAAGGCGTACTACTCACTTGCTGGTACTACCTGGGCACAAGCCAGGTGACCATGCTGAAAACCCTGAAGTGACAGGAACCCTCAGGAGCAGTTTGTATGCAGATGACAACAACTTCTCAGGGGTTCGATGGTGGAGTGATGCTCACCCATGCATACCTCAGGGTCCCATAACCTAATGGCAACCTCCACAGGCCACGGTGTCTACTTTCCTTTGGCAGGGAAGGACTCAGGGTGTCTGGTAGACCTGTTCCAGCACAGAAACATAAAGCCAGGAGACACCTTGGAAATGTCACCCTGAGCACGATGAAGGGAGGGCAGACCCAAGCTAACTGCCCCTGAGAGATATTTATCCAACTGTTCCTGGAGTCTCCCCGAACAATCCTACTGCTTCCCTTCAAACCTTAAAGACAAGCAAAACTGATTACTGCCTTGGTCCTCACAGCAGCTTCACATCACACCTCTCTGTTGTGGAAGCTGTGCTAAAACCGTTCAGAAGCTGTGTGTTGCTTAAGAGACACATTTTGGCTGCCCCTTTTCTAGCATTTATCTCTCTCTTACCCAGCAGGTGTAGCGTGCTCGGGTCTGCATCAGACCGACGGTTTGCATTCCTACCAAGCTATCAGCCCCAAACTGCAGCTGTACTACCTGTCTGGGCTGAAATTAATCCAAATCTTCTGTGCGTCAGTGTGGGGGCAGAATTGCCTTTGCTCAGCAGGCTGCAAATGCACTCTTCAGTCATTCAAAGCCCTGCCTACAGCCAGCTCTAATTTTACTCTGTTTTGTTTATGCTGGAGTGGCTGTGCTGGTGTTTTTTAACTCCCCTCCACTTAATCTACCTTTGTCTTTCTAATAACATCTTCTAATAATACTTTTCACCCTGATTTATTTATTTATAGCTACTGCCCTTTCGTTCAGGTATTACTACTGAAAGTGATCTAAAATTGAGTCCAATTACTGTGGAGGTGCTGGGGGTAAGTCTCTTATTTGTAGGTTAAGATTTAGATTTGAAATGCTATTGAGATAGATGGATTTTCTGTGTTGTTGCTGCTCCTAGTCACACTGCAGTCTGGATGGGAAGAGAATGCAGTGGGGGGGGGGGGAGTAGCGTGGGTGTGCGCCAGCATTTCTTTCTGAAAGCTTACGATCTCAAAGGAAAAGTGACTGATAGATTATCTTTATTTGCCTGGCAGGTGGTACTTAGCATAGGGAAGTTGCATTGGACATGCTCGGTCCTTTCACGCTCCAATTGAAGGAAACAAATGGTCAACAAAAAAATACAGGGAGAAATCCATTCCAAAGATGCTTTAACATGCCATCTCCGTTTGCAAACACTGCTTGCTTATTTGTCTTTTTTTGAAATAACAAATCTCCTCGTGAGATGTTACAGCAATGTGACAGAACAAAGAGGCATCCTGCAACTTGGCAAGCAGTATCACTGGCAAATCTCAGTGAAGGAGGTGATTCTGCAACACACCACAGCAAGCGTGTGATGGGAGGTGTGGGCACTGTGTGTCTCAGTGCCAGGTTACCAGTTCTGGATATCAGAGCAAGGAGGAGTTGTATCCTATGGATGGCTGAAGGACACCTCCATGCCTACAGCTCTACTAACTAAGGTAGGAGTGGGAACTTCACCTTGATCTCACATCCTGGGAGAAGCTAGTTTCTCCTTCACTGCCACCATGATCCATTTGTCTTACAGGTGTAAAAAGGGAAGCATGAGACTGGTAATTTCTCCTTCTGTCCCAAAACAAACTCTAGTGAAACTAAAATCAAACATTTATTTAACCTGTTTTTGAGTACCTCCAGAGGTGTGTCTTCAGCACTTACTCCAAGCTCTCAGTCTATCTTTGTCCTTCCCACTGGAATATTTGGGGGTTTATTTTTCCTCTCCAGTACATAGCTCCTATTACTTGACATTTTTGGATGTTACCTAGGAAGTCAGCACCTGGTCCTTATGCAGGAACCAAAATCAGGAGCAAAAGTGAGTGAAAGAAGTCCTTTCGCTTCATCTGTTGCATTTCAGCATGAAACAAAGACTTTTTTTAAGGTTGTGGGGTTTTGTTTTTGTTTTTGTTTTCACACCAAATGCAGGATACAAGAAAAATTAGCTTACATATAAAAATACTCTTAATTATTGCATAGGAGCTTCATGTCTGCCACGGTCAGTCAGAATGAATGAGACAACATCTTTCTATAGAGTTTTGGCACTGCAAATAGCAAAAAGAGCCCAGAATTCCCATGTGGGTAATCTTAGATTTTTGTTACCACAGGTGTTTAATTTCCTCTTGAAAACTGGTAACTAAAATAGTCTTGCAGTGGGTTATACCAAAATCATTCTGCATATGTAAAGCATATAAAAAATTAAAACTCAGAAAAAGAATTTAAAGCAGTAGTGCTATGGACTCCTTGTGGACACTAAAGAGAAAACTGCGTGGGTGAAAAGCAGAGGAATAAGGAACCAGAAAGTTGTCAACACGAGGGAGGTCCAAACACATGAAGAATACAGTGATAGGAAGGGTTTAACAGGAAAGAAGGAAAAGAAAAAATAGACTCTTAAACTTCAGGAATATGTTGGGCTGCCAAACCTCTACTGAGAAGCAGAAACTGAATTCCAACTTTACTGAAGAGTTTGGACCGAGTTAGCCAGGAGCCCATCAAATAATTGCAGTGACTGCAAACAGATGCTGCAAGGCAGGAACTGGACATCTTCAACTCAGCTTCAAGGAGAGCAGAGCACTTCTGGCAGTATTCATAAGAGAAGAGCAAAAGCAGGGAGAGACTTCTGGGTGGGTTCTACTACGGCTAACTGTGAGAAGCAGTGGGAGACACTGCCAGGATATGACTGCTGCTAAATCAGGAAATGCAGCGATCGCCTGGTACTGATGGTTTCTCCAGGGGCCAGTTCACCAAAAGATGAGTGGTTGGTGCTGGAGCTCAGGATCAACTCTCAGGCTGCCATCTATCTTCATTCCTCCTTTTCAGTTCACTCCTCCCTACAGGAGCCCGCACCCCCAGGGCCCCATTTGGCCCCTGCTCTGAGTCCAGCAGCGGTAGAGGAGGGCTTCCTGCCCCAGCGATGTAGAGCAGAACAGCCGAGGATGGCTCCTCAGAACCCTATCGCAACAGTGACACCCGTCACACACCAACTGGGACTTTGTGTCTTTCTCTCCCCTCCCTTCCCTAGTCCCTTTTCTCTTCCCCCTTCTCTCCAAGTTACTGCCAGTCAGTTCCAGACAAGCATTTTGTTTTAATTTACAACGCGGATCCTTTTCCCCATTTCTATGATTTTCAGTGTAGCAAAATGACACTTCTGACAAGCAAGCCTTCCTCTTCCCCCACCTCCCCTCGTTCTGTGGATGTTTTCTTAGCCAATTAATCTAACATCATGTACCATTTAGGTTTGAGAGGCTGGCGCAACTCCTGAAGGAGACAGAATGTGCTGCTGGGAGTGGAGGGGTGGGGGTGACAGAAAAGACCATGAGGAGGCTTCAAACTGCTTGAATTACTCATCAGGAGGGTGGCAACATGGAAGCCTGGAATATCTTCCTTCCTCATCTCCTTCCTCACAGACATCTCTGACGCACAGCTGTCAATACACCATGGAGCCATTGGACAAAGCTCTGTTGAAACGCTAGCAGGTAGGTATTATGGACATGTGTATCAGGCTCTCTGAAGATCCCTTCAGGTAGTTAGCAAGTAGGAACAATGCAAAAAACTAGATGGAGAGGGATTGCTCTTCTCTGAACAAACCTCTCTAAAAAGAATAGCCAACTTTTTGAGGTCAAAATAAATAACTTGATGAAAAAAAAAGAAAAAACCCACAAAGCCAACGTGGTTGGGTTTTTGGTTTTGTTTTTTTTTTTTTTTTCACATGTCTTCCTTCCAATTACATTTTTCTGTCAATTTAAAAATCTTTCTGCTAGAAATGCTGCTGAGTCACATGGAATAACATACACAACATACTAGAAATGGTGGACAAATTTCAAACCCAACTATTCTAGCTGAATTCTAAAGGAATTTGGTTAGTTTTCTTTGAATTTTTTTTCCCCTGACTTTAGTTCCATTCAATTTTAGTTTGTTCTGGAAAAGGCATCCTCAGCTTGCCCTCAGAACCTACTGCCCTATAATTTTTTTTCATTTTTAGACTGTATTCCTGGATTTTGAGTCTTTCAAATTCTTAAGGATTAGAAACACTCTCCCCCCACTTTATGTTAAATTTACTGATCTAACATAATATTACAATTCTATAGATTGATGCATTAAGACATATTGATTGTGATAAAATCATGGGTGTCATCACTGCAAACATGCAGAAAAAACTCTGATTTCTTAGAGCATCTTTTCCCCTCAAAAAAAAAATCACAAATCAGTATAAGATTGGTGTGGGATCATCACCTCCCAAGTATTAGGCAGAACAAGAATAGCAGGATTTTAGCAGTGCTCTCTTGGATGTCCCAGGTTGTTCAGTGATCACAGCTGGATCACTTCACGAAAGTTTCTCTGTAAGTAATACTGTCTTTAACCCACCTGGCAGCTGCCAGAATTCAGCCCTGTCTACGAGACTCTTAGCACTTCTGCTACAGAGCTTCCCATTACTCTTTTTTTATTATTATTACCTTACAATGAAAAGCCTGAAGGACTCTTGTGCTATTGTGTCGGGAAGAGCTTTAAAAAAGCAAATGCTCGCACGTGAAAAGACTTCACAGGCTATACTACAGTGGCATCAGCCTGTTGCACTGCTACCAGTTCCTAATATCAGCTCATCAAATCCTCAGCTGCTGTCGACTGTTTTGAAATGACAAAGGATTTTCTACTTGGTATGTGAACCTTGAGAGCAATCTTGCCTCAAATGCAGTGGGAATGCCCTAGTCCTTTACACTGGTACCGGCAAATGGAGTTGGGAAGCAGCTGTGTGTCTCCACCTCTGGAACAAGAAGGACGCTGAGCAGTGATGTGTGCAACATCTGTGCAACATTTTAAGGGGGGGGGGAAAACTGTGAAGGAGAAAAGTGACACTTTTCTGATGGCTTCACAAAAGAGGAAGGACAAGAAGTTAATCTCCACTTGTGTGGTTTATGAGGGATTTAGCTTCAGCCCAAGGCAGTTTCATTAAAAACAAAGAAAACAATTAGCAATGCTGGCCAAAACTTTGCTCCAAAATCCAACAGATTTTCCTCTTCTTATCATGAGACATGCAATAAACAGACCAGAACAAAAAAATTAAAGAAGATCTCCCCTTCTGTATTAGTTTTGGCTTTTTGAAGGGGATTTAAAGCCAATTTTTAAATATATATACATAAATTAGCTGACTTTTTGTGCACAACATTGGGAATCTGTCAACAGGAATGGATGCTGTGACCTTTGCTCCCAGGTCCTTGAAAATGGTCTGTGAGTCTATGGAAGAGCCTGTGTGGCTCTGACACTTCTTTCATTACCCATTGCAAAAGAAAATAGATGTTGTGTAAACTAGAAGTTTGTGGGTGCTAATGGCAGATTTTCACATGGGATAAACATATGTTCAGTTTGCTCAGAGAAAACAAATTCCCCATTTCTTTGAAAAAAAAAAAAAAAAAGCGCCTTATTTTAACTGATGGAAATTTCACTCTAGAACACTCTGGTAATTACTTGAATAATTCAGTTCTCTGCCTTTGGATGTTCAAGAGGGTGATGGAAGAAAAGTGTGAAATTCTGGCTACCTCCTAATATTACTATCCATCTTGAAAATACCTGAAGCATCCGAGTTTTCTGCCTTTTGTGGATTAAGATTCAATGTCAAATTTGAAGACTGCTGAAAAATAAGACACGAATAAAACTTGAAAGGATCGGTGCTCAGTTGGAGAACGGGCTAAGGTAAGTCTGGATGTGGATTCCATTTACTTTTGTGCTAGAAGATGAAACCTAGTTCACAAATCTCAGGACAACATCCCCCACCGCCCGCCTCCTGTTGTTTCAAAGAGATCTTGAAGTTTAACCTTCAAGCTGCACTACAACAACTCTTCTCCCATACCTGAATTTTGATTCCTGCACTTTGAGCCAACCCAAAACAGTACAAGCGAAAGGAGGAAAACAAACAGTGTAGAAAAAATTATTCAGTTCTTTGCTAACTTCTCCAGGGTTTGGTCTGTGATGAAAATTATGGAGGACCTTTTTTACATGTAAAGGGGTAACAGTTTCTCTCTGGGTGCCTTACAAATTTTCAAATCACGTCCCAGTTATTCCTTGCATCCCCTAGCTAGCCCGCTTCTAGAAAAGAGATTGAAAAGCCTGAACAACTTGATGGTTATTTTTGAGAGCACAGTGAAAGAGCTACAGATGCTGCTATTCAGTCTTTCGCTCTGGATCTGAGACTGCACATAGGAGTAAGGTGGCTCAAACCTTCAAATTATTGTTTCAGATTTTACAAACTCAGACAGACAACATGATCCAACGATTTCAGTACCTCAAACCCTTGAGACTCCAGCCCTGAGATAAGCCTGGATCCACAAACAATGTCACTCCAATTTTAGCAAACACTTCATAGTATCCTCTGTCCTAAGCTTGACTTCTAAATTCATACATGCATAAAGCAAGAGTAGTTAAGAATTATATGCTGCAAAACCAAAACTTTTCTACTCATATGGCAGCATTCAAAGGTTGGGTTTTTTAATGTCTGTGCAATTGGAAGCAGTAGAAAATGAGGCTCGGCCATAAATAAGGTGAAAGTAAGGGTAGACTAAAGAGATTTGATGCAAGCAAGATTTCATTTCAGTGACTGACAGCCTGAAATTCTTGTGCCAATGTTTTTCCCCTCCATAATTTTTTTAATGTGGTTTCTCACCACAGGAGTTTTCTGATACACAGCAGAAACTGTGTGACTGCCAGATTCAGCAAGACACAAAACCAGCAGTGAATCAAACATCAACACATCCTTGCATTCCTTCTCCCTGATTTGGCACATGGTCACACAGAAGGACATCTCGCTTTGGCTACTTAGTGCTTTTGCTGCATTCATCATTTCTTGGCATCAATTCCACATTTAGTTTTCTTCTCTCCCTCCACCCTCCTACAACATATCCCTTTTGTGCAACTCTGAGCTTTGGCTACATGCCTGTCTCCTCTAGTTATCCCATCTTGGAGCATTAATGAATAGGAGGTACCGTTGGCTATTGCTTTGTTGCTGGAAGAGCCATCAGTAATGCCAAGGACTAATTCTGGGGAAAATGTAATTGGTTTTAAAATAAAATTTTAAAAACCCTGAAATGCACTTTAAATATTTTTAGACAACTGTGGAGACTTGGTAGTAATGTTAAAGCTTGGGGATAGGTAAAAGGCAGAACAGAATAGGAATGGGACCTGAATAAATGATGATAAAGCTTATGTAAGGAATTTCTTAAGTTGTGAAAACATTGAAGGAGACCAAAGTAAATAAGGAGCCCCTCCTAGTTACCATTTTTGCAATTTTATTTTGGGAAACAATACCTAGCTTTGCATTACTGTCAGCTCATGACATATATCACCAGAGATCTCCCACCATGTTTTCCCTCACGATACACATTTGCAGGTTAAACTGTGCTTTCCGTCCTACTGATATAAACCTGGTACTGAAGGAGTGGAGCGAGTTTGTAGGCCAGTGATGTGTGAGACTGGCATGAAAATAAAAGCTCTACAAAGATAACTATGTGAACATGAGGTCCTTCAGTAAAATTCCTAAATGATAGATCAAGGAGGAGAAAGATAGATATGGGAATAAACTGCAAAGAAATAAAACAAGGTTATCACAGCTGAATTGGGAAATAGCCCTAGAGGATAGCTAGGTGAAAGGGAAGGTGGGATACTATACTTGAAGGACAAATCAAGGAAGACTGGATTCAATATTAGACCAGAGCTAGTTTATGTTAGCCTGGCACAGCAAGAAGTTGGGTCTTGCGATGTGATTATTGATCTCTTCCTTTCATGCTGCTCAGTGCTGAAATGCCCTGAATACAAATGGAGGCTTTTAATGGATTCCAGCTATTTTAAACTGAAGTTTTAAATGTATGGTCATTTCTGAGCCACCCACGTGAGCACCCCATGAGACCAATACCTGCAGTCAAAAAAAAAAAAAAAAAAAAAAAAGTAAAAAATGTAACAGGAAAAGAGAAATTAAGGAAGAAGGACAGATTTCTGTGCTTGGCATTTGCTTTTATTCTGACAGTACCATGTGCCCAGATCCCCAGATCCTGTTCATAAGTGATGGCAGAGAAAACGCCTGATGGATTCTGACATGGAGGGACCATCTGGGCAGGGTCTGAACTCAGACTTGTAAAAGCCACATGAGAAAGTGAAATTCTAATATGATGCACCCCTGCCACTGCCACACACAGAGAATGACTTGCAAGACAAAAGGCAGTGACAGCTCCAACAAAGATGTTTGCATAGCAGAATGCTGGGAATAGCCAGTTGGGGAAAATTTGGAGTGAAAAGGATTGAGCCACTAGACTGGCAGAAATTCAGCTTCAAGATGCTCTTCGGATCAAATCTATGATTTTGAACGTGTAATTTGTTATTATCATTCCATATGGATACTGCAAGAGTCCCGAAACACTCTGTGCACTGGGAGCTGCATGGATTCAGGAGGAAGCAATGCTCTCTGTTGCACCACATTTAAGGATGCTGAAAGGCAAAAAAGATATCAGTATATCAAAATAAGACAGAAGTCTGTGACAAGTAAAATCCTCAGCCCCAGTCACTGACTAAATCACTAGAAATAAAACCAGTTTATTCCAAGTTGATGCAAAGGCTCCTCTTATTTCAAAGAGGGTTTATTTCAAAGCGTGTTTTGGTTACATCCTTGATGAATCTAACATCTTCATATTTCACTGTTTCTGCTGATAGAGACTCCATTATATTGACACACAGTTGGCATCATCATTTTGCTTTAGAAAGACTTAAAAATATTCATCCTTTGCTCTCCATTTCCTGTCTATAAAGGAGAGCTAACGATGCTTGCCCTTCTGACTTCCTTTCTCATATCCATTTTCTTTTCAATTCTTCAAGGCAAAGATTCCCTCTTTTTATGTCTTCTGCAGCATTAAAACATAAACTAATAGCTACTCTTGGCAGAAAATGTGGCTTAAATAAAGAAAACAGTAGTTATCCTCTCTTTTGGAAAGTGAAGCAGTAGGGATTTTGCTATTTTGTGATGTTTCAATAAAAAGGCTTGAGTGCTAAATATAAACTTTCCAGGTCTTGAAGTACCAGCTACTACCATTACACTTACCAAACCAGGCTGGGAACACAAAGTATTTTTGCAATCAAAGTCCTAACCTGGTATTCTCCCCCCCTTTCAAAAGCATTGTGTGCTTGCCATTCTCATGGAGAAACCAGTTTGTGACCTTGTTTGTTGGATTATACTTCTTCCTGCAGAAGTGTCTAAAATAGTTAAGAGAAGAAATTTTGGGTTGCTTTGGTGTTTTGGGTTGGTTTGGGGTTTTTTTTGCATGATTTCTACTTCTTTGAGAAAGCAAATGCCTGGACATTATTTCGCTGCAGGCGCTAATAATAGTTGAATGAGTGTCTGAGAATACATGCTTCATAACGTAATGAAGAATTGGCTGCCACAAGATCATTTTGGGCAATTCTATACTTTAAAGCTTTTAAAAAGATTATAAGCTCTTAAAACACTACAGCTTGCAAACTGGCCCATTTCCTGTATTTTCCTTGAATACAGACTGCAAAAAAACAAAAAACAAAAAACCTGGAAATATGAGCAAAAGCTTTGTTTGCAGTAAGATCAGTCACATCACAAAATAAACTCATAAAAAGGAGTGACAGGATCCGTAAATATCAATTGCTTTATAGAAAATAAAGCAAAGCTGACCCAGACAAGGCAGTTATCACGGGGGTGACATCACTGAGCACACAGGAAATGCAAAACTCCTCGCAGAAATGCTGATTTCAATAAATACTATGATTCTCTGCAATTTAAAGTGTTCGCAAAAGTTTTAGTCTAGCTCAAAGTCAGTGGCTGGGGCAGGAGAGTATAAATGAATCGGACATTGATGATTTTTTTTTTTTTTTTTTTTTTTTTCTTTTGGATATCAATCAGAGGACCGGGCCAAAACCATCTCTGAGGATTCATATCCCAGCTCAACTGTTACTACTTTCGGCCATAAAGAATCCAGTACCAACCACAGATCAACAAAATGATCTGTCACAAAACACTGTCAGTTCTAGAATCTTCTTTGTCCATGAATCTACCTGGTTCAACGACAGACCACTAACTGCACCTCTTGACCCAATATTTGAGTATCTGACCCTAACAGTTAAGAATTACATGTATGTTACTTATCCACATCACCAAAAGGGGCTATTCCATCCCAATTTATTTCTTCAGCCTCAATGCTTGGATGACTTGGGATGGTAAATGTATAGTTTCCAGTTTGTTGAGACTCCCAAGCTGAGTGGAAAGTTCAGTGGTTGAATATCTGGCCACATTAAATCCTGTCAAACATTGCTATCAGCTCTTTAATGAAACTGGAGCATCCAAGGGTTGAAGGAAAGGAGGCCTTCAGAAAGGGACTGAGCACTGGGTCTTTTGCACCTAAATCCCCAGCATTTGCTCATTATTCTTTCTTGCCACAGACAAATTATTTATAGGTACCATGGGGATATTTTTAATGCATAAGAAGTTATCTCTCTCTTTTACTAACTGTTCTGCTATTCACCCTTGATGAACATCCTCTGATGTTTATCTTTTTATTTCCCTGATGTTTATTTACAAATATAGATTTGCTTCTCTCCCCTTCTGAGTAAGCTTTGGAGCAAAGCTTTCAGTAAGGAAGGGATAGCCTGAGGTGGCCGAGCATTCAGTCTTTTCTTTTCTTGTCTAGTTGGAAGGCTACAAAGAGGAAAGAACAGAGCAAAGTTCAACTCTGTTTACCCAGTCTAAATATGGTATTATTTATCAACATCTCTTCTGAAGTCATCCAGAAGACTTCTGAAGTCATGCCTACCTTTGGGATGGGGCTGCCAGAAGAATAGTAATGGTGAGATTACAAGAATAAGAGGGAAAATAAGGAAAGGGAGAAGGTAATGACAGCAGCAGAATATAGAAAGCAAAAATTTCCATCAAAGGTTTAATTATTGATTTACAAGACAAAATACTTTTCTACCTGGAGACCTAGAACAGCCACTGAGATAAGCAGACACCAATGGAGATAAAACCAATAAAAGTAAGCTATTGTGCCTCGGAATTTGCTACATATTCTCTTGTAAATCACAGGTTATTTTTCAAACACTCTGATGGAGACAGGGCAGCATGGAGATATACGTTACTTTTCTTGGAAATTCTGCAAGCACACTGCAGAGGTTGGAAGGAAAAATCAGAGTGGTAACATATTAAAGTGGATGAACAAGGAATCTAGCTGTTGTTTTTGCTAAGAGTAGAAGATATTTGTAAATCTAAAGAGCAAGGGAGGACTTAACCAAAGCCATAGATGAATTCACACAGGCACACATTAGACCAACTCCTGGAAGAAATATCCAGAGATTACTAAGCATAAAGACACACTCATGGCTCATAACAACTCCAGGCTATACATTTCTGGAAGCAGGGAGAAGCTCTGTTGTACAGGTGCCTTGATCTTTCACTCTTCCAAACAGGCTCCCTTGTTGCTGGACACTGTACTTGACTAATTGAAGCTTCAGTCTCCCCCAGTTCTTACACTGTTATGTTTTTAAGTAGGGGAATAGAGAAGTGAGTTCATAATACAGCTAAAGGTGTCATTTACATGAAAATACTACAACAAAAACTGTCATTTCTAATATTTACTGAACTGTGAAATACATTCTCACTGGAATGTTTGCCACTGTATATGCCTAGTAGAGATTTCTTGGCATAGCTTCCTGAGCTGGAATCTAACACCAATATATCCACACTTTTACATTATACCCATTTCTAAAGAACATGTAGGTAAGCAAAAAACCCCTAATATCAATGTGATTATTCTGAGTATCTCCCATTGCTGTTGATAGAAGAATCCTAACTGCACGGAAGGAGGGGAAAATAAACCCTTTTGTTGCTGGGTATTGGAGCTGAACAAATTATTTACAATAAATAATTTATCTGACTAAATTAGATGCTTTCTGCTTGCTGAAGACTAATGTTTTCTGTAATATATACATATTTGAATATCTGAATGTCAGATAACTCCTCTGAGTGTACAGTATCCATGAGCTGATGGTGAGCAGCTCTCTGACAGTGAGAGGTTTCACTGACTGAGCTCTGTATGAGTCCAACAGAGCTTGGCTGAAGGACAGAAGTCTTCTCATCCACATTCACAGGGGACTTCTTTGGGCCAGCAGGTAGGATGTGAGTGGGGAAGCGTTCTGTGTGGCACTGTGTCTGTTCTGGCTGGCTCAGTCTTCAAAGCACTTCAAGCTTGCACATGTATAATTCAAGTCTTGTGAAAACCAGTTGTGACAGTCTGGGTTACTATTTGCAAAGAATATTTTATTGGGAAATGGTGGGCTGTTTTGACCCATCTGCACATTTGGATATATTGTCAAATGAGGAATTGGGTCTGGTCAGAACTGTAAAAGGTTATAAAAAACCAAAAAAGGTCTGGACCAAAGCCCAATATTGGCATATATTTGCGACATTTTAATTAACTACATGATTAGCTCCAGTGATACTGTCAAGAAGTGATCAAAAAACCAAACTCTGAGACGGGACTTAATCTGTAACTCCCATCTCAGCACACTAGTCCTTTCCCAGAAGATTTGGAAAGCAACAGCCTGTCCCTGAATGCAGCAGCAGAGTGATGGAAACAAAAGGCAACGCGCAAGGGTCACAGGGTGCTGCGGGTCATGCCAGCGTGCTGGGACTGTCTAGCAGCCCAGGCATTTCATGCACACATCGGCTGAGAATTTCTCACCGGGGGAGGAAAGGAAGAGTGAGCGAGGGATGTGATGAAGGACAGTGACTCAGGCTGCCATATCTGGGGTGGAGGCAGAAGCAAAGGCATGAGTCACCCGTCAAGCCAGTCAGGAAGGGCCAGCTTTCTATCCAGAAGATTAATTTGAGACTGGCTGATTTCCAAGAGGAAATCAGATGGAGGGATGCAGGAAGGAGTGTTTCTAGAAGAGAGGTTTTTCAGAGCATGTGAGGGAAGGGAAATGAGAAGGATGCACAATGCTTTCACTCTCCCCCAGTAAAGCTACATAAGGATAGAATATAAAGTTCAGTTTGCTCTGCTTGCAATTTCTTCTTCCACAATAAAACGTTGAAATCCCTCACGTGATGGTGCTGAGGGACTTGATTAAGTATGTACTTTTATGAACATCCAAGAGAAAGAAGCAACCTTGAAGGGAGATTTTTCTAGAGCACTAACTTCATGTAGGGGTAGAAAACATACTGCTACCACAACATCAAACATGTGAGACAGGCAGATCGAAAATGCATTGCATGCTGAGGTAATCCATGCTGGTGGGCAGTGCAGGTGCCAAATGCAGGCGTGAATCAGCCACTCCCAGTGCTCCGTCCCCCAGAAACGGGGCGACCAGCCTCACTGGAGCTGGTGGCTTCTGCCACAGCACAGAAGGGAGATGCAAAGAGAGAGTTTAGGAGTAACCACACTTAACGCTCTTTTTGTCTCTGTTAACTAGATTCTCTTTTCATGAATGCTTCACCGGACTTACTCTAAGGTTATTCCAATGATCTTCTCCCTATTAGAGGAGGCACAAAATACAAAGCTGAGGCTAAGCCTAGCTCTAGCTCCCATCTGAATACAAAGTAGGAGGTTACACCAGCAACACTCCCACTATCATCAAGCTACAGCAGGGAAAAGGTGGTGTAGTATGATGATGTTACCATGACCTAGATCCAGGGACAGGAGCAAATAGGAGGAATCTGCCACAACCTTGAGAAAGTCATTTACGCTATCTGCAGCCACATTTCCTCATCTACAAAACAGCATTTATGAATTTTCCCTACTTCATAAGGATATTCTGAAGGTGTAGTTCATCTGAAGACAGTGACTTGAAGAGGAGTGTGTTTTCACCCTGTCAAACATTATAATTTGCTATAAACTGCAGTTTTTGGAGTTTTAAAATCTTGCTCACAATACACTGACTGAAAATCTGATTAAGTATGCAGTGAAGAGCGCAGCGACTTCTGTTCAGAGCACGTTTTCATTGGAACATCAGAACTATTATAGCTGTCTAAATGACATATATGTTATCATTAAGGACTTACATATTGAGATAGTGATGGTTTGAGAGGACATGCTTTCTGTACTCTCCTGTCAATAACATTTTACTGAAAAAAATTCTCTTGTGACTTGATTGTATTTGTTAATACAGATTTTAAAAGTTCCCAAAGCACTGCCCAAAGTAATTCCATTGCTTGACATCAAGAGGTTGCGTCTGTTTTTTTAATAGTCCAAATGGCATGATTTGCTCATCAGGATAGAAGACTACAAAAATTCTCCTTACAGATAGATTAGTATTTCCTTCAACCAGCTGCTTTTGGACTTTTACATCTGAAACAGGCCATGGTGGGAGTCACAAGTACTGCAGATTGCATATGCCAACCATTAATGACAAGCAGCCTTTGGCAGCAGTGACTAGTTGACAAAGTCTATGGTAATTCCTCCAGTACCCTGGGCCCATAACTGAAGTCTAAGCAATGGAGCAGAGAGAAAGGGTTAAGACATTTCAGGGTGTTTAAAACTACTTCTAGATCCCATCCCTAGATAAAATGTCGTCCAGCAAACAGAAGTTCAATAAGAATTGACTGATGACCCCTGCCCAATCAACCATGTATTACAGGTCTTGGACACAAGCAGATCGCTTTGCAAGACACTTCTGTCTCCATTCAGTTCTTGCCTTTGCTGTTATGCTGGCCTGCATAGTAAATACTTTATTTGCCACCCTCCAAACTGAGGTATCAGGATGTGCCAACTAGCACGCTTTTGCCATCATGATGCTTGTTGCATCTTCTGTCCCTTGGCCTCCTGACCTCTGTCCCGTTGCAAAGGGGTGACTGTGCCCTCTGAGACTCACCACACCAACAGAAGCAGTCTCTCACCTCGAGCCTCTTGCTTCTTTCAGGGATCCCCTAGAAAGATGCAGTCTGGGACAAAGTGCTTTCAAAGCAGCCCATGTTTCTGATCCTCTTCTAGCAGTCACCCATGAGTAGGTTGTTGTAACACCTTGTTGATAGCACTCACATAGAGCCCGAGGCTTTTTCCTACTCTAGGGAGCATCATTCAAGAGATTAATCTGTTCTGACACAGATTTTGTTCAATAATAGCTATAAAAACATGGCAGGAAGTGGGAGAAGGAGAAAGAAAAGCCTGAGTTATGGTCATTTTTCTTTCGTGGAATTTCTTAATTCCACTATAAGATACATTTTACATTGAGGGGTGATTTAGTTTCCACTTCAACCTTCAGGTCTCTACACACATAGCTAATACAGGGAGCAAGTGTTTCTTCTCTCTCTCACTCCCACCTCTCCCCACTCCCTCTCACAGTATTTAAGGGGCCTAACATGGTTACATCGGGGGAAAAAAACATGGCATATGATATGAAGCTTCAGAACCTTTCCATGAAACTTATTTTATCCAATAATTTTCCACAGCAGCAATTTTGAAGCTAAATTGAACTGTAACACATAGCTACACAACTATTTCTTGTTAAATCTCCTCATCATGCTCTACATTCATCAGCACCCTGGGCTGGCACAGGTGGCAGAGTGCCTGATGCCAGGGGTCCAGGCTTGCCCCACGGTGGGAGATTAACAGTCGGGAAATAAATGTGCCCAGCTCTCATGGATTTCCAGAACCTGAGGTCAGCTTTAATGCTGACTGCCACATGGATGTAAAGATGAAGGTTTAGAACGAGAGGGGAAATGGTTGAAAGGGCTGCTGCGGGCATTTGCATGGTTACATCTGGATGGTAACTGGCTTTTCTGGATCTGAGAGTGACATCTGCACAAAGTACGGCCTTTCTATAGTATCCTCTGCTATTGCAGCTGCCTCAGACACAGAACATAAGCAGAAAAATATTAAGGAGAGCTTTCCAACAGAGGTTCTAGTCTGTAGGACAAAAAAATATACACATCCCAGTCCTTATACTGGTAAGAGGCTTCCGCACAGTTGGGCTGCAGCTGCCTTGCCTCATCATTAGACTTAGGCACCTGCTTGCCTGCAATACAGCTCACAAATGAATTGAGGATGGGTCTGTCTGTCTCCAAAAAGGCACTAGGCTGACATTAGACAACCTGTAACACCAAGCTTTATTTGTCTCCCCTGAAAACAGTAGAGACTGTTCCACTTCAGAGGGTCCCCCATCACCAATGCAGAGCGCTGAGCCAAGCTGGTTTACTCTTCCCTGTCTTGATCTGAGCACACAGAGCTCATCCCAGGCACAGGCAGGGTGCCAGTCTTGTGGCCGCAGCCCTCCTCAGAGTTGAGCTTTTCAGCGGACAGGCTGCCATAAACACAGACAGAGCTACCCAGTGCTGAGCGTGACCTGTGGAGCCATGTCTCGTTACCAAGCTGGTAGGAAGGGGTTTGCTTGCTAACAGTGATGTTGCATTAAAACCATCTGCAGGCTGGGTACAGGGGCCTTGGCGGGCCAGGTCAGGGGATGAGAGAAATCCTCTGGACCAAATCCAGCAGAAAGTGAACTTGCCACAAAAGCAATTGCCATCTTCCCCTCCATTTCTTCTGGTCATGCAAAAAGGAACAGGAATTCCTGTGACAAACAGTACTAAATTTAAGTGAATATACTGTGATAAGCCCTTTAGTTCAGTCTGTTGATGTTACTCAAACCAGAAGGACTGAAACTCCTTGTCACAGAGCAGGATAATCTCAGCAGGCCTAATAGAATAAAAATTCATTTCTGCCAATAAACTGAGAATGACTCAGAATAAACATGGCAAGGAGATCTTAAAATAAAGAAGTGCCATAACTTCTTGCTTCAGGATAGGAAGGAGGGGAAGATTAAATACTTTCATTAAATTAACTCTCATCTGAATGAAGCTTTTGTTTCATTTCTAAAAGAAACCCATTTCTTTGTTGTCATTTTTTTTTTCTTGAGTGGTAAATATAATGCAGAATTCCAGAAGCCTCATTTCTAAAGAAACACATGTAATCAATTTCACAGAGCACTGAGACAAATCAGTATGGAAGGAGTCAGAAAACCAAACAAAAGCAATGGGAGAAAAATATTATGCTATTTATATGGCCATAATACATTGGAGAAAAAGATATTTAAAATTACAGAGCTAATTTCTAAAGCAGCAAACAACACTAGTCAGCAATAAAAAATAATATTAGACTATTTCAGCTGAAAAATACCCCAAGTCTATTATGATTATAACAACCCATGTGATGGTCATTATTGTCTGCAGTATAGAAACATAAGCTATTTTGGCTTCATTTTGTTTTTTCATTTGTCATTAACAGAAAGTAAGAGACAAGAAAAGTAGTTATTTCCCAATTAACCCTAGCGATATCATATGACGTTTCAGCTTAATTTTCAGCTTCAAAGTTGGATTTTATAGCTTGGTGACTCTTCAGAGGAGTAAGGACAACAAGGCTTTACTGAAGACATGCAATATCTGACCGGACTGGAAGCTGCAAGATGCACAGAATCAACATTAAACTGGCTTTTAGAACTAAATCTCAAAGTTTGACTACATCATAAGAGAGATAATATATTACATCATAAGAGGAAAAAAAAAATCTCCACAATTTCCTTTTTTTTTTTTTTTTAAAGACTTTTCCTGTCTCTACTCCAGGAAATCATTTTTGCCTAGAAAGCAGAAGCTGAGCAAGGCAGCTGAGAACATCCACACTTTTCAATGTATTTTAGCAAGGTAGAAACGTCTGTGAGCTTAGGAAGTAACTTTTGCTGTTGTCTTATTAAACTCTAACTCACTTTTTTTTTCCATACCTTGAATAAAATTCATAGTCAATTAGATTTCTCAGCTGTAAGTCAGGAAGCAATATGGATGGAAAATAGAAAAAAAAAAAAACTCCAAACCCAGAACTGGGAATAGAACTCTGATTTTTTGACTCCATGTTCAATGAATCTGAAAATAAGGAAAGTAGTACAGGTCCACTATCACAAAGGAAGAAAAATTACAGTAGCTACCTACAATGTGTGATTGCTTTTGGTGTGGGAATATCCCTTCTGAGTCATTGGAAAACAGAAAAAACAAATTACCCTTAAAAAAAAAAACCATAAAGTTGTATTTCAGCAAGGAATAGAAAGGCTATGGTTAAATTAAACCTAATGTGAATCAGAGCACCCACTTTTCTTATTCCAGTACAAGTGAACCAGAAGTAAACATCCAGCGAAAAAGTTAATATTCATCTGGAGACATATTAAATGAAAATAATCACAAAGTCAACAAACGAAAGCCCATAGAAACTTACATGCACATTTTTATTCTGCCATCAACTCTGCTTTACCTTTGGGCCATTTCATATCTGCTTGAGTTATAACTGGTGTAAGAAATGGGTTCTTAGGCAGCATATTTCTATGCAAATTTACATTGCCGAATTACTATTCTTATTCCAACTCCATCATAGAGGGAAAAAAGTAGATTGAAGGATGCTTTTTAAAAAAAATCCTTATGATGAAGAAATGAGGGTTTCAATAGATACGTCATTTGAAATATTTTATTTTCACTCTCATGGAATAGAAGTGTATAAAATTTAATAGGAGTAAATCCAAATAGCTTCTAGGGAAATAGGGAAATTACACTAAAGGACTCTGAAAAAGTAACCCAGTCTAGAGAAGTATTATTCTGCTACATAAAAAAAAAAAAAAAAAAAAAAAAAAAAAAAGAAAGAAACGTAGTTCCTGTGATTGATTTTCATTGACTGATTTTCAAAGGTGATCATTCCCATTCAGTTTTCTCTATACGCTAAAATCACATGAATTGAATTAATTGTAAAACACAGGATTTTCCTTTGGAAAATTCTGATATTCAAATCAAACTAAACTTCAAGAGAGACATGTGTTTAACTGAACTTTTTCAAAAAGAGTCACGGTGACTTCAAAGAGACTGCGTAGGTGCTTAAAGTTGTACGAGCACTGAAGGGCTTCACTGGATCAGAGCCCTGGAAAGCTGTGGAGGAGAAGCACAATGCAAGAGCTGAATGTGGTAATTTTTCCTGTGTTTGCACCATTCTCTTTACTTTTCAAAAAGGAGGAAAATTTCAATGTATTCTTTTTGCAGTTCATGATAGTATAAAAAAGCATTTGCAACATGTGCAGCCAGTTGGCTCACTGAACTGGCTGAGAAAACCTAGCCTTATAATTTCGCCTATAGTAAGTGCTGACAGAAATTTCTCTGATACAGTTCCACTGCAGCTGCCTCATTGTTCTGTTTTAACGTAATCAGCACAGTGAAGAGGAAGAAAGGAGTGTTAATTTTATATCAAATAAACTTTAATTGAGTCTTTCATACTTTAGTACTGTATAATAAATGCATATAATGGTCGCTGGAGTTAGTTCTGGTAGTGATAACATGGTGTCTCAAAAACTTGTCCTGGGTACATTATAGAACTGTTCAGCTTTGTGTCACCACCTTGCAGCCTAAGCTAGAATGGTTCCTGAGACATCCTCACACACCACTGGAGATAACCCTGGAAAATCATATGCACACAAAGCCACAAAAGAGGCTCCTAGGTAAGGACGCAGCTGCTCAAAATAACCAAATCGTTTAGGTGGGCACAGCCAAATGAAAAGGATGATGCAGAAGGGAAAATTGTGCTGCATCAGAAGCACTCGATGCATGGAGGTGAGCCGTGGATCGACTGACAATGACCTTTCAAAGCCACTGATGAAGGAGCATGTCATCCATAGTGAGGAAAGTGTGGCAGATCCCAGCACCCAAAACCTCATGTTTTTGATTTCCCAGTCATGGATAACTGCAGCTCCTGATACAGGAATGAACAACCTTCATCTATCTCTTCACTTGCCTCTTTCTCTCATTCCAGATGAGATGCATTAACACAGGGGGATTTTGAGACAGCTAAACTTGGCTTATGGATAGAAAATATGTAATCCCGCTAAGCTGGGGAAAGCTAAATTCAAAGCATGTGTACAAAGCAGTGCAGCTACCTCCTCTCCCCAAAACCCCAAACACCCCGTTTTGTTAATACCAATTTTAAGTAGGTGATGCTCAGATGACTTTCAATCCTTAGATATTATGAGTGAAAAAGCATTCTCACTGTTTAAATTTTTACTTTCCCACACAACTTGTATCTGAATCATAGACATGAGAGTAACATGGATAAAGGTCACGTTACCTATCCCCCATGTCCCAAGGCAGACTATATTAGACTGTCATACTTAGACTGTTCTTAAAAACTCCAAGAGTGAAGACTATAGATGATCCCATACAGATTTAATTAATCTTCCAGTTAGATTATTTTTTTAGAACTTCTCAATGTTATTTTATTCCATGGCAATTTGTCCCAGCCCAATCAAATATACAAAACATGTCATCCTCCTCCACTTTTTTTTTTTTTTTTTTTTTTTTTTAAATCTTTGTGCATTTCCCCTTCTCTAGAAGTTGGGCAACCTCAGTTCTTCTCATCACCCTGGTTACTAGATCTCCAATCACTTGGCACTGGTTAATTCTCATTACTTCTAAAACACAGAAGTTCAGACAGGAGATGGTAACCCAACTTTGAAATCAAGCCACAATAAAATACTGTGAGAATGCTACATTTGATGCTTTTGTTTGCTTCCTTGAAGAGGAGACTCATCAATGAAGGCATCAACAGTGCAACAGCCAGACGAAACCTGTCACTGATATTTATTATTAGACCTGGACAAAAAGAATAATTTATCTGATTAGTTTCATCTTTGTCTGTTTAATTAACTGAACTAATTCTTTGCAAATACTTCTCAGCTGTTAGCATATTCCCAAGTACATTTTGGCAAGTATTAATTACTTCAAATTCAATTTGTTCTGCTTGATTGACCAAGGAGGTCACAGTGCTCTGTGGCTTTGTCTTTGAAAGAGGGCAAGAACCAGCTTCTTATTGCTTTGCCCAAATATCCTGCAGTCATCAAAACTTTGTTCTTTCCAGAATTATGCCTACACTCTTTGCTAGAGCAATTACAGAAAATGGTTAGTGGAAAATGAAACAAACAAAAAAATATTCTCTTGCTTTACTTCACTACTGTACTGACTGATCCCCCTCCTGCCATCATCTTCCAAACCAGTTCAGGATCTCACAGCACAGAAACAGGTACATTTTGATGGGAAAATTATGAAGCCAAGGAGTAAAGCAGAACAAAGTAAACAGCTGTTGCCAGTCAAGGCTGGAGAAGAGAATCAGAATTAACATGGAATCTGTAAATTTAGCAAATCTATTCTGAGATTTCTGAATGATGAATCACTCCCCGCCTCTCTAACTTCCGATATGCCTTGAAAGAAAGTTCATTTGGTTTAACCCTGGCCCTCCATCATTTTTAGTAAAAATATCCCACAAGTGCTGTTTTTCCAAAGATGATACCCTGGACTACAGGTCTAAATACATATCATAGATTGTTACTTTTATCTTTCAGGATATTTTATTAATTAATCTATTTGACCTATACTGTAACTAGCTATGTATTTACCATTAAGTACTCCTGGCTACGCACTTTGTTTCTTTGAGTGCCCTTAGAGATCTAAATTTTCCAAGTGCTGGGAAAGACTTACCATCAGGAAAACTGGTAGGACCCATGACCGGTCCAGGTGAGCAGCCCAGTGCATCCAGCTGGGGCTAAGTGAGAGCAGCCTCCACCAGCAGTGTGGGAGAACACCAGCCCAATCTGGCAAACGGGCTAGGAAAGCAGAGAAGGATTCAAGATTTCACCACTGAGAAAACGTGGTTCAGCTCCTGTTCTTTGTCTCTTTTTTTGCCCTATCTCTTATTTGACTTGCCTACCCTCTCCTTAGATTGATGTTTTTTTCCTTTTGTTACCCTACCCACATGTTTTTTCCAAGTGTTCTTTGAGATGCCCTTTTCCTGCAAGCCCCATTCTCTGTAGTGTCTCTCCCTCTTCTATAGGTGCTGTTTTTAACCACCTTCTTCCTCCTTTCTCTCTAACCATTTTTTATCCTTTTACCTTCTCTCATAGTACTTCCTCACCCTGTAACCTGCCTGTTTCTGCTCAAAAAGGAAACCATAAATCAATAACATGCACTGTAGAATTGCTGGCTTTTTCAGTTTATTTAAATTCTGCCCTCATAACAATCAATTAAAAACTGTACTATCTCAGCTGGAAGGGAGAAAAGGTGCATGCAAGCATTTTCTTCACATCGTTTGAGGGCAGAGGCACACACAGACCTCTGGTGCCTCTACACATCCAGACACACAGCCCGGTGGTATTTGAAAATACAAATGGTGTGTCAAAAAAACACACTGTCATCTCTCTTGAGGTTTCAGTCTCCTTTCACTGTCAAGGGAGCAACCAGGAAGGAAAACTAAGCTTTTGCTGTTTCTATTTCACATTTTATGCTCCTCGTAGAGGCAATTTTTCCCCCAGAACATTGTGTCAGATGACAGAAATTCTAATTTGTCACCCAGCAATATTGATTTAAATTATTCTACAAAACCACTAAAAGGTCAGGCTCTGAACATGTTACTCATATCCTCATTGGCAGACACATCTGACCACAACAGTGCCAGACAGAGCTTTTATTTTGGCCAGGGAATGGATATTCTCCCTGCATAGACTCACAGTCCTGCTACAGCTGGAGCCTGCAGCAGCAGCTCAGCAGTGGAGCCCACAGACCCAGGGATCAGCTGCGGCGTGGGCAGGAGCCCCATCCTAGTCCTTGCAGCATGTCCCTGACTTACATACATAGTATAGTTCAGGTAGTGTTGATTCGACAATCAGTTATAAAAGCAGCAAGAAATTTGACTAAAGTCAGTGCCTGTGATGGCAGTCAGGAAAGAAAATATTTACATTCATAATGCATTAGACCACCAGTGGAGACATCTCCCCTCTTTTCAGCAAATGAAGGAGGCCGCAATACCCAGGGTCTTAGCTGAGATTCTTCAGTTTAGTGCCAAAACCAGGTAGGACTAAACTGAACCCTTGTCTTCACAACAGGGTAAATATGAGTCAGTGTGGCAGCAAAGGACAAGACTTGCTCCATTGGAAAAAAGATTTTCTTTTTCAGAAGAAATTAGTTTTTTAAAAACTCACGCTCTTACACTACAATTTCCCATGACAGAGGTCTCTAAGATCCTGAAGTCCAGGTGCATCTTACATAATTATTTACTACATCCTATTGGAAAAGCATCCAGTTGCTGTTTGGTGCTCAGGCTAAATTCTAGTTGGTCCTTTGATGGCAAACGAGAGGCATAAATCAATGGCAATTGATCAGTAATTATACAAAATTACAGTATGCTTTTCTGGTGTTTTTAAAAGAAAGTGTCATTTTGCTACTCAGCCTGACTAATTTCTGGCTCATGTTGAATCATTGTGCCATGTTTGCAGCTTGTTAAAGCCACGCTCACAGATCTCTCACCACTTTGCCTTGTTTTTAGTAACAAAAAGGGGGAGAAATTATGCCTTCTCCAGGCTTCTGTAGTACCTTCTGAACTGCCTTGAGGTGCCATGACTTTGCCAGAGTAAAGCCAGCCCTGGAGACTGAAGTAACAACACAGATCAGATCCCACCACCACAAGTGAAGCAAGGTCTCTTACTCAGCCTTACTCATGCTAAGGGCTTGGGGAAAGATACAGATATTTTAAAGCATCATTAGGCTGTTCAGTCCCGGTGTTGTTTCTTGTAGACCGACCAGATCCAAGGAGTTTGGAGCCAGAACACAAACACACATACGTACACAAATCTATGCACTCCACAAAATGTTCTTACAGCACAAATCCATTTCAATAAGTTTTTGCTTTTTTGTTTTGATGTGGTTCGAGGGTTGTTTTTTTTTGTCAGTCTGTGCTGAAATAATGATTGCTTAGAACATATCTATGCTTACCTCCACTTTGAGAAAAACTGACTTTGGCCTGATTTTTTTTTTTTTTCCCATTTGTTTCTACCCTGTTGCACCATCCTGGGAAATTTTACTGGAGAAACAGAAAAATAACTCAATAGTAAAAAAATGTTTTCTAGAATACCAGATCAACATAGAAAACAATGAAAGGATCCCTTTCTGTGTAGACCTAACGTTCCCCATGGCCTCTTTTATGCCAGCTCTGTGCATAGCTATAAACTATTATCAGCAAAAGTGGGTATTACAAGAACCATTAGGCAGCATTTTCCAGTCACACAGTCTTGCTCCATTAAGGCCAGCCTCAGACAACAGGACAGCAATGCATCTCAACACTGTTAGCATCACCAGCTGACTTCATGATATGATTTTGCTATACTAAAGGCAGCCAAAAAGCCAACTGGAATTACTTTGCCTTCTAGGCACTTCTAAAAACCATATTGATATCACCCAAACCCAATACCTTATGCTACTTCAAGTGTTCAGCACTATTCAACAGCTGTGATCACTCAATCGTAAATGAATTTTGTGCACGATCAGCAGTGCTAATTGCGGTGGAGGAAATGGGTGAAAGAATTTTGTCTTTTGTACTTGTGCACTTTGAGTGTACAAATCATTTCATCCTTCCCATACTTCCACAATTCATTATTTATATTGCTGCCATGCCCAGGGGAATGAACTGGTTTAGACTGGGACCCTGTGGTATTGGCACCCCCCATTCACATAAGAGGAGCAAGCTTCTTCCCTAGGTAGCTCAGAGAAGGCAAAGAGGGAGAGACTTGGTATTCCTGGAATCCAGATCAGAAATCTGTCACAGAAAAGCAAGTAAAATATTCTAGTGTAGGGCATCATTTTGCCTCGTCTTTTGTTTCAGAAAAGGCTAACATTTCGTTTTCAGAATGTTTTAAAACTGAGTTATCGTTTGGACTTACAAGCCTGCTTTATTTTCTCAGGTACAAAATGCCCAAATTTGAGTGAGATCATTGGCAATTTTGCTAAGCAGGATCATCAGGCCCCCAAACGGATTTAGGATCTTAACTTCAGTTAATCTGCTTGGCAACTTTGAAATCAATCTGCCATCTGGTACCTAAATATATCCAGAGAATAAAAACCCCTTTGGCTTTGAGTAAAGAGAGAAACAATAGGTATATAACTTTCCCCTTCCCTCCTTGTGCCGTGAATATATGCAGAATGTTTTGTTATTGTTTTATTTTAATAGCATTTTGATGGACCAGAAAAAGTATCAGGAATCCTATATCACATTAAAAGGCTGAAAGAAATCTAGCAGAAGGAAATGAAAACCTTTTTTTTTTTTTTCTTCACTTTAATGAGAAAATTTAACAATCGTTATTTTTTCTGCAGCTTTTTGTGTTTTGTATCAACTTATTTAAGGAAAGGCATGTGAGGCTGTCTTCCAGGTTATACTTACATTTGGGCAATTCCAAGCATGCTGGTGATTATTAACAACCTCCAGCTTTAGGTAATTTAGCATCTAACTTGAATGACCACTCTAGCTAGGATCCCTGTGGAGTTTAATGGGAAAAATCATGCTGCTTCAGATGACAACTCACTGAAAGCACCTAACCTTTGTGTCCTAATTCTCTCAGACACCTTTTTTTTTTTTCCTCTGCTAACCGTTTTTGGAGCCTAGGCTCCAATTGTCTGCCCAGAAGTTCCCCCTCTGACACCAGAATAAAAAAGTTATTGAACAGTTCTTTAGGAAATAACCATGCAACACCACAGACACACAGTAAAAATACTCCCAGTGCCCACATTAGTCTGATTGCCGGAGCAAGTATTTAAATATAAATCAGCATTTCTGAAGTAACATTGTGGGTGCTGTCCCCAAGATATTCTTCCATCAATAAGGACACATGATCACAAATTAAATGAAGCATGCTCCATGGCAACCATAATGAACAACAACACTTCAAATACTGCCAAAATGGCAACATCTCAAATTTAATATTGCAATACGTTATCTGTTAATTAAAGAGCAAGGGTTAGTTTCAAAGGCGAAATACTAAGGTTTTTAAAATATGCCAGAGATAATGTATTCCATGCATTGCTAATTATGTAGGCATCTTTTAAAACAAGCCAGAATTAATTATGTATCAGATCCACCCCCAGTATAAGGTTATAATTGAATTTCTTACAGAATTTCGGCACAATAAGAGGCATTGTATGGACTGCACATTCTGTGCTACATTACACACTGTGGTGGAAATGGGCTTCCATGCCACAGTTGACTCAATGGGAAGCCTGCTGCCAATTAACACTGTTAATACATGTTAATTTAAGATTTCCCTTTTCCAACTAATTGATATCTGATTAAACCCAGAATACGTTTTTTTAAAGTGTTCATTAAATAACTAAAATTTCCTCACAAGTTTTGTGCTTTATATAAGACCACAATCACAAAATATGTAGCTCATATAATTTCCAAATCATTATAGAGTAATTGGACTTATCAGTTACATGCTAATTAAACTTCAACTGAATGCTCTTTCTGCAATCAGTTGACATCGGATAGATGCACGGTACCCATCTCATTATGTTAAAATGGAATAGCTAAGGCATTTAAAATATAGCGTGGCAGAGAGAGTATAAAAGCATGTCTACTGTGTTATGCACGCAGCACCTGCAGCTCTTATAGCTATAACAGAGTGAAAAATCCAGCAAAGTACCCAGAGCAACCAGACATTAGGGCAGGCATCAAAATGGTTCCCAAAGTCTGGATTAACACAGGTATTTTGCCTGCACTGTGTTCTGTTCTGCCATTATCGTATCGTCACTAACGATGAACTGGACCGGGTTTATATCTGCTTTAGTGTATGCACAACTCATCAAAGTTCACAGTGTCCCAAGAACACAATTTCCCCAACACTGGACATCTTTAAGATTCAGTTGGACATGGTGCTGGGCCAACTTGTCTGGACCGTGCTTTTGCCAAGAAAGGTTGGAGGAGATGATCCTTGAGGTCCCTTCCAACCCAGTATTCTATGATTCCATAATTTATTTACATTCACTGGCAGGTTGTACATATATCAGAATATGAGGCAATCTATTTTTGGAGACCTACTAAAATAGCTGCTTCTCTGCATGCTGCTCCTGCCATGCAATAGTTAAGAACTTGTAATTCCCACAGGAAATAGATAAATCATCCATGAAGAAAAGAAACAAAGGAGGAAGCACTGATGCTTCCCAAATTTGGATGCGCTTTCCCTACCTTGTGGCATATTATGACAGTATGACAAGGACAGGAAGATTTGGTGACATTACACAATGGGGAAGAAAAAAGACTTATGTCCACTATAAGATTCGCTGGCTTTTGATCAGGACTAGCAAGACTGAATGAGGGAATTTTGGGCACACAAAGTGATGGCAATTGCAATTGTTCCTAGTAATTAACAGCAGGTAAAAAAGATGAGAAAATATCAGCCGCTTTAATGACTTTTTCAAGCTTTCTATCTGCTAGCACTTATTTTCTCTGGGACTGTGCTTAGAATCACTTCTCTCTCCTGGTTTTGGGTTTGGTAGCTGGAGTAAAGAAAAATTCAAAGCAATTGTCTTTCAAGGAAAAGGGGAGGGAAAAGAAGGAGAAACGTAAGCAAGTTTCTCTTAGTGTTCTCAGGGAGTCAGGTCTTTACTTGTCTCTCTTGGAGGAGAGAAAACCTGCCAAGATGCATGGGAGGTTTCCCTGAATACAAATTGTGGGATTTGATCCTAAAGCTTATCAAACGGGCTGAAGTAGAGCTCCGCTGTGTCCCAGATGCCCAGCTGAGAGGAATGCTGCTGCTCCCCCCAGCCCACACATCAGTCAAAACTCAACCTGGGAACATCCCAGCAGCACGCTGTGTGCACCGAGAGCACGTCCTCTGTTCCTCACCACAGGAGCCTGCACCAAAATAAGCAGATAAAACCTAGGGAAACACACAGATTTCAAACCCACAGGGACAAAGCCAGTGCCCAGAGGGGTTTTCTTGGTTTGTTTTGTGTTTAGTTTTTAAAGAACATAGATTTCTACAAATAAATGCTCTGTAGATACTGATTTCTGAAGCTGATATTCCTATAGTGCTAATTTAAAACTATTTTCTGGGTTCAGAGTTGAAAGC
The DNA here is from genome assembly GCF_965140245.1 of Athene noctua. Classification (NCBI taxonomy): domain Eukaryota; kingdom Metazoa; phylum Chordata; class Aves; order Strigiformes; family Strigidae; genus Athene; species Athene noctua. Next base: position 17,180,005 of record NC_134048.1, read on the forward strand.
CAAGCATGAGTTTTATTTTTTTTTAATGAGAGCCTGAGAATTAGTAGGAAGATCTAGAAAAGATGTCATAGTCAATTACTAATGTGATGCTTTTAAAACATAATTAAACATGGACTAGTCATTACAAACAAGTCATCTTAAAATAGTTAATCTGCCTGTTCAAGAGAAAGCTCATTTCTATAACATATGTGAATAAAATCCTTTAAAAAAATAGTCTATTCCTTAAAAAAAAAAGGAAAAATAATCCTAAACCATGCCTGCAGTTATCATCAACTTCCAGCACAAGTAAGATAATTATTTGCCTGAAAGCTAAAAAGCTAAGAGCTTTATGTTTCTTATTAATGCCATAAGACTAATTGTTGAGCCTCACAAAGCTGTAACAATGACTACCCTACCTCACTTTGGGTTTAAAAAAATTCTCCAGACTTCTTGCCTCCAGAACACATTATCTAAATAAATCGTCTCAAGTGCAGCAAGGGTCCAGGGTGGTGGTATCTCTCTGACAGAAGCCGTAAGTGTGCAGACTCCGGCTGGAGAAGCTGCCAGTTACATGGAGACTCACCTGGGTTTTGGTGGTGCTTTGCCTCTCTCCTGGATGTTGGTGGCTTGGGCAGCCCCCGCTCCCAGCCTGGCAGCAGTTGGCTGTAACTCCTTGTCCTCGAGCGTACCGAGAAGGTCAGGTGGAAATCTGCTCCCACCCGTCCCCTCTCCTTGCAGCACTGTTGCAGAATCAAGGTTATGGAAATCAAGGGAGTCCCTGAGTTTTAAATTGCATAATGCTTCTCAAAATTAACATTCACCTCCCTGATACACACATCACCACAGCAGGAACTCCTTTGCATTTGTTTATACGTTTAAGTGGAAAAAAGGATTAGAGCTGACATAAACTTTATTACCTCCAATTTGGGTGGCAAAACTGAAAAGAGCTACAAAACCAGATAATCATATATCACTACTATTACACATGTTTGTGGTTTTTTTTTTTAATTTCAAAATAATTGCCTTAATGGCACACTGATATTATTTGTGTATTGAATTTATTTTAATTGTCCCTTGTTTTAATCTTGCAGGAACGATAGCCTTTCAAATCACTATTTCACTGAGCAGCTTACAGGTATTGCATGCAATAAGAGATATTGCTGCTATTATTGCCATTATTAGGGGTGTATGTTATGGTGTGGGTGTCATTTGATGTGTCTTATAGGAACAAAAAAGCAAAATGAAACCAAGGTTTTTCCCTCTCTGGCACTTTGCCCTTTCACCATTTCTTTTCATATAATTTTTCATTGTGTTCAATAATTGATTGTTTTTGTTTGGAGAAGGGGAAGATGACATCCCCAGTAACACTGTCATCTTGGACCATTTCATCAGGAAGATTGTGACTTGCTTCAAGCCAATTGGGACCTTGCTAAGCGGGGAGTGACAAATATTTTAATTTTGAGCTGTACAAATCAGTATTTCCTTGGCCTTTTCTATGTGCGTGGCATACTTACTTCCTCACACAACCCTTTGCACTATTGTATTTGGCAGTTAAAGCCTACTACAACTGTCTGTAGCATGGAGCATAGGAGAATTCAGCAAAGCCCAATAAAGAGAAGGTTGACTGGCATTTCTCCTGATAAAACTTCATTTTCAATCGTCAAACAACAATTGGGACAGAAATTCTCCGCTACAGTTCAGCTTTTGAAGAAAGTTTAAGTTCCGGCTGTTCACCACTTTTGGAAGTTAAAAACAGGTAAAATATATTATGGTAGTCAAGATAAAATAAACTTTAGAATCATTACATTGAATATTTTTTCCTTTTTTTCCCTCCTGAGGACCATTTTGCAGGTTTCTGTGAATAACAGGATCCAATACAAATATACATCTTAAAAACCACTGCTTTATACAACAACATGCTGTTTCCACTGTTATTTAATAAATTGTCCTTTCTAATAGCCCAGCATTCACTAACTTCATTTCCACTTGCTACTGTGCTGCTCAGAAATCTGGTTTTGCTAGAATTTTCTAGCATGAATTAGTTTATAGGTTTCTAGCACGAATTTGGGATGAATTTAGGTAATTCTGAGTTGCCCAGCATTTTAAGGCAGCCCATATGGCCACAGGCAACAGCATGGATTCTCATTCCAACCCAGAACAGCTATTTCTCTGTTCCTACTGATGTGCTTCTTACAACAAGTTATTTCCTTTATCCTTCCCCCTTCCCCTTACCAAGTGTAATTTTTGCTGCTACACAGGGTACAAAAACTGACAAAATCATCACAGGATTTAAATTAAAGGTTGTTGCAAATGTTTCAACTTCAAATGAACGCAGCTTTTAATAAATTATATCAAGTCTAGGAGAGGTACCATCATGATTCACTCTGGAACATCTTGAGTGCTGGGGTATGCCAACAGAAATAATTAACTTCAACAAGGCTTTCTATTAAGATGCAGCATGCATGATTAAAGGAGTTGCAGTTTTGAGCAAACGGCTCAACATGTTGGTGTCAAACAGAAGCATTCTCCCTCCTCTACTGGCTTGGCAGTCATTGGACTTCATTATGAGGAGCAAAATATAAAAGTGAGCAGACAGGTGCACAGCAGCATTACGGACTCCATAACAAGGCAGAGAAACAGCTTAGTTTTGCTGTTAACAGAACTGAGACAGAAAAAGACCATCCATCCAGAGCCATGAAAATTATTCAGGGTGAGCATTAGTTGTTAATAATAATTTATTATTATTATTATTATTATTATTATTATTTTAATGAAAATAATAGCAATTCACAGTATTATCCCTGCCTCCAAAAATAAAGGAATTGTCAAAATATATAAAGTGATTTGTCTGTTGTTTCATGGAAGCCTGTGGGGATGTGTAAAAGGAAATTATGTCTTAAATTGGCAAAGCAACAACTCTGTTTCTCAGCTTAAAACAAAAATGTAAGAATTTGGCTATTGATATCTAATGCTTAAAGGCCAATTTCCTGATGCTAAATATGTATTCAGAGGCTTAATTCCCAATGAAATCAAATTACCAAAGTTCATCTCAAAGTGTCTCTTTAACTTACAGTTTTGGAAGTGAAAAGAAACCACCACAACCTTTCAAAATGCATGGACAGACACTTAAAACACTCTCAAATTGCTTAGAAAAAATGTTCGGCATTAACAGGAATTAGGCTTGTTCTTATAAATGAGATTTATCAGAGGGCTTAATGCTACTGCATTTCAAACGTTAAACAAGAAAGGACACGGAAGTACTCAGGATGTGCATTAATCATTAAGGCAAGCATTGCCTTGGTGCATACTCCTGGTGTCTTGAGGAGCCGTCACCCAAGTGGCCTGAAGGACCCTGAGAAATCTCTGTGGGAGGGAGCCACATTATAAGCACACAAGGTGCACGTACGAGGCAGGATGGGAGAACCTTCCTCTGAACCATCCATTCCAGAACAAGACAAAACATCCATTATCTCATGGATCTCCACCCATCCTTGTGAGATGCATGAGACCTCCACAGAGAGCCTAGAAACAGATAACAGAAAATAAATACCCCTCTCCAGTAACAGTTATGTATACTGAAGTCATACCCGGATATTTCAGAAATAAGGGGAATCAGGGGGCTGTCATGTTGGAAGTTGACAAACTTGGAACTACCTTCACTAGGACACTAAGCCACACGTATCACGTTTGGACAAAAAGGTTCTTCCTTTCACCCTGTTCAGGTGACTTCAAAACTATAGCATTTCTCTAAGGTTAGTGAGGTACTATAAAGCCAGCAATCAGCAGTTTTTCATTTGAACTCTTTCCCCCACATATGAAGAAAAATGAAATCAGGCGTGGAGGGCACAAGGGCAAAGACCAAACCAGGATGCCTTCTGCTGCACAGGGAAACACAAGTAATAAGGTACTGATGATGTTAAGTGCCGTATTTATTTTCCCATTGTGAAGTGACACCTGCCCATGAAGAATTGCCTTTCTTTAAAAATAAAGCACCTTACAAACAAGTTCATTACAAAACCATCTGAGCACTCCTGACAGTCAAGCTGGTGTGTGAGACAATGTCAAATTATTCATCGTGAATAAATTACCAGATGAATATAGTATCTTTTTTTTTTTTTCCCCCTCTTTTTGTTTTTGCATTGTTTGCTCATGTGCTAAATGTAACTTCAGTCAATTTGCTGATTCTCATTGACTAAGAAATCCACATAAAATTTTTTTGAGGTGTATTACTGGAGTACGTTGACTCTGGGTGGAACAAGGGCCTCAGCAAAAGACTGTATAAAAAACTGATCAGAGAATGGTAACAAATCCCCAGCCCCACTAAAACTATAAACTAAATTTCCAAGACAAAAACCACATCAGGAAGGAAACTGTAAGATGAGCAATACTTTTGGATGAGTCAGTGACTAAATCAAAACTAAATTCAGGTCTTCTGGGAACTGCTGGACTAATAGTACAGGCTAGGAGCAAATTTGGGGTGATTAAAAATGGGAGGTAAAGGACACATGGATGACTTATGCTAGTATTTGAGGACCAACAGTGAACAGAAAATTAAGTTGCAGCTAGATTGTACTGACTACCTGATTTTCATCCTCCAGATTTTCTGCGAATTCCAATGAGGAGTTGATCACAGGGGGTATGGCTTTTCTGTTGTATACTTTTTACTGAAATGGTCTAAATGAAGGAAGGTGAAAAGCGTGCAATTAGTGGATAACAAAGGAATAGCTGTGAAAATTATGGCCAATATGCCAGCCTCCAGTATTCACAAAACTGCAGTAGCAAGAAAGATGCTAACAGCAGCAAATAAAAAAAGGGTTGCATACATGCCCCAAAGCTGGCTTTCAATCAGTTTTCACTATATCTTGTTCACAGCATTTGGCTTGTTGACTCTGAGTTTTTCTGTTTTCATTTGTTTTCCTTAAATGAGCCATTAGTCAAATCTGAGTTAATGAAGCTTGCTTAGTCATCCAGGGTCTCTAAAACTTTGCCAGGAGTCAGCATCTTTGCAACCTTTGAGATTGAGGGAGTCTGGCACAACAGGCTTTGCTGACTGGCGTCTCCCATCATCTGAAATCCCATTTATCAGCTCATTTCAGGCATCTTTTGAAATGCAGGAGACATGAAGAGGGAAGACAGTGTCCTGTCAGGGTAGTTCATATCAGTTCCTTTAGACTAAAGATTGAGAGAGTTAATCATCTCTATTTGAGATGACAGTGAAACCTGTCACCGCACTCTCAAATCTATAATGATTGGGGGGGCATAGATTAAGAGTATGTCTGAGAAAAGGATGTTGGTCTCTATATGGCAGTTTGGAATTGGGGTTAAATCCAGAGGGAAATATCACACATCTGGGATAAAAACTGAAAGTGCTTTTCGGATCAATAGGAGTTTGATGGCCTGAAACGATTTCAGGGGGGGAAAAAAAAAAAAAAGAAAAGCCCTTTTTCCTCCCATAAGCTCCAAATGCAGGAGGAGGACTGAGACACTGGAGAGGACACGTTTTGAAGTGAAAATGCAGATGTGGTGTCCTGCTCACAACAGCTATTTCCAGCCTTCAGTACGGAAAGAAGGAAACCCACACCTGTCAGACCTCACAGATGTGCAGCAATCAGTTTGTCAGCAGAACTTCACTTCAATGACAGAGTCGTTACAAAAACAGCACAGACACATCTTTTGACACACACACTTTCAAATAAAGCAAAGGCTTAATTCTGCCTTGATATCCAAGCCAAAATTAGCATTACAAATTTTAATTAATATTTTCATTCATATTTTTATAAAAGCCCAGCCAAACAAAAAAACTGTTGGAAAAAAATGGAGACTGAAAAAATTCCTCCAAACCCTCTGAGTCTATTTTCTTTCAGATACTGGCAACATGAAGCAGTTGGCATTTCATTTGGCAAATGTGACTGAATGATCAGTCCCCAGAACCAAATGCATTGACCTCTACATAGGAATCAAGAACTAATTTCTCAGACTAAAGGCTATAACAGATTCCTATTTTTAGTGCATTATTCATGGAGATGAACAACCAAGACATGTGGATTATAAGATCACATCTTTACATCCTCTCTCCTGGGGAGACAGTCTGAACTAAAGTCAATGTGATGTGCCACCTCCTCCTTTCCATTCCACTCTTCAGTCTCTCCATGTCTCCATCTGTTTCAAGGCCATATATTAAGTCACCTTTTGTAGTGCCTCCTCTTGCATTAATCCTTTCACAAGCTGAAATGTCTTTTAAGAAATCAATTAGCTCAAGCAAATAAACCATGTGGCCTTACACCTACCTTCTGCAATTACTCCCACCTTCTCCATTTATCTCCTGACTTCTCATGAGGCCAGTGTGTGTCTCCTGCCGTGCAATCGCTGATCTCCTGAAGCAGTATCAGAAGCCCTGTACCACAGGCTAGGACGATGTAGTCCAGGACTCATACTTTTCAGTTCTGTGTGAACAAGAACCTTTCTCCTTTGGAGACCTAAACAGATTCGTGGTCTATCTTCAGTGTCTGGAAGTTCAAATACCTCCATCACACAGGTTAGCACTTAATCTGTTTTAGGGCCAGATTCCAAAACAGTACCAAGTACTAAATGAACAAAGAAATAATTTTACTTTCTAATTATGGGACGTTTTCCACCATGTTGAGTTGAAGAGTTAAGTACTTTTGTGTTCTATGTCCTAAGGGGTAGTAAATTCATACAAGAATAAAATTATTCTTTCTTTTTGATTTCTCCTTTTCGATGCACAGTGCTAAAGCAGTGCCCCTTTAGGATCATCTGTGTCGGACACTATCTAAAGAAGCAAGGTTTTGGTGTAAAAAATATGCCTCTTACCTCCTTTTGTTAACCAGAAGCATGGTGATTACAGATTAATCATAGGTTGTTAAACATACTAATACCTGTAATGAACAGACAATCAATGTGCAATCTGCATTATCAAGAAAAACAAGAGGCTGTGTCAACCCTGTGGTAATTCATGGTAGAGGTTTCTTTTTTGCTTTTTTTTTTTTTTTCTTTCATGCTTTATCAGAAAAGAAAACAAGCACAAGATTCCAGCTTTATATTCAGAACAGTGCATTTTCCATCTCTCCTCTTTTACTGTTATCTGAGCCTAAAGGTTTAGCAAGGTCTTACCTCCTACCAATACACTCTTCATTTATTTTGCAAAAAAAAAATGTCAAAAATCTACGGATTTCTCAATTTGCTGTGATAAACATACCCATTTATAGGTTTAGATATTTACCTAACACTGTCAAGCAACCACAAATAGTAGGAGCTACTATTCTCATAGCAGTGAATTTATTGGTTATGTGCAATCCTTATGGGCTATGCCATCCACAAATACCTCTTGGAGAGTAAACTGAATTTAACCTGATTTCAGACTCAAGTAGATATTGCTGAAGAGGGGTATAGTCCTTAATCCACTGGCTTTAGTTGTAATCAGCAAGTGACTTTCCAGTACATTTTTTGGCAAGTCTTTGCTGTGTGAGCCATTTCTAGAAACCCAGACCATTTCTTATAGAAGCTGCTCTCTAAAAACTGCAAGGGCCAAGGGATGATGAGGTAATACAGCCATTGTAAGGGACCTTTGGGAAAGCACAAATCAAGCCTTTCTTCAGTCACCAGACACATGTATAACCATAAAACTGAGAAAACATTCTAAAACGTTACCCTGTCAACCATGAAGGCAAAGTTAGAAGAGCTCTTTCACAAGTCAGCTCTTTCAGATTCACTGGGTTTGACTTTATTTATTTGTTTGTTATCCTGTTACAGCTGGATACAAGCCTCATAGTTAAAGCACTCTCTGGGGCAGCAGTACCAAAAATAATTAACTGAGCAAAGTTGCTATCCAGTGGAGAGGAGATGGATAGTGATGCATTCTGCTCCTCTGCCAAGCACCCTCTGAGGCTGGGATAATGACAGCAGGACTAAACTGGCCTATTCTCCAGTGGCAGGTGTTTTGAGAGGTTTGGGAAATGAAATGTGTTTTCTGAGAGCTCACAATGAAATCATACAAAGAAGGGCTCTTATTATACTGTCATCCTAGATCATACCAGGTTTGGAAATCAAGCACTTCTCTTGTGCCTTCGGAACAACTGTATTTTTCTGATGCATTTTATATTTTAAAACACCGTCCCTAATCATAGTTTCACGTAAGAAGTAAATATCCAGAATTCATACACAGTGCAATTTAAAAGTGTCAGGCCAATGGTGCCCAAAATTCTGATAAAGTAGAGCTGGTTAATGAATAGCCCTACCCTCTCATTAAGCCACAGAAAACATGGTTGTCATGCCACTGAAATGCTGGTGAACATGTTTCTGTTTTTATCCCATTTCACAGGACACTCCAGCCCACCCCACCCTCTCCCACCCCCAAAAAAGAACAGATAAGGAGGAACACAGAGCAGGGTCCTGGACCCCAGACTAAAAGACACGTGAGGAGCTGGCAGCAGACCTGGAGTATTTGCTCTTGTAGATCCAATCTGGACAACAGGATTGGAACCTCTCTGTTAAAAAAAAAAAAAAAAAAAAAAAAAAAAAATTATTTGCAGGAGCTGGAAGCAAAGATGCTTTGAAAAAAGAAAATGGTTTTCTTTTTCTCAGATCTGGTCCTAGATCTCCTGGTTTTATTTGCTTTATCCAAACAAAAAGTCATTGCTGATATACCATGAAATGCAGATGAATTATAGAGTTTTGTTCATAATTCCTAATAAGAAAAGTTACATTCTGGCATTAAGTGATATTACACTAAACCATAAAACCTTAAGCCCCTATTTTCTCAGTATATTACCTTTGATTATTTCCTTTTCTCTTCTGAATCACAAGTCTAAAGGAATTACCATCCCAGCACAGTGGTAGGCTCTAATCCAGTGTCTCATTTCTAGCAGCAGCAAGAAGCAGAGGAAGATGCAAAACCTCAGCCACAAGTTCTTCCTCCAGAGGTTTCCACTGAGCCCTCAAAGCTATGGAGGGGTCTGCCTGAAACCTACTATTTCATAATCCTGCCTACACACTATCTTTATTATGATTATATTGTGAATAATTTATTTGTATCTAGTCACTATTCATGTTAAAATTTCTTAAGTTCTTCCTTGCTTTTGAGATTTGAGGTGAGTACTTCTGAATATCAGAAGACTCAAATTTAAAGACACTTCTGGCAATCTTGACAGGTCAATAAATTTAAGAAAATCAGAGTTCAATACTACTTTTTTTTTCCTTTCCCCCCTCTTTACTGGAGAAGGAGAAAAAAGGATGAAGAATGAAGATTTGTTGTTGAAGGTTCCTTTGAGGCAGCTAATTCATTCATTTGCAGGAAAATTGAAAAGTTGACTTTAAACAGTTTGCTACAGCAACCCTTTGCCTCCCTCCTTTTCCCTCAAGTAGGAAAACTGGAAATAAAAAAAAAAAACAAACAAAAAATGCTTTAGTGAAGCTTTCAAAAGGTAGAGGGGGGCTTGTGGTGAGAAACAAACAGTTTATAAATCTGTTTGATGTCTCACTGGAAAGCACTCCTGCCTTTTCTGGACAGATAAAGCTTTAAAAATGCCTATATTAGCATGGCAGCTAGAGCTTCATATTAAAACCAACTATGTTTTGTCATAAGCATATCTGCTTCCTACACAGAGAGGAAATAAAATAGAGGGACGCTAAGCCACTGGAGTATACAAGACAGTTAATGAAGGATGTCCCAAGGAGAAAGCATGCATGAACAGATCACTGAAATGACTGAATATCTATAATCTTCCTTACTTCCAGCTTCCATAATAGCTAAACGTGCCAGAATCCACAGTGTGTGTATCCTCACCACACCCCAGAAATTGCTGTTGACATTTGGCAAATGAGAAACCCAAGCCTACATATGCTGAGGCTGATTTTTCAAAAGGATAAAAATCACGAGGACCTGAAGGTAGTCCCTTGAATCCTAAGCTTATTTTTTCTGCTGTACCAGTCAGTCATTTTGTGAGGTCTGATTTATTCCTATTAGAAAAACAAAACACAGCAAAAGAAAGCGCAAACCAAGCATTCATCTCATATTGATCCAAATTCTTTCACTTAACTCATAATTTCACTCCTTCAGAGAAAATGCATTTCTGTCCAGGCTTCAGTTAAATTCTCCAAGAGATGTATTCTGAACATATATCCTGAAAGTTGTCACATGCCTCCACCTCTTCTATTTGGAGAAAATGGAAAAAGCGAAAAAGCTAATGGAAGAGGAGCTGAATATTTCAGAAATTTGTATTCCTTCTGTAAACTCAAGGGAATTCAACAATTCAGCTAAAAATGGGTAGCATTTGTTTTTGGTGTTCTTCATTTGCAAATCTCTGGAAGAGTTTAAGCTTTAATTGTATCACTAAAAGGAGACATCTTCTGCATTGTGATTCCCTGGATCACAAGGGCATCATCTACACATGGACAAAGGCTTTTCACCATGGAAGTCTCTAAACAGTATCATCACCTAAAACATGCGTGTGCTCTTAGGTGAGTGGAGCACAACACACTATTACAGTCACCATGATTTTAGGTTAGCATATCAGTTAATTGCCACACATATTATTTTACTTCCTACATTATGTCAGGAAAGTATAACAGAAAAGTAATAACAACATCTGGGGCTGTATTAATAGACTTAAAGGCTGGGGGGTGGCAGAGCCTCCAGCACCATTAACAGAATTTTAAAAGCAACCCATGAAGTATGTGTCTTCAGCGTACTAAAGATGATCAAGATTAACAATCTTCTGTGCTGGAATTTCCCCCCCCCCCCTCCTTTTTTTAAAAAAATTACTCAAATGCCCAAGAAATTTCTCCCTTGAATTTTCAATTTCACAGATAACTCAAATGTATACAAATTGATCATAAATAATGGTAAGTTCAGTATGCAAAAAGAAAGAGAATGGGAAAAATGATAATTCAAAGTTATTAATTCCTAAAAGCAAGTAAAGAAAAAAAAAGCCCTAAGGAGATGTCCAAGCCCTGGCAGAGTCCTTGAAAAATAAAGATAAAAGATACAAAGAATAGTCCCATTGTTTGGATTATGTTAACTGAATCATGATTCCTCATTTGAATGTGAAAATTTACTTGAAATGGAACATTAATTTCTCTAATGAAATAGTAGAAAGAAACTGAAACAATATTACAGTAAATGACATTTTCTCCTGACCACACAGGTATATTTACTTCTTTTCTTTTTATTCCTATAAAGAGCACAAGTTTCTGCAATGTAAATCAAAACTGCCAGTCCCTTTGAGTGATCGAGAAGGGGGTTACAGTAGTGAGAAGAATATCCTGACTGTACTGTATTCAATATTCAATCCAAAGTTTACTGGAAAAGGATTTCCAGTGCTCCTCACTTACAGGAACTATTCTAAGTAAAAATAATTTAGGGTGAGCAAGTTGATTTTATTGGACTGTTTTCCAGTGCATTACACTGTAATAGAATGTTCATTCATTTACAGAGAAACACGTTTCCTGGGCTCAATTTCAAAGGGAGTTGTGCTTCCAATAATTAAATTGTGTACAGAAAGCAGTCACTTAAATTCCACACTGTTAATTTTATGCAAATCGGAACCCTATTGATTTCCTGCACTTTCCCAGCCTTCAGCTGAAGTTACATGCATCCCAGCAAGAATTTTTCTTAACAGATTTTTCCTTTAACTGTAAATCTAAAGAATGGTGAGTGATGTTTCAGCCTTATAATAAGCCCATGCATTAGAAGGAGCAAGAAGAAAACAGGAATGGGGCAGTTTACTGCAGACCTTATGCTTCCAGTCATGAGTGCATTCAGTAATCTACTCGGGTATTCACACTGGCATGTTTCTTTTTACTCAGTCTATGCAATTCCCTAAAGTGTTCAGCAATTCTAACATTGCCAAATATAAGTCTTCACTCTTTTCTTCCATGGAAATTTTAATGAGCTCTAGAACTGTTTCTTCTAACTCTTCTCTCGATAATGTTGTCACTGCCACTAGACTGAAGTGCCACTACACAAATGGCCAGCTGAAGAACATGCAAGACGTGACATGATTTGAAGAACCGAGCACGCTGGCTGCAGCAGTCTCCCAAGTCTTCAGAACTGCAGACCCTATTGTGCACTTTGGGTCTGTACCCCATTCTGAGACCTGCCAAAGCAATGCAAAAAAAAATGCCAGAAAAGCAGATTACTCTGCCTCCCCCTGCAAAGTGCAGCGGCAATAGCTCCTGGGTGGTTAGGATGGAGCTTGTTTGCACAGTAAAGTCCACTCAAGTCAAGGGAAATATTTCAATTATTTCAAGTGGGTTGTAGATTGGAGTTATAATTGGAGTTTCCTTCCTGAGTGTTTTTGCAGCATGAGTGCTGACCCACTGCAGCAATCAGCAGCGCCCTTACTAACTGCAATTATTGAAAACCATTGTAACGCATCACCTCACGGAAACAATTTCTTTTCTCTTTTAGGACATTTAATTTATTTGTCAATCATTCATGGTGGGTCTCTTGCAAACATCACAAATGAGTTCTGTTTCTCATAATAGTCATCTAATAGCAATTCAAAATGGAAAATAAAAAATTAAGGTTAGAACGACTATAATTCTCCCCTTCCTTTCCCCAAGCTCAAACAAATGTGAGCAGTAAAGAAAACCCAAAGAAATTTTAAAAATATATCTTTTCCTTCTTAGAAAAGCACAAGGTATTTGTTCAGTTATACACAAATTTCATGAGAGGTTATGCATGTCTCACAAGAGATTACCTTTGCAGCCAGAGCTGCAATGCAACAAATTTGCTAAATCAGATTTCAAGCATTTCAAATGGAAAACCTTGAGAGACTGTCCAACTTATGTAGTAATTTAGAAATGATGCCATGAACAGATCAACTTTCTAACTGAGAAGACAGGGGCCTATACCATATATACACTCACAAATCTGACTGAAACAGTATCCTAAATCACATGCTCCTTGGCAGGTATTTTTAAGAATGAAGATAGTTAATTCATCTGCCATGAAATAACCTGTCAGCTGAGTCAGGTAGGACATGTCATCAGGGTCAAGTAAAAGCAAATTTTTCACCAATCTCAGGTTAAAACACAGAAAGCAGAGTTTTCTTTTGGTTTGGGTTTTTTTGTTTGGGTTTTTCTGAGTTTTTTTTTTTTAAGGGCAGCTATAAAAAGCCTAAGCAAACATTGTATCCCTGGAATAGCTGATGAAATAGCAAGGACTGGTTGTGCAATCCCACATTTGACTCCAATTTTGAAAAAAAGTTGCTTTTTCTTCCTCATGGGCTGATTAGAGTGATACCATCATACTTCAGATCCAATCTGTACAATCAGCATCAGCAAAAAGACTTATTTAACTTATCAAAAATCTATTTAGGCTACCCAGAAGTGACTTGACTACAATGCACAAATACACTTAGAGGGAGAAGATACCAACTGGTAAATGACTATTCAATATATCATAAAGGCACAGTAACAACCACTGGATAAAAGATAAAGCCTGACTCATTCAAATTAAAGTAAGGTACTAATTATTTAATGACTACAAGGGAAACGGGCTGGCATAGGCTGGCTGGGGAGTCTGTCACAACCACCCTTGTGGTTATCAAATACAGATTGATTGGACCAACATCCAGCAGCAATTGCTTAGGAGGAGCCATTTCTCCCTCAGGGCACGAAGGTAGGCTTGTGTTACCTTCCTGACATCCCTTCCAGCCCTCCTTTCTGTTATGAAATCAGCAGAGAAAGCTGGAAGACTCCCAGTAATGGTAATGGCCAGCAGTATGCAGAAGCTGAGAGCAGCATGCCTGCTCACCTCAAAATCCACTAAACTTGGGTAATTGGAATAAGATCAGCACTAGCCCCTTTGAACTCTATAGCCAGCAGGATTTGAAAAAACAACAGGAAAAAGATAAAAAAATGGGAAGAGTGTTTTCCCAGCTGCTGCAAGATGTTTTTGACAGTAGCAACTGAAAGAAGGCTGGGGAATTGGTGCCCTTGATTTTCTCTGCTGCTGGGCCTGGGGGAGAGTCTTTAGAAAGTTGAATTTCAGGAATTGAGCTTGAATTTACAGCTCCTGTTCATTTCTGTAAACAAAAATCAGGCTGATGAATGGAATGTGGCTACTCGCACTTTGATGAGCCCTGCTCAAAGCGTGCCCTGCTCAAAGCGTACCCTTCTGTGGCGAAAGTGCTGGAACAGTTTGGGTGCAAAAGTCACATCTTCTGTCCAAAGAGAACAGATTATGACAGAAATACTACTCATGACCTCTGTGAAGGGTACCTGGCTTCTAAGTAATGACGTGCAGAGTAACGACTTTACAACCAGTAAGGTTATAAAGAAGGTATGTTTATTCAGCGCTGGGTGCATGGGGGATCGCTCCTCCACAAACGTGCATACCTTTGGAGCGAAAAGCAGCTCCTTTTTTATAGTGTAAAACGTTTACATATTCATTATAATCCCAAGAACAGGGAGAGATATTGCAATTAGTTTTGAGAATTCATTATCATAAATCCCACCCCGAGTTCCTCCCTGTTGCGTCTGCACAGTGGTTCCTGGTGGTCTTGGGCGGGGATCTTCAGGATGAAGATTGAAGATGCCTCCTCTTCCTCTTATGACTTTTCACCCAATTAGGTCTTTTCAGCATGTCAATTTAGAATTCCTTGAATTCTTGTTCCTTATCTTGGGACTCAGTAGTTGCAGCCCCTCTCTTATCTCAAGGGCCCATCCTGCTGAGAGCCCACCCTGCTGAGAGCCCTGCATCTATTTTGTTAAAGTTTCTCACTTCAGTAAAATGGCAGTTCAGACAAAGATAAGTCTCAGTAGTCCCAAATATACATTCTACCTCTTCGACTGTTCATGACCAGAAAGTCACAGTACAGGTGACTGCACTCCTCCATTATCCGTCTTAACCTCCATTTGACATGCCCAGCTACTTGCAGATCCTTTCACAGTAGTCACTATAAATCCATCCCACTGGGAAAATGAGGAATAAATCACGTAGCTTCATCTCTTTCCGTTCAAATATTCATTTTCATTATTTATAGATAATGAAATATCAGAGACTTCTTTCCTCCTCTCATTGTGCATACTGTCCTGTCAAAATCAGTGCTGCTCTAGCTAACGTTTTGCATTTATTGCACTGGAACTGAAGATCAACATTTCTCCTTTTAGTCTTCATTCTCTAGGATGAAGACTCAAATACTGAAAATTAAAGAATCACTAGTCAGCCTTAAAATGGGAATAATTTCATCTCTACTTAAACTACTGAGAAGTGTTTTGCAATGCTGGGAGTGAAATTGCCAATCCCGGTGAGACGTTGGACAAAAACACAGCTCAAAATGCACTGTCTGCCTCAGTGTCTTGAGGCTGCAAGCTCTGCTGGGCATTGCAAGCTCTTGGCTAAAACAAAGTTTAAAAAAAAAAAACCAAAACCACACACAAAACCCAAAAAAACAACAAAACCTGTGCTTTGAAAATCAAAAGAACAGCATTGCAAGCATTACTGAAAAAGGGTAGAATCACAAAAAAAAGCTAAATATTTTCTAAGCATAGGGTGAATGTGGATTTCTGAGCTCCATCAAAAATCTCGTCAGTTTGTCCATGTTTACTGAGATCTCATTATCCGGTTAAGCACCTGCATTATTCCTTTAAACCTCAGGTCACTTTTTTTTGATATAGAGAAGCAGTATCTAATTTGATCCACAGAGAGCCGAATCATAGCAAGGTTCATAGACCTGAAGTTTCAAGGCAGAGTCAAGAGTTGAACCAAGGTGTATCACAGCTGAGCTCACAGCCAATCACTAGTCCCACCTTTGCACCCTTGAGGACAAACAAATTTTGAAATCTTCAAAATATCTCACCCCAGTGGAAGAAATAGAATTGAAAGCCTGCACCTGAACTTTGAAAAACAAACAAAAAAACCTCACAAAACCCTAGAAGTGATATGTGAGGTTATTCAGTAAATCCCTTACCTCATGGAAAAAGACACAGAGAAAATACAGAGGAAGACCAATATTGCAAACCTGAAAATCTAGACTCAAAACACAAGGTTGTACGTAACCCACAGCTTGTGTGCAGCCTGTTCAGATTCAGTCATGTGGCAGTGGGCAGCTTTCCTGATTAGAACCAGTTTTAATGCTCACTCCCCGCCTCCCCAAATTCTTAATAACAGTGGTTTCTATCTCTTTCATTATGCACCACATCTTATGCTAGATGTTTCCAAGTCTTACCTAGCTTTCAGCAACAATATACCACTAGTTATAGTGAGAGGTGGGCGAAACTCCTTTCTAGTATCATTACTCATGCATAAGAATTTAAACTGTGCTTTCAAGAACTGTGAGTGTTGGTAAAAACTCAAGTCACAGGAGTACCAACCAAGAGGAAGCTGAAGCAGGATGCTCAGGTGCAGAAATAAATTAATTTTAAAAAGGCTGAGCAAGTATTTTACAGAGCAGTTTTAGGAACTTGCCCAGGCTCTACAAAGACTCTGAAGATTTGCAGTAGAATTTAGTTTGAAAATAATGAACTGAAATACCAGCCCTGTCTAAAGTGTTCTCAAAAAGCCCCTTATCCATAGCTTCCTCCAGGCTTCTTACTTGTCTCCCAATAGCTGCAGAAAACATTCTGTATAAAAACAGCATAAATTGACCGAATCCATGACTTGCAGAGATTAGGAATTACTTTTTCAAAGCCCTGCAACCCTCCACAATCGTTGCAAAGTATACGAAAAAATAACATTCCTTGCAATGACTCTGCTACTGCTCATGAAAAACATCTTTCCTGATCACTGACATGGCAGATATGCAGCTGACATCTGCTCAGCAGTTTAAGATTGCTTTGCTGACACATAAAATTGAGTTTCACTGTGAAATCAAGATGATATCATTGGCTATTATAATAAGTTGTTAAAGCCCATGGTAATACTTTTCCGTCTTTTTCAATCAAGCAGTTATCTTTATGCTCTCCTCTCTCCCTCCCAGTCACTAGTTGTGAGTTTATCTTCTCAACAAAACACTCATAGGGAAAGTATTTTTTGTTGTGTTTTTAAACTGCTGTTGCTTTCAATAAAACTAATTAACATCTTGAAATAAACCTGGGTCTCCTTAGATTTCAAATGAAGCTGACCTATGCACAACAGGGTCTTCACTTTAGATTGGACATGCTCATTAGCGTATTCTAATAAATGAGGCTACTGGGTGGTGTTCATTCCACCTCCCAGAAGGTGCTGCAGGGAAAGCAGGTGGAATTGGGACAACGATTTGATTTAAGCATGCCCCGTACATGTGCTGTTTTTCTCCATTCAGCAACAATTAAAATCTGAGAAAGACTGAGGAAAAATAATGGAGAGACTTGGAGCTCTGGAACATTCCTGCTCAAAAATTGGCCTGAACTACAGAGGCACTGGTGGGCAGCATGAAGTCCCCCAGCATCTGTCTGTCCCAGGCACACGCATGCCTTGAGGATGCTGGTTTTAACCATCAACTCTGCATGTCACAGGCCAACATGCTTTCACAGAGCAGAGAAGCAGCTGAGAGGAGAGTTGTTCTTACATTACACCTACTCAAGGCTGTACATAACCCATCATTACATTGAAAGTCAGATGAAGGGGAGCCAATTAAGCTGCCTGTCAGTTAATACAATCAGAGTTCAAACCTCTTCAGACCTCTTAAAAAAGAAGTTGATGAGGCAAGATTTCTCATACTTAATTGTTCTTCGGCATAGTCAATACAGTCAGATTCTCAAGTAAAGAAAACACCCACATACAGCGTTTCCAAAGGTGCTAATCTTCCGCCTCTACAGATAACCCAGGTTACCTGAGAAATTAATGAGACATCATTAACACCAGAAACACGAAAAGCATTTTCAGGTGAGGCAGGATTATGGAGAACCCTCTAGCTTTAGCAACAAGGGTTACTGAAGGGGCTTTTACAATGGAAAAGTGAAGGTCATATCCAGGGCAACCGTATACCAGAGGAAGACCAGCTACAGTCTAATAACTTACCTTTTTTGTAAGAGATATGTGGAACTCTAGAGAAAGCATTTTATAAGTCTAACACTTAGGAGTTGTTTAGAAGAGGGCTAAAGAACACTGCTGAATAGCTTCAAAAGTAAAGGGAAAAAAAAAAAATTAAATCCACCCACCACTCACTAGCTCTTCTAAGACCTATCTGTTCATTCCTTGCTAACCTTTATGCTTTTCTCTCTATTTGGATCTAAAAGTTGTTCATAGCCAGATTTTTTGTTTCTACAGACTGGCCAAGATCCTTAACAAAAGATACCATCTATAAACTCTCAGTTGATGAAAATGAATATCCACCTTCCTAACCTAAATAAGCAGCGCTTCTTTCTCCTGAGAGCTCCCCATGCAATTTCTATTAAATTAAACCAGAAAAATGCTCACTCATTCCTTTTTAAGGTAGCAGATTACCCATAATCCCCTCCCAAGGAATTCAAATTTTCTTTCCTTAGAAAAGGGCTCAGTCAAGTCATATTTAAAAAGAGACTACTTAGACACCTGCCATGCAGGATTAAAAAGTAAATAAAAGTCAACTAGTAAAAACATCTCCTTTAATTTCCCCACTGATGAAAACAAGGTCTGCAACAAGATGGGTACTCAGCTACTAAACTACATTTCCCAAGAGGCCACTGGACTCACAGCAAATTTCACACCTAATTTCCCATTATAAAAGGCTTTGTGGCCAGCTAAATCTTTTTCAGATGGTTCAGGAGAGTGGTGATGTTATTTTATATGTTGCTATTATTACTTAGGTGAGTAAAAGACAGTAGCTTCTAAAAGTTTTTTTTTTTATTTTTAGGAGCCTGTGGTTCTATTTATTATTTTTGCTTTTTCTGGAGTTGATAATTTCATGTTGTATTTTAAAAGTTTTTTATTTGCAAGAAGGTAAATTTGAAGCTAAATGTTCATGTTAGCATTATTAAAACTTTATGTTGTTTTGTCTTTAGTGGTATAGGGTTTGAATTGTACTGCAATTCACAGTTATGCTCTGGTATGGAGTCAAGCAGCAAAATTTGCATTCTAAGAAGAAAAATCTCTAAGCTATTTACAAACCAGTGTGTGTGCGCCTCTGTTGCTTCAGGCTGCTGATCAAATTATGGTCTGGGTTAGCTGAGGATTCAGAGGCTCATGTATTTGTCAGAGTCTACTTGTAAATACAGTTAGCATCTGCATTTGAAAAACCCTATCAGATTCATTAAATGCTCTAATAAAAGGAGGAAGAAAACTGAAGCTAAATAGAAAGACTTTTAATTAACATTGGAGTATTATCCTTTCTATAATGTATGTGTAAGGAGCTTGTTTCTTTTTAATGTTCCAGCGTATCTATTGTATCTTTTTCTGGAGAGTGAAGGTGGAGATTTCTTTCTGAATAATGGCTTGATACTCTGCATTTGAATTTGGTGCATGGAAAGAAAAAAAATGGCATTCAAAGTCCTTGGGACTAGGCTTATGTTTTCAAAGATACTTCGGTGCTCACAGGATCAATTATTAATACTCTGAGATTTTAGACCCTAAATAGTAAGGCAGATGATATCTTGAAATCACACTACTTGGCTTCCTAGCTTGAAGTGCAAAAGTTTCTTTTTGTACCATAGAGAGATTTACTATTACAACTGATAAAAAAATGCAAGCACACAATTAGAGTTAGTTTTCACCAAAGGCTTCATAACAACAATCTACCTCCTATGTTCTTTATTGTTTAACAAGGCACCTGCTGGGAGTTTTTATGTGTGGAGGTTAGGTATATTTAGAAGTAGTCTGCTTTAAATACATGTTGTTTTGATGTGATCTACTCAATTATAAATGCAGAACTCTGACTTAAAAACACAGTTCCTCCTAAAGAACTAATATCTAGGCTTTAATTTAACTATTAAGTACTTCCAAATATACACCCTTAATTAAAGCATCAGGGAAACCTCTCGTAGACTGCAAACAAGGATCGTCTGCATTTTTGCCCCTTCCTGCCTTTGAAACTTATTTCTCCACATAATAAAACAAGCACTTTAGTGCTGCTGGTTTTACTGATCCAAGGGGAACTGATGGCCAGGATGTTGTAATCTTCCTCCACAAGGATGGAGGAGGATAACAAAGGATGCTCTTGCTAAACTCATCTCTCCTGTAGCTTTGAAGAAGTGGAGGAATGAGAGAGGGACTCCAAGAAGTGGCACCCCTGCTGCTGGTGGGCTCTGCCATGGCCTGGGCGTGCAGAGCAGCAGCCTGGGCTGGGGGAGATACCCTCACGTGAGCCAGAGCAGTGCACGGGCATATGCTGTCAGAAATGAATGCTAACTGTCCTGGCATTGACAGGCCAATAAAGCTGATTGTTTTTTAATTTCTTGGCACTGGGAGTCCAGCCACGTGCTGTACAAATTGAGCAATGTTACCCAGGTATTGCTCAGGCTGTTTAGTGATGCCAGTGGCTCTGCTGTGCAGAGAGATTTCCACTGGTGCTGCCTGGGTTGCTCCTTTCTACATCATCACCTCCCTGCCAGCAACCAGCTGTCCTGGCATGCCAGTGATTTCTCAGGGGCTGGTGGTTATTTTTCCTAAGAGTTGGGCTTTTGTAGAGACTGGCATAATAAATTCGGCCTCATTTCTTCTTTTCTGCCTCTTTGGTGCTTTCTCTTCAGTTTGATGGTGTTTCCAGCCAAGTGTTTGTTGCAGGAATTGGTGGGTAAAGGAAATACTATGTGGGCAACCCAGGAGAGAAAGGCAAGTTCAGGGAGAGAGTAGCTATTGCTTGCTGTTACAGTAAGAGCAGGGAAATATTCAGGATTTGGAGCTCGTAACACACAGCCAGTAGTAAGTGAGAATGGCAAGCTGCAGTATTGTCTTTCAGTGAGTTTACTGATACAGGCAAGTTATCCCTTCCATCTGTCTTCCTCCTAGTTTCTTAAAACCTTGCAGGTGGGCAGAACATAACATCCTGCCTGCGTAGCACCTTGCCCCTGGGTTAGCACAACACAAATTATTTTATGTAAAGTTGATGGAGAAATAGAGCTGCATTTCTACAATTAACACCTACTTGGAGGTTAGCTTAATTCTAAGTTAGATAAAGTGCTAACTCCTAGCTCGGTTTACTGTGGAGGAAGACTTAGAGTCACTTCAAAGCATTTAGAAATGTTTCCAGGAAACTAAAAGTCACCTTCTCTGCTGCACACTGAAACCTTGATGGGTGTTGTAGAAAATAAAGCACTATTTATTAAGTGTGGGTTTTCTTTCTTTCTCCATTCTGTTAGCTAAGCACCTCATGTCACTTACATTTCTCAGTTGGAGAAATATAAATTATTTGTATTGTTTGAACAGAGTTTAAAACCCAGGATCAGTTGTAGGAGTGGGTAGCTAGGTATAGAGCTAGCAGAAAGGGCCTGGAGCTGCTGTGACTGAGCAGGACCCCTAGCTGTGCAGGTCTGGCTCTGACAGTTCTGATTACTAATTTATGTACATCAGGAACATGGATTTTACCTTTTATTGAGATGCTGTTCTGCTTAGTGAATCTGTGCATCATAAATTTGTCAGCTGTTTTAAATTAGTGATCTTCAGCTTTTGCTGATTGAACTTCGACTAGTGAAAGCTTCCTAAAGAAAGCACGGACTTGAGGCAACAGATCTGTTCCTGCTGATTTACTGCTTGCATACCCTAAGGATCAGGGCAGGGATTTCAGCGTACCCAGAGTATAGGTAAAAACACAGTCCTTAATACTGTAGGAGAGGTATTTAGAGTACCCAGCATTTTGTAAGCATTGGCAATTACAAAAACAAGTCATGTAAGAAATGTGGGATCTTGTGAAATTGTTTTGGTTGTTTCCAGGTGACCACTTGAGCTCTCCAGTGGCTGCTTACATTGCTAAGTCTTTTAAAATTCCGAGTTTAAAATCTAGAAAACTTTGTATAAATTTTCTTAATCTCTTGAGCTCTTGATGCCTGTGGAGATGACAAAGATGTCAACACAGCTTTTGTTCAGAGTTATCGCATGCGGCTGCGAGATAATCCTTCTGAGCTAAAATACTTGCAGTGCTGCTGTGCATTTTTAACATTTCTATGACTTCACTTTTAGAGCATTTCCATGACAATCTTTCTATAAGTAGGGCTGAGGAAGAAGGAAACAAAACTATCTAGGATAATGCAAACTGAAAGGGACCTTGGAGGTCTCTTGTCCAGCCTCCTCCTCTGAGCAGGGTCAGCTGTGAGCACAGATGAGTTTGCTCAGGGCTTTTCCCTGCTGGGTCTTTAAACCCTCAGAGGTGAAGGCTGCCCAAACACTGGGCAACCTGTTGCATGGCTTGACCATCCTCACAGCAAAGGAGGTTTTCCTTCCTTTCAGTCTGAACCACTTTTATTTCAGCTCATGTCCATTGTCTCTTGGCCTTTCTCCAGTTGTGGGGTACATCCCCAGTCTCCAGGACCTTTCAAAAATGCTAATGGCTGTCTGGGGGATCCCTGTGGTGTGGCAGGACAAAGCAGGAGAGCAGGCACAGTCTGTACACCAGCAAATGTCATGCAGGCTGCGTGGTGCTGGAGGGAACGTCTCATGTGCAGGGTGGCACCCAGACACGGAGGCACTGCCCTGCACCCCAGAGAAGTTCCCAGGTCAGGTGCAGCTTGACAGAATCCATGTCCACTGTGGGGATTGCTGCCAAAACACAGCTCCTGTCCCAAGTGCCACCCTCCTTCCATGACCCCAGACCTGGACACCAAGCAAGGCAACATGGCCCCAGCTTCTGCTCCATCCTTGTCTGGGGTCAACAGGGTACTCCTGGGACCAGTAGCCCAGCCTGCCCAGGGTCCTGAAGGACACCCGGGGGCCTCAAGACACCAGCCCCAGCAGAGGGGATGACTGAAGGGCACAGGCTGCAGTCTGTCTTCCCCTCTCCACAACATTCTTCACTGCCCAGAGATGGTGCCCCACTCTGTGGGTTTTGAGGATCAGTAAGTGACATTTCCCCTAGAAGCAGGTTGCCTTTCATGGAAAGTTGGAGATTTACCATGATAACCAGAAAGCAAGTTCTGTTGAGGCAAGATCCAATGAAATTTTAGTTTAGAGTAACAGTATGATTTTCTGTATCCGAAGTGAAAACTCAAATGCATTCTGGGAATAGAGCAGATCTTCTGACCTGCTGCAATCTGTATGCACTGCAAACTGAATTGCCTGAGTATCGCAGGAATATTTGAAACCTGTGTACAAATGGCAGTGAGGTGAGGCTGTGACAGCTGTAAAAAGTCTTATTTTTGCATTCGGCCATCTCCCAAACATAAATACAAAATATCTCGTCCATCTCCAGAGTCGGGAATGGCTGTGCTGGTTAGCCTCAGCTTAAACCTTGTGAGTTTAATTTGACTTTATAGTCAAATACAACCAAGCTCAGGTCAGCCAAGGCACTGGCTGGTTATGCAGGCAGGCTGTATTTTTTATAAAAGTCCCTGGAATCCAATTGTGATGACAGATGCCATGGAATGCATCTGCCTGATCGTTCACCACTGATAATAGAGCTTGAGATAGCTCAGTGAGCCTCTTCATCATGAATTTCTATTTTCTTTTATAGTCTTAAATATTCTCACTGCCTTTATCTTGGAAATCATATTGTACTTCTGTTTCTATTTTGCTGGGTTTTGAACACTGCCATTTTTAAAGAGTTATTATTTTTCTCCTTTGCTAAGTTCAGCTCCTTACACCTTAGCAAAGAAAGTATATAATAAATTAAAAACTTTTCTACCTTGTCATTCATATGACTTGAGAAAGTGGTAAGCTGCAGACACCTTTGGGTTTTCTGTGTGTGAACCTGTGATCAAAATCAACCACTTTCCTGTATTTCAATTTTTTTTTTTATTGCTTACTCAGAAGATACTTAACATTTGGAGTCAGTAAATGTTGTAAAGCAGATAGCTAGCTATGCAGTAATTTTCCACGCTTTTCATATTTTTATATTTGGCATTACTTGAAAAAGGCATTCTTCTCTTCTTATGGAGAGTATTAAATTGGGATATAACTTTTCTTTGCCTTTACTGAACTCCCATTCCTAATCATATTAATTTTGGATACATCCTTATGTTCACCAGATATTGTTCCTCTATCTTTGTCCTCACTAAATTTGGTCCATCTGACAAACTTATCTTTGGAGAAGCTGAGAAATAAGATTACATGGGCTTGTTTCAGTTTGACAAGCAGCAGCAGATTTGCATTTGCTTTGCACTGGTGTGTTGGCTTTCCGTGCTCAGTGGTATAGCAACCCCTTGTGCAAACCGTCCCCTGCTTTCATTCACAGTCTGAGATAAACAGATGTTTGGCAAGATGTTTAGCATCTGAAATAATTAGTCTGCTCAGATCTTGCTCCTACTTTATACTGCATGGTGTGTTTGGTTTGGGTTTTATTTTGGTTGTGTTATGAAGAGAACAACTTCAGTGTCTCATTGAGTTTCTCACTATTCAAGCTGACAGTTTATACACAACAATAGGGTAGTGAACAATGGTCCATCAGAGCTACCAAGAGCAGGAAGCAATTCAAGATGTATTGGGTAATGAAGAGCAAATGTACTGTCATCACCACAACTACATGGAAGCTGGTCTAAAATTTTATGACAAATCTTCAGCAGTCCAGCTGCAGAAGAAATATCTTGTGGAAGAGCAGAAATAGAAAGCTTTCATTCATCAACAGTGTCTCTTTGATGGCCTTTTTCACTTTTTCAGGTTTAGTCAGACAAGTGAATATAGTCCACATGCCAAGGTCAATGGTACATTTCTTCCCTGTAGTAGCTACACAAGAATCGTTATGTTTGTGGGGGTAAGTATGGGTCTCTGCCACACCAAATACCGAGAACATAGGGGTTTTTTAGATCTATATTAGCTATAAATAATATTTCAGTAAAGTGTAAATTTGCAGAGTGAACAGTGCTTCTGCTTCAAAGATGGTTGAGTTGTACATGAAGCTTTTCCTTCTTCCTTTGGCTTTACGTGAGGCCTTGTATGCTGAAATAGATCTGTAACTTATTAAACACTTACACACTATTAATGTTCAGGGCCAGAGAAAGACCTTGTTGATTAGGTCTGTAGGCTAGATCAGTGCTATGCAGGCTTGAAGAACAGTAAGTCTCATTATTCTAATGATGCATCTAAAGAGATGTAATGTTTAAAAGCATGATGGATAAGTTAGAAAGCAAACCAAGGAGCAGGATCTCTTTGGTTTCTGAAAGGACTGAGAAAAGGGAACTACAGCGGATTGAAAGATATCAGATAAAAGAGTAATGATAGGGGATTATGTCCCTACCTGACATAG
The DNA here is from genome assembly GCF_965140245.1 of Athene noctua. Lineage (NCBI taxonomy): Eukaryota > Metazoa > Chordata > Aves > Strigiformes > Strigidae > Athene > Athene noctua. The sequence continues at coordinate 17,205,234 of NC_134048.1, forward strand.
ATAATTAATCCAGAAATATTTGATAGATAAATAACGGAATAATCAATAGGAAAATGCATGATCTGACATCTGAGAAACTGATTATATGTATATGTAAGAACTGATGACTTAAGGTTTTTGGATCTGGTTACTGAATGTTTTGTTATGTTTTGAATGAATTCACTAACGAATAACTGAACTTATTACTCATTGAAATAATTCACCTGACTGGTGAATTTAGACTTGAACTGTGGCTGTTGGTGGGAACAGACCAGGAGAAACAAAGACTGATGGCTGAGATGCTGTGGAGTAGTTTGTATTAATACTGGCTAATGAGTAAAGAACTAGTTATGGAAAAATGAAGAGGGAGGCATGGTGCTTGTAGTAAAAGCTAGGGGAGGTGAACCCTCCTGTGGAGGAGCAGTTGCAGAGTAAATTTGACCTTATCTTGGGTTGTTTTGCTATGTGCCTTAATAGTAAAGGGAAAGAGTCATGCTCAGAGACATCTGGGAATTTGATGTTTACTTGGCAGCCACAGAGGTATAATAGATGAGGAATATGAAGATGCAGTTATTTTACTTAAAGAATTCATAAGCTGCTAAAACATCACACACTGTATTTTTTTTTCGGGGCTGGGGACAGAAAAAGAATCTATATAATCTTCCATTACAGTTTCTGATAGAAAGGTGTCTCTCTCAGCATAGACAGAGGGGAAAATTGCTCTTTTGTTTTTGTTAACAAGCCAATAACATCCCTTTCTACTGCAAACCTTTCTGGTTTGAAGGAACAATATTTTCTAGAATTAATGTAACCATGCTGGTTTGAAGCTACAATAGCTTTCTTGCTTCATTCTGTTTTTTGTCTCTCCTATTGTATTTTAATGTTTCTCTAAAATGAGCAAGCTCTATCTTGTCCTTGTTTCAGTATACCACGAAGTATATTGTGTCAAGTCTCTAAATACAATGTATTTACAGCAACCATTATTAGCAAATCAGATTAAACGTGCCATGATGCTTCGACTTGGTTTAATCAAGCGTTTCAGAAATTTTTTGAAAAGCAGGAATAGATCTCAATTATGTAACTATTATATTCTTCCCTAGAATTTTAAGGAATTTTTTTTCTTTTCCTAAATCTTGTTTGAAAAAAAATAGGAATATTGTTCAGAGCTTCTGTACAAGCTCTTTCTTGTTGCTCCTTGCTGTCACTTCCGTATAGTTCATACATTTTAAGTAGTAGAATAGGAATGTAAATCTCTGGATATGTGCTTTATTAGTATAGCCAAATAAATAAATGAATTGCCCTAAAAACTGAAAGCGCCCCTTGAGATTCACTGAGCCATTCACAACCTGAGTTTGACAGGCAATGATTTAGCCAAACCATCTATAACTTTTATTTGAAAAACAAGGACAATTAAAAATAGGATCAGGCATTTTGGTCATGAATTATTCTGATCAGGAATGTAACTAGATTTTTATTCCAATGCCTAAATGAAATATCTCCCTGTATAGCCAGTGAGTTTCATTACAGCTTCAGTTTTATTACCTCACTTTGAGAGATTTAATCCTTTTCTGGGAAATGCATTACTCTTCAGAAAGTACAAATAAAAATGAAATACAATAATAATTTTTGGGGGGTGGGGGGAGAATAACAGGAGAGAAGGAACCAACTTTTGTGTAGAAGATGACTAAACCTTTAATGTTATTTTGTTGAGATGCTCTTAGCACTGTAGCAGCCTTTTTGAAAACTCAGTAAGGGCAAAGCTTAGAGACTACAGATGTGACTTAGGTTTGTGCCGTGGTACCCCCTTCCCACCTCATCAGCATTACTAGCATGGTGGCCGCTATAGTGGGTTCATTGGAAGGTCCAGGTGACCCATGAGAAAAGTTGCTGCCAGGCACCGTGAGGAGACAGGCTCTCAGCAACACCAGAGAGGTGCAGGAACACCTTTGCCCTTGTGTGCTGGTGAAGGTCTGGGCACTGCTGGAACAGCTTGCTTGGCTGGACTGGGCAAAGGAGGTTTCAGCATGGAGCAGGTAGCCTCTACTCTCACCTGCACTAAAGAACCATGCACAGTTCCACATCCCATGCTGGATGTGTGGTAGAGGACTTTTCTGTTACCAGAAGAAAAGAAATGGACCGAATTCCTTTTCCTTTCCACCTCAAGACCCAGCATCTCACCTCAGTGACTGATTCACTTCTGTGCTTTGAAGCCTCTTGGGATAAGGACCACCATCTCCTGGGACAAGGGAGAAGATGTAGAACTGCATCAAGCCAAGTTCCTTCTAGTTACTCTTTAGCAACAGGCATAAAACAAGTGATTCCTCTTTTATCCTCCCGTTGCTATGAATGAGCTGAGCCCCATGGCTGGAGCGGGGAGGAGAGCGCTGGCCCGGAGGCCCCAGGGGAGAGCGAGGCTTTGATGTGGCTCCAGTGGTTATGCTGCCTAGGAAGAGAGATCTTGCTGCAGCTGAGTATTAACCGGTCCAGCATGTTTCTTTCCCATGAAAGCCACCTTCCAAAAAACTTAAGAATAATTTTTGATTTTTGGGTTACCTGGGAAATACTGCTCTTCACTCTTCCATCTCTTTTTTGCTCCAGTTTTCATCAGTGTCTGGACATTTATAAATCCAGACTATTTTGTGCACGAAGGGTAAAGATTAATGTTTCGGAATAGGTGTATCTTTTTAACAGTGATGTTGAAGGATGAAGTATGTTACCTACAGTTTAAAAAAATATTTTTAAGATATTTTCTGTCTGAAAATGATCTTGCTCCTTTGAAATGTGGATAGAAACAAAATTAGTATGTTGGTAGGTAAAGTTTTGGGTTTTTTCTAATCTGCTTTATTGAATTTGTGCAGGATGATGGCTTAAAGTGAAAAAAAAAAAAAGGAAAAAACAGAAGTGAAAAAAGAAAGTAAGCTAAGGATTGAGTGTAAAGAGAACAACAGAGAACAGTAAAGAATTCCTGCAATGAAACCCAGCAGTAGAATTTAGATACAAAAGACACAGGGTCAGCCTTTAAAAATTACTGACACCCAGCTGCCATGTGTGTTGCTTTTGGGAGTCTTAACAATTGACATGGAAATGATGGAAAAAAGTAAACTGATCCTTGTGACGTAACTTGTATGATAGACCCCTCCAAGAACAAAAAAGGGAATTCCTAATATGAAGTAATGGAAAACCTTTTCTTTTATTAGAACCTATGGAAAGATACAGGAAGGGAATAATTTATAACTGCTTATGTACATGGCAGATGTGTTTGATTGAAATTGAGGTTTCAGTTTCAAGGAGGATAGATATTCACTTATAAATTGTTTTTATTTAATAATAAAAGACCTGGAGGGGAATATAAGTCTCAATCTGTGGAGAAATTTCCAAGACAGATGACTTGGTAGTTAAACTCACAGGAAATGAAAACTCAATGGAAATTGGACCTGAAGCACATGAATAGACAAAGATGGGAAAAGACTAAGTAAAGGAAATTAAATTACACTAAAGGAAACAATACCACCTTCCAGGAAGATACCTCATCCCTCTGTACTTTGTAAATGGACTGCCTGCAGAAATTTCTTCAACCACTACAAAGACAAATTCTCTTGAAAATATTACCCTAAGCACTGACTGTACAGTATCACAGTGTGATACTGCAGTGTGCTGAGGATAGGCACTAGCCAGTGACAGAGACTGCCTGTATTTTCACAAGTATATGCTGTAGGTAATGTGCATAGGTATTTAAGACAAGGGCAGATTTATCCCAGAAATCTTTACATACCAGCTCTCTGCTTCTTATTTCCTGCAGTGGCTCCCACTTCCCAAGATCTTTTCCTTCCTTTTTTTTTTATGTGGTTTATATGAACATTTTCATGTAATGGGACTTTTCAGGAAGGCTGGTTATTTGAGGCACTGATGGTATGTGTGAAAATATGATGCCTAGCTCAGGGACCAGAGTCAGTCAAGCTACAGCAGCATGAAACCCAGCACACAGCTCACTTACCCTGCCTCGTCACTGAGTTTGGCAGCCTGCTCTAATCTCCGTGCTGCTGCATCTAGACTGCTGCTGGTACCCAAACTCATTAGTTTGAGGTTTGTGTGGTTGTTTCTGCACTATACAGAAGCCAATCTTCAGCATACCCTGACCTTCCCTGTTACGCTTTTAATTCATGTAAATACTTCTCAATTTTTCTCTCAGCTGCTTCTAGAAGAAATGGTGCTCAGACAAAACAAAGATAAGGTGCTACTCACCAAAGCTCAGGTCGAGATAAACTGAAGAAACCTGTTCAGTTTTGTTTCTTTTAAAGGATTCATCCAAAAGCTGGAGACCAGCACACCCTGGGGAACTCCTGTCGTCTTGGAAGGCTTGAGTCAGGCTGGCCATGAGTCAAACTGGTGGGTGCAGAATGAGTAGTGCTTTCAAGCCTGGTGCTGTCATTAAGCAATCTCTTCTGATTTTAAAGGTTAGCAAGCAAACAGAAATAAATAAGAGGTTTTCTTTTGCCTCTTGAGAACTCGCACAGTACAGCCTCTGACAGAACTGTACGTGTGTGTGCACACACAGCACATGCAAAAGAAATGCAAAAGTCCATCACAGCTGAAAAATCAGGTTTAAAGCAGATCTAACTCTCTGATCACCGAGAGGAACCAGAAAGCATTATTTGCTATGACTTCAGGTTTTTGAAGGCTCACTTTCTAAAATAAAATAACATCAATGATGGTGGTAATAAACTGGATAGTGGAGGAACCTTCCCAAAAGCCAGATAACTTCAGAAAACATTGTCAGTTAATAAGAAATGCAAAGTTTTCTGGTCACAAGGGAAAACCCTTTCACCCTAATTTGTGGATGAGCAGCTTTACAGCTATATATTTGTTTCTTACTCTTACACAGTTACTGCTCTGTGCCTGATCTTATTAATACTGACAGTAAAAATCCTGAGCATATGTTTCCCATCTTGGACTTTGTTTTCCTTACAGGATGGAAGGTCGCCCCAGCAATAAAGTCTTTAGTTGAAAAATTGTTTAACACGTTGTCTTAAGTACATAAGCAACGCTTTTTTTTTTTTTTTTTTTTTTTTTTTTTTTTTTTGTATTGAGTGCTAACTGGCTAACAGACTAGTAAAGGATCTCATGTTACAGGGTGAGGTGGATGTCGTGTAAAGTCAACCCTGTTCCACAGAGAGAAGAGCAAGATTTTTAGGAAGTTTCTGTGGAACATGCTAACTCTAGGCTGATGCTTTGGAGATGCTTTAGGAAAACCTTTGCTAAGATTCTTCTTAGTGTGAGCAACAGGGATTGTAACTAAATGTTACAGCTGGAAGAATGTGTAAAGAAAAGGACTGACAGGCTTTCCCCAGTCCGAGGTCTGTTACAGACCTCTTGGATATTTAAGTGTAATTCTTCCAAAATAAAAAGTGTCACCCAAACCAGGGATTGTTTAGCAATAATGTCCTCTTACTGTACACAGAGCTACTTTGCCACTTGCTCTTCTGCTCAACTGCCTGGTCTCAGTTAGCGCTCTTGGCACAGATGGCTTCTTGAAATATTGATCTAAGCCTTTCTTCAGTTATCTTACTCACTTTAACTCCCTTTTGCCCCAGATTTCTCAAACAGCCAACGAGCCCTGGCAGCAGGGCTATGCTAGCATTGGGTTTCAGTAGCAGTATTGAAGCCAAACACACTGTCCCTGCACATCCTAATTGCAGCTGGGGCCACAGGTAGGGCTAACAGCTGGTATGACATGTAGAGAAAACCTCACATATGGTCTGGGCTCCAGATGCAGGATTCATTTCTAGTCTGTTTTTGCTCCTTGGCAGGAACTCCGGACAGATGCCAAGCCCACAGGCCAGTTCACGATTGCCCCCATATCGTGTGATGCCAAGGGGTAAGTAAGATTTCTCAAGTACCAGTGTAGAGGTTTCAGACAGCCCCTAGAAGCCAGCAGCTCAGGTTGACACAGACAAAGCCTGGGACAGCAGCCAGCCATGCCATCTGCACTGGGATGGTACACAGCCAGCAGTTGTGCCCTTGCTCCACCGAGAAGCCCCTTCTCACAGCACCTGCCCCTGCCCACAGCCTGGGCCAGCTGCCTGCAACCTGGCACGGGTGAACACGAGTGCTGGGAAAATACTGCCTGCTAGCTCTGATGGTCTTAACATATGTAGCGTGGAAAGGTCTCCTGTGGCTCTGTGCTTAAGGTCTGCAGAAAGCTTTGACGTGTCAAAAGCAGCACAAATGCTAAGCTTTTTTATTGTTGTTGTGCATATGAGGCCAAGTTCTGATAGTCACTTAAGAGATTTCATTCCGCTTTATAAAACACTCTTGGTGACAAAAAGTGTAATAAAAGAAAAAAAGCCCTAGTAAAAATCTGTTTAGTGGCTCTAGTAGATAATATTATTTTGTTAAAAAGGGAAAAAGAAGACCTTATCTGCTAGAACTACAAAGCACAGTTGGCTGCTAATTGTAGAAATAAATAACAGATGCATGCAATCTCCCTCTATCTTACTTTCCTTTTTATTTTCAAAGGCAATATATTTTTCTTCCTTTTATGCAATCCATTCTGCTGACCTGCTCAGGCACAGGTCTCTGCTTGCAAAGCAAGCCCAATTGACAGCAACCCTTTTGCTTCCAGATCCATAAATCTTCTCCCATAAGTACTTGGATATTGGTTCAGAAAACAGACAATGAAATAAAAATAAGAGCAGAAAAGCATCTCGAGTGGTTTGCAAAAAAAAAAAAAAAAATCCTCCACAGAATGCCAAATAATAGTAAGAAGAAAAGTAAACTGAACAAAAAAAAAAAAAAAAACAAGGTATTAAAAATTAATTCTGTTGTCCCTCTCAGCGTCAGCTCTGGAAATATATTTTTCTGCTCCATCATGTAAGTATTTCCTCTGTGGAGAAGTCTAAAAGAATTTTGAGTGGAGGATTAAACAGATAGTTTTCTATAAACTGCTAGAACTTACTACAAAATCCTTTCTATAGGAATGTTGGGTTGGGTGGTGTTGTTTTTGTTTTTGTTTGTTTGTTTGTTTGTTTTTTTAAATTTCTTACCAAGCCAGAGCTAAAGCTGAAACTGCACTTCAGAAGGGGATTTGGGGGTTGCTCCTACTCCATCCCCTTTCTTTCAACAGCGCTGGTAGCTGAGGAGCAATCGGGAGGCTGAAGTCGGCTGCGCTCCCCCGGTGTCCGCCGGGGCTGCGCTCCGCGTTCCTCAGCGCCACCTCCTGCCGCTTTTTAAACCACAGCCCGAGCTGCCCTCGCCGGGAAGCGATTCCTGGGGAGCACCGGAGCAAACTTACCCCCCGCACCCCGCCCCGGGTTTGCAGCCGCCGGCCGGAGGTGCGGCAGGGTCCGACCTCGCAGCTCTGGCTGCTGGGGCAGCCGGTGGGCTTGAACCTACCGGCACAACACCCGGCATCTGTGTTCGTCCCAGGCGCAGGCACGATGCAGAATGTCATAGCCATAGCCCAAGCAGCAAAAGGCCACGCACAGGTATTAAATACCCGCTGCCCTGCATCCTACTCGGTGCTGGGAGCTATTTGTAGGAAGCAAATAGAAATGGAAAGGTTTACTTCTTTATTCACTTAAATTAGAAACCTGGGAGACTTAGATAAAGGGCAGTGCTCATGGAGCTTGTGAAGCTACGAAGCAAATAATGGGGTAACACAGAACATTCTTTATATTTGAGATTCTCAGCTAGATAGGTATCCCAAACACCTATCTGCATGCCTGCCTGTCTGTCACCATTGTGTCCTGGGAATGTATAGTCAACAACAGAACAACTTATCATGCCTTCCCTCTTCTTGTAGTAATCTCATTAATTTACTGGGACTGTATATTAAAATGTCTTTCCCTACCACTATGCATTTGCATACATCCATCAGCCAGCTTGTATACGTGGGATGGTAGATGATTTAATACTGCCAAGAAGGCTTAAGATGTGGATAAATGTTTTTGTAAGGATTGTTAATATTGTCATGCCAAGAGTAAGGAGGCCAGAGACTTGTCCTAGACATAATGACTGGCTGAAGAAAACCTGGAAACATCGCTGTCTGGGGGAGGGGAATATCATCGTATTTAGGAAAGATTTTAGGAAAACAAACATCTAATCATGTAGAATAGCATTTCACTCTAATCGTTTCAAATCCATATACAAAATCAAGTTTCTTGAGTGATTTTCCCAATGCAGCTGCAGTTTGAGCTCCAAATAGTACAAAGCTGAGTATTTGCATGTCTAATCTGCTTGGACACTGGCCCAAATGAGATCTGTGCCGCCTTCCAGGAGCTGCTCTGCGTGCGGGATGGCAATGGGGATACCAGGAGTAGCAGGGTACGTACCTGTGGCTGGGGCAGAAATAAGTTCAATAAGCACAGACAGTCTGTGGAGGTGAAAAGCAAGTAGATGAATGTTAAACACTGGTAATGATTTAAATTTTGTGAAGAAATTGCTTTTGCTGATATGAAGTTTCTCAACTACAATTTGAGTACAGATTTCTCTTGGCGGCTTTTGGGGGGCAGGGGGGGGAATGTGTAAAATCTTAGTAGATGAAAAAATGTCATTAACTTGCAGCCATACCCAGTCAAGCATATTTTATTTAATACAAGCCCTGAAAATTCAGGAAATCAACAGAAAGCCAAAATCATACCATAGCAATTGTGTGCTTTGCAATCCCTGTGTGTACCCCTCTTCCTGACATTCCAGATCTGCTCGATCCTCCTTTCCAGTCCACCTCACAGCTGGGCACAAGTTGTAAACCCAAATCCAACTGAACCCAACCACAAGAACTTAGCTCAGCCCTCAGACATGTTCCGGGTGTAAGGTGGTGTCAGTGCTTCAAGGCTTTGAGACAGGCAGCATCTTTTACTCCATGTCTATGGTGCATTTATTACAGAGATTTTTAATGCTTTGAGAATGTGAACAAGTGATAGTGATTTGAGAGATGCATATCTACTGCTAATGTGCTTCACCTAAGTCAGAGTTCCAGTTGTTTGAGTGGGATCTGCATCACGTCCCTGTGTTAATTAATTCAATATTCCAAGATAGAGCAGAGAAATATATACAACTCTCTGCTATACTCCACAAGAATTTTCCAGAAGAAATACCTACTGGTTTTATTAAACTTATTGCTACACTAGTAACCAACAGAAAGAATTTAAAGGAATCTGAGCCTCTTTATCGATGAATTTAACATTATAAGCAACTACACTTTCAATAAAATATTTACTTTTCCTACCTCAGCACTGAGAGATTTTGAATTACAATAAGAGCCTGGTGCTTACGCCCACTTCTGCAGTTCCATTTGCAGCACAAGACTGCGAGTGTCTTGCCTGCAGACATACTGTGGGTTAGGAGCTCAGCTGGGGCCAGAGGGACCCACGTTCTTTGCTTTATCTTTTTAATCAGTTGGCCTTCCCTTCTCCAGGGCACTGCCCAAACATGTCAGGATTTAATTCCTTAACAAAGAGGAATAATTTAGATTGTTTGACTCGCAGAAGTGTAGAAACCAAATTCTTGCTGTGAAAGCTGGAGCTTCTATTGGGATTAAAGGAGTTTGGCCAGTTCACCCCTAAAGATCTAACCTACTGACTCCTGCTGCTGTATTATTTTTGTCACAGAAAATTCATGTTTCCAATTGGTTTTGGCTTAGTGGATGGCTGTTGAGCTAAAAGCATTTTATAACATGTCACTTTGCTCTACCCTATCCACAGTCCAATGTGTCTCAATTTCCATTTCAAATACAGCTCAGATCTGTCTAATCTTTTGCTTCTTCAACATTTTCAAGGAACTGTAAATTCCACAATTTAATTAATGGGTCAAAGAGGCTGAGCCTTCTTCATGCAAAATAGAACCTTACAGTGATTAATTAAAATTGCTATCACTGTTCCAACTAGCTAGATAGACTTGAGCATGGCATATTCTGCTAAGGACATTACAGAGTGCAAAACAAAGTGTGCTAAACTTAGAGAAGCAAAGGGAAATGTGATTATTACAAATGGGGGAACATTTTTTCCAGTATGCAAAGACCAATTTTTAAAGGACACTGTCAAGAGCTATGGTGTACTTAAATTTGATCAGCTTTAATATTCATTCTCTTATGCTGTGCTGGCAGATGTCTCTGGGGTTCAGATAGCTTTTAACAACACACCATTTTACCCTTAAAAATGGAGGAGGAACAAAAGTAATATTTACATAATCTCTGTGAAGCAACAGTGCATCATAGTCTCCACTGGCTCTTAGGGAAGCAGTTAAGTAATGAGAAATAGTCTCCAGAATCATGTTGATGTGCTTTGGGTCATTTGTTTGCAGAAGACACCGAATAACTGGAACAATATTGATTTGAGATCCCATCAGATGTACTAGGGAGAAATCTGTTAGTGTGTTGGAGAGACAACAGCCTTTCATTTGTCACTTACTTTAGACCTTATTTATGAAACTCTAAGATGCTGCATGACTGATAAAATATTGAGAACCTGAATCTGAGGAAGCACGTGTTGGTCTCTCCTAGCTTGTTTGCTTGGTCATTTAGGAGGACAGGTAATAATGTGCTTGGTTCTTTTTAATACAAACATCAGCTTTTGTGGAGTGAGAGCATTGCAATTACCATCATGGTATGGCTAATCTGTGTTTAAACGACTTTGGATTTTGCCTTGATTCTCTGTATATGTCATAGCCACAATATCCCAGTGCCTGAAGAAGGATAAATCTAAATGCATTATCTGTTTTCCTATCAAGGAGATGTTCAGTTTGCAACTAGGACCTAAGGCCATGACCTCAACAGATGCTTGTGCTGAGAAATGAAGCTAGAATATTCATGGTGCGTCTCAGGCTCAGGTGACCTCAGATCAGGGACTCCATCGCTGGGAACATTGCATCAGTCTGCTCCCAGTGGCTTGTCACTGCCCCAGCTTATGCCCTTTCTGCGCTGGAGCCACAAGTGCTCTGAGTTGGTCGTGAGACTATAGCAACACTATCTTTTAAGGATGATCCTTAAGCAGCCTCGAAGTGGATTCCATGCTATATATCTGAAAGTGCCACTTTGCGACCAAAGAATGTTTTCAGCACATGTGGGACTCGCTGTGCCAGAGCTAAGGTAGCACTCAATTTATTAGCGCATCAATACGGACCATCTGCATCATGGCCATCGTGTTGGAAGGGGAGCGGGATGAAGAGCACATCTATTCCCTGGGCTGTTCTTCCCACCTAGTATAGAAGGCATGCTGAGAAAAACCTAATCTTAACCACTCTCTTGGGTCAAATTACAAGTTTAGGGGAACTTCTACCTACCTATGTTCAGGACAGCAAGTGCAGAAATACTCATGCCAGGGGATGTGTGATAAGAAGCACAAGATGCTGAAGCAGTAATGCTCACCAATACATGACTTCATTTCTAGATGCCTTGTGCAGCTCGTTATTTGTGTTTGCAATCAGCAAAAAGTATTAAACACTTTCTTCCATTCAGTATATGGAGAGTTAGGATGTTTGCACCCTGTACAATGCAGGAAGCCCTGTGCAGAGATCAGAGAGTGCGTCTGGGGGTGTGATAGCTTCGGGTTGGTGTGGTGTGGGCATGCCAGTGTACCAGCTAGGAATGAGGGGAGTCAGCAAAATGGAAGATTTTGAGTTATTCTCAATTGAACAGATCTGTCTTTTACTGTGTGATTTAATCTCTTGTGCCTTTCTCTCTAGAAAATACAGTCATTTGACTCTTCAAAAACCTTCTCTCGAGCTCCCAATGAGAGGATTCCCCAGGAGAAACAGCAGGTGAAGTTCCGGCAATGGATAAAAGGAGCCATTTCCCTTTGTGCATTTTAGAAACCTCAACTTAACCTGTTTTCCTTCTTTCATCCATACTCACAGGGCCTGTTGCTAGCAGATCCGCCCTTCGGTTAAAAGTTTAAATGCTGATCAGCATGAGTTGACTTTAATCACCAGGTAAAGGCCGCTGACAAACAGCTTTCCCAGTATGGATCCTGTACGTACTTTTCCCTTTCCACGCTGCATTTAAATTTGGAATTAACCCCCCAAACCCCCCACTAGCGTGAGATCCAAACTGCACTGGCACTGCCATCTGCTAAATGACTTAATAGCGCAACCCAAGTCGCTGACTGACAGCGGAAGATGCTGTTGGATTTGTGACTCAAATCCTCCTCCAGGCCACGGTTTCCCTATGTTATATTTATTCCCCTTCGCTGCTTGATGCCGAGTCCTGGGCTCTGGCTGCGAGAGGAGTGAGCACTCGGGCTCCGCAGCCTGCGAGCACAGGGATGGGTGCTGGGGGAGCGGCAGTGGGTGGCTGCCCTCGACGCCACACAGACAAAGCGCGGAGGCCGGTTCCCTGCAGCAGCCGGCAGCAATTGCCATGACAACCAGCAAGCTGATTACTCAATTACAGCGTTCCTTTTAAAAAGTGACATAAAGCCAAGGGACAACACATCCTCGGCTTCCCGTGGTGCTTGATTTTCAAAGAGCCGAGCTATGTTTAACTTTTTAATATACCTTGTGATTATGTTTGCCAACCTAGGTCTGGATCTCTTTTTTTATTATTATTATCATTATTATTATTTTATCTCCATGTTCTTTGAAATGCTGGGAAAGTAAAAAGCTACTTAAAACATACAGTTTTTCTTGTTGCAGGAAAACATGCAGGTGCAATCAACACCCAGTGTAAAAGCCTTAGTGGCATGGGAGGACTGAGAGATGCACATTTGACAGAGTGCTGGAGCCATGACTGATTTAACAAAATGTGCCAAACCTGCTCCAAGAAACCTCAACAGAGCTACTCATGCTGTAGTCCCAGAATCTGAGTTGTCTCTTCGTGCTGTGCATCCTTTTCATACCTAACGTGCTCCTGTAGGTACCACCATGCTGTTCTCAGACCTGATGCATTCTTCAGCCTTTTGTGTGAGTGTAGATTGCGGGATGTTCTTCTCCAGTGTAAGAAGGGAAAAAGCTGAGCATACACTTGTGATACTGGGTTTCATTGTTTTGTTTAGATCAGTTCAGATTTATAATGGCAGCTGTGCACAAACTGAGGAATTAATTTGTTTTTCATAAGAGTATAATGGCTGTTATAGCACCTTGAGGGTCTGGTCACGGTCTTCATCATGTTGGACATGATAGAGGTGGGCAGTGAGAGACATGCTGTACCAAGCAAAATAGACCAGCCAGGCTAATGCCAGGGAGGAAGATATAAGCACAGAAATAGAAAGTAGCTTTACTGTTGACCTTGCCTAGATTCGTAGGATCATGGAATAATTTATGTTGAAAAGGACATCTACAGATCGTCTGATCAAGTCCTCACTCAAAGCAGGGCCAAATTCAAGTTGGATCTAATTTCAAAGTTAGTAAGCCTTTCCAGCCAGGGGAAAGACAGCTCAGGGCCTTTTCCCCAGCTATGTCCAGAGCATCTCCATGGGCAGAAATGCCCCAGACTCTCCGGGTTCCTGTTCCAAGGTTTAACCACCCTCACTGCTCTCAGTCTGCTCTCTGTCTAGCATCTTTCCTGCACAGCGATGCTCTGCTGTAGGTCTGCTTTCACAGATCATGGGAACATCTCTACATGACTTCTCATGGCAGTGTTCCATACTGAAACTGTTTTCACATCTTCTGCCTCTCAAATTGGGTAGCCAGCTTGAAATGGCTCTTAGATTCTGGAGGAAGGTTCCCAAAACAGTAGTGTTACAGTGCCCACTCATGATTCAGGTAAAGAGCAAGACCTAGAATTTTAAACCCTAAACTTCTATAGGACTGGGTGCTACTTCTACTGTTCTGAGGTAATGTCTTGGTTTGTTAGAAAAGTTTTTACAAGTGTGTTACAGTTTAAACCCAGCCAGTGCAGCTGCTCACTCACCCTTCCTCCACCCTGGGGAATGGGGGAGAGAATTGGAGGGGTAAAGGTAAGGAAACTCATACATTGAGATAAAAACAATTTAATAATTGAAATGAAATAGAATAATTATTATTATAATAATTGTAATAATAGGCTATAGAGATGAGTGATGCACAATGCAGTTGCTCACCACCTGCCAAGCGATGCCCAGCCCATTCCTGACTAGCGATCCCAGAGGAGGGAGAAATCCTGAAACTGCAATCCCAGAAGAGAGAGCGAGTTTCCTGGCCAAACTTCATACAGAATATTGCATTGGCCAATTTGGGTCTGTGGCTTTGGCTCTGCTCCTTCCCAGCTTCTTGTGTACCTGCACACTAGCAGGACATAGGAGTTGAAAAGTTCCTTGATTTCTTAACAACAACTAAAAACATCAGTGCATTAACAATATTCTTCTCTTACCAAATCCCATACTGAATCCAAACCACAGCACTATTCTAGCTACTAAGAAGGAAAATTAGCTCTATCCCAGCTGAAACCAGGACAAATTTTCCCTTCTCTCTGAAGCTGCTGAGAGGTTCAGGTTATAAGTAGACTGCATGACTCTGCAGAGACAGATTAGGAGGATTACTGTCACCATTCCAACAATGTCTTGGAATATTTTCTTCCCCACTTCCTTTATTCTCCTCTGTGAGTTTGGATCATTTCCCCAGACAGTATATCAACCACTCAGGTCAGCTGTCATGACCTAAGACTGAGGATTCACGTACTATGCCCTAAGGAGGAACCTCCTCATAGGCACATTTTCAATATTAATCATGTAGGAAAAGAAAGGCTTGAAGATGTGTTTGTGGAACAGTGATATGGTATGGCATGGCATCCTAAGATGTTGATTTCCTACAATATTCAGTCTCTCAATATACTTGGTTAAACTTAGAAGGGATTCACTTTTCAAAACAACATCACTTTCATAACTTGCACATGGATGGATTGGTTTCTTAAGCACAGACTTCCCTGTGTGGGGTAGAAAGTAGACTGGCCAAAGAGTTCAAGCTATGGGTGACAATTTGCTTCTGGGAAGGAAATTCCTCCCCAGCCACTTCTTTTCCATTTTGGTCACTTTGGAATAAGGCTAGCTCTTCCCAGGCTGCTGCTGAGGAGGAGTCATTGTTTAAATCTCAGCCATCTGGATTTCATAGCACACTTCAAAGTTCTTCTCAGTATTGTTTGTCCTTAAGTATTCTCACTCCGTAAAAAAGTAAAAAAAAAAAAAAAAATATATAGCATTTAAATTTAGCACTGACTCCAGCCAGACTTATGGGAGAAATGCATAGCTAGTGACTGATGAGCCATCTGCTGAGGCTTCACCTGAGAGGCTAAGGGGGAGCTGCTGAGACAGAAATCCAGAGCATGGCTGGTCTAACAAAGATCAAGGCGTGGTTCTGTAGGCTCTTCCTTACTACGAGGCCATATTGGCTCTCCTCACTGTCCTGCTTTTGGCCAGGATAGAGTTAACCTGTTGTGGGCTGGGAGGGAGCCCCGCTGAAGGGCTGAGTTTTGATTGATCGTTGGACCATTCCATGTCATGTGACATCTAAGCTCAGCATATAGGTGGGTAGGGTGTTGGTGTTGGTTTTGGTTTTGGTTCTCAGACTGGCTGGGCGGAGCTTCTCTGGTGGGTGGGAATCGCTGATGGGGATGAGCTCAGAACCGGGTGCCCTTCAGTGAGCCACTGCTGCATTTTACCTCGTTTGGACTGATGCCTTTACTGTTGTTCTTTTGCTAAGTAAATTTTTTCTTATTTAACCTACAAATTTTTTTTTTTTTTCCTGTCCCTCCCCTATTT
The DNA here is from genome assembly GCF_965140245.1 of Athene noctua. NCBI lineage: Eukaryota > Metazoa > Chordata > Aves > Strigiformes > Strigidae > Athene > Athene noctua. The sequence goes on from NC_134048.1 coordinate 17,220,878, forward strand.
CACCGGGGATGGGGGGGGAGTAAACAACTGGCCATGTGGCAATTTGCTACCGGCTGAGTTCAAACCACAACACTCATCCAAATACATGCACACACCGAGCACACAGGTCTTTCCTTTATTGAGAAGGAAAATCAGCCAAGCTGGAGAATTTGGTATTCTAGACTGCACTGGTGACATCTAGACTATGATCTGGGTCCACTCTTAAGCTCTACAAGTTCCTAAATCACAGATTGTGAGGAGCGAGGAGAGTTTACCAAGGAAAAGATCACTCTGTCTTTGTTGTCCTCTTTCCCCTAAGCACTCCCTGCTGACTACCATCAAACATGGAGGAAGATTAACCTATTTACCCAGGATATTAGTGGGGCAGAACTGAGCAGCAGGGGAAAACTGAGAGATCCTTTAGTCTATCAGAGTGGAAGAAGCTTCCCCATTCCTCTCCAAAGAGCAGAGCTATAACTCAAGGTCCAACGCATTTGATGAATGCTACAGAAGACAGATGGGTATATGTGACCCTTTCTGATTCCCCCAGATCCTCTTGATTTCATTTGTGTAGAGTATAAACAGCAACAACACGCTGTGAGGAATGCAAAACCGCAGCAAATGAACTGTTCCTATGCACGTATTTGCTCATGCCATGTCCCTCTTCAACATTTTTAAACTAAACCATAGTCCTCCTCAGTGAAATGATTGATTAAAGAGTGCCTGCTTATTTCAGCATTATTTGCCTTGCAAGCTGCATGTGGTATTTTATTTCAAAGCTATGAAGATATAATCTGATTCTCCAACCCATGGGAAAGAGTAGCGGAAGGTACAGTTTTCCAGTCATCTAATTTCAGTATGTGATAGAGTTGTCAACCTGGTGCTGTGCAGGCGAGGGAGCTGGCCTGCAAGCCATCTGTGCGAGATGGTGCAAGATGTGACTTGCACAGGTGTTTGTCAAAAAGGTAGGGACAAGTTCAGAACACCAAATTGCTGCTTTCTGCCTCTCGTTTAATGAGTTAGCTTCCCAGTCAAATATGCTCTGGAAAGCGGAGATAGAAGCGATCAGCAGGAATATTATCTGAGCCATGCTACAATCCATTCCCTGCGCCACTCATTACAAAGGAGCGGAGGGGTCCTGGTCACATACAGACATATGCTAGTGAGTGAATGGAGTAGGATGGAGGTGTAGCACAACTAACCCACAGTTAGCATTTCTGCCCTTAGCCCTGACCACATGAATCCATTGTTTGTTCCTTTGGAAAAAACGTTATATTGTGCACAGAATATTCATTACATTGTGCCCAAGCACATGTGCTGTGCTTGTAGAGATCACCATCAACAATAGGAACCGTCTTTTTTGTGAACTTTGCATTCCCAAGCATGGAGTGTTATCTCGTGCCAGTGCCCTACTACAGAGTGTAAGTACCAGTGCAACTGCCCTGATTCTGAATCTCCAAGTTCTTACTGCTGCTTTTATTTTATTTCACTGCAGAGACAAAAACTTTGGGACCTAACCCAAAGTGTCCTAATCTAACTGGCTGTAACTTCTAAGCTGGATCTAGTTTTAAATTTGGCCCTTTGCGAGGGGGTTGGTCCAGGTGGCTTCCAGAGGTCTTACCCAGCTTCAGTGGTTCTGGACTTCTGTGGCTTCTGCTGAGGAGAGATACAAAACAGCTGTGGTTCCAGTGAGATTTGTGAAGTGTTTTTCATTTATGTACTTCAATATTGAGAAAGGCAGAAAAATATCATTAATCTCCTTTTTAACATTGGAGGTTGCAAGGGCAGAGACTAGGGAGCTGAGGTGAGTAGCCATAATGTACTTAAGTCAGTGGTCAGCCAGGGATATAGTGAAAGTAACCCTGCCAGATGGTTCTGCACAGCCTTAGCATCCAGCTGCTATTTTGCTTTTTTGGGCACCCAAATGCACAGAGCAAAGTTTATACAGGGCTTTGTACCACAGAGCCAGCCTCATTTCTGTGCATACACTTGATGTGTCTAAATAAATGTACTCTCTGAAGTCAGCAGAGAAAAATGGGAATCTCAAAAAGGTGACAGATCTACAGAGAGGTGGAGGAGCTTGACTGACTTTTGGGGCCATATAGGGTGCATAGGTATGTGAGCTGGGTGTTTAGAGTATGACAGGATAACTGCAGGTAAAAATAATCTTGCTATTTAAGACAGTCAGTGCATAACTGTACCTTGTCCCTTTGTCTTCTATTTCTTAAAAAGTCACTGAGATCCAGAGCTGGGAAACCAAATCTCACTAATAATGGGCAAGTACATATATGCTCCAAAAGACAGGTACGTAACTAATTTATATGATCTGTGGTGTAGTGTGTGTGATCTGCAATGTTGGAAATGGGCTGTGTGTAAGAGGGTGCCATCCTGCCTCCTCTCAGAGACACAGGCACGGATAAGGGCATTTTTCAAAACACTGGCAGCAAGCTAAAGAGGATTCAGTATGGGATAACTAAACTTCCATTTTTATATACGTTTACACCATTATACATCAGGGGTGTACTTTCTTTCAGTTGGGTAGTTGAACAAGAGCAGCCCTCAGATGTGATGTATCTTTTGTGAGGGACTAAGTGGTTTCCTCTCTCTCACTCCTGCCTTTACCCTTTCCCTTCATCTTCAATGGTAGCTTCTCCTTGCTGTGCAAAACCACCAAATTAAACAGAGCCATCCCTTCCCTTTCTCCTACCTCTATTTACTTTGCAAATGGTAATGCTAAATCACTTAGAGGATCCATTTTGTGTGCAACAGGACTGTACATTTGCAAGTTTTCTCAGTGCATCTTATTTTCTCTCATGGTCATAAAGCCATGCTTCTGAAGACATCTCCTGGGGATGATAAACCACGATGTTGGATAAGATGAGCAGAGGCCTCAATTTTCATTTATTCTCTCTGGTTTTTATTTTATTTATATATTTTTGAGAAACTGGAGTTTAGACAGTTTAATAGACTGGAAAAATAATTGAGAGAAAGATACAACTATCTTTCACCCCTCTAGGGGGACACAAGCCATTTCATAAGACATACATGGTAAGGAAGTTTGCACTGTTATCATTAGTGCTTTTGTTCTGTGCCTTTGCAATGGTTTTCAGAATTCAAAGAGAAGTGACACTTGATTTCACCTCTGATAACCTCGGAGTGCAATGGGACTGCTCTCAGGTAATACAGACAGGAACCCAGACAGGAGGCTGAACCACTCAGGCAACTGATGCTGCAGAGTAACTGTGAATGCAGCTTGAGGTGGATGAGTGCTTGCATCCCCCATCCGTGAGGTGTGGCTGCGTGGAGGTGGTCAGGAGCAAGGAGCAGTGACAGCACTGGAGAGACCACAACCATGGGTCAGCGGCTACGTTTGTCAGCATGCTGTCACACAGCACAGAGCTTCACAAACCCTAAGAACAGCTGAGATACCTCTGTTGTCTTCTACTTGATTTTAATTTTCCATCCTCCTTCAAACCCCACCTCCCTTTTCTTGTTCTGTGAGCTCAAATACATCCAGAAGTCATCAGAACCCTCTCCTTAGTCTATAGCAAGTACACTGTGCTTCAGTCAGTCTCTACTCCTGGTGATGTCCGTTATGGATTGGGATCTGGAGTCAGGCTTGGCTCGCCTGGTTTATTCAATGAACCAGTCAGACTTTGTATCAGTGGTATTCAGGTGATGAATTTCATCCAACATCTAGTCGATTGGGTGTTGAAAGACCAAATTCTCTGACATTTTTACTAAAGTATGTTCAGTACACTTTCATACACTCACTGAAATCGAAATTTGTCTTTACCATATAGTTTATGATTAAGAGAACAGATTCAATGGCTAATTTATTTTACCAAATTAGTCTTTCCTTTTTATATATTCATGTTTAATTGCTGTAATAGATATTGATTTTATGTGCATGTAATATATGTTATTATTATTTCCATTAAAAAAGTGTGTGATTACTATATAGTGCTTTACGGCATTTACATCATCCTTGTCCTTCTCCAGGTGAAGACAGCACAGAGCATCTACTCACAAAATTCCTGCAGCCCCAATTTCCCATCTTTTTTGCTAATTCAAGTACTATCAAAGCAAAGTACAATCAGATCCCTGAAAATGGGAAGTTAGAAAATACAGTCCTGCTTGAGGGTGACACATTTTGTTTTACAGCCTCATTACAGCTGTTGCCCTGCATATTAATCTGTGTTGTGTTGGGACATTTCCTCTGCTCTCGTTAAATCATTATTACCAGCAAATGCCCTCTCTAAACACAGCACAACAATCCCAGCGAAGACAGCAGATATTAGCAAATACCAATGCTCTGACTGGTGTAATGTTCTGTGATTCAGCTCCCAAAACTGCAAATCAACTGCCCGCCATAAGCTCTTTGTTAGAACTTCAGTAATTTCTGAAGCAAATGAAGAATCAAAAACAGCCACTCCTAATCAGCAGGCTTTTCTCTTAGGATGTCACACAACAAGGGTAGGGGACAGAAAAGAGGAACCATCTTCATCTGTTCTGTAGGAGCCTCAGAGAATTATCTATTCACTTAGGAGACCTACTCATGAACCAGCAGCTACTGTGCTAGGTGCTGCACGGACACCCAGTCTGTTGCAGGTGGAGTAATTTAGACCTCAAGAGTAGAGTACATCAACAGATAGTTACTTAAATAGATGCAAACACCTAGAATTGGATGGATCTACAGCCACCTAAACAAGGCCCTGCCTTCAGTGAGCATGAGAGTGTTGAGATCAGTCTTGTCTTTCCAGTTGTTTTATTCTATTTTTGTAACATTGTGAGAATACAAATAAAGATGGAGCTGAGGTTCTGCTTCTCCATCCAATACAGTTTTTAATATATAAAGCTGAACAGGAACACTTAATCAAAATGTTTCATCTGTGTCAACACTTCTGATGGCTTGAGATGGTACTGCTAATGCATGGACATCCATCATGCCTTTCTAACAGCGAGATACCCCAAGGAATAATTTAGGGGCCTTCTCCCAGGAACATTGCTCTGTGTAAAGTCAGTATTTTATTCACTTGTCCAATGGGAATATTGCTTATGACAGTTTTATACAGCTGTGCTATTACTGCTATTTATCTTCAAACCCCTCAGATGATGCTGTGTCCTCGTGTTGCCCTATATGCATAAGCAATCTTGGCCTCTACTTCAATTCTTTAGAACAGAGAGGGAAGAGAGGGTCAAATCTGTGACCCTGGGGAGACTGTCTTTGCAACCAACATTTAGAAATTGAGATGAGAAACTCTGGAAGATGTCTTTGCTACCTTGTACATATTTTCCACAGCACTAGTTCAGCTACAGTGGAGTGATCTAGATCCCAGACAGGCTAATAACTTGCTGAGACGCTCAGCTGAGTTCCTTTGACAGGACATTTGGGTTTAGCTCATCAGTTATTCAAGTATCTGTACATATGACTATTAAAGCTGCATTTTTTAAATCATGGAAGTAGTCTGAGTTTGCAAAGATGTAGGTGTAGAGGTTGCTAAACCTCTTTAACTGATGTCAAAGTTTGGGAAGAGTACTCAGCATCTACTGAAAAGCGAGCTCTCCAACAGTCTACCAATGTTTTGGGAACAGTTAGGTTTTTTATTCCTTTTGCTATGTTTATATTAGCCTTTTCAACTACTTACACAAGTATGAGAGTCCTTATCCAATGCTAAAATGTGTTCTCCATGTTTTAGAAATCATCTGGTGTTTCTAGATTATTCATCTCAAACTAGGGCTGATTTTCCAGTGATTCACTTCCAGCTTTTGACTGCCTGTTTTCTGTCTGCAGAGGTACTTCAGAGAGAGCTGGGCAAGCAGGATTTTTAATGAAATAAATATGCAATAGTTAAATACGCTAGAACAACATATTTTACAGCTATGCCCCCTGCCTTCCACTGGGAAGTCATCATCTGGTAACGTGGCAGTAAGACAGAGGTTTTGAGATGTACCTTTGCAAAACTGAGGAATTGGGTTGCTCCAGGAAACCTCCAGTCCTGACAGTCTGACATGAGATTCCTTCTTCGTGGTTCTTTCTGCAGCTAATTTTATCACAGATTCTTCCTGGTGGGTTCAACTAGAAATGTCAATTCTTTGCAGTTTGAGGGGAAGGAGGAAAAGGTGGTTATAAGTAAAGGGGGGGGGGGGGGGGGGAGAATACGAAAATGTTTAATCTTTTCTAAATGATAACTTCATTATATCTTCTCATGAGAGTAATTGCAGGTTTAACTAAAGATTTTCCCATTGTGCAAGCTCTAGAGAGGCTGGGAATTTAATAAACAGTTAGAATAATACCAAATAATGGTGGCAAAAGGTGAAATTACTCTTTGGATGCATTTCTTTCATCTAAACTGTGCAGGATCAAGGGGTCACTCAGCAGAGATTAATTGCTAATTAAGCTTGGAGGGGCAGGTGGGCAGCCAGGCAAACATCCTTGTGTTGCATTGGGTTGCCAATTGATTACAACTTCAGCCCTTGATTAAACTTCGGAAATGATTAATTGATTAATACTTGCCAAGATGGACAAGAAGGAGAGGATACGAAATGAGGCCATTGCATTCACCTCCAGGCGATCTTCAAAGCATGAAAACTTGTCATGGCCCCATTTATGGTTATTTCATTAATGTCAGTACAAGAGGAGGATGAGCTCATGGCTCAGGTACTGAAAGGGAATCAAATAATGTGAGTTCAGTGCTGTCTCTGCAAAAGATTTGCTCTCACTAGAATACACTTAATCTCTCTCTTCTTTCATTCATCTTCTGTAAAGTGACAATGAAAGATCATTTTCTACGAATACCCCTGGGCAGGGTTTCTTGCAGCACAGATCCATACACAAGACAGATTTGAGGCTGAGGGGACCTTCTGAAACTTTCAAATTCACCAATCGGTGATCATGCAACTGCTGTTAAGACGTGAAGACATGGAGATATATCGTAACAGTATTGATTTACAAATTCTAAGACCAGGGAGTACAATCAAGTCTGAAACTGCCTCAAAACATAGACTACAATTTAATTTCAGCAACAGGCTGGTAAGAAAGATGTTATTACCAGAGAATTTATTTAAACCATAACTGTTTCATAGCTTTTTTTTTTTTTTTTTTAATCTGGTGGATTTTTCGTGGATTCCTGGAAACAGGAATGCGAGCTAAGATAGATAATTGTTGAGAACAAATATTCCCTTACTTTTCACTTGCTTCTCTCTATAGATATCATTACATACCATTCATTTACTAATTTGTATGAGATTTGTTAGTAATGACCATTTGAAGTCCTAAGCACCTCTTAAGATTTTTTTAAACTTTTGAAAACATGAACTTCCCTCACAATCTCTCTCAAAGCCATAGTTAGAGCACTTTTTGTCCCAAACACACCTACCCCCAAAATTATTCTATCTCATCACAATCAAAACCTAGTAATGAATAATACACATTATTCCTCTTTCTGAACTTGCTTAAGGAATCATTGCTATCTTACATAAATTATAGTTTTCTGCTATTAAAAAGCAATGCACTGAGGTTGAAATATTGCTCCCCCAGCTGTAAAAGTACATTAACTTCGCAATAGATTAACGTGTGCTTACAATTAAATACTGAAACATTCATTAGTATGTTCTGGCTAGCAGCTAATTTTGCCTAGTCATGTTCAAAAGCATCACTATGTTCAAAGAGCATCACTGTTATTAAGTAGACAGATGCAATCAGCAGTCCTGTGGGGGGAGTGTTAAAATGAGACCCCTGATTAAATGGTGACTCACAAGAAACCTTTGGGGAGAATGCCTGGAGGTGATCTAATCACCATAGAGAGTTTGGGTGTATAACAATAGGGTAGACACAAAGCATCATCCTCCTCAGTGAAAGCTGTATTCAAGGTGAAGCTTTTGCTTGTGGACTGGATCCCAGCTGCAAACCAGCATAAGCCCTGACAGATGGTTAGGGGGATGACACAGAATGACGAAAATCTTTTAAACTCATTTTACGCATGTACCTTTTCATTTATCTCTGAACCTCATAACTTGCATTGTCTAAACTGGCCTGCCAGTAAGGTGATTTCAGGTAAGTGGCAAATAAGAAGGTGTTTGGATACTAAAACCTGATTTATTACTGGCCTTTTGATGTACTACAGGACTATGTGTAGGAATGCCAGAGCATCCCAGGGAGCTGGTAACTACTTCTAAGCAGTGCAGAGCTCCAGCTCCCCAGATAAGGAGGAACACATCTGTGTGTGATAACACACATCTCTATCACCACCAGTACCCTTCAGTTCAAGGCCAGGGAAAAGGGATTAACCAGGGATTAAGTGTGGTTTCAGTCCTTCAAATGCTGGTGTGGCTGCACTGTGAGGGCAGACTGGAGGGGGAGATCTCACAGTAATGCCCCGTCTCTCTCCAGTTTAAAACAAGGACGCTTTGCTCCAGGACTGCTGACCAGGGCAGTCTCCTCTCTTCCACCATATCAGACTGAGAGTTTTTGCTGCTGTGTTTTGCCTGCATCCCTTGCCTGCAGGTTTTCCAGATTCCACAGCTCTAACTCCAACTCAAATTCCAACTTCAGTTGTGACTCGTAGTTGTAAGCGCTCTGCAGTGATTCTGTAGCATAAAAATTATTAGAATCTCTGGAAAATCCTCACCTAAAGTTGAATATTTACAGCCACATCCCTAGGGAAGGGATTACCCAGTAATGTCTTCATCTAGACAGTTTCTTGGGCTATGGGGAAAATGTAATTTTTTTGATGCAGTGTATGTTAAAGTGCTCTGAAAACAATCACTTCTGAGCAGAACTACAGGTATACATGTGCTAGAAACTCTCACCGTGAACTTTGAATCAAAGATTTTCTTTCAGGGAGACTGATGTCCTTATTTAAGAAAACTGTGTAGAAAATTAAAGCAAAAGTAATTTTCGACAGAGGATAAGAAACAGTGAGGAATAAATCCAATTTGGTGACAATTGGTTGTTCATTTCCTGAATGAGATCAGAGCAGTCTGTGTTATACGCCTCCCTGGAAAGCTACTCAACCCAGTACCGCCTGCTCTGAATCAGGAGTAGTAAGAAGGGCATATGAACCAGATCCTTTACTATTTAGACGCAAGAATTTGCTCTTGTGTCATGCTGGTTGCAGAAGACATTTATAACATCGTGCATGTATTTTTGGAAGAATGCCAGAAGAGGAGATGCCTGGTCTCAATGTTCAGTCTAGCTCTGGAAGCAACACAGATTGTGCATCATCCTTGGTTTTCAGGACACAAATAGGTAATGTCTTTGTGGTGTTGTACTGGTCGGTACACCTACACCAGCCTCCTCACACCTGGCTCAGGGGAATTTGCAATGAAACCAAAAAAAAAAAAAAAAAAAAAAAGTTCTGAAATTCTAATACACATTTCTAACTTTTAGGGGAGTTTGGGAAAACATGTCTCAGTGCTAACCCCAGAAGGAGCTATTCAGCCCCCTTGTTTCTTTCCCTGTTAGTGAAAGCTGCAGACAAGCACTCAGCAATTTAGTGTGATTTTGTGCCCTAATTACACCGTATTATTCTTTATTATTATCTTTATGAAAAATAGACCTGCTGCAAGTCTAGAATCAGTATTCCTCCTACACTTCTCCTTAAGCTACTTTCCCTGCAGGCACCCTATCTCTTTCTTTTCCTTGCTACTTTTTGCTCTCTGCTTTGCTAGTAGCTTTGTTTTAGACAGGATTTTTTTTTTTCTCCAGCCAATACCGCATGAAACCCTCTGCTTTTTGTGTCCGATACTGAAAAGAAGAAATTTTCAGCAAAAACAGAGAGCAGCTGAGTGTGAGAGGACAGGTGCGAGCGCTCCCAACAAGGCTATCAAATAAAAGGGGGGGGGGGGGGGGGGAGAAGACCTTTGCTACTTAACAAAGGATGCTCTTTGGAGGAGACTCTGTGTGTGAACCACGTTGGCATCAATGTGGGTGTGAAAGAGTATTCGTGTGGGAGAGACAGAGGCAAAGAGAGCTCTGCATTGGTGTGTATTGGAATCTATGGGGAGAGGGGGGAATTTCCTAATTCTGGGACCTAATTCCAGAGACTAACTGGGCCTTAATCCTTAAAGAGTGTGAAGGTTTTAGCAGGAACGGAGATGCGTTCACTCAGTTCATGGCCTCATGTACGGAGCTGCTCCTGTGCAGTGGATCTCATGGACAGCTCTCGCCTACAAGAGGCACAGAGTGCAGCTGATCTCTCCACGTGCTATAAACCCAACAAGACCAGGAGATTTCAGGCTTGCTGCCCATGTCCCACAATACATACCTAGCCATGAATTTCTGATACCCCTCTTCTGTGTCTGAGCTATTGCACAAATGTGAAAAATCCTCTAATTCTGACGGGAGGGAATTTCTAGGTGGAAAGAAAATAAAAATGTCCAGGAAGCCCAGACACTGCTGGCATTACCATGCAGGGCATGCCAGGTCTGAGCAAGTCTGGGCTCTCTGCCTGGCAGAACGGCTGTACCTGACTTTTTTTGACCAGCAGCAGATCTGGTGAGCTACTGTGTTCATTGGCTCACTTCTAAGATTCATGGCTCTCTGGATATTAATAATAGTATATTCACAGTCGGATACAACTGTTAGTTGTATAAGACTCTATTTTCTTCCACTCTCTAGATCCTGTTGTCCCCTTTCAATATTCCAGGGGTGCTACCTGTCTGTCTGCACCCCTGAGATCCCCCTGCTGCTACAGCCACACACGTACGAGCTATTCTTCTTGCTCAGATTCTATAAGCATCAAACACAACTGAATTACTCAGAGCAATTGCTCCTGCCCTTATCTTGAAGTGTGCTTTGATTTTGCAGAAGGGTTTGTGAATTCAGTGTCTCGTCCATTATTTTCAATCTATATTAACTGATGTAATGACAGAGAAACAGTTGCTTTTGCCTTTTTCTTTTTTTTTTTTTTTTTAGTATAGAAGCGTTCAGGGAAAGGGACCATCTTTTTCTGTATCTGGGGTGTAGTGCTATAGGCTTCAGTTCACCACAGAGCTCTGATAATCTACTGGAATAGAAAATATAGACCAATAACAACTTCTGCCAACAGGAAAAGTCGAGCCATAAGACAACAATATATTCTTTTTTTGTAAAAAGGGATTTGCTTCTACGGCCAGACTGTCACTGGTAGCTGAGCTGTAAAGCTGATCTGTAAAGCTAATTTAGGTACATCTGGATGAGCTAGTTGCCAATTGTTGCATCTGCAAGATACTGCAGAACTGCTGTTGTTTCTAAGGGAAGGCAGCCAAGAGGTTGGGAAGCTTTTGCCATTTTATCAGCCAAAATTCTGGCATAACAATAGCTCTGTGCCTTTGCAAAACATACGTTAGGAAAGTTAGCAGCATCACTTTCATATTTCTCACTTGCAATTAGTTTTCTCAATGTAAGTATAACCATGAGAAAAAATAGCCTTTCCTAAAGGGATATCTGGGTACTTTTCAAATACTATCCCAGAGGGAAGCTGAGTAGCAAATATATTTTCTTTTTCAGCCTTCAAATGCCCATCAACCCTTAGAAAAGTATCTTATTTAGCTCATTATTAATAATCTGGCTGTTAGCTTGGATTGCTAGATGAATCTGCAGAAAAATAGTGTACTCCAGTTCTTCGATGTTTAGATTCATCCAAGCGTTTAAGAACTGTCAAACAAAATACACGGTATTCAAGGGAATATATTCATTGAAAGATTAAATTAGGTACTGCAGTAACCCCCACCCCCACCCCCCCTTGCAGTGGAGAGACATTTCTTGCTAACAAATAACTACAGTACTATTATAACAAGACCTAGAGGCATGTGATTTCAACTGACTGCACATCTCTCCTCTGTGAGTGCCTGTATTTTTTTCTCCCAGGCTGATGAAAGAGCAAGTAGTGGTTGATATGGAACAGAGTTGTTCTCTTAAACATTTTTGAAAGATTCTGTAGTGTTTCAAAGATTGTCTTCAGAGTAGTTACCCTGACCTGTAACTTTGGATTCTTTTCCATCTACTTCTTTTGAAGCACTGAGAAGTTCAAGTGTCTCTGCATCTCCAAAGTTTTGTGCCCAAGAATTGCTCTCTCTCTGTGCTTCCTGACATGCTCCCCAGTTTTCACTTAGCTTTCTCATGTCTTTATTTGTCTTTTGCCAGAAGGCAGCAAAGCCTAGATAACCTGTGCCATCAGCTATACTCTTAAACTCTGATTTCTTAAGGTAGAAGTCTGTGTCTCACCTCCTATGAGACTTGGACAAAACACCTGCTTGTTTGTTCTTTATAAGATGGGATATAATTAGTCTTTACCCTTTAAAATGCTGTGTCTTTAAAGGAATAGGACCTCCTTTCTTACCTGTGTTTCAGATCACAAACCAAAGTTCACAGGAAAGCCAAAAGGAAGAAAAGTCAGATTTATGGCCAGCTGCATCTGTGCTATCCAAGACATGAATCTAACATGGCACTGTTCACACTTGCTTAATATCTAAGGTTTAGTTTCCCCATCTATGGCTGAGCCCAGCACAAATATTTCTCTGTTAATACGTGGGGTCTAGAACAAGAAATAACCTTAAATGCTGCTGTAGAGCAGGAGACAGCTTGTAAGAAACCTGGGATCCAGAGCGTGGTACATTCAACAATTCCACCACTCAGCTCCAGCAAAACAAATATTAATGTGGAAACAAAAGCTTTCTGATGTGGGGTTGTGTACTTCTGTCATCCTAAATACACTACAGATGTCTCTGTGGAAAGTATCAAAGATGCTTTATAGTACGAGACAGGTTATGAAGATGGTTTGTTACCCAGTTGGATACAGTGACTTAATGTGTAAATGGAGAAGGTTGAATAACAATCACTAAATAAATTATGCAAGGAATCCCTTAACTTTTTTCCTGCAGCCCTTATTTGATGAATGTCTGTACATACAGGGACTCCTCTGTGCCTGGCTGTGGTGGTGCAGTGAGGATCCAACAATGACATTTTGGAGCTCGGTTGCTGCTGATTTCAGGTTATTTAGGTCACTGAAAAACTTCCACTTCCCCTTGGTGAAGTTGAGACCAAAGAGATGCATTTCAAGATGTACCCTACATGCAGAATGGATGCACAAATCTATATATCCCAGGGCTGAAACTGGATTTACGAAGTATCAGTATAAAGAGAAGTGCTGGTGCTGACTAAGCTACTACTCCAGGCCGTACCCTAGCTGTAAAAAAATATTAGATTTCCTTCTGGCAGAACCAATACAGCACCCAGACATGCTGTATGTGCATCTGTTTTGTGGACAAAGACATCGTCTTGTAGGACTGTATAGGTGAGAGAAGCTCTCAGCAGGCTGAGGCTAGATTTCATGCATTGAATCTAAAATACATATGGGCAGCATAGTCCTTCGCTGGCAGGAGGTCTGAGTGTTATGCCTTAGTGTTTGTCCACATCTAGCTCTGATAAAGGAGCACAGGAAAGAAAACTGGAAAGGGCACTTAGTGTAAATAAGAGATGACAAAAGCAGACCCTGGTGTTCAGTGTTTCCAATCTTCATCCTCAGGATATTGTCTAATGGCAATCTCCAGTGTTCAAGCTTGCTTCTAGCTTTATCTTATACAAACAGTTTGGATAAATTTTACCTTTTTAGGCATCTTTTATTTTTCCTTTATTTTTCCAAAGTTCATTCTGACTGCATCCCTCAGGGCTATCTGGCCAGACCTGGGATGGGCTAAATATATTTACGGAAACACAGACCAGAGACTTAGACCTGGAAATAAATGTAGTTCTAGCTTTATTTTTCTCTTGATGGGGATTGCTGGGTCTTCCTTGATGTCCCTAAGGATGCAATCTCTTTTTATCCAAGAGACTTTATCCTCTCCAAGGTTTTTCATGCTGCAGCTTTTCCTCTTTTATCTGAGAAGAGACAAAACAAATCCCCATCCCATCTATGTCAATAGCCACCTATATTATTTTAGGAACTCCTCTCTCTCTGGGATGAACGGGGTTATACTTGATAAATCAAGACTTGGTTATCAAGTGAAATGCTCTTTTCTAACCACATGATGCTGAGACTGCCAGGCTGTGACTGAAATGGTGCACAAATAATGCCAGAGCACCTGAGTTGCTGCAGTCCCTGATGGTGGAGAGTGAAGAGAGTCTGGCCCCTGAGGAGGATCAACCACCACGTCATGTTAAGGCTGTGCTCCAGCATGCATTTGGAAAGGGTGACTGTGTTTACCCTTCTGCTGCAGTGGGCTTAGCGTCTCTGATACAAGCCACCCGGATCTGCAGCTCAGTTCTCTGCAGCATCCCCAAAGCTTTTCTGTAACATCAGAACAAAACAAGATGAACCAGCCACAGTCTGTAGCCACCTAATTGAAAGTTTCTGAGCCTGGCAGGCTCTGTTATCCTGAATCTCTGGTGGAAACAGTATATTCCAAGCTTTCCCCAATTATAGCTACCAGCAGCACAAGCAGCAGCTCTTGCACTCCGGCTTGGTCCTCCCACACACCCGTTCCTCGCTGTTTTGTTGCCTCAGGATGGAGTTGCCTGGCAACAAGACTCTGCAGCTTTGGGAGACAAAAGCTATTATTTCTGTCACACAGATGTGCTAATGTAATTATTGACTTGGGGGGGGGGGGAGGAAGAGAATACACCATAGGTAAGATTTCAGATACTTGACAATACCCAGGCAAGTGGTTTTTAAGGGAGAAAGGCAGAGAACCTGAAAGCAAAGGCAACCAAGGTGGAGGGAGGAGTAGCTGCCAGGTAAGGCATGGGGTAAGGTAAAAGTTCTCATAGATTTTCCAGGAAAACAGTTTCATTTAAAAAAAAAAAAAAAAAAAAAAGACCAGTTTTAGCTGATGAACTTTTACCGAGTTCCTCCTGGATTCCTGCAGATGGTCTGGATGCAGGCGGCTGCACATAGCTGACCCCAGTACTGTCACATCTCATGGAAGGAGTGTCCTGGAATGGAGCCTGCTGCTCTGGAAATGCTGGTGATCCAACAACCGGCTGAACAGAAGCTCCCAGGACCTTGCAGATGCTCAGCGAGTACCAACCTCCCTACCTAATCACTGCTGACAAAGCTGTTCATTTCACCAGCTTTATGCTAATTTGGATCAAGACCATCCCCCCTGCCACCTGTCTTTAGATGTTCACAAGTATGTTTGTGTGTTGAATGGAGGGCAGGTAAGGCCATAACTGAGCAATGACCTTTCACTGTTTCTAATTTATTGAAAGTTTGCAGGATTACACTGACAAATTTGGATGTCAAGGTAGCTTTCCATTTCTAATTCACTTTTTAAGCAGAACCAAAGGAAAAAAAACCATTGCCCTTCCTCTGGGCTTCTATTAAGCCAGCTTGTGTAATGGTCTTCTCTGGCTGTGCAAGTCTGTGGGAAGAGATCTGGCTTCTCCTTCCAGGAGGAGCGGGATACTGCAGGAGTGTTTGACCATTCACGTGCTGAAGTGCTGTTCATACCTGCTATGCTCATGCCTTCTTTGCTACTGTGGATAGGGAGGTATAATGTGAAGGCATTTTTATCCGTGCTTAAGTCTGGGAACAAGTTATTTTTCATGGCTTTTTACTTGAATTTAAGTTGGCTTATACGAGGACAAGGATTTCTTGTCCTATAAACTAGAGGCCTGGGACTCTGGCCAGTGCATGAAATGTAGGGTTTTATTTGAATTTCTATGTGGATCACTTTTGTTTTTATAAATTAAAGCCTTTCAACAAAAAAATGGATGAGTTTTATTGATGCAGAAGTCCCAACCCTGTAGCTGCACATTCACGCTGAGTTGTACAGTTGACTGTCTACCAAAGAGTTTGTTCTAGTCTAGTGCAACTGAGACTCACCCTGGTCATTGTCTGGATTTTTCTCCATCACTAGTACTTTTTAAACAAATAGGTAATGGATAATGCAACTAAATTACCCAACAAATATCAATAACAATGAGCAGGGCTATGTAAAACTAAAAGAAACTCATTATTCACATCATGTTTGTGCTATTCTGGTAAGGGCATATAGTTAGGATCCTTGCAGTGACTCTGCCAGTTTTGTTGCAATTTTTTCTGCTTACTATTTTTCTAGCATAAGGTGTGCTGCTCCGTGTAATGATGCCTGACAGATGCCAAAGTAAAAGCCCTCTCAGGGAAAAGGAGGGCCCAGTGCTATTTCCCCAGAAAAATGGAATTCTAATTATTACAGCATGAAATGGACTTTTCTGCTCTCTTAAGATGTGAATAACAGGAGAGAGGTCAAGGCAGTAGTGACAAATGTCCCCTGGTCCCTACCTTAATCCATGAACTTAATTCATGCCTGAACCATGCATGAACTTCATTCATGCCTGGATCAAAATGCTAATTAAGTGTCTAAAGTGTGTATGTGTGTATAGAGGACATTTTTTTTCCCCACTTTTTCCAGAGAAATTATCTCAAAGGTGTAAGAAATAGACATGGGTAAAAAAGTCTTTTGAGGGCTTGGGGTTAAAAAAGGAGATTCCCGTATTTGTCTCCATTCCAGAACAGAATGAAGACTAGACCTTTAAAAGAGCCTGTGAAAACAAAATAAGAGGAGCACAACATAGCAGATTGCTGGGGTATTCTTTTTGGCTTGTGTTTTGTTTTGGCTTCCCTTTCAATTTGGAATGACTTGAAAATCTTTTCACTTTGTTGGAAAAAAATAAATAGAAAACACTTCACCTTGTTTTGAACTGAGATAATTTTCTCCTGAATTTTCAGGTGGACCATCAAACCAAACCAAATCAAATCAGGAGAGTAACCATACAGTTTCTCCAACCTGAGAGGTAGGTTCAAAAAGATCTCCTGAGCTCTGTCATATATATGAGAGTGCAGCAGTTAAATGGAAATGAGTTATCTTTAAGTGTTACATACTGTGAACTACCCTGTATGGATGTCTCCAAATTTTAGAGAAATATAAAATAGGATCCCTGCTGTAACTAAATTTCTATCCAGAAGAGGGATTTAATTTTAATTTTTGCTTCTCCCACATGTAACTGTGGCTTGAGTGCTAGAATCTGAAATAACTTTCAGATCAGTTATTGGGGTTTACAGTATTGTATGTCTCTGGGAGTTGACGGGTGAAATGGAAAACAATAGAAGAGCTCAATTAAAAATAAAAGAAGATGGATTTTGGATAAGTTAGAAATTGAAAGTTGTAGCCCTAAGAGGGGAGTAGAAAACATACTGGCCCTTAATGAAATATTTAAATAGAATGCTTGAACTCAAGACCTGCTTCTATCCAGCAGTGAAAGAAGCTGAGAATCCCTGCTGAAGGGCTGCATCTGTCATAAAAATCATCTTCCAGCCATGGCTTCAGTTTTTTTTGCAAGAAATCAATTCCTTGGTGAAGCTACTTCTCACTTACAGTGTAAGATACAATAATAGACTAGGAGAAAAATGCATTTTTGGCACCTTTTGGCTTAACCTACTTGAAAATGAACTTCTCCAGCTTCCAAAATGAGCAAACTTCTCTGCAGGAAGGGTTGCAAGGGGAAGTCAATCTGTTTGTAGAGCAGTGAAGAAGTGTGATAAATTCAGATCTCAAAATCTTCAGTTTATTACATGGTTGCCACTCGGGCAAACTTCTCATTCTCTTTAATAACCATCATGCTTTGATAGGAATCGAGTACAGGCCTCAGGATTTGTCCATATAGCCTAACAAATCCTAGCAAATATTGATTAAAACTGAAATGAAGCTAACAGGAACAGTAAAAGCTGACTGCCTAATGCAAGTGATTTATTACACAACACTGTTTTTCCTCTGGCTGGTGTGCATGTGGGCTCTGAATACTAGCCCTGAATTAGAGGAATTATTCTGTTCAGCCACTCAACAAATTCTGGCTGATGCAAATACTTCTTACTGAAGGAACTGAGTCACAATTTCACAAATAAACCCTTTCTAGCTTTAATTGCCTAAAAAAAGGAACATTTGAACATTATTTCTCCTAGCGCCATCTGGTGATTTCCTGACAAGGGCTCACACTCCCCAGCCAAATGACAAAGCCAGCCAGCAGTTCATCTATAACGTATTCCAGTACGTGCTCCCCCAGAAGTTTGTGCAAGTATAAAATACAGGGTGATAATTTTAGTTTTATAAGTACCCACTGACTGCAGTGAAATAAGAGTGGAATTTGGTTCTGTATGCCGTTAGTGCTCTCTCTGCCTTACTTATCTCAAGATCTCAGAGTCTTCTCCTAAATCTAATTTATAAATATCGGCACATCGTTTTCTGAGGGGTTATTAACATTTTTGGCAATATAAGCTAGAAAACAAAAATGAAGAGGAATAATCCATTCCAGTCCATACAGCAAAGCAGAGCCCAGCTCCCAGTTTTCCAGACCTGTGCTCTTATCACCAAAGCGTATTTACTCTAGTAATCTAATCTCTCCCACTGTTAATTCTCTACTAGTTTCTCTGTTTTGTTAATAAAATCAAATGTCAGCCTTGCCGTGAGGAGAATGTACTAAAAGATATCCTGCTATAAAGCAGCCAGACATATTGTAGCTTTTATTTCATAGGAGTACCAGACAGCTGTACCTCTTAGCCTCCCTCTGCTCTGCTCTGTGCAGACAGTTCCCTCACTTCCCAGAGCAGTTCACAGAGAAGTTTTCAACTTCTCTGTGAGTGCAGGTAAGGAAGAAAGGGAGAAAGAGCAGTGACAGGATAGAGGAGGCTGCTTTACATCCCCTGCAAGCTTGCAGAAATTAGGAAGGTTGTGCAAGAGGCAAGGATGCCCAGAATTGCTGCTGTACGTATTACATCCATACAGTGCCTTATACATGAAGAGTTTGGCCTCCCCCATGAATATGAGTGGAAAAGATGCACTTGTCCAAAGTCAAGCAAAGATAACCCACCCAATGGTGACTTCATTGCCTCTTGAAACGAAAAAGTCTGTCTTACTCGGACCAACGTACCACCCTAGAGCAGAAGAGACAGAAGATGGTGTAGACACGTTGATGTAGGTTTCCCTGTCCTTTCCCTGCTCAGAGGAAAGCCCCATCGGATGCTGTGTGGCATCTCCACACCAGGCCAAGGATAGCTGCCCTGTCAGCGGCATTCAGGGAGCTGGGATGTCTTGTGCACATCGCAAGCTCCAGGATGCCCCCTACCATCTCCCTCTTTAACTTAAGCATTGAAAAGCAAGTTAGAGGAAGGCAATTTTCAACAAGCCCATCAGCATAAAGAGATGTACTGTCTAGACGCCTACCTAGGATCAGTACAAAATTCAGGATAAGAAATTCAAGGAGAACTCGGCTTATAATAGAAATGTGGAGTAGCAGAAGTTCTGCGTGGATTTCAAGTGTAATTCAGCACATTTTGCCCTGCTGTGGCAGACACATTTTTTTTGCAAGTGTGTAATTCGCATCCTCCCTGTTCTTTTGCCATAAGCTTCACTCCTACAAATTTTCTTCTTTTTTATTCCACTATTCAGCAAAGCGGAGACATAAAACATTGCCAGGGCTCGTTTGCAATCCCAAGGCCAATGTTAGATAAGATCAGCTGTTTCAGGCAGTCACAGCATCACATGTATTTATTTATTTTTTACACAATATGTCTGTATTGAATGCTGAAGCATAGATTGTTCTATCACTTGTGTAGAAGACTTTGACAACAATATATCATTGTATCATTGCATGGGTGATGGTGGAGATCCAGTAACATTTTACAGCACACTATTGACTGCCAAAATAACTTCATCCCAGCCAGCTTCCTATACTGTAAGAAGCAGATATACCAAATGGCAATACACCTAGCTTACCTCAAGATTCTTGTAAATCACAAAAGAAATGCCCCTCTCTCTCTTCCTGAAAACCTTTCACTGTAAGAGAAATTAATTTTTCTTAACCATCATGCTGTTTTCTTTTTCAAGTATTGAATGTGTCCCAAGAGTGTTTTGGGTTTTTTAAATCTAAGTAGAAGTTCTAAATGTAAAAAAATACTATATTATTTAAGATAACTGGCAGTGTTTTTAAAAGCGTGGCAAGTTCCTTTAGGATGCAGCATGTTCAAAAACAATGGACAAGATTCATTTTGGTTCTTTTTTATTTCAATTACATGCCATAATATACAGAAGTAATCTGAAGACTGCTATAGAAGCAAAAATTAAGATTGCCTTTAGTGTTTCTGCTTTCTTTGATTTATTTAACCTTACTTATACAAAACAGTGCAGTTGGGAAACTCGTTTCTAGATAAGAAAGCTTTTTTCTCTTCAGCAGGACAATTCACCTTAAGTAGTTACAACACATTTTGAAAAATGCAGCAATTTACACACACACACACACACATACACACACACAAGAAATAGAAAAGTTTAATGTTTTTTAACACTGTAAAAAAAAAAAGTTGTTTGTTATTCAGTTAATGTTTTTCCACTAAACACATCTGTGAATTTAGATTGTGGATCCCAGATGTGCGAGTACATGTTCAGTTAAGTTCTGTGAAACTCTGACAAACTTTATCCAGTCTAAGGACATTTTCAATACAGCAATGTACACAATCAGCATCATCATGCGTTCTTACACATTGGTTTGGTACGCAAGTGGGATTTTCAAGGCCAGTCTGATCAGACCTTACAGGTCAGGATCACGACAAAAGTTGTTAACATAAGCATTTAATTATGCTTACGTTAGCTGCCATCTCTCTGGTTGCTTTTGTCTCCATGCCACAAACCAGCTGTGCCACTCTGAGCCTTCTGCTGCTGCAGTTGAACCCTTGCTTGCATGTCAGTAGTTCTGCCATCACCAAGCTCCAAATCAGCAGTGATAGTATTGTGTTTTAGTTCACATCAAAACAAATCCAAATGACAAAACCCTGACATCCTTTGTACAACGGAATTCTTGGTTTTTAACCAGCCTTCTCTAGGAGATCAGGATGATCCACTACAGCATGACTTGCCTATTCAGTGGGCAACATTCCTCCCAAACATTCTTTTATGGATTAAAAACATTACAGAACTTTAAAAAGTGATAATACAAATCTTTAACATGTCCCTGAGGCAGCATCACTCCAAGGCAAAAGTATTCCTTCAGCTATTATTCCAAGTGATCTGCTAGGGTGCTGTTTAGGAAGGGATTTCACTGGTGAGTTCAACTCCATGTAAGCTCAAGGCATACAGTGATTCAGTATTAAAAAGAGAAAGCCTTTCCCAGTCCAAGTGCATTTTGTGGTTTATGCTCATTTTTAGCGGGCAGCCTCCAAACACTAATTCAAGAGAATGGTCCTTCCCAAAAGGGTGTAGAAATGCCATGAATAAATGCCCACTTGCTGTTTGCAATGCTAAGTGGTATTTCCCAAGGAGACCATTTGGTAGCAGCACAGGGACTCAGTTAATTGCTCCTGTCTTCTATAATAAAGCAACCCTCCTAATCTGGAGAGAAGCTCTCAGGTCCACAGGAGTGTCCGTTCACACTGGTCATAATTGGGTGCAAGAAGGAGGCCAGCCTAACTGTTCAGCTGTGCCATGTGAAGGCCCCATCCAATTTCACGTAATAGCAGCCTGTAGAATCTGAACAACCGAATGCTGAAAAATGCTCATTTACATTTTAAATGAACCTGCTGATGCCTTTGGGCAATCTTGATGCTTAATAGCTGTATCAGTAAAACATATCATTCTTCTCTCCCCTCTAAAACAAACAAACAAATACATCTAAGGCATCAAAGCATCTCTTCTCTGGGTAGATGCTTTATCTCTAGTATGAAGTCTGCATTTTAAAGGCATTCCTAGCACTTTTTAAGTCCCCAGTATAGACAGTGACACTGGATTTTTTTTCTTTCCTCATTAAAAACTAAAGCAAAACAGCATCACACACACACACACACCCAAAAAAAACCCAAAACCAAACCAAACCAAACCAAAACAACAACAAAAAAAAAACCACACAAAACCCTTCACAAACACCACAGATTCCTTGTCATGATCTCTGCAGAGAACAACTACACACTGAAATCCTCTTGCAGAGGAAATAAAGTTCAATGTCACAGGACTTTCCATAATACCTCAGTAATCCCTAGAGCTTCGTAAAGAAGTAAATTCCACTAGTAATGGGGAGATGAACTGACTGTTTAGCAGTTTTCCCTCCATGAAACTTGGTTTCTAAACAGGATCATTGTGAAGGGAATTTTACTATGACACCCATCAGCTACATTAGCTGAGATGAACAAGCAGAGCTTTGTGTGATTAACCTTTCTCTCAGAGATGCCTTAGTCAATTTACAGTTGTTGTCCAGACAGTGGCCTGAAGGTATTTTTGTTTGCCGTTCATCCTCATGCTGCAGTTACCTTTGTAGATTGTACTCATCCATCTTCCACTGGCCAAATTTTCACCCTGTAGCTTCTCTGCATCCTGTTTCTGACTTGCTGCCATTCCCTTCAAGGGCATCTGTATTGCAGACAATCTTAGGGCAAATAAACTTCAAACTACCTTTCGCTTTCTAACATTGTCCATGGTCATGACCAGGAGGGATTGTAGAACTGCTGAGTGAAGATAATGGAAAACTTCACATTTTGCTATTAGTCCAACACTCATAGCAAGCTGAAGAAGAATTATTTTGTGAATGAATGATTATAGATACAGATACGGCTACAACTAGTACAATGATGGTAGCTATACATCTTATAAAATCACCACTGCCTCCAACTCCCTCAGGAAAGATGTAGACTTAGGCAACATAACACATCACCTATAGGCAGACTGAATGGTATCAGATGATGGAGAGGGAATTAAAGGAAATTGTGATGTTTCCTTTGGGGGCGACAAGAGCAACAGAATAGATCAAAACTGAACAGAGCAAGTTGCACAGCTCTCCAGACAATTAGTTGCTATAAAGTAGGAAAAGGGGATGCCAGCTTGCCAGCCACATTACCTGGTTCCTTTGCAGGACCCCCTCAGGCCTGGTCCCATCCACTGAGCCAGCTCTCTGGAAACCTGTTGTCATAATGTCTCCATCTGAGCATCTAAGGGCGAAGGAAACATTCTAAAAGATGTTGTTCTGAATTTCTTGTGCTGCAGTTAAATGACTTTTCTAGCATTTAGCTCTCTGAAAGGCAAATGTCAGCACAGCATTTTATCCAACAGTCACTGCAGAAGACTGAGGTGACATCCTTTTAACTGTGTCCAAAGACCACATACAAGCAAGTGTTCTGCCTTATGGTAGAGGCACACCATTGCTGTGTGTTGCTGAAATGAGAGGCTTTGGTCAGGCTGCATGACAGGAAACCGAGTGGGAAAATGTTGGCTTCAGTTTCACTAGAGCCTCCCACAGCAGATGGGTCGAACATTTTAATAAGTCTTCTGAGCAGATGAGCTAAATGTTTTAGACCATATAAGTGCTGATTAGATAGGCCTTGTGTGTGTCCCCATGCTAACATGTCAACTTTGCCAAAGCAAGAAATACAAGGTTGCTGTAGTAACAGAATTAAAATGGCAAGAGAGAAATTAGTGGAGGGTAAGGGAAGACTTTGAAAGAAGAAAACTCAAGCCCATCTCTTGACTTTTAGTTTTCTGTGGAGATGGACTGAAACAGAATGGGAGCTCAGATGCAGATCTAAGAGGCCAAAATTGATTATACAACAAATTATAGTTTGGTAAGAGTCAAGGACTGGTGGAAGCTAGATGTGTGATCTATAAGGAGAGGGGTTTACCAGAGACCTGGCTCCAGACTGTCTTGCAACTTATTTTCCTCCAAAATATATTATTTAGTGGAGATGCCATATTGAGAACATCGCTGGGAGCCCAGAATGTGTGAGCCTGGAAAACCAGCTTTAGCAAGGAAAGGAGGAAATAGTCTGTTTGTTTACTGGAAAGCTCTCCCAGGGCAGCAACACTCTGCAATATTTATCAGGAATAGAGGGAACACATAAAATGAGTATTAATTTGTAAGATGAAGATTAAATGATTTGCAAAAGTACTGTGTGACACCAGTAGCTGGTACTCTGTGATTTAGGACTCCCTTCTTCATCCCTCTGCATCACCTGCAGCATGGTCTCCCCAAGCTTCAAGCACTCCACTATCAGTGACTGTCCCAATCAAGACCAGAACTTTGTTTTTTTCCCAATTACTACTGACCTGTAGACACTCTAGCATACCCACCCACAATCAGAGGATGGTACGGCACAGGGATCCAGGCAAGAGTATTTGTGTGGGTGGATGATGAGAGGACAGAGAATAATCTATTACTCACCCACAAACTAGAGCCTTTGATAGGGTGTGATCTGAGAAAACAAAATCCTTGAGGAAGTGAAGGAATAGCAAAATTGAACATTGAAAATAAAGGAAGTAAACATTTTTTCTTTGCTATTATCTTCTCCCTCCATGGGACAGAAACAAATGAGGGACCAAAGGCCCCTCTGGATTTATCAGTTAAAGGCAGAAGAAACACATTAGAATGAAATTAGACCTCATGGGCCAAACTCAGCATTCAGCTGAGAATTGTAAACTATCAACAACATTTGCTCCTGGAATCTGAGTCCTCACTGAGGCAAGAAACTAAAGGTAGATCCTCAGAGAGGTTGGATCAACAGATCTGTTGGCAAGTAATGGGACTCCGAGGCCAAAATAAAGAGTATTTAACTGGATCACTGCACCTGGGTCTCAGCTGGAGGGACACATCCTGTAACTTCTCCCCCTTGAATCCACAGCCTCTTCCCTTTCCCTTGAGGGCTGCAGAGTTGGTGTCCCATTTCAGAAGGGAAAAGTTCTCTTCCTCAGTTCTCCCTTTCTCTCCCAATTAATTTCTTGATCAAGAAAGTGGAAAGTAGAGGAGACATTCAACTCAGCTGCAGAAATGATCCTGAGAGTATAGTATTATATGTATTTGTCAGTCCTGCTCTCAACAGCTAAAGCAAAGAGGCTTCCATCACTTTTGCTATGGCAACCACTCCATGCACTTTAGTTAAACTTCACTTAACTTCTTCTGATGATATTCAGCTGGATTTGTCCTTCCTGTTGTCAAAAAGCCTGCAACAGCCACTCTGAATTCTGCCTGCATGGACAGAAATTGAAGGCTAAGCCAGCCCAGCCACTCTGACAGTGCAAACTGCCTAAATTAAAACATCTGCAATGTCTATACCTGGGCAAATAAATCCAAATTAATTCAATCTTACAGAGAAAGGTTTGTTTATTCATTACACACAGTAAAATTGTGAGTCAATTTGTACACACCTGGGCTGGTATCAGCCTTCTGACACTGCAGTGTGAATCTGGCAGCCCACGTTCAGAGCAAGCTAAGAAATCTCACTCTTCCATCTTCCAGACAAATAAAGAAGAAGGGAGGAATCAATTTTAAGGTCTCTTTCTTTTTTGGGGGCTGATGAGTCATCAAGGAACTTTCTTCAGAGTTCACCTTCTCCATCCCACTTCTGGTGGAATCTCTGTCCAGATTTCTGGAGACAGGTAGTTCTTCCTGCACTTGAAGCTCAGACTTGTGTGTCACCCGCCTCGTCCCTGCCTGTGCTAGCCCTGTGCTTTGTCTTGTCCACAAGATATTCCTAATCAAGGATGACTAATGGCACACTGATGTCAACAGGAAAATATCCCCAAACTTTGTTGTCATTGTATATAGGTCTCTGTCATCCAGATTTTGACCTGATCCTTTGGAGCTGTCTTATGCAGAGGAGTGTGTAAAATTATCCTGCAACTGGTGAAACAGGAAAGAAATTTAGTTTTTATTTGTCAGGAAAGAGTTATGATCTTCTGAGTACTACCAACTTTTGAGGCACAAACTAAAAGGAGTGTCATTTCTGTTAATTCTCTTAGAGCAATCTGCATTTATTTCCTGCTTTGTTCCTAATTAATCTGTTTGTACTATTTATACATTTGAACCGTCATGAGTCTGAATCTGATCCCAATTACTTCCCAATAAATCAGGAGTAACCTTGGGGAAATCAGAGGTGTTCCAGGGAAATTCAGATGCAAGCCTAACTTCCAAAACCTTTCTCCCCAGTGAAATTTCTCTCCCCAGAGGGATCGAGGGAGTTCATGTAGTCAGTTTGAAATCTAAGTATTAGACTCTTTGCAGTGTCTAGATCCAGTCTGGTTTACTCTTCTAGCTTGTCAGTACTCTTAGTCCACTCCTACACAGAATTTTACCTGGTAGTAAATAGATTTGCCTGGGGCTGCAGATTGCTTTGCAACCTTTGTAAACAGAGACAGACAAACCAAGAGGTAACCATATAGATATAGACATATACATACGCAAAACATTTCTGCAACTTTGCTCACACCTTGAATTGCACACAGATAATATTAGCTGCTGCTGAGATACTGAGATTCAGTGGCTTTGAGTCCTTAAGCAAGCAACTCTGAATTGTACAGAAATCACTGGAGACAAGAATAGTGTGTGCAGGTGCTGGTGCAATTTTCTTCCACATGACTTTGCCAGTTCTGAAGGGCTCCTGGTATTCCAGCTCCAAATTCCAAGCAGACACAGTGTCATCTAGAGGAGGAAGTATGGCCATGCACACTGAGATAGAAAAGGAATATATTTTTATGGGAATAAATGTCCTGAATGAAACCAGTGTCCGTACCAATGCAAACTGCAGTATTCCCTCACTCATTATCTTTCTGAGTTGTGTGTGTATGTGTGCGTGTGTGCATGGGGCATGACATGAAGGTCTCTTGGGAAACTCCTTTGTGATAAACCATAAAGAATATCTCACTGATCTGGGTCATTTCTGTCTTTCTATTATCTCCTCCTTATTTCCCTTCTCAGGAGCACGGCAGGCTCACAATAACTTTTGATACTTCAGTGCCCAGTTTGAAATGCTGTAGAAATAGCCTGGATAGTGAATTATTCCTTTGTAATTGGAGACGAGAACTGGCAGGAGCCAGAAGCAAGATGATTGGCTTGCATTCAGGTTCACCTTCTAAAGGCCCTACTATTTCTTTGCTTCTACTGTACAGGAAGCAGACAAGCTGTTATTTCTAGTTGTTGAGTACAATAGGGCTTGGAAGAAATGTGTTGGGTTTATATTAACCTTCTGTATTGAAAATCTTGGCAGAGTTAACTCAGTCCTGTACCCTTGCAAGACGCAATAGATAAATGAAGTATTGAGCAGTTCACCGCATGGGATATTTTTCAATACCGCTGTAGAATAAAAGCGTTGTTCTGCTTGGGCATTTCAGGTAGCACAGAGCATCGTGATGGTTTTGGCCAAAGTTTCCCTTTGCATGTCCCTGCCATGCAGCCTCTTCTACTTTTGGAGAGCTGGTATAATTTGTCCCCAAAGATGGATACACTTATTTTATAAGGCACCCAGACAACTCGCTGGCATTTATACTTCCTAATGATAGGCATTAGGAGAACATTAAACATAGTGGTCCTGGGGTTAGCTGCTTGATTGCGTGTTAGGATTTCATGCTGTGTAGGAGGGGGAAATGAGGAGTAACAATAACACAGCTTTAAAATATGCTTCTCAGTTAAAGGAGTCTAAGACCAGTTCCAAAAAGGCTGTTGTGTGGGAGAGACATTGACACAAGCGTGGCAGGAAAGGTGATCTCAGTCCAAAGTTGATTCTGCCCAGGTCTTAGAAGATAAGCATCCATGAGCAGGAATAACTTTGCATGAGTGATTTCTTCCACAAGAAGTGCAGCTGTCAAATTCATTTTGAGAGCATTTCTTCAGATGCAAACAGCTGCCTCCAGGCTTTGGAAACAGCATGTGTCATGGTTTAACCCCAGCCTGCAACCAAGCCCCACACAGCCACTCGCTCACTCCCCTCCAGTGGGATGGTGGAGAGAATCAGAAGGGTAAAA
This sequence comes from Athene noctua, assembly GCF_965140245.1. Taxonomy (NCBI): domain Eukaryota; kingdom Metazoa; phylum Chordata; class Aves; order Strigiformes; family Strigidae; genus Athene; species Athene noctua. The sequence continues at coordinate 17,248,580 of NC_134048.1, forward strand.
GTGAGAAAATCCGTGGGTTGAGATAAAGGCAGTTTAATAGGTAAGCAAAAGCCACGCACACAACCAAAGGAAAATAAGGAATTCATTCACCACTTCCCATCAGCAGGCAGGTGTTCAGCCATCCCCAGGACAGCAGGGCTTGGGAAGATAAATGCCATCACTCCAAATGTCCCCCACTTATTTCTTCTTCCCCCAGCTCTATATGTTGAGCATGATGCCATATGGTCTGGGATATCCCTTTGGTCAGCTGGGGTCAGCTGTCCTGGCTGTGTCCCCTCCCAACTCCCTGTGCACCCCCAGCCTACTCCCTGGTGGGGTGGAGTGAGAGGCAGAAAAGGCTCTGACTCTGTGTAAGCACTGCTTTATTATCGACACTGTTTCTAGCACAAATCCAAACCAGAGCCCCATATCCGCTACTATGAAGAAAACTAATTCTATCCCAGCCAAAAGCAGCACAGTATGTTATTTAGATATTACCTGATGATTAAAGGGGGCTTAAAGAGCCTTTGTTTTAAAGTACTTGTTTTAACCAAGCCCAGCAATTATAGTCAGGCTTGTCCTAGGACATCCTAGGATCACAGGAGACATACAAAGACCAGAAGAACTCCGCTTTGTTTAAGAACAGTGAAGGATGTGGCAGTATTGATACAAAAAACCCTGAACAATAATCAAGGATATCCCTGACAAAAACATGCAATTCAAGATAGGTGTCAGAGGTTCTAGGTTACAGAGTTTCAGGATCACCATCAGAGGACATGAAAGGTTTTGAATCTGCATGAGTGGAGGAGAAACGGCAACTCTAATTTTCATGCTTCCCATTAATAGAGAGCCAGTCTCATTTCTTTGTGACACTAGGTCTCACCTCTGCCAGGTACCTGCTTTTGTCAGGCATTGAATTCATGGCATTATGTAGTATGAGAGATCAGGACATATGAAGAACTCAAAAATAAGACTAAATTCTTATAAGATCAGTAGGCAAATTTTTTTTTTTATTATATTTTTTTTTTTTCAGATTAGAAGCCAGAAAAGTTTCTGAAAGTTCTGGTTTGGCTCAGAGAGCGTGAGTTCTTGCAAGAAGCACCTCAGTTGTTATCTGACACAAGACCAACTCCAATTTACAGTTAGAGGACGAGTAGGAGGTGGTATGGGTATTTCTTTGGCAAACAGTTATTAATAGTTGAATTTATAATAAGATTAGACATAAAGCTGAGATATGCTGAACACCTGCTGATCACTTGCAACTTCAGCTGACATGAGGGGCAATTTGTAGGATTTCACACCTCTCTGGATTTGATCTTCCAGAACCCAGACTGTTTCAGAAGGTTGCATTAAGTATGAGTCATCCCTAAAGAACACAGTTTGATGATTGGTCCCTGAACTGGGAGCTTGTTTGTCCAGACACTACTTATGCTCATACTCTGTAGTTGGTGGGATTCAGTCATCTACTCCATCATACTTCAACTCCTCAAGAACAGCAGACTGGATATATTCTACATCTGGTAGATCAGATCATTTTTCTTCAGTATCATCTATCCGCCCAGCTATCCCTATCCTGAGTACACAGTGATAGCTTGGAAGAGTCCCTTTGTGTTGCCCACTGCATATAATCATAACTGTGCAGGTAATTACTGAGCAATTATGTGCAGTGGGTTACGTGCAGTAACTCCGGTAAGCACGCTGATGTTTTACTAACCAGCACTTTTAGAGAAAAGTAGATAAATGCAGAAGAGACATATGAATTGGTTCAGATCTTGATGTGAATTGGTTCAGATCCTGATCCTCAGAGGCATCTGACTGGGATAGACATGTTAATAATGAATATGATATATTAAATATAATGAATATGTTAATTCATTATATGAAATATAATGAATATGTTAATAATGAAATAATCATGAGGGTGCTTCAGTTGTTATCATGGAGGGGGGAGTATACATATATTTTATAATCACATGTGATCATACTCTAGGATTGATCTGTTCCTGTAGGTTAGTAGGTACAGCAATCCCATAATGACTTACTGATAGCAAGCTAATTGATAATGGCTTGAGAGCTATGCTTAGCATATAAGAAACCTCACATTTTGGGAAAGGGGGAAAAGTAGAGAGGAGAAATCCTATTAGGTCTTGTCCTTCACTAACACCAGACGACACGCTGCACATCAAATCCTCTGCTCATATGTTAATCACCCCACTCATTAAGCAGTAGGAACTGATTAAACAAAAGTCACCCAGAGAATCTGATGATGGAGGTTGTGTTAAGTTCCAAAGCAGATCAAATTAGATGGCTGGATATGTATTTGCATACATTAACATTAACTACCCCTTTCTTTTGTAAAGATCCAGGACACATTGTTCTGGGCGCAGCCCATATCAGCATTTTAATCATGTTCTCACATGAATAGTTCATTTATGTTTCTAATACTGCAGGACTGTGGCTACAAAGTAAGAGACGATACCACATTAAAAAATCATGAATAATATACATTAGGTGGGCGTAAGCTCGATAGGCAGGTTGTCCCTCCTGAATCAACATGCATAGGACAGTTAGAGCTACATTTTGTGTTGCTACCAGATTCAGGAGTCACTGAGATCTAAAACAAATGACCTAGAGATTAGACATGTTCGGTGTCCTGAGTCATCCAAACACTGTGTGTATCTGAGTAATGTATTAATATCAGTGCCGCTGTGCTTCAGAGCATGGGTTATCAAATCTTGCAGTGTCATTTGAGGTCCCAGCATTATGAAAACCTGTTGTGCCAGCTCAGGTGTCATTAGGTAACCCATATGCCTAAGTACTATTTGCCAGTGTTTTCTGTACTGTTTCTGACATGCTGAACATTCACGGATCCTAATGAAATCTGTGGAAGCTGCATGTCTTCTACACCCTTGAAAAGGAAAGGAGATGCTTCTGGTGCTTTCCTCTCAAACCACTCATCTGTGAGTGGTTGTCACTAGGAACACAACACATTGGGAACAGGACTTTCTGGTGTGGATTCCTCACAGGCAAATGAATAGGAAGCACAAAGCAAAAATAAAAATATTTGCCTTTACTAAAACTACTTCTTTCATTATTTCCAATATGAGAATATCTGTGTGTAATCATGGTTATCCTCCTTCTGTGTCAACTTAGCCAGTAAATCTGTAGTAACAGGTCAGTACTGTCCTGTGTAGCAATCAGTTCCCATGTGTAGCAAGATTAAAAAACAAAACAAAACAAAACAAATCCAAAACAGAAGAAGGGGAAAAAATGCAGTTATTGGCATGTTCAGGCAGCAAAGAAGGAGAAAGAAGAGAACAGTGATAAAGCTTTATCATTTCTTTCCTGCAGAATAAATTCAAATGCACTTTACCCTATCAGTTTTAGGCAGACAGATGACAGATGCCCTCAGACTAGAAAGGCTCGATAATACCGCATTATTATTATGACTTCTTTAGAGAGGATAACATTTCAATTGTTAAAATCGCTTGCTTTGTCCTGGCCCATTGTTAACAACCTACTTTATCACCACCAGTAACCTGAATAGTAATGCTCTTGCTGGATATGGTAATCAAGAATCCGTCTGCAGTCTGAGCTAAGCCTAGCTGCTGTTATTGGAGTCTCAGTTGGTTGGAGATGAGGAGTCACTTCCAAGCTGTTCATTTGCTCTTTCTCCTTTAAAAGTTTGTTAGGAATAGACCACTATCACCTCACTAGTACACACCTGAACCTCTCTTACTGCAAAATAAGCCTATTTAATGATTGTGAGGTGAAATCCTATGAAAGTCCCAGTCTATGAAGATTTGCTGTCAGACTGCAAGTATTTAACACAGTGACTCCTGACTGGTATTTAGACCTGGGGAAACATCTTTCTGGAAGAAAAAAAAGCATTTTTTACCATTACCCAAAGTCTAAATATCCCTGTGGCTGACTGATTGCTGGGCCCATCAGAGAGCTCAGGTTTCTCAGCCATGGTGTATGCAGAGGACCATGGACTACTTCTTGGTGAAGACACAGCTGAAGTTTGGAGCTCAGCCTTTCACACTGTATATTCACACTCTTTGTTTCTATTATGGTCAGACAAGGGAAATAAGAAAGCTGTTGTTAGATTAGCTGAAAGCATCCTTCCAAATATTTCCTTTGTAGCCAGCAGAAATGGATATTTAATCACTTGAACACAGCATGAGTTTGATTCATTTGTATCTAATTAAACATGAGCTGCTATAGTGAATTAGGCTGGACAGGAGAAAACGTGGTTTCATTCTCTTCTGCAAAAGGCCTCAGAAGAGTTTGACTGTAATGAAAACATAAGGGACCATGGGAGGTAATCCTACTTTCTGGATTTTGCTAGGCATAATGCCTACAGCTGCTCTTCCTCTCACAGAAAAGCTTTCCTGGACAGCTGGTGTTACCAGTATTAGGGAAGAGCAAATTCATCCATGTGGCTGTCATCTCAGTCACTTCGCATCTGCACCATAGCCCCTGGCCAGCGACAGAATGGAGGAGTTCTCGTGGCAAAGACAGCCAAAGCATATGAAAATCCTTCCTGAAGTTTGGGGTTGACCCTTGTTTCTAACGCAGCTGGAGCAGAATCCAAGATTAAAGTTCTTCACACACCTTTCTATTGAATGTAGCTCATTCCTCCACTGGTCCCAGAAAGATCTCTGTGGTACTTCAGTCTGGGTCTGTTCTGCACTAGAGCTAACAACCCTTATATAGTCCATCTTCTGGGGTGAGTCAGTGAATAACTATTCTGAGTTAGGCAGAACATCAGAGCCTAACACTGTTAAGGATATTTTTTTTAATATCTTTTTATCACACTGCTACCAGAAGAGTGGAACAACACATTCCAATGGAGCTAAAAAATAAAATAAATAACATAAAATAAATAAAAGAAAAGAAAAGAAAATATAAACTAAACTAAAATAAAATAAAATAAGCTGATGAGGTTTCATCTGGCAGCCAGATCATTCAAATATTTTCATCAGTAAATGGAGTTGTAAATCCACAACCAACTCTATACTAAAGTTTCAGGAAAACTCCCATCTAGTTAAATTATCTTTTCAGATAAATCATTGTAGTCTGCAAAAACACTAGCGAAGTACAGTTATGTGTTAGTCTTTCAGAAATCATGTGACCAGACTGCAAATTAGTCTGAACTCAAAGGTAACCCCCAAACACACCACATCACGTGTTCTCTCTTTTTCTGCAATGAAGGTGTCTGAGCAGTTTGAGAGAGAATAGAACAGTGGAGATAAAATTGTCCAGAGATAACCAGGGGACATATTTATTGGCATGTGATCAATGAAAATAAGCCAGTGTTTTAACTTATTATCCAAGATGCTTCAGATCAAAGTTTTACAAAGTGATAGTTGCAGTCTGAGATTTGAGATCTCTCAGAGGGGCTGATGCTGCTAATGTTACCCTTCTAACCTCCAATTTATTTTTTTTTTCATTCCATTTCATTAGTAGGGATGGGTGTCAGTACTGAGCATCTGTCACTGTATTTTAAGCACCGCAGTCAATAATCAGAAAACCTTAGCGGCTTCTCAGTTAACTTCATCTAAAACATAAGGTAGTTCTGAAATCAAATTTGAGCTGTCTTCATTCCACTGTACAACTTGGATTAAGAAAGTGAGTCTAGTTACCCTCTGCCTTCAAACAAGAATGGAAGGTACAAACACCTGTTTTTCTACAAGAGATATTCTCTGAAATCTGAATGTCCCAGATTTAATTCTTGCAGATAATCTCCAAAGCAGCGTGTTATATGTGATGTGCATTTCTGACCCCAAGCAATCTCTAAATTCACACTCTCCAGATATTCAGATCTGCTCTGGCCATGGCCCTGTAGATTCATACTTAAAAGGATCTCCCCTCATCCACCTACCTGCCCTGAGACACAGACTGCATTCCCTCTTCTGAGCAGATATTGCAAAACTCACTGGTTCCATGTCGCTGAACACCTCAAGGAGTCTGCTCTAAGAATAAGGGGGAAGAGGTGCCTTCTTGGTTATTTTAGTATGAGTGTTTGGGTCCATTTGAAATGAACAGAGAGTATTATCAGTAGCCTCTTGTCCTTATAAAGGTCAGGGAGAGTGTGACAGTGGCTTCTACAGCAATAGAATGAAAGAGCTCAGACTGCCTCCTAAGGAAGTAGAGTATGATTTGAACCATAACATGACGCAGCTGAAATTCCTCCCGTACTGCAAAAGAAGGAAGGATGTTGCTACCTAGTGGTGACTAACTGGCGTATGAAATATCATCCCATTAGTGTCAGTGGGAACAGGGCAAGGACAAGCCACGAAAAGCACTAGCGAAATTGTCTACAGCAGAAAAATTCCATTTATAGTGTTGCTGGTGGAGAGGAACCATAGCTTGAGCTGTTCCATTTTTCCCTAAAAGTGTTTATTTCACACTGTCACTAGACAGGCATTTTCTAAAGCACTAAAGGAAAAGAAAGCCATTGCTCATAATTGCTCATTACGAATTGTTACAGCTCCTTGAGTCCAGTCAGCATTTATAAGCCAGTCTTTAAACACTGGCATTACTAGGTGTATTTATTACACATTAATTAGTGCACACACATACACACACATTTCAGCTTACTGAGCATCTTCTTCTGAGGATATTAGACTTCTAGAGAAGATGCTCATTTCAGGCACAGATATCCCCCAGTAAGCAGATTCCCACTGGGCAAAGCTCATTAATTAATGAGGAGCTCTGGATTAGCATTTTGAAGCTAGGCATGGAAGTGACCAGCTAGGAGCAGCTGAATGAAAATTAAACCAGACTACCTTGTGACAGCAGGATGCAGCTGCATGCTCTCCATTTCCCAGCTGACTTCTCCATTCCTCTGTGATGATATTCAGCTTCAGCGGAATCTGTCATGGATTCTTTAAATTGTTTCAGAAACTCCTTGTAGTGCCTGTAAGAACAGGGTAGAAAGGGGAATTTGGCAATTCAAGGAAATGACAGTGTCAGAGGTGGCTAGAAAACACTGTCAGTCTTAAGACTGTGTTAGCCTGAAGACCTCAGGAAGATTTTAAGCTCCTAATGGAAGCAGTCTTAAAGAGGTAATATTATAAAAGTGTTCACAAAGAGAAAAGCCGCCTGTTGCACAGAATTTATATAATGCTGAGTAGAATAAAACAAAGGGAGAGTTGGCCACAAAATGGACCTACTGCAAACTGCTACATCCTGGTGGAGACTCTGCAAGTGCTGGTGAGCAAGAGGTGATGTAGGATGTATAGATGCCTATCAAAGGAAAATTTGAGATCCTGACGGTTCCATGTAGGCACAAAAAGATGCACTAAATGTTGTTCGGGGCTGAGAGCAGAGGGACGTGTCCTCAGCCCTTGTTTAGGAAGATGAGTGTCCCACTGCAATCAATGGAGAGAAGTTCTGAGAGCTCCTCAGAGCTCCGGCTGAGTCTCCTTGCACTGGCTAAAGTGAAGTTTGATGCCCATTCTCCAAAGTAATCTCATATTTTTATGGGTTGGTCACCTCCTCGGATGGCTGCTAGGAGTGGTCACCTTTTTCTTGTCTGTACTCTAGCTTCTATAAAAGGAAAATTTGAACGTTCATGGGGTTTCTGACAGACTCATTCCCTTTGTCTCTTATCCTGGAATCACAGCTTTCATGAACACGGGTTGAAGATGCAGATTTCCCTGTGGGGCCCGTGTAAGCATGCCTGTGTTAGCACAACAAAGACTATTCTTGTTCAGCTCAGGAGCATGACGTGGCATCTTCTTGAACTGCAAACAAACATCTCAAATGCCAATTTAAGAGTTGTTTATTATGGCCTCTTTGCTCTTGTTTGGGCAGTGCATTACATACACTGACTACAGCGTCATCTCAGCATTTTGACTAAGAGAAAATCTCAAATCAGACACGGGATAATACGTAGGCCTACAGTCAACCTCAGACTAGATTTAGCCGTTGCTTAATGAGCTTTCGGTTTAAGCAGACAAGACAGATAAAGGGTAGGAAAAAGACTGCTTGTCCTCCTGTGTTCCTATATTCATTCTGTCAGACAGAAAAAAGAAAACCTCGACTGACCTAAAAACCCGTCAAGTCTAATATCAGGCTGAGGGAGATGAGGACGTTGGTGTCAGCGTGGCTTTTGTGAATGAGGCCAGCAGTTGGGAGGGCTGGGATGTCCTCTAGTGGCCAGCACCGTGTGGTGGGAGCTGCAGGAAGGAAATGCAGCTTTTCTGGAAAAAAAGGCAGATAATAGCTTCCCTAAGCATTGCTTTGGCTTCCTACAGAGAGAAGTCTGGAGAGTTCCAGATATTTTTGTCTGTTATTAAATTCAGCATACAGTTGCCATTACAGACCCCTCTAAGAGCCTGATCTTTCACAGCATGAACCCTATATTGCAACACTGAATAAAGCAAAGTACTTGCCATTTTTGCTAGGAGAGAAATAATGCTCCTACATTACAGTAGGGGCTGTAAAGCAGATCTGAAAGTACTTTGGTACCAGGCTTCTCTGGGTGGTTGAGTTAGTAGGTGGACAGACACAGAGTTGTGGCTCAGTGTGAACGCCTCTCCACTTCTACGATCAAATAGTGAACAGGCAGGGAGTCCGAAATAAGGCCTCATCTCTAAACAGGAAGGATCTTGGTCACGCACATGATCAGAAAGCTTGAGGGAAGCTCATTGTAAAAACTTGCGTCACAACCATACATTTCACCTGTCTGAGTTGAGAGGATATGTTTAGCCTCTGTTAATTTTTAAAAAGCCATATAGTCAACTCAGGTTGCCAAATGTTGAGACACACTGTAAAATTCAGTTGGTGTCTCTGTCTGAGAGGAAAGTGATATATTCCTCAAAGTGGAAAGTGTTATATTTCCTCATAACAGAAGAAATAGATGCAGTCTGAAGAAGCCAAGACTTATTTTTCACCCAAAGTGCTTGAAAATTAGTTCAACTTGAAGTAAATGTTCCAGTCAATTTGTTTTTCCACTATCTGACCTGCTTTTTTAGTAATGCAAGAGTAATAGAAAAAATATATTGACAGAACTGTATCTGCAGAATACAGAGCAAAGCCTGCCTGTGCTCACGGGGAAGACTATTACTGATTGCTGTAAGAATGTTTCTCAAAATGGTTTATAAGGCATCAGCAAGTCTTTAATTTAACTGTGTGCCATTATTACGTGCTGAGTGTGGTTTATTATTGTACAAATAAACCATAAAGAAGACTCTGTAACTTCATTACCACAGTCAATTGCCATGTGCAGTGTTAATTTGCCAACAGATCATTAATTGCCGGTTCTCCTTGAAATGTAGACATAAAGCCAGACTATTGGGTAGAGTTTCTTTTCCAGGTTCTGTTCTGCTGATGGCAGTAAGACTGAGCACACACAGAAATAACTGTGATTTGTCAGTAGAAAGGCTTAGCTCTCCACTGAACCCAGCAGAGAAGGAAGCCACAGAGGTTTCCAATCCCAGAAGTACTCCACTGACCTCTTGGTACAATGAAGATAGTTTTCCAAATTAGCCAAATATATTCTGATCCGAACCCTTAACAATGCATGTTTTACACTATCCAAGGATTTCACGAGTGGAACTGTTCTTGGGAAGTCTCATTTTTCCGTAGAGGAAAACCAAACCAAAATACCTCATTTGGCTGAAGTAACCCCTTCAATAAAGTGCTAAACTGCATTGTTGTACTGTGTTGTGGGGGATTTATTTTGTACTTAAAGTTGTTTTGAGTCTTCCTTGGTCTATATAATGGACAGTACCCCGTGCATAGCTGTATATGACAGACCCCTCTGTGGGAGTCAACACAGTGCCTTGCTCATCAGCAGATAGACAAGTTTAATTGCATTGGGAAAGCTGCTGGAATAGGAAAATCCAGTTTAATATTGACAGAAGTAAAAGACTTACATCAGTCCAGCCAAGCAAAATAAAACATTTAAATTTTGGAATAGTGAAAATGCCAGAACACACACAAAAACTTTAATCCTCTGAGTTCATCTCTTGCCTGATTAACAATGAACATAAATACTGGAATTTTATCTGGGGATGAAATTCCGAATTTTGCTCTGCTGAATCGTGGATTATTTCCAGTTTTGGTGTAAAGTGTAATGCTCCTGATGCTGCGTGTGGTATAGATCTTGCTCTTATTGATGCCATTACAACAGGGAAATTTTTAACGCTTTCTTTATCTGGAGATACACAACCCCACTCCTATCAGATGAAAGATGGGGTATATTCAGCTTCATAGGAGGTGTTCTTTAAATTCCTAACTAAATTGCTGGCACACTAATGTCCTTTTGCAAAGCTTGCCTTACACTTTATTACCCAACACAGAAATCTGAAAGGCTATAAGGTGACAAAAAAATTCCTGTCACAGTCAGTGTGGGGTATTCATTTAGTTACACATCCCAGAGGATTAACATAGTGGGACTTGATACCATAAAACAGAGACATGTTAGCAGTACTCCACAGCTCATACCATTCAGAGATGGCCTTGATTCTTGTCCTGGTGAAAGAGTTGGTGTCTAACTGGGAAGTTTCTATGGTTCTGATGACAAGGTGGTAATTTAACACCATGGTCAGCTTTACCCTGAAGCATGTTTCTAATTAGTAGGAATAAGGCAAGGGGAAAAATATAAGCAAGAGAGCACTTGGAAGTTTAAGGGCATTAATTGCCTCCCAGCTGTCAGGGTAGTAATTAAATTCAGCTTGTTGACTTCAGCTTTGTTGCGATTATGTGAAATTAATCTTCAAACTCACAGAAAGCTTCCATTGCTGTTCATTTTAGTGCTGAAACCAGCAAATCTCAAACAATATGCAGAAAAGCATTGGCATGCATCTGGCAGTCACCCAACAAAAAAATGTCAATTTAGGCAAACGCGATGAAACTTTTTTCCCAGATTGCTTTTATGCAATCCTTTTTTCCTTTGTTTATTTCCCTGACCAGGCGAGAACTATGTCTCTCTCTCTGGAAGAGCAGAAACTCGACTGACAATCTTCTGAAGAGGTCACGAAAGTCCAGCTGAAATACTTCTGCCACTCCTTAGCTGAAGCTGGATTAGATGTAAAGGATTACTTGGAAATTTCAGCTTTCAAAGAATAAATCCTTCCTGCTTGTTAACTTTCGATTAGCACTGTCAACCTCCCTGTGCTATGCATCGCACACGCAATTACAAGCAGTTTCTGCCCCAGAAAGCTAGAATTCAAACTCCCTGCTTAGTATGCAAATACACTACCTGACTTGTGCATATGTGTCAAACATTTATGCATCAATGTAGTCAGTAGAAGCTTGCTATTAACATCAACTAGTACGCTAAGCCCTTTTTATTTGAGGTGTGCGTAAATACATTAATGCATTCTACATCCCTACTTTCAGAAAAAAATGTCATTTTTCTATGAATATATAAATACCCTTGTAACTGCATTTACTATATTAATTAAATGAAGTTCACTCTTAAGCAGCGATGCAACAAGGAGTAATTGATTGGGTGGACTCTTACATCTAGGCAGCAACAATGTTTATTATCTCTGCTTGCTGCTTTTAGCTACTAGATTTTGTCTAAGAGAATTAGATCAAATTGGCAGCACGATTTAGACTTTTCTGCTAAGTTCTGATGTTATCTTTGAGAGGCCAGCAATCTCAGTAATCAAAATTTGCAGCAATAATTGCCCACTTTGCAGGGTATGAGATAACCAGATGCCAAATGGGGTGTAAGATCTACATGGAGAAAATTTAAAAAATTTATTCTAGATTGTGTGGACAAGAAGGGACAAAGGAGATGCAGAAGTCAGTATTGCTCTCTCTCCTGAATATGGACACTCAGTTAATATCATTGAGTTACATCTACTGAACAATTTACTACATGTGAACTGAATGCCATAATCTCCTGGGCAGGGATCAGTGCTCCCTCGTATCTGCTTTAACAACGGAGCTTCTCCATGGAGGCTGCCCTTCCTCTTACCCTTGGAGTGAGTAGTTGACACAAGAGGAGGATTGGCATGAAGTAGTTTGTGCTGTTGAATTTCCTATGTCTTGGTTCCCATAGTAATATTCACTGGTAATTGCCAGGACGCTACCAAATGAGGAGACTCACTGGTCCCAGAGGTGTTGCACCTTGCGAAAGGGACCTGGAGCAGTGGGTCATACACTGGAGAACACTAAGAAGGACTGGAATCTATCTGGATCCTCTCTGTCTGCCCAGAAACTTTGCTAAGGCAAATTGCTCCATGGTCTGATTGACAGTTCTAGTGTCCTCTTATCTGGATATGTATTCCCAGTTTTCCATAGCACCTATCTGATTCTCTAGCTGGTCAAAGAAGGATACAATCAATATCTGCCTCTTCATGCTGCGTGCAAAGGGTTTCTAGGATTTCTTTGGGGATAACTATGTGACATCAGGCTGGATGATGGCGAACACTACTGATTCTTTTTACCTTCAAGAGCTACATTCAGTCCTCTGATGCTCTGTTACAGTATATAACCTCTGTTCTTTGCCTCTGCTACCGAATATGCTGTCCAAAAAATGTCAACTGATAGAGGGCAGAGCTCGGTTTTTCAGAGCTTGTATTACAAGGAAGGGGTTTGCACATGAAGTCAGCTACTAGATGGAAAGCCTGGTTGTTGAGGTGGCCAAAGGGCAGAATCCCTAATGTGCTTTTGGAATAATTTGTTTTCCTGCATCTTACTACACAATGCCTTATAGTCTAAATTTGGAGAAGTCCCAGTACAAACTGAAAAGCACTGGGGTATTTTTACCCTTCTGGAAATCCAGAATTCTTATGAGCTGAAAATCAGCTATGATGAATTTCGGTGCCATTGGCTATACACCTGGCAGGCATCCATGGCAGCCTCAAACCACATGCTTGTGTTCTAGCTGAAGGCAGTTCTTGGCCTTACTGTTTGTCAGCTTCCCCCTTGAGTGAAGAGTGTTGAGGAATTACTGCCAACATGTGTAATATTGCAGGACATGACTCTCCATCAGCAGAAATTGCTGGGACTGGTATCTCAGATAAATCTTCTTTAGTTTGTTGATTGTGTCATCCTGAAGTTTACTTCATATTTCAAAAGGAAATGTACACCTTATCTAGGTATTTTTTTGCACAGCACCAGATCTCTAGGTAATCCTCTAGGACAGAGATGATAGTAAACTACTAGAGCTTTGGGAAATTCAGTTGAAGTCCCTATACCACAGAAGTTCAGGTTAGGTCATTCGGACCTGGCTTCTGTCCCAGAAAACTTTAGATGTTTAAACAGGGTATCTAAGAAGCCTAATGGCCGTATGCTCTCTCTACAACCTGTGAATAGGAAGAAACCTGTGAAAACAAGGTTTAGCCCACCTAAGGTATGCTATGAGGATAATTGCAGGCAAGACTGTGAGGTGCTGGAGTGGAGTGTGAGTGCTGAGGGAAGACAAGCCACTGCAAAGTTCATTATGCTCTGAAAGAAATACTGGAGTTCCTGGAGTTCGTTGTACCAAGACCTGCTGAGACCTTGATTAGCAGAGCCTGCCACAGGCATTTGGATGGGTTTGGCTCATCTTCTGAGATTTCTGAGAAAATAAACTACAGACTCAGGGTACAACTTAACTTCTGACTTTGTAACCAAAACTAATTTACCCTCATTCCTCAAATAATTTGGCTCTGCTCAGTTGGAAGTCCTCGGGTGGGTGCGGTCTCCACAGAAATTTCCTTGAGTCTCCACAGTCCACAGAAATTTCCTTCCTCTAAAATCTCATAACTCCCCCACAAATAAGCTTTTCATCCACTCTGGGAAGTCTCCTCTTCCAGCCTAGCAGATGAGTGCAGCCATAGCTTGTGTTTTGCAGCAACACAGGCTACCCCACAGGGTGGATACCTGCTGTTAGGTAGCCCCGGTTGTAGCATGTGAGGCTGGGGGGATCGCAGTCCTCTGCCACCTTCTCACAGGTTCTCACCCTCTGTGCTGCCAAAAGTCCTGGAGCCCAACGAGGTGACTGCAGCCCGGGTGTCAGTGGAGCTCTGCAGCTGCATGGTTTATCCCTCCTGGAGCTGGCAAGATCTGCACTGCAGATATATCCCGGGATCCTCTGGTTTTTGTGGTTCTTAAATACAACTTCCCTCTTACAAGGCTTTTTCTGCCTTTTTCATTAGAAAACAGGGGAATCACTGACCCTAATTTTAACCCTAAACTTAAGTCTTTAACCTCAGTTTCTCTCCAAACTATTTATTTCAGACTTTTCTATTGCTTTTTGAGCAATGCTGACAAGCGATAGTTCTGGAATAGTGAAATGTCTTGCAACCATGGTAACGCAATGCACTCATTGGAAAGTTTTCTGATACTAAAAGAATTAGTTTTCCGCAGCCTTTACATTAGGTTTTCTATGAGATTCCCAGGCTCACCATGTTGTGCAAAAGCAGAGAACTCATTGACTGATCAGGTAACATTGCAGAGAATCACTCTGACATGCTGCACAGCATTTGCCCCTGGAGCACACAACAGGAACAAGCCCGAAGGAAACTGCTTATGAAAGCTATTGAGCTGGAAATATTGGAAGTATTGTCATTAAAGGGTACTTTTGTTCTGTTCTGTTGTAGAATTCCCTTGCTTCAGATATAAGCTTTAATTTTGCAGCAATCTGTTTTGATTTGTAAAGAGAAATAGAAGCCTACCACTGATAACAATAAGCAATTTCTCTCTTCTTTTCACCTTGCAACCTTTTGCTTCCAGTGGGAACGGATTCCTGCTTGCTGAAATCACCAGTAGCTCCACTGTAAATATTACCCATAGTTTACCTCTCTTTCCATTATCTCTGTCTCTCTCCTGAATTTATATCTAATCTCACCCTTTTTTTCTGTATTATGCCAAATTAAAATCTCCTAAATGCATGAAAAATAGTGACTGTAATGCATGAACGAAAATTAATAAAGCCAGAAAAGAACATGAAATCAATAATCTAATTCTGACAGCTTGCTTTGTCTCTGTGGCCAGGCTGTAAGGATGTACTAGTGTTTCCCTCTGTTTAAAATTAATTGAACTATTTTATCATATCAGATAAGAGTGCACTCTTTGTGCTACTGAAGTGATAATTATGACATAATAATTACAGTCTGTGGCCTGCATGGTTCTGTGAATGAGTCAGCACAGGCAATTAGTTTGCCACAGCAACTTTATGTGAATGTGTCCCTAAAGACGGGAGCTACAGGATAGTCTAGCTGCTTATTATCTGTTCCCCAAGCTTCCTTATTCACAGGAGGATAGGGTGTTTTTGTTGTGGTGGTGGTTTTGGAGAGGATTTGGGGAGTTTGTTTTTGATTTTGTTTCCAGTTTGGACAATCCGTATGAATAAACATAATGATTTCAGGCATCAGAGGCAGAAAAAGATGGAAACAGTATCAGTCTATAAGGCTGTGGATTCTGAGCTCTGTGGTGGTGTCCTTTGAGAAATTCTGTTTGATGCTGGGATGATATGGGCACCCCATGCCTGGTGCATCTTAGCGTGACTCCATTAAAACTGATCTGCCTTGGAGTTTTCCAAATCATCCATCACTGTAATATCCTGCTGACAACTCGCTGCTCCTCTGAGCTCACTGAAAAGCCTCAAGAATGTCCTGGAAGAAGGAAGACAAAATACTTGTTAGCAGAGAAAACTATAAGCATTAAATGTTGTTGAAGAACTGCTTGGTTTTGGCAAGCTCAAAGCACAAGGGTGTTACATCCCAAGCCATTTACAGTCTGAACCAGGACACAAGGCATAGATAGAGATATAAGCAGATAAGGAAATAATGAGACAATTTTGAGAGACATGAGAGTGCAGACTCATGGCATGGAAGTAAAGTTGTTAGGTTATTCACTTTTAGAGGGAAAATAGGAAAGGAGAGGGTTGATTGATTTCTAGGTGTCCTTTCCCTATATGATCTCAGGCGAAAAAAAAATAATCCTCATCTCAGCACCAATCAGTAATGCATTGCAATAAATAATCCGCAGGGCAACATACTGAAAAATAAAGACAAAACCCAGTATGGAAGAGCTGCTTACTAAGTGAATGTCATCCATCCTGTGAGACAGTGGAAGAAACAGTACATGATCGCACAATTAATTGATGATGCATATCAGTATGAACCAAAAGAGCTGACTTCCTAACTTCACAGTGTTTAATTTTGCAACTCTAATTTTCTTTGACTCTGTGTGTAATTATATCTTAGCTGTATTATTCATTTATCACAATGTTTATTTCTAAGCTGATTCCACCTTAGGCATGCAAATATGAATGTCATAAGATCAGGCCAGATCCAAGGCAGCTCAAATGGAGAAGACATATTTTTATTCCTTGAACGTCGTGGTATGTTACCATCTGTGAAATTTTAGAAAAGGTGCCATTCCCTCATCCTAGATCCCTAGTAGATGTGATGAGCTGCAAGGGAACTGTCAGCAAAAAAGGTTTGTATATAACATATTGCCACCTGATAAAAGGAACCAACACACATCAACACATGTACAACATGTCACTATTGGGTTTAGATTTGGAGGTCAAGAGACAGATGCTTTGCCCATATCTGCAATGCTCCGTTGAATTCTGTATACACTAAGTGAGAACCACAGGATTGTCCCAGGCCTTCTGGGAGATCTTCCAGAAGAGAAAATGAATGTCCTGTAACATTCAAAACAAAGACATTTTTATTACTGGAAAAGCCCATGCTGACTTAGGAATAACCCTGTGGTGCTTTTATGTCTTGAAAGTCAAAACCAAACTGGAAAGATTTTCACATGCAGCCAAAGAGACATCTGATTAGGTGACACCTAACAGTGTCCTGGACATGTAGTACCTGGCCCAAGCCCCAAACTCAGTCATAAGAATAGTTCAAAGATCTATCTCAATATTTTTTTCAATAAGGAATCAAATTATTTACTGTTCCTTTGTTCCCTTTGTGTGGCTGCAGTAGCATTATAAAAATCCTCTTCCCTCTCCTCCCCTCACTGACACACAAAGTGATGGACATGAGAGCCAGGCGTCAGTAGCATTTTCCCATTCACTTACATAACTGCACATGAATATTGATAATTGCTATCTCTGACATTCTTCTTGTTAACAGGTTTCAACCTGCAAAAGAATCCAAAATACCGTGCATAAAATCCTAAGTACTGAAGTTCTCATTCTCTGCCAAAAATAGTATTTCTGGCTTTCTGGTTCTTTCCCTTGAACAAAGAGAGGAACAAATAGAAAAAAGTAGAACCAGAGAAATGCTGGCTGTAAAGGACCTCTGGTGGTCAGTAATTCAAACTCACATTTGGAGCGGGAATATTGCCAGCACAGCCAAGAAAGCAAGCTCTTACAAAACAGGGATACTTCTCACTTGTACTTTATAATTCTGTATGTTCATTCACTTCATACAATAAACAGGTTTCTGTGTTACTGGGGAAACCATAGCCTAGAAACGGTGCAGCTGTACAGGTCTTGGCGGAGAAGCTCTGAGATGTGAGCAGTGGTGCACCATGTGCAGAAAGTTGATTTTTATCTCAGCCCGGCTGTCTGTCTGTCTGAGTCAGCAGAACGGAGCGTGAGCTCAGGTGCAGAGCTGTGAGCCAAATGGACTGGAGTCTGTCAGCACTCCGGGCTGCTTTATGTCAGCATAGCACAACAGGGACATGAGGGATGGAGATCCGGTACGTATCCCTCATCTCTGATTCTGTGGGACATGGCTGGAGGGTTGCAATGAGTAGCTGGAGCTATTTGGGAAGGACGTTTTATTGGAGGTAGAGCAGGAGTTATAACTGGACCCCTTTTGTGTGCTGTGGTCATGTTATGCCGATTAAATATGACAATTAAAGAGCTTCCCTGAATCTCTGCTGGGATGAATAAGGAATTTTCTTGAAGTAGGTGCTGTATAGGGTGAACATGAGGTCCTCTTTTAGGGTTCCTCTTCCAAATTTCAGGCTGGAGGAAGGAAGGAAGGAAGTTTTGCAGGTAGCACTGTGGAGACACAGACAGAACTGCCCTTTGCTAGACAGCCCTGAAGGCCACCATGACTCACACAAGTCTCCAAAGGCTGCCAAGCCTTCTCTATCCACTGGACTTCATTCCCACATTTCTGCAGAAACAGCCCTGGGTGAAAGCTGTATTCTGTTCTGCAACATCAGTGGCGCTCAGAGAGGAGCATTTCACCTTTCATGCATGAAGGAAAGATGAGACATGAAGAACCATGTGTTTTATGGAGGAATGATGTGTTTTATGGAGAAGGAGAGATCATTGCAGTATGGCTAGCATGTAATGTGTAAAAAAAAAAAACCTCTGGCAAGTTCAACAATTCTTGGGGCAATGGTCCCACTGTAGAGAAGACTGCTGTGTCATACTGATCTCATGAATAAAGATTCATTCATACCTATGAAACTCTATGCAATGACCATCTTTAGTATGCCTGGTCAGATGATGTTGAAGAGGTGACTGACAGTAGGTAAACTTTTATGGTTATTTCTAGCACAGTCAAATGACTCTGACGGTGGGAAAAGGGTTCTACCACTCACTGTATCTGGAAATGAGTGGGGAGAAGAAAATCAGCATTCACCTGCAGCAATGAGGTTTTGGCCAAGATTTTATTATTAAGTGGCTGATATTACATGTCACTCATTCATTTTCACCAACGTACATTTTTCTGAGAGTCACAGTGGTTCTGAAAACATGGCACTATCAAGATGTGAATCAAAATGTCTATACACAGGGGCAATGTTTCATAGAGCAACGGATACAAGTGGAAAAAATAAATTTTTAAAAAATATGCTGACAAAGAAACAATAGAGTTTGAACTAAGTACAGTGTGTGACTAGTTGGTCTGAGTTTAACTTCCTGTGAAATCCAGCCTATAGCTTTGATCCAAGTTCCCCAGTTCCTCTCATGAGTGAAGGAAAACTGGACACATGGCCCCAGTGGTGCCCAGCATGGTGTTGCTGGAGAACCAGAGAAATAATCTGAGCTTGTTTTGTGCTTTGTGAAAAGCATTTTTCAACAATTTATCCTACAGTGACATCTGGTGGTTGTTTTTCTTTGAGAGGAAGCTCTTGCACAAGTATCCTGCCAAGAGTTGCCCAAGGGTGAATCTTCCCATAACAATAATTCGGTGGGGTTCTACTGGGGTGGGGGTGGGGGTGGGGGTGGCAGTGCAAATGTATTAGCAAGATAGAACACTTTTTCAATTACTAAAGAGCACAGAAGCCCTCCTTGGGGCCAGTGACTGTAGCTAATTGTCTTGTTGGGAATGATTTGATGATCGAGCATCCAGCAGAGAAACCACTGCTGCATCTGGAAGATGTACTGCTTCATTCTGAGAGCAGCCACTGTTCCACCCAAGAATATGCTGGGATTTGTCAGAGATCAGCCCATCCGCATACCCATTTTGGCAGCAGAAGTGATGAACGTGCTCAGGAGGGGGGTGCACGTCTCTGCTGCAGCCACTGAGCATCACTGAGTGTTGGGGTGTCGAGTGCTCTGCAGAGGGTGATCCCTGGGCTTCTAAGCCATGCAACAGCAGCAGGGGAAGCCTCCAAAGGCTGATTGTCTCCCCCACACAGCCCATGACAAAGCTCTAAAAGACAGAGAAGGTACAAATGACCCTCAGTTGTCTCTGTACTGGAGCTGGACACCTTGGACTGACTGAAGAAAACTGTGACCCTGCTCCTGGCTGCAGTGAGGTGCCTGCTCAGGTGTTGGCAATGCCCAGTGCTGGTCTAATCCAAGACAGCCTGCAGGGCAGAAGTGGGGGCCTCCCCTCTCCAGTGCTGCTCAGATCTTCATGGTCAGACCATGTCCTGTGGTCCCTCATTGCTTGTGCAAGTCTTTGTGCCCATTGAGGTGAACACTGCGGAGCTTGTGGCTATCACAGGTGATCTCCCGGCCACCAGATGGAACCCAAACCATGCCTGTCCTCTCAACATCTCACTGCCAGCAGCTCCTTTCAAAACTTTACAGGCAACTCAGCACTCCTCTTTGGTGGGTTTTACCCTTTTGGGGTTGTTTGTACTGGACAAGCTGCACAAGGATAACTGCATCGTCCTGTTCAGTGAGATGCTGGGTCGATAGCACAAGGGGAATTGCCCAAGGGAAACATTCACAGACAGCAGCAAGACACAGCCTTTTAAAATTGATTTCTGAAAACAGACCTTCAAAGAAGAAACTGTGAGCGCATAATGGCTGCAGCGTGGAAGGAGTAACATGAATGGATTACATAGACTTTGGTCCATATTAATGTGGGCAAGGTATCGATCAAATCTTGGAAGCTAACAGTGCCAAATCTGCACTTCTTGGGGAAAAAAATATGAGAACTGCTGAGTTTGGTCTATAAAGGTCTCAGTCATAGTCAGGATCCAGCTATCCTGGGCTGGATTTGTCTGATACTCAGCATATTCAAGCCCAACATTATTAATGTTTAAAATTGAGTGTTGTGTTAGTTTGACTTCAGACTAAATTCTTCACTGTGATGTTTTCTCACTAGATCCTCAAAGGCTGTTGCTTTGGAAGTTCACCAGTTAATGTGGGGAAGTATTAATGATCATTAGTACAGGCGCTTGTTTCTACAATTTTTCTTTTTCACTTCAAAACTAAAAAAAAAAAAAAAAAAAAAAAAAAAAAAAAAAAGATCTAGAGGGTTTTGTCAAATATGTGTTTTTATAAAAGCCTAAACAGAACTGTGTTGTTCTGATGGTATTGGTTTGGGTCTTTTTTTCCTTATGACCTATTAAAACTTTGGAAACTTCTGAGAAAAAAAATGGGATAAATACAGTTATCAACATTTCTCCTAGGGATAAGAAAGACCTCCCCCTTACCCAGAGCAGGATGAGGATATAAACAGCTGTTGCTGTTTATGCTCTAGGATTGTGCAGGCTCCCCCCAGAGAAGGTATATGCACAGTAGCTCATACATTTGGGACCCCTATAGCTCTGCTGCTGCTACAGCTCTTTTTCCTTTGCTTCCCTGCCGGGACCAGCAATTATGTGCTTTCTTATTCTTTCCCTCGGAGCTGAAGCCTAGAGTCAGCCCATGAGGATCATATATGGTTAATACTCTACGCCTTGTTGACTCACACATCAAAAATAATTTTCTTAATATCTTTATACTCCTTAAACTACTGTTTCTTCTCATTATTGGCACTGAAAGTACAATCTGTGATCTCTGCTGAAAACCCTGGCTACTCAGGATGCACTGTGGGTTCACTGCTTAGTATCACAAAATCTTTTTAAGCTTTATATACTTAACTTTAATGTTTGGTCTTATTTGCAGTTGATTCTTGCCACTGAGGTATCAGGATCTAAATTAATTTCTTTCATGGCTTAACATCCTAAATGCATGAACATCCATCAAGCAGCAGATGCCATAACCCAGCTCTACTGGCTGTCTGCTGGTCGGAGAGTGGAGAACCAGGATGTTTCATGGGCAAATGCCACAGTGTTTTGCTTCAACATCAAAAGCTGTAACTTTTGTTTCCTTTTGCTTTTTAAAAAAAATTGTTGCAAAGCAGTGTCCTCCATTCAAATTTGAACCTAATTAGAAGGTTAAGCAACCTGAAATGAAATATTTGCTTTCCAGTCCACTGAAAACTTTTTCATTGATCTAAAATTCAATCCCAGTGTGTTTTCATTTTTCTTGAAAGGGAGTTGCCTTTATTCAACTTGCCTATCTTCCTCTCTCCTTGTAGGAAATATATGACTTGAAACCAAATTGATTGCCAAGTGTGGTGTTTGTCTGGCCCTGCTTGGCTGGCAGGTAGTTTCTCATGTGTGACATTTCACTTCCTGAGGTGCAAAGAGACCAAGAGCAGGATTAGGGCTTTGACAACTGGGCCCTGTCACTTTTTAGCAGCTTTCCCACCTCCAGCAGCCCACCTATCCCTATGCCAGAGGTTACGTCTCTCTAGGAGAGATGGCAGAGCCAGATGTGTGTCACCTCTGCACATCTGGCTCACCAGGCTGCCGTACCAGCTCCCAGGTCCCTCTGGAGAGGGTGTGGGGCAACCGAGGGATTAGCACACGTTCACTTCTGCAGCACCTTGTACCAGGGCACCAGTTTCTGACAGTGTGTTATGTGACTTCAATGCCCTTCCTAAATCAGAAGCCCTGGCACTTGTGCACCGTTTACGTCAGTGTTACTGAAATACTTTGTGCTGTACTTTTAGCGTGTTTTCTTTCACCAGCCAGCTGCATGCAGATATGAGTGACAGAGACAAGACAATTATAAATGATTTTTTAATAACGGCAAAAAGATTCAGGAAGTTACAGGAGAAGGGGTTGGATATTGGATAGAATTAGGTGAACGTGCAGAAGGGTAACAGATTGTATATAGAGATTTTTTTGTATGTAAAATCACTCATCTCCACAGATAGCAGTTACTGAGGGTTTCATCCCTCTCAATAACCAGCATCAATGTCACCATCTGCTCCCTGGTGTTTTCACTGCACAATAGCCTTGCTGTTCTCAGGCTTCCAGAACATCAAATTCTTCACATAAAATTTTTAAAAGCCATTCTTTTCAAATAATGTCCAGATAGTGAGTAGGAGTCAGAGGTTTTAGCAAGAAAGGTGAGAAACAAACAGAAACCGCAGATAACACACCAGACTGCTGCAGGTGGAAGAAAAGCCAGAAGGAACCCCAACCAGTCCAATCGTTTTCTACTCTGTGGGCTGAATTTATTTCTTCTGTGTGTATGTTGAGCCAAGCTAGAGCAGCTGAGCTACCCAGGGTGGTCATTCACCCTCTGCAACCAGCTAAATCATCTTTCGTGGAAAATGAAGGTTTAGTTCAGCTGCGTTGTGAATGCAGTACCTGAACTCTAACACTTGCCTGCGCAAAACCTGGGCACCAGCCTCTGTCCCTTTCTGCATCACTCTTCCTAGCTGTATTCTCACATTCAGCAGCAATCTGAAATTAATTCACAGACCAAAGGTGTAAGTGGGAGGCTTGCTGAGTTGTGAATGACCCCACTGCAGTCCTGGATTTATGACTGATGAAAACGTTTAGTAATTTCCGTTTTCCCAGGACAAAATGTTTAAAATATTTTTCCACCAGCAACTTTTGTGCCTTTGGGCAAAGCTTTAAAAAAGATTCTTTCTTCTAAGAAATACAGAGTTTACTTTGCTGTTAATATAGTTGTCACTAAGTGTTAATATTGCCTAGTTAAGAAAGACCTGAGCTAGGAAAAGTTAATTTTAAGGCCAAATATCTATTTGTTATAAAATAAATAAGGTAGAAATCCTGTAAGGTTCCTGAACAGAGGAAGAGTTGGATTGTGTTTGGGTCTGAAGCGACCATGAAGCAGCACCTCTATGGCCCAAATTTTCAACTTTAGAACAACATAACAGCCTGATCGAAGACTCTGAAAAAACTGATGAACCTTCTGTATGGATGTAATAATAAAGTGGGGAAAGGGAAGGGGATGTATGGCCTTAGACAATCAAGAATGCGTCCATTATTACCTGTTCCCTTACAGTGAAATCTGCCTCTATTACACCAAAGTTTGTTTTTTTTTCTTTATGAAAAGGAAAATAAGATGTGAAATGTTTTGGTTTGTTTTGTGGCAAACTGAAATTTTTATATCCATTTTGGTGATCTAAAAACGATGGGTTGTTCTCTAAATTATTAAAGAGAGATTTATTTATTTTTTTCCTTTTAAAAGTGCTTTTGCCTACATAGTCAAAGAAAGAAGACATCTGCTCAACAGGGAGATGTTGTGAGCAGCTGCTCCTGCTATAAATAATGTTGCAATAGTCTATGGAAAATGGGAGGGGTTTAGAAGTTTAGACTGGAAAAGGCTCATTAAGGAATATTTCACAGGCTGTGGAAGCAGGAGGTGTTGGATCAGACTGTCTCAGGAAGATGTGGGAGTTGAACTGGACTAAGAAAATAGCCTCTGTGTTGAAGAAAAGAAGAGCTGCTCCTGCTGGATTTGAGATGGAGCTGATCTCTAGCTTTTAGTTCCTACTGTTTGTTTCCTAAATCTCTAAAATTAGAAAATATGAAAAACCTCTTTTGTTGTTGTTTCTAGTGAGAAAGAAATATATATTTCAGTTTGAATCAAACAAAATCATACTTGTACCAGGTTTTAAAGCAACGATCCCTGGATAATTGTTAGTCTGTCAGTTTGCATGTCCACTAATGGTGAGAAGAGTAGCCAGATTAAATTAGACTTTCAGCGAGACCCACTGTATGATTTAGCTCTAATGGTAGATATTCATCTTTGCGATAGGGCCATGTTTATTAGCAATACAGGCAGTAAACTGCCCTGTGTTACATGGGTAAGTCCGGGGGTGGTGTACTTGAAAAAGAAATTGTGCTCACTCTGTACCGACTCTGAATCACCACAGCTTTATAATATCCTGTTTTTGTTCTGCCAGAAGTATCACAGATGGATCAAGAAATTAACTGAGACTGGAAGCCTTGAATTTCCAATTCACACATGTAGTGCCAGGATCATTTTCTTCAGATTGAGCACCACAATTTGGCACGACAGCAAACTACTGGGAGAAAACGATTTGCTGATAAAAAAAAAATCTGAACTTCACAGCAGCAGCCCAGCTAATATTTTCTGAAAACACTATTGCACTATAAACAGACTTACTGTGTTGGCTGTAGGGCACTGTCTCATCTGGAAACACACATTTCACAGTAGTTACACAATTAACAGATACATTCCCAAATAACATTCTGTCTGGAATATTTTACTTTTTTTTTTTTTTTTTTTTAATACAATTTCCTTCCTTAAAATAGTTCCAAAGCATTTTAAATCACACAGTACCTTCCAGGATGGAAAGGGTACCCTAAAACCTGTTCCAGCCATGTTCCTCTCTGCACCACAAGCATCTCTGTCTTGCTCCGTTTCGAACAATTGCTGTGTGCACCTGGGAGGCCTCAGCTGGCCAGATTTACAGTCTGTTTAAACCAGAGTAATTCAGGGCAATCTGCTCATTATCATTTAATTTCTCCTTCGCTTGCCCAAGGCTTGCTCTGGTGCAATTCCAGCTGGAGAGATGCAGGCAGTCCCCAGCGCAGCTGACAGCGTGTCGGTGTGCCGGACCACGGCCCCCTGCACCATCCCTCCCAGCCCTGCTCCTTAGGGCTGAGTCATTGCCTGAGCTTTCTCATTCTGTGGATTTTTGTTTTTAAAATAATTAATTTAGCTGCAACTTAAGGCACATTTTATTTTCATCTGAAGGCACTCAGGGAACACATATATTTTTTTTCTTCTATTCATCCTGGAGAACTTAACTTCTCTGAAGAACTTAGCACATGGAAAGGTCAGTAGAGTACAACTAAAGACTGGGGCACCACAGCTCCAGGAAAGGTGTCTTGCCTAAAGATTTTGATAGGCATGCAGGAATTTGCAAATGTTTTCAGCTCCAAAAATGGCTGGTGTTGTTCCCCGGCTTTTCTGGGTTTGTTTGCGTGGTTGTTTGGGGGTTTTTTTTGTTCATTTGTTTGGGGTTTTATTTATTCTGGTTAGACAGACTCTTGGAACCAAGTAAGATCTGTAAAAGAATCTGTAATTTGCCAATGCTTTTATTAGGGCCCCAGGTATCTTGAGATAGTTCTTGCTTCTCTGGAGTGTAGTGCCTGGATACAGAGACTGAAAGAAACTCTTTGTTCATTTGCATCACAGATGAAAATGGGGACATAGCCAAATCCTCACTGGTACATCCACTTTCTGCCCAGGGAAAGGATGAACTGGAAGGTAAACCTCCTCTTTGCCAATTCCATCCCATGATCTCTGAGTAGACCATGAAAGTGGACAGGGTTAGCTATGCAGTTACTGGGCAAGCAACGATTTCTTCCTGGGTTTTACGTGGTAATAATCAGCTGTTCAGAAAATCCTATAGCTCATTCCCTCTTCAAGCGCAAGGGTCCTTGTCATTCTGTTATGAGTGTAGAGCCAGTCCTTTCCTCCTCAGGACTTTCAACAGAGTTTGATGAATGAGCTGAACAGAGTCATCTGAGTGAAAATTCGACAAAAATAACAAGACTAACCCCAGGACTTCTAATTGGTTTTGTCAGAAGGGGGTCAGACCACTTGGATTTGACTTGCTTTGTATGCTATTCTACCAAATGAAGTCAGCATCAAGTGAGAGAGAACACCTAAGCCCCAAGGTTGTGAGTGACTGTAACTAGATCAAATCAGTAAAAAGAATTATTATATTTTTATTTTTATTTTTGAAGTTAACACTTTTCAAACTTTCCAGCAATCTAGAATTTCCAAGATAAATCAGTTGCTTGGTAAAATTGTCATTTCAGCACAAGGAGATCAAATCTATGCTTTTCCCAGACCTTTTCTGTTTCAGAAAGTGTTGCTGTTAAGCTCAGAATCCCTTAACATTAGCTATATAACATATCAAATTCATACCATACCATGGTTAGTACTTAGACATGAAATTAGATTCATAAAACATTTTTTTAAAGTTCCATGACTGAAATGACAATGTTTTTTACTCTAATATTGCTGTCCACAGAAGGTCTTCTGAAATATTATTAAAATTTTAATTGAGAGTACATATAACTGCCCTTTATTACCACATCAGGGGTTGATTACCAGGGAGCAGTTTATAAATTGCAATAATTACAGAAGAGCTATTAACAACTAAAGGCTATGAAAATGAAAATCATATCGTTTTTGGGAAACACAAGCTACAATATAAAGTTGAAAGAAATTAAACTGTATCTTCTACAAAAGGAAAGTGGAAAGAAAGTCTGATCAACCTCCAAATCCATGTAAGGTTTTTTCTACATGAGCAGTAATCTGTGCTTCACCACATTCACAAATATGGGGCTTAATATTAAGCCAAAGACATTTAACTGAGATATTAAGAAAAATAAAAAATCTGACTAAGGAAACTCAAGCTTTAGACAATGTCAAGGGACATCTGAGATTCTTCAGCACTGGAGTTTTTGAAGAATAATTAATGTTCCAATTATTCCTGGTAGCTATTCCTGGTTATGCTTTAGGCTGGTGGGAGAGACTAGGCCATATTTTGAGGCTAATGTGTCTGTTGCAAGATACGAATAAATTTAAGCTGAACTGAGATAAATCAAGCCCTTGAAGAAGGATGACCTGACGCAAGCATCTTAGAGGGGTACTCACATTGGAAGATAAAAATGTCTTGCCAGGCAAGATTGCCTTCTGTGAAAACAAGTCTTTGGTAAGAGATGCATGAGGACTAGACACATGCTGAAGGAAGCACGTGAAGGACCTGCCAATCTATCAACTGAACTGTTTGTATCAATAACGTCAGTCTAAAGGTGCTAGGTAAATTTTTTGCTTCTTTTTTTTTCTGGACAGCTATATCTCTATAGATCTTTTTATACAGTATTTCCTACTTGGATTTGGTAAAAGAAATACTCATTGCTTTTGGCTTAACGTGTCTACACTGTTACTGAGTGCTCACCCAAATTCCTGTCCTGAGACCTAGTAACACAGGGCTCTGAGAGGAAAAGAAACTTCTGCCCCGTAGCAAAGACATGGATAGTGCAGATGAATCCCAGACTTCTGCAGAAGGTTTGTGACAATCTGTAATTGTGTTTCAGTGCAAAACAGACCAAGCAGCTGTAGCAGAGCTTTTGAAAAATATGCAGAGATACTAAATCTCTCTGGTAAGTGGCTGAGCAAGTAGCAAATTACAAAGATTTAAAATTATAAATAATTTATGAAATTTAATACACTGGACTATTCACCAAGAAAACAAGACCGACATTTTTCTAGGAAATTAGCTTTGCTGGAATATATGAAAACTGATGAACTTCATTTCTGATCAGTGTTTATCCACAGAGCGAATAAGGCAGTCACTGTAGTTCTGCAGGATCCCTCACATGAACTGCCAGCTCCTTTATACTTTCCCACAGAAGTGGAACTACTGATGCAACTTCATTTGTACTGGCTTTTATTTTTTCATTTAAAAATTTTTCTCTTGCTATCACAATGAAGAGCCATAGAGAACATACCTTGGAGAAGCAAGTGAATGACGTTGTCAGCTGAAATTATTGTCCATTTTAGTTAACCAGTGCTTGGCAACAGAGCCTTCCTACTCATATGGCCTGTTGCCTGACCATGATCACAGCAAAAAAACTTGTGAAGATTTGTGTTCTCCAGTCCGCTGAGGATGCCCAGATCTTGACAGTTTGTCAGTTGTGTCACATCTCACACCAGAAAATGGTGTGTATGTCACCTGTGTGACACGCGGGGAAATAACAAAGAAGGAACCAAGACTACATTTCCCCAAAACAAGGTATGCACTTTTGCTCTAGAATTCATTTTGACCATCTTTTTGAGACTTCACATTTCTCTCCCTGTAGAATAGGAACAGGATTGAAAGCTGAGAAATATTTGGGAGATATATATTAGGCAAATATTGCTTATTTGTAAGATGGTTTACCACTTTCCCCCCCACCTCTAATTCAGAGATAACAACTCTTGCTTAGAAGTTTGTGTATGGAACAAAAACATCAGAACTAACTGGTATTTTGCAGAGCACACTGTGAAAGTGGCTTTCTGTGCTTGAATTATTGTACAATATATTCCCCCTGTAACCTGAACTCTAACTTATCCAGTCTAGCTTTTACAATAAAAACACCAAATCATACAAATTCCCACTACAGTGGTCACTACAAAAGGACAAACTCAATGTTGATTTTCTTGAAATGGACCAAATAAAACCTACCCTAAAATTGTTAAGTGCCGTATTTGAAAAGAACTTAAGACACTGAAGATAGCGTGAGGCTAAGTGGAATGAAAGGCCATCAAAATGTACTTAAGCAATTCAAAGGAGTAAATATTCCTAGGAAAGCCTTGATTTTCTGAGGCATGTGGGATACAAATTCATCAGAAGAGCCCATGGCTGTGATGTTAAAATAATCTGATTGTGCAAACATTTCAGACCAACCAGTCTCAATAAATAAATCTACAGATATCCCATGAGGTGAATATGAAATCATGTGCCTGTTGAATCAGAACAACATCTAAACCCCTGTTTTAAAATCTTTTCTCCCTCCAGTAATTATTGGATGCCACATGAAGGTGAAAAGCTCCTTGAATAAAAGATCCAGCACTGCAGATCATTCCAACTTGTCATGCATGCAAACAGGATCCTTTGTGAAAAGTTCTTATGAAATGCAGCAGAAGAGCACATGACCCACCTTGAAGTAAAAGTCACCCAAACAGGTTTTTATTGTTTACAGCTACCTGGATGATAAAGATGAGTCATCCTTAACTACAAAACTGTAACACTATGAATTTGTTAATGTAGTTTGAACATCACATTAAAGGCTTTTCAGGATCATGAAAAATATTATTTCCCCTCATAAAAGTAATAATCAACAACCCCAAAGTCTGTGGCATTCCAGCCAAATAGGGTAGCTCCAAGAAAAGCATACCTAACGAAAACTGCACTTGCATAGATCTGTGTCCTTTTCCCCCCAGTTCCCCATTCATGTGATGGTAACCACAGCTCTTGCAATGAATCCTGAGAGGAACAACCTCTACAGGCCAGCTGTGTACTGGAGCTTTGTCTGACCCAGTCAGGCAGGAGGCAATGTGCTTGTGGACAGCAAAGTGGGCAACAAAAGATGTGCTTTTTCCTTCAGTGGGACCAATAATTTGACTCTTCTGTTTAGCTGCTAACTCTCTCAAACACGTGAAATCTCAATTACTTTTTCAGACTTTGAAATGTGGTTGAAATCAATTAATTCAAATTCACCAAGATGGGAACAGTCAGTGAAAAATTCATTTCCTTATTGAATCGAGGCTAAAATATGCAACTGTACAGTTACCAATGCTTAATTTGATTTCCATCCCTGGTCTGCTAATGGTAAGAAAAAATGTGAATGCTCTCAGGGTGGTCAGCTGGAATGGTCCCAGGGGCCTCGATCTGTCACCTCAGTCTGGGTACACTCACCTTCACTGCCTGGCTGGGACGCAGGGGAGCAGGCAGGCAGTGCCTCCTCCCTCAACAGCACCCATGTGCTTGTTCATCTTGAAAAATCTGGCAAGTACTGAAGAAGGAGAAGGAGATGGTGTGTGCAACAGTTCCAGGGAAATTCTATATGCCCTGAGACAGTGTGTTGCTAAATAAGTATCAGAAATAATCTTTGTTTTCTAGACAGTCAGAATGCAACACGGTTTTGTATACATTTACCGATCAGGCAATGGCAAGCTTTACAAGGAAAGAAGGTACCAACCTCCAGGAGTAAATAAGGACAAAAGCTGCGTCTCAGAAAGCCAGTCAGTCATGGAGGGAGGGTAGTGTTTGTCTCAGTTTGAGCTTGAACTGCTTCTTTTGCTGCATGTGAAAGGTTATAAAGCATTCATCTGGGCTTCTGGTCGCACTCCTTCTCCCAGTGCTCTCTTTACTCTGCATGTGGCAGTGTGCGAAGACTTTTTTACAGGAGGTTCCCATGTGCCCACCCAGCTGGGGAGGAGTGGGTGAACCTCTGAGCCAACTTTCTGTATCTTCCCTTACACACTAAAGTGCACTCCATTCACAAGGTGCACTGGTAAACTATGAAAACAGCCCCCAAACCTGCCATGACACGGACTGGCCTATTGGCCTGGCACTGGTAAGAGGCACATGGATGAAAGGGAAGACATGGGTGACAGGATCAACCTCATAGGCACTCCGTGCCTGCCACAGTTGTGCTGGCTTCAGATAAACTAACCCATGAATAATGCAATATATTTTACCTTGCTGCAATGAAACAGTCGTTTGCTGAGTCTCCCTTGCAGAGAAATGACTTGGAGCCACTAAGCTGTCAAGTAACATGCAATTGAAGAAGGGATTTGGGGGATTAGCACTAGCCAGATCAATACAGTCCTATTTAAACAGCATCTGAAGTTATTGTTTGATGGCACATAGAGCAAATTTGGGAAAATTATAGCCTGTTAGAGTTCGGGCCCCGTCTTCATCTCATTTTATGACATTTCCCCATGGTCTGGCCCTCTGCAGAAAAAATCATTATTCTGGGAGTTTGTTTGTGGTGCTTTTCTTACAGTATGAATTCACAAGACTGAAATTCATTCCCAGAGACTTTATGAATGTTGTGAGAGTTGATTACTTAGACTCACCTAGACAGAAAATTCAAAGAGGGTCCAAGTGTGTTATTTCCTGTCTTTTCTGATGTCACTTCTAAAAATTGCTGGAATAATTTTCTTACCAGACTGTAATCTTTATGTTTTCTTCCTTTCTGTTCTCCTTGTCTCTATAATTAGGTGTAATTCGGGAGGCAGAAGTTAAATAATATTTATTATAACAACTGTTAGTTGTTAACTTTTTTGGAGTTTTTACATGAAAAGCTATTTTATATTGGTTGAGAAATTACTTTCAAAGTCCTGCTATTTACTGGGATGTGTACTGGACATGTCACTTAGGGACATATTGAAAATATGCACCAATATCCAGAATATTGGTCCTGAAACTCCTGCTCCGTGCTTGGTGGGAGACAGTTATCACCAGTAAAGTAAATCCTCCTCCCGTGGCACATGCTGTGAGGTTACTCAATTTGTGCATGTGCAGTAAAACCTTCATTGCTGCGAAACATCCATGTGTGGGCATGTGCAGATAAAAGTAGCCAGCCAAAGGCATCTGAGATGCTGTAGCATGTCCTCTGGCACACCTCGCCATGAAAATCTACATGCCTGCCTGGTGGCCACAGATGCTGCAAGTTGCTCTGGTACTCTGCTGATGAGTGTTATACTGAGAATTTTGGGGATGGTCGAAATGAGCCCCATTTCCTTCTGATTGCACAAATGTGCTATTTCACAAATGACTCCTGCAAAATGACCCCATTTAAAAAAAATACTGGTTGATGAGCTGTCTGCTAAATGGCCCAAATAGCACCTCTGTATCCTGTCAAGCAGTTGACAACTTTGAAATACATCCCATGAAGGGTGGCAGAGCAGGCACCCTTGCTCCGTGTAAAAGAACATGGTCCTGAAGAAGTAGGTGGTTCCTCGTGCTAACCGGACTCCTAGGCATGGTTGCCTGTGTGCTATCCTCTTCAGAGTATCAAGTCCATGCATTGCTCCTTCTTGAAGTTTAAACGGTCACAAGGTGGTGGGATTGAAGTTGTGCCCCAAAATCTAAGTAAAATATCACTTTGTTCAGTCAAAATTAAAGAAAACTTGAAGAAAGAGAAACTGTGGCATTGTTCCCTTTTTTTCCAGAGAAGAAAGGCATTCTATTTTTTAGCACCAATTAGGCTGGAAAAGTGAGACCTACCTTCTTGGGGATGGTTAGGAAAGAACATATTTGCAATGTTTGTACACACAGAGGCTGTGGATCTCTCTGCCCTCAAGTTACAAAGCGTACAGCCTCACACTGGGCAGCTCGTTCAGAGAAGCTCATGTCTGAGCAATAGGATTTTCCAGGTCTTAGTTTTATGGCTACAGAAAGATTATCTTCTGATGGAAATACTATCTTCTGTTTATCACATTGTCTCCACCAGAGGGAGAAATTCACTGAACAGTAATGGTCCTTATTTATAGGGTTATATGAAATTGAGGCACTGTTCCTAAGAGTATTTTCTGCAATAAAAAAACCTAATAGATTTGGCGGGCAGTGTTTGCAAAGATTTAATTTCCAAAAAGCTCTCACATTTCCTCGTCTCTGCACGATTAAATTTTTTCATTTTTTCTCTGAAAAGTCAGATCCTTTCTTTACACAAAGCTGAGGAACTACTGAATTAACCAATGTCGACTCAGGATGGGTTGGCATTTTGCTACCACAGACATTTGTCTTGCCACTACAGAACTTCATCACAGCAATTCCATCACCTTTCCATGGAAATTGTCCCAGGACTTGGCATTCTGCCTGCTTGGATATTGCCTTGTGGTATTAAACAGTGACAGGGATGGAAGGAAATGGATGCTGTTTCTAACTGGAATTTGAAAGCATTAATTACTTCTGTTTCTCTACTGTGGCTGAAGGTTGTTACTGTCTCACAGAGAGTGTGGAATTTTGAATAGGTTGTTTCTCTCCACTGCCTGCTTAATGCTTGTCTTTAAATAATCAGTGCCCTTTTTAGAATTCAACCACTTTGCCTTTAGATAGTAAACAAACGACTTCTGCTCTGGGCATGTTGGTCTGCATTTCCAAGACACACCAATAATAAACTCTACATATATTCTTCTGTCAAAGATATTAAATGATGGAAGACATCTGCACAAAAATAAGCAAGTGAGAGATGAATGCTTAGAAAGTGAAAAGGCCATCTCTGAGGGAAGAAGGCTCAGAATATTATTTTTTAGCAATGATGGATCAGCATCTTTAGTCCTTAAGCTCCACTTTCTTGGTGTCATAATATATCATAATACATAAATAGTTAGTTCTAATCCCCTTGGGTTTATAGCATGTTTACACACACACACACATATGTCAGGCAAGGCTAATGGGAGATGGATATCAATGTTAGTATAGCAAATGGACTTAATACACTTTGTATGGCAGGTGTTATTTGATTCCTAGCAACACCTGAGACAGAGAGGCTGTGCAAATGTCAAGCACACATCCAACAGAAGGTAACATAGGAATAGATAACTTCAGAGTAGTGAGACACTTCACTGCTGCAGGTTTCAGCAGCTGGAACTCTGTCACAGGACTGCAGCAGTACAGCAACACAGGCGAAACCCAGCCATCCCCATCTCCCTGCAGTGCAGGAAGAGCTTTCCAACATTTCCTCCCTGTCCTGACATGGTGCTGGACATCCTGCATGGAGACGTGGAAGTGTGGACACAAGTTATGTTGGTAGGATCTTAGATTTCTAGTTTGGTCTATAGAATGAAAGAATAGCAGCAAAGGGAAACCAAGACATGAACAAGGAAAAGAGAGGTAGTAGGTTCACTTAGGGAGATGCTAGAGGTGCATAGCAGATGCACAGAAGGGTGGAAGGAATATGGAATGACATTCTTTTTTCAGACATGACTCCATTAAGAAGACAGTTTTCTGCGATATTTCTGGTTACCTTTGGCTAGGGAAAAACCCGATTACCATCCTCTTCAACACACACACACAAAAGCATGAGTGCCTTTTGCTCTATATCACAACTTTCACAGCAGATTAATACTGCTTGGTTCAAATACTGTAAAACTGAGATTTTAATCTTTGCTCCTATTTGCCTCTTCCTCTTCTATCAGAAGTTTCTGACTTCTGATGCTTTGGTTTAGGTAATTTAGCCAGGACTTTTTTCAAATTATTATCTCTGAGGTCTTCTTCCACCATTCATTTTCCCATCCTTGCATGGTTATTGGTCCTAAGTGCATCTCTGTAACAGAACATTTATTGATATTCTGTGCAGCACTCTTCATTCTGGTTAGTCTTCCTCTCTCTTTTGTATGCACAGTCCTGTGGCTGACATTATAAGGATGCAGTTAAGTAATTTGTGATTTTTCCTAAATGCAGTCCTGTTTGGTTTTAGTTTTTGTCATTTTTGCTATAATAAGGAAGTAAATAGATTCATTAAAACAAGGTACTTGTCAATGAGTTCAGAGGAAAAGCAGGAGTAATCAGCTCCTGAACAGAGTCAGAGGCAAAACCAAGTCAGAGTCATATCTGCAGAAGTTTGGTTATTTATCACTTTCATTTTGCTGGGCTTCTCTTGCTAGACTTCTCTTTTTCCTTTGAGAAATCTGCATCCTGAACTATACATAGAAAAGATCTGGTCCAAAGAAGGTCTTAAATATGATCCTGACTTTGATGTAAGCATATTGAAACATGTGCAAGTATATTTTCATGAATTGGACTTTTGTTTTCCTGATGCATTCGAGCTGTGATGACGATTGTTTTTAAAAATGGGAGCAGCTGTGCTGAAAAGTATGTAGATACCAGATATTAATACAATATTTCATTGCTTGAACTAAATTTCCAAGTAAAATTACTGGAACATATTTCTAAATATGCAAAAAAATTTAAAAAAAAAATGCATGTAACATTTTGGTTTGTTTGTGTGTAATTCAGGTGCAAATTAGATGACACTGCTTTTTTATTTGCTTTAAACTGCCTAACTTTAGCTTTGCAAAAATGCTTACATTTTCCCTTTTCAAGCTGCAATGGTTTCATTGCTGAAGGTATATTTCTGAACTATCACACTCTATCAACAAAATTAGGAAATAATTTTTATCCATAGCTCAGTTAGTAATTTCAAAATTATTCTAAACAATCCCATTTTTGTCATTATGTAATCACATGTGGTTCTTAAAAGTTCCTCTTTGTACTTTAGGGCATTTTCAGCCTACAAGGGAAACAAATAACAATCTAGGGAGGCAAAGAGGCAGCTGGGAACCATAAATGTTGCATTCTTATAGAAGTTGAATTACTGACCCATTTTCCCAGCCCTAGGCAAGTCACAGAAGTTTTTACATTACATTTGTTGTTATTAATGGCCTTTGTCATGTAAGTGAGAAGAAAGGAGGAAAAAATATTTTTACTTGTTCTTTGGAAAAATTTCAAAGCTCTCTCCGTTTTCTGCATTTGCTCGTGCTTGGTGGGTGTGTATCCTCACCAGAATTTCACTGAATCTTAGCAACCTTCTGAAATAAATTTCAGATCTTAAGAAATGCCTCCTCTACCACATTAATACTTTAAGGCCAGTTTCTAGTTAAAACAAAGACTATATGAATGTTACCTTGGGAAAACTCTGAGCATATGTGAGTACTAGCCTACAGGTAGGAGCTCACTCAGCATGATGGTGAATCCCAGTCAGGCTCAATCCTCCGCTCTGACAGCTCCAGATCAGACATCTGTATCTGTTCACCACAGAAAGAGTTTAAGCACCGGGCTTTTAGCTACTTTGGAATTAATTGAACAAATGTGTAGGAATGGAGAGTTGAACCTGATATCGCACATGATGGGGTAATACCCAAAGCACTGGGCTATCGGCTTTTCTTGGAAAAGAACAAAGTCCTTCGGCGTGCTTCTGAGAAACCCACCCTGAACCACAGAAATGCTTGCCTGTTCAGTATTTAAAATGAGTGCATTCACGTCAAAGGTTTTGAGTGCAACAGCTTGACATTTTCTTATAACGGTTCTCTTTCTACTGGAAAAAAATTACCAGTTGAATAAATTCTGTAATTAGGTCTAATGCATTCCGCATCCCTTCCCCTCGCTGCTTTGGGTTCCTACGCTACACTGTCCCCAGTTGTTACCTGTGCAAGACTGCAAAATTATTCCAAAATCTTCAGCCACTATCCCACTGAGTTGGAAAATTCCATTAAGGGGGAAAGGATTTGTATTTACCTGCCTTCAAGCACCATAAGGGAGTATTGCTTTTTTTTTCCTGCACTAAATACATTTAAGACTGCAATCTTAAGCAGTAGATATTGTGAGCTCTGCAAAAACTGTGCTTAAAATGCTATTCCCAAAATCCCTAGAATTGATTAGTTGTATTCGGTGAAAGTCGGGCAGATACATCCCCAGAAAACATCACATGTCTTCTCACATACTTAAAAATGCAATGAAAATGCAAATGGAGAATAGGAGGCATTGATTTGCTTTCAAACCACAACAATACTTTGACCTTTTTAGAGTAATACAAAATCCTTAAAAACAAGTGTCAGGCTATCTATATATTTATTTTTTAATCGATTTAAAGACTTTTTATGTTTAGAACTAGGGTAAACCACATGAAAAGGAAAACTTTCCATATATAGTTTCATAGCTACCCTTTGTATTATCTACATACACACATATAAGTGCACACATACAGAAGTCCAGAATGTCCTTAATTTATGCTAACAGTTTAACAGGTTATCTCTGAATTGAGCCCTGCTTTTCCTGCCCTCTCTTCTGTGTATAAGTGAGGTCTTGCCTCACAGCTTGTCTGTTTTGTATGAAAATGAAGTGTCTGATGATGAGTCCCTTAAAAGCTTGTCTGCTCTGTATATAAATGCAAGGTTGCCTACCTAAAATCTCCTGATCCTATTTTGTGAAGGTGACTGTTGAACTTTTCAGACGTCAGATATGCACGTAACCTATCTGAAAAAAAGAAAATTGATAGTTATTAAAGTTTGTCAGAACTCTGGGTTCACTGGAAACATTAATGCTTGAAGACTCATTTTCTTTCTGAATTAGGAGGAATATCTGTAATCCTGAAATCTTTTGCTCAGTGAAAAATGTCCAAAATTCCAATAGTTTTTATAAAACAATATCATTTTGTATATATTGAAAAAATTATTCCAAGTTAACACAGTGCCATTGAAAACAGCTATTCCCTGGGTAATATTTTCAGTGCTGGTCTTGTCTTCTTGATTAAATCAGAAACGCTCTGAAAGACTTAGCGTTACTTTTTTCCTGTTCAATCTCTACTCAGTAGTAACTGTACTTAAAACTTATTTTAAAAGGTTAGAAAATATGTAAATGTCATGCTATGTCTGGCTGTATTTCACACTGTAACTTGACATGTTCTTAACAAAGCCTAGTGAGTAATATTTATGACCTGAAAATTATTTTTTTAAATATTAAAACCTTTATTTTGACATTGCCAAAGCAGATCACATTTCGCTTTCAGAAGTTTTCTGGAGGGGAGTAATTTCATTAAAATCAGTAGCATCTCATGAGGGACAAAATCCTCTGGTTTTCATCAGAACATTATTTCCCAAAAGAAAGCTGTTTTAGCCACAGGCTTATAACTAGAGGTGATTCCTACCAAGAATTTAATTATTTTAACTTCTATACAGGCATTTGTAAGCTTACGATGGAGTCACAAATGTCTAGACCAACTAGTTCACCATGAATTGTCAAAGGAGAAGATCAGGAGCAGACAGAGTTTCCATGCTGCCAGGAAGGTTTTGCAAGAGAATGGCAGAGGAAGACAAAGCAGGTAGAAGCAAATGTCTTCATTGCATTGAAAAATGATTAAATATCACCAGTGTTTGATCCCATGCTGCTCAAGATTCACACAGACATGCAGCAACCCATAGCAACGTGCTCACTAACAATTTGAACTTGAATTCACTGAGGTGTGGGGTTGATGCTATCCACCATAAAGGGGCACTGCCCAGTCAACTCTCAATTCTAGTCCCACTGAAACTAGAAATGGAAACAGCTCTGATGGGCTGCAGCACAGGCTCCATACCTGGGGACCCCTCTTCATCAAGAGTGGGAAAGGGAAATGGGTCTTTACTGCTCTTTGGTGACACTGCAGGTTCATTTGGCCGAGCTGCTTTCAGGTGGTTTTGTGGCTATCTTGAGTGTTCCAGTATAGATTAAAGCACATCTGAACTCAGCAGCAAATCTTTGAAATTAAAGCGGAAAAGTAGAAACAACTTTTTTGCCCAGCTAACTGGGTAAACAGCTGTTCACCAGAATTAACATATGTACTGTTAGAAAATAATGTGGTTTCAAAAGTGCATTCAGCTGTTTGGTTCTTCAGATTTTTCATTCTGCTCTTCAGGAGGTTCTTTCACGTGCTTCCATGATACTTAGCCCTTTGTGCTCCAATTTGGTGTGATGCACATACTTTAGCATACTCCACATAATACCTCTTTGCACTATTCAGATGAGCTTTTTTGACTAAAGGCTATTTAATTTTATGGTCTTTTGGGCCCAGTTTTCATCTTACAGTTGACTTCAGATCTCAGAAGCCTAGCTGCAACAGAACAATACATTAGGTTCTTTTCTACAACAGCATGGCTGTTGCATGAAAGTACATATTTTCCTATTTTCACCATTTTCTTTAATGTGAAGATACAATAAGAGAACACCTCCTGTGGCCTGTATTTTAAAGATGCTGAAAGCAGTTAGAAAAAGCACCCTCTTCACTATAGGTATGTATAAGGTCTGAAGAAAAAGCCTTCAGGTTAACATACAAAATCTGGTAGTGATCTAAAAATTTTCAAAATAGCATACAGCAGATTCAAATGGGCTTTAAAGTACTCCAAGGCTCTTGACATTATTGTAATTGTTGTTGGAGAAAGACATGATGTCTCTCAAAGCAGAATCTACATCACGCTCCCAAAAGGATGGAAGAGAAGACAACATTTCCTTTGGAAACAGACAAAAATGCCTCATGTTCTTCCTCCACTGGGTCGCTCGTATAGCACAGGGCCAAATGCTAAAAAGCATTTTTTTGTAGAACTTTATACTTCCTCTGTATCTCTCTGGGAGAGAGAGACAATCTTGCTTTGAAGGGCTGGGCTATTCATGTCTATAAAGCACTTGAAAATCTCATGGGAAATTTTATAGCAAGGCAAGGGTAGAAGTGCTCAGGAAGATGAGCTTTTTCCCCACTGAGCACAGACTTTTTAACACTGTGAAGCACCATCTGCATTGCATTGTAAAATACTTCTGAAAGAATCACTGGCAAAATGCATAGGCTCTGATTCTCACATCTTGAAGGCAAAATCATGGCCTGTACACTTCATCTGAAAAGTACCTATTTAGCACAGAGACAGTGTGAGCTGCTCACTCACCATAGGAAGTCTCATTTAGGTCTGTGAATAAATGTTTCTCAAAGGGGACCAGAGATGTGCAGGTTACTGCCCTGCATTCTGGTGTGAACCTTTTTCCACCCTGCCAGTAAGGGTGGATCATCTTCTTTTCTATCTGACTATTAGGTATCATTTAATTCTTGTACCTTCACAAATATGAGCAAAATGTCTGTTTTTCCATTAACTTGGAGGCAAATACAGATCTGTCAGCCTGACTGATCATCTTCACTGTTCTAGGGACCCAATAAAACTATTAGGAAATATGAGAGATGCACAAAGTACTACCTGCCATGTCTTCCCTTTCAACTGTGTTTTGTGTTAAATCACTTGCATGTCAGATCCGAGACTTTGATTCAAATGGGTGTTGTGTAAGACCATGCATTTCAAAATATGGTGATTGTCAACCAAAAAGAGAAAGCATAGCATCTTTTGGTGAAATGAAGGACCACTACAGTGATGCTGGAGGATTCTGCAGCTGTGGGACACCCCGAAGTTTTAGAAAACTTACTGATCAATGCTATGGTGATGCAAGGGCAGACAACAAGGCTTAGAGTGAGGAGCCTGGAAACCTTTGGTTCTAACTCTGGAACTCTTTTGTGCTTTGAGAAAAAGTCCTGAATGTTTTCTATAGGCCATTTATTAGTGTTAGCAGACTATCCAGTACCAACTCATCATGCCTTATATCCTTCAGGAAAATGGCAAGGTAGATATTTAAGTAGGACATTCTCAGTGCTGGGAAATTATCTGTTATAGTATTTCTCTTCCGTTACTGGTAACATAAGGCTAGGAACCAAGGCTCTGAACAGCCTTTAAGATTTGAAATCTCACGAGTACCAGAGAGACTTGAGCTCCCAGACACCTCATAAATCTGGACCGAGGATACTGTTTCCTTTCTCTTTGGGGATGACTGAATCATTTCAAACAGCAGAAGAGAGAATAATGAATAACAATGTGGGACTAATCGGGTTTATACACAGTGTTATCTTGGAAATAGTAATGCTAAAGAGTAATTCCTCAAATTCTAGTAACAGCTTCCATGCAGAGGAATGCTGGGAAGGGCATACAAGTGCATACTAAAGTAAAGCTGGATGGGGAGCATGTCTGTTGAAAAGGACCTGAGGGTGTTGGTACAAGTCTGAGCATGAGCCAGCTGTGTGTCTGGCAGCAGCAGCAGGCTGTGTTAATAGCAACATCGCCAGCAGACAGACAGAGGTGGTTATCCCCCTCAGATCAGCACTCATTAACCCATATCTAGAATACTGCAGCCCATTCTGGTTCCCCCAGTGTAAGAATGACACTGCAGCAAGTTTAGGAGAGGTCACCGAGATGTTTGAGGCAGGAGCGCTTGCTCTTGAAGAGATGCTGAGAACTGTTCTGGTTTCACCTGGGAACGAGGAGGCTTCAAGGGGCCTCACAGCAGCCTCTGCAGCACCTAGGGGAGATCACCCCATGGTCCACCCTACGGTCTGACTGCAGCAGACCCTGATCTAAGCAGGAGTTTGACAAAAGACCTCCAGAGGTCCCTTCCAGACTGCATTAGCCTATGATCTTGTGATCCTGTTTCTGTACAGATTACTTGCTGCTACTTTATTTTTCTGTCTCCCTTCCTCATCTCGGTCTTTACCTTTATGTATGTTTTTCATCTGGTGTATTCTGTTCATTGCCCTGTCTGAAGTTCATTTTGTCCTTTTTCACTTCCAATCCCCAGTGTTTGTTTATCTTCCTAACAGTTTATTGTTTCAAGGTTGTGAGGTCTTCTCCTCCTCCATTTGATTTCATCCTTTGTCCTGCCAGCCATCATTAAGATTTTCTTGTTTCAAGAAGCATTAATCTCTAGCCAGTGATCTTTAAAGAGAATTGAAAAATAAAGCATCAGACTTTTTAGTTCTGTTTTCCTTACCTAACCTGTTTCTGAAGCCATTTCAGAGTTATTATTACTACCCATTTAAGTACAGCTTGCTGTATTGAGAGAATAACTTGACTCAGATTTGACTAATTTCTCTCTGATGCAGATACTTGTTTTATTAAAGCTATTGTAGAATACGTTCAGATGTTCGTCGATACAAGATATGTTTAGCATTTAGTACAAAGAGAGCAAATCAATGGAGTTCTGGGTCAGCTCAGATCTAATTGTGGATCACATTATCTGTGAGCAGGTAATGAAGGTGTCTTGGCTAGGCAAAATATCTATCAGTCTGGATGCTGAACTGGCCTCCCAGTAAAGAGAAGTGGACTAAGCCAAATTTGTACAGCCACTGTACAATTAGCACTGAGGAAGAATAAAGAAAGATGCATTGCAGCAGCTGTGGCCTCAGTGCCCATGGTATAATGAAATGTCCAAATAGCATTTTTTGGTATCTGAAATGAAGAAGGCACAACCTTCATTCCCTTGTCTGTTTGCAGGGGTCTGTGTGAAAAGCTCCTGAGCCTCACACTCACCTTCAGTTTCAGCAAGGAGAATAAGGCTCCCAAACTGGCAGACTGATCTGTCCTGGTGGAGAGGAACTGACCTAGTAAAGCCACTGAATCCAGAGTGACCGGGTCACAGGGGTGCTCAGGCCACCTAACCCCACACCCCAGTCCTGCATAGGAGAGCTGGTCTCATTGTGCAGGGACTCTTACTTGCTCTGCTCCTCAAGTTTGGAGGGCATGGATGGGTTATTTTACCTTATTTTGCAGTGCTGCCTGAGATCATCTCACTAATGAGTGGGATGTAAAGCACAAAAATGCTTTTCACATGTACACTACAATCTGAAACAAGGTTTTTAATAAGTTAACACAGTTTATTTCGCATGCCTAAGGCCTATTAGGTTATTTGAAAACTGGTAAATTATCCCTCTGGAATGCATCTTTTTCATCACTGTTATGTCTAGAGTTTTCTTTCTCTCTAACCTTGTAGAAGGAGACATTCAAATGAATAGTACCATCCCTTGCTGCATTTAACTAAACCAAGCTATGACTCCTGGGGATAGTCTAATGGGGAAAAGAGCAGGAAGAGAACATCGTCTGCCAGCATATTAATGTTCCAAATTATGCACATCCTTCTTCATAACGATGGTTTCATTAATTCCAAGTCAAATAATATTGATTCTCAATGTGACAAAAAGACAGGTGATCACTGTAATCCAACTTACAAAGCAATCTGAACAGCAGCGGAGGCAGGAGAGAACAGAAACTCTTGACAAGTGTTTTTGCCAAAGAATCACCCTTACGAGCAGAAGAATTATGCTTTCACTAGAGCCAACAAAATTGAAACACACAGAGATAATTTAAACAAGCCTTTTCTGAAATAACAAGAGGAAAAAATGCTGTCTAATTTCAAGTTTCTTAAATTGCATTATTATTATTATTATTATTATTATTATTATGTAAGTAGCTCTGAACAAACTGTTTCATAGAGTATAAACTAACACATCCCTGCATTTCTGGGGAAAGAGTGTATATAGTTTTTCAATAGGAGAAAAATTTTTCAAATTAACTTTATTATTCTTACAGCAAGGCTACCTCCACACCAACTCTTAAAGAAAGAAGTGTTAAGAAAGGGGATGCTCTTAACATTTCTCTTACTGTTAGCTTTATCTATGATATGTGCTATGTAAATTCCATGTGTCCCATTTATCATTTTCATTGTCAGATTCAGTTCTCCTATAAAAAATTATGATTCTACCACCTCCAATAATACAATGTGTCACTGCCCTTCTTGGAATTTGTTAAGACTTGTCACTGTGATCCCCTCTGTCTCATCAGTGCATATGTCTAATACATATACAGGCACTACGCAGGCTATGATATGGATGGATTTTTTTACGGTGCAGAGAAACCCTTACCCAGATCCCAGGATATGGAACAGAAGCCAAATGGATGTGAATTGAAAATGAATATTGATGAGTCATATCAGGGGAAGTAGTTAAGTTTCTTTTGGGTCAGACAATTAAGTGAGCCGAGCTCTCCCAAGGAACATATACACAAGGAGAGGAAGGAACTGCAGTGGAGTATCAATACTGTAATAAGATGCAGAAAGCCATAGAGAGATGCTGAATGATCTGATTCTTTCTGCATAAATTTGAGTCTTGTGGTACCAGATCCCTCCTGATTCAGAGAATCTGACTCATTCTGTACCATTCTTGTGACTTCAATACATTTTCTGCCATGACAAACCTTTCATCTTCCCCTATGTAAATCCAAGTCACTTTGTCACAATGGACACATTCAGTATGACAAGATTTCCTGTATCAGAGGGTTTTTTCAGCTCTTTCTGCTGCTTCCCTGCATGTCAAGCCTGAACTACACCCTTACTTGTCACCCACTGCCTCTTCAAAGCATGAGCACGCACACAAACAAACATCACACAAAACAGTTACTAAAAAGGAAGAACATAATTCCAGCTAATTTCTGGAATCAACACTAACAAAGCAACCCATTGCTGAAAGCCATGTCAACTGGTACACCCACCCTGATAAACAAGAGAGGACTAGGGAGTGATTTTTAGCACTGAACTGTCCTCATTCTCGACTTGGCTGGCACTCTGGCCTTCTTCTCAGCTACCCCAACAGCTTCTCAGCGGTGAAGCCTGCACATGGCTCCCTCTAAAGACTGGTCCTGATGGGAGAAGGATGGATAAGATTGCACAAAATTGGGGTCTAAATTCATCTCAGCTATTTAACAACCTTGCTGTTAAACCTTATTACCCACTTTCCCTCTGCAGATGATAAGAAAAATTAAGATCCTCCATTTCATATCTCTTACCTTATGCTGTGCTTGAGGACAAATCCCCTTCTGGAGGTTTCTCTTTCTGTTATTGACTAATGTAGGAGCCTGAAAAATCTGTGTAGACTCATTTGCTGGTTTTAATCACTAAAGTTAGGCAAAATGAGTTCCAATCTTGAAGTGGCCTCTGTCTGCACTGTCTGTGTAGGTTGCCAGCTGTTCCAAGCAGTGAGGTGTCCTCCTTGGTATTTTGTACCGTAGTCATAAAATCCACTTCTTGTATGTGTTGATTGCTATCCTGGGGACTTCAGATATTATGCACAGCCATGGAAAAGCTGTCTGCAAAAAGCCTAGATAATTGCAAAATGACTTAAAATAAGGCATGGAAAGGCTACTGCAGATCCAGCTTTTATTATAGCGCAGCTCACTCCTCCAGCCTGGAGGGAGAGAAAATACACAAAATGTATCTATGCATTTGATGGCATCTTTAATGTTATACTGAACATACTTAGAAAAACAAGGACTCACATTCTAGC
The DNA here is from genome assembly GCF_965140245.1 of Athene noctua. Lineage (NCBI taxonomy): Eukaryota > Metazoa > Chordata > Aves > Strigiformes > Strigidae > Athene > Athene noctua. The sequence goes on from NC_134048.1 coordinate 17,293,196, forward strand.
TACTGTAGTGAATCAAACAAACCTTTCAAAGGAAAAAAAAAAAAAAAGGCAAATCCATGATCTATAACTATAGCTCAGTAATTTATAAGGAATGAGGGTATATTTTTCTACCAATGTGTTAACATATTCAGTGTAGTATGGCCAAATATTTCTGCTTACCAGCTCTGTGCCCACTTATTTGCATCCTCTTCTTTGCATCCCTATGGAACAGAGATACTTGGTACTGACAAGTTCTCAAAGGATTAGAACAGTGAGTTTGAACCTGCAATTCAAAAAGCAGTATGGCTCCATGGCCAGCTCTGGAAGGCTCCATGAAAGGAGTAAGGAAAGCAGACTCAAACAGGCTGGATAGCAGTCCCCTCACACAGAATTTCAAAAGGATTTTACACCTACCTTCAGCATGTATAAATTGGAGAGAGGGTGAAACCACTGAAACAACAGAAAATGATGGCTGCAAATGGAAATTAGAAATCAGAAATTAAAGGGCAGGTTGCAATTGTTGAAGATAAAAATTAGTGCACGTTTGCCAAAAATTATGGCAAACCTAATACTTCTTCCAGCCCTTCCAAAGAAGTAGGTTATCTTTCTAAAATTATGTGTACAGTAAGCATTACAGCACTTTCTTGCAAACACTGAGCAACATGCCATGCAGGGTTGCTCAGAGATGTCAGCTCCAGTCCCGGATGCCACGTGGACATACCAGGGTAGTATTGTTTCTCAGCTAATCAACAGAATGAGTTAGCGTGGCACACCATGGCATTAGCACAGCTATGTTACTTCCAGTTCCGCAGAAAGACCATATGAAGCTGGATGAGAAACGTCCTTGTCTCACCACATAGATACAAATATCCTTAAAAGCTTGTTTTGCATGAATAAAATTCTACACTCTGAGAAGAGCAAGTATTCAGAGCAGACCATCATAATGGCCCATAGTTATTCAAAGTACATCCCTCTGTAAGCATGACCAGTGGAGGATTACTCTGGATTACATCCACTGTTCCGTCTCTTGATGAATGTGTCCAATTTTCCCTAAAATATAAATTATTCACCATTTATGGACATATAGTCGCTAATGGGTGTCCTTACAAGGGCCTTAGGAAACATGAAGGCACTTGAATTTACCTCTTTTCAAATGTACACTTTGCTGCTTTCAGTGGAACACAGGAATGTGCTGTAGCACATTATGTTGGCTAAGGGAGAGATTCCACAATGGAAGTGTGCTACAAGACATAACCACTAGCATAAGGCATAGTCAGTGCCTAAGGAGATAATGCCACACTCTGACTAGTAGTGACACTTAGTGTGCCAAAAATCCTTGTCTGAGTTAATTTTGCCATATAATACACTACAGTAACACACATTACATAGTGTATATTAATGTAAATATTACATTATTTACATTACTATTAGATAAAACTGCACAATTCTAAGGCCAGCATGCAGGACACCATCTCTCTTTGAGTGTATTACAGCAAGCACCAATGAAGTGTGCTTTATAATGAAAAATACCAAAAGCTTTAATATTACTTTTAAAAGGAACATCTGTTTTTATTTTCTGTCTCAGTTGAAAAAATAAAATCTTTCCAGTCATATAGAGCTAGAGCTAGTCTTTGGTTAGATACACTCTCCTATCGTTACTGAGACAGGTATGATAAAGAACACCGAATAAAGGTTTTAGAAATGAAATGAAATATATTTTCCACTCTCCTTGTCCTCTCCATCTGCCACTTAATCGTGGTCATAGCGACATGGTTCCAGGAGTGACCTGCTAGATAAATAGACCAGTTTTTCTTCTGTGATTCTATTCTTACAGTTTGTCAGCACCTGAGCCCAGCAGGATCAGAAAGGATGGAGGAGGGAGAAAAGTGGAAGTGGACACAGGTGGGCCTGGCACATCCACGCTTTCAAGTGACCTGATGTGTTTCTACAGCTTTCCTCTCACTCATAGAGATTGTGATGGATAGGGCTGCCCTGTTGGCTTTTTGGTAAATAACTCAATCCCTTTTGGTTAACTTTTCTGTAAGATTGAGTTCAAGCTGAGCAGACCTCACATTTCTTTTTCAGTTTCTTTGCAGAGGTTAATGTGTGAGAAGAAAAATGCAGACCAATTTGGTAGCTACTTCAGAAGTGTTTACTCACCTCAGTTATGATGCAGCATAGAGAGTAGTGGGACTTACTGGAGAGCAAAGAAATGTAAAGAAATGAAATACTGTTGAGAGGTTAAAGAGAATAAACCCCCTGAAAGATAAGCAGAGGTAAAGTAAGTGTTTAGTCCTGCACAGATTCTCAAATACCTGTCTCCTACTGTGCTCTGAAACAGTCGATCCTGTCTTGAGCAGGCACCCAACTGATGATTCCTCTGTTCCCACTTCTTAGACCAACAGTAGATCAAAATCAAATTCACTTTCTCTCAGCATTGTTAAAATGAAAGGGATCTCTTTAAGATGAGTCCTTAAAGAAGGAAGAAATAGGTCAAAAGAGCACGCCTGTATCTCACCAATCCAATAAAACCTCCATCTGCTGACTGAAATACCTCTGTGTGATGCTAAAATAAATGAGTAGGGTCTTTCTGATGGAGCATTCATGTGTGAGAAAACTCCAGCAGGTCCAAAAGTCATCACAAAAGATATGCTTCTGTCTTTTAGTATAATTGTTGTGGTACCTTCCATGACTCCAACATTTTAAATTAAGAGTAATCCTCAGGCTCCACACATTGAATATGCCTCTGTGGGACCAAACCTTGGTTTTTTACCTCTTGCTGTTATTTTTGGAGGCAGTCTGTGCTTATTACAGGTTTGGGTTTTTTTTTTTTTTGCAAGGTTATTGGACCACTACTAAACCAGAAGAAGTTAAAGAGGGAAGAAATAAAGACAACAGGTTTTAAGACAGCCTCAATTCTTAAGTCAGAAAACAAGTTTTGTGTGGAATCAGTTTACTGTCTAGCCACTTATGGTGGAGTAGTTGCAACTTCCTTGGAAAACTTGCTTTTGTCATGATTTTGGAGGACGTGACAGCCAGAAGAGCTGTTCTTTGTCTCCTGGATGTTTAAAAATATGCAGTCTTGGGTTAGTAGCCAGGAAGACTCAGCTAAAGGGTCAAACAGAAAAAAGAAGGTGTTTTTTCCCACACAGATAGTAGACCCAAGGCAGTCCTTGCCAAAGGATGTTAGGGATGTAAACTGTCTACACAGCTTCAAGGAGAGGAACTGGGCAGGTACTCAAAAGTGAGAACTAGCGAGAGGTACTAGGCAGACAAATCGCACATCATGCTGACAAAATCCCCTAAACTAGCACTCAGCCTTTGCACCTCTTTGATTCCAAAAAGCCAAACTTTCTCTGAATCTCAGAAGATGACACCCATACACTTTAAAGCTTTTTTGTTTTAGAGAAATTCAGTAAGGAATCAAGCTTTTATAAGGAGGTAAATGATCTATTTTGACACAGCCATCATCTTTGCAGGATACATTTTTTTTTGTCTCAGAAAGTGTGTTTGCAGAATGATTGTCATTCAGGAAGAAATAAGAGTTTATAAAAAAAAAATCATGTAAATTTAATCCCTGAGGCAATAAAAATGTCTTTGGAATAATACAATCCTAAGAAAGATTCCCAATACAAGGCTATCTAAGAATATAGGTTCAGATTCCACCATACTAGGAAAGTGGGAAAATATTTTGTAATCAATAAGAAGAGCAATTAAAATCCTATGTCAGATTTCAGGAGAAAAAAAAAATATATATATACTGTTTTAAAGAAGGTAGAAACATTGTAGTAGTCTGATTCCACATGAATGACTACAAAACCACATTGGCTTTCTATGGGTCAAACTCTGTTTCTAAGTACTTGCTGCCATAGACAACAGAAAATAAAAATCAGCAGAGATCTGAAAAATAAAATCACGCCAGATTTTTTTTTGTTTGTGTCTCATAACGATGTAGCATCAATTTAATTTTGTAAAAGCTTTTTGGACTGAGTTTTCAGGGGCTTTTTGTCTGGTTTCTCACCCTCTGACAGATACAAACATCTTGTAGGGTGTCTCACATCCTGTATTTCAGATTCCCAGCTCTCTAAATCTCACATTTCTGTTTCTGTAAATGCATCTGCTACAGGAGCTGATACAAGTAGCAGGAACCTCTTCCCTTACTCTATAATCTAATGCACTTAGCAAGCCAATGAATATGTGTGAAAGGAGGGGCTTTCTGGCTAAGGGACTCCTTGCAGGAGAACAGCTGTTACAACAGCAAAACCATAACCGAAGCCAGGCAAACACACTCACTCACATCTCTCAGTGGCTTTGAGCATCTAGGTCTGGCAAGACAGGACCCCTCCTCCCTTCCTCTCTCTGCAAAAAGTGAGCAAACTAGCACAGAGAATCTTAAAGAAGACCTGATCTCAGCTGTGAAACGTTTCAGAAGATCCAGTAATGGCCTGGATCAGCAGTAATATCTCCTGGTTTAATCACTTTGCTCTACATGAAGAACATTTTAGGAGGTACTTAAACAGCACTGAGGATTACTTAGCCTTCCTGTGTGGGCCCAGACGGAGCCATCTGTTCTTGCCTATGGCTTTAGTGTACACCCTGATCTTTGTTGTTGGGGTGGTAGGTAACTTCTTAGTTTGCCTGGTAATCCTCAAGCACCGGAACATGAAGACCCCAACCAATTACTATCTCTTCAGTCTTGCTGTCTCAGACCTCCTCGTGCTGCTTTTTGGGATGCCACTTGAAGTCTACGAGATGTGGAGCAACTACCCCTTCTTGTTTGGGCCCGTTGGCTGCTATCTGAAGACAGCACTCTTTGAGACGGTGTGTTTTGCCTCCATCCTCAGCGTGACCACGGTCAGCGTGGAGAGATACATTGCCATCCTCCATCCTTTCCGTGCCAAGCTGGAGAGGACTCGCAGGCGTGCCCTGAGGACCATCGTGGTGCTCTGGGTCTTCTCTGTCCTTTTCGCCCTCCCCAACACGGGCACCCATGGCATCATGCTGCAGTATTTCCCCAATGGCACCCTGGTCCCTGGCTCTGCTACCTGCACTGTAGTCATGCCCATGTGGATCTACAACTGTATTGTCCAGATTACTTCTTTTCTCTTCTATGTGCTGCCCATGGGGGTAATAAGTGTGCTGTACTATCTGATGGGGCTAAGAGTAAGTCCTACTCCGGGTGTGCTCAGTGTGTCCTTAGCTCATTCTTGTGTGTTTGTGTCTGTATATGTCTTTTAAGTGATCGCACCTTTTTTCTTGCCCATCTGTTTTCCCCCCAAAAAGCAAAAGTATTTCAAACCTCTGAAAACTGTGGATCCAACTTCTTCTTTGGTGTAATCCCATTCTGAAATCAATATAGCTATGTTGAGGAATAATTTACCCCAATCTTTTTTTAAAACCCTACCATCACTGCTGCTCACATTTGAATGTTACTTAAACACCAAGACTGCATATTGATTTCAGCCTCTCAGAGATTCTCACTTTTGCAGTAGGGACCAGAAGGAAATAGAACAAAAGGAAAATGTGAAAAGAATAAAAAGGAGCAGGCTAGTGATTGGATCTTGTATATTATTTGTTTTCCCTCTACTTGTGACTGTGGAGTTTCCATTGTATTACTTTATTTTTCTCCTTCCCTGGAGATGGTGATAATATTCAGTTGTTAAAACTCACCAAGCTGTCATAAACTGAAATGCTACCTTATTGTTGCAGCTAGCAAATTCAGAAATCATTTCTTTATATAGCGATGGCATCGTTTCACCATTGATTAAAGCTACCTTAGAGCTCATATTCATTCTCTCTTCTGAAAATAGACTAGTTTTACCAAGTATTCATTATTTAAATACATGGATGAAACAAGTATTATAAAACTGTGTAGCACAACACTAAAATACACTGCTAATCATAGCGAGTCGATGACTTTTTTGTTCTCTTACATTACATATATTTTGAAAATATAAATCCTATCTCATTTCACCGAACATAACTTAAAGTTTAAAAAGCTGTCTGATCATATAGCAGGAAAGGGATGCAATATGCTACTAGAGATGAGTGAATTTACCGAATAACGTGCAAGAATTTCAACAAAATCTCTGCTGGTGTGTTTATCATTTTGTTGTGCTGGCTGACATTTACTGTTATCTGAAACTACAGAGAAGCAGTTTTTCCTTAACCAGGAAAATACACGAGGATGAAGTGCCAGAAATCCATAGCACACAGCAGATCTTTGAAGCAATGAATAGGTTAAATTATCCCCACTGCCCAGTGGCTGTTGTGGGGTCTTTACATAGTTTCATTGAAAATTTTGCAAAATAAGACCTGAAGGGAGGAAAAAGTGCTGAAAATGCATCAGTCACAAAAAGAAATAGAGACATCCATGAAACTAATCAAAAGAAGTCTTGAAAATTGCAATAATTTCTATTTGTGGCATCAAATATTCCTAATCCTCATCCCAGAAGAGAAACTACGTACCAGACAAGGGTTTCTCCCCCAGGACTTCTGTATGTTCACAGATATGTTCAAGCTGTCTTCCCTAAGGGCTGCACTGATCATTGTTTATGTCTCTGCTTTTCTGTATATCCGGCTCAGACTAACAAATTTTAAGAACATCCATCCTGGCTATGTCTGCACTGTGCTCCAAACTGCACTAGGCAAGATAATTTCATTTTTTCAACAGAAACGATAGAAGAATGGTGTAAATATATCTAATTTTTCAAGAGAAGACACTTTTCATGTACTCACAGGGGGTGAAATCTGTAAAGCTTTAGCAACACTCCAGAGTCTCCTGAGTGCCATGTATTGCTCATAGACTGTAGTGGAAAAACTCAGAGTAGATCCAGAGGTTGTACAACAGCTCAAATTCAGCAAAGAGAGCCATAGCCTTCCCAAGTCCAGGCTTTGTGAAATGGGCATTTCCTCACCAAAGTTTTTCCCTCAGGCTTTGCCAGTGCTCAGGAAAGCACTGTGTGACAGAAATCACGTGTGACATGTTAAGCATTTGTGAGAAGGCAGCAAAAATGGGTCATATAGTAACTGAGTTAATTTTAAATTTTATTCCTTGGAAAAATGCAAAAATATGTTTGTTTTACGCAAAGAAATTTATTGCCAGCAAAGCCATCAGGTTGATTACCTCCTGATCAATTAATTACCTTATGATCTACCTGGATATAATTTTAAGGCTTGGTGTTTTAACAGTACAGTGTTATGGTCAGTAGATAGTTCCAACATTAGTGTAAAGAAGATAACACTGTAGTCTCATTAGATTTGACTGTGGACGCTTCTTTCTGCCTGTTTCGTTGGGTCCTCATCACAGGTGCCTTTAGGACTAATCCCTAAATCAGCCAGGCTCTTCTTTAAACCCAGTTCAGCTGTGGAGCTACTGGTTGCAACCTTTAGCCCCAAAGCTGAGGAGGAAGAGGACAGGGAGAAAACGAGAACATTAGGAAATGGCTGTTGTAGAAGCTAATCCCTGCAGTGCAGGTAGAGGTGGGGTGGCATTGCTTGGGAAGAAGTCTACGTCGCAGCAGGATTCAGTGCAAGGTCCCTGACCGTTTCTTTCAAACCAATCTCTAAAAGGACACAGGGATGAGTGGTTATCCCTAGTTGTCTAAAAGTCAGGTTCCATTTAATAAGGATTTTTGACAGTGAATGAAGTGATTGGAGACTCCAAAGACTTATTTATCCCACCTACCTCAGACATCAGTGAGGGGATCTAGATGACCAGATGAAACTAGATTGACCGTACCTAGGCAGGATGATTCTTCTGCTGAGTCCAACACTTCTCTTAGTGTCACTTCCCCTCAGTAACACATTGGAAACACTGGTAATTTTTATTTCAGCTGTCTTTAAATCAAGACAATTTATTCTTGCCAATGCACAGCTGGTCCAGATTTTTTCATCAGAGTCTGTTTTGTCGCCTAAATGCCCCGTTGTTAAAACCAGAATCCTCTGCAGACAGTGACTGCCTTTGGATAATTTCTGCAGAGCCCAGCACGCTCCTGGAGGAGTGTGTCCCCTTTCCATGGACAGTGTTCAGCAAACCTTGTGCCCACTAACACATTTCCCTTTGCAATGGGGGTGAGCTAAGAGTACACCTGGGCTGCAGTTCAGCAGAGAGGCGGCAACTGCTTCAGACAGACCACTGAAGTAGGACTGCATGCTTTAACACAAGCCGTGTGGATTTTAAATATCTATTTTTCCATCAGCTGGAGAGAAAGTTTGGTCACCACTCGTGTCAGGCCAAAGAGCTTACAGAAAACAGTTCTCCTGAGTTTCCTGAGTGGCTTCACTAGGTTTGCCTGGGGATAGGTGAGGCCCTAATTTCACTCTGCCTTTTGATTTCTAGTATGAAATGCTGTAGTAGTAAGATGTGGTGGGAAAATCCAATTTTCAGCTTCTTTCTCCAGACACTTTAATTCTCTTGCAGAGAATGGGTAACATTCATCTTCAGGCAACCCTACATAGCCTCATATATCCATAGCGATGTAAAAGTAACCACTACCTTGGCTAGGGCTGTCCCTCTGTCAAACCATTGGCATGAATTCAAGTTACAACCTTTGCCATGGATTCATTTCCTTTTTTTTTTTTTTTTCCTCTTTGTCATAACTCACTGTTTTATTAAGTTGCAACTGCTGAGTTATTCTTACTAGTTGCACCTCCATCTATTATCACTTGAGGCTAAAGAGAAACCTTATAGTATCATCAAAATGACAGGAGAAAGGTGAAAAATAAAGATATGTATGTCTCTGGTTTATTACAGCATCAGAACACTGTATTCTCTGAGGCTTTGGAATACGCCCGGAATAGATTACTGTTGAAACTGAAAACCGCTGAAGGGAAACTAGGGATTTTAATCAATCTGAGCAGACATTTATCGCTAGATGTGTTTCAAATCAACTGAGTCTCTTCCTTAAGCAACTGTGGTTATGACTAAAAGCTACAAAGGGAATAATGTAAAACATGAGAGGCTGAATTACACTATAATCGAATATCATTTGATTTACATGTGTTTCCCTTTTATAGGTTTTATGACTAAATAGAACATTTAAAGAAGGTCTCATTTGATCATCCTTACAGAAAAGTATTAATCAAAAGTCAGAAAGCAAGTCATAGTGTAAAAGGATAAAGAAAATGGCACAACTAGCATGCTTTCAGAAGTTTTTTTACAAATCCAGATTGATTTCTATCTTCTTTCTCATTTCTGATATTCTCATGTAATTAAAAGTTTTGTTTCCAGTTTCTCTCAGTTGAAAAAAGCGTCACTCCAAATCTGCTGACTAATCAGAAGTTCCCACTTCAGGAAGCTGTGTCCAGTTATGCGCTCTCCATTATAATCAAATAAATTTTCCTGTTTATCTAGACCTGTTCTTTTTATCACCAAAGCACCAGTGCTCCTGCTGTAAGTACATTGGAGAAGCATTTCAGGAAGGATCAGATCATTATTCTTTAAGTCCATTTAGAAGTCAGGGAAAAACTACTGGAGAAAAAACCCCACCTTGTTGTAATTGAGCAGTATGTGGCTGAAGGTGTGCATATCATGCGCACCGGCTGTCTGCAAGAGAGCATATATGGGTTTTGTTCATTAGATGGATTGAATAACAATTAGTCCAAACACTCAGGGCATGAAACAAACTCGCTTGAATTTTACAGGAATTTTTCCAGTGATTACAGCTGTGTTTCACTAAGGCCTCTCTGGGTATTTTTTGGATCATTGGTTTGTGCTTAATTGTGGAGAACACTTTTAGGAAAATAAACAAACAATATTTTGCTAGAAGAGAAAGTAATGCCTAGCAAAATACTGTTGCAATTGAACACAAACTGTGAACCAAATATTGACTCATTGAGAAAGGACAAGTGGGGAACCAAAATACAAATTTCCTGTAAATAAGCAACCTCAGATGCATAAAAACTGCACATTGTTTTGAAACTAAAGCTTCAATGTTTCCCTACGCTAAAACTGAAATTTAAAAGTAGATTTTTTTCAGTGAGTCCTGAGCTGTCCCAAATTCTGTCTTCTCAAACTACAGCTATCAAAATATCAAAGGGCTATGTCTGGTGGGGATGTCATCTGCTGTCTAATCTCTCCTTTGGTTTTCCTTCTTTTGCCAGTTGAGAGGAGACAGATCTTTGGAAGTGGAGGAAATGGCTGTGAATGTTCAGAGACCATCCAGGAAATCAGTTACCAAGATGTTGTGTAAGTAGTAAGTACTTCTGTATTTTATTTACCATGGACAAGAGGGTGGTCAGGCCGTGAAGGGTATCAAGCAAATTCACTGGATACAAGAGTTATGAGATGACATGAGTAGCTGTGATCAAAAAAAAAAAAAAAAAAGCTTATTGCTATTTTATCTGGACTTAGAGGTCATGGGAGTGAAACACTACGACTAACTATCAAAAGACTCAGAAGGCAAATTTTCCTCCCCGGCACGAGAGGAGTTAAGCAAACCTACGTGACAGATGCTTGCATGGCAACTCTAATATCCCTCACTCCAGACCTGATTCTTGCAGCCTTCTAGGGAGGATTCCTCTTGCTCAGAGTACAAATAGTCTATATTGCACATTTTTAAAGAATGTTTTGCATCACACCACGAGCTCTGCTCATGAACAGGAAGGTCCAGCCAAACCACTTACATCACCTACTGCTGATTTAACCACTTAAACCTTCCCAAGAAAAAGTAGAACCTAGGCAGACTTGCGCATTTTATAGCATTCAGTAGAATCTGTGCTCCAATCACCCTGAAAGCACTCACATCACTTCCCAATTTAGAGCTGTCTTTAAGGTAAAGATCACCTTGCTGCTGAGATGGTGTTTACGCAGGAAGAATAAATCACCTTCAATATTTCCCACAAAAACATTATTCTTTTAGGCACCTTAAGTCACCATCTGAACTAGGAAATCGTACTTTGAATTCAGCCTGATTTTCTGTGCCCAATTACTATGATGACAGATAGAACCAAGTCTGGAATGGCTTTGCAAGAATCCTTCCAGAGCCAGCACAGGACAAGTTGTTCATGGAGGCAAAGTCTTTTTCTTCCATGCTGAGCAGTGCACCCAGACAGACTTATCAGCACACATGGTTCCTATTGCCTGATCCTGCTGTGTGATGCACAAAGAGGATGTGGAGGAAATTAACCCCAAGGCACAATGCAGTCAGTGTGTCCCAGGTACCACAGATGAATCCAGATGTCTCGCTGGCAGTTTCTTCGTTAGGCTCTGTACACACTACAACGTTACCTGTCTGTTGCCTGCTCTGTTTGAATGTCACTGTGTGTGCGTGTATTGAGTTATACAATGTAGAAATCAGTGGAAAGTTTGTTCTTTTAGCTGGTAATTGCAAGACAGAAAGGATGACAAAAGATTTGAAACAATGAATAAAATTTGTATAGTTAGTCTTTCACCCAGCTTTCTGAACTATGTCTCGCCTGTGCAGGCTAGTGAACCATATCCCTCCATAATTTACTTGTTTTTCTTCTCCCTTTTCTCCACGCTAGTTGTCCTCGTGATGGTTTTTGCTGTCTGCTGGGCTCCATTCCATATAGATCGACTTTTCTTCAGCTTTGTTGTGGAATGGACTGAGCCTTTGGCTAATATATTCAACCTAATTCATGTGGTGTCAGGTAAAGCTTTCTTCTTCCACTTGGACAAGGACTGGCAAAAAAAAAAAAAGTATTTGTGAGTGGTTTACTTGAAATATGTAGACATTTATTTTGTAAGTGACATGAGACATGCATGGAAAAACTTCTTGCAGTTTGGTGGAAAGTGATGAGAATCATGCCTGAAATAAAAGCTGTATGCAAGTTTCTGCAGCTTTCAAGATCTAGGCATGTTGTCCAATACAGTTGTCTGAACACTCACAAAGAAGGGGGAAGAAAAAAAAAAAAAAAAAAAAAAAAAGGATATCATGCATCATTACCAGCTGCTTTTCCTTCTTAGGAATGTTCCGAAATGAAGTCTGCTGTCATTCAGCTGCTTTTAATGAACACACAGCAGCAGGCATCATCCTCCAGAGGGTCTCTGAGGCATATAGGAAGCCTGACCGAATGTCAAGACAAAAGTCTTACATACTGCTCAGAACTGGGTGATAAAACCAAAATGTTTATGCCAACCTGCCAACCATAAAATGAAGGCTTTTTCGAAGAGGAATCTTATTTTCAGTCTGCCATGGGAAAACACTGAATGTGGCCATTAGGCAGCTCAGACAAATCCAATCTCATGCAATTGTCCTGGTGTGTTGTAAGAAATTAGCTCCCCTCAGCTGGAAGTTATCCTCTGACAGCTTTGATGGAGGTACCAGCTGTGCAAATCCTGCTGTGGGGATGAGGGCTGTGCTGGAGGCAGGTCACTACAGCTCAAGAGAGAGCTGGTTTCCGAACAGCTGGAGACAGTGAGCTCCAGTTAATACTCTCTCCCACTTTCCTTTCCCTCTCTCTTGCTGTGCCTGAGCTACCTTTGGCGAGACATCCCTCTGCCTGGATTTTAGCAGGGCAGAGATGTGCTGTTGCTGCTTCCACCCTTGCACCCAAGTTTGGTGGAGCACTATAGGCAATGAAAAGATTTTTCCTCTTCTGAGATCATCCTACACAAAAATTGTCTTTCTCTCCTTTCCCCCACCCTTGTTCTCCTAGGTGTTCTATTCTATCTGAGCTCTGCCGTGAACCCTATAATTTACAATCTGTTGTCCCAGCGCTTCAGGATGGCTTTCCTCAGTGTTATCTCTCCTTGCTGCAAGCACTGGGCCCCTAACCATCCCACCAGCAGGATTCCTGCCCAGCAGAGCATCTTTGTGGTTGAGGACCACAACCTTGTGGACTCTGCTGAAGACACAAGTCTCCCTGGCACCCACAGGACATCTGTCAGCAGTTCTCAGCTCTCCACTGGTCTGTGACTTTCCATGTTGTAATCCAGGTGAGAAAAACGCTAAAGAATATTACTTTAAGAAACAAAAAGAGAAAAGACCCTCCTAAAGGGTGGGTCAGTGATTTCAGCAAGAAGAGCTCACAGACATGTCTTTTTGAATGAATGAGGGAGGAGACTGTAATTAGCAGGTGGTTGAAAAGTATTGTTTTACTCTCAAATTAATAGGAGGGCTGGAAATCTCAGCTTACTGGCTGCAAGCTATACCAGCAAAGAGCTGCTTTACAAAAATGAGACCGACTCCCTGTATTACCAGCACAGGAGAGAGACACAGCTTATCCAAATCTTACCAAAGGGCTTTTTATGCACCAGTCTGAACTTCAGTTTACTTATTTTGAAACAGGGCAACTTGTTGCACAAGCTTTGTCTACCCACTTCTAGCTTTAGGCAAGCCAGTCTCACTTCTCTCCCCTACAATCTTCTCAGGCCTCTCTTGGCAACATAAGCAAGTAGGCATGAACAAGAGCAGCTCTGAGCTGGGCTAACGGACATCAGACACCAGCAGTAGCTATTTTTCTGGGTCAGAAGAACTAGGGATCCAATATTTATGAAAAGCAAACTTGCTTTCTGAGCTAGGTGAAGATTTGAGTGGGGATGCTGATTAATGCCTTGAATCACTTTGTCAAAAAACCTACCCCTTAGTGAGTGATTTTTAACAAGTCCCAACATTACTCCATATCTCCTCATACTAATGTCTGACAATATCTACTCAGTGCTGAAATGGCATGTGCATGCCACAAATTCATCTACATCACCTGGGAAATAGCCACCGCTGGGAGCTGAGGATGTTTCTGGTGTGACACCTTTGCCCCAAATTCAGCTAAGTAGGGGATATCTGCCCTGAGAATGTGGAATGTCTGCAGTCTTTGCAGGCTTATCCTTTGAATTGGAGAGCTTCACTTTTGCCCATCTGCCTGGACTGAGCCTGACCATGTACAAATGGACTGTGGTAGGTCTCTGCTATTCCCCATGTCCTGCAGCTTGCAACAGCTTTTTGCCATTGCTTGAACTTCAGATACTTACTTGTTGTCTCTGCCAGTGAAGCCCTGCGATCATACTTCAGTAGACTTCACACCTGCCCATACCAGGTGGACTGCAGAAGTCAGAGATCTACATGGTGTTAGCAACCACCAGGAATGAGGCTGGAAACTATTCACAATGGAATTGAGAGAAACCTGCAGGATCAGAGAAGCTGATAGGCAATGAAAAAGAGAGTTTCTCGGTGATTTTGCATCTGCTGAATTCAGATTTTGGCACAAACCACAATATAAGGTCTGGGAAAATGTCCCACATCCCAGTCATGCAAATGGATCCTGAAGACAGTACACTTACATCCAAGTTGATGAGTTCCTGAGCTCATCTGCAAGGTCAGGACCCTACGGAGTTTTGTAAAGGGAGAACAGAGTGAATCCATTACATATCAGAGAATTTTATATATCTCTGTGTCCCAGGTTTCAAAGCCTGCTTGTGTTTCAGAGAAATGCCTCCCTTGTGCCTCACGACGCAGGGCTAGGTTTAGCTACCACATGGGGCTCAGGCTTGGCACACGCTGCCACAGAAAATCACCCAACGTGTGTCATCAAGGGGCTGGGACTTACTTACATAGTCAGAGTACACAGAGCTGCCGTAATGAATAAGAATGTTAGTTCCTGAAAGATGATATACTGTGTGCATAAAGGCTTATTCCAGTCTGGTCACTGGGGATCCAGATGACGTTTCCCACCACAGGAGGAAGGGGTTATATTCCTGCTACAATGGGCTTTTACCTTGTCGTTCCCAAAGTCTTCTGCTTTGCCTCTCACTGTGGGACTCGTAGGCGAGGCAAGACCTGGGGGGCTCATGACAGCTCGGAAGTCACCCTTTACTGCAGCACAAGTGGAATTTCAGCCCATGTTTTTTGCCAGACACATTTTACCAGCTGCAACACTGAGAAAAAAGCCATGAAGAGAGCAACAGATAAACACAAGGCCCTGGAGAGAAAAGGCAATTCCTGCTCCCTGAAGACACAACTGAAATACTTTGCCACCCCCAAGTGGACACTTGAGATTTATCAGTGACACATTCCTAACCAGTTTTGTTCTTGTTTTTCCCTCCAGCAGACATTAAAGTATGTTTTCCCTCCGGATTAGCTGTGCCGGTAATGACTTGCTGTCTGCGAGCTGCCCAGGTCCCTGCTCCTGCACTCTGTGCAGGACACTGAGCTCTGTGTCCCAGCTGAGGGGCTGGGCACTGCCTGGGCAGAGATTTCTTCCCTCACCTTGTGCCTCACTTGTGCAACTCCCTAACTGAGCTCAGGGGGTTACCCTCTTTATCCCAGCTGTGTGCCAATGAAAGCAGGTCATACGGTTAGTTTGACACACTCACACATCCACCATATGATGGAGACATTCCTCTGCATGTTTTTGTGGTTCTTTGAATGCATTTTATACATTTAGGATCAGACAGCATCTTGTGCTGGTGCACAGACAGAGCCATCCATGGGTGATGTCGCTCTCTTCTCCTCCCTTCATGAGAGAATTGCAACCTTGGCAGCAAAGCTGGAGTTGTTAAATGCATCTCTTGGCTTGCAGATGAGCACACAGACTTGCACTCAAGGTTGGGGTGTGAAGCTGTAGGGTGAAGATTTTGTGTGATCTTAAACAAAATGGCCAAATTTTTGTTCCTAGGGAAGACAAAGTGTTTTCTGAGGAAGGCGAAGTGGTGGAGGGAAAAAGTATGCATGGATGGGGAAATTTTAGAAGAGAAATAGTGACCAGGAATGACCAGGAACTAGTCTCCAGTTCTGAACTAACAACATTTTTTGTCTTAAAGCAGTTTTCCTCACATTTAGTTTGGCATCAGTCAAAAGAAGGGGCACTCATAACCAAAAATTCCTGGGCTTTTTTTTTGTCAAACATCAAAAGCAAAGCTGAAAACATTTAGTCTTGCACCAAGTCAAACCTTTTGTGAAAGTGTTAATGGGGGAGACATGTCAAAATTCTTCTAAATTCTGTTAAAAATAAAATAAATGCAGTGAAACAAATGTGGGCTGGCTTGAGGTTGGGTACTCTGAGTTAAGTTACCTGTGACAGCCCAGCTCAGGACCCCCTCGTTCCTGAGGAGGAATCGCTAGAAAGTAGTCACTGTCCACTGGACACTTTTCTTCCTATAAGGTCAGTGCTTGAGTTATTTATCCCTCTGCTCTGATATTTACCTGGCTGAACGTTGGAAGCTGGATCCAAACATGAAAATACAAGGAAGATGGATAGAGATGTCATGAGAGCCGATGATATTCCTTTGTTTATACATTTAGCAGCTTTCATAGCCAAGCGCTGAAAAATGTTGGCAACCGGCTGAGAAAAACTCCTGTTGCAAGAAAACAGAACAGCTCATTTTCCCCCAAAGTGGTCTTGTGTGATAAAAATATATTCATTTGAAATCAAGCATGACTTCCTAGACAGAACTGTCTATTGATTTATTTCTCTGCTTCTGTTTCCTTCTGGGAAACATGCAAGTGTGTGAGCAGAATGTGTGGAGAGCAGGGGCAATGCTCCAGCACTGTGAACAAAACATGGGCAGTTTGAAATGTGCTGCAAGGAAGCACTTAAAGGAGAGAAGAATTGTTTGCATTGCCAATGAGTGATACTCAGATCTAATCCCAGGTTAAGTATTAGAAAAAACATCATGACGGCAAGTGGACAATTCTGTTACGTTTAGATGATGAAGTTTTGGACAGTGCTGTGTTTTGAAGTGTTTAAACCATGGCTTATCAGCAAAACTAAACATACACTCAGCTGCAGAGCTGGTTATATGTATCTGTGTGTAACATGAAAATAAATATATTAGAGTGTCTCTTCCTATGTCTGGTCCATCCTCCAGCAACCTTTGTGTTTTCTGTTTCTCCCTCTTATGTCACATGAATAGCAGAAGATGGAAATTCCCTGGATATTCAGCCAACACCAAGTGCAGGACACTAAGGACTTACTACACATCACAGTACTTTTTTTTTTTTTAAAAAAAAAGCTGATTAATTCAGCTGGTATATATGCATGAAAATACAGCACTAACCCCAGTGTGGTTTGTTGCATCCAAGTGCTGTGCAAGAGTGCTTCTTCAGGGGAGGAGGCTAAAAACTGGGCAGCGTTGGTTGTCATAACCAGGAGAAGATCCCAAAGCAAAAAGTGCTGCTTCCCAGTCTGCGTAACAGCCACATCTGCTCTCCCTCCCTGTTTTCCTGCAATCTTTTGCCTCATTTTCTCTGCTGTTCATTATGACACTTGCTAGGTTTTTCCCCACTGAGGTTTCTTGTTCTACAGACTAGCAAATCTACAGCAAATTGCTGAGCTGTAGCATTTCCATATCAAATGGATATTAAAGTAAGGAAAAATATGGTAATGAAAACAGAATAATAATCTGGACTTCTTTCTATAATAAACTGAGGAATAATAAGGGGAAAGGACAAGAAATCAAACAACCAGGAACTCTCGCAAGGATTAAATGATGGTTTTAAAATTTGGTCCAAGCTGATGCAATGGTGGCAAATGTTCTTCAGAATGAGCTGGGGGATAAAAGAGTTTAAAAAGAAACAGCAGAGAATTGCCCAATTTGGGCCTTGCAGATTTCCCTGCTCAGGGAAATAAACACTTCGGAAGTTGTTAGGTTAGATCACAAGCCATAAGGGCTCATGCACCAAAAGACAGTGACCATCTTGCACGTGGTTCAGGGCTGGTTTCCCTGACTTCAGAAAAGGAATTTGCCATGTGTAAAATAGGCATGGGCCATAATGTAAGTACCTCACCTGGAGGCTGCTGATTTTCTTCCACACTTCTTCCCATTTCACATTTTGGCTAGTCAACAGCCTGCTTTGGTCATACCCCAGACACAGAGGCAGAGCTAAGCTCACTTGCCACCAGAAGTAGAAGACCTTTTGTTACCGTGTAGACTTTGTGAAAAGTTGCAGCTGTTGTTTTAAAGGCAAATTATCTTAAATCCACTTAATTTTTAAAGAAGATTTAATTTTAGGAGTATGGGAGCTGTTGGAATAATTTGCTTCCCACTAGGATAGCTAATTCATGAATGAAATACAGAAGTCTATTGTAAAAGCCCAAATAACTTTTTTCAGCTTATGCCATGTTGTGAAATGCAGTAAAGTTCCTTCCCAGAGGAAAAGGGTTTTGTCTGCTTTTTTTGACTAGGAGTGGGTTTTTCAAAAGACCCTTAGATCCAAACTTCTACAATATGAAGAGCTCCATCAGAGGAAATCTAGATTCCTTTTATAGCTGAAGGGGGGAAAAAAAGCTGTGCTAAAATCAATTTATCTGACCTATTTCAGTCATCTACCTTAGGTGTTTTATAGGTACTTTTTATGCATATCTTCTACAACTGAAAAACAAAGCTAGGTAGCTAAGTACAGGTCATCTTGAAACACTGTCTGTTCCTTGTTGCAGAGCAGGTATGTTTGTCAGTCCCTTTCAATTTTTTCATTTCTTTAGAACCCAGGAGACCCCCCTTAGAAATGACTCAGTAGGAACATCATGCTCCAAGTGAGCAAAACAAATGGCTAACAACTGTAACACACCACAAAACACTTGGAGAACAGCATCCTCAGGGGCTCACCTACCATTTTGTTCTGGGGCTGGTGCCTCTGCAACACCTGGACAATGCTCTCACAAGCTGGGGAAATTCAGACAAAGCTCTGCCACTTGTGGGGTTGGCAGCATTTATTTACAAGCTTGTGGTTTTCCTTCCCTTACTTCTACAGGAGCTGGTGAGTGCAGGAAAGATATTTGTCCTGCCACAGAATGTGCTAAATAGCTGCCTAAACTCAATGGAAGGGCTCCAAAGGGAAGTATTTTCATGCTGCTGTGACTGCAGTGCAGGTGGGTTGGGCAGCACTAAGCAACTGCAGCAAAAAACTACAAGCATCACAGTTTTGGGAAATAGAACTCCCCAGCCTTTCCATGAGGAAGGAAATAAAACACTAACACAGGAACTTGGAGGTATAGTTATTGTTTATTTAACGATGTACAGACTGGAGTTTCTGTTAGTTGGCTTGGTGCTAGGGGAATACTACACGCAGAGGGGTTTTTTGAACGTGAATGAACCTGGTTAATACCACAAACCCCAGCTTCCCCCAAGCCCTGCACCACTATTTCCTCCCAGCTCAAGTTACCTGTTCCTGCAGAAAAACAGACCACAGATACAGCAACACATAAAAATTTACATTACGGTAGCGAAGACAGGACCCTCCACTGGGACTGAGACACACAGAGAACACGGTGGGGTAACAAGGACCGTTCCTTAGCTGGTTCACAGTACCCATCTATTTCCATGCTCTTAGCCTAAAGTAATGCAAATCAGTTTGTGTTCCTGCATACAATGAAGATGAAGAGGCAGTTGACATCAGTCCACTTGCATCTAGTTTGCCTATGTATCTCAGCCCCCAGACAAGGAGCGGAGTTGTGTGGGGCTCTCTCTTTCTGCATATAACAAGAAATAGTCCCAGAGTTGGGACTCACATGGCAACCTCCCAATTCCCAGTAAACCTGCTACGTTACTCCAAGAGGCAGCAATGACTGCCACACATGATTCAGCCTTAGCACTCTCCACTTTTTTACTGTGTCTCTCACACTGACAACAAGGAGCACTCATACATTAGCCTCAGTCTGGTTGCTTCAGGTCTCATTTCTTCCCCTATCTCCCCTCCCATAAGGAACAGGTATAGTGAAGAATCATCTCTCCTCCCCATCCACCCTTGTCTTTTCACTGCTGAGAAATTCCACTGAGGATTGAGTCTTTTCCCTGCAACTTTATTTGCCAGCTGTAGGGTTTTCACATCGTATTTGTATTCCAGTCCCGATTTCAATTACCTGGCTAACCTTTTCAATTTTCACAGAGAGTGAGAATCAGAAAATAGCAGGTCCTTTATTACATCTTACACTGACGGGGAATGCTTCACCCTCCTCCCCCCCCATGTTTGCAGGAAAGCTCTGTCAAATTCAAACAAACTCATTGATCATAACTTGCCTATTTACTTATGCTTTGCTGACTGCTAAGTATTCTGGTCCTTTCTGCAGACCTATTTTCCATCCTCCTTTTGGATTGAACGCGCTACTTTTTATATCATTTCTAAAAGCTGTGGAGAAACAGTCTTAAGTCTTCACTCTGGTGCTTGACTGCAGTGAGAGCTCTCACCAGAGTCAAATACTGGAGAAGGTAAAAGCCTTGTGCTTGGAGAGGGGCTATTTGCTGCTTTTTGATAAGAAGACATAGTGGTAGCCAGTCCCAGAGCACTTCCCAGGGGAGGCTCAGAGCATTGAAAGGGTTCTCTCAGACCAGGAATGCAAGTCAGGCACAGGACATCACCCTGCTGATCCCAAAGCCACTGCTCCGCCACTATACTGGCCACAGTTGCCACCTGCAAAAGAAAACGTTTTCCTCTCTCTTTTTGGCTTTCTTGGTTCTCCAAGTCATCATTCTCCCAACTCCTTCATTCTTTAGAACTCTTGATACTGCAGTCATTTCCATGCCTGTCCTCTGTCTGCCCCATCACTCAGCCATCCTAAAAATGGTTTATTTGATTGGGGGGGGGGGCATGATTTAGTGCAATAGATCTGTTTCTTATCAACTCCTTCTCCTCTTTCTTACTTTTCTTCTGTTATTTCCAGCTCATTGTCTTTGTCCATGTTCAACTCCATATTAACTTAATTACAGACAGATTTCATATCTCTCTACCCAGAAGGGGCACTTGTAAAACATCCCTCCAGTCAATAGTAAATGAGGGCCTTGGCCTATGTTAAGTAGGCTCTGGGAAAGGCAGCTCAGCTGTGTCTGTCCTGCTCCCTCCAGAGATGTCTCTAAATTGCTCGGAGCTTCTGCTGTTCCTTTGAGCTGCTTTTAAGTGAGGCATTTCCTCTATCCATTTTACAGCCTACTCAAGTTCATCACAACCACTGAGCTCCATAGTAGACATCTGTGTAAACTGACAGGTGAATGCTTCTCTCCTGCAGATGCCAAGGGCACTGAGATCTTTCCACCATATTCAGATAGGTGGAAAGGGCCTGGGTTCAAAGTCTGTGCCTATTGGAATCTGCCATGGCTGCAAATCTGAGCTAAACCCGACTCATAGGGTATGAACACTGGATGTACTCAGTCCAGGTTGACCTCCTATTACTGGTACATTTGGTAGGACAAAGATCTCTCTTGATTAATGCAGCTCTGGTTGCCTAAAACTCATTTACTGATGATAGCTCTCGCCTTGAAAATCTCCCTCCGAGATAAAAACACACTAAGTGGACTAGATGCAGGGCAGCCCCTCATACCTCACCCTCTCCCTAGCTGGTGATAACAGCTTTTCTTGGGAAAAAAAAAAAAAGGAGCAGGATCTATCTCCAGCAGTTGATGGGCTTCCCAGCTTCTAGTAGGTAAGGTTGCACTGCTGTAGCTTACCGTTCACAAAAGTTCTCCACTGGCAGAAGAAATTTTTTCTTCTTTCTGCTGGAGCTCAAATAACTATTACCCAGCCAGGGCAACTCTTCCTAAGTCTATCAAGTTTTGTCATGGTGTCAGTGATTCCTCACTGGTAGGAACAGGATGCTGCTTTGAGAATAATGAAGAGAGGATCTGATTTCATACAGTGAGGGAAGAGCTCTGACATAGAAACCAACAGACTTGTGTTGAGGGCATGTGAAATACTATGAAGCCATTTAATGGTGTAGAGAAAGGAGAAAAAACCTCCCACCAGAGACATAAAAGGCAGAGAGGGTTTTGTGGCAGTTATAAGACGAATCAGAGAGCTGTAGTTCTACTGTTGGAAGACTACACCTGGGAAAGGTCTCTGGGAAAGGAGAACTCTGCTGATTCTTTATGCAAGATGGTTCCTCCTCATTTAGATAAGCACTTCTGTCCAGCTCTTTGTTAGGTTAAACTGGAATGTGTGTCCCCTCATCCTACAAAGGTAGAGTTGCAAATCATGCACGTATACTTGAGTTAACTAACTTAAACACTGGTAGCAGTGCAGCTAGAAAACAGCCTTCCTGAGGCTCTGCTGACTGGCCAATGCAGTTTATGGGAACAACGCAAAATACTGTGAGGAGACTGTACCACCTGAACTGCAGTCAGGTCCTAGTCCTGGATAGAGCCTCATTCAGAATTAAACTCTTCCTGCCCCAGAAGCTCCAGGGTCTTCCCTTTCTCTGTTGCCTCTTGCTTGCTCATCACTTTGCTGTGTTCCTCTCTGCTCTGTAGGGAGACAGGTCATAGGTAGGATAATTCCTCCCGGCTTCACTAAGACATTTTCAGAATTACCCATCTCAGTGTAACCACGTTGTATTTATCATCTCAGCAGGAGACTGTTCCTAAGTTTTGTTTTTAGACCAAAAAGGCCTGAAGAAGCCAAGGAGCAAATATCTGCCCTGAAATCCGAACGTGTGGCCTCTAAAGATCATTTGTACGCATCTTCCCCAGATTTACAGACCAACGACACTAGTCAATGTCCACTGGAGGTCAGTCTTGTGCCATGAAAACCTGTGTGGGGAGGCAGGTAGTGGGGTGCTCTGTGGTGTCCAGCAGCCCTGGGCTCTAGGCCAGCGTGTGCAGTGTACAAGATGCCCCAAGAGAGAATCTGTTCCCGTTCCCTCAGTGTTGATTTATGATTTACAGATTTTTCATGGTTTTATTTCTTTTTTTCCTTGCTCAAAAGTATCCAGGGGTCTGTTGCTGAAGAAGCTTAGCAAGGGAGATGCTGTTCAATCAGCAGAGTGCAGGATCACAGAAAACCAGGATGCTCCACAGGTCCAAGCAAATGTGTGCGGTGGCACCACATAGCTGGTGAGTCAGGCTGGGCCTGCTCATCCAAGCTGGCCTGAAAAATATGCTTGTTTCAGGGCAATTCTTAGTCTTTTGGTTTTGTTTCACAGGGGAGTGGCATCATTAATTATTTACAGATTGCACCCTGTGGATGAGAGATCAGGATATTGATGCATGACCAACACAATAGAAGTCCAGATACACTAAATCAGAGCCAAATTCCTTGCCAGTGTGCCAATAATTCAGATTTTCTACATTTAATCCTACCTCCTACCACTCCGTCTATGAGACCCTCCAAGAGGGGCTCAACAAGTATTTGATGGGAAACAATATCCTTCAACTAAACATTTTGATAAAACAGGGTTTTTTCCCCTGAAGAAAAAAATCTGTGGTTTTATGCAGGATCCCACAGGTGCCAGTGCAAACTCCACTCTGACTCTGCCAAGTGAAGTCAGCTCTTGGCAACTTATACATCTATATAAAAATGGAGATTGAAGTGCTCAGTTGCGATCTTCTCAGGTTACTATTCCACACTTCCGTCTGTGGGCCCAGGTATTCCTTATTTCACCTTCATGGTGACTTAATTTTTCTCTCTAGATCAAGGATGGCAGACGTGTCCTATGCTCTGCCTCCAGTCAGGCCACATCTGAAGTGCAGGATACATATCATTCACACAAATTCACTGATGCTCCAGACTCAAATGACAGCCAGCATTGAATAAACTCTCTGTTGGCCCCTTCTACAAGAAACCGTAAGTATCTATTTCCTCTGCTTTGCTGTAATAGATAAAGAGCCGATCATGTTCTGCTATTTTTCTACCACAACAATAGAAATACTGATCCCCACCGTTGGCTTCTTTCCTGTGAATGATCAGTTATCCTTTGGTGTTAAATAAACGGCAATTATACATTCTAAACAACCAGAGAATCCCACAGGTCAAGGCACCTCTGATCTCTTACCTCCTATTCCCACCAGTATTCCTGTCTGCATGGCCTTGTGCACGTCACATCTGTCCAGCAAGAGAAAGGCAGTCTCCATCTCTCTGTCCTCCGCTGGTACTCACCTCCTGCCTTAAGAAACAGCAAAGTTTTTTCTGAAGCCAGACAGTTCTTAAAAGGGACTGGAACAGATGGAAAAAGGAGACAGGGTGGGGCCACTGCAATAACTCAGTAATATTGGCTCTCCATAATTTGGAAACAAGCCCACTGTATGGCCATGGCACTGGAGTCATTACTTGGAAGACATGACCCTAACTAGCCCAGGAGCTTGGCAGCCCAGTGATGACACAGACAGTCAGAAAACAGGCAAGCAATGGGTAGGAACAGAGACAAGACAACTGCTGCTTTTGGCAGAGCCCATTTTTATATCAGACATGCCTGCAGCAGCCTTTGGGTGCTGCCATCTTGCTGCATATTGGAAAATGTTAGGAGCACAGGATGAACTGTGCTCAGTGACCCATACTGGCAAATTACATACCAATGTGCTTAGGTCAAGGGGACATTTGCATCCTTTGCTTTGCATATTAATCAGCTTTGCATGTAGAGGTGAAACAAGATTAGTGTCATTTTGCCCTCAGGATTCACCACTGGTCCTTCCTCTTCTCAGAAGTCAGACATTTTCATTCCTTTTTGTGTTTTAGGGTTCTTTTTGTTGTTTTGGTGTTTCTTTTTTTTTTTCCCCCTCATCTTTTGCTGCAACGTCTGTGATATTTATTACAGCAGGAAACATAACATATCTTCACCTGGCTGTTTGAGAGCTTTGCAACTGATGGTCCATTACCGCTTTCTTATGGGGTCTTTATTTTCTTATGAACATTTTATACTTCACAGATGGAACCGATCCACTTACCTCTATCAATAAATCACAGTAGCTTAAGCCTCAGTTTACTGCCAGGCTAGTCCAACTGTGGAACTTAGTAAGCATGCTGAAAACAAAAGGTTTGAACCATTAACATATTTAGCTGTCCATATTTAAAGAAGGATTGGAAGGAAAGGGAGAGTTTAGAAAGCATGTAGGTAAAAAATAGCTGTATGGAAGGAGGGCAGCTGCTAGTCTTTGGGAGCAGGACCCAACTTCATACATCTTGGCTTGTTCAGTCCATTGATTTGCCCAGCAAAGATTCGCCCAGCATTCCTAGGACTGTCTCTCTCTCTCCCTCTACCATACCCCAGCTGCCCTTGCTCTCCAATGCTGCAGGTCCTGTTCATGACCTAGTGACAAAATTCTGCCCTGGGTACAACGGGATAAAGAAATCCCTTTCCTGAAACACTGAGGGATACTGGTGTGTCACTCCTCAGTGATGCTCTGAGGAAAATAGTGTTTGTTTTAGAAATGCTAAACCAAAAGGGTTTATGGATATTGAGGGGGTTTTGTTAGTTTGATTCTGGCAGAAGCAGCTTTTCAATCCATTTATCAAGCTGCCTGCTGCTCCCATTTCAAGGCTGATGAAGCTATAACAAACAGTGAGCCAAAAAAAAAAAAAAAAACCCAAACACCACAAAAGTCTTTTGAAAGGTGTATGAAGCAGTTTAATAAATAAAAGAAGTTTGGGGGAAAAAAAAAAAAAAGAAAAAAAAAAGAAAAATCATCAGTGCAAGGTTTGGCTTGCCTCTGTTGTTCATTTCATAGCATAAATTTAAATAAATGAATGAAGCGTGTTGGTGAAATCACTCTTTCATTCTCTAAAAAGTCCTGCCTGTGAATTCATCTTTCTACAATAGCTCTTGTCTTGCCAGCTACCCTCCAAATTGCCCTTCAAATTGCCACTTTTAAATTTATAAGCGTATCCTTCAGGCTCTGCAGAATCCCTGAGTTTCTCTGAAAAAGTACGTGCATTCCTGATGGATGAAAACTTTATGGAAAACTCCAGTGCAATAAACCTCAACACAGCAAAGCACCTGGATGCCAGCTAATTCAGGTGGTCCTAAACATTACACTGTTCCCTTCCCGCTGCCCAGAGAAGACCTTGGAGTTTGTCCCAAGCTTTTGTCTTCCACAGAGGAGACATTCCTCCTGGAAGCTCCCGGGAGGTCTCAGTCCCATATTAACTATCCGTTGTTTCTCTGGGTACGAGGGCAGCCTTTGCTCACACTGGGATTAAGCCCCATGTGCCATGTGCTCTTTTCTATTTGGATTCACAGATATCTGGCAATCTGGGAAACTTCTTCAGGTGTTTTGTGCCATTGATCTCTGGGATATGGCATGGAAGTTACTGCATTTCTTTCCAGACCATTTTGGTTATCAAGGCTGACAGACATTCGGACTGGGTGTCCAGATGTAAGTTTCAACACTTCTTCCAGAAGCTGTCACCATGTTTCACTAAATTGCACGAACTCTTCTTTGGGTCTGATTCTTCATTCAGTTGATTTGGGTTAAGGCTCATGAACTTCAGCAGATAGCATTCAGATCCTGTGAGCAATAGAGAGAACAAAGAGGGAAGTGAAGACAGAAAAAAAACATGGAAAGATGAGAAGTGGTGAAAGAATCAGAGAGAAGTGAGGGAAAAAAAGACAAACCCAGAGGAAGAGAGACAAGAATTGAAGGGGGGGGGGGGGGGGGGGGGGGAATTAATAAAGAAATGTAATGCAAATTAGGATGAAAAAGGAGGGGATAATGGGAAGGGGAAGGGAAGGGAAAGGGATTAAAAAGGCCCAGAAATATGCATAAAGAATAATCCACACTGGTTTTCACTAATGCTTCAGCAGATGAAAATGGCATCAACAATAACAGAACCTCTGAGCTGCAGAACAATAGGTGAAATAATTCAAGCACCACTTTCAGATTAAAAAACAGTGAAGGGAGTTTGATTTCTTTCCCAGTTTTTCTTTTTCTTCTATATATATAGAAAATAACCTCATCCAATTACTCACATACTGTGGCTCATCACCACAAAAGTATAAATAAAAGAATGAAACCACTCTTCAGTGCAGACAGAAAATAAATCAGTGCTTTTTCATTGTTGCAGCTGGGTCCTGTCTTCACATTTATTTATTTTTAAATTTTCCCTCCCTCCTTGCTCTCTAGAGACAATATCCCATAAAACATCAGTTTATCAAGTTAACTGTGAATAATTCATGAGATAATTATAAAACATTTACACCAGAGCATTATTATCTTGCAACTAAAAAACCCCAAATACTTAATGTCCTCCAACACTGATGGCAAACCTCTTGTGACTCAATGTTCTTTATAGCTAAAATTAAATTGAATTAATCTTCAGTACTGCTTTTGGGTCTACTAGCCCAGAATCACAGAAAAACCACCCTCAGATAATCTGGAAACACAAATATATATATATATATATATATGTGTGTGTGTGTGTTTATGCAAACACATATCTATGGTATTCTGACACATGCCCACAGAGAAAAATCTATTTCAGTCTTTCAACCCCAAACACTCTGAGGCATAAGGGACATAAGCTTTCATGCTCAAGGGATGGATTCAGTGCATGCTGACGGGTTGTTATGGTCCACACAGGCACACTTGCACACAGCTTTAGGCACAGCTATCTATCTAGACTGAAGAGACAGAGCCGTGCATGTAGTGAGAAGTTGTTGTGACTCATGGAGACAGACTGTCTCTCACAAGCACAAACATAAGCACACGTGAAGAAAATACACACAGACCTGCAGCACTCTGGGCCACACACTGAGGGACTGTGGTAGGATACGCGGTTTTCCTCCTCATACCCTTCCACTGCAAAGAATACATTTTCTCCCTCCACCCAGAAGGGGATCTTTGGTCAGATTCTGTTCTCATTACTACGGCCTAGAGCTTACTTGGAAATGAATATAATAATAAATTTCAGTTTTATACTAGTGTCATCTAAATCAGGATTAGACCTTGTATATGCATCCAAAATTAAGACTGCCATATATGGCTATAAAGGCTCCTGCAAAAGCATCTCTGATAATGCAAATCTCTACAACAACAAGCATGACTGGCCATTAGAACTTCTGCAGCCTGGATAACAGCTCCTCTGTCACCTTACATCTGCACACGAGGTCAGAGGAGCGTCTAGAAAAATTCACAAGGCCATGCCTTCACCATGTGCTGGTGATCCCCAGTCGCCGCAATTCTCCTGAGGGCTTCAACAGACATATACAGGAAAACGTCAGAAAGGTTCTTGCTTAGGTTACAAAAACTGCCAGCCTGTTGCTAGAGAGACCCAGGCTTTTGAACAATTACTCTCCTCTCCCTCAAGAACACAGGAAAATAGAGCATGACTAAAACAAAACCTGACTAGACAATAGTTTCTGTAAATGTGCGCTGACATGCTCCCAGAAAACAGAAAGCCAGCAAACCTTAGGCTGGCACAACTACCACCTAGCTATAATCCCTGGGGTAACCCAGGGTAGAAGAACCACCTCCCTCCAGGCAAATGCAGGAAAGCAAAAATCTTTCGTGTTCCCCTTTCCCCCTCTCTCCCTCTTTGAATGCAGTTGTTCCACGTAGACAATGGTTTGTGATTTCTCACAAGCACGTCTGCTCCCAGACCAATATGGTTAATGCTCTTCTGCACAGAAGAGAAGTCCAAGGGCTCCTCTTCCTCTCAGCAGCTATCAAGAGGCCACATTAGGCAACACAACAGCTACATCTGCTGTACAGCCAAGAACAGCCCCTGGAGTGCTGGAAGCATGCTGCACATCCTGAACGGGTGAACACGTCCCAGGAGATTTGTCACTAAGCTCATGGTAAATAAAACTACCCAGAGCCTGAGTCATTACCATTTGATTAACCACACGCACCTTTGTAGAAGGATTAGGAGGACTCTATCATTGTGATGTTTGAATCCTAATTGATAGCTGGTCCTTCCCACACGTTGTGCTGGTCTGTGATCTGGAAGAGGAGAAGTGTGTGTCTGTGAGCATCTGCTTATGGTGACAAGGAGGTTCACAACTCCAAAGAACCATGTTTTCCTCTTATCAACATCAGCCCAGCAAATGTCATGGGACTGCACAAAACCAGTGGACATAGTGGGATTGGAGTTTCAGGTATCCTCCTCTAGGTACCTAACTCAGCTACACCACAAGAGGATCCATGGTCAAGAGAGTGGTAAGTGGTTTGGATTATCAAACTCTCATGCCATATGCCATCCATGGAGGAAAGCAGTCTCAGTATCTCACTTTGAGCCTATCAGTGGCTCTCTAAATTGTCAAGAGTACTATTCTGAACACCATCTCAGTGATGAAGCTACAGTGCAGTGCTGGCATTAGGAAAGCAACAAGAGTGTCTATGAATGGTCATTACTGTTATGCACATGATCCTGCAGCTGAAGACCACAAATCACGGTGCTAGACATTGTTCATGTCCCCCTCAAACACGTAGCTATGGCATAGCCTCTTCCTCAAAGAAGTTATTATCTCAGAGAAAAGTTAATTTCAGTAGGTAAAGATAGATGGGGACCATGAGATGATGAGACAACCTTGATGGGTGCTATAGCGTCTGAATTACCAACAGCTTAACTAGCGTTAACCAGCTAGTTACAGAGGCTAAAAAGATAACACCCCTTCAGCTGATTCTTCACAACCACCTGGGCACTTCACTCACACATGATTGCAAACCAGAGCTCTAGCTTTACACATCAGCACAGTGGCAGTACAAAGGGATGTGTTTCAGCTCGTGCATTTGCTTATGTTCTTTCTGAACACCTCAACATTTGAGATCATTTGAGTATGGAAGTTTAACAGTGGAAAGAGCTGAAGACTGCAACATTTCTGTCTCTCTGTAAGGACAAAGGGAGGATTAAGTCCAAACTGTTTCTCTTCAAATCATGGATCAATTGAGCAGCTCTGGTGATGTCACTATCCCTGGCACTGAGACTTAATTCAAAATTACCTCAAATCTGAAAGATTGATTTCACCATCAGCATTTAATGTCTGCTGTATCTTTCTTTTTCCAGCACAGACAAAAAAAAAAAAAAAAAAAAAGAAGAATGAAAGAAAGAGAGGGAAGAGATAGAAAGAAGGAGATGGTTCAGATTCAACTGCAATTTAGCATTCATTTGCATTTTTAAATTAGTTAAGCTATGGACCGTTGCAAAGCAATGACAGAGAATTTTTGTAATAATTAGTCAGCTGGGAGTGTAGAAATGACTATGCAGGCAGGTTGCACTGAAAGAGGAAGAAATACTCAAATGCTCAAACTGGGATTTGCACAGGCAAATTTACTCTCACTCATATGGGGCCAGCTCCAGCTCACTAGACAATGATAGCTACAGTGCAGACAACTTCATCTGCACCAGACACCGGCTGGAGTCAGTGGAGAAAAAAGGATGTTTCTAGACTGTGATTCATCTTACCCTAAAGTAAAAATCTAAATCAGGACAGATGATTAGATACCTGAAATGAGGTGAGATCAATCTCAGTACCATGATCTTAAATTCTGCAGTCTGTTGATACCTGTCAATCTCTACTCAGTGGGATCCACACACCTTGCACCCTTCTCCTTTCTTTCTGCCATTCCTACTATGATTCTCCTACTGTCTGTAAAGAGATTAATCCCTCTCCTAACTCAGTGGAAAGTTCTCGTTGCTTCAGCTCTGACAGTGAGTGCTCAGGGAAGGAGGGAGTAGAGATTCGGGGTGGGAAAGAACTAAAGGGCCCCCAGTTTTGCCACGGGGACCTATCTCCCCTCAGCTCATATACAGGGATACAACAGCACTTCACTCTACAGTGTAAATTGCTGCATATTCAACAATCTGACTAGAACTCAATGATCTTGCAATACATCTCATGTTTGCTGTTTCAGATGGTTGAATATTATAATGTCTTCCTCCTTGGATGACAGAGCATGGCAGAACTCATGCTCACTTTGCTCAGTAATGGGAAGAGACCACTCAAGACTAAGTACTACTTTAGAAACACAACATGCTCGGCCATCCTCAAAGCAACTGTCCATCACCCATTAGATGCTCTCTGTCTCACATCATTTTGTATTTGTTGTCCTTTGCTTGCCCTGCTACAAAAGCTGGCATCTGTTTCTCAGTGTGACTGCTACTTTTTGCTTAAGTTTTCCCTCTGGGTGAACTGAAGCACAAGGAACATTCAGTGAATTTCCTGAAATCCTTCACCTCATCTGAAACATCAGCCCTCAGTACATTTATGTTTATCCAGCTTCATCTCTGCTTTGTCCAAAAATGTGAATATGTTCTCTTCCAAAACAGCAACAGTCAGTCCCAGCAACTCACCATCAGGAATCAGTCAATATAATGTGATGGTGATGTAATGTGCTCAGTATGAACAAAAAGTGTAATGATAAGGAGAGTGGAAGCTTTCTCTGACCCCTACATCAGCTAAGATATTTCTGATATTTCATTACAAATAACTTTTCCCTCTGTTCATAGTCATTAGACAATGAAAACTGAAGCCAAAATCACAAAGTACATAAAACCCAAATCCTTGAAGTTAATGTCACTAATGATGTATCTATTAACGTCAGTGGGATCAACATTCAAAGAACATATGCACTCAACTGCTCTCTGAACCTATGTTACAGAAAATTGCATGTGCTATCCAGGGTAACTATAAAGGAACAATGGTCTTAGGGCTGTGCCATGGAATGTTTTGCTATCTCTCGAGCATAATATGGAATTACAAAGCATCAACATTTTATGGACACTTAATCCATAATGGTGTGTCATGTGGGTATATAAGAACCAGAAATTTTAAAAAAACCTTTTACTTCTTGTCTCTTTCCAAAGACATCCCTATGACTTGAAAATCATTCTACCTGCATCAAATGCATTAACCACAAAACAAAGACCTCATTACTCTGACAAGAAAGTGAATGCAACTGGATTTCCCTGAAGCAACCGGAACCTTTACAATTTTATTACCATGTCAATATGAGGTATTAATCACAAAAGCACGTTTTGTTTCAGCATGGATTTAAGTGACTTGATCTAAGCTATCTTGAGGACAGAAGGGCAAGAACATGAAAGCTAAAATAAATAAATGGCTCTACTTATGGATGCCAAGACCAAAATATGTACTGTTCCACATTTGTTAGTCACTTGTGCAACTTTTGGGACTGGCATTTCTGAAGTGTGTTTATCCCTTCAGATTTTCTGATACGTTGTTACCAGTTTGCCTCATCACATCAGTGGGTCTCAGCTATGACAACTAGCACTGCCTTAGAAAGTTCATGTTTCTTGTTTGCACACCTGTGATTTTGCCACTAGTCATATGTCCAAACTGAGCACAAGTAAGCATTTCTTAGGATCCTTTACATATTTTCTCTCAGGATATCCTTTTTTTCTTCTTCTGGCAGAGAGTAGTTGTGGGGTTTGTGCTTTACAGCTGTGGTGTAGGCTCTGGAAAGATTTTTTAGCTTGTAAGTATATAAGGGAACATGGAGCAAACCTTCTGTCAGTGCTGCTGAACTCTGGATGGAATTCTTCTCTACTGAGCTTAGTTAGGCAGCTGACCTGCAAGATATATTGGTTTCTATTGTAGTCACTGGAGAGAGAAACACTTCCCAAGGCCCATTTGTCACATCCTAAAATGATTGCCCAAGAGAAATGGGATTAGTTTCTGAAAGGGTCTTTCCATTGCTATAACTACAGAGCAAATCTATACACTTGTTTAGACTAAAAACCAACTTTTAGACAGTTACATTTAGACTAAGTGGAATACACTCAGAACATCTTTGTATGTTTGCCTGTGCACATTGGAGTGGATCCATTCTAGTTGTTTATTCCCAAGTCTTTTCACAAAAGCATCACCTTGGAAAGGACATTATTTTCAGACAAACCAAGCTGATCC
Organism: Athene noctua; assembly: GCF_965140245.1. Classification (NCBI taxonomy): domain Eukaryota; kingdom Metazoa; phylum Chordata; class Aves; order Strigiformes; family Strigidae; genus Athene; species Athene noctua. The sequence goes on from NC_134048.1 coordinate 17,325,638, forward strand.
AGATTTAGACTCAGGAACTATCAGAAAACACCCACAGCCCTAAGAACATATGCTCCCAGCTAGTTCTGTGATTACGATACTGTCTTCCCTGTGAGACAGCAGATTGTGTAGAGACAATCAGCAAAAAGAGACAGAAAGGAGGCAGAAAAGGACTTTCACTGTTCCTTGATGAGGACGGATCTGTATTGTGAACTCCCTTTCTGAAAGACTGAATTCTAAGCAAGCTTTTTTGAATCATCTCTACCCATCTAACCATCCAAAAGATACCAAAGTAGTTACATGTGAAATTTCTTTGTCAGGCATCTCCTTTTGTTCCCAGCGTGGTGCTGTAGCCTGGCAGACAGGCTGAAGACTGAATTGCAGAAGGTGCAGAAGGGGCCAATGCCCAGTGCCCTCTGATACCCAGTGCCCTCTCTAGACCCTCACCTGCTGAGGAATAGTCCTCTATCATTATATTTGATGGCTGTTTCCATGTGAGTAACCAGCAGTTCAGGTACCCCGCTGTCCCACGAAGTACTTTTCCATGAAAATAAGATCCTGTCAAATCTATACCTTTAGACAAGCCTCACTCTGAGATAGCCCATGTCTCTGTTATTTTACAAAATAAAGGCTTGAGTGTTCATTCTCCTGAGACTACAGAGTTTCTGTGTCATCTGTGTTGTCTGTGATTGTCTTGGAAACCCAGCTCACCCTGAGGCCAGCTATTAACATCTTTCAGCATAACAAAAGCTTTTATTGTCCCACTATTTCACATGCATCCTGTCAAGACCTGCAGATGAATGAGTTACCAGGGGGTAAGTTTGGGTATAAATTTACAAGGCCTCTGCTCCATCATAATTGTCTGTATTCATATCCTCATTCTTCATGCTCACCCAGATGTACTTGGAAGTGATTTGTCCTCAGGAAAGAAAGGGGTTCGTTGCTTTGCATTTGCTCTGTAGAAACAAAGAAAAAGGTGTCCTGGGGCTTCTTGTGGAGAAGCTGACATCCTGGGAGGTCACGCATTAACCTTCTCTGCATAACTTGTTCTTCCTTCTGTGGCCTCCATCGTGCCTATTCCACATCATTTAAAAATGTTTAGTGAAAATATGAAGCCAGATATTTAGTCCGAAAGACAATTTTCAAGTATTTAATTTGGAAGGAAACATATTATCAGGGAGAAAATACTAAATGGGGTTGTCTACACTAAAATTCTTGACGCTGTGTATATGAGTAACCATCCATAAAGGACATGCAGTTTACATCACCAGAAGACTCTTCTCCAAGCCCAGCTATAATATTTCTCCAGAGACACTACCCAAACGTTTTGATTATCTGCATTTTTGCATGTGTCTCAAAGCTTTTGCTAGCGTGACTATGACGGCTAGTGGGTATGATTTTCTCACATTCCCAGCTGACAGCCAGGCCAGCAAAATCTCATAGTTTATACATGCTCTCTGTTTCTTTTTATTATTTAGTGAATTGACTAAGAATCCCTTAATGCCTCAAACGACTGTTGTGTTTTCAGTGAAGCATTAAATAATTGAAAACACCAAATATACTCATTATAACTAGTAAATGGCATTACAATACTAGGCAGGCAAATATTAGACAACTTCTAGCCCAACTGAGAGAAGCCAAATGTAATAAAGATCATCTTCAGAGAAATATACCATGAAGGGCATCCATCTCTGTAGATGAGTTCAATGCAGCGTTCTAACCTGTGGTGCCATTGAATGAAAACAAAGCTAAAAAAGTTCTCAAAGTCCAGCATGTACATACACTTGGTGTTTATTTTTTATGTGAGTACACTGACTTTAGTGACCTTCAGCTCACACAAGTAGCATTGCTTATTTTATTCTTTCAGACTACTTATCCATCCCATCAATTCTGGAATTGCTCCATAATAATTTCTGAATGCCATATGATGTCCTAATTATTGCAATGTTTTTGTACTCATATGTTAGGTAATCAAAATATGGAAAGAAAAGCAACAAGGAGAATCAGGCATTCTGAGGAAAAGGCTTGCTCAATGTACACAACTTAATGTAAGCAACTCCAGGATGCTGAGCCACAGCCAGGAAATAAAAAAGACTGGGCATCAGAATACCAAAACCATCTGCCTCAAGTCTTACATCACCATAGTAGAAAAGTGGGATTGGATTTTGTTTCTCTTTTAGCTTCAGTCTCCCTATGGCTCGAAAAGATGACTGTAGCTTATAAGAGTAGAAAAATACAATGTTATTCAAGACTCTGACATTGTTATTCTAATTTGCAAAAAAGGAGGAGAAGCAGATTCAAAGATGATACAAAACCCTTGGGCTGGATGTCCTTTCTGGCTTATATTGACATAAATAACATGCAGGAGTGGAAAAGTCCATTTTAACAAGAGAATTAAAATGCACTAATCAATTTGCATTGCTAAAGTGGTGCAGGATATTAAAGACATAATTATAAAACTGGTTCCCCCCTAAATTTTCTCTTTTATACTTATTAACTGTCTCAATCAAATTATCTTTTTTTTTTTTTTTAGATTTCATCAATAAAAAATGACAGCTAAAGGCTTTAGAGGAACTGTGGTTTTGCACCACTGTAGAGGATAACAGGTTTTGCTGTACAAGATAATGTGCTTGGTTCAGAATGATGCTAGAATTGTTGATGTTCAAGGACAGATTGGATAAGCAGATGCAAGAGAAACCCAGTGTGGCTTACTGAGAATCCCATCAATCTTGGGAAATTCTGAGCTGAATATACTCAGAGAGTAGAAAATGTTATGGAGGAAGATTAAACATGTTTGACCTATTCTTATTCTTCACCGGGTGTCTGCTTAATGCCCCTGCTGGAGACAGGGTACTGTCCTAGATGCTCTGTACCGGTATTGCTAATCTTATGTTCCTACGATTTCCATCCACTCACGCTTTATAGATAGATTTCTTTGGGGACAGTCCATAGCTGCTGCTCCTCAGACCCAGTACCAGTGCTGTCAAGCTATTCTGAAGGCTCAAAGATACCATTCTTCAATGGCTAATTACTTGCAGACTCAGCTGCACCATGATCATCATCTGCACATCTCAAGACTGATGAGAAGACCAAAGAGGTCAAGATTGCATGAAGAAAGATTATTTAGCAGAAAGAAACTCTCTGCATTCCTGCTAATGCCCTCAGCAGTAAACAGAGACAAAATAGAGTAAAAATTACAGACCTGGCCCCTTGGCAGAATGATTCAAATAGTTTTTCCACAAGATGGAGGTGTTTTGCAAGATGGACAGAACCAATGCTAGTATGCCAAGTTCAGACATTTTATGGCAGAATGAGGATGTGTCCCTACAGGGGTAAACCACCTAATTGACCCATAACCTATCAGTGTTACAATGGAGAATAAAATTCCCAGTATAATTGGTTTATAAATCTTTCCTGTAATACCAGGACCTAGGAATTTATTTTGAGTATTTGAGTGTTTATTCTGAGGAAATACAGTGGTTTAGCTATATTTAAACTCTTTGGCTGGTGCTTGGAGGGGAAAGATGACAACTGTACACAATGATATATTTCTTCACTTTACTTGGATTGTAAAGGTCTAAAGACACAGCTCTGAAAAATCAGTCTTTCCAGTGGCCAACAGGCAAGTGCTGTCCCTCCTGGCCCCAGCTCTCTGCTGTGACTCACTTCCATCAGAGCAGCTGGTGATGGGCAGTCACCTTCACCCTCTCCATGAAGCCTGTCATAACGTGCTGGCTTTTAACTGTTCTTTGAAGACCATTTTGCCAACAGAAGTTTACCAGAGAGTCAGTGCCCCACACAGGGAGTGCACACAGTACACAGAACAAATTCCCTCACACATGTATATACTGTTTCTCAGGTCATGAACCACGCCTGTCCCTCACATTCGTAACTCCTCTACATAATATGAACATTAGCACATGCATTTAGCTGCACAGTGAACACGGGACATCATTAGGGCCAAGCCAGATGGTTCTGGTTTGTAAAGCAGCCTTCACTCATTAGCAAAAGGGGCAGAAAAGGTTTCTGGGTGCAGCTTCTGGAGGAAGTCCTCAAAATTTGCAGCCTTCACAGGACCATGGAGTGGGAAAAAGGTCAGACCTGAGCGAGGGTGGGGTCAGTAATAATGTGTGAAAGTATTTTATGGCAGTTTTGTCTGGGCAGAGGCTTAACATATAGAAAAAAAAAAAAATCTATATATAATTGCACCCTCCATGAAAGAAATGGGGGCCACCTGCCAGCCCTTTCTCACAAGCAAGTGGTTGGGACAGAGAACATGGCTAGCAATTTCCTTTTCCTGACATTTATTTCCACATGCATCCCTCCAGAAAGCAATAGCAGGGCCATCACTGGATTTCTGCAGCTGTTCATGTCTCACTCTGTGCCAGAACAGTGACCTCAGTGACAGCAGAAGGGAAGAAATACAGTAATATCCTCCCTGTGCCATGGATTTACAAGTATAAAATACCTCCTTCTATGACCAGCTTTTCATTAGCAGAATTTCAGAAAGAGAATTGCTGAGGTTCAGGAAGTGCCACCTGCATAACCAAAGCAAACAGAGGGACCAGGTTACTTTAATCCTAATGAGAGATGTTCCTAACATACAATGAGGCACTAAAGACTGTTAAAAGGGAAAAAGAGGGAAAGGTAAAATTGTGCACCATGCTGTTCTGCTAAGTTATCAAAGGAAATCTGGAACACACTGGACTCTGATTGCAAATCTGGTCATGGAAACATGGCTCTAGGAAAAGAAGAAACAAGCATTAAAGCTATTTCTCCCCTTGTTTTCCAAAAGTACAAATAGCCAAGCAAAGAGATTCAAAACAGCAATGGCTCTAGCCCCATTTAACTGAGCAGACAGACAAATGAACATAGTTCAGTGCATATGTGCCTTCTCCAGACAGACTTCCCACTGAAGGGGCGTTTCCTCACACACTGACTGCAAAATGAGAGGGAAAGATCGGAAGATACTTAGCATGCAGATACGCTGGCATACACCTTCCTGCCCTATTGCGTCAGCACGTACCATTTATCTCTTCTAGAGCAGAAGCTACAGAGTAATGCCTACAGTTGCCATACTACTGTGGAATGCATCACCAGGCATTTCCCTTGAAAAGCATTGAGGAGCACCTCTGATTTTTAAAATATTTTATTTTCTTCTAAGTCATCTGTTCTCTTGATTTACATTTTATCTCAACAACCATGAAAGTATCTGAATAAACCCTCATGGAAATTAATCTCTGCTTAGTTACATGCAACATGCAGTTTCTACAACCTCCTATACCTTCACCCAACAAGACAGGTTGCACTGAATCTTCCTGTTTCATGATACAGTATGTTGTCCCTGAACCTCCACTTCCAGCCCACCAAAGAATTTCAGCTGTCGTCTTGCTCAATGGAAAGAGGCAGGAGTAACTCAGAACAGCAGTCACCATATACTGCCATTGCCTTCTCCCCTGACTGTAGCACATGGAGCTGGTTTTATTTTCAAAATCTATTTGGTTCATCTCCTGGACACTTAGGAGATCACTACCTGGTCCCTGAAGCATAAAGACTACTTAATGAAAATGAGATATTCTTATGTAGCTTGTTAGCTACATATGGGCACATAGGGAGGAAGGGCCTGGGGAAGATACTTAAAGAAGGTACTTAAGCTGAAATCCTCAAGTATATCCTAGTGCTTTCAGTAAGTAAGGCACTTCATGAGCATCAATTTTATATGACCTGGAGAAAGGATTTTGATTTTCAAACACCAGCACAAAATTAAGCTCTCCAGCCTAAACTTTAATCTGAACCAAGATCATGGAGAACTGGTGAGTAGCAAGGATCTATATGATCTGAGTAATTTAGAACTGGTTAATTATTGCTGCCCAGTTTGGACAGTGCTGTCTAGAACTGTATTTTTAAGGCGTGTAATCTTGATGGTATATCTCTTCTGATTAGCCCTTCAAAAGAATATTCATGTAAGTTGGAGCTGCAGCATCTCTGCTGAATTATTCTGATGACATAATAGGTTGTTATAAATATATAATTTGCCCAAGTGAAACAATTCCAGCTATTTAGGGTAGGTCAGAGCATCAAGTTACTGTGCCCTCCTCAACATAAATTTTACTGTCTCTCAGGTCAGAGGGATCCTGTTTAAATGCAAAACTACTTTGTAATTTCAATTTGCAAAACAATGACAGAAATATGCACAACATGGTTTGCTGATCAAGCAGGATTTTGTCAGAGTAGGACATTGTTTAAAGGTTTACCCTGGGGGCACCAGCTTTTGGAAAATCCAGAGTACCGATAAACGACAGAAGAAGATACACTCAATACAGGGAAAGGCCAAGAATAACACCTGGAAACATTTTACTTGTAAATAACAGCACAAATACAAGAAATCTGTAGGTCCACAGATAAGATACGGACGATAGAAATTCACCATCCTATATGCCACTTTTTCAAGAAGGGAAAGCTTCAGGAGGAGGGCATGAGACAGCAGTTATTTTATCCTTTATCAATATACAACAACCACAGATGCTGATGTTTGGTACTTCCTTTTTATCCATTATTTCCTATGACTTTTTCCTCCTAATATTGCAAACAGCAAATGCTTTTTACAACATTGTGAATTATGTTTAATACTTAGAATAAATGAGGTTTGAGGGCAGAGAAGGATTAAATGTAGAGATGATTCTGTTTTAACAGATTACTGGCCTTTGTCATAAGTAAACTATCAAACTTAGACCCAACAAAATCCATCAGGAGAAGAGCAGCTTTGCCAGCAGCCATTACAAACGGAGCAGGGAATAATTTTAAGTCAAGGTCAATAACTTCTATTGGGATAAGACAATTTCACAGATGGTGGAACCACCAGTGGCTATGAAAAACAAGAGTCCACATGCAACCCCTCACAATATCTTTAACCAGAAAGGGAGGGTGAGCAAAGCAATCCACTTGGACTTGTTTCTTTGCTTGGCCTCCAAGGTGTAGCTGTTGTCGAAAGGAGGTAGCAGAAAAGGAAAGCAAATCATGACAGCATATTAGATACAAGTTAATATGACCCTCTTCACCCACACCCCTCAAACTGTGGAGCTGATGCGTGAAAGGCATGCCATCCTAGATCTGCGGGCAAGGAGCCAACAACTCAAAAGATAGAGGAAAAAAGATGTGCATGGCAAGGGAGGCAGAAGACATGACAAGGAAAAGGGAACAGCAATGTCCTGAGCCAAAATAAAGAGAACCACTTGCCTGAATGGACCTTTGGTCCGATACCATTTGTGAGTTCTGATCACATCAGCCAGATCCCTGGTAGACACAATTCCTCGTACAACATCAGCAAATTAGTCCAGTCTCCAGTTGTGACTAATGCCTCGTAGAAAGCTGTAAGGAAGAGAAAACATGAATGCAATGTGGCCAGGTATGCATTGAGAACAAGGAAAACAAACAAACAAATAATAAGTCTCTGAACCTGCAGGTGTCAACACAAGCCCAAAAGATTGACAGCTTGTTTTCTTAGTGTGGGGCTATAGTATGGTGAGCACAGAGAACAGGAGTGATTCTTAGAGCAGCTGCTTGCAGGAGGTCAATACATAGCACAGTGGTCACCTCAGACATACATGTGAAGGTACAGCCACAGGGGTTCCAGCACTTGGATTTGTTTTCTCATTTTTTATCTGCTTGTGATGCAGCCACATGGGAAGAGTCAATTACATTTCTGCCAATGTTTGCAGCATACGCTGTGAAATAGTGTATCCCTTCAGTACCTCATCTCACAGACTCCAAAAGCCAGGTCAGAGTCTGAGGCTCAACACACTGAGGAAAACCTGTGTGCACTGACTCACAGGAGGAGATTACCACCTTACGGGCCTATCTCAAGGGTTGGAAAAAGCCCAACCTATTTTATTCTCTGAATTTCTTCACCAGAGCACAACTCAGCCCACTGCACTGTGCTGGAGAAGCACAAACATACCAAAATGACTGCTGCAGTGGAGCTGAGCATCAGTGCAAGAGTAACAGGGACTGATTCAAAACACCAGCTTTGAGACCTGCTGTTAGAAGGTGCAGCTCTGGGGGTGAAACAAGAGAGACTTTAGAGAAGCATCTTCTTGCTGTTCCTGATGAAATGAAGCGTTACTGCCCACCTGAGACTCTCTGTGTTCTGCTGTTCAAGTACAATTACTACTCCACTCTTGGCAGTGCTTGTGTGCCCACCTCTGATAAGACCAGGGGCTGCTTTGCCTGCTGTATCTGAGCTTGCATTGCCATACAACCCTCAGGAATTGGTCTTGCCAGACCTCAACGGGCCATACAGCACGACCAGAACTATAAAAAGTGAGTGCACTCCCCACTTCAGAGCAAAGGGAAAGCCTGGAGAGAAGAGATGCTGCCAGTTGTTTTCTACATTGATTTCTTTCACACTTCCCAGTCACTCACTCCAAACTCCATAAATACCTGCAGGGTCAAAACACTGTCCTCAGGAGTTGGAGTAGTGACCTTGATAAGTGACATAGCCAGTACGAAGTCCTTTCTTTGGAAGGCATTGCCCCCAGTACAATCTTTTGCTCTTTCAGTCTTCTTTCTCCTTCAAGCAAAATCTGCCAGAACTGACTACTTCCAATTCATTTTTTTTCCTTCCTCTTCTTTACTTTATTTCATTTTTTGTTTTGTCCCTGCCTCCCCTCTCAGAGGTGTCTCCCTGGGGAAATTCATGTCCCTTGTACTTTTCACTCTGTGCGCATAATAGAACATTATCTGCATAATTTATCTTTCACTACATGTTGTCTTCCTTCTGGCTAAGTGTTTTTCTAAAATAAATATATATCCTCATCATGTACACTGAGAGAAAGAGCCAACAAACATGTCCTATGTGAGAACTCTATAATATCCAAAATCTGAACCACCAAGAACACGTTAGGTCAGTCCTTTAGGTCAAATGCAACGCAAAGCTGATCTTCCTCCTGCCTCTCTCTGCATTTTTCAGTGTTCTGTTCTTTCTGCAGATCTAATGAAACCCCCACAAGGCTGAACCAGATAACATTTGGAATTGAAATGCAACCCACAAAGCAAGAGAATTAAATGAGATAAGACAAAAACCGCTCTGTTTTTAATGCCTTTTATCACACCTCTAAATGGCAGGGTATGAAACAACAGCAGATCTATGAGACTGGGCAGGGTGGGAGCATCGGTCATGGACTAATTATCATGACCATAACATCCAGACCACATGTGGCAGAGATGTTGCTTCCATGTAGAATGCTTTCAAGAAGCACAGCTGCCAGCTAGTACATATTACAGCTCACAGCATGCAGTGGAGCTGACAAAGCATTTGACTATGTCTTGAAGTTAAATGTGCTGGAGCTGTTGTGGTCCAGTCAACATAATCTCCAGTCAACACAATCTTCAGCCAGCTTCTCTTGAGCAGGACAGCATAGTGCTCTGCTGATGCTGCCGGGATTTCCAGGTGTTTATAGCTATGAGCAAGAATATTTGAGAGAAAAACACAACAAAACAGATTGTTTTCTATTGCAGCTTGAGGTTTTGTAGCAAATCTGAATCACAACATATTAGGGTGAAAACACGATCTGAATACTGGGGGAGTTAAAAATCTTTCCTTTTCATTCATTTTACCATGTGACTATATCTATGCAAATAAAAGTTAATTCAGTGTTTCCATGTTTCTTCCCATTTTCCTTTATGACAATTTCAAAAGTGCCCCAGTTTTTCTTCCTAGCACAACACTGTGATGGTACCTGTTTGGTACCACCCTTCCCATTTGTACCTGTTCATCAGCAAGTTCAGTGTCTAAGGTTAGAAGGTGCTGGGTCTATCCCATGTGAGAACTGAGTTGGAAACTTGCAATAACAGGCAAATCGAAGGACAAGCGTTAGAGTTTCCTCTCAAACCCCTCACTTTTCTACTTTCTACAGATATCTTTGGATGGGCTGAACCAAACTTGGAGATCCTAGATCTCTCCAAGTGCCATTTATGGGACCAATTCAGGTTCCTAAGTACCACTTCAGATAATCAGGGGTCTCCCACCTGACTTCTGAAAGTGCTGGGTCTCCAGAAAGCACAATGTGAATGTCTCAGACACTCTTGGGAGTAGTAGCATTAGAAATGCAGGCACCTGAATTTGTCCCTAGATTCAGACCTGCCTTTGGGATGGCTATGATTGTGTTGAGTGAATCTCTAGCCATGAGGCTTTTTTTTTTAAAAGGTCACACCAGCAGATTTGTACCAAACCAGGAGAATCTGACTAGATGCAGGGCTGAAAGTCCTCCAGACATTTTGCTGTCCCATCCACAGTGTTCCCATTTACACATTTTATAGTGTCCCCTTTCTGATTTCCTCAGATCAATTTATGTTTCTTAGGAAAAGAACCTGAGTAAGGAAATGGGAAATTAGCTTCACTAGCTCACTATTAATCCCCTGGTGTACTGTCAGAAGACTAATGGCCTAGTTTAAGGAGCATCATTGTCAGGTGGTCCGTTTTTAATAGGATTCCCACAGTGCAATGAGAGGCAGCCCTTGCATCTAAAAAATTAAATATGGGAGGAGAAACTTCGATCTCAACAGATTAAATCTGGATTTTATTGAAGACCTTTAGAGCAAGGAATGTGTCATATGTTGCAGCCAGCTGTAATGCCCCCAAAATAGGAAAAAAAAAGTCTGCCTCCTCTCTTCCTTGATAGTAATGCAAAGCTCTGCTGTGAATTTTTATGTTGTAGCAGAAAAGCTCAATCCAGACACAAAAGCTGTGGAAAATTGACCTGTTTTTATTACACATTCTTTGATAATCTCTGAGTCTTTGAGGCTTCTACCCAGGGAAGTAAACACAGAGAGACAAGCATGGAGGAGAGCTTGCACATTGGCCACAATAGGAAGGGGAAGGAAAGAGGAAGGTTTAACCCAAACCACACCAAAACTTCTCAGAGTCCCATCTCCTCTCAACATCAGCAGTTCCTTACAAATTTTTCTCTGAAGTCAGAGGTCACAGTCAAGGACTTCCCCAGAGGAAAGGAGTTTTATCTTTGTCCTTGTTTCACTATATCCATCATTTTCCTTTAATAACAAAAGTTTCTATCTCATGTGCTCATCAGAGCCAAGAAGACAGTATGAAACATGATCATCTGCCTCCAGGGCTACTATCAGGACTTAGACTTGGATTGCTCTTTCTCATCATTTCCATGTATGTCTCTATCACATTTATGTCAGCCTCAGAGTGGAATCCAACACAAATATCCTTGAGGCAGGTGAAGTCACACTGCCCTTTCTTCTTCTTCTTTCTTTTTTTTTTTTTTTTGCACCTGGGCAATACTGTGTTATCAGTAATGGGAAGAAGATGTCCCCTATGCTTTATCAGTGTAGAGATTCATCTGCTAGCCTGGCTTTGCTTCCAAGCACATGAAAGGATCTCCAAAAGAAGTTACAATAGGAAAAGGTGAGAAAACTGGTGAGCTGGCTCCCATTTGCTTGACTGAAAGCGCATGTCCAATATCAGCTATCTTGTCTCTTAGGGGACAAAAATACCACAAATCCACCTCAAAACACTCTAACTTCAGTCAGGATCGGTGAGACTAGTTAATCATAGTGCAGCACTGATTTCTTGGGAACAGCTATCAGCACCCACTCAAATGTCAACACTCAAAACAAAGATTGATGTAAGTACAGTCACCTTATCAGCACTAGCTGTCCTAGAGATTTAATGATTTGAAGAAAGTACCTGAGTTCTAATAAAACTTAATATCATCATCTGAAAGGCATCAGATAAGTCTAAATTGCCAGAAGAAGAAAATAATTTTCCACCAATTTCTGTCTTAGTTAAAATCATCTTTGTACAAATATATGGTGAGGATGGGAATATGTCATGAATTGTAATTGAATTGAACTGATTTCTCTCTCTCAGCCTCTATCAGTAAAACCTCCGTTTCACCCAGCTTTGGAGACTGGACCTCAAAACCAGAAGTGGAGCAATTGCAAAAATTCCAGAGGAGAGAAAAGTGAACTGTCAAAGATCAAAGACCGTGATCTGTAAGGAAGCTATGGGGGAACTGGTTGTTCAGACAGAGAAGAGAAAAACAATGGAGAGACCATAAGAGTCATCAATTGTATAAAGGTTATTTGAAAGAGAAAGGAAATAATCTGTTTGCCATGACCAGGATGGCTAGCACAAGAACTAATGGGTTTAAGTGGCAGAAAGAGGTATGAAAGCTAGACATCAGGAAAAGCTTCCTAATGGTGAGGGGAGTAGGGGACTGGAGTGGATTGCCTGGGTCATGGTAGAGTTTTACTGCTGGAGGCTTTTAAAGCACAAACATCCATCAGAAATTATATATAGAGATAGCTGAACCTTGCTAAAGGGGGAGGAAAATGCATAAAGAAACCTCTTAAAGCCCTTTCTCCCCATTTTTTTCTGATCCTATAAATCTACTTAAGAGACCCCAACCTGCTCAAAATCCCAAGGATGTGGTCAGACAGCTATAACAAAGCCTCCTGCAGTGAAATTTAAGAGTCCTTATAAACTTCTCAGCAAGCCTGAGGGCTGCCTAGAATAACCTGCAGTGTGTTATACCAAGGCAGCAAGTGAACCTCTGCCACTTTATTTTACATCATGTTTAAACAATGGACTAGCTTCCAGTAATACAATTGCTTTCAGTGATACCTCCAAAACTACCTGTGTGGTGAAGGTTAAGTGTGTCCTTGCAGAATCAGAATCTACCTACAGCACCTTGTTTGGGGCCACTGAAATACACTCCTCCGCCAATGCAAAGCTCTGCAGTATAGAAGTTTCTATATCCTGGAGTACCATCATAATCTAACACATGAGGAAACAGCCCTGCCATTATCAGATAAGGGCCCTAAATGAGAAAGGCAACATTCCCAAGGTCTAGTACCTGTACACCTTTGATTACCACAGTATAAATGTATTATTGTTTATCAGACTGATCTTTCTCCGTCTGTTTCTTCCTATCAGTGGTGGAGATAGGAGCTCTCTGGGGTCCTCTGAATGTAATTACTTTCCTTTCTGTGTGGGGGTAGAGTTTTCCTTTTATTCAAGGCTGCTGTTGTCTGCAGTCTTAATTCAGTAATTTTTATTATGAGCAATGTGGGCTCTACTATGATTTGTACCAAGCACATCTTAAGAGTGAAGTTCTTGCAACTTCATGCTGCCACCTATGAAGGAGAAACAAGGTTTGCTTTATCTGCTTGCCAGGAGACAGGAGGTCCCTATGGAGCACTCCCCAAGATTTCTTTGACCAGTCACTGTGTGTCACCCTTGGTTTGCACACTTAAACTGGCATAAACATTTTTCTGCTTTGTAATGATGCCTAGGACCTGAAAGCCAACCTGTGGTCACGTCAGGCTTCCAGAAACATTTTGATTACATTCCTTTGCAAGGGAGATGTTTTCCCCATGCCTGCTAGGGGAATTCTCTGTCTTGAAGTGCAAAGTGCCATTATTTTTTCTACAAGTGTTACATTGGAACTTGTCATATAAGAAACCAGGACCTACCACGCACCCTGAAGTGCTCCTGAGACCTCTGTGCCATGGAAGCAGGACAGCTGCTGCTCCAGGTTTCACCATTCGGTACACAAAAGGGAATATTGCACAAGGGAGTACCAGGAAGCCAGTGGTTCTAAATATTTACACAGTTGTGTGCTTACCCCACAGATAAATTCAAGAGGACTACATTTAACGTCATAGACTTGCCACACTAATATTGGAATGAAATCTTCTCCTTTTTATTTCATTAAAAACCTCAGGCAAGAGAGATCACATTTAACCTTAGCATCATTCTGTTTCAAACAGCATATAGTAATGCTGAATGAGCTGGAAGGAGAGGTATTTATATAATGTATTTATTTGTGTGGTATTATCAAATTTGAGGTCCAAAGACTGAAATCCTACTCTTCACAGTACTGTGTACACATTGGTTAATGTGATTTGCTCTGGGAGAAAAAAACACGTTGAGATATGCTAGATGGTGAAAGTAAACATTATCATGTGCAAAGCAGTGAGGCGCAGAATGAGGCAGAATGAGAGAGAGAAAAGAGAGAGATGAAATGATATATCCAAGGACACTCAGGAAACCCGTGTCACAGCAGGGAACTGAATTCACATCTGTTCTGTTCCAGCTCAGCACCTTTCCTACAAGCAGCCTCACTCAACGTGCTTCATTTGTGGTCAAAACCCCAAAGAGGGAGAAGAAGAAACAAGAAAAGGAAATACTGCAGGAATGTTAATCTCAGTGTTGAGTACTTTTTATGGTGTCCAGGTTGTTAAGCTTAGTCTTCAATAATGTATGACAGAAAGTAATGCAATTTAAATCAGGAGAGGCAGACAGCAGGGTAGGGGATGTAGAGGTGAGTGCTGAAGCGTACAAGCTTAAGAGACTATACTGCAGAAAAAAAAAAAGAAAAAAAAGAAAAAAAAAAAAAAAGCTGTGAGCCATAATAACAGCTTTTCTTAACAGAATTTAACTAGGTTAGAGTGACCTCCAAAAGGTGCCAGAATTTTAACAGCCAAATTCTAATGTGAAGGATTATGGATATTTCTGTATAAATTGTCCTTGTTTTACATAGACTATTTTGCTGAGCACAATGTTAATTTTGCAGCTCCGCTGGAGCAGCAGCTTATAAGAAGATAAACAGAAAATGATGCCTTTAGCAGCTGACGGATACCTTGGCTAAGAGGGATGATAAAACTATTTACATGAAGATATTAAAGGAATGCAGGGTGCACCAGCTTTTTAGCAGTGCTGCTCTGAATGGCGTGGGGGAAGGTGGCGATAGATGGGAAAGGACATGTTTTCTTCACTCTGATTTTTATCCAACCCACAGCTATAACCAGGATCAGACTCTTCTTCTTTGGCTGCATGTTCTTCTCTGAAATTCTTTTCTTGCATAATTCTGCAGCAAGAACTGTTGAGTGAATCCCCATCTGAGGTGAAATTTGGGGGGTGATCCATGGTGCTGACAGAGCAGGAAAGGGGTAATTGAAGAGAGCTAAGGCTCGACCCATTCTAGGAACATGAACTAAATTGCACTGGAGCGGCTGAAACAGAGCAAGCTCATAACTCCCCATGTTTCCAGCCCATGAATCTGTGGACTTCTTTACCTTTGTGTTTCATCCAGCCACAGCAAAGATGATGAAGGTAGAGAAAAGGGAGAAAGGAAAGGGACATCAGGATCATGAGGTTCAAGCCAAGGTTAAGAATGCCCCCAAGCTTGATCCCAAGCCTGTGTCAGGACATGTACTGTCTCTCCAGCCTGTACCTAGGCCAGTCCTGCATTGAGGGATGTACCCACTTCTTAAGGGACAGCAGGTGGGATAAGGTAAAATTGGAGTCTGAAAGCAATCAGTGATTTCCCAAAGCACCAGCCTCAAAAACTCTGCAGCCATACCTCAACAGACTTCGGATTCAGGCTGCATCAGCTGTGCACAGGGGTGAGTGAGCCAGCAGGGCAGCTGCTTAAGACCAAGCATTGGGATGTGAAGACAGAGGAAGGAAGAGGAAATCATTTGTGCCATGGCAGGGTACATGTTTCCCTGCCTCTCTGGCCCAAGTGGTTCTAAGCTCCAAGGTCACATAGACACAATTTTTCTCCTTGACTGGTCAGCTCCACATGGGCTAATTCCAGGTATTAATGACCTAAAAATGTGCATATTTAAGAATTAATCATAACTAAATATTTTTTGTTTTCAACCATCTTTTTTTCTCTCTTTATACATGCCTCTCATTAGCACTTTTTAAATGTGAGACAAGTGATTGGCATTCATTCCAATTAAAAGTACTTTTTTTTTTTCAAAGACAAGGGATAGTACTGTGGTAGCCACATTTGAAGAGCACCAGTAGATTTACCTGCCCAAAATGATAGAGCTGAATTCAGTGGCTTGCATCAAGGTAATATTCACTCAGGTACAATCCCTCAGAACTCCACCTGGCCGCAGTCATAAATTGCTGCCTCCATTACAGCTTTGCCAATACCTTTCCATGCTGGCTGCACACCAGCTTTATTGTAGTATAACGCGCATTTCACAGGAGTGCAGCAGGAATGACAGAATGGGGTTAGGACGCTAGAAAAGCCACATTACTTTTTCATCCTAGGAGTTGCAAAAGGAGGTAGAAAAGAGAAGGACAAAGACACCAAAGACTCAGCTCTAGCCTGCTGCTGCTGCAACTGAGTGAAGAGAAAGACAGAAAAGGGCTCTGTTCACTCATCCAATCTAAATGTAGGAAAGTTTTTCAGAGATATTTCCCACTAGTCTTTCACTTATTATGCATCAAGGACAGAGCTGTCTCCATTTTATTGCACTCTGTCATTCAGAGCTGGGCTAATCATTGGTGCTGAGAATGGAGACAGCCAATTGGGAATCCATCTTTTCAAGTGTCCCCGTGTTGCTTATACACATGTCACTGCCCTGACTCGAGCTGCGTCTGGTGACTTTGGAAAACTTTTTTTGCATACAAAGATCTAAAGGATACAGTGAAAAAAGACACGCATATACAACAAAAGAACCAAAGGACAATTCTGCTACGTCCTGAGTTTGAGTTAAGGTATCTAGAAGCAACCTTGGCTCTGATCTCCTCAGCACAAATTTAGTAACAACGTTTAATGAGCTCTGGACAGAGATTGCCAGGCCAGTGAGGCCACCTGGTGTCACACATCCCTATGAGGACACCGTGGGTTGGGCTGGAAACTGCACAGCCACCTTTGCTTCCCCCAAGACCAGTTCAGCAAGGGCTGCTCTCACCACTGCAGCTATTGAGACAGATCTGGGCCTAAGTTTGAAATGTGGATTTTCTTCCAACTGCTAGGAAGTAAGATGGGTTAGAGGTGATGTCTTGGAAAATGTTGGGTCTGGAGCAGCCATCTCATCTTTAATCTACCCAAGCAGCAATGTCAGAGGAGAGTCTGAGGCCATCACCCTCTCATCCTGACTTCTTCAGGCAAGGAATAAAGTCTCCTTTTAAAAATTTGCATATTTATATTTCCAAAGAAATAAGAGAAAAATCACAGATGAGCTTCTTCGAGGGGAACAGCAGACCTTAGGGTTTAATTTACAAGAGGATGTTGTAATTGCACAGAGGTTGGTATTTGTGCTAGTCACTTGAGGGAGACAAAGAGCCACACTGAGTTTACCTGGATTTCATATGGTCAGCCTTCAAGGTAGAGGAAAGAGAACCATAAAAGCCATATGGTTAGTGCAAGGTCTGGCGATATCTATATTAGCTTCTGGAAGCAAAAGAATGAATAATGAGATGGAAAAATCTACAGGAAAATAGAGAATTAAACAGGGCTCGAAAGATCTCATGAGGCATATCAGAAATACTACCAAATATGAGAGAGCTGGTTAGCACAACTTCAGTGTTTATTGTAGACAGTGGCAAAGCTTGGGATAGTTTGCCTGAAAGAATCTAAACGCACTGTAACATTTGGTGAGGGAAAGAAGGCCTGAGAATGCAAAGGTCACTTAAATAATCTCAGCATGATCACTCTGACACATCTGCTCAAAACATCTGTGGTGGTTAAACGCCTGCTCCAGAGTCAAAATACTGGGAAACAGAAAATACCAATGTACTGTGCACTAGAGAAACCACAAGTAATTTCCTTGGTGAGTGCTGTGATCAGATCTGTGTCATAAACCCAAGAGGAAATGGTAAAAAATGAACACAATTTCAAAAAGGATTGTAAGGATAATAGATTTTTCTCCATGGAGAAAAGCTACAAAGCTGATGGCTATTGAATAGAAATCAGAAAGATGAATGAGGTGATACAGCACAGGCATGGTCAGGAACATAAAATACCATATTTGGCTCTTCTGCTTTTTCACTGACATTTGAGAAAGCAGTTAGGGACAATCTGCACAGTTAAACCAGAAACTGCTTATACAACCTATAAAGAAAACTCTTTTAAGTGTTTAAGAAAAAAAAACCACCGGAACTCTGTGCTGTGTGATACAGCTGAAGCAACCAGCTATAGTCTTCTGTAACCTAAAAGGGATATTTAATATAAGAGGCACACAACATGATTTCTAGCATGAGGGATGCCAGAACATTTTCATTTTTTTGGCTCGTATTGCTTTTTTTTGGCAAGTTTCCTTCCTCTCTTCCTGAAGACAAAGCATGGTTTGCTAACTCACAGCCACACAACAGATCCTTGTGGAAAGTTTAATCTGAAAGAGCTGAGCCATGTCTCAGCTCAGAGTTTTCCTCTGAAACACCACTCTCACGCTCGGGACTACAGAGGGAGCCTCTCTCTTGCCATTGACCAGCTTCACCACCTAAATTAACTGGCTAACACTCTGAGCTGTGAAAGCTCCCAGAAAGAAGTGAACACATTAGAGGAGTTTTATTCAGCCATTAAATTGGAATGTATCTACCTCTTCATTAGGGGGTCACAAATGAGATCAATTTACCATAAACCTCTAGGGATTCTTTAATATCAAGGCAGAGGTAGGTAAATGTTTCAGCACTGTAGAAATTTCTGGTCTGTTTATCATTGCAGTTTCAAAGGTCTTACGCAAACCAAAAATAGTTTAGCAGTTCAATAGAGCAAGATAGTCACTGTATCCATGCTGGACTGGACATGTGTGTGTTAGCTGCATCACTGATCATAATGTCCTTAGGTATAAGAGCAGTATTCAAGTGTTCTTCCAGCTGACATTTTAGTGTAATTCTACATTAATAAAAGTACAACTGAAATATCAGTGCAGAATCTGGCTTGGTATAATCCACTGAAGCTGAAGAAACACTGTGAAAGTCCTTCTGATACTGTGGGTTGGAGCTGGGTCAAACAGACCTGTACAACGAAGGGATAGCACCCATTGCACTGCCCTCTCTGTTACTACAGGCAGGCAGTCTTTGAAATTATGACAAATTGGCTTGGAAATGCTCTGATGCACCTGGATAATTTTAGAAAAGTAAAGGCCTGGGGGATTCCCTTTTCAACTGAAATGGGAAATACATTTTTATAAAATGCAGTCATGCTACTTTTCTTTTGATTTCTTCACTGAGATGTCTTTGGTGACAATGAAAGCAAAATATGCACAGTCCTGGGGAGAGCCAGTATCCCACAGGCAGGCAATAATCAAACTTGTCTCCTGAGAGCTTAGTCAGTGGTTTCAGTAGAGAACTGTAACCAGTTTTCATCCTTTCTATACCTATGTCAAATCCTCTCATTACCTGTGGATGGACTTGACCTTGGTTTAGACCATTTTCCAATCCCTTGGGCAATCAAATAAGCAGAGATATGCCCTAGCCTTAAGAGTTTTCCCCATGGAGGGCTGGGATTAGCAATTTGAGAGGAAAGAGCAAGTAAATACTAAGCTAGATTATAAATTCCATGTTTCAATTGTAGACGCTCTAAGGAAACATCCGCTTCTTAGCGCTCACAGATCACCTTGTCCCTCAAGCAAATATACCATTTTCTTTCCTAACAGAGGCATGAGTTACTTTAAGCCAACACTGGGATCAATACCAGCAGCCCCGGGACTTCTAATACAACATTGACTGTATAACTGGGTTGTTAGCCTAGTACTCTGTCTACATCAAGGAACATCTCCTAAACTTAAAAATTAAATATTCTTCTGCCCAAGTGATTCACAACCAAAGACCAAGCACTGCAGATTTCAGAGTTACTTCAAACTTTATGAAGAATAAACAACATCCATTAACATTTGAATTCACTGGCTCTTATTTAGCAGTGGAAGACCAAAACACAGTCCAGTAGAGTGCTGGTTTCCTCTCAGGAGCTGTTCCTCTCCCTCTCTCAACAGCTTTTCAAGTACTGAATTGAAAAAATCTCACCATAAAGTAGTATCAAATCCTGGGCTTACCCCCACCCACATTATTGACTCATTTCCACCTCTACTGCAGAAGTGCAAAACCTTCTCCTTTAGGAGAGTCACACTGGAGGAGAAGAGATTTCTCCTTTTCTTCAGGAGAGGCTCCTCAACATTTAATAGGATTTATAATGATCCACTGATGCACTTACCAGGAGATGGCTCAAGGAAAGCAAGAGAGACTCAGACCCCAATGAAATCTCAAGGCAGAGTTATATGTTTTTAGCCACAAATCTTCACATTCGTGTTTTCTTCTTTATTCCCACTGAAGCCAACTTCAGTGATGGCCACTCATTCATCTTTCCCCAGCTCTCAGTGATAATTCACTGAGGGGCTTTGATCAATGATTTTAAAAAAAAATAATTGCAGAATGGGAGCACAAGGCCAGCTGTGACATGTGGTTCTTGGGGACAGTTAGTAAGGAGATACCTGAAGAGACTTTTTCAAGTTTGCTGCGTCCCTGAGCATAATGAGATACAGAAGACAAGAACAGCAGTGCAAGGCCATGGGGCTGCCTACAATCTGCTGAGCTTGGGAGGAGGAAGGACAGGTTCCTTCAATGCCTTTATGGACACCTTTCCTCCAGTGGTGATAAAGCATATGTCTGGAGCCCTACAAGGAGGTACTGCTTTCCCTCAGTGTTTCACTTCCAGCTTCTGCCCCAGGGTGTGGCCAAACATGAAATACAGTACATCAAGAACAAGATCCTTGAGTTGATCATCCTTCTAGATCTCATCTTTCTTCACTTTGGACAAAATGCTTCCACACAGATGCCTTCATGTAACTGATGGAGCTGAACCTTTTCTCTGCTCCTGTAGCACCAAGCTAATAATGAACTGCACTCCCTTGGCAAGCAAAGTAACCACCTCAGAAACTCAAGAGCTCAAGAGGATAAAACCAGTTGTATACAAAATATATGCAATATGCATAATTTTGGCCGCCCCTGAATCAGAGACTCCTTACACAGACCCCTCCCCACCCGCCTGCAGGTTCTCCATCTCCCCTGTTTGCTGGAGACAAGAGGAACCTGTGTTCAGCTGTTCCCTCGGTGCAGAGATTAATTCATTGACAAGGCTCCTAGGAATGTGCCAGCTCATTAATTACCACAAGAACTGTGTCAGCAAGAAGTAGGCAAGGTGACTGCTGAAAATGGTCAGAGAGACCCATCTATTAGTGCTTGCTACCCTGGCCATTACATGCCAGAAATGAAACAAATAACACCTGGCAGATGTTTATTAACTATGAAATATCACAAATTGCACGCTTTACTAACATAAAGCACTCATGTAAATCAGTGTTGGTGGAGCAGACTACAAGGAAATTGGTCCCACAAGCTAGTCAGTCTGGTCCAAGGTTGAAATTACTTTCTACGGGTACAAAGGTGTCCTGGGAGTAGGATGTGTCTCTCAGCAGTGGGAGGTGACATAGAAAAATCCCAGCAGCTTTGACATGCCACCTCATCTGTGTTTCTATCTGGCTGGTGGGAGAGACTTCATCTTCAGTAAAAGCTACTCCTGTTATTAACAGGCAGAGTTGCCAAAAGGTTGTCCCATAAAAAACTCATAAGGCAGAGAGAGACCAGGCTCAACAGGCTGAGATCTCAAATGCAATGTCTGCTTACGCAAACAAGTACTTGACTCACAACCCTGTGCTGTCTATAAAGTCAGGGAGATGGCCACAGCCCATTTTGGATCTCACAGCTGGTAGCTCTGCCTGGTGCCCCCCTCAGAGAGTGAATGTGACCACTAGGAAGTCTTTGATTTGCTATTAAAATTCATCATTCTTCTTGTAATGCCAACAGTGGGATAATGCACCTGGGATTAGACCTAGGAAATCCATCAAGACCAATACTTAGTCACACTCAAGTGCTTTTATGCCACAGTTGCTATGAGGAGTGGCTTCAAAAACAGCCCCTTAAGGAGATTGGGAGGGCAGGGGGCCTCCCGACTGCTGTGCAGTTGAAGGCAGGGCTCTTCCCCAGACAGAGCCCATGCATTTTCAGTAAAGGGGTATTTGAATGTCAGGCAGTGGGAAGCAAAGTCTTGTCAATGCATCAAAGGTTTTGCTTCCCTTGGCTCAATTAAAGGAATAGAGAGAATAAGCTGGAGAAATCTACAGTTGTTCAACTTGCACAGAGTTCAGAAGAGCTCCAGAGTATCTGTAAGAACAAAAAGGAAGATCCAGGTTACAGATTCTCTCTTCTCATGCCTGTCACAGGGCTGCTGAATTTCTACCCTGAAAGGAAAGTGCTAAGTTAAGAGCTATGGCAGTATCTTGACACATTTCTGATCATCTACCCATAACCCTTTCCAATCACTCCACAAAGTCATAGGGGGTGACCTTCTCTCGTGCCCCATAACCAGCCCACTTCCTTGTGGCCTTTTTATTTGATAGAATTTAATTTTATTTTTCACCCTCTCCCTTCTCTCTGGACAGTCTCACTGCAGGCCATAGGGCTAGGAAACATTATTTTTATTGTCTGATACAAAAGGAATATGACGGGCCCATGCTGTAAAACACCAAACGTCAAACCATAAGGAATTCCACAAATAACTGTTCAGATGCCCCAAGGGGGGAGGTAGGATATGGATGGCTCCTAAATGCATGTCTAAGTCCACCAGCACTGCAGAGAGAGAAATGTGGCTCTGTCCAAGCTTGCAAAGTTTCTGGAGGTCCTTGCACGTGTTGAGAGCAAGACCTGCCAGAGGGCAGACAGGCAGTGCCGCCACCTGAAAGCTTTGTCAGATGTCTTGCAGAGAACCAGTGCCTCTGGGTGACAGCACTAGCTGTGTCACATACCTGGAGTGATTGCCTTGAAGAAATCGGCATTTGCTGATGGAAAGCACAAAATGAGTGACCCGACTTCCCCTAAGGGATGTGTAGTGAGGTGTGGGAAGAAATTAGTGAAGGAAATCTGCGAGAGAATCTCCTAATATCGATGAGGCAGGAACAGGCTGATGCTGAGTAGCTGGGGGAGGTTTGGTACAGACCAGAGACAAAGCAGAGAAGCCTGACGAGCTGCTCCCCCGGGGAGACAGTGGGATGGGAGATTAAAGAGACATGTGGTGGAGGGGAAGGAAGGTGGAGGGGAAACCAGAAATGGAGGCTAGCAATTCAGATTAAATGGATTAGGTGGGAATAAAGGCAGCTGGGAGGGGCTCAAAGAACATGAGATTAAGAGGTGCACCAGAGAGCTGATCAGCGTTCAAGGAAAATGAGAAATCAGGGCTGTCTGGATCCTGCTGATGGCTTTTAAAGGAGCAGAGTCTGAACAGTTAGAGAGGGGGATGGCCACAAAGTAGAACAGACCTGCATAAAACTCCAAAGGGCCCAGAGAAAGGCAGGGGGACCTCCTGAGTACCCACTGGGATCATCAGACAGCAAGATTAGAAACAGCACTATTTGAGAAGCACAGGAACTCAGATACTGTGGCACCCAGCTGCACCCAGGGCTGCCAGGCACTGGACACGTTCATGGGTGATATTAAATGGGGTACAAACACGGTGCAGGAGTTTCTTACATTTCAGTCTCTGTTTAGCAGCATGGTCCTGGGCCAGTTGGATTTAGATCCAAGCCAGCACGGCAGACAGAGAGCTAAATGAGAGAGACAGCTCCATCCCTGGGGTGATGCCATCACCCTGGGGGCATGGATCTGAGTGGCCCTGGTAAAAGACTCATTCCCCATGGGCAGCCAAGTGCTGCGACTCCTTACACAGGCCAGACAGTGCCTGACCTGGGTGTGCTAAACATCCCGTGGCCGTTGCCTTGCTTGTCATACACTGGGGAAAAAGGTAATTGAGAGGTCTGAATTGTGCAGTGAGCAGATGATAAGGAAACAGAAGTGTTGACTCAATTCCTTGATCTCTTTTCTGGGCTGAGAATCAACTCATATGCCAGCTTGGTCAGGCAAGAGCAACCACATTGCTGTGCCCCAGCTCCTTCCAGCCTCACCTCTGTTTGCTTTCTCCTGCCATCCTTCAGCATTTGCTAACAAGATTCTTTTACTGCAGGTCCTGTGAAATGGGTCGGAGCAGATCCTCACTCTGAGAGACCAGCTCCAGAACCATGGCCTTCCCACAGCAGTGGCTGGGGCTGCCGAATTCACTCCTTCAGCAGGGATCTAGACTGCTTGTGGATGGACACGTTACTACACAGAGGAGAGGGAAAAACGCCTTTAAACTGGGCAGTAGATAGTCTGACTGTAGGCCTGCTTACAAATGCATGCACTAGCTCAGAAACCAGTGCAAAGGCAGAAACAATGAGCCAAAAGAGGAGCACAGATGGTGCTTAAGTCCTCCTAAACTGCTGAAGAAATACACATTTAACTATAGCCTAAATTAGATTAACTTCAGGTCTTTAGTGCTATAAAGACCATGGGTTATTCTGTTTGAGCTAGTTTCTCTAACTGCCCAGCCAGGTGTGTAAATCGTTAAATCACTTTATAAGAGTTCATGATTCCCATGGTGCCGAGGAAATCTAAGGAAGAGGACAGCAATGGCAAGGAGAAGCCAAATGTGTAGGTCAATTAATAACTCTCCTTAATCTTATTATAGCTACCCCTATTTTCTAGGGACCCTGCAGAAACAGTCAGAACTGCCCAGCCCAGCCCAGCGGGGCTCCTGTGAAGCAGCAGCCTCCTTCCTCCCAGGCCCCTGAGTGCACTGCCTCCCACTGCTCAAACACAAGCACAGAGGCTTATTTTTTCCCTTATTCCTGACAAACAAAAAGGGAAAAACTGGAAGGAAAAAGAGAAGAAAAGGGGAAGAAAAGATGAACAAGAAGAACCTACTTTGAGCAATGGGGGTTAATCTGACTCAAAGCTTAAATCCATGTTAGCAGTTAATCCAGTTAGTAAGGCTTTCATTGGGAGCTTTGAGAAATCCTTTAACCTCTTGCTGTAAACCAGGAGCAGCTTAACAGCTCAATGTTCATGAGAAAAGCCTGTCAATAATGCTGCTAAGCAGGTATTTAGCAGGATTTAAGAAACAAGCATGTGACAACTCTTCTTTAATGAAGCTATTGGGCTTCTCACCAGGAAGAAAGTGGTCACTATTTTCTTTAGTCTTGCCTGTGGTCTGCTTTTCAGGATTCAAAAGAAGATACAACTATAGTCTCTGTCAACCTGGAAAGGATTCCTATCCGGGGAAAGCACAGTAAAAAGTAGATTTTTCTAGTGGATTTTATAAATCTCATGGGCTCTTTATCCTAAGAGATCTTCTATGAAGCAGAGTGCAGCAGTCAAAAAGTTAAATTAACTTCCCCATGATTTTTTTCCTCTCAGAGGTGTCTACACTGTTTCAAGGAAAGGAAGCTGACAAATAGCTTTAACGTTTAAGGCTTTTTACCCCAGAGTCTAGCAGGACCAACAATAAAGTAATTTTTTTTACCATCTCTGCCAAGTTACTACATATTCACTCCACCTTCAGAGACTGGCTAAATGTGAGTTAGCTCTAGTCCAGAAATCATGGCATCACATGTAGCCTGGTGCTGCACCCCGGTTCCTGGCAAAGGCAGAGTGAAAACATGTCTGGGGGACACTGACATACAAACAGACTTCATCTCTGCCCTGGACAGATGAGACCTGGGGGATCAGAGGCAGGTTACTGTCCAGAGTCACCCATCCTTGGCTCCTCCGGGTGCCCAGCTGGTGGATGGTTCATGAGGATGCACAGCTGTCCTCTGGGCTGTGCTTACTTATCCTTCTGACACTGGTCACAGAAAGTCCATCGCAGAAGCTCTCAGACACAATTACCATCATTATCTGTGTGGATTACTAAAAATTCTCTCAAACATATGTGATCCAAGGTGGCAGTAGCCACTTTTTTTATGTGAGAAGCCCTTTTCAAGCTGCAAAGCCCTTTGGGAACCAGACCTGCTGGGCAACAGGGCAGAGATCCCTACACCAGCACGATGGAGACCACTATCAGTCTGGAAGCTCCGAGAGAAATCAAGATTTTCTGCTGTGATATCCCATCCATCCTGTTACTTCTGGAGGACAGGGCTGTCCTGAGCTACGGGGAAACAAAGAGAAAAGGAAAGAGAGGGGATGTGCAAGTCAAAGGTGTGTGACATGCATGGCAACTGAAGCACAAACCTCATAGCATTTCTCAGCCTTCCCTTTTTGTTTTACACCAGGAGATTCAGCCAGGGGTACCATTTCAGCGAGACCCCTCTGCTTCTTGGATTCCAGATGCAGACACTCCCATTTCCATTCACTTTCACAGATAAAAGGTCATTCTGCATTTTTTCCCTTTCTATACTAAGGAGGAACATTGCATTACCTTTGATATTTGCTGTGTTCAGCCAGCGTGGGCTGAGAGGCCCATGCAACATTAATTCGGTTTTACCACCACTCACCCTGCGATGCTCAAAGGGAGGTGGATCATTGCCATTCTGGCTGTTACCTCTGCACAAGGGCTGGGAGAGCAAGCAGGATCTTTCAGAGCTAAACACTTTGCAGGTCTCAGTGCCTGAATTCAGTCCTAAAGCAGGTTGAGAAAGGCAATGTATAGGAAAATACAAGAAAATATAATTCCTCTTTAAGCACCCAACTGGAATCTCTATAGTGTGCAGGTTTTGCGTCACTCAATAGTATTTCCGTTTCTGATCCCTTTAGTACCTGACTTTTTCTGCTGATAAGAGCAAAAAATTTCCATACACGCACACAGATATTAAACCACTTATAGAAGGATTGTCTTTATAGGAGTCCTACCTAATGAGACCATGATCCCTTGTGGATAACTCTGGTAGGCACAAGGACAGCACAGATACTAATTAACCTATAACACTGCCATTAAAAAGTCATGACATGAGTTAATGCACTGACTAGGATAGTTATTTTACCTTTCATAAATTATATTTTCCTATAGCTCAGCTGGGTATTTTCAACCACTGTTTTTTCCCCAGTCCTTACACTGTCTTTTCTAAAAAGACAGTCACAAGCCCTTTTAAGAAGAAGAAAAAAACCCACAAACCTTTAAAATAACAAATAAGCGATAAGAGCAAGTGAGCTCCCACTCAGTTCAAATTCCAGCTCAGCTCTTGTTGGCCAGGTATACTGATGGAAATGAGACTTCTGCATCATGCAGAGCCATCTTTTCACTGAAAAATGTACTTCAAAGAGATGCAGTGTTAGCAGAGACTAGGATAGTGAGAAGTTGATATCCTGTTTATTGCAAAATAACCTACTGTATCTATGTTTGCTGGTACAGTGTTTTTACACTTTGGTTTCTTATGAAACCAGTACAAAAGACAAAGTGGATAAGTGACTAGAGTCACAGCTACAGCTGTATTGCAGCATCTGGATGCAGAAGGTAAGGTTCAAGCTGAGGAATTTAACTTCATAAAAGCAGCTGTATTAATCACAAATTAGGTAAAGAGAAAAAAAAAAAAAAAACCAAACAACCCTGAATTTCAGATAATTTTCACGACAATGCAGCCACCTCTGGCTCCCAAGTTCCAGAAGGAACCACCACCTGATTTTCAGCCTTGTTGTGATTCATTCCCTTCCCAGCATTGAGACATCAGTGCCTTTTCCAGCTCAGCTTGCATGCTGAGCCAGCCAGGGCACACAGGGCAGCAGCTCACGGTCTACCAGCAGCCCCAGTCACTGCTCCCAGACCTCCTCCTGCCAAGGCAGGCAGCCACGCTGCATGGTGCCTGCATCCCCCACCAGCATCGCTACAGACCACGCCGCTAGCAAGGCAGGAATCTGCTGGGGTACGCACCGTGGATGGGGTCGGTGCTACTCTCTGCTTTCCCACGCAGACCTCTGCTTGGCCACGTCCCAGCGCAGTTTGTGCTCTTTAGTCAGCGTTGCCCTGGGGATTACCTCGAGCCATCTGCCCGACGCACCATCTGAGCAGACCTTCTGCTAACCCTGCCTCCTGAGGAGGAAGCTGAGCACCGCCAGGCTCCCCGCCACTCGCCTCAAAATAAATAAATAACAAGGAAAGGAGCGAGAAGAGTTGCTGATCTTCTGTTCTGATGCAGTCTGGCAAGGTCAGCACTGACGCGCTGCTTGGAAAGAGCCAGAAAAATGACAGGGTCCATCTAGCCGGAGAAAGCCATCCCTGACGGGGCTTTGCAGCGAGTGCTATGGGGAAGGAGTGAGGATGCTGCGAGGTATTATCCTCGTGGCAGCACCAGGCTGTGGAAAGGATAAACCATGGTCACTTGAAAAGCTGCATGGGACTTCAGAGGGTGTAGCTTCTCAGGGTGGGCTGTGGTAAAACCAAGGGTTGTTTTCCATCAGGTGGGGACATGCTCCAATTTGAGGCCTTCTAATTTGTGTCAGCCAAGAATGAACAGCAGCTCTGCAGAGCAGGGAGGGCTGGGATACAACATTTAACTCTTCTCCCTCCCCATCACCAAGGAGGAGATGCTGACCATAGCCCTGGTCTGGTGAGAGGGACAGGAGAGCAAGGAAAGAGGGAGGCAAGGGAAGAGCAAACACAGAAAATCTCAGAGTTTAGGCAAGGCTGAAGAGACCAGACTGTGAAAGCAAACACAGAGCAGAGTCTAAGGCCTACGCGGATATCACAGGCATATGATATGATGATGCTGCTCGAGTATAGATACAATCACCCCCCATCACATCAGCCCTCGGTAAACCTGGGCTCATGATCTCCCTAATACAGTTTTAGGGTCTCCAGTTGCCTTCAGGCACTGGGAGCACTTGTCTGAGCCGTTTATAAAAATAACTGTGTAGGCACACCTTAGAAATGGGTTCAGGAACCAACCCTCTGCTCACATCTCTCAAACAGACAGCAGCGCCTCACCCCAATTCCTTTCCCTCCTCTTCTTTTCCACCTTAAGAAAAACAGTCTGCAGAGCCTCAGACTGTGACTAACTGCTGAAATGACACTCACTGAAAGGGGGGGATCATTTTGCAGATTAGTCTGGGAAGATCTGCAGGAGACAGGCTCCAGGATGGAAAAGTTTTGCAGCAAAGCTATGCATAGGACCAGACTGAGTCAGAGCCCCTCTACAATAGCATGGTCATGCTACTTAGATCAAGCTCCTTGGCCATTGTTAGCAATAACTGACCTTCTGTCTTGCTGTCATCTGATGACTGACAAGCTCATCAGCCACACTGCATGGCAGGGAAATGATGGTGGTGGAATTAACGGGACCCTTCTCATTTTGCTGCACAGCATCCCTGCCTACCACGATGGCCCCAGCAGACAGTCCTTCCCCCAGCGGCTGAGAACCACGTCTCTGCTGCAGCATCAGGGCAAGAGACAGGGCTGCACACACTCAGCCTCTGCTTAAAGTAATCAGGGCAAATGCAGATTGAGTGCATGAAGCACTGGAGGGTGGGGGTAATGAGGGAGGAATTGGGAGAACATCAGGTAACGCAAGGCCGCAGGCAGAGACGGATGGCACAGAGTTTCCCTGCGTCAGGCTTTTGGTCCCAGCAGGTTAAGGTACAGCCGCCTTGACAGATGCAGCCATCCAGCTTGGAGGGATTCAAATTAAGGTCAAAAGGGATAAAGCAATGGTGAGCAAATGAATGCGTTGTTCCTGGCTCACAGTCATGCCCAGATGCACGTCCCTCATCGTTTATGAGGATAATTAAAATGCATCATTTGTGTGTGTGTGTGCACTCACAGACATACACACACAATTTATTTCTCTGGAAAGGAATACAACCATAGGAACTATTTTCTTCACTGCCTCTGTAGAAGCTGTCTGGATTTTAGGTTTGAGAAGGGGGGAAGGAAAATGGGAGAGGAAATGGTACCCCCTTTCTCTCTTTAACCTCACCAGGAGAGGAGGGGAAAGCTGCTCACAGCTTTTCAGTTCAGAGCAGGGATTTAGTGGCACACTGTTTATGAAATTTTGCATTTGCAAAGAGCAGGGCCTTATAGTGCTTGTGGCTGGAATTGGGCCCAGGAGGGGCAGGTTTGTCCCCTGTCTCCATCACTCAGCAGATTAATTAGCCATTACTCTCAGCTCTGCGATGTAATCGCTGCCTAGATCTGTAGCAGCAAACTCTGAACCCATCCCAGAGCACAATGCCAGCTGTGCCCAGCTCTTGTCCAACAACCATGAAGGTCCTACGTGCCAGGGCTTCCTTCCCTCCTCCTCCTGGGCAGCATGGCTTGACACTGTGACAGATTCTCTTTGCATCCTGCCATGTGCTCTTCACAGAAGCTGGTCAAATGTCCATGTTTAAAATCTGAGTCCCAGGAAACAATTTGTTTCAACATTGGCACCCAGGATCATTGTCCAGACCTGGAAGGCAGATGTGCTTAGTGTTGTGTGAGGGACAGAACTGAACTTCCCACAGCTGACAAGACTGTTCTGGCACTGTGAGGCCACTGAACATTAACAGGACCCTATTTTTCCGTCTTCCAGTTGAAGTACACAGTCTGCATGTTTTCCACAGTGGGATGCATCTTCTCCTAAAGTAGGCACATATTTTGCCCTGGACCCAAGATGTTCCTGAAAGCAGAGAAGAGTGTCTGAGCACTGCCCTGTGCATAAGCTTGGTAAAAGCTATTTTGGCTGGCCTCTAATAATGTGTTAGTGCCTGTCAGTGGATACACAAGCACACTGAGAGGGCTGAATGCTTTTCACTCACTGTAGATTTGTGATGCTTGGGAATTTGTTTCTTCGTAGCTAGAAAATACTAAGCCCATCAGTTATGTCCTCACTATTCTCATCATGCCATCTAATTTATACTGACCTTCCAGCCGGAGCCCTGCCTTAAATTGTCACAAGCAGTCAGCTCTCCATTATGCGGCTCAATGGAGTGAGGGGTAGAGACATCTGTGTGCATGGACTCAGCGCTGCGGTCTTACTCAGCACAGGATCCCCAGGCATAATTAGCCTGGACACCGCACTGAATCCTGGCTGACTCTCCTGCAGCCCTGGGCTCCAGCTCATAAACCTCTCCAGAGTGCCAAGGCACATGGAGCAGAGGCAGCGCTGCAGTCCCCTGCTCACCTCTGACATTACCTGTCTCCACCCAGTGCTGGTCGGAGGGCTGCTGACACCCCTAACTCAGACCGTCTGATGCTGCAGCTGCCCGCTGAGCTGGCAGTGTCCCTGGGGCTGCTGGAAAGTCCATGCTCCTAACTATAACTGGACAAGGGCTGGGCCCATCCCTCACCCTAACAGCCCCTCTACGTTGCCTGCCTCTGCATCCTCCGCTCTGGGATCCTGGCTGAGGGACAAGCTGGGATCTAGCAAAAGTCCCACAGGATTTAGTAATTCAGTGTCTCACTGATAACACTCTGAATTACAGATTCGCCATTAGAGACTTGACCAAGATTGCCTGTGAGCAGCGAAACGGGCACCTTCTAAGAAGCTTGGGGACCATCACCACTTTGGTATACTTCAGGATTTGGTCCTCAAGCAAAGTTGTCAGCAATTAGCTCAGATATATTTTAGGTCTGTTTATAAATGTCTTGCAGCTGCACTGATCAGGAGCTGTGCACAAATAGCAAGTGAGAGAAATCTGTTTGGGCTCTTTACTCTGGATAGAGTCGGACTTGATTTTCCTTCTTCCAAAGGATGGTGTCTTAAAATCTGTGAAAGCTGGGATGTGGATGGGAAAGGGAAAAGGATCATCCTGACCTCTGAATATTCAGATTGCTCAGACATCATGACTAACCCTGTCTGATGGTGGGATCAGCAGAAGCTGGCCAGAGGCTCTGTTAGAGTTCAAATCTCATTAATTCATCTGTATTCACACAAGATATCTAATCGGGACCAAGACTAATGTGGAATTAAGATCTTCAGAGACACTCAAAATAAAGAGCATGGTGATATTTGTCTTCTGTCTTTCTACTGCTGACCTTCTGCTAAACATCAGATCCCAGCACTGCATGCCAGGGCTTTGGATATTATCAATAAGTCTTTCCACCATTCAAACCATGACATATTTATCTCCAGCGGTAAATCAGCACAGTACCTTCTGGCTAGCTGTACTGTCCCTGGTTCCCAAACTTGAATCTCCTTCCCCAGGCACAGCACCATGCACTATCACCCAGGGTCTACTCCCTCCTCTGTGGTACAGTGGCAGGTGAAATGTTTTGACACTGTCTTTGCAAAAGGACAGTCGCCCAAGATGTAAGTCTCAAAAGAAGAGTCAGAGGGTATAGCATAAGCTGTTATTACGGCATTAACATGAATAAAAAAAGAAAAGGACTTATCGCTACTGACACTCTGCACAGCTTCAACCTCCTTGGCTTGTTTGACTCTTCTTCCCTGCTCCAGCATCTCTCCGCTGGTATCTGGGAACAGGACCTGACTCACGAGCCCCTCTCAGCTCCTCCTGCCATCCCCAGTGCACTGTTGACTCCATGGCTGCAGTCACAGCCGTGGTAGCTGAGCCATGCAAGGGCCCATTAGCATCTCCTGAACTGGTGCAGATGGACAAGCTGGCTTCAGCAATAAGGATGGTTTGAAGCCATTAAAAAGCGGCAAGAGCAAAATTAAGTCCCCTACAGTGCTACTGCCATTAGGAAAACAACAACACCAGCAAACAAACAGAAAAGTGCACTGAAATTTTTGCCAAGACCCTAGTTGGGAAATGAGGTACATACACTGTGCAGCAGGAGCGAGATGCAAAGTAATTCAGGCTGCAACTTTAAAATGGGTCTTTTATCAGTGTGGGATGCTGTGATCCCACAACTTACATTAGAAGTACATAACTAAGGGGGCTATTGTAAAAGCATTGCGGAATCAGGACTGACTATTACAGGCAACTCTACTTAAAGACATGGTTAACTGCTGCACTGAAGTAATAATCCTGCCGCTAAATCCAGAATTTAAATGCCTCAAGGGCTTAAGGGCTGTCAGGAGCTAGAATTCATTTCCAGAGGTTTTATTTAGTTGCAGCAACAATTTTACCTGAGGGTGACAGTAAATTTGAGAAATACAGGACTAATAATTTAACAGAATTGGCTGCGGTATTTTTTTAAAGACACACAAACACACATACACAAGCTTGATGAAATGAGTTCTGCACATTGTACACTTGCAGGTTTCATTTGCATGAAAATGATTAATGGGAACAGAAAGAAAAAACACAGCACAGCAACAAAACAAATCAGCTCTGCCTCCTAAAGGTCAGGACAAACCTGCCTCCTGATTCGGAAATCATCTCCGAGGACAACATCAGACGTTTGCTTCTGCCTCCACCTCTTGACTCTCCCAGCTGATAGCTACTGATTCCCAACACCCCACCCAAGTGGATGAAGAAGTAACTAAACACCCTTAGCCAGACATGCAAGATATGACCAGAAACAGTCATTTACATCACTGGCTCTCTAATTACAGAGGACAACTTTTACCTCTCTGTGTATCACCATTATTCGCAATAAAAAAAAAAAAAAAAAAAAACAAACCAAAAACGAGGTCTTTTACTTGTTACCTCAGTTCAGCTTGGAAGATGTTTTCCCTCAGGAAGAGATGGGAACTCAACATAGCATCAGTGTGGGACTTCCACCACCAGGAAGATAAAACAATATAACAGCTCATAGGGATCTTTTTCCCCATTGCCTTGGTCCCAGGCATGACCAGAGCAAACTGCTCTCTGCTCCCCTTCCTGGGCTGTGTGGCACGACCCAGGGACAAGTCTTTGCAGAAGTTCCTATTCTTAGCCCAACCAAACTGCTGTTTCAGGGAAGGAAATTAATAGTCTGAGAGACTGGGCCCAAGAAGGGAACTAAACTTCCCAGCTGTGATGCTGGCTCACAGAAAAACTCTACAGGATTTGAAACCACTGATATCTTCCCCCACCCTCCGCCATTGTAATTGAGAAATATGTTCTTTTCTGCATTTGTAATTGGGACGGAACAGATGGCAAAGGCTTTGTTTAATGAAATATGTCCGTTCAATTAACCCATGCCACCAGGGACTCAGCAATGCAAAAGGATTCAGCGTTCCACTGCTGTAAGGGCGTCCTCCAGCCCAAACCTGCACACCTGGGCAAGGACCGGGATGCTAGAGGCAGGACTTGGAGACACAAGTAGGACCTGCTGGACCTTGCTCAGCTGTCATTCCTGCTTCCCTGGAAGCTTTGTTTCTTTTCTCTCTTTTTTTTTTTTTTTTTTTTTCTTGGGCTGATTGCCAGTTCCAGAATTGTGTCTAGAGATTTTGGACCCTGTGCTCACTCTTGCCCTAACAACACATGCAGAAGGTAGTATCTGATCTCTGTGGTAATTGTAAAAGAAAGGCTTAGGGGTCCAGTAGACAGGGAGCCGTACCAAAGGGAACCAGCTCTGCCACCAAACTGTGGAGAGGGGAAGCCCATTCATGCCTCAGTTTCCCCCATCTGTGCTGATGAGTATGTCTTAGTCCTCTGTGAACACCCCAGCATGTGATTCACTGACAGTTTGAAAACTGACCATCTACCAACCTGGCTTCCTGAGGCAAAGCACAACACTTTGTTTCAGGTCTTTGTCAGAAACAAAGTTTGGCCCCTTAAAGGAAGGGAGCAACATTTTGAAACACACGATTTGAAACACTCATTCATACTGTGAAAAAAAAAAATTCCTCTTTTTTTTTTTTTAGCCCCATTCTACCAATAGCATATTTACCATGAGAAACAGATCCAAAACATACTAAGGCCCAGAATTAGATCTGGTGAATCTGGAGTAACTATTTTTTCACAGGTAAATAGTTTATTTCTAAGCCTGCTCTCACCTTCCACTGGTGCAGGAGCAGAGGCTCTCCAGGGGTGTGATAGGAATAGCTTCAGCTAAAGAAAATTCATTAAATGCCAGTTGGACTTATTTTACTACTTTAAACCAAGCCACTTCAGATTTTCATTCCCAAATGGTGAATCGGTACATTTGCCAAAATAAATTACTTTGATGTTTTGGGGGTTTGATTGGGGTTTTTTTAAACGAGGAAAGCAAAATAACCCACAATGTTTGGGGGTTTTCTTTGGGATTTTTTTTCCCCCTTTTATTTTTTTCTTTTCCTTTTCTTTCCATTCAGATCAGGTCAGAGAGAGAGTGCTCAGCTGCTTCCCATGCTCAGACACAGTGCGTTATTGATCTTTGAGTGAGGAAAACAAAATACTTCTATGGGAAATACCTATTCTCTTCAATGATGTATTTTTTTCTCATTTTGCAGAAAAACCAAGTACTTTATTGGTCCCTTTGGTTGTGAGGAAATACCTTTGGATAGCAATTCATTCAGAGTCTGGATTTATGCAGCCAGAGGAAGAACACAGCCTGTGACACCTCCCAACAGGCACCAACAGCCCTGGCTGACGCATGACACACACAATGACATGTAACACAACCCCCTGGGGAACTCACCAGTCAATCCGTGCATGCGTGAAGGAGCACTCGACATGCTCTCTGACATCCAACAACCCGGGTGAACCCAGATCCCTCCCGTGCACCAGTCCTCAGCTGCAGCCATCACTAACAGTCCTGCTGTGGTGGGAAGGCAGCTCCCGCAGCTTTAAACAGCACCTGACATCTCTTAGGTTCCTCAAAACACATCCTTCAAACATTCCCATTTGTCTTCTGTTATGACCCAGATGGTTTTACTTTTTTAACCCATTACAAGGGAGAGGGAGACCTCTTTTCACTTTCTTTGAGCTATTTTATGGGTTCATCAGCTTCCCAGCACTCATGAGCACCCCTGAAACCAGTCTCTCCCTGGTGGCATCACAGGCACATTTTGTGGCATTCGTGACTGTTGCCACACTGTCTCAAGCTGAACAAAACTGTTTCCAAGTGCAAAGCAGCATGACTGAAACTTCTGCTAGACTTCCATAATGAATTATGAAGTTACCAGACGGTAGAAACTCCTAACTTCACTCAGTTCTCCAAATCCACTTATCAATGTTAATCAGCCAAGACCAGAGAAGTCTTCCCATTTTGACTAGCATTACATTAATTTTTTTCTGACAACAACAAAACAATTCCTGCAAAAATATCTGTATAGCATCAAATGTGAAACTCAGTATTTTATTAACACAGTGTGCTAATTCATGACTCAGACAAGATATTGGCTGCAAAAATGACCAGGTTGACTCATCTTCGTTCATGGCAGACATTTCAGAGATGCATCCTAGATCCTGCCGTGAATCGTTCAGGCCTGAGAGCAGCCCTGGATCTGAACTCTCTTTGGACTTTGAAGACACTCTGATCTAGCTCCAAATCTGTTGGTTTGGAGGGCACAGCTTGTCCTCTGGGACATTTCAGCAGCTGAATCAAATCATTTGATAGTTTTGTAATGCACTCAACTGGGACACCACAGGTTGACTCTGCTAACATAACTGCTGCCTGTGACTATTGCAGCTGGCTAACAATAGGACTTGAGATAAAAGGATAATTTTGCAGCTCTGAAGTGAAGGCATGCTAGATAAAATACAATAAAAAATTGAAGCCTTTCCAAAACACCACATTCTAGGATCAAAGCTCTGCATCTACTTGCCCATATCAAATCACAAAGCTTGATGGGCAGGTAAAGATGACTCTTTGCCCAGGGTGCTGGTGTCGGCCAGAGTGAAGGAGCTGGTTCTGCATTTGTTTCTCCTTCATAATCTTTCCAAATAAGAGATGGTTTCTGACAGCTTGACCACCTCTCACTCTCACAAGTTGGCTGCCTTGTCATTGGCAGAGTCCTCAAGCAGATCCAGCTGCCCAGACAGAGCTGGCTCGCACTTCGAAACGTGGCAGGCAGCCAGAGCAGCAAAGAGACGTGCTGGCTTTTCCTTACACAATCCCTTAACAAGGAATCCTGATGTTCCTGGACACAGCTTTCTCTCCCTGGGTACCTCACACCATCCAGCAGTCGCTCTGATTATCACTGAGACTCCCCTTAGCAGAGAAACAAACGACATTTTTTCTTCCTTTCTCTCTTGGGATGAGCACATAAGAGAACGTCATTAAACAGAAATTTGCCTGGACTGGAGAGGCAACTTGAGGCCACTCTAGCAAGGTGAATTCTGTCCTTGCTACTTTAACATCTGGCCCTGTTAGGGTTTGTGCTTTTGCTTAAGTCATCCAAGCCAGACACATGCACCAGCTTCCACGGGGAGTGAGCCTTATTGAGGGTGCCAATACATTTGGCTGTTGGGGATGGACAAAAAGTAATATTTCTATTTCTTTTACAGCCATCCTGTTTGCTTTGACCCAGATGGTGAACCCAGGCCATCCTGAGATGGTACGTTCTGCCCAGATATATATCACTTCCCCTTTTTTTTAAGATGTCCAGGTTTTACAAAAGCTGTGTATATGGTTTCTCCCTAAACCCCTTCAGACACAACAAGCACAAGCAGTTTAACTTAGACCTCTTTGCTAATCATCCTCCCCTTGCGTGGCATGGAATGGGAGCAATCACAGTTCAACACCATGAGCTGCTAAAGGTTTAACAAGCCACTGGGACAGTGACCATTTCAGCCAGTTGAGAAAGACCCAGACCTGTAGTACCCAAAATCCCCCCCGACTTTCCCATCTCTGTGAATTCCAGTCCAGGATGGAGTTTAGGAAAAAACAAGCAGCAAAGACCAACTAATTTCACTGTCAAAATGGTACTTTCAGCTTGCCATAGAGAGTCCACAGCATCAAAACACAATTAAGTAGTTGCACATCGACAGACTCTCCTAATCGCTGCAAGGAGAAATTCAATTATGTTTTCGACACTGAAATGAGTCATTATCAGTCTATAGGGGAAAATTGTGTTTGTGGGGTCGTGTTTTTTATAGCATGTGCTATCTTCTTCCCAAAAATTAGCTATTTTACTGCTGACAGTATTAATTTTGGATGGATTCTTCCCTTTAGGAACTAAAGTGAGACATTTCTAGTTATAGGAATAATGTTCCACTGCAGATTAGTAAAGCCCAAAGCCATACTCTCCTATCTGGGGCTATGAAAAGAGAAATTTAAGGTCCCATCTGTATTGTGAAATTCAACTGCTTCATAATCAGGTTACAAGTAATCACACTTCTACTCTGACTTCATTGTAACTCTAGTCTAGATAGGGCCCTAAACACAATTAGGCTGGTATCCCAGTTCAGACCAGTTATAGCTGGTTTTCAAGAAAGGAAGAAATAAATCCTGTTATGAAACCAGCTGGGATGAAAGGTAGCAAAGATATTTTGAAGATGTTCTTAATTACAGATGCTGGAAGAGTTAAAATATGCAGAGTATCCTAAGCACTGAAACAACTTATTGAACACTTAAAAGAAAGTTGAGTCAGGTTAGGTCTACTACTTGGGTGGCTGAGGATGGCTAAGAGCCACAAGAACACTTGAAACTTTCTCACAGAGAGAGGTCGGTTTTTTTATTATTGTTCCTACAGCAATTTGAAAGCAAGATGATTGCAGAGTGGCGAGATTCAGCAGCGCTGAGTAAGTCCTGTTTTGAGAGCTCTGGGTTAAACAGCACTGATTTAGATGTTCATGCCTGCACAGTAGTTCAGCAAAGATAACAGGTTGCAGTGGCCGCTTGGTAATTGACCTATGGTGATTTAAAACCTTAATTTGCCTTCATGCTTCCTGATTTAAAGTAGTGTGTGCACTTGGGCATAACTGCCTTAAGAGGTCTGAGCAATATTTTAGCCTGGATTCCTCAGGAAACAAAGCTTAACAGAGCATGCAGACTATCCCTCCTAATAACTCCTAAATGCATTGGCCATTTTCAGCCAAATTTGATGCTTACAACACTCTCACAGGTTTTGTGAAGAGCCAGAGCCACTCTGCTCTTGCTTATTTTAAGAGCAGACTGTTGGTTAAGCACTGGAGGCAACTGTGACTTGGACACAACATGTCCTGTCTCTTCTGTGGTGGGCACATCACATGGGACATGAAGCAAGAAGAGCTGGGCTACTGTGGGGCTGGGTCCTAAGACGCAAAAGGGAAAACATAGAAATTTAGGCTATATTGCAGCCACTGCTTGATAAATGTCTTGGTTTTAAATAGCTGTGTTATGGCCACGACTTCATGACGTTCCCTTTACACAAAGCCACCAACGCAGGAATGAAATGCCATTCTCTAGCAGAGAGATAAGCAGAGAGGTGGAGCAGATCTTCCTTGTGCTAGCCAGGTAGTGCAAGAGGCACCGCTGGCTGCAGAGCCCTGAGTGGCACCTACAGGCGGGTAACAAGGCTCCCTGGGTGATTTGTAGGCTCTGAACAGCAAAGCTGTCCCTGAGCTCCAGTGAATCTTCCTCAGTCTGCCCCTTCGCTAAGCTGATTTATTGAATGTGTCAATAATAGAAGTGGGCTGGGGACTGGCCGTAAAGTTCAAAACCTGAAACTCCTGTTTGCACTCCCCTCTGCCTTCAGCACTCTTTAAGTTTCATCCTTCAGAGAGTTCAGGTTCTGGCTGGTTTTCAGGGGCAAAGGGCTGCTGGAAACAAACCCTGCTGCTTTATCTGCACGGGGTAAACCAGAGGATGCTCATTTTCAAACTGCACGCTTAATGGCTGGCTTAAGTTAACACGAGTTCAAAGGCGGCTTGGTCAAGTAAGCAGGGACGAGCTGGAGTCAGAACATCCAGCTTCCTACTGCCTGTTAATCATTTGCACCTTTGGGCCGTAGCTTCCTCACTTAGAAAAAAGATTCAGTCCCAGCATGTTCTGGTCACAGAAAGACAGGGGGCATTTCAGAAAAAAAAGTACTGCATTTTCATTATTGCTATTCCTAAATTAAAATTCAAGTGCTGACCAAAAGCTCAATAAATTAAAAAAGAAAACTCTATGGACTTCAGTAAAATATAATGTATCCCTCCTTACACTGACTGACAAGGTCCCTGTCACAACATGGAGAGGGATTACAACAAACACCAAGAATGCTCCAGAATGGTTCCGTTTTTGAAACCAGGCTGTGTTATCTGCAACCATGAGACACCCTGGAGCCTGTGTCTGTCCCACTAGGACCACAACTGCGTGGTGGCATGATCCCATCAAGACCAGCAGGACTCATCTTCTGGGCAGGGAGCCCAGGGCCACAAAGGGAAGTACTAATAGTTAAAAAGATGTCTGGAGCTTGCAGAAATAGATATTTTCACAGGAATAAAACATGACTTTGAATAAATGTTTTATTCCATTGCACATAATGAATGGCAGTGAATGTGATTTGGGGACCTGTCAGAGAGAGGAGCACAGACATAGTACATGCACTGCAGACAGTATTAATGAGGTTGTTTAACTGAAATGCAGGGAATTGAGATCACTGTTAATTTTAATCCCCTTTCTTCTGTTGTGGTTTTTTTGTTGGGTTTGTTTGTTTGTTTTTTTGGTTTTTTTTTTTCCTTTTTATGATCACCTTCCTATGTGGCTGATAAAACAGGGCCATCAAAATGTTTATTAGAAACTCTTGCAGGAACCAATTCATATGCAACTGCATGGAAGGTAAAGAGGCATCCACTGCTCAGTGTTTCCATCAGATTTAGCATCAAGCTCAGCTTGGAACCAGACAAACAAGACTATTTGCTTCCAGAAGAACTAGTGGAAAGGAGTCACTAAGAAATAAATAAAGGACAGTGCTCTAATCTAACACCTGCTTGAACTGGTCTGATCTGTGGCAACACCATTTTGCAGAGTTTTCATCATCCTCTGCGTATGGCTTAATAGTGGTTGTCAGGGCTATAGAAAACTGTCACTCTTGTGTGGATCAGAGCAGCTCTCACCCGTGTGCTTACTAGACAACATACTGCACAGCTTTTACCAGCATGGGGGATTAAGGCCAGTGTCTGCCACATTATCTGCTTTCTGGTTCCTAGAGCCATTTTTAGGAGGGGATTTGCTCCAGTTTTTATTAATTGCTTTAAAATTGTTAGTAGATTGGTTTCCTCCTTCAGGAGGAACACGGTCCCCTTTGCCAGTGAAACCTTCCCTCTATGAGGCTCGGAGAGTCCAATGTGAGGAAAGTCGTGTATGGTGTCACCTGGTTTATTAAAGCTACAAAGAGGCTTGTCCTGGCAAAGGAACACTGTGGTACTATTAAAAGAGCAGAATAGCAACAGGGCACTATGTCCAGCTAATTGTTTCATCAACTTGGAGAGCAACAATCGCTTGCTAAATAAGACACTTCTTTTCTGCTTTGCAGTTGTACTCTTCTGTCTGCCAAGAAAAGCTCTGACACTGAAGGCTTCTCAGGGCCTCTAGAAATTTTGCCTTTGGTTTTAGTCCAGAAGGACAAAAAGCAAAACCAAGAGCTGCAAATCAGAAGAGGTGAAAACTGTAAGAAGATTTGCCCTTCTCCCACCTGTGTGAAACCCACGTAACAAGTAAGCACTGGCTAGAAGAAAAAGAAATGATGAAACCTGTTTACTGTGTCTGCATCAGAAAATGTTAATACTCAGCTAAAGAAAAGACACTTGAGACTTTCTTCAAATAAGTTTATGATTTCAGTTGCTTTCAAAAAAACAATCAAGTTTGCATATTTTTACCAAAATATTGAACATGCTTGACTCTTTCATATTACAAACCGGGAAACTGAAGCTATTAAACTAGTCCTATAAAAAGATTTGAGAAGAAATAAAGGGCTATTTAGAACTAGTTATTGCTCTTCGTAATGAACTGAACAGGCAAAAATTCTTTTACTTTTTCCTATTCCTGAGTTATCCAGGAATCAAACATGATGTAAGCACCTATTAGTTGAAGTACATGCTCAGGCTTGTTGATTTCCCTTGTCTCCAGCTCAGCTCATTTGCAATTTAAAGCATCAACAGTAAAACATTTCTGCACTTCAAAGCCATATCTTTTCACTAGTAAAACTCCTTCCTGAACACACCTCCCTTCTGTTCTGGCATGCCCATTTGGTGGGCTGCTCTTAAACTTTGTGTCTAAATTTCTCCTTCCTTCTCCCCAAGCAGGCAGGTGACCAGAGAGTGAGCCAGGCCAAATGTCCCTGGGTGCCAGACTTGGCATCCGTGCTGCTGGTCTATTATCAACAGCAAAGGTTCACTAGATTATGCAGACGGCTTCAAATCTGTAAGCTTAAATTTTTGGAGCAAGTCAGTCAATAAAGTTCACTTAAGGATCAAGGTCTCCTTGGAGGACACGAGTGTGAATGAGTAGGCATTTCTCACTCTTGCAGGAAAGAAGGGAAGAGATCACAGAATCATCTAGTTTGGAAATGACCTTGAAGATCATCCAGTCCAACCATCAACCCAACATTAACAGTTCCCAACTACACCAGATCCCTCAGCACTATGTCGACCCTACTCTTAATCACCTCCAGGGATGGGGACTCCACCACCTCCCTGGGCAGCCCATTCCAACGCCCAACAACCTGTTCTGTAAAGAAATGCTTCCTAATATCCAGTCTAAACCTTCCCTGGCGCAACTTGTTACCTCTTGTCCTACCATGGGAAGAGAGACCAGGGCTACCTCTGAATTGGCCAGCCTGTTTACCAGAAGCCCCAAGGACAGACACTGGTAAGAATAGGATGCACCCAAGTGCTAGACACATCCTGCAGAGTGTGATTAGTGCCTGTATGCCGAGTCAAGCCTACCTGCCAGCTTAACTGTGTGTATGGGACAAGCCAGTCTTGATGAGGAATTCCTTTGGTTCCAGCTGTGATTGACAAGAAAAGGAATAAGAAGATAGGAACTGAAAAGCTGTGCAGTAACCTTTCCCTTTGTCAGAAACGTCAAACCAATTCCTAACAGCTCACTTTAAAATGCTTTTTACAACCTTTTTTTGACACCTTTCCCATCTCTCCAACATTGCCAGAAGATAAAAATTTACCCTGACAACCAGAAGATGAAGGGAAAACAAGAAATAAAATAAAATAAAATAAAATAAAATAAAATAAAATAAAATAAAATAAAATAAAATAAAATAAAATAAAATAATAAAATCTCTAAACCCTTTC
Source organism: Athene noctua (assembly GCF_965140245.1). Taxonomy (NCBI): domain Eukaryota; kingdom Metazoa; phylum Chordata; class Aves; order Strigiformes; family Strigidae; genus Athene; species Athene noctua. The sequence continues at coordinate 17,368,254 of NC_134048.1, forward strand.
TAACCATCATAGAGGACAACAAGAGTTAGTATAATATACTTGCTGATAAATCAAGAAGGAACTACCTTCTCCCTGCAAAAAAACAGCACTAATCGGGCAGGAACGAGGTTACTTATCCTAGCAGTACCTTATGATTAGGGTCTTATTTCCCTGCTAAACACTGATAGTCCTTTGTGACATATCAGATTCATTTTCTTATTTTTTTATTGCCTTTCTCCCCTCACAAACTTCCTCCATTCCTTTTCTCTGTTATGTTGACTTACAGAACCTGATGTCTTTGCATCAGGAAATCTGTGCAACTATACTGCTGAATGAAGACATATATCACACAAACACAAAACCCAAACCAAACCAAACAAACCCCCAACAAACCAAAACAATCCACAACAAAGAGAAAAGGAAGAGTTTTTACTGACAAAACTCTCAGATCTGCTTTTTGTGACTTTATGGGGGGACTTGTCTTACCTAAACTTACACCTCTTAAAAATTAGATAACTAGTCTCACTAGCCATCTGGGCTTCTACTTCACTCAGTGAACAAACAAAGGGCAAGTCAGGAGAATGATTCACCTTCTTTAGAAAGGTATTTTGGGATAGACTAAATCATTCTTTGGAGATTAGACAATTAATATAGTCTAGATATCCAACTTCTTCACAGCTATAGGGTAAGATGTACTACCGTTGTGACACAAGGAAGGATAGGTCCAAAGACTAAGAGCTGATAATAGACATCGGTGGCAATCATTTGGTTTTAAAACCTCTGGGAAGGAGCAGACCCAGGGAGAGAAAACACATGTTCAAGGTCATAGAGAATGTCACTGGAACTGCTCGTGTCTCCTGAGTGCACTTCAGTGTCCTGAATAAAACATATTCATTTATCATGCAAGGAACAAGGTTTAGGAAATGACAATCCAAATGCCACATGCAAAAAAAAAAAAAAAAAAAAAAAAATCAGAAGAAGCAGCATGACCTTACATTGGCATGTGTTTAACCACAGTTTCATTTACATGAGCAGAAGCACACTGGTTCCCCCAAGCTTCTGAGAGTGTTAGTAGTAGGAAAACACAGTCCCATGGATTTTCAATAGCTGCTTGCACTAACAAAAACCTGAGGCTCAGGATGATATCGATGGCCCCGTTACCTAATAAAACCTAAAGTAAATACACTGCAGTCTCACTAGAACGGGGACAAAAGCTGTAGGGAATGGAAGGACTTTGCACTGCACGAAATTAATACTGTCCCTGGACTAAGTGATGGGAAATACTTTGGAAAAGTACTGCAGACAGCAGCTGGACACCAGTCTGGAGACGTCCAGTGATGTGGGACTCCATATGTGGAGCAAGTAGCGACCACAAGGTGGGAAACATCATCTTCCCATGTTCAACCTGGCCACAGCCAATAGGACACCACAGGAGACATAAGGAACCTAAGGGACCTTCCAAGGACCTCTGGGAAAAAGCACATCGTGAAGCATTTGGAGTGACCACGTTATGAAAAACAAATAGGCCTGACCATGGACTTACACACAAATTGCCAAGTGCAGCTTGCTCAAGACAGCAGTCAGTGTTAAAAAATGCCTCTTATAATGTCAGTGTAGAAAAGCCTGCGTAGACCTGAAGGATGCTTTTTATCCTTACACCACCACATCCCTTTGGACTTTCATTTAGCTGTAGTCACTTTCTTAGAACAAGGCCTAACTGCCAACTGCATCAGTGCTTCCCCTCCTCCTACCCCAAACACTTCATAACCACAAACCTCAGCTGCGCTTACTCCTTTCCTGTGTTTGCCCAACAGATCATGGCAAAAAGGGACGGGAGGAAGGAGTTTATAATAGGAAAATAATCGATACTGACATGCCATCACTGTCTGCAAGGCAATCATTAGCGGCTCAGGAGAGACCTCAAGGGCTTCTGTTTGCTCAGAGTGTGATTGCCTCCTGCAGAGAGCGAAGCTGCTATGAAGGACTTCAGGTGCCTTCTCCTCCTCCCTCCACTCCTTTCCCGGCCCAGGGTAACTCAGTGTTAAGTCAGGCAGCTAAATTACATCTCTGGGTTATTATCAGCAGTATTAATTACTGTGTTCTCCCTAATTATCCCCTCAATACACTCAGTTGGTTTGCAGGAACAATGCAAGGTTGGGCAAAGAGTGTCATTTAAAAATGATTGGGCCACATGCTCAACTAATACAAAGCAGCACAGCAGGTTTATAGAAGGGTCAGTTGTTGCTAGTGGTGGAGTTTAGCCACTGTTCTATGAGGGTGTGAGCTGAGTTGCAGCTAGGCTGACATGCCCTGGCCAGCTGGCATGAATGAAGACAAACAGTTTCAGGTCAGTTGTTCACCGGTCTACATCATGACCTTGTGCAAAGTGCTATTCCCTACCACAGTTCTAATGTGACTTTCTGACCTACATTAAAATAAACAACACAATACAATCATCCAGAGTCAGAAAATTCCTTTTGTCTCCTGTTCCATCCTGCATAAACTGCAGGTAGACTTGGGAAGTCCAGGGAGACTCTGATAGGTACTGGCTGTCTATCCTGTTCTTGAAATAACCAGACCTCAGTGGACGCACCCTCACATCACTGATATATGGAAAGTCACATGTGCAACATAAGACAACTCAGTTGAGCACGTCCCTACCTTTGTTGTTCAAATCCCTCACTCTCCTTAGGCTGGCTTCCCACTTCTTGGATGCAGCTTACGTCTGGGTATGCAAGTCAACTCACCAGATTCAATCCATTTCAAATGTGGTTGACAAGGATAACTGCTCGGTGACCTGACAGCCTGCTGTTGGAGCCCTGACGAATTTGCTGCCTTGGGGAATGACAATCCTACCTCATCGAAATATACACATGCCCCCAGTCATATAGATCTGTTCCTGAAAGAGCACAAACATTCAGATAACGTGTATCTCAAAGAAAAAGAAAATTCTGAAATCTGGAGTGCGCTTACTTGGACTGTGATCTTTCAGCATGATTCTTTAAATGCACCTGTGTCCATAGCCTCAGACCAGCACCTCTACTGTGGGACATTTTCTTCCACGTCCCTCAAAACTTGTTTCTATTTTGTTCTCACTTGGTGCCTGTGAAAGTTGTCCTGCAGAAGATATGACATAAAATACAACAGTAGTTGCAGAGATGGACTCTGAAAACGCCACCTGATTTTCTACCCAGAGCCAGCTAAAGCTCTATTAGTGTCCTCTTGCCAGCTATGGGATATGAAGTACTTTTTGCAAATATCGTCAAACTCCTGTGCTCTCTGCCTGAGAGTTCAGAGTTTAAATGAAGCACTCAGAAAATACAGATCCAAGCAGGCAAGATGTATTTGCCAGTGTATAGAGAGAAACAATAGAAATCCCATTTTAACAAACTGTTCTCTATCTCAGAGAGTGAAATCCAGTCTGGTGAAGGTCAATTCTAGCTCTAAGTATATCGTTTAAGTCTGTCTTTGGCCTGTAGCTGTCACAGAGGCCACACGCCTTTGGAAGTGTTTATCCTGGTAGAAGATCCCCGTGTTTTTCAAGAACAAATAGCTGCTGCATTTTTAACACATTCCCTACAACACAGCCGTAATCAGGGCAAGATGAGTGACGCCCTGCTCACTGACTAGGCACCAAATAAAGTAAATCTGCCCATTTCTTGGCTAATTCCTGCTCCTTCAGGAATCTAAGGATATCTGCAGATCCACAGCAATAGAGGAGGAAGGGCAGAGATGTGCAGGCAGAGGGACAAATCCACAGGAGGACAAGACATCAAACTCCTTCAACCTTCCCCTGTTTAGCTGACCATTTACTTCAGTTGCCATCTCCAGCATGAGCTGGTGACACCAGAGCCAGAAGCGTGCTCCTTTCTGGAGGCTATCAAGGGCTTTTCCTTCATTCTGATTACATGAATATAGCTCCAACAATGTCATGCCTGAAGGTACTCAGCAGAAAACTGAGAGCAGGCACCTCCATAAGAAAGAGTCAAGGAACAATTAGGGTAGGCATATTACAGTGCCGAAGAACCCATCTCTACATAAATTCATTAATGACAAAAAGAAATTTGCCCTACATTGCATCAAAAAAAAGAAACTGGGACATATATAAATCCCCTCTCTCTTAACCAACAAACTTCCATCCTTGTAAATCCCTTCCATGGCTATGAGCCCTTTCTCAGAAAGTAGCACTGTCTTGTTTCACCAGCAGTTTGACATCACAAGGGTGACCTTCTTCATGATGCTGCAAAATATTCAGGGCGTAAAATGTGATACATAGATTGGGGTCTGATTTCTACCTGCACTGAATCATTTTAGGTAGTTCCACAACCCATTTGAGTTAATCTTTCCAGCAAGCTTTGGATCAAGCCTGCTGTAAATTAGAGTTCCCAAGACCTCCTTAATTTGGCTTTTTTTCTGCAGGAGAGTTGCAGGACAGTGTTTGTGCTGATTAATAGTTTGGCATTATAGTAACAAGGTGCAGGAGATCCAAAACCCTGCTGCTGTTAATATATATGAGTCACCACTGCTGTGTGTGCCAAACATGCTTCCAAACAAAGCTGCAGTTTGCCCTTGGTTGTTTAGCTGGGCAAAGGTAAGTTTGCAAAACTTATTTTTTTCAGTGATTTGAGATATCGACATACCAGAAATCTCTGTCTCAATCAGCTTACTGCCAAACATCAAAGATGCCTGTTGTGTGCTTGCATTTTATTAATAGTCAACAACTTGAATTTTTCTTCTCTTTTTTTTCTGCTGATCTCACATAAAACTATAATATATATATATATATAGAGAGAGAGATGTCTGCCAAATAGATTTCTTGGAGGAAAGCAGAAAAGTGTGAATAATGGGTTCTGAAGTATGGATAATTAGCAGATCAAATAACCCCAAGGACTGGGGAATTTTTTCATCATCTGCAGATATTCACCTTTCCTATTTTTCTAAATAAATTGTGTGTACCCTTCAGGTACATTTTTTCTCCTAGTTCATATAATAGAAATAAAGATGTCTACTACAGGGGTAGGGGAGGTTATTTTAAGATAATTTAGGGCTTCTGACAGTGAGAAAATGACAGCTCTGGCTGCAGTTGGGAGTCGTATAGGCAGTTGCTGTACAAACTTCCTGACCATAGCAGGAAGCACCTCTACCCTGATCTTTCTACTCCTACAAAAAGCTGCTGTTCACTTTAGCTCAGTAATGCCAAGTGAAAGAAGTTTGCCAATGTCAGCAGGATGGTCAGTGGGTAGCAGGCACACAGCAGAAATTGTGGACCCATTTCTCTCTGGGTGAAAATGGCTGCAACTCTCCCTTAGGGTTCCAAGTCATATTGCAGCATCTTTTTCTAAATACTGCCTTACTTCTCATTTACTTGCTCTGCTTCTCAGTATATCCATAAATAAGAATATGCAAACCTCCAGCTACACAAAATCAAAGCAAGTTTGCTTCTCATCTGAAGCAGGGCAAGACTAGAACACGGGAAAGAGTCCTTCCCTCCCCCAGACGGCAGTTTATCTGCCACTAGAGTCGCTCATCACCAGCCCACAGCTGATACATGCTCTCAAAGGTGTGTACAGCTTTGTCCATACATTATTGGAAATAAATGAATAGATAAAAGAATGGCTGTCCCACTGAGGTCTTCTGCTGCTGATTTGTGGAAGCAGTTGAGGACTGATCCTTAAAAAAGGGATCGGACTCTGTTGCAATCTAGGAGTTCTCAAGAGCAGGTTTTTCATAGCAATTCTCTTATCAAAAAGTAGAGGGCGAAAACTCTGTATTCTGCTAAAATCACAAGAAAAATGCTGCAACTTTTACTTATTATAAATAAACCTGATAAAATGTTTCAAATCTTGAGCTCTCTAAATCCTTTTTTTCTAACAAAACAATGTCATCTTAGAGGCAAAATAAAAGTCTTCCCTTAGAGACAGTAATTTAATAGCAGGGACATTAATTAATTTCATCTCCACATCAATGCTCTGTTTTATTTAAACCCCCATCCTGCAGCCACTGGGGTGCTTGAGCATCTGCAAAGCCTGCAAGAGCCCTGGACTGCAGCCAAGGGGAGGTTTGGTGTAGGTGGCAGATGGCAGACTAATGTAGACACGACAGAACCAGCTCTAAGCTAGTTTGCTCGGGTAGCGGTAGTGGTTTACCAAGAGTAACATGGTGCTTAGCCCAGGAAAAGCAGGATGAATTACAACCATTCATACTTGGCTCAGGCAATAAGATGACCACGGACCTTTGCTAGCAATAATGAAATTATGGCTATTACAAATAGGCTTTAAGTACTCAGATGCCCTAAACCCATCTATTCTTCATCTTTGTTGACAAAAATTTGCAACCATGATTCACCAGGAAACCCGAATGATGGTTATATGTGTGAATGATGGTAGTTTCCCTCCTTAGAAATCTCCTCACTGGACTACAGTGGTAGACTCAATAAATGCACCCAACATGCATAGCACTCCTAAATCCAATACTCACAACTACAAAAGTAAGGTTTGACATGACCCAGAGATCTTGCTAAACCCTTAGCTAGAGCCTGCTGAGGCTTGAAAAATATAATTCAGTGTCAAGGAAAGATGTCATGAAGCACTGTCAGGAAGATGTCTCTATCAGTAGCCCCATTGAAAATCAAATTGATCTTTCATTACCCCATACAATTAACCTATGTAAATATATGCTAATGACCACTTCACTAGTAATTCCTTTCATTTGCTCAAGCCACATGAAGACACAAACAAGCATTGTTCAAAAATACCCACATCTTTGGTGACCAGGCCCCTCCAGTCTGGAAAGAAAATGCAGGAAGCCGGTGGCAGAGTAACACCATTGATAGGACAGCCATCCTACACTTCTCTCTGCAAGAATTTCTGAAAGGTAAACTCAGCAACCTGCTGATGCTACAACACTGAAAAACTCATGGCCATTCCACCCACTGCTGTTGCTGTTAACCATCACAGTGGTGAAGCAGGGCTTGGTTGGTTGCCTGCCTGTGCACTGTGGTGTTGAAACAAGGATGGGCAAGTTCTTCTGTGGACAAGTCTGTTCTCCTCCCTAGTCCTTGCTGAGTAAGCATAAGCAGATGGTACATGAAGAAGAGGTCAGCAGCAACAGTGCATATGAGGCAGCTCTGAGGGTTCCCAGAAATAGGAAGCCGTACTGGTTTGCCTTGACTTCACTCCTACCACATTGTTGATGCCTTGGTGCTCCTGTTCCCACGAGGGCAGGGACTGCGCAGGTCCAGACATCCCAGGACACAAACTGACCCACCCTGAGCCTTCAATAAAGGTAGATCTGGTGCATGCATTAGCTCCTGTACCAAGAGACTCAGGCCCCTCTTACATTATTTAGAGTAGAACTGTTTCTATCTCCAAGGCCTTGAGCAAGCACACAATGCAAGAAATAAATCATCCTCCCTCTTTTTCAGTTCCAACAGTTCAGCTGTGCCAATGTGACCAGACTGGGTCCTCACCTCATTTGTATCCTGTGTGTTTGAAAACATAAGTGCCAACAACTAAGTGGCACAGACTCACCCCCTCTTTTCTTCTGCATCATCTCCCAAGGTCCTTCCAACAATGCAGCCCAAGCCAAAGGAGCTTTATCTGACCACACACTCTCCTTCTGTGACTGTCCTACAGTTGCTTAGAAAGCACCACATCAAACCTGCCCTCTCTAAAAGCAATCATACCCTGCCCAGTCCCTATATAGACAGCAGCAGGGCCATGAGGACATGAATCAGGCAAGAAGCCTGAGAAGATGCAGTGGTATCTTCTCATCTAGTGAGACAAACACCAATCACTGAGCTCTCAGAGGGGAGTCAGAGATTTTGATGCAATCACTCAAGGTGTGATGGGTAAATTGCAAAACCTATGGCCCATCTGAACTTCATATACAAGGACGTATGCCTCGGTTAATTGGACTGTATTTTGTCTTAGGATAGTGTGCTGGTTTTGCCTTGGAGTTAATTTTCTTTATAGCAGCTGATATGGGGCTCTGTTTTGGATTTGTGCTGGAAACAGTGTTGATAATACAGGGATGTTTTAGTTACTGCTGAGCTGTGCTTAGAGTCAAGGCCTTTTCTGCTCTTCATCCCACCCCACCAGCGAGGAGGCTGGGGGGCACAAGGATTTGGGAGGGGACACAGCCAGAACATCTGACCCCAACTGACTGAAGGGACATCCCATAACGTACGGTGTCATGCTCAGCATACAAAGGTGGGGGAAGAAGGAGGAAGAGAGGGGTGTTGTGAGTGATGGTGTTTGTCTTCCCAAGTCACCGTTACGTGTGATAGAGCCCTGATGTCCTGGACTGAGCACCTGCCTGACCACGGGAAGGGGTGAATAAATTCCTTGGTTTGCTTTGCTTGTGTGCACAGCTTTTGCTTTAGTTATTAATCTGTCTTTATCTCAACCCATGAGTTTTCTCACTTTTACTCTTCTGATTCTCCTCCCCATCCCACCAGGGGGGAGTGAATGAGCAGCTGTGTGGGGCTTAGTTGCAGGCTGGTGTTAAACTATGACAGACAGGCAAATGGTAAACCAACAAGAAGAAAGTTAAGCTTTGCATTTTGTCTGCAGAAGAGGAATGACAATGGATTCAGCAGAGGACTGCTGAAGCTTAATTTCTTAATGACATAGGATTTATGCGATAAGGCTTTTTGTGTGTAGACATGCACACTTTTTTCTTTCTTGTCCACAGTAACTTAAGCACAATAGATAGTTCAAAGTCAGTTTTACTGAACAAAATGAGTCTACAAAATACCACAGGTTAAAGAGAAATCCTGAGAGGAAAATGAACACACCCACCCTTTATTTGCCATTTATAGAAAGTCCCAACTACTGGAAAAGCTTTCATCAGTGCTCATCATCAAGCACGGGGCCAAATACATCTGCAAACCATGTTGTTGGTCCCACTGCTCATTGCATTGTTAGACTTTTAACTAAGGTTATTTTTACCATGCAGTCATTTACTAGGAACAATCCCAGCTCAGAGACAGAGGCAAAGATTTGTATCAAAGGGGTTATGCCAGAGCTTTCCTGTAACTTTTGCCAGCCTACTCCAAGGACACAGCCCCAAGCAGAAGGAGTATCAGGGCTGGGCCATCATAAGCCTGCTGTCACTTTGACTTTATCTGCTACTGGCCTGGACTCTGTGAATGGGACTGGACTCTTAAGTGTTATTTTGACCTCATGGAAAACCATATTTCAAAACAGTGTGCGGGATCAGAACTGGATCTCCTCCCAGTCTCCGTGACATTGAAGCACTGGATGCCAAGTTCCAGGCTTCCCATCAGAAGGGATATAGCTCTGCCTGCTGAGCAGGATTGCAGTGAAGGGATTTTTCTTCCTTAATTACTTGAGCACCAACAAAGCTTGGGAAATATCACCCTCAGGGGAGAATGGTTGGGAAAGAAAATCTAGGAACACATAACAGCAGGGAAATAGCCTCCAAAAAAGAGGCAAAGAGTGCAAGGTGTCAGGAGCTGCACTAAGACTCCAGTTAAAAAAAAAAAAAAAAAATAAAATTAGAGACAATGTGTTGGACCATCAGTATAAAAAACAAAATGTCACTGACCAGAGCAGGGCTTGACCCCTGACTTTCCTTCCCTCTTTGGTGGTTTCCCCTGGGGAAGCCTCTGAGAAATTACTGCCGACTGTCCTGGGAGCACCACACGTGGGGCATAAGAGGGATTTAGGTGCCTACTTTGTCATCTACCATCAAGTGACCCACAGGGAAGATCTCCTTGCCTGCCTCCAGGGCTGCCATGCCCCGGATCATGGCTAAAGCAGCAGTGTACTGGGGTACCCACAAAACCTGCAAATACGCCCCATTTATATATTGCCAGTTGCCTTCATGGTCTCAGAAGCCTCTCGAACTTAAGTGCCAGATGTGGGGTTGTGATCTGCCTCTGCCTGTCACTCATCAGTAAAACAGAAATAGTAGCAACGTCTCAACTTTAGGTACTACTGTTCTTGTGGTAGATGCTGACACTTCTCATAACGGCTGGGTGCAAACTCAGCAAGACAAATCCCATTCTCAGAGTTCTTTGCCATTAGAAAGTAAACTTAATTAGTTTACTGCATAGACACATATGGAAAACGTAACTTCTGGAGAACTGAAATACCCACACACTCTCTGCAGAACCCTTCAGAAGTGCTGCAGCCCATCGTCCCTACAAACACACATCACAGACCACAGTCATGTACCCTAGCACCATGCACTGTACCATTTTTATATTCTGACAATAATTCTCTCCAGCAGCTCAGCAAGTCTGGCAAAGCCCAAGGCTATAGCCACCAGTTTTTATGAGCATAATAAGCAGAGTTTATTTCCACACCACAGACATAAACATTTCCAGGATCCCAGCCACGTACACAGGGCACCTGAGACACCAGCAGCTGTCTCCAGCTCCACTTGACCCTCTGAAAAAGGAAGCACGGAAAATGCTACCCCAGTAGACATTAATGTGGGTTAATTAAACCTAAACTGCTCGGCAGGGGCACAGTGAATTGAGAAGCAGTGCTTCTGCAGGCTGCCCAGTGCTCAAATCCCACCGTGGCATCAGCATTAATGGTTCTCACACAAGCCTCAGGGCTCATTTGCTTGACAAGAGCAAAGCCGTAATTTTACTGTTGAACACTTGCAAAAATGATGCCCTGAATGTTATCAAAAGTGACAGGCAAGTTATGTGAGCAGTTAACTGAAGGTTACTTTTTAGGGCCAAACCTCTGAATAGATCAGACGTCAATTAGTTCATGGAAAGAGGAGGGGAAAGAAAACATAAAGAGAAAAAGAAGGAAGAAAGGAGACAGAAGAGGGGAAAAGAAATAGCAGTAAAGAGATGGACTTAATTGGTTTCCCTGAATCAGTGCTCTGAGGGATAGAAGGGGGAAGACTTTAAGCATGGCAGCTGCCTGTGTTCCCCAGGGAGCTCTGACCGTGCCAGTTGGTTGGCAGCTGCTCAGGCAATGCAGCTGGGACAGGGGGAAGAAGCTGAGGTTTCAGCACACGCAGGAGAAGCATCCTTCAGTTGGTACCTCCCAAATGGTTTGGGGGCTTTTGCTTTTCTCTACATTCCTCAAGTAAAAACCTCATGAGAAAACTTTCACGGTCCAAAAAATTGCTTCATTTATGCCATGGACACTTGAAGAGGAAGAAAATCAGCCACAGAGTAAATGTACCTAGGCACCTTCCACTTTAAGATTTTTAGAAAAAAAGTACAGAGTTTTGAGACTCCAGAAAATTATTAAAGAAAACCTTTCATTTTTGACAGTTTCCCTAGTAAAATATAATTAATGAAGCTAAATATCCCATGTGATTCACTCTAAATATAAAAGATGGGGTTTTCACCTTAAAATGACTTTTCCCTTTGAAACTTTTAGTTATACTGGGTTAAAAAAGTGTAAGCTTGAAAAAAAAGATAGAGCATTAAGCTGCAGTCAAAATTAAGCCTTTGTTTAAAAATAATGAAGGTTTTGTCTGCTCTTATCCAAAAGCAATATGGAATCATAACTTTTCTTTTGAAACACAAAAATTGGATAGAGTCACCCCCCCACCCCAAAACATCCTATCCATCCTGATGGCAAATGTAAGGAAAAACAGGAAAATTGAACTCACAACCTGCAAGCTGACTCATGACCAAGAGCTTGGAGGAGCCTGCCTGGCTCAGAGGGGAGAAGTCACGTCCCCATCACCTACAGGGTGAAGAAGCAGAGAAGTCTTGTCCCTGCCCTGTGCATGTGCTACCCAACAGTTTAGCTGCTAATAACTGTTACTGCCCCAGCTGCTAGCTGGATAGACTGCTCTGTTGGGCTTCTTTAAGATTGTGTAGCACAAGCCCAGTGGTTCTCTGAATTTTGTGCAGAGTAAGACTGATGGGAGGGGGGGGGACGGGACGGGACAAACTAGGATTCCCCAGGATTGAGACCTGGAAGAATTAAGCCTGTAGACAACAAACCAAATTCAAAGGTATAACTAGAGGTTTTCTTGCAGTTCATAATTTCAGGAACAATTTGGGTCACAGTTTTAGAAATGCTTTCTTTTTATGATTAACAGTCGGAGAAAGAAAAACAGACTGCTCGCTTCTCTGTCTCCCTCCCAGAGCAGCTGTCAACAGCAGAGGACATTTGGTCTCAGCTAAGCTTACACAGTTGGGGTAGCAGCCGCTCTCTGCTGCCTTGTGGGTGCACCCAGGGACACCAAGCCCAAGCCCCAGCTCCCACAACCCCCAGCCACATCCCGCCAGACTGCACCATGGTGGGGAGGGCACTGACACTGCTTGCTGGCAGCCAGATTAAAGCATACCATTATTTATTTCCAGATAAGTTCAATTCTGGACCTGCCAACCTTGACAGGACCGTAAATACTCGCAGGGTTGGACTTAGGCTGAGTGAGTCTCTTGGGTTTGGGATGGGAATGCTACAGTTGGGAGCTTATTTGTCCAAATTCCTTCTCTCCCAATCCCTCCTCTTTACCCCACGTTTTCTGATCTTTATAATCCCAAGAAAGGTCAGCATTTTGCCCTACTGGTTTGCTCCTGGAGCACAGCTTGGCTTGGTTGATAAAAGCAGACTTGATGCAGGCAAGGACTAAACCTTACAGAGAGTACCCGTTGGTTTTCTGATCACATCCTGGACTGGCTGTCAGGCTCCAAAGGCAACAGGATTTATTACACTGAAACGCAGCAGCAGCAGCCGCCCGTGAGGAGCCTACGGAGCTTCATGCACAGGAATAAAAATTTCAGGGCCGCTTAGAGATATGAAATATTTCTTAATTACTTTCTGTTCCAGCACAGCTTGAGGATTTTGCTGCTGTTGTTGTTCTTGGGACTTGTTTGTAGTTCTGGCCTTTTTTTTTTTTTTTTTTTTTTTTTTAATATAACTCGTAGCAAAGCAGTATTAATGCCAGCTTCTTTGCTGTGTCTCCCTCAACGTAGTGCCCTGCTGTGTGTCACTGCATGCAGGCCAGTGCCCCAGGGGACCACAGGTGGCAGAGCCAGAATCTGCCAGTTTTGGGGCTGGTGACACTCAGTCACATCCATCCTGTGGTCCTGGTCCATATATGCTAGTACTGACGAGTGAGGTGAGCACCAGTTTAGACACTCTGGGCTTCCTGATGCTCAAGAAAAAGCCACCTGGCCTTGACTCTTGAGCCCTGAAGGAGAGCATGGCCCCAGCTCCGTGATCTGTTTGTGCAGCCCCTGCAAGCAGCCCCAGCATGGCACAATGACACACCAGCTGGTTTCCAGTTAAACACAGTCAGACCACAAGTGGTTTGCTGCCTTAGTCGTAGCCACGTGCCTAACATTTGTTTTCGTAGTGACCTTAGACTATCCCTTTCCTCAGAGCAACACAGACAGGCCATGGGACAGACTTACACGGGCAAGATTTCGCTTGCACTTACCTGAGGTGTTACCTGGGACTTAATCCTTTGCAGCTCACACCAGTGCAGCAGCCTGGCTAAGTGTTGCTGAGCTGCCCCCAGAAGGGTCTTTTGTGGCAGGAGGAACCCTGGTGACTAATGGGGACTTCCTCCACCTGCCTGTTGCAGTCATGCCGAAGGTAACACCAGGCAGTGGATGTTGTTTGCCTCAGCTTTTGGCACCATGTCCCAAAGCATCCTCACAGACAAGATGACAAAGTCCGGGTTAGATAAGTGGACAGGGGTGTGGGATGAAACCTGGCTGAACGGAGGGCTGTGATCTGTGACACAAAGTCCAGTTGGAGGCCAGTCACTCGTGGTGCATCCTGAGGGTCAGTACTGGGGAAATTTCTGTTTAATATCTTCATTAATGACCCAGACAATGGGGCAGAGGGCTGCCTCAGCAAGTTTGCAGTTGATGCAAACTGCGAGGAGTGGCTGATAGCACCAGAGGGTCATGCTGTCATCCTGAGGAGCCTGGACAGACTGGAGAGATGGTCTGAGAGGGACCTTGTGCAGTTCAGCAAGGAGAAACATCGAGTCCTGCCCCTGGGGAGGAACAACCCCAGGCCCTGTGGGGAAGGGGGCGGGGTCGTGGAGGGGTGTGGCCACGGGGAGGGGCCAAATGTGGGGATTGGGGGTGCAATGGGGGAGGGGAGGGGGTGGGGTCATGGGGAGAGGTGGAGCCAGGTGTGCCCCCCCCCCCCCCCCCACTGGAGGACACATCCTCTCCCAGGGGTTCCCAGTCCACTCCCAGACTCTCCTAGTCCCTGCCAGCTTTATATCCTGCTTTTCAATTCATTTTGTGTGTAGAAAAGTACTATGTGAAAATAATTCTTGCATACAAAATAATAAGTATGGTTCTGCTTTTCTACATGAACAGCTAAGACATGTTCTACATAAAGGACTAGCTCTGGCTTTGCTCAGGGACTGGCTGCTCACAGAAGATGCTGGCACAGAGAGGATGCCAGCCTCTGTCAGCATGGGATCATTTACCTCATGCTGACAGACATTAAAATCTACTCCCCTGAGACATTTCTCCATAATGGCTTTGAAGAGAGGTGCATCATTGTAATGCTTGCGTAAAAGAAGCCTGGACAAGATCCTTCCATCGATTCCCTTCTAGCCCTGCCAGATCATGCATTTCACTAACACCCCTGCTGCTCAGTAACATTTGTCCCTTGGACTGTGATTCCGAAGGCATTATTTTACCAATCACCCTTAAAACTTAAGCTCTGCTCCTCTCCTCTTCCTCCTGCTTAATCTCTGCCCCTCAAACAAACATCATGCTTTTCACTGCTGAAGCCAACACCTAAGACACAAAAGGTCCAGTGCGTGCTAAACTAAATTTGTTTCTGGGCTGCTGCTCATTGGGTCCTGGGAGAGAAAAGGGCGAAGTCTCCAGGGGAAATGAGAAAATCCAGAGACTGAGACCTGTTTCTCTCGCCATTCCCACAGACTCTGCGTAAACACATGCAGCCCCAGCAGCCAGGCCTGCAATAGCAAAAGGAAACTGCCAGAGGTCTGGGAGCTGCATCTTAGTCACAGCTTTCCTCTCTCAAAAAGGAAAAGCTCTTGTTTTGCTAAAAAGCCCCACAGCTGAGCCGCTCTAGTGAATGGATGATCCTTTTGCAGTAGGTTTTTTGGGTAGAGGGATGCAGATACCAGGCTAAAATGAACACCAATGGTTGTCTCCTCCTTGTCCCAGGATCAAGGCCAGCTGGGATGTGGTCTCAGACGAGCCAGAGGTGGCTGCATGTCCCCACACTGAAGTCATCTGCACTCACACACCTCTCTCCGCTTACCCCAACCCGCTGCAGGGCTCTCTGTAACACTGATATGGAGCCTGTCCTGCAGCCCCAGAGGCCAGAGCTAAGGGGAAATGAGCACATTGCTGTAGGATGTCCCAGTTTAACCCCTCCTAGAAATTCCCCTGGCTGCTCCAAGATTGTGCCTCACACCAGGCAAATGCAAGACCCAGAAGCAGAGCTAAAAGACTCCAACATCCCTCATTCTGTGCAGCAGCAGAAGAAAAAAATAAATTGTCTTCTCATCAACTCTTCACATCCCTTCTGCTTCACATGTGGACTGAGAACAAGGCAGCACTTGCAGCCCACAAGTCTTGCCACCCATGCCACAGTTAGTGCACCAGCTTTCAACTGGGGGAAATCGGTTCTGCATAACTGTAAAACATAAAATCCTGGACATGACCTTAGAGCAGTCAACCTCCAAAACAGAAGTGGCACAGGCAGGATTCACTTCCCTGTTACCAGACCTGCTCACATCTTTGTTCCTAAAAATGACACATTTTCTTCCAGCACACCAGGTTGGGGAGGACAGCAGGGATGGGCAGCTGGATGGAAAAGAGAATGACAGTTTTGCCAGGACAGCCCAATGACCGTGGTAGGTCATGTTTTTTAATCTTTTCTAGGTTAAACACAGGCAGTTGTGTCTTGTTATATTACATTATATAATATGATTTGCTGATATAGTCTGACAGGTTGAATCCAAGAACATGGTGACTCATGTAGGAAATTGGAAGCCTCCTTGTCTCCAGCATAGTGTTTCTGGAAGCTAGACTGAATCAAATTGATTATTTAGTTATTTTTGCTGTTTAGTAAATAACTATTAATTTAGTAATTTTTAAAGTCTGTAAGGGAAACCTTCCCAGACTTGAGAGGAGAAGGGAAACTACAGGCTTGGGTGCAACAGATTCTCTAAAATAAAATATTTTTTAGGAAATGTCACAAAAATGCAACAAGAGGAGAAAGGAGTGTCACCAAAGGCAGGTGTCAGGAAACCTGGGTTGCAGTCCCTGGCTCCAGCACTGACTTCAGAGAAAGGCAGCTTTTCCCTGTGAAGCAGTCTGGCTGCCAAGGGGTTCCTTGCTCTGGGAGATGAATGCTTTTGACAAAAAGCCTGAGCTTTTCTGAAATCCTCCCCTCTAATATCTGGCCATCTCGGTTTGCTCAGACGTAAAAATCCGCTTCATAGTAACACTGTAAATCTTAATTAAGAACTGTAGACTATAGATGACAAGGATTATACAAGTACACAAGTCTCAGTATCAGGTATAGCCCCTGAGAAGCACACACTTTCATGCTGTACCATGCACAGCGGCATTGGGAAATGTATGGATGTCACAGCGTTATTGATTTGGTAGCTACTAAAAAGCTCCAGGATCCCTGGCAATAAAAGCATGATAATGAGAAGTAGCCAGTATAGCACTATTTCTGCAAACAAAATTTGCATTCACTAGGACTAGAGCATAAACTGTATTTATCAAGAGAGAGGTGAGGGCTGGTTTGAATGCAAAAGATTAACCAAATTCATTTTGCAGAAGATGTGGTGGCTGTGGTTTACCTTCATAACATTGGCTACAAGGTGTCAGTAAAAAAAGAGCAACTCACCCAAAAGAGAATGCTGCAGAACAAAACCAAAAGCTATCAGAAGAGTGTAAAACTTCTATTTGTTTTTGGGGGATAATTTTTTTTTTTTTTTTTAGGTGAAGCCCTCAAATTCTCAATAGTTAAAATACCAAACCATGGTCTATTTATATTCAGGATGTACAGGAGTACAACTGCATTACAAGGTGAAGGAAAAGCAGAGCGTTAAATTGCCCTAATGAGTAGTTACTATTTAATGAAAAAAGATAAAGTATTACTTTACCAAAGCCCAAAGTGTCAGAGATTTCTCTTGAGAGAGCGATATAATGTAATTAAGGCCAAGTGCAGTGATGAGAAGAGCTACCTCAGTGATGTATGTTGTCTGATGCTGCCCCCCCAGCCATCCCCCCCTCTGGTCTCTGTGTAAATGAGGACACAGCTCTAACAGGCTGCCTCCTATGATTTACCATAGCAGAGTATTTCCAAAAGCAGAAAGAAGGACAGTTAGTAAACACTATTTGCTCTCCTACTGAGAGAAAGGGAAGAGGTGCTGCTGTGCTTTAACAGAGGCTACGTGAAACAAATGGCTGCTTTGCTACTGCAGGTCATTAGCATAGGTACAACCATAAATTTTATTGTTCCCTACTGCTGCTGCTGCGGTATGGCTCTCACTCGTAGAGCAGAAATCCTGCTGAAACCGCCCTTTGAGCTAATGACATTTTGGACAAAAGGCACGCTCAAGGAGCAGTGGGGACCCTGTGAAGCCTCGCTTTCCACCTTTGCACTTGGTGACACATGGGCTGGAGCTGCATCCTCCACTTCTGCCTGAGGTCCCACGTCCCATTGAGATGTTCAGTGCCCAGGCTCTGATGGAGATGGGGCAGTTTGCTCTGACATTTCATAACTTGGAAATTCCATTTTGTTTTAGTTTTTTTCCTCATTAAATGAGTGGTTCACTCTACATTTATCTCTTTTCTGGGTGAATCTACTCTCATGGCTGCCATACTTGTTCCACGTGGCAGGAAGTATAGGAAAAATTTTCACGTCCTCAGGATCTCAAATAAATGGTTAATTAAACAGTAATGATTACACTGCCTCTGGTAATGCTGTGCAGGCAGAGAACTTCTGTATTGTAAAGAAAAAGAAAAAGAGAAAACAAATTCCTCCAATTTTTCTTGTCTTGGAAAAGCTTTCAAATCCTGCTGGCAGAAAGTTTATAGTCCTCTGCAGAGATCCCAGCTGGATAGTATTTTCCTGTCTCTCAGACACAAATACCATATAAATTCCCTTAAATTATTTGGTAACTAAGAAAGATATGCTTGGCAAATACCCTATCACTATATAACACAGTAATTACATATTCTGCAACCAGGTACTAATTATATTGCCTCTCGATTACTCAGTGATTACACTTCCAAGTAATTACCCTGACACCTATGCACTCTGGGTAATAAAGTAGCAATAATCCTGTATTCATTCTAAGGGGAATTGACTCCCCTATAAACACATTCCCCCAACAATTTATAATAAAACCAAGGAGAACTCCCAAGAAGTAGGGCTGTACAAAAGGGAACATGCCCTTCCTCCCAGCATACTGGTGAGCTGCACATCCTCCACTAATCATCACTTGAAGACCTCTGAAAGTAAAACACTCATTTAATGTCAAAGGGATGCAAAAGTCACCAGAGCAAAAAGCATGGTAGGGAGTCGGGAGGCTTTAAAGACTAAAAAGCGTCAATATGGTGGCTCCAGAGAAGCAGCAGAGCAAGACAGCTAGCAAGTGTGCAATGTGTGGCAGCACTAAGAGTGACAAACTCCTGCCCAGCCACGTTGGCAGGTCCAGCACTGTATGGACACTACAGCTCTATTACAGAAGCAGCCCAGCCCCATGACCGCAGCCTTACTGCTCCAAAACCAGGAGAGTTTGAGGCATGAGGCTAAGACTGACACGCGTCCCAGGGTGACTGATGGCATCAACTCACACGTATGTACCCAGATATCATATAACCACAGGTCAGATGAGACCTTAACACAGGAACGCAAGAAGGCTCAACACATTCCCACTTGCAAAAGTATTGCTTATCATCCTCCCAGGATTCAAGCAATCAAATCATATTGTTATACATGTTCAGCCAGTAATTTATTCAACCATGGTATTTGGCTGAACAAATAGGAGGGGAAAAAGGGAGGAAAAGATTTTTTTAAAACAAAGGCTACTGCCACCTACAGCTCTTACATGCCTTTCCTATTGCCTCCTGAAGCTCATTTCTGATCATATACCTCATTGCAATTCTCCCTGCATACCAGAAAATCACCCTTTTTAATTGCAGTAAGTGTTAGAGATTCACTTCTGCCAACCTTTTCAGACCAGTCCTGAAAGCTAGGAAGCAACCTGGGCAGCATTTTAAGAGCTCAGAGTTCTGGCACTGTCCCTTAACAATGCTTAAGCGGATGCTAATAGGTTAACATGTTAAATATTGCCTCTTTGTTGCCTGAACCAAATGAGAAATATTTCAATTAGAGTATTCCCATGGAAGATCCCTACCCACTCCAGTTATTATAAGCCAGGCCACAATCATGACATATCTGCTTGCTCTAAGCTAAGATCACAGCTCTTCAGAGTTTTTGTTTTGTGATTGCTCTGTGCCTGATCCAGCATAGAGTATCCTCTGGGAGATCATGATGCAAATAATAAATAAAGTCTCCAAGCTTCTCCCCGCCCCAACACTGCGCCAGCCCATGGCATGATCTGAGCTCTTGTTTTTCCCTAATTAAGCACAGGTCTTACCTACAGCTTGTTGAAATAGATGAGAATTTTCCACCAATTTCAGCATATACAGGGTCCAGCCCCTAGAGTAATTTCCAGCTAAATAAAGTACTCAGGGAAATTACCATGAGACTTTATTAATAAATCTTATGATGAGTTTATTGCATACTGTGGAGGGAGAGGGAAGGAAGAGAGAAACTGCATACTGTCTGAAAAAAACACACACTTCCCCATTAAAAATACCCTTCCCTCAAGAGCATAATCATTATCAATGAAAACTGGTCAAGCATGTGCTTTGTGAAGCAAAATTATCTGCTGCTTCTGCAGAAAAAAACTGTTACTGGGTTTGTATTTCTGCACCTGATCACGGCTTTCGTCATCTGGCATCACTGTGCCTGTAGGACATGGCTCCAGGTAGACATGTCACAGTGTATTTCTGCCCAGCTGTAATCAGCCCCACATCTCAGGGGTTTGATTCCTCCCTCCTTTACACCAGTGGAAGCCAATACTCTGCAGGGATGATGATGCTATGATACGTAGATAACCAGGTCAGTTCAGCCCTCCCTGACTTGCCTTGCTCAAATGGCAGCACCTTGTTTATATGCTCTCTCCACATGTATCTACTTCTGTGGTTTGGGTGAGACCATTCCTGACTAAAAGAAGTTGCCAGAGGCAAGATATAATACACACCTAGAATTTACAGAGGAAGCTCTCCATTACAAACTTTAAAAGGAAACAATTTTCACCCAGGAGAGTTACAGGCTGGAATTCCCCTTAAGAGAAAAAAAGCAAAGCAATCCTATCAGTAGAGACACACAGAGATATTTTCTCACAAGAGCTTAATTAAGAACATTCTCCTCCTGGTTTTGCTGGCCACATCAAGTTCTGACCTTCTTTGGCAAGACCTGGAGATACTTGGCTGGCTGAAGCAGTAGCTTCTTCCTACTTCAAACTATGCTGTGAGGAATGGTGAATACTGACATCTCCTCCTGCATTTGGGCTGACCTCAGCCAACACTCATCCTGCTGGGAAGCCTCATCACTTTCGGCAATGATCAGAGCTGAACACAGACCACATGTTAAGCCACCTGAGGCTCTGAGATCTTCCCACCCACACATCACAGTCCTCTGTCAAATTCCAGATCTGTCCTTAGAAAATTTTCTCTTTGCGTACCCATCAGCAAGAAGGTGGCATTGATTAAGCTGCTTGCCACAAGGCAGGTGTAATCCTTGTCTGGGTTCTGCCAGACCTGAAAGTCCCTAGTGAGCTCCTCTTTAGCAAGCAAAAATGAACCGAAAGGATCCAGCCTGTGCCTCTGCTAAATGGGTGGCAAGAGGCTCTGTGCCTGGAACATGCAGTTTCACCCTTTGTGTCAAATACATTCGGCCCTATTAACATTTTATCTGCGTGCCAGAGCAAGAGCAAGAGACTTGGCAACCAGTCAAGAATAATCTTTCCTGGCACACGGCACCCTGCTGCTGCAACAGCTCTGATGAACTTAGAGACAGTTGACTGGCAGCAGGGAAGAGACTGAAGATGGTTATGGGGAAGATGGAATGGGGAGAAGGGAGCAGGCAGGCCCAGGACTGGGACCATGGGATTAAAAGATGCACACGTGCATGCGTACAGGTCTAAATTTTTCAGCACGAGAGGATCCTGAACTTTTTTCCTTCAGCCAGTAAATGGCTCTCTGCTGTTCCCTTTGTGACTCTGGTCTCTGAAAATAGAACGTATTAGCACTTATCTGCATGAGAGGTCTGATCGTTGGCCAGAGTTCACACAGCACTGTGAGAGCAAAGAGCCTCTCCCAGCAAAATATCCCCCATCTGCGAGAACCTCCTGAACACCTTAGCTCAGGAGACATGGAAAACAGCAAGTGTAGATGAGAGAGTGCAAATGCCATGGATCAGTGCTGATGACATGCTCTATCTTGGACAAATTCAGTAATGAAAGGGAGGGACTGCTCACACCACTTCACCATGGGAGTTGGCATGGCCTGGTCGAAGACATCTGATGGAAAAAAATCCCCATCTTATTTACTTACTTATAAACTTACTCTCAGCAAATTATTTGGTACAGCAGATTCAGAGTAACAGAAGATACAAGTGACCAAATTTGGGAAGCACTGGACTAACACAGGACTTAAATCAGGTTTCCCCTCGCCTCAGATGAGGAGTAGAGATTCAGTTCTTTCATGGGCCAGAAAAACAGGTTAAACATAACATGCACCCAGACATGCAGGCTTCTCTAGAACCCATCTTCAGACTAGATCTGGGGCCTGTTACATATACAAACATGAAATTAAAATAGAAATATACCATGAAAGGTCTCCTGATACATTCAAATACCCTAGCACTGGACTGGGTGTAATTAGTTGGTATAATTTTGATTCACGTTAATTAATTGTAACACCTAGAGTTTCAAAAATAGCTCTGCAATTGCACTGCTTAAATAGCTTACAGTATTACCAGCTGAGGCAAAACGGAAGGATGAAGAAGCCAGTGCTTAAAAGCTATACTTTAATGAGATAGCAGTCCAAATTTTACAGAATTCACCAGGGATGGTGGTGAAGAACACCCGAATTAGAGTAGGAAAACCACACTAGAGAGCCAAAATGAGGAGAACCATCAGTGTCATCAGACATGCAGACTGTCAGGCAGAACGGCTGCGTTGTCGGGCTGGGCGACAGCAGCAGTGTGATGACAGGAGGGTCAATACCTGCCACCAGCCATGTGACTTCCTGAATTCATTAGTGTAACAAGCATCACACCAGGAAATTGCAACAGAGGTCAAAATGTAAAAGAAGAAGAGGAAAAACAAAAGGGAGTTTGGGAGAGCATCCTGATGAGGAGAAAGAGAGAAGTCCATATAACGAGGACGGCTGGAAGTCAAAGCACACGGGGCCCACTGCAGCATTTTCCTACTGGAAGCAAGCCTTCTCATCTCGCCTGGTTTCCTAAGGAAATGACAGTTCTGCAGTCAAGCTCCATGGGTGCATCTGTCTGCCCTACCTGTTTCTACACAGTGGCAGTCTCAAAGATGTGGATATCCCGTGTGTTTTACAAAATCAGCAAGACAGGGATGTCCTGGGAGCAGCTGGGTTGCAGTGAAGTTACTGAGCATTCAGCCCTCAGATATTCCTTACTAGTCTTCAGAGAAGCCACACAAGATGCTCGACTCCTGTGTTTGGTTCCTTGTGGAACAACAGCTTTTCTTTACTATGATTTCTGTGAAGTTATGCTGCATCCCTGTGGCCTCATGCAGGGGATAAGAGACTCGGCTAACGTGCATCTTGGGAATCCTCAACAAAATGAGGAGTCATAGCATGCTGCTGCCAGAGGACTTATTAAACCAGGGAAGTGCCAACATATGAAGCTGAAGAAATTACCAGGTTCTCCCAAATGAGTTTTTTCCTGGTGAATTAATAATGTTCCAGCATAAGGGCAACAGAAAATGTCCGTCTTTAATTTCTTTTTCTCACTGATTTATTAACAGCATGGAAACATAGCACAACACTAGGGTCAACTCCCAAACCCCCATTCATCTTATAAAACAGGGAAATTACTTTTTTTTTCTAACTCGGGGAGGTGTTAGAGTCAGTTCCAGAATGTGAATATGTGGCCTAGAGATCCCAACAGCTTCAGAGCAAAGCAAGTATATTTAACACATAAATTACCTTTGATAGCATGCAAAGGAGCATATACACAGACTCCACCAAACAGAATCCTCCTTTCAACACAGTGAATTCAATCCAAACCCTGCAAACTAAGTTCCTGTGAGAAGAAAATGTAGTTCCTTACTCCAGCCCTGAAAAACCTACTTGTAAAATGAATATATTTATCCTCCTGGTGAAACAGAGGAGTATTCCCTCACCTGTTGTGCTTATCTCCTGTCTTGCAGCACAACCAGCTTCTTAGCTGTGTGCTTCAGCACGTAGGTCCCACATCAGCTATGCTCAGATGAGAGGCATCTTTGAAAACACGTTTAAGCCTAGCTTGCAATAGTCTCTCCTCAGTGTGCCTTTGGGCTGCTTCTGTGGCCAGCTATTCTCTGTGTTAATTTATTTGTCCCTGTTAGTTCTTCAAGATGCAACTCTGTCCCATCCAGTGATTCCCCTGTCTAGGCTGACTTGGGGAGAAGGTCTGGAATAACAGCAAAAGACAAAAACTTCCTCAAAAAGGAAGATGACAAGGAGCCGAATTCAGTTAGCCTGAAGCTTTTTTTCATACCCCACTATAGTACATAATGAATCTGCATCTTCCCACAGCAACTGCAAGCTCATAAAGATCAGTTCAGTGTTTCCCTTTTATTCAGACTGATGATAATACAACTAATTGTAGTCTTCCTGCCCACTAAAAATTGAATGAAGAAGGAAATCTGCATACTGACTGAACATGCTGCCAGGGAGAATAATAAATGAAAATCAAACGCCTGGTTCCCAGATGACTGTATGCAAAAGAATCAGTTTGCATGAGAATTCACACTTTCAATCACCACTGGAAGTCTGCTGTTGATGGCATTTTTCTGGTGAAAATGATACGAGCATTTGATCTTCCTCAGAAGGAAATCTCTGATGTTCAAGAGCACACAAAACTGTACCCTTGCTCAAAGTGCCCAGGCAGCGAGGCCAGGAAGAACCCAGCTTTGGATGCGTGAATTCCACACACAGCATCCCTTGATACCAGCCTGATTTATGTGATGAGTTCCTGAAAAAGAGATAATTATGTAGATTGGGATTATTTATTTACACAACCCTGTCACATTTAGAATGAAACTGGAGCCCCCGATCTGCTCAAATTCCCTTGCACAGCTGATGTAGAGGTTCTCTGTCAGAACAGATAGAGCATGTGCCTGTCACTCTCTCTCTCTCTGGAAGTGAAAGGACATTATTCAGGCATGAATCACTTGAATCAAGTCAGTGTCTGTCCCAGAAGCCTCCTCAGCTCTGAGCCAGTGTGCACTGCTGCTGCCGGTCATGATGGCAGCAGCCATGGTGGTTTTATGGGGGGATTTGGAAGCACAGTTCCCTGCAGTCAGCAGCATGCTCGTGCTGGAGGTGTATCACGCCAGCCCACGGCAGTCTGACAGCAGCCCGGTGTTTGCCTGGTCTTTCAAGAGAAAAGCAGAATAAAGCAATACCACAGCTCAGATGCAGGTTTCACAATAAAACTGCATGAACGATGCTTGTATCCCATCACCACCTCCTACGAGCAACACAACCAAATATTGGTTCTGTTTTTCCCATCTAGATTGGTTTCTGGAGTATGTCTCTACTAGTTTTTGTCAAGAAGGCACAGGTATAACCTTTCCAAAAGTCCTCTGGAGCCACCTTCCTCATCTAATGATCTCCATCCTGCATGGGATGGCTCAGAAGTGAGCTGGCCACTCTTCACTTTGCAAGTTTATAGGATTTCCCCATTAGTACAATTACACCAGAGCTACCAATTGTCCTTACTTCTTGAAGAGTCAGGGCAGAAGCAGGGAGGCAACTGGAGGTGAAGTTCCTGATGCAGCAAAATGCAGTGCTTTTTAAAGACATCTTGAATAGGAAAGGTGTTCTACAGGGATACTTGTGTCATCTTTACACCCTTTCCATCCCTCTGCTCATCATTCAGGCTGTTGTGATTTGTGCTGCTCAGAACCAACTTTTCATGATGTTGACATTCAGATTTATTGGATTGCATACTGACCTGGACATTCCCTTCCAGCTTTCTGCTCATTTATGCAAGAAGACATCTCTTTAAGTCCTTAGATCAACTGTGTCCCCTCCTTCCATTGCTGGAGCAGCATCAAGGGGATGGAGCTGAGGCTACAGTCTAAACTTACATATTAAATACAAGTCACACAAGTCAGTAAACCATTTGTCTCTACAGGGGCGTCCTGTACCTGCCAGAGAGGAGCAATTAAATGAGCACGTGTTCAAAGAACTACAGAGACAGAGGAAACTGGATATATTTGGAGGTGTTGGAGTAGTGGTCTTCGCAAAGCGTCTGACACTTACATTCCTCATTAGCTTTACTTCCCTCCCGTCAGCCCTACAACCCAGTGAAGCAAAAGGTTGAAAAGCTGAACCAGAGCAAGACTGAAGTGCAAGGCTCCCAGGAGGGAGGAGGTGTTGATCTCACACACAACCTGCCTGCACTCAGGAGAGCAACTTCACCTTGGGAGCTGGGCTCCTTCATCCACTAACTGACATCGTCTCCCTCATCCCCGCGGGTGTTTGCTGCCCGCGGGCACCCTTGCAGCCTGTTTTTAATTTGGACTTGTCTCTCCAGTTCACTCATTTGCTATGGGGAGAGATTAAAAAAACAAAAGAAAAACAGAGCTAGAAAGGAATATTTTTTTTCACTTGGTGCTGGACAGAGCTCAAGAAGGAGTAGGACATCCTCTGAATATACATCTTTCTGGAGCAACAGGGATCACGTTTTCTCTTCCCATATACAAACAAGGGTGGGGAGAGGGAGACCACCCAGTCTAATACCTAAGAGTATTCCTTTGGCCTTAAGTCCAGCATCAGAGCTATATTTAGGGTCAGAAAAAAGGCCACTATTGGTAACCATCTGTGGAGGACATGCTTCTATCCACCTGAGAAGGCAGCACCTTCCTGGCGCTCTTCCAGTCGTACTCCTTTCCCCCCCGAGGGCCTACTGTCTCCTCTATAAAATTCTCATCATGACAAATTCTGAGCAGCCTGTTGTGACAAGATCATTCTGAGTGCTGCGTGCCCAGCGCCAGCCCTCCCCGGCAATGCTCCGGGTCAGGGCTAACCTGCCACTGACTCTGGCTCAGATGCAGGAGCACCTGCTCCTGCCTCACTCCCATCCTCCCTGGGTGGATAAGCATTTCATCTAACCATGGAAATGATGCTACAAACTCTCCTTTCTCAAAAGCAGATGGGGTAAAAAAAAAGACAACGACTACAAAACCTGTTCATGAAACTAGCTTCTCTGAAGGTGGAAGCACACAACTTCTAATGTTTTGTGGCAAACTCAGGGAATGATTTTTAATGAGCAGGAAAAAAAGTTATTTGTTTGTCTGCTGTTGAAATATTTTAATTCACTATTTACCACCCCACACCCCCACACCCCCCAATTACTGTATAGGAATTTGTGGTAGATTTCAATTCAACTTTATATATCTGTTTTTATTTTGGAACCAGAGGATGGGAGTGTTACTAAAAATTAAATTTCAATTAAATGACCTAAAATAAAACACAGCCTTTCATTTTGGGTGAAATCAAATGTCTTAGAACAAGCTGAGTGTTTATGAAGGGGTTTCATTGTCACCTCCAAAAAAATTCTGTTAACTTACCAGCATAAGTTTCTCCTTGATTTTTCTCACTTAAAACCAAAACTCTGTCCTTTTTAACCAGTTCTTGTTAGATATTGTTTTCTCTTCCCAATTCCAGAGAATACAATGCTTACTTGGAAGAAGCATGAATTTGTTGGTAGCACACCAGTCTGGAGAACAAGAAAAACTTTGAAACACTGATGGAGAAACAAACCTGCAGGAAGACTTTCTGAGCTGGTACCATCACAGGCTGGTAGAAAAATAGTGAGCATGCAAATGGCAAAATCCCATAGAATAAAGGCAGGGAAAAAAATCACAAGCAAAAGCTTTAAAAATTCAAAACATTTCAGCTATATGCTTGTACCCAAGGGGATTTTCTAAGAAGAAAGGCATCTGAATGGGACTTTCAGAACTCCCCCATGAGTGCAATTCTGCATTGTAGAACATTTTATATTCTTTTGCCAGAATGCTGATTTTTATGTGACCTGTACAGTAAAACTTTTACGTCACTCTTCATTGTGTGTTTTATCCAGAGATGGGAATGGCTAGCAAGCTTAAATTGTTAGCTATATCTGTCAACACTTTTAATAAAATACTTCCTGTCCTCACGACTATACATCATCGCAGTTCCACTAGTCAGAGCCATTTGTAATAAACTGATCTGCAGAATGTTTTCCAGCCACCTGCAGCTAAAGAGAAAATAACAACTTTCTCCTCTTTTCTTTTCTCTCTCTCGCTTTCTTTATCTTTCTACGTGATAGACAGACAGACAAACAGGCAGACAGACAGATATCAGCCCTGCTGTCTGGGATATTCCTTCCTATTTTTTCTTGCAATATGGCAGTTCAAAGCAGGTCTCATTAGAAGCTGGTAGATGGTTACAGGATTCGGGATATAATTGTGTCTGTGCCTTGTGCTAACAGACACTCTTGCACTGATCCAGTCATGATGGAAATTAGTTTTGTTGAGGGCTTCTTCCATCCCAGCAAAGATACTGAAACCTTATCCTAAACTCAGTGCACAGACATAAAGGAGAGTTTGCGTGTAGGGTGGTCATGCTGGTGTTAGTGCAGCTCCAGGAAAATATTATTTGCGTGTTCTCCCAGGCTGCCTGAGTGATTGGTTTATTTTATTTGTGTGTCAGCCCTGAAGTTACCATCACAAGCCTTCATAACTAGGCGGTTCTCCAGCCATGAGGGAAGAAATTATTTTTACCCTAGCAAATCTGGGCTGCATCTGCACTGAGAGCAAAGGCGCTAGTAACAGAACATGTAACCTAACAGGCAACCAGTCACTGCCTATGTCTCTCTCCCTGGAGATGGCACAAAGTCATCTTGGCAGTGTGGAGGCTGCTGCAAGTGAAGAATGATGTGTATTAACACTGCAGAGATTAGATGTCATGACCAAAATGCCAGGGGGAGCAGCAGGCTGAGGCCAAAGTGCCTCAGCCGAGCCATGAGTGGAAGACCAGCCCTGCAGTAACAAGGGGGTGCTGCAGACCTCTTCGGAGTGAGTTGACAGAGCAGCGTGGGAAAAACCCTGTGCAGTGTTTCCCAGATGTCAAGTTGCCTCTAACTAGCACTATCAGTCTCTGAGCATCTTGAGCCAAACAGCACTTGTCTTGCTCCTTCTGCTGCTTTGCTGTGTCCCACCCAGATGACGCAGAATGCGCCAGTCAAGAGTGTAGAAGCATCATGGTTGCCTAGGTAATGCCTTTGCCATGAACAATAAATAAAATAAAAGAGAACACTTTGGGTTAGCAGCATCCAGGGGTCTGTGTTGCACTCGCAACTGCAGTACCTCCCTACTGAAAAGCCTGCTCCTCCCTTAACACACGTACACACACACAAACACACACAAGTGCCGGTGCTGTCCTCCCGCCTTTCACTGCAGGAAACTGCCTCCTCCAGCTCACTCACCAAGTAAAAGAGCAAGAGAGGGAGAAGAAAACACATTCAAACCCACATTCAACCGAGCCCACTCCTTCCTGTATCTTTGCAAATGAGTGACAAATCATGGGAGGAATCCAAGACCCCAAGACAAGAAGTTCAAGCCTCTAGTATTGTGAACCGCTGCAGTGAAACCTCTTATTTAAACGTAAAGGCAAATAGTCTTACACACACATATCAAAACAAAAAGCAAGCCACCAACCCACCACCCCATTCAAAGTGGGTTCCTGTCAAAGGAAGACACTGCAGACCAGCAGTCGCTGCGGGCAGGCAGCCACCGCCTGGCCAAGCGTGATGGTGTTGCTCGTTTTTCACCCTGACACCACTGCAGGCTCCACGAGGCTCCTTGACTTGCAAGGTGATCAGAATATTGAGTACGATACTGCAGTAGCGAGCCTGGCACCCAGCACAGCAGCGGAGCGACTACCTCCCTCCCCTCCCCGCCCCCTTTCTCGCTTGCATGCAAGGAAAAAAGGAAAAAGAAGAAAGAACAAAAACCACCCCATGACAATGAGATTCCAGGCATCTAACGCCCCCTCATACATCTTCGGAGAAGGGACCTTGGCTCCATTGTTTAGAATCCTTCAACTCATTTCTCAAATGCCAGAATGTGCTCATCGGTCCCTGTCCCCATGCACACACCCCCTTTTTAATATGCATGCTTTTGCTACGGAAATGTAACCCCGGTAGTACATTGTAATGGTGGTCTTGCTGCAGGGACACCGCAGCCCTCCTCTGCCCGTTACTATGCAAATAAAATTCCTGGAGAAAGCAATAAGTCATCATCTACCCCAAATGATAGAGCCCATGGCTTGGACCAGCTGCTAGGGTCAGATCCTGCAGCGGTACCCGCCTCCTCACTCCATCACCCTCAAACCCTTGACCCATGGTACCCATTCATGAGGTGGGAACAACACTGTCCTGATTGACAGCCTAAAATCCCACCTTAAATCTGGAGCCACTCCTGATACCAACAGAAACCCGTGAAGGCTGAGTTTTTGTCAGGGAAATATTGCCAGACTTGAATCTCAAAGGACGTGGATTAATTGATTGCCACAAAACACACCTGAAAAGCACAGCTTCCATGAGTTTGTTGCTTACCCTACTCTTCCACTGATCTTTTCTCCCGGCTACCACCTCTCCCCACTCTGTCCTTGGGTCTCTTGGACCACTTGTCCTGTCCCATTTCCTATCTGGAATATACTTAAGTCACAAGCTTCATTCCTGCCTGTAGCCTTCCTGCAATGAAGCGTGAGTCATCAAAAACACCTGCATAAAACTCCCCTTACACTTGCGAGCTCTTTACCTCATCCGGTTGGGCAGGTTGTATGCACAACAAATAAACTTTCTTATTTCTGAGATTTCTTAAGAACTCATGTCCTATATTCAGGATGGGAAAAATCAGTGAAATACAGTTTTACAAGGGTTAAAGGTCCAGTCGTTCATTTTCATTCTATTTCTGAGATGCAGAAGCATCCAGCATGATCAAATACCTTCAGGATATTTAAGTATAGTCCCTGTTCATCTTAGTTCTTTTTATTTATTTATTTTAACTAAATAAGATGTCTCTGAAAAGCATTTAAATTTGCATATATATTGTAGAGAAGAACATTTCATGCTACTACCTGACTAACCAGTTACACGCTCGCAAAACCAGCGATAACAGCACAGCAAAGGTGTGATTCTCTCCCCCTCCCATTTGTATTACTTCTTCGGGATAACCTCTTATCGATCAGCTGAATGACACAGCAGAAATTTGCATTTCAAATTAAAAAAAATAATTTGCTGATTCAGGTTTAGAAAATGTTTGTAATAGGTTTCGATGTCAAAAAGGCATCATTTCATTGACCAGTTCTGACTCAAGGATATGAAACTAATGCGTTCAGTTATTATTCGTTTCAGTGGTAAATGAGCATTAATAAAAATTAAGACTGGAAAATAGATCACTGTTATAAATATCTGAAAACAGATACTCTGAACTCATAAATGTCTCTGATGGGAGCTGGGGATTGACAACGTTATCAGCTCTCTTGCCACTCTGCCTTTCTTAGTCAAAAATTGCATTTGTGTGCACTACAGGTCTCCTCCATCCCTCAATCCTTCCCACCTCTGGAGTTGCTCAGGAGAGCTCATTGCTGCCTGTGGTGAATCAAAATGTGTTATCATTAGGCTCAACATGTTATTGAGTTAATTAAATGTCACACATTTGATAACATTAATTAGAAGCATTTCAGACTCATCTGAACACACACCCTTCACAAACGCTGAAAAATAAGTGCCGATGTTTTCATCTGGGTAGATTTTGTTGTTGGAAACACTTCATCCATCCACTCATTACTAATATTCAATGCATTTTGTACATTCTGAGGCAGCAGGTTCTTCCTCACTTTTTCATTCTGTACCAGACTGTAGAAAACGCTTGTGACACTCAGCTGTGTCCCATGTTTGGGAGCTTGGGTTTCCAAGACAAGGTTGGACCTGTGCTTCCAGGGCATGGCTTTCAGCATGTGGCACTCTGCAAGTCAATGAAAGCAACTTTAGGTTGTGGGTTGTCCATGGTATGTGGCCTGAGACCCTCACAAAGTCATCATGGAGTCAATGTTGTCCAAGCTTGCAGAGTTCAAGGATCTATTCCTGTTCCCACTTAGCATGAATTTCCACACCTTGAATTTGAAATGAGGGAAGGTCCTAAACCAAATCAAATCTCAGCTCAAAAAATCCACACCTTATTAACTATGGACAAGAAAATTTTCCAAGCCAGGTAGTACACTACCCATAAATTCCTATATGCACTGCAGACCTTTTCTTAGACAATATTTCATTTCCCTTTAGTCCATCAACCATCTCTTATTTCACCTCCCTCATGGCAGGTTAGTGCTCACCAATACAGCCATCATCCCCATTTCAGAAGCAATCTCGGGAATTTTCTTCTGAGGAAAACAAGCCCAAAATTTATTTGCCAGGTTTCACTTCAGAATGTCTTGATGCTCTCTTGAAAACCTGATATTGCTGTTCTCCCATTACAGATTGGAATGACATTTTGCACCTTATCAGAAGTCTATTTAGTCATTTGTTAGTGTATAAGGGACATGAAGTACCAAACAAAGTACATCCTCCACAGTACAGGACAGGTGGGCACTCTAGTTATGAACCACTGGTCATATATCTACTAGAAAATGCTGGGCTGCTTCTCTACATATTCACTTACGTAAGGGCTTCCTTTTTTTTTGAAACCTGTCTGGCTGAAGAATAGACACAAATCACACCTGATTAAGTTCTCCACGCTACGAAATAGAAATAAGGATAGTAAAGTAAGATAGAAACAACCTTCATCTCTTCTCCATTTCCCTGCCAGCTGGCTGGAGCCTGAACTGCAATGCACACTCACAGTGGGTTTTTTCATGAGAGCCCACCATTTTTTGTTTTTTCATCACTGTGACATTGTTAGTTTGTTGTGGTCCCCCTTTGTACACGTTTTATTGTTTCATCTCAGAGCACTGTGCCATATGTCTGACCATGAGGTGTCTGACAGCATCTTTCACTAGACTTGACCTTGGCCTTAAAAAGATGAGGGGGAAGTAAGTTCCTGAAAGCTATGGCTGAAGAGAGAGAGAAAAAGAGAGGGTGTGGGGGGGAAGATAAAGGCTTAAAGGCTTACGAGAAGTTTTATCAGGTAACTGTGTAAAACACGCCATTTGCTATTAAAATGATAAACTGGAATAGTTTTCAGAGATAAAGACTACAACAAAATTCTGCTATTAAGTGCTATAGCATTGTTCTTGGCAGTAGCATACACTGAAAACAATGTAGCTGTGATGAGGACCATAAGTAAATTTTCACTGAACTTGCTGCAAGCAGGAACAAAAGAGCAATACAGACAATAATATCATGATTTCAGCAGGTCCTCTACAACATTTAAATCAGACTTTGGATAACATCATGAAATTGTGATAAATGGTAGTAAAAACGTGTTTCATTGTGTGAATGGTAAGAATCAAAACTTCTGCATTAAAATTTGACAGTAATATGACTGTTGGGAGACATTCCGAAAAACTCATTCAACCTGGAAATGCGTCCAAACACCTGAAGATGAGGATTTCATGGTTCCTAGGCATCTTCAGAGCACCACTGGCTCTAGTGAAAGATAGAAAGAATTTTTTTAAAACAAAAGAGATTACCAGAAAAGGGAGAAACTATGAACAAATAGTTATCATAGAAAGAAGAATGGCCATATGAGTCAAGCCAAAACCACCTTAGTCAAACGTTTTGTGGCAGCAGTTTTCAACAGGAAATACTGGGGAAATGGACAACTGTCCTAGCTCCGTATAGGCATGTACTTCTGGGCTTATTTAAATTAAACCAAGGAAGAGCTTGTTAGAAAAAAATAGTTACAGCAAGTTTTTTTAACTACAAAAGACTAACTTCTCCAAAAAGTTTTAAGTAACATGTTCTATATCAGGACTTCTTTACATATTCCAAATGAGGGGGAAAAAAATAAAAAGACTCAAACAATAATTTGAAAGCAGGTCACTGCCCAGGGCTATAAATACATTCAAAGACAGAAGAAAAAGCTAAAATAGTACATACAGCAAATGTCAGATTTTCTTTTTACAAGAGCAATTACCCACTAAAACCGTTTGTCTACAGCTTTGTGGTGATCTCTTTCAATCAATGTCTTTAAACCAAGGTAAGATGATCAGACAAAGGTTATGGGTCTTGTGAGAATGTAATGGAGTGCAGGTCTCCACTCTCTAAGCTGGCCAGATGAAAGAGTTAAGATGAAATGGTTCATGATCACCTTCTAGCCTTAAAATATGTGATTTCCACACTCTCTGCATTATAGGTTTTGCTGCCTCCCTGTTTTCTAGGTGGGCTACAGTTGTCTGAGCCACAGATCATCACTGAGATACACTGGCATCTCAAAGTCACTGCACTGCAGTTTCCTCTTCCTTATTGCTTTTTGCTTTGTAGTTTCTCTGCATAGACCAGCTGCTGCTCTGCTACTTTTTTTCCACATTGGAGGAAAAATAATGAGGAATCCTCAGAGACCACAAACTCTCTTGCTTTCACTATAAGGTGTTTTCCATAACTATTTTACATAAAGAAATATCCCACCATATCTGATGTTCTTTAGACATATCATAGACTGAGAACCAGGTCTAGCAAATTAGAGCGACAAGTTGGTGGCAAAGGTGTAAAAGGAGCACTCAGGGATGATGGACACCTCTAGTGGAGGAGGTTGAGCAGTAGATCCACAAGGATCACAGCTCGGGACAGTTTTATTCAACATCATTTTATTTAATGCACTTGGTGACACGTTTAGAAGTCCTTCCAGTTCTTTCTGCAGTTCCCACAAACAAGTCTGCAGTATTTGGGGTGGGAATTTGAACAGCAAGCTGCATCCTGCGGGGTCTTCACATCCTTGCAATAAGGCACAACTGGACTGTGCATTCCTTGGGGAAGCACAGTTTCCTTTTCTACTTGTCTCTGAGTCAGCACTCAGTTCTCAAAATGCTTGCACCAGTGACTAGAGAAAGAGTAACTCTTCAAACATCAAGGAGTAAATAATGTTGTTGACATCAGTGTCATTTACCTGCTGGTAGAAGATGACACATTCATAGAAGTAGCAAAAATTGCAAGCATGAAGTAATATGACTGCATGCTGGTTTTTACTGGTGTATGATCACAGAACAGGCTCTTTCTCTGTGGGGCCTGTACCAGCACATACGAAGAGATGACCACAGCCCCCCATAATGTTGGGTTCTTGCTCTAGGAGTGCTGTGCCTTGGGAAGAGCAAATTCCCAGGTCTCCACTAGCTTTGTACTGAACAACCTTTTCAATAAAAGGGACCTTTAAAGGAGGCTGAAAAGACAGTAGTGGTGTTTATTTGTGTGTGTTTGCAGGAAATGTTTTTGTAGAAAAGCAAGTAAGGAAGGTATCAATTAAAATGCAATGAGGAGGTTGGGGGAGGACAAGGAAGGTGGTTCACATAGTCTGGTCATGGGAGCAGGCACTGCTGGCTGGTGCTTCTTGTTGACACATCCTGCCCCACTGCCTGTCTGTTCTCCCTCCCAGTCACGCTTACTAGAGCTGAGTGAAAATCCCTGTTCAAAAGAAGATCATGCCAAAACTGGATGCCTCATGCACGTCAAGCCCCTCGCCACCCCTGCAAGACCACAGCATCAGTAACTTTTGAAAGCCCCATGAAAACTGTCAGAGTTTATTTTGTTCAGAGCACATTGGGTAGGAAGGGGAGGGAGGCAGGAATAGTGGTGTGTGAAGCCACTGTTCTACCTGGTTAACATGGCCCAGATTTGTTCAAAACTAGGTTTGCTGGAAAGTTCACAAAGCTTTCAACAAGCCTTGCACAAATAACCTGACAAACCTGCCCTTAGGTGAGATTTCCACCGCAGAAACTGCCATTGCCCTCACTGCTGTAGTGTATTAGAAGATTAGCCAGTGTTCACCTGGCAGTGTTTAACTGACAGTTAAACTAACTGTTTAACAGGAGAGAAGATAATCATAAGAATCAGGAAAAGAAAAACTGAGGAAACACAGATGCCAGTCAAGTGAGGATACTGGGCTAAACATCAACTCACTCAACCAAGAAAGCCACAAATGTCAGCAGTGCTGAAGGTTACCTGGCAGCTTGGAAATGCAAGGCATGTGTCTGAAGAAGAAGCTGATGTGCTTGAGAAGTCTCATTTTGATATTGTCCTCCCATGCCTGTCCTGCTACAGCTTTTTTTTTTTGTCTTTTTTTTTTTTTTTTTTTTTACAGTTATTCACTGCCTCTCTCAAACAAATGGTAGGAAAGACAAATATCCAGAGTGATATCTGGAGCTTAGTGAAAAGGTTCAGAATAGCGGTTAATAGAAATGAATGTTTTCACATCTTTCAGAGCAGATGGCAAGTAAATCTAAGGAAGCTACCCCCATTACCATCACCCTGTCAAGGCTAGACTCTCCACTGGTCAAGCTGGAAACACGTCATTCGCACTGACAAATAGTGAGCTCATGCAATACGTTTCTCTGAAATCACCAGCATGATTCACAATAACTTCACAATCTGGCCTCAGAAGATCAGTCGAAATGGCCTATCCTATCCTTAATGTCTTCTGCAGCCTCTGAAAAGAAATACATACTGGGAAATGGGCTTTCAAGAACAATTCACCAGCTACACAAACACCTACAATCTACTCTGACCTTCACTGAAAACTTCCTCTCAGGGAAGGAAAATTATATCTTTTAATTTTTTCTAATGTTCTGGTTTATTGTTTTTGCTCCTTCTCATGCAATATAATTAAAATTATGTCCTCAGAGTTGGAGGATACTTACAATAAACAGCTTCTGTGGAAGCTGAACAACTCAGCTATGGTGCTTAATCAACTGAAGAAGATGTTTATTGCTGCATATGCTCTGCTGCTGTGAAAACTAGCCCTTAAACACGCCGTTTCTAAACAAGAGAAAATAAAAATCCAATAAGAACAAGTTAAGGTCCTTGACACACTATAGGGAAGTGAAGGCACGAAAGAAGGATTGTCTCTTGCACAACAGGAGTAGACTTAGGTCAGTTAATGCATTGCAGAATGAATCACTAGTGATAGATGAACCACAGGACACATAAAATGCTGATTTTCTTCCACTAAGTGTCTATGTATAGAGATCTTTAAAGCTGCAGAATTTCACTCTCCTTCAATTCACCCAGTCCTAAATGCTTCAGAGCTCGGATAAAACCTGTAGGCTACAACATAGCTCATATGCCTCCCTATAGGAGGTCCAAACAGAGCTATTTCAGTGGCTGAAGAACACATTTTAAATAAACACAAAGGGTAGAAGAGCAGATGTTAGCAGCAGTGACAAATAATTAGGAAATATGTTGAAGGCCAAATGTTCAGGAGTCCACAAGCACAAAATGAACCCGTCACTGTAATAAGCCTTATAGTCAGCAACCAAAAATGAAGACATAGGAAGAGTCGACATCTAGTTTTGCCTCAAGAAGCATAAAGAATCATATGGCTCCAAACCTCTTGAGGTCCTTCCTATCGCTTACAAATAATCCAATGTATTTTCCTGAGCTTCTTGGATTAGACAGGATTATACAGACAAAGCTCATCAGTGCTACTGCGAAGTTCAATCTGCAAATCATGCACGATTTCATCCAGTGGGATTGAACTGGGCAAAATCACATGACTGCAGGAAAGACAGCAATTAAGGGTACCCGGAGGAGAGAACTGGAGAGCATCAGCATGTGTTGTGTGTCCCTCACAGAGGGGACCTTCTGAGGCGTTCTGTTAATGGTGTCTCTGAATCAGTATCTCACTTCTGAGCACGACGAGCTTGCATGCAGAAATCCTGCAAGGCTCTGTTGAGGCAGCCAGTTCAGGAAGACTGGCCTTTGGTGTCTGCAATTTTATGAATCAGCTTCCGTATAATTAGTCAAATTTTGCTTTATGTATCTTTCCAGGGAACTGTTTTTATACCTTCCCTATTATATATTTCTGTTGAAGCCCTTAAGTTGAATAAATTACATTATTAACAGCACTAATAGCAACAAAGTGAGTGATTGGTAGGAATTTCATTTGGCATGCTGGAAATTATGGTTAGAGATGTGTTTTAAATGTTGATAAACACAAGCAGAGGACTCTTGCTTCACTAGAGAAATAGATTTCTTCCTTTCCCTCCTCCTGTGACTGAGTCTGGAACATTACAAAATTATTTTTCTCTGCAATGTGCAGCCCAGTCCATGCACCTTGTCTCTTCCTTGAGCTTTGAAATACAAACATAAAGCTTTTGTACTTTGACTTATCTTACCTCTACTGAGCTACTGCATGCCTAGATATAGTGACCCACTGTAAATCCTCAGTGGTAAATTGTTCTGAATTAGAAAAATATAATACAAACAAAGGAGAGCATTTGATTTCTTGGGGTACAGAGAAGGGATTAACTCAAAGGCATTACACAAAATAAGCACCTGGTTAAGGGTTGTAAAGAGGCAATACAAACCTGCCAGGGGAATCAAAGCATCAATCATCAGATTTTACTTTTCCTAGCTGTGTGAAGTAACAAATGCATTCTTTCAGAAATCACACAAAAAATAATGGAACAATCCTAAGGACTTCGGCATTAAGGACAAGTAATGGGTCTGCGTTAGGAATACAGACACAAACATCCCTTACCTTTTTTCTTTCTGTCCTTTTTTTTTTTTTTTTTTTTGTTTCTAGGTAAGGATGTGGAAAGAACATGCTGGAGACCAAAATCCAGCACTGATATAGGTGAAAAGCAATCTGTATAACACGAAGAGAAACAACAGCATCAAACTGACTGCAGTTTCTGTCACTAAACCACATAAAACATGGCACGAAATGCTTTTCCTTTATTTTCTTTTTTTTTTTTTTTAAGGAATTAAATTAAGTCTTCTTTGTGTCCTGTCATATTTAAGGGTACTCTAAGTCAAGAAACTTACAGACGGGCATGTTTTTAGGACAGATACCTTTCAGACAGAGAGCAAAGAAAGCTTCCAGACAGCGCTTTCTGAACTTGTCAGCAGAAACATTTGCAGCAGAAATTTTATTTCAAGAGCTGTATGCATTCAATTAGAGAACAGAAGCAGCGCTGCGTGAGCTGAGCGACCAGGAACGCAGCCTAACATTTTCAGTACTAAGTATACAATGAGGCAGACTCTAGTATAAAAACAATAGAGTTTTCAAACCACATCAAGCACAAATAATCATAAGGGCAATGTGGTGGTTCATGGATAAATCATGACTGAAAGCTTTCACCTACAGGAAGACAAAGATCTAGGGTCTTGCAAAGTATTAGTGAGAAAGTCTCACTGAAATCACAGAAACAATTTTTTCCACTCCCAAGCATTCTTGTCCAACCAACCAAAGTAAGTTCCCTGCTGCAACATTATTTAAACTGCAAGTGCCAAAGCCTGCAAGGAATCGAGTTCTCTGACTCACCATCCATCAGTTCACATAAGCACGTGATTATTTTTAACCATTTGAGTGATCACAGGGGACCACCAACTTGAGTGTGCTTTACGACATCAGGACAAGAGTGCCAACATCTTGCTTCAAGATTGAGCCTCTGCTGAATTTTTGTTTCGAGTCACATTCTGGTCCTGGTAGATGGAGCTGGAAATACACCAGCAGCTCTGATACTGCCTTTCTGTTAGCTTATTCAGACATCAAAACTCCCTGACAAATCTAAAGTGCTGCCTTCTCAAACAAAATCACTACCACCACATTATTGTACTGTAATCCCCTGGGATGCCAACCATCTGTAAAAATCCAATTCAGGGATTTTCACTGGGAGATGAAAGGGTTTCCTCAAACTCACCCCATGTTCCTTCACCTCCAGGCAGGCACTGAATAACTCTGAACAGGATTTTGCATGGAATGAAAGGAGAAAAAGATGTAAAGCCCTGGTGGTTCTCTCCGACGAAGGCTCACACAGGGAAATGAAGGACATGAAATATGAGGGAAGAGATAGAAATTATAAGAGAAAAAGCTTTTATGATCCTAATAACAAAATTCATAATCCACCCAGGCTTTTGTTCTGGCTCAGAAGGACATTTCCCCTGAGGGACAACCAGGAAAAAAAAAAAATTAAAAAATGGCAGAGATGGAGAAACAGAAAGAGGGGGAGAAAATTATTGAAGAAAACTGAGGAAAACAAAACCTCCTTTTAGCATGCAGTTTACAGCAGAACAAGCTTGTTACTAATTCTCATAGTATTGGGAAGCGTTTTGGAAACATTTTTCACTGGATAGCAGACCCTCTTCTGCCAAATCCACCACAAATCCCATGGGTTCTGCAGGACTCCCCTGGCCTCTGAGCTACTGTAAATCTTGGCATTCACTCACTAAGCCTCTATGGGGCATTTAGTATGTGTTTGCATCTCTCTAGCAAACTAACGGCAAAGCTTTCTATCTTTGATGACATATTTTGTTTAGGCAAGTGGATGGCAGTTCTGTACCTGCTGGAGTTTTTGGCCAAATATTTGGAAAATTGCAAGTGTGTTAACCAAAGAAAGGTCCTGCCCATCTGGAAGGTTTATAAATAATGCACAGACTTTGTGCACAACTGCTCCATTTAACCTTTTCTCTTTCCATTGTCCCTTTCGAACTGCTTTACCTCCATTCCTTAGTGTTGCCTTAAATAGGTGCCTTCTTGAGGCTGTTTGTATAATAACAACTGATTTCTCTAAAGATCTTGCTGTCTCAAAGCCTGTCACTCCACTCTGAGCATCCTGCCCCCTTCGATTTATAGTGAAGACAGACCACCTAACGTACCCAGGTGCTGGCAGAAACACTACGAACCAACCAAGTGTGTCATTCGGACGTACTTGAAAGTGGAAAAGTGCTGCGTGAAAAGCCAACATTACTGGCCAGTAGCCACAACCAGCTGAAGCACATTGATGTTATTTCTGGTGATGAGTGAACTTCTGTATATCCTCAGGGCCACAGGAAACTGAAGAGGCCAAGAAGTGAAATGACCTAAGAAAGACACGCTTGGATCTTTCTGTCAATATTGGCTTTTCCATATTGGCTTTAGCTCAGGTGCAGTGGATGGAAAGGTTTGGAGAGAGACACACAAAATGAAATTAATTCCTTCAGTGAAAGCCTGGCCCTGTTGCGGGTGCTGGGAATTTTGAAATTATATTAATTGGGACCAGGATTTTGCCTTTTTGTTTCAGACATGAACCAGATATCTCAGCGTGTCTTTCTTCTCGTCTGTATATCTAAACATGGACAAGCCACTAAAAGATGAAATGTTTGGTTCAAATAGACAGACACACATCAGTGTTCCTGTTGTCTTCCTGACCCCCCTGGGCCAAAGCTGGCTGATACAAATGTGCAGAATTTCACTCAAAACTGTATAACCTTAATGTAAATTGCTTTGAAAGAGGGAATTCTGGGACAAAGCGATTAATTTGTTGTTAAAAAAATGGCAGTGCGATGCCGTGCACAAGTTCTGATTGCTTATTAAATTTTAATTAAATTATGCTACTTAAAACACTGCCTCAAGGGCAGTGATGGGGCTGCAGCCCCTCTGAAATGACTCCTACCAGCTTTCCTGCCAAGGGCAGACTCCTCATGGGATGTGGCTATTAACCAGCAGTGGGAAATGATCGCCTTCAGCAACCTCTTGGTCTGATCAGTAAGTGTCCAACCAGAAATAAGCCCTTGATGCAATTATAATAAAGAAGACCGCAATACTGTGAAGATGAGGACATTCTAGATTTGTGATTGCAGCTAAAATGAGAGTATTATGGGCTGTTATGCCTTGTTAATTTTCTCAGGATGCTGCAGGAAGGATAGAGGTAAGGTCAGATTTCTCAGATGCCTCTGTCGCCCAGGAAATGAGACCACAGTAACCTTTATGCTCCCTGCAACTGCAGTGTGCAATCAAAGGCTGCATTCCTGGATCATGAGCTCTAACAGTCTAGCTGCTTTGTATGGTAGCAACTGACATTTTCTCCCATTGATGAGCCACTTTGGTGGCTTTACTTCAGTAAACACTATGTGAATTGGCATAATGATGATGGCCAGAATCATCTCAGACTTATGCTGAGCCCTAAAAGGCATGATCATCTCACTTAATATAATCATCCAATTTCAGCTCATCCCTTTCTTCCCAACCTGCCAGCCAAAAAGAGCCCCCATATCTCCATCAAGAAGGATTGTGTTGGAGTGGAAACATGCCCATGGTACTGCTTTTTCTCCCTCTCACAATGCACTTGCTCAAATGCTCTGGTCCAACTAAATTTAACAAATGCTTCAGGGCATA
Source organism: Athene noctua (assembly GCF_965140245.1). Classification (NCBI taxonomy): domain Eukaryota; kingdom Metazoa; phylum Chordata; class Aves; order Strigiformes; family Strigidae; genus Athene; species Athene noctua. The sequence goes on from NC_134048.1 coordinate 17,409,837, forward strand.
ACTGGTGCCAGGAAAAGAGGCCCATCAGCTATAAATGTTCTTGGGAATTCACACTCCTGCCTACTCACTAATTGCACAGCTGGATCCAACCCAGAGATCTTTCCACCCCAACTCAGAGAGCTGGTAAAGCAGATGCCTGATGCTTTTCCAACTACATTTTGGTTGCATGGCCCATAGCTTCAGGAGATACAGTGGTAAAAGAAAAGTCTGCCTGGTTTTGGTATCAGCAGTCACTGGTTATAGGAGGGAATGAACATGATGGAGAACAGCTAGAGGGAGAGATGGCCTGGGCTGGTTGGAACCAAGGTCAGGAGCACCCACAGCTAGACATGCTCCTCTCCCAGATTCGTTCCTTGACAACAGTACAGTCTACCATGTGCATTCAGCATAATCCAGTCCAGAGCTGACTCTCCTTCATACAAATTTGCCTTCAGCCCTCAGTTTCCTGGTCCCTTGCCTGTGTCCTCAGACACTTACATCCCCAGGGACTGGCTAAATTTCCTGCCTATAGGTCTACCAGTGTGACTTTCAGGTAACTGTTTATATGAACCAGCAACACTCATCAAACATATACTGAGGTATTATAAAGACATCAGGCTGAGGAGACCAAGATGTAACCTGAATAATTTTCTCTTAGCAAAGTCTCTTAAAATTGAGGCTAGTTTGGGGTTTTTTGCCCAGAATGAGAACTTCACTAGTGATGGAAAAAGAAAAATCAAAGAAACCGTTCAATGAACTATAATGAAGAGCAGCTAAATGCAATCACAGTAAATTACACGAACTCCATCTTTTCCTTCTCAGAAAGAGTACTTAGAGAGGAAAATATACATGAGGATATGTATTTTTATATATGGAGCAAAACACAGTTCTATGCAGAGAGCCACATAAAACAAACATACCATGGAAACCATACCGGAGCATGTAATACCATTGCCTAAATGCAATCCCACAGACCATATTTAGCTGCCAAAACTGGTTTATGCACTCTGTTGCCTCTGCAGAGGGGGGAGGTGGGAACAGTGTTGCTAGAGCAGCACAGACTGCTGCTCTTGGGGGACCTGTGCTCCTAGAGCCACTGTATGACAGCAGATGGAGAGCAGGAACGAATGGGAAATCCGTGTAACATTGTGCTCATGGATGGTTTAAACAGATTTGCCCCCAAGAGTGCAAAAGCTGGGCCAAGCAGAGCCTGCCGTGTGCGAGCTATGTATGAAGGTGGGCTTCTCGTGTCAGTCAAGTTCTAGCAACTTCCTTCAGCAAAGTGGGACAAACTAGTCCTAAAAGATATATTTTAAAATCAGAAAGTTCATTAAAATCGCCACAGGCGAAGGCTGCAACAGACATACAAGAAAAAGAATTTGTACAGACTCAGGGTACATTTTGTCTGCTTTAGACCTTTCCAGAAAGGAGAACAAGACATTAATCTAATTTACTCAGCCAGTTATTTGAGGTTTATGCCTCCTTCATATTACCAGTCTGGCATAAAGCAACTAGAAGAGCACAGGTAAATCAATCCCATAATTTCCATTTTAGCTTTAACAAGTTATTTTACTGTTTCTAGGTGCTAAACATGTGTATCTGATGACTGCAATACACATTATGCAGAGACGCATCCTGAATAGGTATATGAATATTAAAGGTTGCTCTGTTCTGACAGCTTATTCTAGAGTTTGCCTTATGCTGGCTGAGAGTTTCAGTTCTTCTTAAATGTAACTTGCATATCACTGTAAACTCTATCCCTCCTTTTGACAGGGTGCCCTTGTAGATGGTAATTTCCTGAGTAGGGAAGAAGAGACTCACAATCCATCCTGGATTAGGTATCCTACAGCAAGACGATTTTTCAGCACATAAATATGTATCATTACTTATAAAGCTGAGGCCCCATTCTTACAGTATGTTGTGATAAATATGGAGGAATATTACTGATGTCATTGTGGCTACGGTAACGTGAAACTGGTACAAAAGAGGTCAAAATTAGGTGTATTCAGGAGTCCAGTACAAAGAGTTACTATTAAGACAGAGCAAATACAAGACAGTGATAAAAGAGATTCTGTCTTTGTGTTCTCTAAGCAATACCATAATACTCACAGTGGGTGTAATAACGAAAGCAAGTAACTTAAGGAAATAAATTATAAAATAACATTAACTTTGTTTGCACACAGTTACACTAGGATTCCTCAAACAGTGGACTCTTGTCTGACTCCAGGCTGCCAGAAAATTCCACTTGGATCTCACCTCTGGCATTTGTTGTCTCCAAATTCATGTCACAGAGCATCTATTTCTTATTATTCTGCCATTCTCCTGAGGAGCCTCCACACTTTCCAGTCCACCACAATGCGTCATGGACAGCAGAGCCTGCAAACCCTAACTGTCTTCTATTCACAGACCTTCAAGCAACATGCTGCACTTTATTTCAAGTTAGAAATGTTCCCAGTTTACCCCACAGTAGGACATATATAGGGGAAGAAAATCAAGTTAACATCATATATGGCATAGCTGCATGTGGCGAGGCAAACCTCTGCTCTTACTCTACCTTTAGAGTACCTGATGTCTTCAGTAAATTAATTAACTAGGAATGTTGAGAGAAGGAACAAAGGAGAACTCAACCTCTGCCAACTCATGCCTTGTCCATCACCTGCAGCTCTCCCCAGAGCTTCCACAGACAAACTGTCCTGCAAGGGGAGGATCCCAGCCAGAGTCACTCTCTCCAGCGTTTCCTCCAACTATCTTGGCAGCAGATCTGCCCTCCAAATCAGAGTTAAATCCTGCATCATTTTGAAGGAGAGCATAGAAAAGAAAACAGATACAGATGAACACGGGCCACTGCTTGCACTGCGATGCAGCTATGCAGCACTGTAATGGGATGGGAAAAGACTGGTGACAAATTAACCCTGACATGCAACATCCAGGCTCCTTGGTTTTCTTGGGAGACAGCTTACTCTGCTCAAGCATTGTGTTCCCTGCACAGGATACTGGCTGAAGCATTTCTGCTTGGGAGGAGCTACTGCCTGTTTAAACATGTAATGCTTTTTCACAGGTAACAGAAAGAACTAGGTGGGAAAATCCTGTGCTGAACCCACAAGACGCAGCTGTCGCCTTGCTAGAGGTGCTTGTGAAAATGCCAGCCTACACCCAAAGAAACTTTCTGAATGGTTTTAATTTCTTTCCTTTTTGTTTTTGAGAACAACATACAAGGGAGAGCAGAAGGAAGGAAACAGAAGTTGGAAGGCCTCTGAGTGGGAGACTTTTGTGGGTGTATGAGCTTAAAAGGAGTGGCTTGAGTCACCAAGCCCTGTATAGCTGAAACTGAGTGCAAGCCAGTCCCTCCCAGGCCAAAAACCAGATAGGCTTGGTTTGGACTAGAGCTAGAGTTCAAACCTGTGTTTAAGTCTTGTGGAAAATCAGGTGAGTTGGGGCTGGCAGTTAAGCTACAACCCCAGACAACATGCCATGCAGATGCTGTGCCACGTACCAGTACAGCCAAGCAAATTACTGCCAGTGCATGAGGCTTCTTGCAGGCTAAGAGGAGGATCACTGCGCAGGATAAGTTTGAGGAGGGAGAACTAGCTAAAAAGGGAAATGAACTATTCTTTGTCAGGCTTTATAATACTTCCGCACCTACTGCACTGCTGCTTGGAGAAAGCATAGCTCATTTTTAACCCAGATAGCTGAAGCTTCACTTAGGGCTTCTTTCCAGCTTTAGAAGGAATGGGGTGCTTGCATTTGCTTGCAGTAAAAACCCAGCTCCAGCACAGGTGCCAAAGGACATGCTGTTGAATTGCAGACACTTGCTCTGTACCCTGTGAAGTGCTACAGCCAACCAGCCCCACTTTCATCCCAACACGCTCCCTCTCCTGCCAGTACCCCAGAGCAGGCTTGCTGCACTGTAGCAGAACAGAAAATGTCGTGGAGTTACTCAGCACACTGCTCTTGCAGTGCAGGCAGCTCTCCTAAGGCACATCCAGCAGGCAGCCTTCCTCTGCACTGCTTCTCCGTGACCACCTGCACCACCCTGTTAATATGACTTGGTATAAGCCCAGAGGCAGCTGCTGCTGTGGAAAATTCAGCAAACCCTATTTGTAAGAGTGCTAGAGTTTTTCCCAATCACTTGACTTTCTAGTCATCTAGGATTTACATCATTTAACATGGTTCTTAGAACACAATTTGCAATTATTTCCTAGGCTGTAAACAGATCCTAATTGGTACCACAAAGCATCGTCTGACTTTCAAACTGAGTCACACTGGAGTATCAGTTTCAAGATTTCTATTAAATGCCTAAATCCAGACTCAGATCTTGTCCTGGGACCATTTACTGAACCCAGTGTGGGTCCAGAACAGCCACACAGACACACATGCAAATATTACAAGGTTCTATTGAGAATGCTGATCTGGTCCCCGAGTTGGGAACATGAGGTTAAATTTCTTCCTTCCTCTGGAGGGGTTGCATCAACCCTTTATCTCCTCCCCTAATTTGACACAGGGTCAAGCATATGGCCATGAACTCCTGAGTTTTGCTCCACAACACACGACAGAAAATGCAACAGCCAAGCTTTTACAAACCTCCTAATGAGGAGGAATATTAGTGTAAAGCATTACACTCCAAGCAACAAAGTACAAACATTCCTAGGGTCCAGCAAGCCATAATACAAATCATATGAAGTATTAAAACGTTTTGAAACAAGTAATGAAACCCTTCCACCTCATCCCTCAACCCACAGATGTTGTCTGTTTAGGGGATTATCAACGGCACTGACAAACCACCAGCCTCCAGCCTTAGTCCGTGGTTAATCTACTCAACTTGAGAAGGGAAAACTGCCAGGTTGTACATTCAGTGTCTCAGAAGATTCTGCTGTCAATGATGCTGAAAACAATACAAAGCAGAAGCTTTCCCTTAAAAGTGAAGGGAGCATCTGTCTTTCCTCATTATATGAGTCAAATGAATGTGCCTCCGCCCTTTGTACCTGTGTCCGTACAGCACTTAGCATCACACCCTCAGCAACTCTCCACACTTTGCTGAGAGAAAGAGCAATTTTCATTGAAGAGGAGAAGAGACAAAGGGAGATTAACTAATATGCCTGAGGCATTACGGGAAGCCTGCGATGCAGCAGAGAACTCCAGTCTGCTCAGCATGGCAGCGGGAGGACCAGGAGACAACCCTCTGCCTCCCTGCTGGGGAGGGATCTGCCACCACAATTCACCATGGCAGAGCTGTGGGCAACCAGCTGCTCAACCAGCAAAGAGGGTGGGAAAAGATGCCAAGACTCTCCTCAGGGTGAGGGAAGGTCTCCTTTTAGGAGGGCTAATCAACCAGTATTGTGCTTCTGTTGCTGGAAGCTGTAGTTGGCTGAAGGAAGCAAATGGCTTCTCCATTTTCAGTGCTGAATTTGTCCCTGGGCCAGCACAGTGGCATGCAATCCCTGTCACCCTGCCACCACACCAAGGACCTCTCCTCCTGCTGAAGCCAATGGGATGGGAAACTCCCAGCGTTTCTAAGAGAGATTTGCTTGTGGTAGTACCAGGGACTCACATGTTTTACTCTGGGGGAACTCTCAGTCTTTTCAGGCAAAGCCACGAGGCCAAAATTCCTCAGTTGAAGCTGAGCTCCACACAATATTCAAGTGAAGATTTTGTTTCCCAGTAATACGTAAGAAATGCAGCCTATCTTCCCGGAGCTCACAGCACTGGGTCTCTAGAGACGAGCATGAATTTCCTGAGATACTACAAGTAAATCCATTAATAGTTTCAGAAGCTGAAATTAATTAAAATACAGCCCTTAAAAAAACCCTCGATGTCTTCTCTTTGTTCTGGATGATCTTGAGTGAAATAAACAGACTCCACAGATTTTCCATGTAATGAACCTTAATTGGAATCTCTTCCATTAGACTGCAATTGAAGAAAAACAGTTGTAATTAAGCCAGGTTATTAATGATTTTATATCTAATTATAATAATTAGCTAAGCTAGCATAAGACTCAAGCTAACTTTTCTGGGAAGGTTTGCAATACCAAAGGTAGCCCAGCTCATTGCCACTTTCCCTCTACTGCAGCCTCCCTGCGAGCTCTGCAGTCGCAGCTCTGTGAAGAGGAGAGCAAGCAGCAGCGTTCACTCGTGGGGGATCTGGGCTACAACGGTGACTGGGGGGAGCATCTCCCAGTGCTACTGCTCACCACAGGTGATGTGGGTACCTCTGGATTCCCTCTTCCCCCTTTTCCCTGAGAATGTGGTGTTCTCCCGCACGATTTTTGATATCTGCTGTTCAAACCCTCCCACCTCTCCTCAGGAAAGCATTATAGGCTGATATTAAAACTACTGAAATTCCCACTGACGTGTGCAAGTGGCCCATGGCATGTCACTTGGTGTTTTCCACTTCATTTGTTTCTGTTGAGTCACTTTGTTTAACAAAGTTTTGTGATCTCTTTTCTAAGGTTGGCATCCTGAGTTTGTGCACTGCTGAGAGGAGAGGTTAGGACAGGTCACAGGGTTCCTCCCTGGGGAAAGCCGCAAGCACAGAAAATAGGAGTGAATTTATGAAAAATTCTGTGGAAATACAGAGTCATGATGAGACAGCTCTGCAGCAGTACTTATGGGGGACGGTGAAGCCAGTGCTTTCTGATGGCCATGAGAAACAGAAAATCTGTGTATGGCTTCACTGCAACTAAAGCAAGCAACTAAACCCAGAACTTAAAATTCAGAGCATGTAAATTCTTCAATAGTGGTAGAATTTAAAAGCCTTATTCCCTTCAGAGGGCTTTTCTCATTTTAGACACAGACAAACAAATTTAGCAAAATCATTTCAATTAAATCTTGGGACAGAGCCCCAAACCTCAGAGCATCTTTCTGATTTTCCCTCTGACAACAGGGCCAGTGAACAACACACCCACATGAAGAATAGGCAAATACCAGATAAAAGGACATGTTTTAAAGTGTCCTAGAAGATGGCAGAGGTGCAGAACAGAGATACTCCAGCTGCATCCTGATCCAAGAATCCACAGTGTGCTGGAACCTCATGTCTCTCCAAGCTGAATTATGGCTAAGTATAGGCAACCGTTAATCTCTTTGGGTTGTGAGCTACTTCTTGGTTAGTACTTCATAAAAACAATAGTTTTTTTAAGCTGATCTTTGAAAAAGTTTGCAATTCTGACTCAGCTAACAGAGTACGTGTATGCTGCAGTTCAGTACTAAGGTCCATTGTGTTGCATTTACAAACAACCAGCTGGACAGTCCTGATTCACTGCAATAAAGTTTCTTTTTCCAGAAGGATTCCCTTGTCCCTCACACACCACTCCCAATGTAAACAAAGCACACAGGAGGGGATGATCAAGAGAGTCTTTTTAAAGCATGCTCCTTAGGCCGAACATTAATGGAGGCACACCCTGAAAATATGTTTTCAAGATAAATTGACCTCGGGTCTCTTGGTCTCCTCTACTGAAGAGCCTATGAAATCCCAACTGGGATGAGCAAAAAGCAAAATCATTTTTCCCTCAAGAAAAATGGGGTAATTTATGCGGTTTCTCTGTGTTTAAGCAGCACTAGTGTAGACTTAAACAAACATACAGTTAGCAGCATCAGCATACACCAAACACTGTATTACCATGTCTCTCTGGTTCTTGTAAATCTGCCATACATTTCCAACGGGCCTCAGCAAACACCTTTGTTAAATAGATGGGAGAAATCACACATCACTGAAGATGTGCTTTGATCCTGGCCTGCAGGACCCCTTTTCTGCCAAAACAAAGCATCATTTTTTACTGCAGCTCTAGTGCACAAGGCAGAGTGTGGGTTTTTATGACAGCTGCAGACACTGTTATAGGCTCAGCCATAAAGCACACAGCCCTGGGCGGTATCATCAGCGTTAGCTAGGGCACAGAAACTCTTTTCTCCCTACAGCAGACAAGCTCTCGCTGTAACAGCTTGTTTGCCCGACAGCGTGTGGCCATCTGGGCTGCAGGGTGAGCCCCAGAACCCAAAGCAGGGAAAGTCGTAGTTATTTTCACAGCAGGATCACATGCAGAGGGATACTATCAAAAAGCTCAAGTTTATGCCTGCCCAGTGCAGGACATTTAGACATGGTTTTCTCAACCTTCCTGGCCTCATGAGCTCACCAGAACTCTTGCAGTGGCTGGGATGGAGAGGAAAACAGCATTCAGCAAACACACGAGCTGACTCCATAGACACCAGCGTTCAAATCTCCATCAGGACATGAACGAAATAAATTTAAAGCATTTCACCAGCATTTGACCTCAGCCCACAATTGGTGAAGATCTGCCTTCAGGATTTGCTAAGGGGATCGTTTCAAGCAAGAGTCTTGAGGCAACTGATGCACACTGCAGTGCGTTTGTGGTTGACAGGAGCCCACTACACGTGGGCCAGTTCCACACTAGCTCTCCTTACAACAGGCCGGTTTGCATAAGTACTTCTCTATTGCATAAACACAACCAATAAACCAGTCTCAGAGATAAAGCTTCCCTCCGCAGGTGCTTTTATGATTCCCAATCCCTTTAAGAAAAAGCATGAAGGACTCATTTTACCCATCAATTTGGATTACATTCTCCTGTTATCAGCATCTTTTCCTTAATGACTTTGGCCATTCAGTTTACAGGTCTGCTCAGATAGGAGAAAGCTGAGGTTTCCTCACTGGAAACTTCAAAATGTTGGGAGGAAGGAAAAAGCCAGTCACCAACCATGTGTGCTGGACTATTGCAAGGGAGTCATCAATTATGCAGGTTTTGGAATATGTTACACTACACACAGCTGTTTGATAGTTGGACAATATGATTTATGAGAACAGCCAAGATTCAATTACTGATTTCCCATAAATTATCTATACAGTCCTTTCATCCTATGCCAGGTTATGAAGTGTTCTGATGAACAGAGGGGATGGAGAAGGGGGTTCTCTGACCATGAAATGAATGGGGATTTTCAAAGAAAAATCTAAAGGAAAGAAACAACAAGCAAGGTAGCTCCAGTGGGAGGTGTTGGACTTCAGATTCATGAAATTGGACTGTCATTCCCAGGCAGGCGCAGGAACACTCGGTACAGATGTACTGATTGAGACAGTCTTCAGACTATCTGACTATTTGTCCCTGACAGATTACGGCTAAAAGGAAATAGTACTTTTTGCTGCATTTTATAACTCTGTAAATATTATTGAGAGAAATTGCTTAATAAGTGCCTAGGAAATTTTAGATGCATGCACTGACTTTAGCGAGGATTTCATCAGAGCAGAAGAAGCAAGACTGGCCTTTAGAAATAATAACACTAATTTAATAGAGGTTAGCATTGCAGAAGAGTTAAAATGACCATCAGCCTTCTTTTGATGCAAAACTGACCATGAAATACCAGAATGTCTTGGTTTTAGGAAGTATTTTGGAGTCTCACTTGGAAATTGTGAATGAAATGTGAATAAAGTGGGAAGGAACTGAAGGAGCACACCTTGTTCTTGTCACCCTGCTGTTCCAATGGCTCTGGCCAAGGTTCTTCCCTGCACACGACCAGTCAAGGACACCACCATTGCTAGTTATATTTATTTTCCCTCTGACTTTTCCACCCAGCCTAAACATCAGTGAGCACACACCTCTGACAGTGTACCACCCATTACCACCACTTCCATTTCAAATCTCAGATTTTTAATCTGGTTTGCAGCAGCTGAAAGCAGAAAACTACCTAATAAGAAATTAAACATGCCATCCAGAAGAGAATAAAACAATCCCTTGATTACACTTTAAAGGATTGAAAGAAATAAAAGGGGGCTGACAAAAGTTAAACAGGAAACTTTGCTGGGACTTCTCTGTGCACTCGGAGCAATAATCTTTGCCTCCCTCTACAGCTAATGGAGAAAGACACATCTCTCAAGATCAGTACAGCTATGCTTGAAGCCTGAGCTCCTGGTTTAGGCACACTGTTTCACTTCATAAAGTTAGATATTTGAATTCTCCCTGCTCTCACCATTAATTTTGCTCCCACCCAAGAAAACTCATATAGTTACTCTCACCAGGAGTCCATTGTACCTAGCAAAATATGGGAAGGTCAGGAGAAAATATTACTGTACATTCTCTTTAATATATTTTCTGTATAGCTCTTTAATACATTTTCTCTCCTTTCCCTGACTTCTTACAGGCCATCTCCAGCACAGCCCTATGACCCTCTGGACCCAAAATAAGGTGACACTGCACAGGGGTGCCTCCAAAACTCCAGTCAACACCTTCTCCTCCACAGCACTAGTGAAAGCAACTTAAACAGCATCAGGAAATAATGTTTCTCATTATCATCTACAAGTGGGTTCCACGATTCAACAGCAAAGTGCTCACTCTCCATTCAAGCCTATACATTTTTTCCATGTGGGGCCATAAAAGTCATCACATTAAAAATAAGTAGCAGCCATATGCTATAGGAAGCTGACATCTTTTACTGGAAGGCTCCTAGGACAGGGAATAAAGTAGAATATTGAAAAATAACTTTCACAGGGATTTCAAGTTTTCTAGCTCTTTCTTTTATTTCCTCTGGATTTGTCTTTTTTTTTTTTTTTTGCGGAGCCTGTTTGTTTTATTTTGCATCACTCTGTGCCACCTCCTCCCATGCTCACATGCAAGTGAGAGGAGAAGGCTGAAGCAAGCGGTTGTTTGTCTGCTTGTTTTAAAATAATAGAGTGAAAATTAATGTGGTTCCTTGTTTATGAAGCAAAAGCTCTGTCTGGGGCATCGCTATAACAGAGCAGCTGAAGAAAATGGATTTTATTAGCCTGGGTTTCCAATCCCTTTACTTAGCTGGCTGGTTATTACATATCTATCCCCTTAATTGTGCAAGCTGCTATATAGACAAATAACAGGTGAGGCCTGTAATGACAGGTTGTTGCAGTCCAGAGCACTCGACTGGCAAAGCGATTCTCACAGAAGATTGTCTCTGCTTACTGAATAAACCCTGCGAGGCCTCCGAGGCACTCGGGGAGAAGCACCAGCCAGGCTGTGTGAGCTCTGCATGGGATGCAGCAGCCGTGTAGGGCATCGCCCCTGGCACTGCAACAGACACTGCCCAAACATCCCTGTCAGCATCAGCGAGGGACAGTCCTGCCCTAAAAGAGGCTCTCATCTCTGGTAAAGGGGAACAGAGGGGGAAATGATCCACCCCAGGTCACAGTATCAGGTTTAAGCTGTGGAAAACTCTCAGCTGTAGTCCAGCACCTTTAGCACCACATGGCCCACAGGTCTGCTCCCTTCTGGCTGTGCATGCTCAGGAGAGACTTTCAAGCAGTTGTCTGAGTCACAGCTCTGACATCTGGCAAGGAGCAGTGGCTGGTCCCTCTGGCCATGTATTTTTTTGATGTACCTTCTCCTTAGACATTGTCCTACAGAGCATTTTACTGACTGAGGAGTCTTTGGCCAGCACACCCCAACACTTAAAGATCCATGGTTTGCTGATCCAGCACTAGCTCCCCAGGTCTCTCTCTCACCTTCAGACAGGGAAGAGCATACAGTAGTAAAGCCCTTCCTTGGGATGAACAGTCAAGGGACTGTTTGAGTCTCCCTTATTCTCCAGCCTCTTGTTTTCTTCCTGTAAATGTCTGAAATAATTATTTTAAGATTTAAAGACCCAAGTTACTGTAGTGTGCCCAAAATAATAAATGTCTCAGAATTTCAATTACTCTAAATGTAGAAGTGTTGGATCCCATTTCTGTATCTAATGCATCACACAGAACTATTACCCCACTATCCATTAATTATAACAAGGTCAGCATATTCCCTGATGTCTCTTCATGACTGCACAATGAACAAGCACTGCCTCTGCTGAGGGTAGAGTCCTGTCACAGATATACAGCCCTCCCACAGGACAGCCAGACTTTGGCTACTCAAAATAATCTAGAGAACAGTGCTAGGCTTTGGGGATAAACATGTCCAGATAGAACAGGAAAAGAGGACAAGGGAGACTAAGCTGTCTCTTTGAGTCTAAACAAGAAGCACAAAGACACGTTTTTCTAGAGGTATGTGCGAAAGAGCCAAAGAACAACCTTAAGAACGGAAAATGAAACATTTCTTTCTTAGAACCATAGAATGTTTTGGGTTGGAAGGGACCATCCAGTTCCAACCCCCCTGCCATGGGCAGGGACACCTTCCACTAGCCCAGGTTGCCCAAAGCCCCGTCCAACCTGGCCTTGAACCCTGCCAGGGAGGGGGCAGCCACAGCTTCTCTGGGCAACCTGTTCCAGTGTCTCACCACCCTCACAGCAAAGAATTTCTTCTTTATATCTAATCTAAATATACCCTCTATCAGTTTAAAACCATCACCCTTCACCCTATCCCTACACTCCCTCATAATAAGTCCCTCCCCATCTTTCCTGTAGCCCCTTTAAGTACTGGAAGGCCGCTCTAAGGTCTCCTTGGAGCCTTCTCTTCTCCAGGCTGAACACACCCAACCCTGTCCTCACAGGGGAGATGCTCCAGCCCTCTGATCACCTTTGTGGCCTCCCTGGACTCTCTCCAACAGGTCCACATCCTTCTGATGTTGGTGCCCCCAGAGCTGGATGCAGCACTTCAGGGGGGAGACTCATGAGAGCAGAGTAGAGGGGGCGAATCCCCTCCCTCGCCCTGCTGCCCATACTGCTCTTGATGCAGCCCAGGACACCGTTGGCTTTCTGAGCTGTGAGCACACATTGCTGGCTCACAGTCAGTTTTCCATTCGCTAATTCCCCCAAGTCCTTCTCTGAAAGGCTACTCTCAATCCACTCACCGCACAGCCTGGATTTGTGCTTGGGATTGCCTCAACCCATGTGCAGAACCTTGCACTTGGCCTCGTTGAACTTCATGAAGTTTGCACTAGCTCACCTTTCCAGCCTGCCCAGGTCCCTCTGAATGACATCCCTTCCCTCCAGCGTGCCAACTGCACCACACAGCTTGCTGTCATCATCCACAAAAGATTTCAAGAAATAGGGGGAAGGGGAAAGCAGGAAAAAAGAATAGTAGGGGAAAATGAAAAAGATGGCTTGGGCCAGGTCTAGTCCCAGTCTGTTCATACATCCCATCATCACAGCCCAATCTTCAGCCGGTTTTACCATGGTGGGCTCTTCAGCATGAAAAAGATGGAAGCTGCCCCCTCAAACTCACCTCATCCCCTCCTACAAGGAAGGATTTACTGGGAAAAAGCGGGAAAGAGGTTGGGGGAGAGGTACAGTTTCTGAGTACCAGCCATTCCTCCAAACTATTCCCAGATATGGGGTGCATTAATACAGCTAACCAACCCCTGGCATCCCCTCTGTTTTTATCAAGGCATTGTCTCCTTCTGTCTCACCCCATTCTGCAAAGACTCTCAAGACCTTTATATGGACCCAGTTTCTAGCTGCAGTGTGGCCATTCTGGCACCTCAGATGCATAAACTGCCCATTCTCTCCTCCTGCCCTGGTGTTTTCCCATCTTCTCTGAACTTCCTCTGCCTGGCTTTCATTTTCAAAGATTCTAGAGGTAGTATTTTATTGTAATGGGTTTTATTATGATGATGTACAACAACCTTAAGTGCTTTGGTGAAGGAAGAAAGAAAGGTTGTGCTATAAATAAAATTCTCATCTACTATCAAAGGCACATAAATGATAGATGTGTGGGGGTGACTGCACACATGTACCTACAGGCAGTTCCTCCATTGGGTGGTAGCTGCACTGGAAAGAACCAGGGTCATTGTAAAGATGAGGGTATTTGGCAGTGGCTTACTTCCACAATGTTACTTATTAGGGGGATCCCCTCATAAAAACCTACATAGCTTCCTCTGGACTAGAGCCAAAAAGACCACTGAAGGCAAAGAAACACCCACAGCACTGTCACAAGGCTCAATACTGTGACAGATGTTTCTTTAAACTGACCTTAAAGACTTTCAGGGATGGCAACACAGTTATGTTAGGTGCTCTGTTCCAGCACTGGTCTCACTCTACCAGTTTTACTACTAAATACTACATTCCTTACTGTCATTTCAGCCTGTTTCCCATTGTCCTGTACCTAGTAGAAATGAGGAACAGTGACCACCTTCCTCTCTGTAGCTCCTGTTCATGTGTTTGAAGACTGCTGTTATACTTCCCCACCCATTTTCTTTTTCAAAACAAGGTAGTCATTTGACTTGTGCTCCTATACAGAACTGGCCTCTCAGCCAGTGTGAAGGAATCTCCAGGGAAGGTGGAGCACGGCAGGTGTTCAATGATCTCCAAAATATCAGTTTGATCTGGTGGGTCCCTTCGTGAGCCAGCCCAAAAATTCTTCTTTCCACAAAACTTCTTTTGCATCAGTCCAAAAACCAGACACACTGGAAGTCAAAAAGTGAACAGCGATCACCAGCTACAAGCATGCTGCCCACATTGTCTTTTCTGTTGTGGATTGACACAAATATTTCTATTTCCATAGTATCTTTGAGTCTAAGTTCACTGGGTTCACTAACTCTTGTGTCTCATCTGGGGCTTCTGCCGGTTCAAAATGGTCAATACATAGGCTACTCCTGCTAGAATCATTCCCCAGTGTATCACCTCTCAACACATCACCAACTGGTTTTTAAAATAGGGTTAATTGGTTTAGGAGATGGGAGGAATTCCTACAGCAGGGGAGAGAGAGAGCAAAGAAAGTTTCCAACTCTTGCAATTTTTCTCCTTTGAGTTACACTGTTAATGGAGGGAGCCAGGGGAAGATGATGACATGGAGAGGAAACAAAACAAAGCTAAAACAGATATTTAATTGGGGAAAAAAACCCCAACAACCCATAAACCAAAAAAATACAAAGAATAAAGGAGCAGGAGGGTACCCATCCTGCAGCTTTACAGACAGTATTAGCATCTTGTTGCCTAATGAACCATAGATGTAACAGACACACCATGAGAATAAAAGAGGGAGGGAAAAGCAAGCATCAATAACACAGAAGAACAGCCACAGAGACTGCTGTTAAGCAAATGTCACTTCCCTCACATTCTCTGAGTCTTCCCAGCCAGTTGCTCTCCTCCCTTTCCAGATGCTTATTCTCTGACTCTCTTCTAGCACTTTACCTCTGCAGTCATTTGGTTATCATTATGCCCTGGGTTTAGAGTTGACACCAGCCATGGAGTGAGATTCAAGAGTGTCTCTTCAGGGTCCTTTGCAGGTGTTAACATCTCTTTCTCACAGTGCAGGGGGATGCTCTGACCTCGCTGAAGTTAGGAAGAGAAGGGACCGGAGCTCAGGAACACAATGATTTTTACCTCTCAGTATGTCATGGCTGGGTTTTCACACTCAGGAAAAAGCAAGAAGACCCATGCCTGCCAGCTTGGGTTAGCACAACCCCCTTCAGTGAGACATCCCTTTGGCTTGAAAGCCCTGCTCTCACTCACAGAAGCAACTCCAAAGCTTCCAGAACAGCATCCACAGTCCTTAACAGTTATTTCACTGGCACAGCTTTTAGGCAAGAAGCTGGGGCAATAACAGGAGTGCCAGCCAGGCATAGCCCTGCCACTGCCCCATGGTCTCACTTAGAAACATCTGCCAGCCAGCAGCCCGGACACAAAACTCAGCTGGTTCTCAGTTAAACTGCCCTTGCTCTCTTTTTGGACACAGAGGGCCCAGCCTGTTTCTTCCTCTTTCCTATTTCTTCTCCTTCCTTAACCCATCAGTCCCTCCTCTTGTCTTCTTTTTTATGTGCAGGCCCTGCACCTGCCTTTAAGGTTTATTCCTTTTCTGCAGGATTATTTGGAGGTTTGCTTGCGCAGGGCGAACAGCATTGCTGTAATAAAGCCTCAGACATATTCCATTAGTGTCATTTCCATCTGCAGAAGTGAAGTGTCAGCTAATAAAAGGTAGCACAGACCCCTTGGGCAAGATAAAATGAGAGAGCGAGAGAAGGGGAAAAAAAAAAAAATCTACTGCCAAAGATGGAGAAATGATAAATGTCTTTCCAGAAGCAGAAGCACCTGGAATAGGCGTAAGGGAACACTGAGGGAAGGGGAGGGGAAAGGAAGGAGGAGGGTATGTTATCTTTACTAAGAGAGTTTTGTTTCTGAAAGGTCTCATTAACGCAAAAATCACTTGCTACCCAACTTCTCTGTACACTAAGGGCAACATCTAGCCTCCCTGCACCTCTGCAGGGAAGTATTAATGTGCAATTATTGTTTGCAAGCAGTAATGTCCTGAGGAAGCCATGGGGCTGGGTAGCAGCATCCAGCGTGGCAAGCAGAGAAACCGGCACAGGCTGTGCCCCACGAAGCTCTGCTGAGCCTCATCTCTGCACACGCATGCGAGGAGACAGGGGTGTCACTGGCCGTGTCTGAGCTGTGAGACCCCAAGGCATTTCTCAGCAGCCAGATCCAAGTTTCTCTGTCTAAGCCGTTCTCTCACTCGATGTCAGATGCCCAGTAGGTCCCCCCATCCAGATGATCCTGGGACAAGCCCCTCAGGGTGCATCATGGGGTGCACCTCCCCTGCAGCTTAGGGGCAGCATTTATGACCCATTTGGTCCCTGTCTGCTCCCATTACACAGAAGGGAGGTGACTGCAGGGCTGCTGTGGCCTCAGTGTTGTCCACTGGTCTTCACCAGCCCCACCTGCCGTGCGGTGAAGCAGGCACGTCAGCAGTTGCCCATCTCTCCACAGCACCCTTCCCTCTGAACAAGGACAGAGAAGCCCAGATACCACAAGAGAAAAAAAAAAAAAAAAAAAAAAGATCAAAAATCAAGTTTAGTCAGGAAGTCAGGAATAAGGGCCCATTTTATTCCTGCAACTAGAGCTTATCTCCCTGATCTCTAATGATCTTTGTGTGGACTCAGGCTCCAATTCTGGAGAAGTCTCAACCCTCTGCTGACTTTATCCATGACATTCAAGCTTTCCAAGGGCCAGAGCACTGCTACTCAACTTTGCAAGCAGCTTTCAGCTCCATTAAAGAAATACAACCATAAAAGAGCATCTCTGTTTAGATTTATGCCAATACAGCAGCTCTTAATGCCATAAACTATGTAGCTAACACAGGTAAACATGATCACACAAAAAGGGCCAAGTGTGCCATACCCCAGAACTGTCAAGTCTGCAGGTTAGGCCACTGAAGCTATTGGCAGCTGGTAGAAGACAACAACCTTGAGGTTTTTTACATTACCCTGAGGAATACAGTAAATCCGGACTAAGCCCAAAGGCCGTGTTCACAAGGTCTCCTGAGCAGCAATGTGCATCTCAGCCACAGGCATTTAATCTGTAATATGCAGTGCAAATGCACACACATAATTTTTCCCAAAGTACTGTCCATACCTTCTTCACTTTTGCCCTCAGAAATCTCAATCCTGTTGCCTATTTTGTTCTTAAACCTGCCATTAGTACATTACTGCTAACATTTTGGAACGCAATCACCAAAATCAAAACCACCGTACAGATAAATACAGAAAGTTGTGGTGTTTAAAGACGTCAGGTTCTCTTAGCTGATCACTCAAGAAACTCATGATAAATTGGGGACTTGCCTTTTGATTTTAAATGGAAGTGTTATGACCTGGTAGCCACTCTTCTCTCCTCACTGTTTTGACTACATATGGATTTTTTCCTGTATCTGTACCAAAGCATCATCCCTAGGGGCACTGGCAGGGTTTTTAAGTCTGTGACAGATAACCGTGTCCCTCCAATTTCCTGGCTAAAAGCTTCCTAAATTCCCCTAGCTCAGCACACCAGGGAGCCAACTGGATAGCAGTTTGCTTAATAAAAGTTGCCTTTATACAAAGATCTAAATCCTATTTTCCAAGAACTGCCAGGGGATTTTCAGGGTGTAATCCACCTACTGCTGACCCTCCACAGCAAATAAACTTCTGTGTTGCTGGGTGGGATTTTTTTCATTTCAGAACAACACAGGCTTTTTCTGATGACACTGGGAGAGAGGGGATATGAGAGCACCTGAGGATTGCCACAGGCAGAGGAGAAAGGTTGGGCAGTTTTTTCTACACAACCAGTTATCAATGACAACAGGAGAGAGAAGGGATTGCTGAAGAGGCTGCAATTCTCTGAAATTTTGCTCAGGGAAACAATTGCCATGTTAGGGGTGGAAATCTGAATGAACAGATAGGTCTCTGAAGGAGCTTGGGAAGCCCTTTTTGCTACTTGAGAGGCAGACTCTCCTGTGATCTTATCACTGTGCAGAGGATCCAAGTTGCTCCCAGGCAAGCCCTGAGAACTCCCAGCTCTGCTAAGACACCTGGGTTCCGATGTGATTGTGCCACTGTCTCACCCTCCTGCCACAAGAAAGAGTCACCTGGGTAAAAATGAGGCTGGTACAACAGGAATGACTAAAGCTGGGAGCAAATAGCCGTCAATGATTCAAAATATTTGAGGAAGATTTGCTCATCTCTAGGGCCCAGAAAACCATATTGTACAAGGCCCTTTTTGCCCAAGAAGAAATTCACACCGTGCCTTTAAACCTCCGAAACATATACAATGGATTATTAACAAATGCGAATGGAAGGGTAGCTCAGTTTAATGTCACCTTTGTATATACACAGGCTTCCATCCTTTCCTCACAGAAAGATTATCCTCCCCACAGACAGATGCTGGAAGTCATCCAAGAATTTAAGAACATTCTTTCATTCACAGGTGTTTTTGGAGCTTACAACAGCAGTGCTTATTCTGGAAGATGATGAGGGAGAGAATTGCCTTGGCCCTTCAATCAGCTTTTGCCCATTTCACATCTAATTGGAATCTGATAATACTCAGTACAAACTGCAACACTCGAATACAAACAGAAATGGCTCCCGCAGCCAGAAGAAACACTAATGACACAAATTAAACACAAAAACGCTGAAGCATGCAGTGCACATCACCATCCTGGTGGACAAGTTGAACATGAGCCAGCAGTGTGCCCCCATGGCAAAGCAGGCCAGCAGCATCAGAGGCTGTGCTAGGCAGAGGGTTGCCAGCAGATCAAGGGACATGTGGTCACTCCCTTCTACTTAGCACTAGTGAAGCACATCAGGAGTCCTGTGGCCGGTGCTGGGCTCCCAGAACAAGAGAGACAGGGACAATACTAGAGGGACTTCAGCAAAGGGCCCTGAAGATGACTCAGGGATTGGAGCACCTGATGTAGGAAGGGCTGAGAGAGCTGGGATTGTTTAGCCTGGAGAAGAGAACACTCAGGGAGACCTTACTGATGTGTATCAATACCCGATGGAGGAAGTAAAGACAACAGGGCCAAACTCTTCTCAGTGCCCAAAGTCAGGACAAGAGGCAAAGGGGCACAAACTGAAATAGAGTAAATGAGGACCTGCTGTTGCTCTTGCCTCCTTCCAAAGCAATAACCCATGCAGCAGCAGAGACTATCTCATGATCACGACATTGACACTGGAGAGATCAGTGCCTAATTCCCATTTCTTACCAAGCCATTTCCCTGGGATCAGAGACAGGGATGAGAAAGTCCCTGCTCTCCTTGCTCAGAGGTCCAGGACGGAGACACCTTAGTTACAACAGCAGGACAGAGAAGTGGAGGTAGAATCATAGGAGGAAAACAATTATAACCTGAGTGATATCAATTCTGAAGGGACTGAGGGGGAAAAAGAAACTACAAAGCTACTTAAAGCTGTACCAAGCACACAGCACAAGGGCCATGAACTTAAAGATGTGGAAAGGTTCTGCCACAAAGGAGCAGAGGTGGAAATCAAGAGAAGCAAAATTAAAACAAGTGCAATGGGGAGAGCAATAAGAGTGAGCAGGATAAAGAGAGAAGCTGGACAAGAATATTAAGTCAAAGACATTGATCATGTGCTCCCTTAACCAAATAAGATTGAGAACAGTGCACCAGTTGAGTTCTGGGGAGGAAGCAGAAAGTTCAGACAGGCTATTCACTGCTCCCTCTCCTCCAGACAAAGGCTGGGGATTGCTCACACATATGATGTTATGCTGTAGATTTTTGGCACCTTGCTGCATGCAACACAAAAGAGGGGAAAGCGAGTCACACCAGGGAAGAAAAAGATTTTTAATATCTAGAGGCACCTTAAAGTACTTCACACAACAATGAGTCACATGCAAATAGTGCAATGACTCTGCAAACAAATACATGTTTTTTATTGTCTTGCTGTTTTTTCGGTGGCAAAGAAAGATGGTCTATGCCACCAGTTTTTTTATCCTTACTTATTCAGTCCCAGAAGAGCCCCACCCAGCCTGAGAGCTCAGATACACCTCAACACCTCTAGCAGCCCATGTTTCCCAAGTAAGTGACAATATCAGAGAAAGACAAGGGAGAAGAAACCCACAGGATTTTATGCTCTAGGACAACTGGATTGTCTTAAAGCCAGTGTTGAGTAAATTACATAAACTGCCTTTTCTGGCCTGAGAGATTACATTCTCCCTCCTCTACATCTATTTCATTAGATCTAAGTTACTACTGTTGCCAAGACATTTGAAAGCAAGTTGCCAGAAAGCTTCAATCACTTTTCCCAGCTACTGATTCTCTTACAGGACCCAGTACCCCGTCAGATTCTCACCAAGACATGATTTATAGGCACAGCATCCTAACCAAGATGCAGCAAGAGGGAGAAGCAGCACATAAACCAGGAAATTTTCACACAAACACCTCAGGAAGTCTTAGTAGAGTCAATTCTTTTCATTCGGGACATGTAGTGATAGGACAAGGGTAATGGCTTTAAACTGACAGAGGGTAGATTTAGATTAGGTATAAGGAAGAAATTCTTCACTGTGAGGGGGGTGAGGCCCTGGCACAGATTGCCCAGAGAAGCTGTGGCTGCCCCCTCCCTGGCAGGGTTCAAGGCCAGGTTGGACGGGGCTTTGGGCAACCTGGGCTAGTGGAAGGTGTCCCTGCACATGGCAGAGGGTTGGGACTGGATGGTCCTTAAGATTCCTTCCAACCCAAACCGTTCTGTGATTCTCTGAACTTCCATGTGAGTTTGGACACAAAAAATATACCAAGGAACATGAAGCAGCAATTAGAGGGTGTAAGCACATGTATGTCTGATATCATCTGTGTCAGTGACTTTGACAGGACAAAGCTCTGGAGAGAGTTTTAGGTACAGATGGAGAAAATGCTGCCCCAGTGAATCACAATGCTGGGAAATTTAATTAACTACTGTTAAGTCAGCTATAAGGATGCACAGCTCCATGCACACCCAACCTTTTATCATTATTACAGAATCACAACATAATCTGCCACCTCAGTCTTCCCAGATCAAGGCCAGGACTGAAACAGTAGGGCCCCTGGCTGTGGAGAGTGTGCTGCCATTGTAAACGTGCACAGGGAGGCTGCTGCAGCTGAGAACAAAGATGAACCACTCCAGCAGTCTGGTCAGAGGGATCTCTCCTTCCAGAGAAGGTTTTTGACTGGGAGATAGGTGCAATGACAGGACTGTGAGGGCAAGAGACATCCAGGGTAGATGGAGATCTACCATCTAGACATCCAGGAGAAAGAGATGAATTTGGGGATAAACAGACTGTATAATTTCAGGGGAGCCAAAGAAGTCAGAAGCACCATACCCAAATTAAACCCATTGTAATCAGATCAAATCCAGAAGACTAACTGAGCTGCAGACTGGCTTAGACTTGCAGATGCCACAAGCTGGAGCTGAGGCATATTTGCAGACTTGAACAGGAGATTGAAGTACACTGAGAACTTGTCTCAAGCCCTTTTCAGCTAAAGGAAGGGAAATCTCTCTTGTATGTGACAGTACACTAAATGCTATAGTTTTGAGCCTGACTACAGAATTGCCTCCTCTTCAGAAGAGACAGACCTGGCAGTCCATCTGATTTGGATGGCTTTGGGCGGGGGTCAGCTGGCTAATCCCAGCCATGGGCAGCCTGGACCGCTGGATTCCAGGACATGTGTGTGTTCACTATTGGTAACATGTGGATGTTGATCTACATGCATCAGGAGTCTTCCAGACTCATGGTGTTTGATTACCAGGTCCAGAGTGGGTTCCCCAAGCTTCCAGCTTTTTCTTTCCATAGAACTGAGGGCATCTAGCTGAAAAGTCTTTTTAAAGCTTCCTAGGCAGGTAATGATGGCCTTCAGAAATAGCAGTCTGCTTGCATTACAGTAGTCTGTTCACCATGCTCTGCCCCCTTTCTCTTGCTGTCTAAAATTTTTAGCTAACTCTGTGCACCCTTTGTCACGAGGCAGCCGTCCAGCTCGGTCCTACACCGGTGTGTAAATATGCTGACATGCAAAGTGCATGTTTCCCCATTTGCAGGAAACATGCTGTGTAATGAAAGAGTCTCGCAGCAGGAGGAACAGAACTTGTGTGCCAATTACCTTGGCATGCACCATGGGATCAAATGGGGCAAGAGCATAGTGGTAGATACAGCAAAGCTGAGCCTTCCTGCCAGTCTCTGCACTCTGCTTAATATCGCCTTGTAATGAAGTCATTTTGGCCTGCAGTACACACAAGCAGATGGGCTGTCACTCAGGGGCTACCGTCTGCACCATCTATTCCTTGGGGTTTGAACTTATTAAGGTCAGTGTTTTACAAACGCAATCAAGGAAGCAAGTTGAGAGATATTATGACAGCAATAAAAGCGTGTCCTGCTTCATCAGCACTTTTGAAAAATTAATTTAAATGTTCTCAGTGGCAAACAGCGTTTAGTGCTGCTCAGTGCAGGAGAGGGAGGCAGGAAAAAGAGACTACACAGGATTTTTAAAAATAAAACTCAAAGCAAGTTTGGCATAATGAGTAAATCACAAGCAACTGTCTCCCTACAGTGCTCTGCTGCGTGAAACTCTTTCCTGATATAAATCAGTGCCATATCTAGCCAAATACAAAAGCTGTGCCAGCTCTTGCTGCATAGTTTACCTTACTCCAAGATATTAGCAGAGCTAGCATCTCTATCTCTTCAGACAATTGCAGTATCTCACCTTACGCTGCACCATGAGCCACACCATGGGTTTGATGCTTTTAACACCACCACAGCCACCCACCAGGTTCTACAGTGCCCGATATCATTGTATCATCATTACTATTTTGCACCCTCTTTCCCTGCAATGCCATGGGGACTTGAAAGCAAACTCCATGGTGAACCTTAAAAATCAATTCCAATTATAGAACCTCATTTTCACTGCTTCCAAAATATTTTGTTTCTACTTAGACATTCAAATTTTGCTCCAAAACAAGTTTTCTCTTCCTTTTTTCTTTTAAACAGAATTATATCAGGTGATTTTCAAATTTGCAAAAGGGTCTGGGGAAGAGGGAGGGAAGAACAACATATATTCTCACAACTTTTCTTAAAAATAGCCAAACAAACAAATAATAAATTAAGTAGCATCATTCAGTGAAAAAAACACCTCAGGGCTAGAAACTGGGCAGCATGGTCTTAAAATACTCATTTGATTTCACTGATAAAAAGGGCAACTGAAGCAAAAAGAAAATAATTCTGCATCAGCTCTCCAGAGCAACCTTCTACAGCAGTTGATCCAGTTCCTTCCTTGCAGGGAGAAGAAATCACACCCTGGTGTTGACCTCACCGCCAACCCTTATGAGTTCAAGGTCTGCTGTCCCTGGGCTGCTGCTGGGCCAATTTGCATGAGGAAAACTGTAAATGTCACACAGAAACACGCACAGTGGTATTCTCCCAAAGCAAATAAAGCTTAGGACCAGTAAGCAGAGAAAATTATACCCAAAAAGCAGTTGTAAATCAGCCCCATTCAAGGCCCTTTGAAAGTTTTTTTGTCTCACAAGTAGATTGCAGATTCAAAGCTTTCCTTCAGACAAAATCTAGTGCTTTCTTACTTTCCCAGCATGAAGTTAAGGCCCTACGGTACAAAGAATGCTGTCACCCTGATAACACAGGACAAGGGACACCTCCCTCTTGAGGTGGAAATTAGAATGTTCCCTCTTCCCATCCATGATATTCAAAGGCTGAAAAGCCCACATGCTTCATTAAACACTGGCAATTAAACTGGGAGGCCAGACACAGCTTCACCCCACAGGACTGGAGGCATTTAACAGGGATGCTGGAATTAGAAATAGTAACTAGTCACCCTGGGCCCTCACTAGAGCAGAGATATCTCCAAAGGATGACTCACTCCACTGAGGTATCAACCCTGGGCAGGTGCCTTTCACACTCTCCAGACTGAAAGGGGAGGTTGTTTGGAGGCTAGCATGGACTGAATGGATGCTACAGGACCGAAGTTTGGTGAGCTGAACCTGGGGTGTGAGACATCGGCTTCTGATGCAAAGTTTCCAGGGAGTAAGAACTCTCTCCTGTCCCTGAGGAGCAGCAGCTAGTGGCTCACCCAATTAAAAACTATTGTATTTTACCTCTTTCTATGGGAACTAACCAGAATTTGTCTACATATAGATCCATTGATGGTGAGGGACAATAGATTCTCCACAGCTGCATCACCCCCATAAATAAATAAGAGTCCAAATAAATTGTTTCTGTTAATTGGCACAAGCCACCTAGCCCACACTGGCCCAGCAAATTGCACCATCTTTCTGACTGTGTAGTTCCTTTCCTATCAGGCTTTCACTAATACATTTTAAAAGACTGAAACTCTCTCACTATGGCTTAGGTAATGGAAAGTAAGATGAGAAAAACATATATCAATGCTTTGCAACCAGTTTCTCAACGCTACGCACAGTCAGCCGTAAAGAAAGAAGGTGTTTAATAACACCTTGGCAAGGGTCAAAACTACCTTGTGATAAATCATTTGTTCACCTGTTTCCTGAAAGTTGTTCTTCCAGATCAGTGATGTTCTGGGTGAGGTTTACTGTGGATATTTTTCCCCTCTCAGTGCAAGATCATCTAGCTCTGGCAGACACATCCTGTGATTCCTCAGCAGCAGAGACAGAGCTAATGAGGTGGCTGCACTACAGACCTCAGCCCGGTGGCCTCAGAAACAGGCTCAGACAGGTAAAGGACAAGCTGGACTGGGACAGGATGGGCCTCCCCCATCCCTCATGCCAGAGAGAAGATTAATTTCTCTTTATGCATCTAAGCAAGTCCAGGATGTTAATCAGCTTCTCGTCTCCCCAATTTCTTCATCAGTCCCTCTCCTCAAGAAAACCCCTTTACCTCTTTCTTATCAGTGTTCCATACACTGCCATTCCCAAGGCTCAGTGTGTGCCTAAGCTAAAAGCTCCTGACAGCACGCAAATGCACGGGATTACATTTCAGCAAGCGGCAAACTGAGATTGTGATCAAGGTGCTCCACTTTATGCAAATAGGCAGTGCTGGATAAGTGATTATGCAAAGCCAGCCCCAAACTGGACAAACTGTTCAGCTAATGTTGAACCATGCTCTGATTTTATGGCCTTTCCCCCCACAGTATTCTGATTTCCAAGCTAAAGAAACAACCCTGACCACAGGAAAGTGAATTTCAGGGTTACTGCATAGGAAAAAAAAAAAAAAAAAAAAAGAGAGAGAGAAATACGTGTATGTAGCCTGGAAGCTGGTCTCCAACCCACCAAGCTTCTTTCCAGTGTGCCTGAGGTTTCCAAAAGCTTATTTTGGGGAAAAAACAGCAAGCAGTGAATCCACTACATTTTCCCAGAATTTCCCAGCACATAAATCATGACACAAAACTCCTTCATGGAGCTACTGTGCTGCCTTCAGCAACCAGTAACCTCCTTGCCTCTCTGGAGACATTCAGCTGCACCAAGGCTCTTCCAGCATGAGTGTCTCAATCAAGGGAAAAGAATTTTATTGTGCCTTCCCTCTTCCTCACTCTCACACTGAACAAGCAAAGCTTGGCCCCAAAGATGTTGCTGTGAGGAAGGAGTTTAGGCAATACAAGGCTGATTCAGCAGCTTTGCACCTCACAATGGGCAAACATGACCTGTATTTGTTGGGAGAGGGAAGACTCAGAGCTTGACTGAGGTAGAACATAACTCTAAAGAAAATTCATGAGATGCTATGAAACTATTTAGGGCTACGTCAAATGTGGGAAGATGGTGGCATAAATGAAGCAGCTTGGGAAAGGTCAAGCCTTGGAGGAATTGAGTGAGAATCTCTTTGTGCAGGGGTGAACTGATCTGAAACAGCCTCTTACCAGAGGCAGTCAAGGAAGAAAAATAAAGCTTTGAAGGAACTGGAGAACAGAATTCAGCTAGTTTTAAGCATCAAAAAATGACATACATAATCTAGGCTTGTCATACAGTCTCTCTCAACAGTAGAAGGAAAGACACATTAGAGGGCAAGTAAACCTGCGAGAGCACCTGTTCACATGGATCCAGGAACTGGCTCAAACGTGCTCAGAGAGATAAAATTAGGCGAGGAAAATCCCAACCTTAATCACCACAGAGCTTCTGAGAAGGTGACAAACATTTGCCAACATGAATGGAATGAGGTGTCTCTCCTTGGAGCGGCACCCCACCAATAATTTTTATGAGAAACTATGTGGATGTGAGGCTGGCCACATGCCAACTTCAGCTAACCAGCAAAACTCAGCAAAAACAAAACAAACAAACAAACACACAAAAAAAACCAAACCCAAAAAAACCCCAAGATGGTCTTTACTAGCCTTTAAATACCTGAGGTTTTTATTGAAAGAAGATGGAAAAAATACAAGAAAAGATGATGAATGTTAATGCAATAAGTGAGGAGAATACATTATCTTCGATCCCTCTTTGCCTGGATCTATAGTAATTTCAGAAGGAGTGATTGGGTTACGAGATAAATTTCATTTATTCCTGATAAAAGAACAATGCTCCATTTTTTGACAAGTGTTCTTCAATATGCCACCTGGGTAGTTCTAGTAACAGATAATAAAAATGAAATATGATAGGATTCCTAGGAAGATCCCAGCAGTTAACAGAGGAAACCATTTCATAGCTCTTTCTTAGGCGGTACCCAGATTTCCTAGGGATAACAAGGAAGTTTTAATCAGTCCCTTTGCTGTAGATGTTATTTAAGAATCAGCAAAGTAAAATCCAAAGCATATAGCAGGAGGAAGGCAAACTGCCTCTACAGCGGTGGAAAGGGATGGTGCAAGGGATCACAGAAGGAAAGACATGATAAGTTTTATTGCGAGCACCAAAGGCTCAGCAGTTGCAGAAAGGAAAAACATTCACCATCGTGCTTCAGGGTTCAGAATCAAGGAGAAAAAATTCCCTCTCTGCTTTGCCACTAGACAGCACTACGCTGGGAGCAAAGGATAAAGTGTTTTCAGGCTTTCCCTTACCCTATGAATTTGTCATTACTGGAAACCAGTTTTACTCAACTGTCCTGGGTCTAGTTCCTATTTTAGCTATACAGACATAAACACGGCTTTAGCTCTCTGTGACCCATAGACTGAGCCTGGTTGTAGACCCACACTGTTCCGAAAGCAGACTGGTCTTGAACAGCCCAAATTCCCTGTTAGTTCTCCATTGATTTATATTTGCATGATGCCTTTTATCGGATGCCATGAAAACCAGTGGTGAAGAAGTAAAATACATGAGACGTTTAACCTTCTATGTATCAACTCTATACGTTAAGACACCAAGTGAATAAAATGCAACAAGTCTGCTATTTCTTCTCTTAGGTCAGCTTCTGTTGGCCTTTGTCTTATGCATTAGTTTCTCCTTGCTTTTCAAACACATTTCCACCGTCCTAACAGACCTCCTCCACCATTAAAGCCCCAGTATAATTAGACTGCAAAGGAGCCAGGGAGAACCTTTATTTGCTGTTGTCTGCAGCCAACAGAATAGAAATACTGTGGAAAGTGGTGGTGATTATGCAGTACATAAATCACAGGGAGAATATTTTCTTTCCTCTCTTTGCAAAGATCCCGTACATCACCATGACTCAGTGCAGTTCTCCCGGTGGGGACAAATTCCAACTTCTAATGCACTTTCCATCTGATTCCTCCATGATAACAGACGGGTTGCTGTCCTGAGGTATTGCATTTTGATAGTAATATATTAAACACCTCTGTGTTTCAGAACAATTTCATTTTGGGACCCAGTACTAATCCCATTTCAGTGGTTTGAGTTGTGCATTTTACCACTGATGAGAGAAAACTCCTCCAGTTCAGTGGCTATCATCTTGCATCCCTTCTCTTCTAGTTTTTCTGGTTGCTTCACCAGTCTTCCTAGATGTGATAAATCACGTAAATTTAATTTAGAGATTATACCCCTGGCTTTGAAGGCAGACAAGGTTAGCACTCTGCTTGTAGCCTGTAGCCTGCTAATCTTATAAAATTCCTCCATCCCCACTTGGCTGGAGTTGTTGTTGGGGAGTGGCGGGAGAGCAATATCTATTCTACAAAGTGTTTGGGACTTTTGTTGTACTCTTGCAGATGGCATCCTGGCCACTGTCCAAACTCTCACACTGCTGCATAAGGACAAATGCTGTAATCCTAAAGGTTTTCCTAAAACCACTGTATTTCAAACTTTATCTCAGCAGTACAAAGCTGGTGATACCATTTCCAAACTCCTTCTAGTCTTTCCAATCAGCTGCGAATTTCTCTCAGCTATAACATTTTTCCAAAGACTAAGCAGTTCCCAAGTCCATCGCACTACCTTCTTCCACATTTGTCTGGGATCATTGCTGCCTCCTTTCTGTAAAATTGGAGACCAACACTCCTTCACTAAAGCACTGACAGATCTGTAGAGGATACGCATGAAATAGGGGAATTCCTACTACCTGCAAGAAGGCACTGTTTCTTGCCCACAAGGAGATCCTTTGGCCCCGAGCTGAGGATTACAAACACTGACCAAGCACATTATCCGTCCAATCTTTCCTTTATCTATAAATTCCCTTTCTAAAGAAACATGTAGCACCAGCAGGAGCTTAAAAGCAGTTGTTTCATGGGCATCCCAGGTGGCTGTCTTTCATTTCCTTTCCTAATATTTCCTTTAGGCTTGGATAGTTTTTATTGTTTGGTTTTTTTCTCTTTGCTCTTTCCCACGCCTGAACAGTTCTTGGCTTTGGCAGGCACAGAAGTTTTATGACATGCATTTTTTAATGTATCAAAACATGTTCTTTTAATTCATTTTTTAAAAATTAAACTCTGCTCACTCAAGGTTAATGACTTTCCCACTTCAGCCGAGTGGGAGTTCCAGATGTTGCTGAGAATTTTTAAACACAACTCTCATCTTCAGAAATTATAAGCGCAAAAACTAGAGGCTTCTCCCTAAAGCAAGAGAAGTTGCTGGACCCTCTGAGAGTCCAAAGCACTGTTCTTTAATGCTGACAGTTTGTCATATTTGACAAAAATTTATGTGAAGTTATGAAAGCTATATGAGCTCAATAGCAGCTGGCCAGACAATTCACATAAATAGCTCTCTACAGTTTTGAGTATCATACATCCAGGAAATGTGCTGAAACCAAACACTGACCTCAGACAACAAGCACATAACATTCTCCTTACTTAGCAAGTCAGTATTTGTACATCCAACACTAAGAAGAAATTGCCTCCAGTCAAAAGCCGATATGCTCTTTGCTGGGTGACCAGCAAAAAACATGAGGGAAGGAGGGAACCATCATTCCACTCAGGCCTCACCACCCAGAACTCCTCCAGATACTGCACCAGGGCATCCTCACTGCTGCTTTGCCAGGATATCAGAGGAACAAGGTGATTTGCAAGCAATTCACATGTTCACTTTGATCTTTCATGCAAACTAAGTAATGTCACTAGATTTTAATCAAGCTCTCTAGAGCTTTAGTTCACGCTTTTAATGCACTGAAGTTAGGCATCTCAGCTTGTTTCAACCTTTAAATACAAGAAGATAAAAATTATTTTACTCTTTATATTTTCCCTTCAATTTGATGAAGAAAATGTTGAATGAGTAAAAAACATTTTGTTTCACCATTCCCAAAGAGGATTTCCCCGGAATCTACCTATCTACTTTCATAGGTATTATGACTTTTTAAGAAGAATTTGAATCTGAAAGGAAGGAGACTTACCAGACAAGACCAGAGACAGTAAAGAAGTCAAATTTTATACCTTGGTAGAGTGCAGAGGAGCACACAAGGGAGCCAGGTCAACAGCATCAGTAAGACTAGAAGGATGGAGGACCTAAAAAACAAGAGCAGGACATTTTCATTTAAATAACCACACAACAGATTCACAGGTACAAGCCAAGGTCTCAGATGAGCAAGTAAACTGGTACTTTAATATATTTTTAGCCCAGTTTCTGAAATAAGCCAGTGACAGACCACATGTAGATTAGTAATCCCTCTTAAATTCTTTTAAACCACATTTGAAATGGGGAGAAGAATCTCAAAGATACCCAAATCTGACATCCCACCAGGGCTGGAGGCCAAGGAGAAGAGGGACTTTTTAAATACTCCCACTGAAGAGAAAATACAGTGCAGGTTCAGTCCTGATTAGACACCCAAAAATCTGGAACAAAAAAAAGGGGTACTGAACCTACATATCAAACTTAGAGTTTTAAACCAATTCCAGGACACCAGTCACAGAATCAGACTCATTTAGTTTGGAAAAGACCTTTAAGATCACTGAGTCCAACTGTAAACCTAACACTGCCAAGTCCACCACTAAACCATGTCCCTAAGTGCCACATCTACACATCTTTTAAATACCTCTAGGGATGGTGACTCAACCACTTCCCTGGGCAACCAATGCATCAAAAAGACAGGTCCTAGCATCTCCTCACTGCACAGTGCATGTCACTACTCATCCAGATGCTCCCTGAGCTAGGCTAATCCCCAATACGTTTCAGAAAAGTTTTATGGTTGTTGTAGGTCATTTATTAACAAGGGAAGGATGATGCAAAAATCCAAAGCCAGCAGAGACTGTACAGACAGCAGTGCATTACTAGCCAAGCATGCTGAGAAAAAAAGCATGACAATTTTTATCACAGTACACCACCATTTTTCATGGTAGTGTTCAGAACTGAGTCAGCTTTACAGGAAAATTGTTCTTAGCTTCTGCTTTCTTTACTCAAAGTAGCTGATCTCTCACAGAATCCTTTGGAAAACCACACAGCTTTGCAGCCATCACTGCTTCTTGGGTCTTCCATCCTTTGCCCTTTCACGAGGGAGGAAAATATGAGCTTTTCTATCTGGGGACAGCTTAACCAGATCATACAACTTACTCAAGTCAAATTCTTTTCCCTTGACTTCATACTCAGCTCACCAGCAGCTGGATATGATGTCACCAGTGAGGCAAGCTGAGCAACAACTGCGAAGTGGTAGCAAACCATATGGAAAATAACAGGGCTAGGAAAGCCACCATGTCCTGGGCTCAAGGAAGGCTCACAGGGGAACCCAGAACTCACTCCAGATGCCACCTCTGTTGTACAAGGAAAATAACCTCTCTTCTCCTAACATACTGAATTTTTTCTTGACACCTTCAAGTGTCAACAGAAGCAGAGAAATATTTAGAAACCAACTAAACCAGCCTCTGTGCAAAATATCTCATTTTCTAATACAGCAAATCATAAACTTCACAGAGGACAAAACAAAGGAAAAGATTACTATAAAGAAAATAACAGAAAACTGAAACGATCCTTTAAATAAATATTGAACAGAAGAAAATGAATCACATTAAACTGTCAGAAATTACTATTAGATCCCTTACAGAGAGGCTACCACGACCTCAGCAGTGAAGGTATCTATGAACCTGAAAGCAGAGTTAATGACTTCATATTATCCAGCCACACTGAATTTCGAAGGGTGCTTGCACAAGATGATACAGAAGGAAGGGGAAGAGCATAAGCAGAAAAGAAACTCCTTGCCTAAAAGCCACTGCATATAGAAATATCATCTTGAAATTAAACCCATATTAATTCTTAAAGTGGAATTTTAAATAGAGTTTTATTTATTTTAAATAGTAAGACTCTCTCTTAAGTCTGACTTTTGACAATTAAGCAGGTAGAGACTTTCACCTATGGAAATGTTCTATTTTGAGTAGCAGCTCTGACAACAATGAAGCTGAATAAGGATAAATTTAAACTAGTCAGAAAACCATCATGCTTAGATGGGAACAAGGTCCTCCCAGGGGGTGGTGCTTAAACTGCCTCTGAGATTTCTGACACACACTGCTCTGCATTGCTCTTTATAGGAAAGTCAATAGCCTGAAGAAGAAAGATAGATTATTGCTCATAACATCTATAAGAGCTTTTATCAAAAAGCATCATATTGACAGGGCATTTGAGGTTAAGCTCCTGATTCAGTTTCCCCTCTAACCCATTTCCAGTTACTGGGAAAGCTGGGTAAAGCACAGAGGTGTCCATGTGAATGCACGGAAGTCACAGAGCAAAAGAAAGGGAGTAGCACTTTCCCCGAGACCTGGAGATCATTCAGCCTTACAAGAAACAGCCTCAGCCAGAATCCTGCATATAGCTGTGACTTGTCCACATCTGATGGGAACAGAGCCTGTTTTAGGGCAAAGTCCCCAGAAGTCAAAATCACTTTAAAGTTGGGTGTCACAATCTCTGGGTGGAACAGGCTTTCCTTTTAATAGAAGCAAAATTCCTCGTGTAGATATGAATTTAATTCAGTGAGAGTGAAATCAGGCCTGAGTTCAACATCATAAAGGAATATTGAGGAATTATAGAATAATTGTAATTCACCTGTAATTCCAATTAAAGGACTGGGGAAGAGGGCAGCAGGTTTGGGGTGGTTTTGTTTTAAAAACATGAATCATCTTAGTATGATGAGCCTAAATTCCCCTCAAGTCCTCAAGCTCAGTGCTTCCTACTAGTTAAGACACTTTATATGCTTTAGTAAATAGGGCCATTAAATGCCATTCTAGGGACCACTAGGCTAATAGAGGTAAGTGGAGTTTAAACCAGATTAGTAGATCTTAATATCTGCACCTTATTAATTCCAGCATTTGGATTACTCTAAAAAAGCTACCTGTATCTGCTGGCAGTGCATTGCCACCGCCCAGTGTGGAAACTGCTCATGGAATATCTGAAACAATGGCAGAGCTCAAAGCACAATCAAAAGATTTTAACACAAAAATTGCTGGCTGTTTGTTATAACGACCTGATGTCACTGGGAAGTAACCATGCAGCAAGGCAGAGGACAGGGGACACCAGGACTCGAGGTGGGCAGGAGGAGACTTAAAGAGTTCCAAGGCGAGCAGGGAACCACCAGGTGGATTGTTCTTGGTTGCCATCAGGACTGAAGCATCACAACCCTCTGCAGCAGCTCCTGGCAGTAGTGCTGGGCCATCACAAGTACAGCCAGGTTTCTCCTCTTACTGACAGCACAGGCCAGTCTCTGGGCCTTAGTCCTTATCTGTAAGTTCAGTGACACACACCCATGCTACCCAACAGCCTCCAGAAGTGATTGCTGCGGCTGCAGCCAGCAGCGTTATGTCCATGTGTGCAGGTAACAGCTTTCCTCTGCTCTGCCTAGTCACTACGCTATTAATTCTCACAAACCTCATTTTCCTCCATTTTAGGAAGAATTGATTTATCCTGGCCTTTTTCTAGGAAATATTTAGCATTCTATGTGCACATATTTAAAAAGAATTCCTAACATATCACTCAACTGAAAAAAAAATTCCCCCGAGGAGGGAATGAGAGAACAAACATGTGCCAGATGCGAGAGACACTGCTCGCTGCGCTCCTGGAAGGCACTCGGATACTGCGGTGCTGAGAACAGTGGAGGAATCAGTGTGGGACACAATTACCCATGTTACACTAAATTAATTTTCATTCTGTTTTCCTACCAGGTTCATTGCTGCAAAAACAGAAGGGGTGAAGTTTCATGGAAGTGGATTGCAAGGTGTGAGGATAAAGGAACAAGGTAAAGTACTAATACCAGTTTTGTTGTTTATATGCATCTTTGCTCTGTTTCAAAACTTTTTGAATACCAATGGCTTTGTATGAGAATTTCTAGTTATTGCTATAAAAAAATATTACTGCTGCTTTTTTATATCTACTTTGTCAGAGCTTAGTTTTAGCTGGTCTCAGACAACATTGACTTCAACCTTTTAATCTCAACAGACCCACTTTGTAAAAGCTATTTGCACAAAATTGATTTCTATGCTTCAGTAATATTTTATCAGTTACAATGAAAAAAACACTGGATCTTTTTAGAATTTGTACTT
Source organism: Athene noctua (assembly GCF_965140245.1). Taxonomy (NCBI): domain Eukaryota; kingdom Metazoa; phylum Chordata; class Aves; order Strigiformes; family Strigidae; genus Athene; species Athene noctua. The sequence goes on from NC_134048.1 coordinate 17,443,738, forward strand.
TGATATTTCTTTTATTTTATTTTGGAATGTTGACATTTCGCTCATTACTTCCACTTTTCTATTTTTACATGGACATATTTTGAGATCGATTACAAATAAAACTTCTGTTGAAGATGATCATATAGGACAAATCACATGGTTAGATTAAAAACGTTTCTTACTGTAAATGAAAATTACAATTAAACAAATTCACATTTGGAAATACCATGGATGAATATAAGAAGGGTAAGAAAACTTGATTGTAAAAAAAAGAATGAAACTTCAAAAGGCTTAATTTTCTACAAGAAAAAATTTCAGAAATTATTTCATAGGAATTTGGGGAGAAAAATAATGCAATGTCAACATTCCCCATTAAAAACACATACTGATATCATCTGTCTCTCCCCTGATGCGTGACAACAGAGAGGAAGGGTGTGTGTTAGGGTACCGGCCTGGCATATGGGACATTTCTGTTAAAATTCCCAGATGGACAGAGGACTGTGGGCTTTCTGTGACTCAGTTACCAAAGTTGTGAAAGGCAATAAGAAAACACCCCATCTATTGCCTGATACAGTAATTATAGTACTAAGGTGGCATATAAATTCCTTGGATATATGCCAATTCCTTCTAGCCACGCTCACCTGCTCCCAACAGCAAAATGTTGACTGAGAATAATTACAAGCCAAGATTATCAGAGATGCCTAAGGGATTTGGATGCCCATGGGAACTGGCAGCACTGAAGATCTCCGCCTATGGATTTTACTGAAACTCTGACTGATTGATTTTTTCCCCCCATTCCAGCAACATTTCAAGTGCACACATGCAGAACGGCAAGAATATATATAGAAAGAACATCTTCATCCTGGCTAGGCAGGGAATCCTATTGTGCTAGAGACTATACAAGCAGAGAGTAAATAAGAATGTCCACTCAAAAAAACCCGCATTCGTGCAGTTGTGGTATACACCTCTAAGCAGGGACAATTCTCCACCACCGCTATGCAGAAAATTTGCAGTTTGGAAACACTTTCGAAGAGTCATGCAGTTTCCAACAGCCTGCTCACGGGACCTTCCTCTGCAACTATGAAAGTAACTTCTTGCTCCTTTCCAAAAATTAAATCTCAATCAAAATATTCTATGCAGAAAAAATGCCTTTCTAGATTATCATCTTCCTAGTGCAGTATCTTCTTCTCCCCCATCAACAGAACTGTTGATGTTGATTTTGTAGCTGGTAAACGAATCAGCTGTTGTCAAGCCAGATAAACTTTCTATTGGGTGGAGGTACAGAGTTTTTCGATGAAGAGCAGCAGGAGGAGCAGTGACTCACAGTGCTGTCCTTTGCTGGAATAAAAGATTCCTTGAGAAGTAATGGTGTTAAACTAGTGATGACCAGAAGTCAGGTGGGGGAAGTTTTGCTGTTGTCTTGTTTTCATTCCCACCCTTTAGCCCTCCTTCCCCAAACCCAGTGGCTATAGACAGAGCAGACTCTAGAAGAAAATTCCTCCTGCCAGAAGTGAAGGGAGGGATGCTGAGAGGGAGAAGGGGGCCAGCAGCACATTCCCAGCTGAGACAGAGATTTTCCCCTTTTCACGTGCATGGATCCTGGCTCAAATCTTCAGCAACAGTCCAGGCTTTAGCTAACTCAGTGATTCATTTCCCACCAGTCCTAAAAGAAATGAGGGAACCAGTGTCCCTCAGAGAATGAGAGAGCTCCAGGTTTATAAACCGTTTTGTCTGCAGACAGCTTGCATTGCTCTTCCGTCACAGACCCTCCCAATCAAGATGACCTGGATGCTAAATCAGGTGTAAACAGCCCTCTGCCCTGAGCATGGGCACAAGCCAGTCACACTGTCCACTTTGTCAGACATGCAGGCTGACGGAGATTTTTTACTCTGTTGACACTCATATGCTCTCAACTCTCCTTTTGCCCTGTGGCTGTTTCAGTTTAATGGAGAGGGAAAGGGCTCTCCCACAATGAAAGATGTCTTTAATCCAATTTTTCTGTTTCCTATTCTTTCATTATTGCTATGGATTTTGGAAGCTTCTTGTTGCAATTACATAGTCCTCTGATTCTGGAGGCAAGAAAGCCTTCTCCAGGATGGCAAGTGAACAAATAAATCAAGTGCTGCTTCAGCCAAACAAGGGGAGAGAGGCAGAAGGCTGTAAGGAACTAGATTGCCCACCCCAGCCTTGTCTCTCTCCCCTCCAAGCCAGACCCCAGAAAAGGTTTCTGTTCACCATCCCTCCTCTGCTTTTCTTACAGAACACAAAATGGCTGTTAGAAAAGACAATAAAACCCTCCCCTTCTAGGTAGAGGCAATTTGCTTACACTTCCCAGACTCTCAGAGGGTAGGAGAGGGATGAGATCCTCTCTTTGTTCTTTATTGTTTAGGACATTTGCATACAAAGAGACTCTTCCTCATTTAAACACTCATCTGCTCCCACTGCTTAGTTTCATTTTGAAGTGATAATCCTCTGTTAGCTACCAGTCAATCACACTGCTAGAGGGCTGGCCTGGAGGTTACATTCTGCCGGGCAAGAGCCCAGCTTTGAGCCTCTCTATGTATGGGAATCTGCAAGCGTGAAGGTCCATTTTTCAGTAGGTGGGTTTGAAGCCTGGGACCAATATTTGTGTCCCTAATTTTGTGTCAGAGCTAGGAAGGCTGGTATGGAATTAAAAGCAAACGTCTCCATTAGCTGGCAGAGCAGTGGGTGCCTGCCCATCCCCAACCTGCCACACCGAACAGCTCCAGAGCAAAGCGCCCCCAAAGCACCTCAGGCACACGGTGCAGGACACTGCACCCATGAGTAAGGAGCATGTCTTTCATCACCTCAGTGACCTTGTTCAGAGTGGGAGCAAGCAAGGAGCATTACTGGTTAGATCTAAACATGTTTCCTCCAGCACAAGCAAGAACAACTGCATTTTCCTCACATGTAGACAGAAAGAGGAGCAACTCCTCTGAAATGAGTGGACGTGAAATCAGTGAAAGACACAAATCAGATGCCCTGAGTGCTGATGGAAGCAGCAGAAGTTTCTAAATTACTTTTTTAAAACCTAGTAAATGTTTACTCTGTATTTCACTTCACATAGGAACACTGAATAAACCTGATTTTCACTATACAGCAGAAACAGACTCAATCCTGCTACAAGGAGATGAAACGGCTTTGTTACTCTATTCAGGATTCCTTTGTTCAAGTAAGGAAGGAATAGAAAGCTTGATTAAATTAATTAGTAATCACAAGGTAGTTAAATGTCAATTGGTTATTAAAACATAGAGTGCAATAAAAGCCTAAATAATTTCTGAATTATAAACATAAGTGTATGCATCAGAAGACGTATTTTCTGTTAAAATGTGGCAATTTTTTTACTGGAAGCTGCTACCATTTCATATTTTTCTGGTTTTTCTTTTCATTAGGATTTCTATACACTTTTGCCAAAACCATTTTCAGAGTCCTAGTTTTGAACTAATATTTTACTGTGTTTGGCACATCTTATTTCCAAAAATAAAATCCACTAAAGTAGCATTTGATTTGCTCAAAATTTTGCAGAAATTTTCACCAGAATCTAATTTTGAAAATTCAGTGTAAATTTAGAGTTCTTCATAAAATTGTTGCCTCTCTTTTGACTAGTGCTACTTTCACATTTTATGGCATCTAAGGATCCCCTTCTCTAGAGCAATGTCAGGATGCAGTTTGAATAATCACCCCAGAGGAGAACGGATTGTTTTTCAAAGCAGTCCATGGCATCATGGACAATTTCATCTGACATGAAACCATAGTCCCTGTAACTTCAGAGTTGTGAATACAAGAGCCTCCAGGATGGGGGCTATAAAATTATAGAAAGAAAGAGATTTTGATGATTGATGGTTATTCACCTATTCCTTCCTTTCTAATTCTACTACACACACACAGGGGTTATTGGGGAAAGGGGGAAAAAAAAAAAAAAAAAACAAAACAAACCACAAGAACTACAAACACGTTGGCCTTTTAGGTGATTTTTAGGACAGACAAAAATTGCCAGCCTCTTCCAGCTATCTGCAAGTGGGAAATGCCAATACAATACATAGAGCCAGAACACCTCTTTATCCATGTGTTGTGTCCCAGTTTATACAGAACACTTTTCCTCACAAGAGGAAGTACTTGCCTGGTCTGAGTGTCCCCAGTTAACTCCAGAGAGAACATTCCATCCTTGGGGTGTATTTGAGGAAGATGGAGTCCGAGCAATGGTTGAATAGCACCAGTCCATGAAGAAATCCTGTTCATCCCCTTTCATTTTTGTACTTTAAATTACATATAATCTTTTGCTGAGTTTTAGTGAATTTGCCATTTGTGAGGACTTATCCCCATTTTCAAGTAGGGTATAGATAACATCCTATCAGAAGGGGTTAATAAGGCAAAAGAATGTTTAAAGAACTTGACAAAAGCTACACAACATGTGGTGATCTCTGATTCACTATCAGCTGATCAACCACTAGCATTCACTGCCTCTGAAATGCCAAACAAACCATGAAATTAAAAATCCCCTGTGCCCTACCTTTAGTACACTGAAAAAAAAAAAAAAATCAAAGGATCCCTACAGGGGCTTAATTCCTTACTGATAAAGGGAAATGGCTTTTATTCAAAAATTCTTTTTGAAGGAAAAATCCTGTATTTGGCATAAGGAGGGGAAAAAAAAAAAAAAAAAAGATAGCATAGCTGTTGTGATTTAGCTAAAAATATACTGACTCATAAAAGGTATGAGCCTGGCATTGCTCCTTCAAAAGTTAAATATTTTTGTCCCAGGAAAAAGAATAAAAATCTAAGAACATCTTGATCCCAAGGGTAGTTCTAAATTAATTTGTCACATAATGGCAGTAAATTTCCAGTGCTGGAAAGTGTCTAGAATGGAAACTTGAAATATGACTAAATTTCCCATCACCTGACCCCAGCAGTCCAGACACAGTCTGTCTTTTTGACAGGGCGGCTTATCCACTTTTATCAGTCATGCCCATTTTTATGTTCAGTCTGATCCAGTAATGAAGAACACATTTCTACCTTCACATGGTGTTGCTCTTTCCCTGCATCTTCCTTCGTACAGGAGACCCATGTAGCGATGCTGATAGCCAAGACTCTCTAAATGTGGGGCTGCAGCTTCTTCTCATTACTTCAAGCCTATGTCCTGGCCTTTACTGATGCACACTAAACATGGGCAGGATGCTCAGGAAAATAGAAATAACCTTTAATACACAAAGAACTCTTCACTGGTAGCTTCTTGCATCAAAGGAAATGGGAACTTTTTTAATGAAAAAAAAAATTAATAAGGTAAATATTCCAAATCCATTGTGGAAGGAGACAATAAATGATGTACAAGTGACATCAACTACCTACTGAATTTGCAAATACCTCTGGCTGCTCTGTAAGCTCTACCTTCCATGCCACCACTAATGACTGATAGGCAGATTTTTATTTGAATGCACTGTGACTCCTTAATTTCCTGAGCTCTGCTCTATTCAGGGCTGCGGGCATCACTTTGAGCCTTCATTTTCATAAGCCTGCATTGTAGGGGCTGGACTCATGACACACAAAAACTTGGCATGGAGAAGGCTTCAAAAACATCAGATCAAGCTGATTTAATTGGAAGGGAAAGGAGGCACCACTAAGTTGAGAAAATTTAGGCACAGAAGCTCAGTGGTTGGCAACATAATTAATAAGAATAAAGCAAGCAGAATGATATAAAACTGATATTTGACAGGAATCAAGGAAAGCGCCATTATCTTGTAGGTCATGCCCTGGGATAGAACTTTCACAGCCCTGCTTTATGCATATCTGTGGGATTTAGCTTGTATATTTAATGGTTTTAAGAAGAGATTTGGGATCTCCTAGGAAGTTTTCATGCAAAAGTCGTTAAAAGTACTACTCAGCACATCACAGGACTGCACAGCAAAATACCCAGTTGAACTACAGGTAAGGAAAGAAATCTTAGTATATTTTTTCATCACCATGGGTGCATGAATACCACGAGAATTTACATGCAGACTTGGACATTATCTATTCCAGTTATAGAATCACAGAATCATCTAGGTTGGAAAACACCTTGAAGACCATCTAGTCCAACCAAATATAACTTTATACTATCTGAATTTAAGAGAACTATCATGTTGTCCATTTGACAAGTCTGTACTTTGCTTGTAACCCAAGATGTGTTTGTGATTGAAAAGCAAAACACCAATCCCCTCCACTGATCAACTCAGCTGAGATGAAATCCGAACCAAGACAAAATACAGGCACTCCAAAAAACCACCACAAAGATAAGAACAGTATTTACCTGCATAAAAAGAATTAATACTGAAACAAATAAAGAAGTCTATTTTAGCTATGTAATGTTGAAATATTAATAATGTTGGCAGAGAGAGTACATGAACATATTATTCTGCAAAGTGTGGCTAAATATATTGAAGGCAAACATTGAATAAGTAGCTAGAAAATCCAGTTCTTTAACTGGATTTTCTGATGCCTGTAGCCAGACACACAGATAGTTTATTCTGTTCTGCTTCTATAGCTGGAACAGATTTTCCATAAACAACCTGTTAGGCAGTTTTTAAGTGTGGGGAGAATGTATTTTAAAAACCTAGATAATTTCATTTCCAGATATGAAGGGATAGCTACTGAGCTGAGAACTAGGGGACATGGTTGATTTCATCAGTGGAAGAGGTTTGACTCTAGGATCTATGGAGAGTACAGTATGGCATAATTGTTCTGAATTAACTTCTTAAAACAGGAATGTCAAGACAGTTTGAACAGAGACCCCCAATCTAAACTAGTATAAAACAGAGTAGCTCCACATAACTACCACCACTGGTACTATTTTCTGTGTTTATCTTCCTGCCTGTATTGCCTGCACATAAAATCTTGCATGAGGGATCTCTGCAGAGTAGCCAAGAAATAAGACATATTTGTCATTCCCTTCCCATGTTTATTGTTAATCTAAATTCCTTTCAGGGAGAGTAAATATCAGTTGCAGAAAAAGAAAAAGTAGAAAGTCAAATCTCATTATGCAATGAGTGAAAAATGCCTCGATGAATGCAACAGAGCCTTAACAGTTGCGTGGAGTTAAATACGTCTCTGACACCTGGCAAGTGCCAATACTAAATTCATTGGGTGTGTCCTTGAATTTAAAAAGAATTCATGAAAGATGAGAACTAACAGAAGAATGGACACAGCCTGTCAGGTTATCAGTGATTCAAACCATATGCTTTAGGTGGCCATTAAAGACTGCAGACATCAGACAATAAGATAACGACATTGTTTTCTTTCATGTCCTAGCCTGCAGACAAAGGACTGGGATTCAGTTCCACCTTCTACCAATGATATTTGAATTCACATTTCTCAAGAACACTCAAACCACCAAGTGAATCATCGATTCCCCAGGGTTCTTGCTTACCAGATGTGATATGTGGGCTGCTTGGACTATGCAGGACTGCCCTACACAGGGTGGAGACACGTTCTTTCCCTTAATGAACATTTAAGTATTGTACATGAAGTGCAGCTACTGAAGCAGGAGTTCTTGCCTTCATTCACACACACAAAATCCCTGGGTCGATCTCATTGGTAGGGAAGTCTTCTGTCAAACAATTAAAGCAGGCTTGAAGCAGTTTCATATATATTGTGGTCGGTTTGGGTTGTGTTTTTTTTTAATTGCTGCTGACCACAGACAATACGCTGCATGGAGGGACCTGCAGACTGTCTCTGCATAGCCATTTTCATGTTCTTACATCAGCAGCAAACATGATGGGTTGGGAAGTATCAGAAAATTGGTATTCACTTTAGCTGGAAGATGGAGTTCATCCTGCAACACAGCTGTAGGGTCATTTCTGCTGCTCACCCTTAATCAGGCTAGAAGTACACAAAGCAATGTGGGCTAGTTTTAAGTCTCAGTAAGAACACAAAATGGCCACGTGCAATTTTGAGAGCTACAAAGAGGATCTGTGGCTGCTGCTGTTTGAATGCAAGCCACCTACATCCCTCATTTTCACTGTGACAGAGAGGTAAATGGAGTTCCTCCCTCCCTCAGATGGGGAAATATAAAGCAGAAGATTACAGTTATTACAAACACCTCTTGTTTGAAACAAAAGTTCAAAGGCTTGTCGTCTTTAATCAATCTTCCAGCAGCCTAACAGGGCTGTAAATTTCGCTTTCATGAAACCAAAGCACTAGGGCTAAATCAGAGTTTTTCCCTCTGTTCCCTTTCTCAAAGCAAAGCACAAGTGAAGGAGCTCAGATGAGAAAGTTAACTGAACTGACGATATAAGCCACACCACTTTCTCTGAGGAAAGCAAAAAGCAAGAGCTAATAAAACATCTTGGCTCCAATACCATATGCTGGCAAAGCACTTTCGGCAGTCAGATATAATGAATATTCAGCAATCTCTGGGTATTGTGGTATAGCAAAGTGCCTCTGTCAGGGGACCCATTTCTGTGGCTGAGGTGAGAAAATAATAGATGTCCACTTGGCAGAGGTAGCCAGAGACATGTTAACTCAGAGCACATAGATCTCCCTGGGTAGTGTCCGGCTACAGATTATTAATAAGTCCATTAATGAGTCTGTTTCCACTGCAACAGAGTGGAGAAGGAGTCTTTAGCATATGTGTTGCAAGTAACCCTTGGAATTAAACATTCAAACAAAACCAAAAAAAAAAAAAAAGAGGAAAAAATAAAAGGAATATTCACAAAAAACAGTAAGAACAGACTCATCTAAATGTATTGTGCTATTGAACAGCACCCAAAAACATGCACAGAAATGTTTTTTTTGTTTTCCCCACAGAGCAATTCACAGGCAGTAAAGAGCTCACAAATGCACAAACAGAAAGATAGTTTCAGAAGCATTGCTAGTATTAAGCCATCTGAAATGCCCATTTTCTTTCACCATCTTCATAATAGTCCAGACACAATTTTGTCTGGATTTCTTCCAGTCCAGATTCACTAATGATACCATGGACTTTCAATGGCCCCTCAAACAGCAAGAATAATGGACAGCACAAGACCTGGTCAAAGGGAACAGTTTGCAAACAATTTGGGGATCTGTGTCAAATTTAAGGATATATTGTAACAATTTTGTACATACACTAAAGCTTTTTTTCTTTTTCTTTTTTTTTTTTTAAAAAAAAGTGCTTATCTCTACAAATTTTAAGAACTAAATTTATTCTTTAGGTTGTCATGATTTAACCTTACACACCCATTTTATCCCTACTTTTATTATGTCCAAGTGTCCCCCTCCCACAAAAACCACTTATCTAGCTGTTGAATTCCAAGAAGTACAAGATAATGGTTCATACGTGAATGGAGACTGAAGAGAATCTGTGTTCATTAGTCTCTGATGGGCTGCAGTAGGAACTTGATTAAGAAATAACAACTGTCACAATATCTGGCAGAATTTTCTAACTCAGGGTCCTGTCTCTAGCAGCCAAAACAGACAAGACATACCTGATTCTACAGAAAACCAAAACATTCAGAACTCAAACACCTTCTCCCCCTCTACAGTGTCACCTCATCTCTAGAAATTTCCTGCCATCCCCCTCTATCCCTTACAAGTCCTTTGCATGGTGGCTGCATGGCAACCTTGCCTCTACTACTGCAAGACTTCAGGTGTTGGTTCACCCTCTCTCATTTCTGGCTTGCTGTCTTGAGCTGCAAAACCTGTGCTTTCCAGAGGGTGAACAAGCTCCTTGACGACTGTAACACATCTTCTCTGGATGCTTGGCCCAGCAGGTGCAAGAGCAAAAATTACAGTTGCCTGATAGACATTCTGCCCTACAGAAGTTCAGCACCCAATTTATTCTGTCCTCTGCCCCACTAGTTTGTGCGACCATCTCATAACGTACGGACTTTAGCCTTGTTTGTATTACACTGGTGCTTTTTTTCTTCCCCTTTTCTTTTTCTATAAATCAGCTCTTATCCCCATTTTCCCTGAAGGAAACATAAGAAAGCACAGAGTCATGCTCTGCTTTCCTAGAGAAGAAAGACATTTTTTGCATTACTTTCCTGTCAATTTTCAAGCGTTGCACAGGAACTGGACCAACATAAACCATTCTTCCATCAGCTCAGGCACATCCCCAGAGGTTGGTATATTTGTAGAGTTAAAGATAGCTATTATCAATAACAAACTGATCTCCCTTCCCCCTCACTGTACTCTCAGAGCACCTCTGGAAACAGCTCAGTGCTGCAGAGAGGCATGACTTTGGAAAGCAAAATTGATTAGGAGGTTTTGTGTTAAATCAAGGATGGAGAGGAGGAACAGGGAGAGGATGAAGGCAGCTGAAAGATGCTCCTAGGACCACACAGGGGGAATCTGAGCTCATGCTGCACTCAACCCCTGCAGCGGTGCCTCTGCAAAGTGCCAGGTGAGTTCCACAATGCAGCAATCCACCCTGCCAAGCCTCCTGCCCGGCAGCTCCCTGCGGCACAGACACATCTCCAAACAGAAAGAAGATTCTACCACCATGCAGGCTAGATCTCACCAAGTCCTCTTACCATGAAATGGCTGAGAGGCAGAGACAGAAAGCTCTTCCATGCTTATACATTCACTGAGCTGCAAGACACCCTGAGAAAGAAGAGGACTGAACTGCAAGCTCAAGGTGCTGGACTAACACTACAGTTAACAAATGCACTGGGGAAGGGTTCCCATCTCTCAAGCCTGGAAGTACCAGGGATGTGCAAGGTGAGAGACTTTCTCTACCCCATCACCACCTGGTTAGCACAGAGACTGTTCCACAGATGTGTCCTGGAGTGTGACATACTTCATCACTGGCAACTGCCAGGCTGTAGGTAAAACCTTTTCTGTCCCGCACACCAGAGGGTCAAACCCATATGAGGGCTGTGAGAGGAGAGTTTCAAGCATGTGCAGAGGAGTTCTGAAAGGACCCTGGTATATCCTCATGCTGCTTGAGAGGTCTTCATTGCTACCATTACCTGTGCTAGCTATGTAGACCCACAAGAACTCAGGTGACATCTGCACAGTTTTGTCACACAGTCCTACCTACCACGAGGCTTGTGTTCTGGCAGCCAGAGAACCTGTGCTACAGTCCCATCATCTGCCATAGGGCAGAGGCACTTCGAAAGGCACCAAAGCCCCCAAGCTTGCACTCAGCAGCCCTGTCAATGCAGCAGCATGAAGACTAGCACCAAACCTGCAAAATGTCTGACAGTTACTTCTGTAAAATGTCTGACAGCTACAAAGATCCAAGCAAGTTAATTTAAAGCTGTCTATGCTGCAGCACGGACATATCCAGCGAAACAGCACCATAGGGAAATGTATGCAGCATTGACACCATCTAGGAGGACAGTGAAGGGTGAAGTAGCTGTCCCATTTCTGTGTAGGACTGAGCCTCAAACAGAATTCACACACTCAGTAAATAACTAAAAGGAGGGCAACAAAGTATGAGACTGCATGCTGCTGATTTATCTGCACTCTGCGCGTTCACAGCACCTTCTCCGGAGCCATTTTGGCCTACCAAATGGTTCTGACTCAAACGTAACCTCTCCTTTTCTCCCAATGGAGGAGGAAGAAGGAGCAAGAGGAAGCATCTGTGGCCAAGGCAGGTTTTTACATGCACAACTAGAACAGGGAAATATGGCCAATAAGAGTGACTAGTGCTGGCAGAGTGTTAGAGGCAACATCAGATCTTTGGTGTACACGCTTCTGTAGTGGACAAAAAGGGAACATGCTAGAAAGAAACTATCAGGCCAACACCCTACAACCCTGTTTTAGAGTTATAAGGAATATTATGCGCCCTCAAGCCATACCAAGAACAGGTGTGCAACAGGGTAACAGACCTGAACAGGAGTGCTCTCAATTCACTTGCTAAGACTCCGTTGCTTGTGAAATCCAACTCTGTAGAACTAGGATGATGCAGGACAAAACAGAGCAGATAGTGACACAAATCCTCTATAAAGGTATCCAAGTACTCAGATGCTATGAACGTGCTTCTTCATCATGGTGGAAAAAGCATGCCTTCAAACATGCAAGGTTACTATGGGAAATTCCACTCTTCCATATGCACACCCCTATTGCTATCTGAAACAGCTCAGAGACATAAGATCAGGAGAAGACTGCAATGAGGTATACAAGAAATGTTTCTGTAAACCACCTGCTTCTTACCAGTGCTGCTGAGAGGCCACATCTACAGCAGTTTTCAATTTACAGTTGAGGTTCAAATGACAGAGCTACTTCCTCCAAATTCACTTCCATGGAGACAGGCCGATGTCTGCAAGTGCAGTGGGTGATAGAAGCAGCACTGAGCTGTGTGTGCTGCTTCATACAGTCAGGTTCAGTGAATGTGAGACGAAGAAGCCAACTTCATTAGAAAGAGCAACAAGGTTTATGAACTTTTTATTTCCCTGTTACCCACATTGCCTGGTTAAAGGACAGTTTTTGTCAATCACTTTGAAGCTGTGCCACTCTCTTCAGCAGAATTTTGCACAAATACTAACATTTATCTGCTGAGAAAATCTAGTATTTCAGTAGTGCTGAGGGAGCCCAGCTGCATATCAACATCTCTGTTCAAGTTGACACCTGCCACCATGACGTTTCTTTACCTCTGGAGAACATCTCCAGTCAAAGGCATTCTTTCAATTACCAGGCTGGGCTTTGGGAGACTTGATGCTCCTGAAGACATGAGGTAGAAGACAGTACGTCTTTTATGCCACAAGCATATTCCCTACTCCTAGAAAAATATTGTGTGAAAGAGACAATTTCTGCCAAACTCCACTGCACCTCTGGTAGTACCAGCCACTCTCTTACCCACAGGCTCCAGGCCCCTGTGGGGCTCCTCCAAACGCCGTGAGTAAAGTAGGGGCTTGTCAGATGCTGCTGTGAGATGCCGTGGAAGACATTCAGCTGTGACAGTAATGGGAGTTGTACAAGTGGAAGACACAGAGCTAATTGAGTAGCCTTACAGATATTTATGTTACCCATAAAGGTCCACAAGCCTTAGTGACGGTGTCAAATCAGGTCATAGTGCTAGGGAGAGCAGCATGAGGGCTTTGTTCCTTTCCAGTCATCTAACACAAGTGAGTGATTGAATGAGTGCATACATGTGTCTGGCACTTCATGGGAAACCGAGCTTTAATGGGTTGGGAGAGAACTCTGTTCAACTTGCTGAACAGAGAAATTCCCTTCCCTGCCCTCCATGCAGATCAATGTGACATCTGGACAGAATTTATCCCTATTCCTTCTGACTACTCCATCAGGGCTGGTTATTGCCACACAAGCTCTCTGCAGCTCAGACAGCAGCTGCCTCCTGGTAAGGGTCCTCAAGAAGAGAAGGAAACACAAGAGAATAAAACTCCCATCCAGCCTGTACAGCATTGTAGATGCTGGCTCCAGCCAAACCTTGTTTTCCAACCCACTTTCTGCAATCTTACTAAATCCCTGGAGCCTTAGCACAGGAAATATATAAGCAGCCTAGCACTAAAGAGCAGAACAGAGACAGCTGAGCAGGAGTATTGAATTTATAATATTGATCAATGTAAAGAGGGAAAATTTTCAGCGTTTCTCCCAGTGTACAAAGTGGCATCAAATGGACTAACAAGGGACAGGTTCAAAGCAGACCAAAGGAGAAGCTTCACATAGCACTTCATTAAGCTCTGAAACTGCTTGCCACAGGCGGCTCAGGATGCCAAATGCTTACCAGGCTTCAGAAAGTAACTGGACAAGTTTGGGGGAAGAACAGAGTCCTACCAAGACAAAAATATTTTGTCTGGTTTAAGCAGCTGCTGAGTTGGAAACTGCTGGAAACCCTTTCCCTGTTCTTCCAACTCTCCCACAGACATCCATTTCTGATACTGTTGGAGACCAGCATTTGATAGCTGGACCTTTCTCCAGCTCAGAACAACTACTGTAGGATCAGCCAAGGAACAGAAACCACCAGAGCTCCACAGGGGATTTCAAACCAGTCTCAGGACAGCTACTGGCGTTCAGTAAGGCCAGGGACAGCTTGCAGAGCTTTCAAACTACCATACCCATGGCTGGTCATTGGGTGGAGGCTCTGTGGAGAAGTAAACGTGCAAGGGATGGTTAGAAATTTCCACAGGACAGTGTGAGCTAGATTTGCAAGGTGAAGAGTACAATGCATACTGACGGAAGCCACAGAAGAAGAGGAATGATACCAGCTTAAGTTTTTATTACCTTATGTGCTTTAAATACATTTTAAACAGACACTACTAAACTCAGGACGACTTAAACTAAACTAAGCTGATTATACTGTGATCAATATCTTACATTAAAAAAATCTGCCACTTTTAAAGCCAGCTGTGAGTCTCCACAGAGAAGCTTACAGTTCTTCGAGGAAAGCAGTTTAAATTTGCACTATGGTTTCGACGTCAGGGACACATCCTGGCACAGATAAACCTTAAATGTCTCTGATGTTTCCTCTCTACTCGAAGTTTCGTATTACCCAGCCCCTACAAACACGCTCTGCTCAGACTCCAGGCGGGCCACCTGCGGCTCAAACACACAACTCCTGCCACTTGAAAGAAACACACCAAAAAGCTTCTTTCAAAGAAAACCCTCCGGGTGGTTGTGTTTGAAGAGGCAGAGACAAAAGCTTTTGCAACTACTGCAGTCTTCAGAGACACTCCTGGTCACGACGACTAAATGGCAGTTTTCTCTGTACAACCCGTTTTTTCCTCCTTTCTGCCTCAGTTTCTGCAAAGGACAGCTTTGTTGGCAGCTCTGCCAGGACTCCCCAGCGGGGGCAGATGAAGCCCAAACACATGTTTCCTTCTCCAGGAGGTTCTGCTCCTCTCCTTGCTGCTCCATACCAGGCTGTTACCGCAGGGCACTACGCACTCAACTAAGTCCAACAGAGAAGGGCCTCCCTGGAAAGCAGTGTGATATCCAACAGTAGCTGAGGCTTGGGATCACTTCCACACAGGGCTCTTTCTTCCAGAGAGAGTGTCCAGCTCTGACCTCTACCAGCCTGTCAATGGTTCTCAGAGCTAGTGTTGCCGCTCAGGGCCATACGACTCAACAAACATGTATGTGCACCTCACCGGTGTGGGTCCAGATGCAATCCAAGTGTCCAAAAGTGTCCAAGCATCCTACCTGCCATCTGTCGTGCTCAAATCCCTTTAAACCTTCTCCCCTCCAATGTTTCTGATCTATAGACAGCCTGCAAGCAAAGCCCAGACTCTCTAGGTGAGGTAATAGCACTGTGATCTTATTCACTCTTTGGTGCAAATGTCACTTCTCAACTTGAGTAATTAGGCTTTGAATAGACCACTTCTTCTCTCTCAGCCCCTGCTTGTACCACACTCCATCCTGGTTTGGCCCTAATTACAGAGAATAATAAATCCAGCTAGACAGTGCTTTTCTGAAGAGCAATTTGGTTTGACTTTTCCCAGCACTAATGAGTTCGCTAATAGAGGGATTTTCCGTCTCCCGCCCTGCTTCTAATCTATGTTTCCTTAAATAGCATCACACACATCAGTAGCATTCCCATGCCACAGCAGGTGATGCCTCTCTCTGACCCATCTCCTCCACTCCTCCGAGGGAAAGAGACTCACTGTACTGCACCTCCCAACCTTTTCCTTCTGTCAAAGGAGATGGAAAGCAAGCATGATTAATAACTGTTTGTTAACTAGCACCAGGAGGATCACTCATCAGTTCACAAGCGTGGCAGACAGAAATGCTGGGCTACTATGAGTCTGCCTGGTCAGAACAGGCACTGGGAATGGAGAAAGCATCTGAGTGCTGGGGAACCAGTTTAGCTGCTGGCCCAAACAGGAAAAAGACAGCACACAAATCTTACCAAAACTTATCTTTTTTGTTCACCAAAATAAATTTTAAAGCATCTCATTTATGTGTCAAATGAAATCTTTCAAGTGGTCTACAGGAAAAATGTTCTACCTCAGTCTCTCACGAGAGAAGCAAAGGACTCAAAGAGGTAAATGTTCTCAAAAGATTAACAGCTTCTGCCTGTCCCTTGTTCAGTGAAAGCCCTACTAGAAAGGGGGAAATGCAGACTCATCTTTTTTCCCCTCCATTTGCAGAAATAAGAAATGTATCTTCACACCTAAGCAAAATTTCCTAACAACAACGACTTTGTCAGTGACTTTGTGAAAATTTCACCCCCGATTTTTGTCCCCAACAAACTTAATCAGCATCTATTTGCAGGGACAGATGTTAAACTTGACAAGTCACTACTAACATGAATCTAAGAATCCCACTTCAAGGTACTGGAGGGAAATCACTACATGGATGACTTTGCCTGCAGTGTCTCTACAAAGTGGACACCAGACTCTAGAATTCCAGATTCCATTTTCCATATGAAAAATTAAGTATTTGGGATTTTTCAACTCAGAGCTGGAAGTTTTGTCAGACACAATTCCATAAATTCAACCCAACTTCATAGATGGTTTTGGTTCCCCTCAGAATATTCTCATGCCTGTTCTGTACCTGGGGACATGTCCATTGACCTGAAGAGCATACAGAGAATCCCTAGGTATTTCTCTTCTTGAATCATTTACAGTATAAATCTAACCTAATGTAGCAAGTCTGAGACAAAGAAGAAAAGGTCCTTGGGGTGATGGGTGGGGTACAGAGAGATTACAATAATTCTGAAGATTTCAGTTCTGACTTCACACTCTGCATTTTTTCCCCTAAGCCTCTTATTTGACAAAACTATTTTCTTATATCTCTCTACAGCCCATTTATTATCCTCTCTAATAATAAACTCTCCTTCCCTGATGAATCACTGCAATTTATCATTAAATTAGAAGATTAAATGAGTCTATTTTTTTAAACAAGGAGATTAACTACTATCAACAGGATATTTCTCCATTATAAAACTCCATCTTCCTCACCAAATGCAGGAGTAACGTTGTTGAAAGCAGCCCTAAGGTGATCCAAGGTGGGAGGGACAACCAGAGAGGTGACATCCTGCTATATAAATATATGGATCAATCTGAAAATGACTGCAAAAGAAAACACATGGCACTATGACCACGATTCACTCTGGAGTTTTCTAATAGCACAACTGAAAAAAAAAAAAAGTAGTTTAACTTGCACATAGATGAGGCTGCCAAGAATTGATATGACAAAGCACAGAGCACAGTGTAGATAACAAAAACCATCTCTCCACGTATACACCGGTGATTAATCACACAACAAAAGGTCAGTCAGGAAAAGCATTCAACTAAATATGAAACAACTTTCTGCTGGAAACCCATACCAGCCTCTCATATCCTTTTTGTATCATACAGGTCTTATATCAGACCACTGAAATTTAACATCTGCACAAGCACAGGATGTATCCTCCACTCCACTGTGGCCCCCACAAGCAGGTTTGATCCTGCATCATTTCATCCCCTGGACACAATCTCTCTGTGAAATTAGAACTCCATTTACCACTATGACTTGGATCTGATCTGCTGTATGAGGGCAGTGGCAAAGTCTCAATGTTTCCTGGGGTCTGTATATGTCCCAGAAATGGTGCCAACTAGAGGTAAATCAAAGCTTGGGAGGGACAAAGCCCCTGCACACCCCATGTTCCTCCCCCAGGACACCAGTTCACTGCAAGGGCTACACTTGGCTGCTTGCCTTTCCTCCCACATCCAACCACCTTTACTGCAAAAGTCAGCAGTGGTAAGGTGTAGCAGAAGTCAGTCAGCACTAGGCACCACAGAAAACAGAAATCTCCAGCATCATTCCCTGCCAATCCTCAAATCCAAACTCTTCACACACCTAGTTATTTGATTTCTATCTCCAGAATTTAGGAAGTTATTTTATTTCATTCTTGGATGTTAAGGAGATAGTCCATCTTCTGCCCACACAGGTCTGCAGTACAGAAAGAAAAAATAGTTGGGATTTTTTGCCACTGCCAGTAACAAACTTTATTCTAAGAAACACAGACAAATCAGGGCAAAAACAACCCTATTAAGCACCCTTCCTACACATCAATGTACTCCTCTGCTCCAGATGTGATCTCTTTTGTAAAAACACACTCTGGCTGGGCTATTCACAGGCCTGTGGCAGATTCCTGCAACGTAGGAATCTATTAATTCCAAGTAGGTGCTCATTCTCTAAAGAGCTGCTGATAAAATGGAACTGATAAAATGGAGGTAATTTAAAGGTCAGATGAAATCCAGCTCACGTTCATCCTGCTTATAATGGAACATCACCAAGATGCTTCATCGGCAAAAGGGCATTTATATGTATTTTTATTTTTTTAAGAAAAATTGCTTATCTGTAACAGAGACTCTAAATGTCTGATAGAAAACCTTCCCACATTAATCTGCTCAACAACTGGCATCTTGCTGCCTGTCTGGGTGTCCCTTCCTGGAAATTAAATCTCCTATCATCTTTTTATCGCACTTTGGAGAAAAGAAATGGGAACAAAATGCAGTGTTCACATGAGCAGCAGAAGCAAGAGCTGAAACTGATAGGGCTGCATTAATTCAAACATGCAAGAGATGAGCATGAGACCAGCTACTGCTACAGACGCATTCTTCTCACTTTGCTCTGTGCCGGCCCGATTCAGCTGCCCACACCATACCTTTGCTTGACATTGGGTCCACAAGCCACACAAACTGGCCTTTGAACCATATATCAGTTCCCTTTTACACCTGTGTTGTATTAGGTTAGTAAATGGAAAAAAACAACCAATTCTTCTCCTTTTTCACAACGGGATAAGCTGTATTAAAGAGCAGGTTTGCACTGCAGCGGAAACAAGCTTTTCATGGTAGGCGTGAGCTGATGCCACCAAAGGATCCAAACTCAAAGGAGAAACCAGGATATTGAATATGTTGGACCAGAGTGTTTTCTCCTCTCAGTAACCCATTTTCTGATCAGAACTGAAAGACACAAGTGTTGGAAAACAGCCACTTCCAGGGCATTTAGCTAACATTGTCAAATAACCCATTGAAACCCTGAGGTAGGAACGTGCTGAAGAAGGCTGTTTCCACTCCGAAGAACATGGCAGTGTAGCCACATCTAGGTAGCCTAATCTCCACATGCACTGTTAAACATAGTTTTGTTCCCACCTTTTACACTTTTTTGAACATCTAGAGGCAGTCAGTGCTTAACGTCAGGTATTCTGGGTGCTTGATCATCTGGACAAGCCAGTTGATTCGCTTGTGTTCTACTTTTTTTTTTTTTCATCTAGAGGTCAGTGAGATTCTGTGTGCTCATTTTGCCCCAGGGCATCGTAATCGAATGTCACTTGTTGACCATAACCTGAGAAAATCCTCAACTGTTGTGCAAAGTCTTGAATGGCTGACAGTAATTAAATCCACCTTGATGGGCTTGTATGGGAATTGGGCCTAAATGCAATTAGGGGTTTTAGAAGCATTCAAACACACGAAGCACTCAGACAAAGAATAAACATGACGACAAAGAGAAGCAATAGTAGCTGCAAATTGATGCCTCTCAGTTCAGAGTGTCCTGATGCCAGTGAAAAGCAGCAGCAAGCAGTGGGAAGCAGCACAACAAAAGAGGCCAAGGGACAACAGGGAGTATCCTTTCGAGCACTAGGATCATTGATATTTCTGCCTTACACCCTTTGGTTTGTCACATATTTTCCGCCAGAAATCTTGCCGGAGATTTCAGGCAGTACCTTGAGTTGCTTGCAGTCCTCATACTCCCCTGCCTCGGCATCCAATATTCTCATCAGTTTGAGACACAGGTCTAGGCTAAAATGGATTTACTACAGTGCTTCCAATGTACTAAAGTTGTATGTGTTGAGATACTCTAGAGCCCAAGTAAACAGGGACTTCCATACCATGAAATCCAATCCATACACTTTTTCTCATCTTTTACACACCCTATTATTTGCTGACTAAACTCAGCAATCTCCAACAACCCCGTAAGGGATACACAGAGAAGTTGGGTCTGTCTGCAACACATGAAGCTTCTCTGCTACCGGAATTCAGCTGGTGTGGGGTCCAGATAAACTCCCCTCCCTGACCGAAGAGACAGGCTGCTCTGTTTCTTACTGCAACAAAAGACTGTTGGAATCGGATCTCTCTTTCCCTCCAACCCGTTCTCTGCCTCCACCCTTCACGTGCTCCTCCCCAAATCCCTGTAATTAGCAGTAAACGTTACAGTTTTGTCCTGTTAACACAAATTGCCCTTTCCAGAGGCAAATTAAACAGTTACCACTGGGGATTTCGTCTCTCCTTTACAATTTTGCTTCTGTGATCAGTGCTGTCTGTGCATCTCACTAGCTCCTAGGGGAAAGGAGTGGGAGGGAAAGAGAAGACAAACCGTTATTAGCAACTCCTTTGAAGAGCCGGAGGTGGTGAATTAAACTGGTTCTTAACTCCCATTTTACCAACAAGGCAGGTTACCCTTTTCTCCCTCCTTCTGCTCCTCCTATGGGAATGATAATTGTGAATCACACAAATCACACACATAAAGTTTCACCTAAGTACTTTCCTGGGCAGCATAAATCAACAGGCTTTCTCTCCATTTCTTTGGCATGATTTTGTTGTTCAGTGACAAACACATGCACATAAAATACTAGCCCATATAGACATGTAAGTGTGGGGGTGCACCTACATTCCCATTTGCATGACCCTTCCAGTTTGGTTCTTGGAAGAGGAAAGAAACACACGTTGGACCTGAGGCAGCTCTAGTTCCCTTCCCAGCTAGACTCTGTGATATTTTAGCCCTGAATTCTTAAGGGGCATTCTGATTCATCAGACACATCACCTGCCTTCAGCATCACAAGAGCTGGCAGAAAGTACACATACTACATCACCAGCACACATACAACCACGCAAAAACCCGTGAACCACCACAGGCAAACTTCTCCAAGTCCCCAGTCTGACACCTCATTAACAGTAGCGTCCAGATGTACCACAAGTCCAAAAGAGCAAGTAGTGCTAGTCCCTATGTAAAAACTCCATTCACTGCCAAAATCTTTGGCCACCTACATAATCTGACAAATATACTCCACGCTCTATCACTTGCACTTTTCCAGAGACAGATGGGAGACAGCTGAGAGTCTCCTTCCTGAAAGCACCAGCCCCAGGGGAGAATCTGACCAGCTGATGTCATTGAGGCCTTTGGACAAAAAGTAAAATAATTCTGAGCCTGTCAAGCCAAGTGAAAAGGAGCATGTATGTTATCTCGTTTATTAAAACACTCTGTAAGTAAATGACTATTTCTGGGGCTGTGATGGTAAATGGATAATTTAATTTAGACACTCACAACATCACCAAGAAAATCTGGCCAATAACAATTCTCTATGACAGCTTATCATGCTAACTAAAAACAATGTTATCATAGAATTTAAAACCTGTGAAATAAGATGTATGCTTACGGTGAATACGTTATTTATAAACAAGAAGCACTTAGTGTACAGCAAGCCTCTTATAAAATCTGAATTAAATGCAGAACTACCTGTAGACACATGGTATTTATTTAAAATGTTTGAGGATGCAGCAGCTTTTTCAGCAAAGAGAACTTAATCAGTCCCTTGAGCTTTCCCTTCTTCTGCTAGGACAAGGAAAGTGCAGCTGTATTGATTTCTAACATACAGCACTGCCACGTGAGCCATTTTATTGGGCCAACAAACTGTTTAACAGACAAGGTCCCCGAGGTCTCAGGTTTTATACAGGAACATAGACACACCCTCTATAGATAGATGATGTAATATCAACTGGAATTTACGAGACAATACATCATATTACCCAGTGCCAGGAGCAGAGACTATACTTCAGAATGCCTAAAGTCCATTGTAACACCCCGTTTCATTTGTTTATTACTTTGTCCACCTTCTGCTATTATGGCAATTTCCATAGTGGATTTCTCCTGAGCTTTCCACCAGAAGAGTGCCGACTTCTGAGGGAAATATGCTGTTTTACCAATGCTAAAAGAGCACCCCTCTGTATAAATTGTATATACATTAACCTCTTCCCAGTAATTCTGAGGGAAGATTTAGATTCAGTAGGGCTGGGAGATGTGCCTCTTGCACTTCCCAAGGAGACCTGTCCAACTTCAGCCAAGTTATGAGTCCTTGGAAAGCATCAGTTCCCATAAACTCATAGAAGCTCTCACAAATTTCTACTCAATTGGTATTAGGCAGCTGCTTGGGCACGTTCCTAGGACAGCAAATGCAGCTCTCAGAGCAAACAGCAGATGTAGTAATTCCTGCACAGTCTTCAGGTTCTCAGATTCAAGACTTTTGGAGCTTTCTGAATGCTGAAATCTTCAAGAGACTTTTCTAGGATTCCCTGGATTTGCCAGGAATGTCAGTGCTTTGCCAATTATTAGGCCCAGCATAAAGATGAACCAATAACCAAATTGTATTTGATACAAAAGGGTCAGTACATGGGTGAGCACTGGGGGTACAAACTAGTCAGATTATACATAATTGACATCAATCCCACTGACCCCAACAATGACACCGCACGACCAACAATGGGTGGAATAAATGGTGAAATGCAGTCTCCCATAGAAGGGACAGGAGACAAGCGAGTCAACAAGCCAACCACATAAGACCAAGGCAGCCACACACTGAATCTCTACACAGCCCACATTTACAAAAGCCAGACCTGAGTGGAGCCCAGTCCCAGGGAGGCGGGAGGTCCTTCCCCAACAGGGAACTCTGCACAGGGCATCCACCTCACACACAGACACTGCCCCTGCCTGCAAGGGGTCCCAGCTGTTATCCCTCAGTGGGACACCTGACCTTTGTTTACTTAATGTGGGACCCCTGGGGCTCCTTTACCCAACGGCTCTGTCTGCCAGGCCAGAGCACCCTGGGGGGAAGCCTAAAGGGAAACTCACCCCCCTTGGGAAGGGCTGTGGGAATCACCCATATGTCAACCTTAATTTGGGGCTGGGGGTTGAAACCCCAGCATTTCAGTCAGTTAAATGAGAAGCAGCCCACATCCAGGATCTGAATTTTCATGTGGGATAAAAATAAAGTACTGTGACAGCTCACCTCTGGAAGCCATGAAGTGGGTCAAATCTGAATATTAGTTCTTTACTCCAGTAGTTGCCCAGAGGATTTCAACAAGCCAGACAGTTGCAATCAGGCAGCTTCAGAATTTAGAAAAGAAGTATTTTCTGGTTTAAAAGTCCAGAAATTATAAAGGTTTTCTGAAGAGGTAGATGGCACTTTTATGTGGGAAAAAGAGGTTTTGGATGTTCTTGAATGTTTCTGAGAATGAATATGCATATCCTTGTGGTAGGACACGCAACACAGCCCATATTTGCAAGCACTTTCCCTGTGAGAGACTCCAAAGGAGAGCTTGGAGGTACCACAAAATACCTTACTGGGAAGAAAGAAGTGTCTGTCCCTTTTTCATGAAGGATTAGAAAGGGGAAACTTCTACCAAACCTGCAGGAATGTTTCTACATACAGAACTACTCTCCGAGTTCCATATCACACTACCTGTAGTGTGGTGATATATATAGATTACATACCATGCTACCAAGGATTTGGGAGCTATGATGTTAAGCTGGGTTTTCACAACACATGACAGAAAAACAAAAGATGTTATGGTTTCAACTTGTATTTTCTATCCAGAAAGCCCATGCAGGTATTACTGGTTATTTTATATACTCACACACACACACAAATAACATAATAATGTAATATATTTGAGTGTGAGTATATATATTTATATATATGTTATAATATTTTAGTTATTCCTTCACAGACAATTCAGTCAGCTCTCAAATACCAGGGAAAAGTGCATTAGAGTAGCTAGTTTCTATACAATAAAGCTCTCAAAAATTTAATTTAGTAACTAAGCTCCAGCTCTTTGACAGAATTCTTCCAGTTCAAATAATGTGAATACAAAGAATGAAATATCAGATACGTCTGCAATGTTTTTTGTCCACACATAAGTCAGGGGATAGTCACCGCGGTTCTGTTTCTCCCTAATACTGAATGAGACTGCTTCAAACCAGCACTATAGAAAAGAGAGAAAAAAAAAGTTTGCTGTCAAATAAAATTCTCCACCAGTTGAAGGGGTTTTCCCGTGGATAAGTTATCTGGGAGAAGAGAAACAGATAGCCTTTCACGAGGAGGAGTCTCTCCTAGACCATGACTCATTACACAAAGAGTTAAAAAGTTGAGATATATTTACACTGCCATGTACAAGCAGAACTGTGCATGGACAGGTTTTAGCATCTGCCACTTTCGGACAATGAGCCAAAGGAGAATACAACAGCACAAGCTTCTTCGGTTCCCATTGAAAGATGCCCATTGATTTGATTTACTGCCTTTTGTTTCTGGACAACAGCTTCATAGATTCTGTAATCAAGCAGCAAATGCAAAGTGAGGCCACGTCTGGTCATAGGCATGGAGATTTAATGAGAGGATTGTGATTCCCCATGTCTCAGCCAAGCTGTTTCTCACCCTCAGTGTTCCACGTCTACCCTGAAATCTAACAAAGCCTTTTCTCTCCGCACAGCCTACATAAATCACTTTTGTCCGATTCAATTGCCTTGGGTAGAGAACTATTTTCATGGGGAGGGAAAGCTATATAAAAGAAAAATGCTGGCATGGTGCAACATCATGAATGGGCTGCAATTCCTTTTCTCTGACTTGACCAAAGGAAATGCATCACATCACTCCAATTTTTTTACCATAAAGAATTGTATTGGTGCATGGAAGAAAAATCAGAGCTAGCATATTTTTACCAAAAAAATCCATTCTGTTTACATCCTGGGTTTTACGCTTCCATACCTTTCAATAAATACAGGACACTGATGCTTAGCAGGAATTTGCAAAGGGTTTGCAACTTTCATCTTTGTCGGGCATGCAGCAGATAAAGGCAGCAACAGAACAATACTGCAAAACTTGTAACTAGCAGCATTATAGCGTCTTTGCATGAGCTGAACTGTAGACACAGAAGCTATCTACCTTAAGAGTCATTAGACCCGCCATTATTTAAATATTTTGAAGAGGGAAGATAATTTTGATTCTAGAAGAAAAAGCAATCTTGCAGTTAAGGCAAAAAGAGTTGTGGTCAGTGTCCTTCTCCAACATAAGCCTTTAGGAATGCTCACTGTGCAAAAGAAAGGTCATTAATCATTAGTATTTTAGGAAAACCAAGAGATTCCATTCATTAATGGTGTCAGTCATTTAGAGAAGGAGCCTCATCAAGTGCCATGATCAAGTAGAGCATGGACAAGCTTGCTTCAGAGAGGAATGTTCCTTCCATTCAGATTTGGCAGAGGACAAGTCAGTGAAGATGACTGCCAAATTCCCTTTCCTGAATCCATTGAGCAGTCCACGCTGTCTAACACCTTTCTCCAACTGGTGAATCAGTAGTATCACACAAAATGTGAAAAATGGAACACGCTGAACAGATTTTGCAGCCCCTCTGCGGGGGAAATTTTACCCAAGCCCTAGGCAAACAGTAGGCTGAGAGATGGCATGAATGAGGGTTTGTACCTGTCATAGGGTTTAACTCAGCAAGCTGCAAAGAAATATATAGCTCAAGGCAATAATAACAAGCTACTTCACAAATGTGTTAGATTTTAACAGAATCTCTGTTCTCTGTCTTTCACCTGAGGCATGAGATACTGGACCTGAGGCAAGGATTTTAGGTGAGGTAAGCATCTCAACTTGCCCACAACCCATCCGAGATTTTTAGATGACACCTTTCACTTCCACCAGGATTTACAGAAACAGTTATCAGTAAACCTAGTGCAGAAGTGCCCTTAGTAACCCAACCCTACATCAGCTCTCTGCCTGAAATAGAAGGGTAAAAGCAAGATGTTTTTATGAAGACCAAACAAGTAACTCAAGTCAGTGATGCTCAGGTAAATTACTGCAAGCCCACAGGGCCACAGCTTTGAACAATGAAATAAAATACAGCCGGGTAATAAGTCTTTTGGCTAATGACTTCTCAGAATTACTGCTTACCCCACTAGGGAATGACTGCTTTGGATGACAATGAAGCAGGCAGAGCTGCCACTCCTCATGAGTAAAATAACCTCCAAGTGCATCCACTAACTTGCACAATTCAAGAAGACTGTGATAATGAAGCAAGAAACACATTCTATGAGAGGGAGGTCCCTACTGATACATCACATCTCAGCAGTGCTATCGAACGTGAAGGCATCTCAGATGGCTGAAAAGCCCTTTCTTCTGCTAATGCAATTTGAAAATCTACTTTATTATCAGCACTTTCTGGTGCATTGAAAACTGAGATCGTTAACATGAGCAGTTCCATACCTCCCTTCAGAGTCAAAAAGCTTCATTAAAGTGGATGGAGGATCAGACCTTTTTTAATCATTAAAAGAAGAGGGATTCTACCGAGGTTTCTTTTTATCCTTTAGATGTCTAACATGCAAATATTTCCATTGCCAAAAGCTTAAAAAAAAAAAAAAAAAAAAAAAAAGCTGCAGCTTGTTTCTTTCACTCCAGAAGATAAATTATGCTACTTGGTTCTGTAAGCGAATTGGGGCATGTAAGAGAATGTTTCATTACCTAAGCACTTGGATACCGAGGGGCCACTTCAACATCACTGGCTGTTGTCTCCTGATTTGCTGTTTGTAGTAAAAATTTTCCTCTAAAGGGTTCCACCTCCTGGTGTCTCCCACAGGCACTCTATTGAATTCACAGGACAAAGAAAGCAATGAAAATACGCAACATATTTGTTTCCCTCATTCTCTTATGTTTTTGTTTGTTTGGGGTTTTTTTAATCCATGACAACAGGAGTGAAGAGGGTGATGTGAATAGCTCTAGGCCTGCCCTGTATGTTTCTACCTCTCTGTAAGCATCTCAAAACCTGGTGCCTGCTTGCCTCAAAATAGACAGTTTCTTTCACTTACAAGCAAGGTACAGGGTAGAAAATTTTCATTTCCTGCAGCACTTGAAGGCTGCTAAAGCAGGAGCAATGAGCTTCACAAAACTAAAAGCTAAGATACTTCCAACACCTGGATGATGTTCAGCATTTGACAAGTTCTGGCAAGACTGACTGTAAAAACAACTTTGGCTTATTTTTCTTTCACACAGTAATGTAACCAAAAAAAGTTTTATTGGTCAAGATCTTTGAAAGAAATAGTACTTTTGGGCACTCTGGGATCACCTGGTAATTATTCTGCATGGGTCAAAAATAATTAACTTATGACCTACAAATCAAGCTTCTAATGGAAGTAGCACTGTATTTTTCTTCAGGGCTACAAGGTCCACGCTGCTTTCTTACTACCTAACACTACATAAATTATAACATTGACAAACCTATGATATGCAGCAAGACTACGCACAGCTCAAGTCAAGTGTCTTGATATGACATATGAGATGTGGAAATTTATTAATAAATCAGCACTGCTAGGGGAAAAACAACCATCCGTTCTTCTTTATTTCCTCTTCTTCAGGGATTACTGCCTTAACCTGATTCATGCACCTGACACAGGAGGCAAACACACATTGAGGTCAGGAGGACCTGAATGCTGCACTCAGCAAGCATTTCACTTGGCCTTCTGCAAACATACAGACTGTCATGAAGTCATCCTAGCACAGGGCTTCACATCCCTTCCAAAGAGCCTATGACCACAGATTGGCTATCACTAGACTTATGGGGGCTGTGCTTCCAGTGATGAGAAATCAATACAGCCCCTAATCTACTTGTCAAGAAACATATTGCCCAGGAGCATGAAGGTCAAGGACAATCTATACAACGGCTCTTTTTGCAAACAACTATGAAGGCAGGAAACTTCATGTTTAAGACATTCAGCATACAGTGTGCATATGTCCTTACACGAAGGAAAAGCTTATGTGCACTGACAGAAACAGGATAGTAAACTTAGATGTGCCATGTGGCACCTCAGTTGAGTATCTGTACAACCTGTAGGGAAGAAGGAGGATATAGTAACCTCAGCAATTCTGTACGAGACACTTCTGCTTGACTATTACATTTATGAAAACACAAATATTGTATACAGCAATACCTTGTGTGGGTGGGTGGATGTGGGTGTGCATGGCTGTAAAAACCATCCCTGGCTCAAAGTATCAAGGTAAGTTTTCCTATAGCTTTAAAAAAAAAAAAAAAAGCGGCAAAAAAAAAGCATCCTGGATTCTTAAGTTTCTAAGAAAACCATGTTTACTTGAACTGTGTTGCACAGAAATAGCTTATTATACGTGGAAATTAACTGAACGGGAATTTACTTTATAGAATCCTTTGTAATATTCCCTGAACTTAACCTGAATTTCAAATTTGTTTTTAATTTGTTCAGTGTCAAAAGACAAGTAGTGCTGCTGTAGCAATTTGCATTTCTGTCTTGGGAAGCACAATCCAAGTTCTTGGGGCACTGTTTCCTCATTAGCCATTCTCCAAAGAACAAACTGACAATAATGGATTTAGTATTCCCAAGATATGCTGAGTGTTCTTTACCACTATGCTAGCCACATCTTCACTGAAAATCCTGTAATTTATTTGGGGAAGGAAGGCAGTGTGTATGCAGGTTCAACTTGAAGGAATTTACCCCCACATACAAATTACTTATCAGAATTTTCATTTTAAAAAGGCAAGCAAAAGAAACTAAAAATTATTCTATCTGCTATAAAATCTGTAGATGAAAAACAGGTCAAGAATGAAATCAAGTTGAAGTTGTGAATGAAGCTTTAGGTTAATTCTCAGCATAAGGTGAATGTTCATCTCATCACAGAATGATTTCCAAGGCCTTCTGGGTTCCCCTTGTCTTTAAGTGATTCTATCAACTATCAAAAAGAAAGTTAACTCACAGACTATGAGGAATGTTGAAAGATTCATTTTCTTCACAGAGAAGAGAAGAAATTCACGCACATTATTCAAAGGGAAAGGATCAGGGAGGAACTACATGAAGGAAACTGGCAGAGCAGATATTCCCTGACTTCATAGCTAGGAAAAAAAAAAAAAAAAATAAATAAGAAAAGGGCATAGTTAGAAAGTAGATTTTTTTCAACCACAAGAGACTTGTACCTACTGACAGACATATCATCTGAGTATATATTACTCCTCACACATACCCTTTTCTGCAGGTGTCCCCAAATTCTAGTTGAGTGCCAAAGAGAAAATAAAAACATTATGAAAACATCATGTGTTTGGGGTTTTTTTAAAGCATTCTGTTTCCTACGGCTCCTGTTGCATTCCCTGAGAAGTCTGATGTGATCCTTTCTATCAAAAAGCCTCATCTGCTCCTACTGCACAAGGAATCAAGAAGACATACTGAAACAGACACTTATCATTATAGGTGCATTTTAGTAACTGCTATGCTGTGAACAATAAAATTTGGAAATCAGACACAGTGACTGTGCTTTTGGGAGAGGAGATAGACCAGGAGATATCTTGAACAGTAGCCTTGTATAATTAACCATGATTTCAACTCATCCCTTTGTTCAGTTTATGGGTCTTTGGCTTTCAGGGGATCTTTTGGCAGTTCCACATTTCAGTGCTGAGGGTACAATGTCCTCCCAGCAACATACAACAGCAGCTCCTCCTTGAACAGTCGTAACATGCAGGTACCCTTCAAGGGCATAATCCTCACTGTCTTGGCAAGACTCACTTTTAACTTCGTTAGCACTCAGAACCAGAGAGCCCAAGGCAAAAGTGTTATTTCACAAATTCTTTGTCATATTCCTGTCTTCATCTCCTTCCACAGCTGCATCTCATCCCACCAGCCACCTAATGGCCCATTCTTGATTACAGTTATATCCTGTTTCTGGTAATCAGCATTTGTAGAATAGCCAACCGCAATATCCCTGAAGATTAAGATCTCATATAGAAAACATCAGAAGCCAGTGATCCCTAAAAAAAAGAAAGAAAAGAAAAGAAAACCAGTTGTCCATTTATCTAAAACCACTAATGAACAAGTGGAGAGAAAGAGAAAAATCACTAGCTGCTCTGGTTAGACTGAGTCATTACAGACTCCTCAGCCATCAGTACTAACTGAAAAGTTTGAATCACCACAAAGAAGGATAAAAGACAAATTCCCCTGCAGTGAAGACAGAAATGAGATTTTTATGATAAGATCTAGCTCTCTGTCATAGAACAAGTGTCCTCAGCCCAAATCTTGCAGCCCCAGCAACTTCCTTTCCAGCAAGGTAAGCCTAGAACTGCGCAGAACTGTCCCATCTGTTGGTTGTTGCAACAGTGATGTTTCACTGTCAGTCACAACTTCTAAAATATTGACTGGCTCCGGAAAGTTTAGATGTAAATACTGACCTCTTACATCAGAACACATTTTATCCTACACTCCAGGGGTTACCCTGCAATAACCATCTTTGAGGTGTCTTACATTTAACAGAATTCATCACTCACAACCCAGAAAGAAGATGACACAGAAGCTTCCCAGACAACTTCACCTACAGTTTTACAAGACTCATCCACTTTGAAACACACGAATAAAAACAACAACAAGGTGAATACACAGCAGGCAATTCTGATTTTAAGAGCCTCATTTCACATCATGATAAGTTATCTTCAACTCTGTCATTTGTACAAGTGCCACCAGGGAAAGACAAATGTCTCTTAAAACCATTTGGACTCTGCTTGAAACATAAGAGGCCTGGCAAGTAAACCCTCCCCCGCAAAAAAATCACAAAATACTGCAGCAAAAGCAAGTAGAGGGATAAAATCCAATCTAGGAGCAAGCCAGGACAGGTCTGGGAAGAGGAGTCTTGTCAATCGGTACCTGATGACAGGGGTTACTTACAGTAAGAGTGATAAAATTGACTTCTAACCATTATTAGATCTCCAGACCTGATTTCCAGTTTATCTGCCCTTAGTTTCTTGGAGAGCAAAAGAAAACTAAAAATCAGGCATTGTACAGAACCAATGTAGGTAATTTCACCACGGACATCCCTGTAGATGGGTTTCAGTGAGGACTGACCCTGACCAAGGTCTGACACATGCAAGTAGCACATACCAAAGCAAGCAAGTAACAACTGCCTTAGCATCAGGAGGAGATATAAGAACATTATAAGAACATACAGCCTAGAGGCAAATATCTCCAGAAAAAAAAAAAAAAAAAAAAAAAAAGGAATAGACAAGGGAAGTTTTATCCAGAACACATTCCTTTTCCAATGACAGCAAAACACATAATGCAGAAGGTACAGGTCCCTTTGGGGTCCTCCTGACCTCCTCATAAGACATGCAAAACTCACATCCCTTAAATTCACATTTCTTTTGATTTTACTCCCTGATCTAAATCATCTTGATGCCTAGACCTGCTCCAAACATCTGTTGCAACCTGGCTTTGCCTCTGTTTCCCCAAATGCCAAAGCAAAACACGCCTCTTTCTTTCCATGAGAAGAAATGTTTGAATACCAGCAAAAGAGTCTCTGGGCCCACACAAATCACTCAGACACCATCACCAGGACAGATGACAGCAAAACAGATGAGTCCTTTCCCCGGGAAAAGCAGTTTTGAGACCCTTTGATAGGAATAGCTGTGAAGCTTCTTTGTGTTATATACACACAGATTCATCTCCTTTCTTGATCTGACACACAGCCACCCTGCTCCCCTAACCCAAGGTAGTGCAAGGAGAGCAAGTGGGGACAGACAAAAGGAAACAAGTCTGGATTCCTTTGGTATAAAGATTAAACTTATGGCCAAGGGACAAATTACATAAAACAGTCATATCTCTTGCAAAACCCATTTGTAAGGGAACCAGAAGGCTGGCTTGCCTCTAGATTTAACCCACAGATGCCAAGAGATGATTCTGCCTCCTGCTCTTTGTCCTGCTTCCCAGTAAAAATGCAGGGAAACACCATTTCTCTCCTGCTGTGCAGGTCCTGTTAACACCTCTAATTTGGAGCTCCTCCTCTGGTCTGTCAGCACACTGGAGCTGGAACAGCACAGTGACAGCAGCTCATCCATGTGGGGATAAATACCAGGAGAGAAAGTACAAAAAGGAGCCAGCAAGTAGCAGGCAGGAAACCCTGCATGGAATTGCATCCCCAGGAATTTCCATGAGTTGAAATCAGAGCCAGTTATTAATCTACCTAGACACTGAGACCCAGTAGCTGGGGTAAATCAAATTAAACTCCTGTATCGATGGCTAGAAGCCAAGCAGGTTTTTCTTCTCTTTGGAATGATAACCCAAGGGATATTTCTGTCTGCTTACCTAAGTAAACATGCTGCTTTAAAAAAAAAAAAAAAAAAAAAGAAATCAAAAACATAGGTGAATTTTAGTATAGCAGTAAGGTCCTTTGAGATACAACTCTAAGTGAGAAGAAAAACTTGTTTATTTCCTAGCCTGAAGGGTTACAGTAGTGGTGGAGCAAGCAGTCCATTTCACCTCCACCCTCCCAGCCTGGGATGGAACAAGTCTTTGAACAGATTAAAAACAGCTAAAAGGGAGTTAAAAGAGACTCTTTCCTTGCCATGAGGAGTTTTGCAAAGCACAGGACAAGTGAAGAAAACGGAACTTATAGAAGAAAAATTCCATTACACCGGGACAAGAGAGAAGAAAGAAATCCTTTGTTATTTAGAAGAGCTAAGTTTTCATTTCAATTCTCAGAAGTTGAGAAGTCGAGCAGAGTGACACACTGACAAAGTGACTAAGGAGCCCATTCCTCCCCGCCCCGACCACCACACTCAGCAGACTGCGAGCACAGCTGGAGCTGCGATAAGAAACTGCTAAATGCTCCTTACCTGCCCTGGCCTTGATGGCTCTGGCGTTTGCCAAACCTCTTTGCAAAACCAAATAGAAAAGGGGGGGGGGGGGGGGGGGGATAAAATCAAATCAAACAAAGAGGAAAAAAAAACAAAACCAAAAAACCCAACCCAACCCAGAGATGTTCCTTAAAAGCCGACAGCAACACATAGCAACTGCCAACCAAGCAGATCTTCCACGAGATGGAGACTTAAGGCACTTACGCTTGCCCTGTCAAGGGAGACGATTTCAGAGACTTCTTAAAAAGACAGCAATTCGGGTTAAAAAATTTGAAATAAACCAAAACGTATCAGCGCTTTAAAGGTTAACAGCTTCTGCTGAACAACATGCGTTTATCCAACCACGTCCTAGTGTAGTTTTTTCAGCCCCGAGACCAATGAGCACAGCTAAGAGGAGGGCCTTGGGATGGTGAAGCGGCTGAGTTACCCCCTCCCCTCTGCCTTCCTTCTTCTCCACCTCCTCCTCATGATTTTCTTTTTTTTTTTCCCCCCTCTTTTTTTTTTTTTTTTTAGTTTAGTAAATTAATGCAGCAAGAAACTCCCAAGATCTGGCGAGTCCTAGCAGGGGAGAGAGGGCAGAGGGGAAATGAGATGCATTAGGAGGACACTGAGCCACTTTCTTTCTGAGCACAATGGGAGTGCTTCCCAAGAAACTTCCCCTTCGCTCCCCTCCGCTCTAGCCCTGAGCAATGGGACACCTTCCCTACAGCACCAATAACTTATTTGGGAGGAAAATAGCCCAGGAAGCAGGGATCAACAGCAGCCAAACGGCGGGCAGGAAAGCGGCACAACTGGGACTGCAGCACGGCTCCACACTGACAAATTCCTGTGGATGTAATTAGGAAGACACCGCGGCTAGCAGCGGAGATTAAAGCCCTGGGTTGTTGAGGGTCGCGTCCACCCCCCCCTCCCCTCTTACCCCCACCACCCTGATGGCAAACCTACACCCCCTGCGTCTCCCCCTCTCTCCAGCCTGATGTCCGGAGCGAGATCCCGCTGAAGGGAGATTTCGGTGCGGGAAGCCTGGTCCTCCGGCCCCGAGCACCACCACTGCAGTGGCGGTGGCGGGGGCACAGGCGGAGCGGAGGGACGAGCCAAGGCAGCGCCGGAGCGGAGCCGCCGGCCGCTCCGCAGGCGCCCGCGGAGCGCCGCGCACCGCCGCTGTCCAGGGTGCTGAGCGGAGCCGCCCGCCGGCCGCTGTCCAGGGTGCTGAGCGGAGCCGCCCTCCCTGTCACTGTCCAGGGTGCTGAGCGGAGCCCTCCCGGCCTTCCCCTGCCCAGCCTGCCTCGGGAGGGGTGGCTCGCTTCCCCTACCGATTCTCCCCAAGTGCCGGGTTACTTTATTGGCCAACCCCACCGGCCCACCCCTCACGGAGTACAAAAAAAAAAAAAAAAAAAAAAAAAAAGGAAAAACCACCACCAAAACCAGCAACAACTGGAAAAATGTGCAACGTCAACGCGCTCGGAGTCTACGTGTGGGAGACGATCGTTTTCTTCAGGTAAGGCTCGGCTTTACGGGAGGAGTGTGTGCGCACCGGGCGCTGCCGGGGCCCCAGGCACAGGGCACAGCCCCTAGGCACAGCCTCAGCCTTAGGACCGCGGCGTTCCGCCTTTCTCGAGCTGCCTTTTCGCCTCCTCTCGGTTCTCCGAGACTGGCTACCGCACAGCCCCGGGCTCGGGACTTTCCGCGGCTTTGGGAGTTACTCCGTTTAATTAGGACCGCAATCTCGCTAACCGCAGTGCTGAAAACACCGACCCCGGCTGGTTGCAAAGTGACAACTAGTGGCGGCTGGGAATGCTGCACTTGAATTTGCCCGGGTAAATATTCCCACCTCGCCCCCTCCCCATCCTCAGATTGCAGTTTAAGGTGAGTTCCGTAGGATGCTTTCACTGCTTAGCTGTGTAGGGCTCCTATTCAAGGAGAGCTCACCTTATCTCTTCAGCTTGTCACTGAAGGCAAAGAAATAATCTCCTTCCTTCCCAACTTTTTTATTTCATGTTGCTTTCAGCATCCTTCCCTTGCAGAATCTAAGTGAAAGCCAAAGGGGATGCGGGGAGCTTTTTATAACTATATCCCTTAGTACCCAGCTGTATTTTGACTGTTTTAGATGTGCTCAGTTTGTTAAGGCTAAGGTAGGAGAAGGAACAGTTTTAGTCTCAAAGAATTGTTTCTGGTCCATCTCACCTTGCAGTGCTTTTATTAAATGGAAAAAAAAAAAAAAAAACCACAAAAAACAAAAACCAAAAAAACAACCACAAAACACCACCCTGAAAGGTAAAAGCTCTTCTTTATTTGTACAAATAACAGAGCCTGCTATCAAGTGATAGATGCCAGACCAATTCAATTGGGGAAAAAAAAAAAAAAAAAAAAACCAAAAAAAACCAACAACAAAAAAAAACCAAACCAAAACAAACAACCCACAAAAAACCTAAACTGCTTTCATGACCTGAACTTGGTCATCAGTCAGAATTCATTTCAGTTGCATGGCTCTTACTTCTGCATTTCTCTGTTTTACCAAAGTCTCACAGTTTAAGGGGAAAGAACAGAGATTATTTACATATACATCATTGGTGTAATACATATTATTTTATGAATCACAGTAGCAGACCTGCTGATACTGGCCAGACTTTTCTAGCTAGCAGTCTCTTTCCTTTTGAACACTAAAGTCTTTCCAGGCATACAAATTGGGATATCCCCACTTCTTTTGTATTTCCACAGAAAATCAACGACAGCAAGATTGTAGTGAGAACTCAAAGCATTTAATGTCTATATGTTAGGTAAGCCAAGAGAGAAGTTCTAGAAATAACTAAAATCATCAATATCTGAAGAGCAATGCACAATATCCAATACTTCAGAGCCATCCTTTGTTATCTTATTCAGTCACAAGTGTATAGCAGCACTGCACAATACAGTGGGGTGGACTAGCAGGAGGCATATGTCTGTGCAATGAACTCTTTAGTTAAACAACATTGAAGCATAGAGATAAAAAACAAGATTAAACAATACATAAGTGCTCTGAAATGATGTCCATAAATAAGCTAGAAGGCAAAAGGAAAATTTTAAAAAAGAATACTCCCAGGCTTGAGTTTCCTATGGCCCTGGCACTAATGCATCTATCTGACTTTCCTCTCAACTGCCTGAACAAGTGAAATTGGTACTTACTTGTCTTACTGATCCTGTTCTATGATGCACACTTATGCATCATCCAACACATGCAAGCACTTACAGATTCTCGGCACGTCAATGAAAGTCCTGAGGATTAAAAACCTTGGTAAACCAGTCCTTTCAGGTTCTGATGTAAATGTTTCTGTTATAAATTATACGCATACACACACACGTGCTACATAGGATTATGTCATATTGCATACAAAATGTATTTCTGGAAGTCTGGTTTCCCTGAAAATAATGTTTAAGAAAATTTTTAAATGCTTTAATTACAGGGAGTTGTTAAAACCAAATATATATATGTGTGTGTGTATATACACACACACTGCAATCATTTTCCAAGCAAGGGGAAAAAAAAATAAAATAAAAAAAAAAAAAAATCAGGAATTCCTGCTCAGAACTGACTCTAAGCAATGTTTCTCTTTTTTTTTTTTTTTTTCTCCTGCTTTGTGTTATGTGTTCAATTTATTACAGGCCAAAAATCTACCAGCCTTTCTGGTCCAAGAATAGCTTTGCTATTTCAGTTTCAGTAAGTGAAGTTTATTCATTAACAGTCATTCATAAATTTAGTGTACCAATTACTCCTGCACTCAGTCATATATAATGTTTAAAAAACCCACAAGCTGATAATCCAATAATCCATAATAGAAGTATGGATTGCTTTAAATTACAGGGTGTACCACAATTTATTGCCCGCCTGTCGAAAATATTCTGGAGTCTATTATATGTTAGCACATATATAACAAAAACAAAGAAAAATCCGAAGTCCCAAAGGAAAATTAGATACAGCCAATATAAGAAATGACACTAGATCTGTTGCTTAACAAAAATGTCCTTCACCAGCTTTTTAAAAAAACAAGACCCTGTGGGAAAGAGTAACAGCTGCTGTGTGAATGCAAACATTATGCTATTGCCAATATGATATTTGTTGCTGTTATAGTTGGGGTGTTTTTGAAGGAATTTGTGGTAAGCGGCTTATTCTGATATATCTTTCTTTCTGGAAGAGCATTTTCCCTTTTGCTACCTGCCTTCTCAGACTGCAGACACTTAGCTGTGACTAAGACATTTACTGAGAACCTGGACAGAGACAGGGATGGAAACTGTGATGGGGTGGGAGATTAAGAGTCTTCTAGCAGACTGCTTGACCAACCCTTCCTTGCACATATTTATGTAAGGCAAAACGCTATTTCTTTAAAATAAAAATAGATTGGACAATATTTACACAGCAACTTCCAGATGTCCTGCTTATATCTGTGGAGACATATGCAAATGTTCTCCCAGAGTCTAACTAGACTTGCATATTTGTGCCCTGGTGCAGTTATTAATTCCTTCACACAGAAAAAAAAAGCTACCCTTACCCTGTGATGATCTTGCCCGGACTTTCTGTTGTACTGTTGCATTTTAATAGCTGTAGTGGTCCAGAAACATCACTGCATAAACCTGAGGTAGGAATGCACCTTGTACAAGGTAGGACATAAAAGACAGGCTAGAACTGGCACGTCACCCAACTGGACACTGTCCTGTGAAGCTCTGAAATTGTTTGGGCCTGATTCTTGTCCTAAATGCACTTCTGTGTATCAGGAATCAGCAGCATGACCTTCACTGACTCAGGGTCAGAGTGGGCCCCTTCTGAACAGCAATCTGTCAGCAAGCAGGAGTGATTCAAGGCTACTGCTCTGAGTGATTCACAGGCTAAAGGTTGCTGCCAGCTTCAGACCCTACCAGACTGCTCTAAGGAGCATTTTTATATTCCCTCCTGTCAGTAACAGAGCTCTTTGATTCCAGTTTTTAAAACAGTAAGAAGATGCCATTGTGAATATGATGCATCTTAACTTTGTTGAAATTCAAGTCTCTTTTAGGAAAAAGTGTCTGTGAGATAAAGTAGGTGATGGGCGAGCTGCCGATTTCAGCCCCTTGGAAATACCACAAAAGAAAAGGCAGAGGAAGGAAAAGGAGAGTAATGGGCATGTTATCTCCAAACCTTCTGCTACAGCTCTGCAGTGCTAGACAGCATTAGAGAGGTACCTCTGAGTGAAGTATAATACTAACCAGAGAATTCCAGAGTCACAAGATAAACAACATAGCAGATATTCTCAGTAGTTAAAGAGTATTTTCCTTGTGCCTACTAAAATCTACTAGAAGTTGTGCCTTATGACCTGTTGTGCCTCTACTGAATCTGTCGGCTCCTCCACAAAATAAAAATGATTAAGCAAAGACTTGGACTAGATGGCTCTAAGGACACTCTAGTTTCTTGGGTCTGCAACCTGTAATAGCTCCATTAGAGACCCTACTAAAAGGGTTACGTATTCAATATTTGAAAATGTGATGAGGTAGACAGTTCTACCTAGAAACCCTTATAAATCATTCCACAAAGGAAGATTAATTTGGTATCATCCCAGTAGAAACACAAAATGTTTGAGACCCTGCCTTCCTCAGGGACTTTGATGCACACTTCCATCCATCTGTAACAATTCACTTGCATTGTAGGCAATTAAGACAAATCAACATAAAGCACGAAAAACATTTTCTAGCGCAGTCTAATCTTAACCTTCCTCTCTAAACAGCTGCTGTAAACTCCAGACCTGCTCCTTGGATAGATCAGAACAAAAGAAATGCTTCAGAAGTGTCTGGGCAAAACCCATTTCCCCACCCCATTATGTTGGGTGCAAGGAGCAGGAAAACCATAGATAGTCACTGTGGTTAACAAAAACAACAGACAATGTTGCTGTTTCTCACATGCACTAATAAAATGCCCTTTGTCTCTGAGGCACTGGTGCTGCACAGGTGTTAGGTAATACAGACCAGCTGTCCACTTTGAGTCCCACTGAACATTACCCTATACTGCAGCAAGCCCCATTGGCAGGACACGTATTTACTGTTCAAATACCTGAAGGAAGCTGCTTCTGGAAAGAGATCAATATGTGGAGGGAATCATAGGATCCTGTCTGTACACGTAAGAGCATTAGATCATACGATTTATCTACAGAGATTTCAAGAACAAGAATCTAGGCATGGGAATTTGGTCTCCACTTATTCCTCTTCTCCTGTGAAGGAGGTGTTGGAGACCCTTATGTATGAAACAAGTCAGCAAAGGGCCCTCTGACTCGAGTGTCTCAGATATAATAGCATAGAGTGAAAGCCAAGAAGCTCATTCTCCTACTGACCAAAAGATTCAAATCAAAAAGGAAAGCAGTTTAAGCAACAGCCCACTGCGGTTCCCCTGGTCTTGGGCAAACACTTTCCTTGCCAGCTTATGAAATTCATCTCACCAAATCCTCATGAGCTGACCTGGATAGAAAAGGATTCCAACATCTGAATTAAGATGTTAATCAATGTCCAAAATTAAATTAATTTATTATCCCAATGATCATTCATCTGTGATAGAAAACCAGCAGAGAAGTCTGTTCTCAATTCATCCTAGCACGCAGGTTAAAAGGGCTCTCCAAATTTCAGTATTGAGAACAAGATGTCAGACCACCTAATGAATGTAATTGCTATTTAGGTACTGATGAGAGACAAGGGTTTTAAAAAATAAATCATGCTTTTAAATCACAATATCCAAATCAAACCCACAACATTTAAATATGTCAAATCATCTAAATCTATTCACTGAGTTTTGCTTGCTCATTTTCTATAACCAGGAGCTTTTCTGAGAATCCCAAAGTGACTAGTATTCAGACAACAGATAGGCTGATAATGCATTTTGGCTTCTTTCACTTTTATTTGCCTGTATCAGCTCTCACTGTTGTGACACATTAAGTCAGGGTTTCACTATTTCCAGTAAATTACCCTCTTGCTATCATTACCTTATATACTTTCTACTGACCCTTATCTATCAGCAAGAGCACAATGATATCTATGCTTACAAAGTATGATTAGACTTGTGCACCTCACACCTTTCAAGAAAAATGGCTCATCACATTCTTTCACATACTAAAAATATCATTCCAGCAGACTCTCCCCACCATGGTATGATTCAGTTTTTTTGACTGACAAAAAAACCCCAACCAAACAAAAACAACACCATTCCAAGAGGTTTTGGTAATTTCCATCTGGAAACAAAACAAAAAACTTGGGATAAATGAAGCAAAAAGGAAGGAGCGAGAGAAACAGGAATTCCTCCTGCTGCTCCAGTGCAAGGCACTGGAAGGATTACTAGCTGCCATGACCAGACAACTCAACACCAGGCTGGCTGGCTCCTGACTTCTAGACCTACTTACACAGTCCAGATTCATTGCACTCAGCATAATAAAATATTGCTAATTCAGCAGGTCAGTTCACCTTAAAGAGGAAAAAAACAAACAAAAAAATTCACCTCTTCTTAGTTTCTCTCACCCTCCTCCCAATGTAGCTAAACAATTTACATTTGTGTTTTCGAAGCCAGACAACAGAAACCATTTCCCTCGAGGGGAAGTGGTTTGCATTGGTATTTCTTAGCCAAACTGATCAGTTGGTACAAAATGATGCAGTCCCCTTAACCTCTTGGGAAACTGCTGATCTGCTCTAGCCAGTCTGGTCGTGGAGCTGCACACTTTGATCCCTCTGGTGCTATAGATCAGGTAACACACCTCAAACTGCTCCCAAATCTCTCCTGATACCTCAAGAGACTGATGCACAGAAACTGGAAAATAAAAAAGCAAACCAGAAATATAGCTTTTGTCCCCTCGGTAAGGCTAAAGCACAGAAAGGGCCTGCAGAGAACAGAAATAGATAGAGACAGATGCACCCGTCATTTACACGCGCTGAGCACTCCCCATTATGCAGACAATTATTTCATCCATATAATGCACCATGGTAAGCTGCTGATTTGGGGACTGCACCACATCTGGCTGGTACACAGACACAGTTGGCATCCTGTAAATACATCTCTGCTGGATCTAAGTGCCAGTGGAGAAAAGCAGGAGAAATCTTAGTTTACCAAACCCCACAAAATTTCAATTTTGAGAAGGAGGGTGAAACAAAAGAACACACTTTTGCACCTGCTTTCGTTTTGATTTCTCCTCCTTCATCCTTCCACTATGGCTCACAGCACGCTAGGAAAAAGACAACAAAAAAAGACAAAAAAATCCCAAATGCCTTAGCAGACAGTCAGGGAACTCTCTTGTTTTTATCAGTGCCTCATTGCAGGGTGAGCAAAGAGGGAAAAAACTAACAAGAGGTTGCCAAGACAAGGAGTGTCGCATGCATGGAACAGCAGGGCTTGCAGTGCAATCAATCATCACACACGCTGCCTTCAGACAAGAGCTGCCGAGAGCAGCTCCCCTCATCGCCTGCCCTGCGAGCGATGCCTGCCCCTGCCACCACTCGCCCAGAATGCAGATCCTGTCCCCCAGCCCCGGTGGGGCTGGAGCAAGCACACAAATCAATAAAGAGCAACAGAGGTGGAATCAATGGTGGATCAGACCACAGTCGCACGCGTCTGGTTCAGCAGCAAAATGCAGTTGAGACAGGAATCATGCAGAAAAATCCAACAATATTCGTGACTTCTCACCTGTACCCAATTTCCTTTGATTTTTTTTCTCTTTTATTTCAGATGATGCAAATAAAAAGACGCTTTGTACAAAGCCCCAAGAACAGGCCCCTCCTCCCCGTTCATGAAAGTATAAAACCTCCAAGCATACAAGGGTCAGCTGTTAGAAGCACCCTTTAAAAAATCCTTAGTTCCAAATGCCCTTGTTGGTGCCAGGATCCCCTGTGCAAGATGGGTCCCGTCCCCATTACAGCAGGATCTGTGCACCACATGTATTACCACAGTTGGGAGCAAGGAAGCCAGATGCCCTGAATTCCTGGGTGAGGCAACCTTTTCTTATCTTCTATGAACTGCAAAGACAGGCTGTGGACCAAAAAAAAGTGACTTTTTGTGGGGTTTGTTTACAATCTTGTCTCTTTATTCACTCCCAGTGCTTTCACCCCCTGGAAGCATTGCTGAGCAGAGCAAGAGTTCCCGGCATATCCACACACACACACAGAATTTTTTTTTCCTGCACCAGAGCTCCCAAGATGTGATTTACAAACCAAAACGTGTGCGTCGCACCTCTCCTGCCACCCCACATGCCTGAGAATCACAAGTATCCTCCATCTTCCAGCCCCATCCATCACGCCCTGACACAGAGCTATGGGCTCAGAAATCATCTCCCAGGAGCACGGCTGACAACGTACAAGCCTCATCAAACACAGCCTGCTCTCCTGCACCCACACAGGCCCTGCAGCACTGCCAGGGCTGAACAGATGGGGGGTTTTGTCAGGGAGCTGAAGAAACCAAAGTCAGAGGACAACCCGGGTGGGGAGGAGAAGAGCCCTCCTGAGCAGGAGATCCAGAGCTTAGCCATTCATTCCAGAAGTTACATTTCATCATAATTCATGAATAAACTGATAAATTACACCAGGAATCACAGGCAGCACAGAGGTAACATTCATCTCCAGCAGGGTAATGGTGTTGCAATGGCAACAACTAATTCCATCAGAAAATATCAAAATGAGCTCTCTTATCGTGCCACTCATTTTACACAGTACAAAATATACACATCAGAGAGTCCCAATTCTACTGTGAGACCCACGATTTTGTAGGTAGGTTATGCTCAGGAGGCCTTTTGAAAGGATCTGTAGCCAAAAGTTTCAGAAGATAAAACTCACCACCACTCTGCACTGCATGTTATATCTCTTTTAAGAGAATTCTATTCATACTACCTCTGATTTATCAAAAAAAATCAGTTACAATATTGTGATTCAATCTTAACAAGCAGCATAAATCCTTAAACTAAAATCTAATTTTTAAAAAGCTGCCGTAGCAAGCTATTTGAACTGATGAAAATGCAACTGAGAGTGCGACTGCAGAGCTATAGATAGAAGAGCATCCAAGATTTCTCGTAATTCTCTGACTCTTGTCTGGTCTGTGATCTAAAGCCTTCTGACGTCAATTGAGGTTCCCACCACAGCTCTCCATCCAAGCACATCAGTGGATAGAGTATCGTTACCTAGAATGTGAAGCCTTGTCTTGTAAAGACATTTTTCCCCCATTTACTGCATTCAGGAAGGTTGTTTATGCATAACTTTAAATTATCTGACTAGCCCCCCTGACTTTAATGGGAATATTCAGTGTGTGTGAAGCTAGACACATGCTTTTGTCTTTGCAGGACTTTTTTTTTTTTCTTTTATTTTTCAATGAAAAATTCAATTATAACTTTTTTTAAAAAAAACCCTTTGGTATACACATGTGTAAAAGTCAATGCTGGTGTTTTCTGGATTTATTTCACAAGTAATTAGAACCTGAGCGTTGACTTTGCTTCTCTATTGTTTATGTTTTCAAGCCTATCTCAGTGTCTTAGGATCATACATCTCCAGAAAGTTGTGCTCCAAGAACTGTGGATGCTTCTGGAAGAGGCGTTAGTTGAAAATGTCACAAAAGAAAATGCATGTGGCTCAAACCCGAATTTAACACACACTTTTTTTTTTAAAGTAAGCAATAGGCAAGAGTGACCACACAACATGAGAGTTCCAACCACAGTCCTTTTAAGAGCAGGGATCTTGCATGCAACTGAGCACTATTTCCATGCAATTTGTTGATCTCCCTGTGTACTTCCCATCTCAACTATATACAACACGCAGATTTTTCCCTTAACCCCCCAGCCAATTGTCTAGTCATTTATTATTTTCTTATTTCTCCATCCAGGCAACATCAGCAATTGTTGCAAGGGCTGGTGTCTTTCCATAGAGTTAATCAGTGTAATGGGGATGTTTTATAGTTCTGGACGGGGTGTTTTGCCATATGGCATAGGAGCGACGAGCTGCAGGAATGTGTCAGTGGAACACAGAGACATCAGAATGCTGCAGTCTGAAGAAGAGATTTTTCTTACTCTAGTAAAGTTGTTGCAGCTTTCCCTGGATGGGAATGTTCACAGAGGGTTAATTCCCCAAGACTCATGGAAAAGTGTCTCCCAGCTCCTCTCCTCCTGTACAGCCACAGGGTCCAGTGAAACTGTTGTGCAGGACCTTTGAGAGTGTTTTGGGATTCTTTGGGTTAAAACTTTAACTGATTACTTCCTGCGACTACTGCAATGCAGTTACTTCTGGTGCAAAAGCTAGAATTGGTTTAAACAGCTCACAGCAACAGAGCATAACCATCCAAGACAGAGATGGCAACATTTAGCAAGCCTACTTTTCTTTCCCATCCCCCTCCTCCTGCCATGAATAGGAATAAGTAATGGCTTATTG
Organism: Athene noctua; assembly: GCF_965140245.1. Lineage (NCBI taxonomy): Eukaryota > Metazoa > Chordata > Aves > Strigiformes > Strigidae > Athene > Athene noctua. Next base: position 17,487,690 of record NC_134048.1, read on the forward strand.
CCCATTTCTTTCCCAGAGTAAAATTCCTTCTTGCATGTTCTTGAATTCCATATTTCACCAGTTTTGCTGTACATGACTGGTTTCCTATCCTGTCCCAACATCCAGGTCTGCTCCATGCCTCTGTTCATAACCTCTCAGTTGAATTAAGAAAAAAAACAAGTCTGTATTTCTTCCCCACCTCCTGGAATCTGCAAATTCACCCCTGTAGCACACCCCATGTCCATACTGCAGGGACTGTAATTACTAGCAGTTGAGCATGACCACATGGATTGCAATCAGCACATCTGTAGCACTCAAAGCTCCTACTCTGCACCATGCTGGGACAAAAACAAAGCATTGGGACTCTCCTCCCCACATACCTCCACTCCTCTTTTATCCTGTGAACCTCTACTGCTGTAGGCCGGGAATTCAGACAAAGTGACAGAGAAAAACATGCAGACAATGAGTTTCATCCTTTTTAATTGAATTGCATATCAATATTGATTGTGCTATTCATTTTGATAGTAAATCTAATCATTAAAAAAAAGCCTGCTTGCAGCCTCTGCCAAGCCTTCCCAGGCCAGTGTCTGGCAGCATTTTCCTCCAGATAACATGTTGACGTTCAGTCAGAAATAACAGTCTGTGTACAGAGTTTAGGGCTGTCCCTTTTCCTTTTCACCAGGAAAAAAATCTCTTGTCTGTCCTTCCTCCCTCTCTCCAGCTGCTGAGGACAAGATGGAGACAGGCAGCGCCAGCATCAGCAGCGCCTGAATACAGGCTGGGCTCTGCTGAGCTCCAGTCTCTGCTCAGGGGACTCTGTGCCCAAGAGGCACCATCTCGGGGACCAGGGAGGTGGTTTGGGAAGAGCAGGGGGAGAGTTACCACGAAGGACATGATGCCTTTTTGTGCCCAACCGTCTGATGTCCTCTCTGTGACTACACATCTCAGAGCCTGCTGGAGTCAGTAAAACTAAGCTGGTGAATTCTCCTGTGTCCCCAGGAGCCCACACTGCTCTAGCCTGGCTTTGAAGGTAACTGTGGAAACAGTTATATTTGTCACCTCAGCCTGCCTCAAAGACCTGGTGGATATTCCTCTCCTCTGGGATATCTGCTCACAGAAAACATCACATTTGACAAATGTGAGAGCCAGCTCACCTGAACACTACTCCCAACACATCCCCGACAAGCTTTCTGGCTTGCATTGTGTTTCAAAAACAAGCAAACAAACACCCCCTTCAGAAACCTTTGCTGAGCAGCATTGAACCAGGAAAAGTGATCAGGTATCTTCTATTTCCCCAGCCCACAGAGTGCCCAGAGGAACGAACCCAGTGCTGTTCTCCTGAGCCACTGATGTTGCACCAGTTTATCTCTGCAGGGACCTGAACCTTCCACACTTTGCAGAGATAGATTTCCTCTGCAAACACTGGTTTTGCAACAGTTTATGTTTCTGCTGCCAGACGTTATTTTTTTACCCTCAGAATTAATGACTAACGATTAAATTATGACAGGGGAATAGAGGCCCCATGCTAATTAAGTTCCTTCATCATTGCTCTTCGGGAAAAAAAAAAAAAAATAAAAATCAGTAATTCTCAGTATCAGCATTCAACCAGAATAGGGCAGTTTGTGATGTTGGACTTAATTAGATGGACAACTATGGGCACAGCCAAAGAAAAAAAAAAAAAAAAAAAGGCATGAAAATATTGCAGAAGAGCCATAGAAATGGGGGGAGAAGGAGAAAACAGCCGACTGGGGAGCCGGGAACAGAACAAACTGACACATCCAGACTGTAGAAGAGCCACTTTCTAAACCAAATAACTCTTTACAAGAATATATCATCTGTTTATAAAATTATAAAATAATGCCGACAGAGCAAACAGTGCCTGTAGAGGCTGGGACAAAACAGTAATAGGTATCCTGCAAAGCCTGACTGCTCTGTTTTGAGGAATGCAACCCTGAGCAGTTGGGCGGTTCATCACCAGCTTCCACTTTCACGTGCCTGCTAAGCGGGCTGGACCTGCCAGGGGCTTGGTGATGTCTGCTCACATGCCAGCATTAATAGCACAAAAGATTATGCTGGTTCATCGACCCTTTGAAGGGATCTCTTCCATTGTTGTTGCTGTGATGATTGCCCGATGGCACTTCCTCAGCCAGATGCACTAGGGATTACACCCTCGTAAATAAAATAAGCTGTTGTCTGGCTGCTATTAAAATGCACCAAGATGCTCTCAGCTCAGACAACACTCTTGCACCAATGCAAACTACATCCTCAGTCGTTCTGTTACATGTTTTGCCTCCTTTTGTTTATTCATAGATTATTTTTTTTTCTCTGAACCACACAACCACCCACCTAAATATCCATTTCTCTCCTACCGTCAATAATTTTCAAATCAATTGGCAGTTTTCCCCTCTCCTTGTCTCTGCTGGACCAGGAGATGGACAGTACCTATGGGACTTTCAAGGTTGCAAGAACTAAGGAATGAAGAAAATCCCAGAAAGCTCTCAAGGCAGCACACACGGCACTGGTCAAAACACACCTGGAAGACAATAGGAAAAGCTGATAGCTCTTTTGGGTGCTGTCTGAGATAAACTGGCATATCAAAGCTCAATTGTCACAACCAGAATGAACACTCCAGAATTATGTCAGATGCAATCCAACCCTCCAAAGCGTGGTGGGGTGGGACAGCCTCTCTGTAGTTCCCAGTGGTGTTTTCTACTATTGCTTCTGAGCTAGAGAGCAGACACATCTGCCTGATGCCCATAGAGCCTGCTGTCGGAAAGGCTTTGGTATTCCATCATCCCCTACTTTCTTGCCTTTTCTTGTTAAATCTAGAGCGTGTGGGGGGGAAATTTTAACAAGACATTTAGTAACCAAACAGAAACTGGAAGAAACTCAGAACTCATCATTCTTAGGTCATTTGGGTAACAATGCAGCACTCAAACAGAGCTCCTAAAACACACACCAGGAGGCACGAGATGGTCTTTGACAGTTTTAGCACATCCAAAAAGGTGCTCAGAGAAACTGCTCACAGGGATGGACGTGAAGCTGCAGAACGCAGCAGGGCTGTGAGAGGGTGACCCTCTCCCAGATGCCTGTGAGATTCATTTCTCTAAATACCTACTTCCATGTAGGAACTAAGCCCGTGAAATTAATTTACTTGCAACGTTGATGCAGAAAGAATCAGAAAATGGGACCCAAGGAATACAGCAGACTCAGTCATTGGAAGCGAAGTGAACATATTCAGAACAGATTTTCACACTGAGTTTACAGGAAAGCTGAACACTGATTCTGCTTCTTCACCTAATTTTTAAAAATAAATGCCAGGGGAATTGCAGTTTCTAATTATCTTTTTGCACTTAAAGCTTATTAGATTTGTATTGTCTCTTCCCTCCTGCCCCCCACTTTTCCACTTCCATATACTTCAAGTCTACAGTTAATGAGAAGAAATCACTCTATTGCACTATCTGGCATCTTGCTGCTGAAGTGGCAGGAGTCTTTGGTTACCAAGTCATTTGTTGCTTAATTGAAATCTTCTCTCGACTCATTGCCATGCAGACACTCTATTGGAATGCAATAGTTGAGCCCAGTATTGATTGTTCTTCCATTCCAAGCTTTCTTCTTCTGCATTTGCAATTCAATTGCACCCTGTTGTTTTCCTTCTAAAGAAAAAAAAAATAATTAAAGAACATCACCCATTCCACAGCCTCATTTACCCCTGAAACACACTGGTTTGGCTTTGCGTAGTTCCTTAGAGCAGAGACTGGGACAGGACAAGAAATAGCACACGGTTAAAGTAAAATCTAAATTCACACCTTGTCAGATCACATCCAAGCATGAGTGTGCATCAGCCAGCTCAGATAAGGTCAACTGTGGGAGTGGACTGTGAACATATGAAGGGTGAATGAAATGAAATACTGGTTTTAGACTCACTAGGAGTGATCTGGAACTTCGCTCTCCTCTCTACTGCAGAAATGAAACAATTTTTAACAGTTAAAAATCTAGTAGTCAGAGAATCTCAATACAGTTGCAGCTTGCAAAAGAAGCCAGACTGCAGCTGTGAGTTTGCAGGATTGAAAACCAAGGCTTGGCAAGACATCACTTCTAACACTGGAAAAGAGAAGTCAATGCGATACAGGTTATACAGATTTTGAAATTATGACACCCAAGCCCTTTTTTGAATCGCATCCATTTTTAAAATCCTGGGGAACTTGGTGGTTCAGAATGCTCTTGTCAAGGCCTCATGTGGATAACATTTACATCTGAGGTCTCAGCTCAAACCTGTATTGTCTGAACAGGTCTTTGGGGACAGGCTCACATTAACACCATGCATAATAACCATCTCTAAATTCTTCCCGATAGATCTTATCAGTACTTAGCACTCCTCTTCTGAAAGACAGCAGTTTTGGCTACTTCAGAGTCTCTTGAGACAAGAAATGAAGAACTTCCCAAGGTGACGTCCTCATGCTGCAAGAGGACTCCATGGTGTCATTTGTGAGGACATACGGAGCTAAATATCTTGTGTCTGTTGTAAACATGCTTTGACCTCTCAGGTGCTCTGATACAGCGGCTTCCCACTGTTCCCACAGAGCCTTTGTACTTCGAATTCAGGAGTTTTTAAAAGGTGAAGCAATAAGCCTTACTTCCTCCTGAGCAGCTTTCTTTGGCTTATTATATATTTGCATTGCAATACTGCCTGTAGGCTTTAACCAGCATCAGGCATCTGAACCTTCAGGCAGAGACAGCTCTTGCCTAAGCACACTGCACGTCACCTACGTGGTTTGGGGTTTTGGGGAGGGATTTTTGTTTGGTTGTTTTTTCCTCTAATCTAGGCAATTTTACACCTCACTTTCAGCCTGAGAACAGATCTGTGTTCAAGTAGAAACCATATAACCATAGGGAAGGAACCGAATAGTGTCTATTCCGGTCTTGGAAAATGAAACCTCCCTGCAAAGTTGAGAATGAGCACCTCGTACCAGGGGCCACTTGTTTCTGTGTAGATGGCAACAACAGGGACTTTCTAAACTCAAATCATCACCTTGCAGATCTTGCACACTCCCATGGGCACATTGCCAACCTTAGATTTTCATCTTCTACAGATAAATGAGTCATTTCACTCTTTCTGCCCCAGAAACCATAAAGGTCCCACAAAGATTTCATTTCCTTTCATCCTGGACCCAACAGGAGTATCATTTCAGGATCACACTCCAGACACCTCCCAGTCCAGAGACTGTGTTGCTGTATTGAACTCAGACCGCTGCATTGCAGGTACCACTAGCAAATGCTGGACTGACCAGGAAGCAGGAAATAAAAATGCATCTATCCCCTATGGTCGCAAAGGCTCTGCAGGAGCTGTACAATCACATGACACTCATTTAAGCCTCAAATTACAGATTGCTCTGATCCTACCTGCCTTTTGGAAAATTAAACTGTCAGAGTACCAGATATGTTCTTTACTATTTGCCATGTAATTAAGCAGTAATTGCTGCCCAAGGCTAATCTCAAGTATATTTTACCTGTAGAGCTCAGTGCCAGAGTTCACATTTGTAATTTAGTGGCATGCCAAGGAGCTATACCTAAACTCACAAAAGGATTTTCTCCACTCATTATCTCACTTCTACTTCGGTGGCAACTGGGATGCTGTATTCAGAGATGTTTGGGCTGGGTAAACAAATTAGCAGAGACCAGCCTTATTAGAAATCTACATGGGTACCCGTCCTGTCTTGAAGCAGGAATGAGATGCCGATTGCTCCATGTCTGGACCCCAAACCCTCCCCAGTATGGGATGTACACTAAAACCTCCTCTTTCCTTCTACTCACACAGCCTGGCAGCCTCCAAAGAAGCTGAAGCAGCAGCACGATCTGCCCCCAAACCCATGTCTCCTTCCGATTTCTTGGATAAGTTGATGGGGCGAACTTCAGGATATGATGCCAGGATCAGGCCAAATTTTAAAGGTATGCAAAACCCCTGCTTTGTGGCTTTGTTTCATTTTGAGACTGAAAACTGCATGCAATCCTCATGAATACTTCCCTAACTGTATATAAAATATGAACAATTGTAATGTCCATATGAAATATCTATGACGATGAGAGGTTTGACACATAGATCCCTTGTAGATGTCTGGAAAGGCATCTGACTTCCATTCAGAATGGAAACAACCTTGTAACACCTTTACATACAGGAAAAGCTTCAGTATAGGGATCAGGGATCCTGCCAAACCAAGCAGTGACTGGCAGGAGCTGAACATCTTGCAGATCAAGAGAAAAAAAACCTTCAACTTTCCCCTTAAGTCACTACCCACAGCACCTTCTAATGGGGGTCAACGCTCCCCCCCCCGGCACCTGCTGGAGCCAAGAGGAACCTCTCCCATCAGCTCCAGAGGAATTCAGCAAGATGCCAGGGGCAGCTCTGCCCCATCACTGTTCCCCATAGTAAAGGGGCTCTTAAGCTAGTGCCCAGCACAGCTGCATATCATACCCGATTTCCCCAGTTCATCCTATACTCGCTGTTAGCCAAGCAGCATCGGACCAGGCCTTGGGACAACAGAACCTTTTTGCTTCTCAAAACACCTCTTCTAACAAGGGTGGGGTTTGGGGTTTTTTTGTTTGCTTTTCCTTTTAACTGAGCTCACTTTCCCTTGTATCACACCCAGAGAAGAAGCAGCACCTGCCCCTCTCAGCCACTGTCCAGCCCTCTTCAATGCTCATTTCATTCACTTCTTTTGTTTCCTACTACCAATTCCTCCGCCCCCAAGTCACTGGCAATGCTAACAGAGGACTCCCAGGACCCATTAATCACAGTGACAGCACCTAGCATCCAGCTTCAAACAATAAGCTCTATACTGGGCTTTTAAACCCAAATATAGGTGGAAAGCTTATGTCCTAGAAATTAGCTAGGCAACAGAGAACACTGTTGTTTTTATCCAAATCAGAGTTTAAAAAAAAAACACCCTGCAAACCTGCCTACCACTAAATTATGCACACACACACAAGAAATTAAAGTTTAATATTTAATGAAATGTATACATTATCTTCCTGCTGAAGGCAGCTGTATTGCATTTTTATTTGAGATAATTTAATTTCAGTTTTATTTCAATGAACTACACCTTCCCCATAGGGCAGTTTTGCTGGCTTAGCCTCCCACATAAATCAAGCTCCAATTTATATGGGAGGCATAGGAGGTGTTTTACAGAGCTTGGGGTTGTAGCTCTCAAAGCATGTCATTTAAATTAGATGCAGTAACTCATAAGGGCATTTTAATGGGTTAGATCTAAATTAAAATAATACCAAAGATCCCTATCAGATTGATTATTGGGGAGGGGAAGATTAACAAAAATAAGATGGCAGCTTTTCCATAAATGCTGTAAAGTCTGGACTTAGATGTGGATTCAGATTCTGAGAACAAGGAAAAAGCATTTGGGCTTTGGTTTAAGTTGGAGGATGAAGTCAGTAACTCGTGCAGGGACAGAACTGAATCCAACACGTGTGGGACAAGGGACCTCTCACCCAGGCTGTACCCTTACCCCTGCTGCTGGAAAACAACATTCCTTCACAGCTGCATCCCACTGCAGAGGTGGCACATTTCAGCACTCGGCAGCGAAGTTTCTAGAGCCTCACACAAGCTAAATTACCCCAAACCCTGCAGAGTGCTCACAGATTCTCTTGGATGCAGTGGGAAGAGCACAGTGCCTCAACAAGAGCTGGACTGCCCCAAGAAGAGAGTCTTCTTCACATGTACTGGGCCAAGCTCATCCCACACTCAGCTTCATATCAGCAAAGGATCAGGAAAAGGAGGGCCAAAATTTTCCATGCATGTCAGAGTCATGAGCTCATGCAGTCATCTAGGAGGTCAACTCAGTATACGAGTGCAAGCCACTGGTTTGCCAGCCACAAGGTATGGCTCTGGTTCCAAAATGTTCTTCAGGTTTTTGTGTTGAACTGCAGCTCCTGGCATCCCCCTCAATGCAAATGCAACATTTCCACCTCAGATTTGCCAGGCAATTCACTTCCAGTCATTCTGATACCTTTGGTTGCCAGTACCACATGAACAGACTGACCCCTGTGCCCTCTAACCACAATCTTTTAAGCCCTTAATCCTCACTCCTCTCCTCTGATGGCCCCTTAGCTTCTCTAATATGAGCAGGCTAAACAAAGCTTCATTCTGAAAACAAATAAAGACCATGAGAGGCATGGCCCAAAGTCTGGGGGAATCCTCTCCAGAAACAGAACAGCCAGAGAATTTCTGCTGGCAGACGCCTAAAGTCTCCTATCTGGCTGCGAGCCTCAGCAGACATCATTATCACATGGGTACTTGCTCCTTTACTAAGCCTGGTCCCTACAGCACACTCTGCTGCACTCCATAGGGAACATGGGCCTAGTTCAGAAACATCTAGATGCTTTAAATGAGTATTTTTAAAGTATAGAGCTTTAAACAAGAGGGCCTGTCAACAGTCTCTCAGCTCTTTTCTGGGATACATTCCTATTCATGTTCGAGGTGAGCTTGCCACCCGTACAGCAATGCTGAGATATCTAGAAAGCTGTCCTGTCTGGCTGTGATCCACTCCTTTTCATCAAAACAGCCAACAGAAGAGATATATAAACACTCTCTCACACAGGGGAACAGAGGCAAAGCAAGAGCATTGTCTGATGTTAAACAGGCATCAGAACCAAGACTAAACTAAGCCGGGTCATCCAGACCTTTTTCCCATACTCACCCCTCAGTCACCCTGTTCCCACAATAGGTTTTAACACTACAGAGTGGAAATATTTTGTCTTATAACCACACAGTGAACTGCTGTTCCAATCCGTATTTGTCATGCAGGCCCACCAGTGAATGTCAGCTGCAACATTTTCATCAACAGCTTCGGTTCGATTGCAGAAACAACTATGGTAAGTAAAAATCACAGCACAGCTGCTCAGCTACTGGCTTAGCCTCACTGAACTCCCAGCAAATGCATCACCCTCCTCTTTAGTATGACCAGAGGAAAATACTGTCTCCATGTTCCAAGTTTACATAACATTTCAGTAGATTAATGGTCAACACACAAGACTCACACTGCATGTAGTGTGACCACACAGTTTCTATCTGTATCTCTGTGAAAACACAGTACAGGCAAAGTGTAAGGGTCAGAAAAGGAAACAAAGTCTTTTCCAAGAACTTGCTTAAGGCTCCAAGTTCAGAGACAATTACAAATACTTTGTGTTTAGGTGCATATAAATCCAGAAGTTTGAATCAACACTTTAAGTGACGGGAAGTCAGCTGAACTCAAATTCAGTCAGCACCAGATTTCAGATTCCCAAAGATTAAGAGAATCATCAGATGATTATTTTCTTGAAGACATATTTCTGTTGGACAATGATTCTTAATAAAATATTCTAAACCAATATTTGCAAGTTAAAGTTCCCTTCAGACAAACTTAGTGAACATGGCTAAAGGCTGTATCTAATTGGCAAGACAGTGGGAGCAGAGGATCACTAGAACAGGAGATAATTGCTCCATCTGAAAACTATTAAAGATTGGTTGTGGCATAATCAGTGAACAGCAAAGGAACACTCTGGAGATACAGTGACTTACCTCTGTGCTAATTAAAGATAATCCAGAAAGATGGTGTTTAATTACTCTTTAGTAATTATTTTTCTAGAAAGGTTTTGAATGAAGAATGCAAAACTCCAGCTTCAGGTGTTTTGTTCATTCAGGCAGGATGTGATAGGCTTTACATATAGATCACACTCCTTGACTTGTTCAAGTTACTTGTCAGGCACACCGCAGTCAGAGGAGACAAACAGCTATATACCTGGGATTATAAATCTTTTCTGACATTATTCCATTCTTCTGGAAATGTTTGGGGTTGGGGGCAGTACGGTTCCAGTAGTAGAAAAAAAATCTGTTACTCTGTCTAAGCACAAAGAAACACATTTCATAGTAAGATTGCAGAATATGTCAGAGATCATAGGCGAGAAGTGTATTCATAGATTCATCTGTATGTAAAGCAAAAGAGAAAGAACTCGAACCAAAATACACATCTGTTCCTAATGTGTTATTTTATTGGACACCTCCTTTGGTGTTACAGGCAATAAATACTCTGTTCCTACACAATCTAGCAGAGACAATGCAGAGTTCAAGGGAGAGGGGCAGGCCCACAAGGGATCCCTGTGCAACGTACAGAGCACATTACAATGACATGTTTTTCAATATATCTGTCCTACATTGCGAGATGCGTTGGAGCAGTCGTACAAAGACGCCGCAGGATCCTGCAAGCAGGATGCTCCATAAAATTAGCATAGACTAGTACGGGAGAGAGAGAGAGATGCAGTTCACCTCCAAGATATGCTGCAGGGACTTGCTATCCTCTCCAGATGCCACTCATTTCATAGTCGATCTTCCATAGAAAGAATTCCCATGGGAACCCAAGAACACCCTCTGGGCACATTCCTTTGTCTAGAAATACCCAAGTCAGCTCTGACAAGCTAGTCCAGATGTCAGGCTGACACAGCATTGCACACAACCTAATATAATGCACCTCTTTGGGGACAGCAATTCTGCTTGTAAACACTGACAAGAACACAAGCAACACAGGTACCGAAACATCTGAAAATGAGAGCTCAGCAAGTTAGAGCAGTCTGGGATTTCCTAACCTGGGATTTACTCTGCAGAGAAGCCAGTCTCTCCCCACTGTTTGATGAAGCAGCAGGTCAGATAGGCAGTGTCAGCTCCCCACCACAGTTTCTGGGAAGGGCAGAAGGTCCTATCATGAAGGGATTTTGAAACAGACCTGACTACTTTGAATTCAAACAAGTGATCAGATAGTTGAGGTGGGGGGAAAGCTTGCAGGGGCGGAGAGAGGTAATTCAACATTTTGCTCTAAGGAAAGCAGTAGTCTATCACTGACCCCTAGAACTAATGAAGGTAACACTCCCCCAGCTGCTTCACTGATCATTAAAGAAAAACATTATGGTTTAAACCTCAACCATTAGGCAACCTAGGCCAGGTTCAGGTTTTGAGTACTACATCATTTTATATTTGGTTACTATTGTACTACTACCTGAAGTAAAAGTCAGAGCTCTTTAAGGATACCACACGTGCAATTAAAGAAGGCTTTAGAATATCTCCATAGTGTGCTGTTAGCTCCTACAAAAAATACCATCACTACCATATACATTCACAGTGCCTGAATCTCACAAACTAGCAAAAATCATGAGCTCACCACGCAGAGAATTAGAGAAATTGAAGGTGAATGCTCACTTACAGCTTGAGCCATCATAGAAGGTAGAGGAAGAGGACAAAATAATAGGAAAATAGAACAAACAGTCATTTAATGCAACCACTTGGGTCTACAAACCTCAGAAGGGAGAATAATGAGTTGGGGCCAACAGCAGGCACAGACTTTCCAGAGCAGGCAGAAAGCCAATATCTGCCCCACAAAGATTCAGAATGAATAAGGCAAGAACTGGAGACCTGAAAACTGCTGCAGGGATAGAAGAAATTTAAACAAAAAGAAAACAAACAACAAACAACAAAGTCGTCCACCAAACTGAATTCCCCAAAGCAGAACTGACTTAGAACAAGGGAAGTAAGCTTTAAGCATCCTGCAGAACTTGAGACCCAACATAAAAGCCTCTAGTGCTGCATATAATTGACTGGACTTTGCAGCTCATAGTTTACATCCATCAGCCTCAGTTGCAATCAGCTCTAAGGACAAGGGAACCGGCAAATGGGAACACATCCCTGTGAACCCAACAAGTGCTTCAAGGGGAAAGATATTACCAAGTACAGCAGCCAGAGAAGCACAGGCAGCCTCCTTCTGTCCCAAAGCATTACTGCAGTAGTGCATCTAACAACATGGAATTGTGGAGGACAAATGCAAGATCCATCCACTCTATCCACTTATTTTTATTAAAAACAACGAAACAACCCCAACCCCAAACTTCTAAATCCATCTTTGCTCTTCAAAATCATAAACACTTTCCTCCCAGCCATACCAGAGTAAGAAACCTATACCAAAGCTACAAATTCTTCATTCAAAATGAAATAGAAGTCAAGCACTTAAGGAACAGGGTCTTGTTTTTAAGTGAATGAACTGCACCATCTTCAGCTTTTCTTTGTAGCACAAGACAATTGGCAGGATTATCTGAACATTTCATCTCACAGATTTCCTGCTATAACAGAAAACTGGGAATTAAATTATGCCCTTGACCTCTCTTCCAATGGAAGCTGCAGTTTTGTGGCTCTTTCTCTGGCTTAGGCAGTTGGGAGCATTTTGTATACGGTGAAGGCACATGGAGAAGGATGAATTTTTTTTATCATTCATCACCTAGAGTTGCTAGGAGCTGGAGTCAATGCTCAAGATAACCCCCCCTCACAGTCTCATGTTTTAAAGAGGACCCACACACAGCAAACAAGAGAGTATAAAAGAAAGAAAACCACAAAACAGCCAGCACAGGGTCTCCTAGAGAGGGTGTATATATGCAGATTTGTTTTTGTTGTTTTCATGCCATAGCTATCCCATCTGAAAAGAGCAAACCAGATGTGACCTTCCAGGCAGCTGCGACCCAGCTACAATTGGTCTCCCAGCATGTTCTCAAGACAGGGGAAGCTGGAGGCTGTAACTGCCCAAATGTTAAATACTTCTTCAGAGACATCTATATATAAGATTTCCAATGAGATAACAAACCATCCTGCAAAACAGACTAAGCAATTCACTCCAGCCTCACAAGCCACAGTGCAGTAGATAGCAAATATGACTGATTAAGTGTATGGATCTCACATTTAATATTGGGTTCACTCACCCCAAGATTAGTGAAAGATGTAAGTATCAGTACACAAAGCCTGTAGCAAAGGCTAGGCTTTGAGCTCAGTTTTCTGCAGTCAGTCATTCTTAAAGCCAACCATCAGTCCCACAGAGATGATAAGCATATAACAAGTCACACAACACAAAATGAAAAGGTTTTCACATCATCTCAGTCTGCTGCAGTCTCAATGTTAAACCCACAGTGTTTTAGCTATCTATGTGGGTGGAATTTGTCTTTGCACTGAATGGAGAAGGGAAGAGATAAAAAACCAAAACATGAAATAGGACTACACAGCTCAAACACAAGGACACAAAAATAAGAACGCAAACCCAAGCTGAACAAGACCTCAATACTAAACATCTAATCTTAAAATTCAGGATACTAGGTACAGCTCACCCCCTAGCAGCTCCATCCTTGGCTTAGAGAGATATATTTTCCCTTCCTTTTGCAGGGACACCAGTAAAACTTTGCCTTAGGTTCCAGCACAAAACCCCCACACCTATGAAACACTGGAGCACCACTCCCCTCCCTCACCACATGCATGCATGCATGCATGCCTGCCTGCCTGCCTGCCTGCCTGCATGCCTGCCTGCCTGCCTGCCTGCATGCATGCATACCTTCCTCAAGCAACAGGCTTCCTCCTCAGCAGCACCTCTTCCCCTTGGCCCAGCTGTGGCTTTCACACTAATCTTCAAACTAGCTACTTGGCTACAGCTGTGGCAAGGTAATGAGGTCCCTTATTAACCCTTCAAAGGTCAGCTCCAGGTGCACTTTTTTTTTTTTTTGCAATTTGTCAGTTGTATTGCTCCTTTGTAGGGCAAGTAGCCTTAAAAACATTTGTCCATTCCCCTTCTAGAGAATTAACTTAATGCTATTAAAGTCCCTGGTTCCCTGCTTCTAGGTGTGCTACCAGGATCCCCTTCTGAGGGAGTTCTACCCCATTTTTTTCCATCAGCAAAATCTAAATCTATCAAAATGAAATCTCTCACCAAAACTGTTCAGTGTGGAGGCTGGTCTGACAGAACCGCTGAATCAGGGGCTGAAACCCACTGACCTTCCCCACAGCCTCCATCCCTCCTTCACAGCACTACCTCCAGCCCGTCCCTACTTTCATCAGATGCCAAGACTCTGGTATCTTGGGAAGGAAAGGTCTCAAATGATCTTCCATTTCCTTGGCTCCTTGCGAGGTCACTAAGCAGAATTTCATTTCAGCATTATCAAATTGAACTACTTTGATCACTTCAGTTATTTTCTTCCTGCCCTGTGTCATTTCACCCTTGGGAGTAAAATGCCTTTGTGCCAAATTACAAAACTCCTGAATGCCTTCATGACATGAAGATGCTGCTCTCCTTTCCCAAACCAGCCAGGGGAGCAAGCTGCACAAGATAATCAATGCCTGGATGTGATTGGCACACAAATGAGGAACTCAAGTGATAAGAAGGATATGGAAAAAGATTTTTTTTGCTGCCCCAGTAAAACCTTTTTTTTTTTTTTTGCTTGGAAGTTCATATCAGAAATTGGTCTGTTCTGTCCATCAATTAGGAATAACTGTGGACTTCTTGGTGATGCTAATTAAGATTTCATACAACAGCATCCAGGAGAAATACTGTATATCTCCAGGTAGCCAGTGAATGAGTGGTGTTTGGTTCGTCACCCCTCAGCTTGACTGCAATGCCTAAGCATAAAGCTTTCCACACACAGGATCCTGTAACTCTTATCTTAGCCTGTGTCACGGCCACAGACATACCCCATTTGCTCTCCATGCCTTCTGCTGGCTCCTCAGGCAGTGCCATCTCCAGTTTGCAGTCACAGGGCTTGTTTTTACATTTATGTTCAAATAAGCCTGGCCACAAGAAATATAAAAGGCTGCTTAGCACCTTCAATACTGCAGTGCAAAGCAGCTGTCTGTCATAAGGGAAAAGGCATATGGGAGGAAACAACCATTCTCAGTAGCCAGGCAAGGACTGTGGAATAAACCCCCTGAGAAGGAAGATCTTCATAAACACACGCGCAGATAGGTGAAATACTAATGCCATAAAATGGCAAAACCAGAGAATTACATTCAGTGCGTGCATTATATTTCTTTGTCCTTGCCTTTTTTATATCACAACATAAATGTTCAGTTGTCTATATTCCAAAATAAAAATAAAATATCCGCTGCAAACACTTGTCTCCAAAGGAGACGCACAAAGAGAAACACGTGCCAGCGTTACTCACTACATTGATGAACATCCCCTGGAGGGAGGTAGGGCAGCCTCTCACACCGTGTGTCCACGCCATGCCCCTAGACTGTCCCCACGCAGGACATGAGTACAGGACACTTGGTCTCTGGAGATGAGTTAGGAGGAGTTTTCTCACAGCCGTCTGCTGTGAGAAGTTTATTTTCATCTGGCCCACAAACATGTGATTAAGATCCATCATCATGGTGACTATGGTAATCATTCTGTCTATGGCCTCCAATGCCATATTTGCCACAATTGCTGTGGTGGCAACATAAACCACACTACACCGCTCTTCTCACCCTTTCCTTTCAACGGATTTTGAAGCTAAAGCAGTGAGTTTACTCCAGCAACAAAGCTTATCCACAGCAACACAAGCTGTTACAGGGAGATTGACTCCATTTCCCCCCCGCCTGCTTTCAACACTCCATCAGGCTGAGAACACTTCTGGGCAGCTACCACTGAAGTTTCTTCCAAACATGAGTTTAATTTGTGTTATACATGACATAAGCCCCCAACTGGAGCTGACCTGCTAACATCCAGCTTATTTGTAGCTGAATAAGCAAAACAACCTTTTGCTTTCTACCTATTAGGTCAGTGACATTGATTTCCCCTGACTGCCATGGCTGCAGATCTTTATACACAGAAAAGGGAGAACTGAAAGTGTACAAGTTGTTCCAGGAGCTGCTGCGTGCCATGGGAAGTGGAGATTCAGGGTTGCTTTTGTCTTTAGGTTTGCATGATTGTCTAGTCCTGCGCTAAGACCCTGGTTCCTAGCTGTCCACTGCTATTCACATTTTCTCAAGACACATTATGCATGGTGGACAGAGATGAATAATTAAATCAGCGGGACCGACTAGGACTTGTGAAGGTGACATTCAGAATACCAGCAGAAGGAGAGAGTGCTGCAACTCTTTTTCATGTTCGGAAGTCTGCTCCTTTTAGCATCAAGTCCTTGGTCCATTTGCTGTTGTCACAATCATTAATGTCATTAGCAGCTTCTGTGCTCTGAGGATGTGGATGGCATTAAGTGGCTTGGAACAGATTCTAGACCATGGGCTTAGCTATGAACTGCCCCCAAAAAACCCACAAAGCACCCAAGACACAAGCCAAACCCTCCAGTGTGACTGGACTTCACAGAAGTCATGTCCTCCTGGACAAGAGGCTGTAGGTTCATACTCAAGCAAGCACTTGAGGCAGCAACATCAGAAAGACTGTTCCCCACATGCACCCTTCAGAGCTTTGTGTTCTCCAAATGGAAAGAACAGACCTGAGGGAGTCAGGGAGATCCCCTCAGAGGTGCCAAATAGCCTCACTGAAATAAAGGTTCCAGTGCCTGCAGCAGGTATTAGATATCAGCAAGCATGTCAGACACCGTCCATTAATTGTCTCTTCATAAAAGTCTTCACAGTATATTAGTATTAGAAAGGCACCAAAGAAACCCTTAATCATGATAGCAACTATTAGTTTGGGCCAGGGCAGTGAAATTGGTTTATTATATTCTGCTCTTCAGACACAGTCTGCCTCTATACTTAGAAAATGTCAATTAATTTATGGACGTGGAGCTTTTATCCCTCTCCTGATAGCTGGCATGTCCTCTCTCCATTTCAATTTGTTGGCTCATTTTCTTACGTGAAAGTCAGCAGAAAAGGGGCACACAGATCACCCTGGGAAGCTATTGGTCAGACAGGGGGAACAGAAACTGCCTTTAATAGTCCAGGAAAGTGTCTGAGCTCAACCTCAGGAGCCAGCCTTGGCCTGGGGAACTCAGGGGAGCTGTAAGACCCACAGTTATGAGGCAGATAGCATTTTGCATAGTGCTTGAGGACTAGCTTCAATTAAAGATGAGTGTCCTATAAAATCTGTAGCATTTATGGCATTTTGACATTAGAGAGGAGAATCCAGAACACTCCCTTAGGATTAGGAGAGTAGACTTCATGCACATCCCTCTCATGTTCACATACTCTCACCAAGTGCAGCTGCTCCCATCAGTCCATCTGAGTTACCCTTATATTAATGGACACACAGGGAAAATCCCTTCCATGGACTGCTTGTCTCACTGTGCCTTTTCTTTTGACAAGTCTGGAGGAATCATAGATAGTCACAATACGGGATGATTCAACACTGAAAGGAAGTTGCCTTTGGTCTCTTTCCCCCTTAATCCTCTGCAACAGTCGTCTTGCTGACACCAGCCCTTACAGCCTCTGCAACTGAACATCACTTCTCCAGCCCGGGGGTTCAGACTTGAGGTCTTGACACTTCACACACAGCTGACAACTGCTGTGACAGAGAGATGCAAGGTTAGGCAGCTGCTCATGCTATGAGATAGCTGTAAGCTACAGAGCTAAAAATTAACAACAGGTCCTTGAGAAATAAAGGGGAAAAGGCTTGTCATGGCTTGGGAATGTAGGCCTAGACATGGTTTAGTTTTGAGAGTGATTCTAGTACATGCTCCCTAGTTTTCAGCACTTTCAGCCTGCTTTGAGCACTAACTGTGTTTCTCTGCTCCCTGCTTACACTGTTCAGGATTACAGGGTGAACATCTTCCTGAGACAGCAATGGAATGACCCACGGTTGGCGTACAACGAATACCCTGATGACTCCTTGGACCTGGACCCCTCTATGCTGGACTCCATCTGGAAGCCTGACTTGTTCTTTGCAAATGAGAAAGGGGCCCATTTCCATGAGATTACCACAGACAACAAGCTTCTGAGGATCTCCAGAAATGGCAATGTCCTCTACAGCATCAGGTGAGGGGACTCAATGGGAAGAGCTCCACCAAGGTAGGGGAGGGCAGAGCTAAACTCCCACTGTTCAAGCCTAAAATGAGACTCTGAGAATGACATTTGATAAAAGAAACTGAGGGGGGTTTAAAGTAGGAGATCATACAATTAGCAGTGTCATAGCAATGTGGTGGGAAGGGACCTCTGGAGGTCTCCCATGCAACCTCATCCTGACAATGACAACAAGACAGATCAGCTGTGGCATTGTCTGGCCAAATTTAAACACCCCACAGATGGAGATCCCATGACCTCTTTGGGCAGCCTGTACCAGTGTTTCATCCTCCTGGAGCAGAGTCCTTTGCACAAAAATCACTGAGAAGTGAAACACATCCTTATTTCCCTAGCCAATATTGTTTCAATGTTTTTTGAGTTAAATACAGATACACAAGCTAAAAGAAAGAAACAGGTCGGTAACCAGTTCCCTCATCTAGACCTTTATATCCAGCATTAACCTTTGCTTAAGAGCAGTGAGATAAACAGTTCCCTGTTTGCACATGTAAACACATTCTTGTGGGAGCAATGTGCTGTAAGTCAGGAGGTCTTTCTCCAGCCACCCCAAGAAGAAGAGGTTGTCAAAACTGTGGAATCTTTCTGAGAACGTGCCACCAGCTATCTGAGCTTCAAGTCCTAATTTCACATTAGTAGCTTCCCTTTAAAAGAAAGCATGAGAAACATCATTATTTTTCTTCATCATTAAGTAAGAAGATGCCCATCCAAAAGTACTGGGCAGCCTGGCAAGTACTCCATCTTCAAGACCTGCTAAGACAAAGCTATGCCTAAGGTACTTACTTTCAGAAACATTTTAATTTGAAGGAGGGAGAGAAAAAAACTGGAGTGAAAAAAAGGAGGCTGGGAAATGCCTCTTTACATCAGTAGTTGAATCATGTTGGAGCAGAAGGATGTCAGTACTTCAGCCAGATGGTTGCCACTTGCTGCTGCTTGTACAACAGGTAGAAAAGTAATGACCAGGAATGTGTTCGCCAAAGCATATCAAGACAGAGGGTTGGTCTGGGAAGGAATCTAGCTCATCTCTACCTTTCTCAGTCTGAGAGTTCTGCTTCTCACTAATAGATTCCTTAACATCCCTAGTGTAAAATTACTTGAGATATACTAGCACAAGCCTAAAAACAGTCCATGAAAACTCTGTTTTGAAAGCTGCAGCATTTCCTGACAAAAAATTAGGGAAACTCCTAAGTACTGGTCCATGTCTTTGTCTCACCATAACTCTTCCCATTTATCCCTTCATTGCTAGATCCAAGAATCCATCAGTGAAGCTGAACTAATTGCACTGAATTTCCCACAGGAAATCAATCCAATTCCCCACCTTCACTTCACTTCCAACCCCATCCACTCTTTATTTTAAACCAATGAAATTAAGACCAAACTTCATGAGCTTAAAGCAGGAAAGTTTAACTCTATCTTAAAGACTTTTTCACCTCATGTATAATGTAAATTTGCCTAACGTATGCACACCCTATCTCACACTGCTGCTCCCAGTGACAGCCATGGGGAAGAAAAAAGCAGCACAGAGCTGTAAAATGGAAAGAAAACAGCTTAATGCTGCAAGGTAGACAGCCTCCATCAAACATCAAGGCGGTTCCAGCCCAAAGACCAGCTCCCCGATGGCCAAAACAGTAAGAGAATTGCCAGGCATGTGGCTGAATGAAGAAACCTCACATTCTCAATTTCTAAAAACAGGCACGTAGTAAAACTGCCACCAGCAACTTGGCAGTGATCATGGCACATAGCCCTGTTCCAGGTGGGTTTGCAGGAGCACAGAGGGGGAATAATGGGTCACCCCAGCCCTGGGGTTGCTCTGCAGAGCAACAACTCAGCAGGGGAAATGGAGCAATGTGGCTGAGCTGATCACTGTTTTCAAGGCAAAAACTTGAAAACACTTCAGTTCTTGGTTGGTTTTTTTTTTTAAATAATCTTATCTCCCTCATCTCCAAATGAAAATACAGATTTCTTTTTAAGTACATTTTCCAGTGAAAATCAAAAAGAAAGAGGACATTCATGATGGAAGAGCACAATGTAAATACAAAGAGTTTCCAAAAGGAGAAATAGTCTTTTCCTTTTAAAACACAGTTTCCATCTAAAGTGCTCTGCCATTTTCTCACTGGCTCTTTGCTTTTACTATTTGCAATAGAAAAATTCTAGTCAAGGCACTTACAAGAAGGTGGACTTGTCCCACGGAGCCAAGAGTCAGCATGCTCAGCACTGGGTTCACCCAAAATCACCCCTGAGGATTTCACTCTGATCCCTTCTCAGCACACAATTGTCCTGCATGTGCGCAGCATCTCATGACCTAATCATAGCCACAGTCACCCCTGTTTCATATCTGGCAGATATTTACAGTAAATTCTTCTCAAGGGGCTTGTCTGAAGATGTAATTGAAGGCTTATCTGACTGATCAGAGATGGAGTTCCCTGCCAGCGATGCGATGAGAAAAACAAAGTGAGCAAAGGCCAGTGATGACTCTCTTCTAGTGAGGTGTTTGTTTAAATACGGAAAATGTAGTTGCTTTCATAAAGAGGAAACTTGAATTGTGTTGATTCTTTCTACTGTCACATCTTCTGTCCCAGCATGCCTCTAAACTCAACTATTTCTTCCAACATAAGGATTTAAGTTGAAGTATCATTCCTTCCTGTTAAGTTTCTTGTAGGTCTGCTGATAGAAAAATTCGATTCCTGTTCCCCAAGAAATGCCACTATTTCTACATCAAGGCAAGAAGCTGAAAAATCTAAACACTTCGGGGAACATAGTTTTCAACATTATCAAACCAAATTATGGGAGTCCAGCTATCTGAATCAAATCGTTCAATATCAGCTTGTTGAACCAAACAAACATTTTGAGTATAGATCATGGTATAAGGCAGCACAGCAATATAATACAGAAAATTCAGCCTGCACCTAGTGGAAAATGTAGCTTGTGAGGCAGAAGTAGAGATCTCAAGAGGCACAGCAGGAATTTGGGAAGATACAGAGGTCCATACTGACTTACCGCAGGGCATTTTCCCTGCAGAAAATCCCACTAAAGTCTCTCTTTTCCCACACCACAGTGTGTAATCTTGACCAAATTTTATTTGTTTTTTTCTGATACAGAAATTTTCCGTTTAAAGATTTACAGTCCCAGTCTCGAGAAATGCATCTGCCGGGGTCCAGAGAATGGGCCGGGCTGGCTGCTAATCCAAACTGTTGTGAGCTTGAGGCAAGAAATGAAGACCGAAGCAGCAAAACTGTTTGGTGTGGGAACCCTTTGTTCTGCCCAGTTCAAAACAACATTGTAATAAAAAGCCATCTGCAACAGACAACTCTGCCAGGAATTATATCACAGACCCAAATGCTTGGCATTTCTGATGCTTTCCAACACCACATGTGAAAAAAGCAGGCAGGGAAGAGGTGACTGATCAGTCACTCCCCCAGCACACCCCTGTGTCTCAGGCAAGGTGCCAGCCTGTTTGCAGACAGAACCTGAGAGGGTTCCACCCCCTCATCAGTGCCACAAACCGTTTGACATTCCCTTGTGCTGTCTTCTCTCCTCAGGATCACGCTGACTCTGGCCTGCCCCATGGACCTGAAGAACTTCCCCATGGACGTACAGACGTGCATCATGCAGTTAGAAAGCTGTGAGTCCTGCACACATCTCCTTTTTGGAGAGGAGACAATGTGTTTTCCCTCTCCCTCTCCCTTGCCATCTCTCTCCCCAGCTGCAATCCATTCCCAGTTCAGCCTTCACTGGAGACTTGCTCAAGAACCCCTTGCTCAGGATTTTCCATTCATTCAGCACATGTGACATTTTGTAGAAAAGCCAAACCCTAACAGATCCCATGAGAGGAACTCTGGCTTGGTTGTATTTACATTGGCCTTTCACTTTGGAGGAGAAAGGTGAAAGTGCTTTCAGCTGTACTGCTTATCCCAGAGGAGGGAAAGACAATGAGCAACTTCTTTCAGAGAAGGAGGTCAAGTCTGAAAAACCAGCAAACAGCTCAATAAGCCAAATCCAAGAAAAAATATGATTTATTGCAGACAATTCGTTGCACACCATCACAGCTCCAGCGCAGGTCATTGCCCTAGCTTTTATCACACGTACAAGCAGTTTTGCCTCAACCCAAATCCCATTCATTACAGCATTTCTAAGGAAGGCCAGGATAAACCCCTGTCTCCAAGTATAGCTCTCTTCTAAAAGTCTGTCTCTTTCCAGATCAGTATTTAATATGTTTCACATGGTATTCGTTCCCTCCTCTCAACAGTTGGCTACACAATGAATGATCTCATATTTGAGTGGCAAGAAAAAGGAGCCGTGCAAGTTGCTGATGGGTTGACGTTGCCTCAGTTCATACTCAAAGAAGAAAAAGACTTGAGATACTGCACAAAACACTACAACACAGGTCAGTGCTGTTTATGCTTAGCTGCTGGGTTCGTTAGAGGGGAATTCAGGACTGTGCATTTGCCAGAGTCTCTTGCTATGTCTGATGGCACAGGTGATATAAGCCTTGTTCTGTACATCCAGGGACAACATACATATGAATACACGTAGATATGTTGTCAGTAAATATACACATATATAGCCGATAAAAAACTAATAGACACAATGCTTGGAACTCTCTTGCCCCCAGTAACATCTGCATCAGTTCAAGGGTGTTTGGTCTGGACTTTCTCTTCCAGTGTTTTCTTTTGTCTTTGATGCAAGGGAGCAGATCAAATTTAAGTGACAAAGAACACACTGCCAAGAGCTTTCTTTGCTATGTTGATATAGTACACTCATATTTCAGAACTGGACAATAGCTGTTAATTTCCTCTTCTAACAAGACTTTGGTTCTAGACAATGCAAGGAAAGTACCCATAAAATAGCTGAAACCAGGAGGCTCACTGTGCCTTATCAGTAATTTTCCATGTATTTCCCATCCTTCTCAGGCAAGTTCACCTGTATAGAAGCTCGTTTCCACCTGGAGCGGCAGATGGGCTATTACTTGATCCAGATGTACATCCCCAGCCTCCTTATTGTCATCCTCTCCTGGATCTCCTTCTGGATCAATATGGATGCTGCACCCGCTCGTGTCGGCCTGGGGATCACCACAGTGCTCACTATGACCACGCAGAGCTCTGGTTCCCGAGCATCACTGCCCAAGGTACATAACACACTTATCTTCACACAGGGGCAAAATGTGCACTTTCTGGGGATAGCACATAAGTAAGTCACCACATAGATCCTCCTACTCAAGGAGATTCTGCTGCCATTGCACTATTTCAGTTTAAGAGCAAGCAGAACAAATTCCAGTCCCCTCCTGCAAAAGTTTTAGCAGAGTTGCTATGTCTATCAGTGAAGCTTCCCCAGCACTCATCCCAAGATCCACCAGAGCTCCCAGTATCCAGGAGCTCTGTACCTTACAAACCCCTGCAACAACCACACAAGGATAATGCACTTTACATTCTAGCTTTTTACTCACTTGACCATCATACTTTTGTAATAGTACTGAATTTCCCTGTTATTAAGAGCTTCTGGTATGATCAGATTGAATTACTATTTTCCTTGCTTATAAACCATCACAGTCAAGACCTGGATAAGTTTAAAACTGTGGAATTATTGCTATTTAAGAGCCCAGGATCAAATACAGTGGCCCGATAATACATTCATATTAAATGAGCTCGATATTGGTATACAAGAGCAGATGTCAACTATATCATGGCTTGATCAACTCCTTCCAAAGACCCTGAGAGTAACATGTAAAATAGCAAGGAAAAAGGCATTTGGGTGAAGAAGCCACACTGTGTCAGCCTTTCTCTCTGACTCCTAGGTGTCCTATGTGAAGGCCATAGACATCTGGATGGCCGTGTGCTTGCTGTTTGTGTTCTCCGCTCTTCTAGAGTATGCTGCCGTCAACTTCGTGTCTCGGCAGCACAAAGAGCTGCTCAGGTTCAGAAGGAAGAGGAGGCATCATAAGGTAATACATAAAGCATGAAGGACACAGCTGAAACCTGTCCCAGCAGAACATCACTACATAGCCAACTGAACCAAGCCACTAGCTCCCAGTGAAGTCCTCAGTATATGGTCAGATGTTAAAGAGGGTCACACATCAAAAAGCAGGGCTACCTCAACAAATTGTCTCTTCTAACAGTCTGCTGACTCCAGGAACAGCTGGTTTTTGCTAGCCAAGTGGTCTAAGCCAAAAGGGTTGTTGTCAGCAGAACAGTTTTCACACAGCAATGTTCTGGTCTGAGTTCTCTTCAGAAGACACAGCAAGGGCTGGGGGGAGGCAGGAAGGGAGTTTTGAGGGATGTCTATCAGAGAACAGTCTACATTAGCCCGGAGGTAAGTGACACCTCTTTTATCTTTGTCATCTCTGTGTTCAAAAGCATCTGCTTCTCAGACTGCACACTCCTCTCAAAAAGAAAGAGCATTATTCTCAACCTTAGCCTCGCTCCATGCTTACTCGCCATGGCTGATGCCAATACGAGCATGAATGCATCACATAGATACTCATCTCCTGCAGCCTGGACTCTACTAGCTTTTAGGCTGAGGTACCACAGCAAAGATTTCACCTCACAGGATGCACTAGAAAGAAACATAAAGGTGACTGTGATCACAAGACCAAAGGCACTTTAAAATTGTCCTTAATTAACTAGTAGAATCAGGTACGTGGTATCGAATTTTCAGCACCAGACCTGACAGTTTGCCCTCAAGCTAGCATTAAGAAAACAGTACATTTGCTAAGAAAAAAAAACCCACAGAATTTTTTTCTGATGGAAATCTCAAGAGAGCCCCTAAGAGACCTCCAAGGTCTGCCTAAAATATTCCTCATAGGTATTTGTCTATCCTCTATTTTAAAGAACTCTCTGTGATCCATCCCATCCAGAGACCCCCTTCACTCCACTGCTTCACTGTCCCAGCCATTAAAAGTCATTCCCAGGGTCTAACCTGTCCTACAACAGTTCACAATGTGTGCCTGGAGAACTGCCACCATTCTAGGAGGCAGTGGGAGCTAAGGAGCAGGAATCCCTGTCTCCTTGTAGATCTGCCTCTCTGCTTCAGTTGACCTATCTGCAAAACGGGAAAGTTGTCCATTTGTCCCCAACCCAGTCAGGATCAGGGATGAAAAGTGTTGGACAAATGCAAGGGAAAAGAAATAACAGATGAGACCATCAGCATCCATTGATTTTGTCTGGCCAGAGCAAGACCCTGACATCTCCAAATCATCTGAGGCTGTTTTGGTTCAGAAGATGCAGCCTGCTTAATAGAGCCAAAGCTAAAACCACCCAACATGGGTGTCTCGTAGTGCTTTTATCTCTTCATCTAGATTCAGGCATCCTGTCTCTTAATCTATGCTGTTGTATGCAGATCAGTCTGTTGATAAAACAATAAGGAGAAAAAAGCCACTAATATAGAGATGAGTTTAAAAGATATTTGCCAGAGATGTTCCACTGAACACAAGGCTGCTATTGCAATCCTTGCCCAATCTCACAGCAATTTAATTGGAACAAAGCATAAACAAAAACACTTGCAAAAGCAAAATGAGCAAGGTTTGCAGGCTCATCAGAAAACTAGGAGCTGACTGCAAATATGCAAATGGATTAGTGCAGCTGCCAAAAAAACTAATTGCTCTGTCCTGATGTTCTGACTTGTCTGGGTAGCTCTGCCTGGTTTAGGCGTGATGTGCCAGGCTAAAAACAAGTGAGATGTTGCAGTGGTCCATTCTCGTGGAGGCAGCTGGGGAGAGGACCAGCCCATGCCCACACTTACTAGGTCTGCCCAAATCAGAACCTACTAGCCATTCTTCACAGCTCAGTGCACCAGACTATGTGCCATGGTCTGGCATTAATATAAGTGAATCCAGACAAATCTGTTTCTTGCTTTCCTCAAAGTTAGATGCAAGGTGCTAGCTTATTCTCATTCATTAAGAGTCTTCCTTCCTCTCTAAAAAAAAAAAAAATCAAATCAATAAATACATGTGGCCCTTTCCATTTCTGAGCCATCTTTTACCTTTTTGCCTCTGGAAGGAGGGAAAGGATTAGACTAGAAGGATCGACCAGACAGCGCTCTCTGAACTCGTTAGGCTGTCTGTATTTACTGGGGCAGATGGGTCCTAGCCTGAGGAGACGTAGGGACTGTGATGGCTAGGGAGAGTTACTGTCCCTTTGAGGCATGGACCAGTCTGGTTAATATGACACCATCATCAGACCCACTTTGGAAACCCAGCCCAAGAAAGCCAGCCCAGTGTGGCTGGTCATGTCTTTTCCTTTCTCATTTGAAATGGCACTTTGCAAAAAGGCACCATTAGCTGCTCTATCCTAGGCACGGCACTCACACAAAACAGATCAGCCACAGAAAACAGCCAGTGGCCCCTCAGCAAGGAAAAGAGAAAGAAATTCAGTAAATTAGGGTACAGCCAGACATGTGTCAGTGTATGTGTGTTTGTGCAACCAGAGAAGAGCAGAGGCAGCTTTACCTGAACCCCCATAACACAAACACATGAAGAGGTCTCTAAGCTCCGAGCAGCTCAGGCCTTTGCAGCCCATGCACCCGTCATTAGCTGCTCAAAGGAGTCCAGTTAAGGAAAGGGGGCAAGTTAGGAGTGAGATAGACATTTGCAAAACTCCCCCTGTTGCCCCAGAGCCAAGGGATGCCAGTCCCCAGGGCCACCACTGTGCCAGCGCCTGGGGTTCCTGCCTTGCCCTGTGCCAGGAGCTGGCAGCATGGCCAAAGGCATCTGCTGATCGCCAGGCAGTGGGAGGGTCAGAAGTGATCCCTGCAGCCTGTACCCCTCCAGGTCCCCACCCACCCTCGCTGCCAGTACCTCATCCACAGTGCAGGTTCTAGCCACCTGAAAAGCAGAATTTCTGCATCACCTATCATGGGAAAATCAACTTTTTAACTGAGAAAACTCTCCAAGGGAGCCAAGAGAAGAGTTTCTGTGAACCTTGATTCTCAGCTCACAAAGCATCTCTTACTAGATGTTCAGCACCTGGACTCACCCAGCCCTGAGAGCAGCTGGGTCTTAATTGTTGGTGCCTCAGTTTCTCCAAGCAGAGCACTGCCCCCTTGCAGAGGCATTGTTAGGAGGCAACGACATTTAAGGGCTGTCAGAGATACACCAAGAGGACACAACCAGAGGAGGGAAGAATTATCCTAAGGCCTGCAAAATTTTCTCAGCAAGGACTCTGAAACAAATAAGCCTGCTGGTAGGTCACACAACTCACCAGCTTGCCAATCTCCCCAAAACAACCAAAACAAAGGTTTGATTTTGTTTGGGATGTTTTGCTTTGCTCAGATATGCCAGTGAGCTCTGCCTTCTGCTTCTCTGCCCCAGACCCCAGCACAGTGACTCCATCCCATGCAGCTACCTGCTTGATACAGGGGCCATCCAGAAAAGACACTCTGCAAAGGAGAGAGGAAGGGGCAGCAGGGAACATCGGGCTGGCGGGTTAGGAGGGAGGGGGCCAGTAACTCAGAGTTGGGGGATACAGCATGGATCAGCCTCTGTGACAGTTAATTAGTGTCATTGGTCTAACAATTAGCCTCGGTGACCTGTAGTCAAGAGACTTGGGTTTCTGACCCTGCCTCTGCAACTCACTGGTTGCATTATTTTGGCCAGACTTGGCCAAATTACATCCCCGTGTTCAATAAAACAGGGCTAAATCATTCTGAGAAGCCTGCAAGGCCGTCACCAAAACCCAGCAATAGCATTGGCTTTTAGACTGGAAACTAAATTATTTCTCTTGCTCAGTAACTGGAATTAACACAAGCAGCCATGACTTGCTGTTGACCCACAGAAGGGCACTTCTGTTCCTCACCTAAAAGATGGCCCGAGGGGCTCAGGGGGTCCCACGGGCAGGCGAGCAGAGGGCTGGTTGCACGCTGCCTGCAGAGGTCTTTTCCTGGACAGGTCTCTGCGCCTGCGCATCCATGTAACTCTGTAGGAAGTCTCACGCTGCAGATTCAACTACGCGAGTTACATGGAGCCCACTCCTTCTGGGCAAGCTGATCCAGCACAGGCAAAGCAAAGAAGGTGCTGATAGGAGTGAGGGGGAGGGAGAGGCAGAAGCAAAACAGGGGATGCAACTGGAAAAATGAAAGCAGTACCATAAACCCTTCAAGTATGTCAAATACCCAAATGGGGTGGAAGTCGGTCCTGTTCTCTGTGGGGTGCCTGGATCCCCTGATTTGCATCTGTGCAGCACACAGCTGGCACCCCTCTATAAGGCTGATCTCCCAAGAGCAGAGGGTTTGTCCAAGGGCACTGAGGCTGGGGCATGACGGAGGCATCTTACCCTTGCAGAGCAGGAAGCTGTCGGTGGAGAGCCTTATAGTGAGGGTGCACTGTCTATATCTTATTTTAAGTAGAGTCCCATGCTGAATCTGTTTCAGGAGGATGAAACTGGTGAAGGCAGGTTCAACTTCACTGCCTACGGGATGGGACCAGCTTGTCTACAAGCCAAGGACGGCATCTCTGTCAAGGGCGCCAATAACAACAACACAGCCAACCCGGTTCCCCCGCCATCCCGCTCCCCCGAGGAGATGCGAAAGCTCTTCATCCAGCGAGCCAAGAAGATCGACAAAATCTCACGCATCGGCTTCCCCATGGCGTTCCTTATCTTCAACATTTTCTACTGGATCATCTACAAGATCGTCCGCAGAGAGGATGTGCACAACCAGTGAGGGAAGGGGAGCAGCTGGGAGGGAGCGAGCAGTCCTTTATATATGTGCAATAGCAATGCAGCAATGCATGAATTTAAGAATGTGGCAATATCTACTAAAAAAAATGGGGAGGGGGGGCTGGGAGGGACTTCAAATCATGTGAACAGAGGATAACCGGCACAGGGAGGAGAAAAAACCCTCTTGATCTTGGGAGTGCAGGGTGGGGGTTAGTTTTACAGCATAGGAAGGTTTGGATTGCTCCAGCTGCAATCCAAGCAGTGTAATATATTAATATATATTCATGCTTAATTATAATGCAAAAGAAAACAATCCAAAAAAAGATAAAAAAATCCTTTTTTTAGCCTATTAACAGCTTAGATTCTCAAGTCACTGGAATGATTCATAATTCCATGTGCAGAAATGACTGCAATTACGCTTTATCTGACTTTTGCTATAGAAAGGCCATACCAGTCAAGCACGTAGGGAAAAAAAAAGCCCTAACAAAAGGAAAAAAAAAAAATACACACAAGAAAATCATCTTACGCTTCTCTAGGTTTTGCACTTTGAAAACTGGATAGACGGGGAAACTTAAGAAAGAGGCTGTGGGTTGTTGTTTATTTTATATATTTACTTTTTTTAGTCACGGGTTTGCCAATCAAACACTTTGTGACTTTTGGATAGAGGAAAGCAAATACATTATCTCTCTCATCCCCATCAGAGAGCATCCAATGGGAAACCCGAGAAGGACATCAGGGCCTTCATCAGAAATTGCAGGTACCTTCTGTCCTTTTAAATGACCTAACAGGATTCAAGTCCCAGGAGGTAGAAATATTATTCAGAACACTAGAAATGATGAAGGATTTTTAAAATGGCTTTTTTCTTTTTCCCAAACCCCTTTCTGCCATGTTTGTTTACAATGAGGGGATGGAAGTGTTGAATGAGTTAAAGCAGAAATTATATTTAAAATTCTATTTTCAATTATATTTAAAATATAGAGAAAACAGGCATATTCATGCCTTGTTGTGATAAGATGGGGCGAACGGCAATACTGTCAGTAAGGGGTGGGAGGGGGGAAGGTGTGTACAGAGAGAGCAGCTCTTATTTTCAGACATTTCATAGCAGTAATATTAATAGTGAAACTGGGCCGATGGACCCAAAACTCTATTTTTGTATCTGTTTTGGTGCTGCATTTAGCTTTAATGTGGATGGGAAGATGGAGCAGGCTGCTTTGCCCCTCTCTCCTGCCCAGCAGAGTCCCAGGGGAGGCTGTCACAGTTTGGTGGGGACAGGGAAAGGCGGGAGGGTGGTGGAAATACATGAGCAAAGGGGTTTCCCTTTCGCCAAGTGGTAGCACAGGTTGGCATTGGTGTTTTGGGGGGTGGGGGGAACACACCAAATGCCTCCAGGGTGTTATTTGTAAGCCTGTCTCAGGGCTGGCATGGGCAAGTCAAGGTCCTGATGCCCCACTTGCCTCTCTGGGACCCTGGGCATGAGCTAGGCAACAGCACCCATGGTGATTTAGTTGTGTTCATTTGCACTTTAGCGAGGTGGGTAAAAGAGCATGAAGGAAGAGACAATCAGTCTGCACTGAAGCACTTGGGGTCAGGTCAGGATTAGGCACCAGATGAAGGCAGAGAGACAAGTGACACCCAAGGCAGGGCTTTCCTTCTCCTTCCTCTCCCCTGTCTCCTGCTTAGGGCCAGACCACAGCTGAACTGGGCTGCAGATCTGATGCTTGCTCTGGGAACAGACAGGCTCCTGCTTCCAGAAGCTGCATCATCCATGGCAGCTGGAACAGCTCACAGCAAAGTACCCTCCAGCACTGTCCAGTCCAGTCTGGCCCAGGTCAGCAGCACCCAAGCCTGGGACAGGAGGTGGGAGTCTATACTCAGCCATGGGTGTCCCAACCAGCGCAGCAAGAGGCAGCTCTGGGAGAGGGCGGGAGAGAATGGGGACCTGCAAACTCTCCTAGCACAGGCGTGGCGCCAAGAGGAGAAAGCCCAGGGCTCTCCTCGGCAGGATAGAGGGATACCCATCTCCGAGGCTGCCAATTCAGCACCTTTCACCAGCACTAAATACACTTTATTTAAAAAAAAAAAAAAAAGAAAAAAGAAAGAAAGAAAAAGAAACCAAGGATAACAACAAGAAGAAAAAGGGATAAAAAAACCATTGTGGTCACTGTGTGGACTAGGGCAAATGGCAATATTTCCTAATGTTTTGGCAAAGGCCACTGAGCTTTCCATGCCCTTCTGCACTGCTGAGACAGGGAAAGAGCACACAATACCAGTGTGAACCAGTATAACAGCCCCTTCCCTCCATCAGAGCAGCAGAAAACCTGTGGGCTGAGGATTTCTTCTTCCCCCGGCAGACAGTACTTTCCCAAGCAGGGAGATCTCAAGCTGTCGAGCAGAGGCGTTATTTGATGCTAGGACAACTTTCCGAGTCTTGGCTGGAGCCCAAGTCTGCTGCTGGCTCTGGTTTTGCTTGCTGAATTATTGAACTCTCCCTGCATGCGCGACGGGCGGTCGTGCCAACTGCGGGCTGTGCGATTGCTTTAAACGGCGTGTCCTTGTCTGAGATGAAAGAGCAAATCCAGGGAATTCCCCTCCCTGCCCAGCGGCGGGGCAGAAGCTTGGCAGCCCACGCGCCGCAGCTCCTTGCTCATGCACGGGAACAACCGCAGATCATTGTCATTTTGGAAAAAAAAAAAAAAAAGTGTCCTGCCTCAGTGCCCAGACCTTGCACTTGTCGTGGTTTGTACAACTTCTCAGGCTCCCCAGGCTGCCCAGGATGGCTCATGAGGGCACAGCCAGCTGCAGGGCTGTGGGTTTCCTTCCTCACTAGAGCTGCTCTAAGGAGTGGCCAGTAGGTTCACTAATCCCATGCACCATCCTCCCACCCAAGTGAGTTTTGATCCTACATCTGAAGGGCAAGACCAGAGTGAAGAGAAGGAATCCATTCCCACCTCACTTCATTCTGCTCCAGCTTAGAGAAAGGCCTCTAGACCAAAGAGGAATCCGCTGTTCATCCTAGATTTACTGCTTGGAGATGCAGATAAACTCACAGTTACTGCTTTACTAGAGCTCCGGTGTTACTTTCTGGCATTGAGTAAGGCCAGAGGAAGGCAAATTAGGGACTAGAAATCATTAGGAAGATGCTTGTGTTTCCTGCTCATACAGAAGCACTTCAGCTGCTGGTGGAGCCCATGGGAGTTTAGGGACCGAAATAAGAATTACACGCTTACCAGCACGCCTTCGCGTCCGTTCAACTCCACCAACCACTGGGCATGTTTGATGCTCACCAGTAGTGTTATTTTCTCTTCACTGAGCAGCCAGTTTCCATTTAGGCCATTTTCCAGCCCCAGGGCTGCCTGCACAGTGAGAGTGCGCAGCACTCACATCCCAAGATGAAACACGCTGGGGTCTTGGCAAAGGTCCGGTGGTGCCGAGATAGCCATCCCACAGATGTCCTGCCAGACAGTTTCACCATGTAGACAAGACCTTAGACTGTCCTAGGAGCCCCTGGCAAGTCTGTGCAGTTTTCAAAATCAAACTTTTCATGTGTACTAGACTGCTTCTAGTCTCTGTATTGCAACAGAGCTTGCTTTGATAACCTATCTTCAAAGTAGGCTGCTTTAATAGTGCCAGCAATTACATTTATTAGTAAGAATGCACAGGATTTGATATCACAGGGCAGCTTCCAGACATACTGATTGAATTTAACTCAGTAATTGTTAGCTCTTGTTAAGAACAAGGCTCAGAAGCAAAACCTCTGAATAAAATAGACAGCAGTCAGTCTGGTAGTAAAGAGAGAAAATAGGGACTCAATTCACTTGGACTCTTTGGAAAAACAGAGCCTTATCCCAAACAATATTATTTCCAGATGTTTCTGGAAAAGTATCACTTCATGAGCAGGAATTATTTTTCCTTATACATAAACATAACTGTGGAAACAAAAAAAGTAAAATAAACTTACTATTTTTTTTTGTCAGGTAGATGAGTTTTTCCCACTTTAATTCCCGATTAAAGCAGCTTTCCATCTGGGATCCCAGTGCCATGGAAATCTGAGAAAGGTGCTGAAGAGGGGCCAAGACAGATCATTAAGCACGTGGTCTGCTACAGACTGCAAGGCTTAGCCTTGATCCTGGCAAAGCACCAGCTTGCCTTTAAACACACAGGCAGGGTCACATTCGCTTCACGGGTCCAGTAGTGCCCTCATTCCTCCTGTTCTAGAAGCCTTTGCTGGTCAGGGCCGAGTGACTTAGTTCCCAAAAGCATAAAAAAATTTCAAATACTGAATATTTTCATACCCAGTGAACAGAAACATTTTTTTTGTTTTGCCCAGACTTTTCTGGAAGGCTTTTTTCTTCAGCCTCTTCTGAAGATCTTTAATTTTAAGGCAAACCCAAGACAATTCAAATTACACTATCGGTTGTCCTTTATCTTGACTGTAATTTGAAGACCTTGCTTGGCTTCCTAATGCTGGTAGAAAAAAAGATTAGAGATATTTACAATATATATTTTTTAAAAAGAAAGGAACATATGAAAGGAGAAAAGACTATTTTAAATGGTGCCATATTTTTCACAGTTATACAATCATATTTTTGTACTGTACTACCATTCTTAATAAAACATAGTTCTTACCCCTGTGCCAAAGACAGACAATCTCTTTCAATGCCCCATTCCTTACTCCAAAACCTTGCTACCAGCAGCAGTGAATAACACAATATGGACACTTTCCCCCTCAAAACCCAACCCTACCAGTGTGGCTGCAGCCCTGGGGTCACCACCTGCCAGCTGGACATTGTGCATCTCCTGCCAGGGTAACGGCGAGCAGCAGGTCCTGTCCTGCTGGAGCATCCCACAGAGCTCAGTTCTGTCAAAGAAGGGTCTGATCCCTGCCCTGCTAAGAAGCAGTCAACACTCTCCTGTCTTCTTCTCAAAAGGACATAGAAGGGGTATCTTGGGGTGCTTCTGCTTCAATAGATTTCCATCATTTGTATGGAGGCAGTGTACTATTTAAGTAGAAAATTGAGATACTTGATTGTTCTTCAGGGTGCTAGGATGAGCACCAAAGCAGAAGCTAATATTCATTAATTTCAGCATCTTCAAAATTACTTTAGGTCTTTTAAATCTTCCCAACCCTTCATCTCAACAATTATTTCTTAAGGGCAGTTGCACTTCTCTTGCTCAAATAAATCTACACAAATCTCCTACTTCATTAAAGTATATTGCATTTTCCTGTGTCCATCTCCCTTCTTTCACCACCTCAAGTTTCATTTCTGTGGGGCTAAGTCCCTCAGCTCCAGCAACCTTTCAAGGGCCTGGCACAGATGGGTGCCTTGGGAAATACAGGGCAAAATATGTGAGTAAAAGCATTCCCCCTAAGCAGGCAGGGTAACAGGTGCCAGGGAAGCCCTCTCATAGCCAAGCGTGCATGAAGAGGATGCCTGGGGAATGCAAGGGTGGCCAACAAGGTCTTTTTTGACTGTGCTCTGTGTGAAAGCAAGGCAGCATCAGGAAGAGAGAAAGAAAGCAGATCCTGGTTCATCACTACCCTCACTCACCCTATCATGTTGTCCCAGCATCATGCTGTCAGCAAAGCACCAAAGCTCCTGGTGCTGTAACATGGTAAAGGGCACAAACCACACAGTAGCCTACAGAGGAATGATTTCAGCACCTAGCAGAGGAAATTACTTGTCAAGAGTAATCAAGTAATACTTAAGAGTAATCAAAGAGGATCCTAGAAAAAAAGGGGAAGGAAAAGGAAAAAGCAATAGGAGACGTTTGTTTTCCTGCCACAACACCATCTTCTCCTGGCTTTCAAGGCAGGCAGTACCAACAGGTATGATGCAAGAGTCTAAGCTAGCAGCAGGAATTACAACATTGTGTTAAGTAATCATGACCATCAAGTCTAGCAAACCTAAGCTGTAGTCCTCATGCACTTTACTGCCAGGCTTTTGCATAGAAATTGTAAGGGAGTCTTATGTTTGTGATATTCCTGGGTCTATTATAGACTGAGTGCTGAAGCCCATCCTGGGATAGGGCTGGCTCCCAGCAGTGCTGGAGAGGAGCTAGCCAGGATTTGCGCCAGGTCATGCTCAGGGACAGTGCATGCACTGGGAACAGATTCAGCAGAAGGGGAAGTTACCACTTCAGGGGAAGGCAGGGAGGGCTTCATGTTGGTTTAACAATCCCATCAGCACTCAAAGCATCACTGCTGGGGCTTGCAGGCTGTGCTTAATGCTGCCATTACTCCTACCAACAGTGAGAAGCCAGCCACAAAAAGCACAAGGGAGAAGGAGCCCAGCAGCTTCCCAACAGCAGTAGTTTTCAGTAAGGAGAGAGGATACAAAACCCTCATGTCCCCAACCTGAGGTTCAAATATAAAATCATCCAACTTTTCCTGGGCATAGGATAATACCACCATAAATAAGACATCAGCCTGGTTTGAAATTAGCTTTTATTTATAGATTCACCACTTGAATTGCGTAAGTAGCTTAAGTCAAACAAGGACACCCTTTTCACCTACCCAGGGAACTGGCTGAGGCACGAGGTACCATCATTAACTACGTGCTCTGGCTTAGAGTTGCAAGTGTGTCATTGCTATGGCAGGTGAGTCAAACTTGGCACAAGCAGGGACAGGTAGACTGGCCTGGAGCTGCCAGGTCTGCGGGGCACAGAGCTCACAAGTAGCTTTTGCTGCTAAGGCTTTTTGGGAAGCTGGTGCCAGGATTGTTAGTGCTGTAACAAGCTAAAAAAAAAAAAAAAAAAAATCACCTTCCCTGGTGGGTCTGTGGGAGGACACACCTGTCTTATTTAGGCACTTGGTGATACTGTGGCACTGTTGGGTTACTTGTCTGACAAACATGAATCAAGCTTTAGGCTGCAGACCAGCTGAGCCAGCGGGCCTGGGTTGAACACACCACAGAATTTGGGCACTAAATTACAGCTCTAGGTTCAAGCCTGAATCAACCTTGCAGTGATGACACGCTCGAGAGTGGAGGCCTGATAGTAGTGTTGCTTAAATCAGCATTACCCTGTCATAGCCCTGCAGAGATCAACAGGCCAGGACTTCCAAAGCTAGCACAACTGGGGCCTGGGCATCACTGTTCCTTGCTTGACACCTAATCCCCAAACACTGAACTTTATTGAACTAAAACTATGCAATATTGAACATATTTTGCCAAGAGTGGTGCCTTAGCCACCTCTCCTGGATATGCACTTACACATTTTTAGAAGTATCCTCCCAGTTGCTTGTGACAGAATAAAGAACCAACACATGCTCCTGAGGAGCGGGGCCAGCCTTGGAGCTTGTGATGTGCCACAGATGGCCACAACTGTATTGCGATCACAGCTTCTAGGACAGCTCTGCTCCTCTGAGGCTACAATGTTCAAAGTAGAGGAGTCCTAAAAGTTCAGCTCCCTACCCAAGAGTAGAGTGAGGGCAGGGATCAGCAATGAGAAAGGAAGAGGAGATCAAGACTTGTGTAAGGACAGGAGCTTGTAGTACTTGCTCCTCACTGTAGTGCAGTCACAATTGCAACTCCAGTCCCTGTGGTCTTTGTGGGAGCTGAGGCTTTAAATACTGCTGGCTTGTTCTTTGAGGGGTTGGAAAGACAATTCATGAGGCTTGACTTGTGCCATGCAAGTAGTAGTATGGTACAGTATGGGCAGTGTCACCTCTAAAAATAAAACTTCAGAAACCAGCAGACAAATAAAGTGAAGGGGCAGCCTCTGTAACATAGGAACAGTGCTGGAGATGCATCTCCCCGAACAGCTGCACACTCGGTGAGGGACACCAGGACAGCCTTCACAGGCAGGAGTACAATGAACAACCCTGGCAATCCTTGATCAGATATATGCCTCCACTTGCCATCAATCCCATTTTTTTTAATCAGGAAAAACAAACCAAAACAAACACTCCCCACCAAAAAATTTCACAACCAAAAACCCATCACCAATGAGTTAGGTTATTGTTATATCTTCTGCTTACTCTTTTAAGTAAGTAATTGTGGCCAGTGCTGTTGGTCACAGCAGTAGAGCTCAGCTCAACAAGAAATGCTCAGCTACAGGCTGACCCAACAAAATCTTAGCTGAAGGGAACACAAGTTCCTTTACCTTATGCTTGCCTAGGCTGGGGAACAACTGATGGAGGGCTTTGAAACACTCTACAAGTTCAGTGTAGGCAAAGGCAGAGCACTGTTTCCTTTCTGTCTCCCTCTTCCCAAATCTGCTTCTTTGTCCAAAACACTTGCATTCTTGCAATTCTGGGGTGAGATTAGAAACAGGGAAAACAAGCTCAGAAGCAGCATGGACCAAGCTGACAAATCCCAAAGTTAACCTACTTGAAGTGGGAGAACTGTAAGAACAGCACCTCCATCCCGAGGTTGATGCCCCCTTCACAGTCCTCCAGCACTGAGCAGAGTGACTAAACTTGACAGGTCAGTTGAAAGACACATGCATTTCAAATCCATGATTGATACATCCCTCCTTAGATCAGGTCAAGACAGCAGGTTAATTTGGGGATCTGTCAGCTTTGAGAGTATCCAAATTGGAATGTTTGGGAAATAAACATTAAGGTCTAAAATGGTGTTATGTGAAAACTGGAGACAGGTATGTAACCCACTTTCTCCTTGCTGGGAAGAGTGATCTGTTGTGCCTGAACTCTGCCTTTGAGCTCCGTTTTGCTGCTCACTGCAACGCCAGAGCATCTCGCTGTACAATCAGTGCTGCACTCCCTGCGACTGGTGCAGTAGGTCAGGAGACAGAGGCCAACTCCAGAGGCGTACGAGGTGACAGACACAGACATTAAGGCACAAAGGCCAAGTGACTTGACTCACAACATGCGTGTGGAATTAATTATCCTGAAAAATGCACCGCCTGGAGCATCTCAAGCCTACTGTGAAATGGAATTCATGGGCAAAAAGATAAGTTTGTGGTTCCTGAGTCTGGTCACGACATACTGACAGCACTAATCATAGCCAGAGCTCACCTCTTCTTTCATGGATTTACCGAGCTGCAGAAAAGAGACGACTGTTTGTTTCAAAAGAACTGAAATAGAAGGCAACTGTGCTAAAAAGCTATTCACACATGCATTTGAGATACAGTAAAAACTTCAGTGAATTAAGAGATCTATAGCGAGATGTAGAGATGAAGCAACACACTAAGGACTTCACCCAAAAAATGGCCTGACATGCAAAGGTCACAGCGCATTTCATCACACTTTACCATCCCTGCAGCATTGGTGAACACCATTCTGGAAGCAGCCTTTGAATTCCTGAAGATGCACAAGCCCGTCCCAAGCAGCTGTTTGTAACCACCCGCCCGAGATCAAACAACAGCCATAAGCAGGCTAACATCATTGTGGACAGTGATATTTTATGGACTGTGTTGTCTACTCACATCCAACCACAGTGTACAGCATATCATGCTTATTATATTAAAACTAAGATGAGGAGTAATGAAACACTTAAGTGATATAAAAAAGGAGGGGAGGACACAGGAATTCCTCCCTTTCAACTATAAACGCACACCCATTTACATTGTTTTGTAAATGAATTTATCTTTAGAAGAAAAATAAAAACACAACATATTTCTCTTCTGGACAACACTGCACATTTGATTTTACTTTGGAGGGGAGATACACACGCACACAAAGCAGGAATACTTTCTAATTGAAAACATACAAAACAGAAGTGGGAACAGTTCAGCACCTAGATTTTCCTTGTGTCCTTGATAAACATTGTCTCCGTTTCCCAGAATTATCCACCTCACTGGTCAAACACCCCCCCCCCCCCCCAAAATCTGGTATCTAGGAAGAATGCCTCGCAAAAACTTTGGAAAAAAAAACTATTAAGTAGTGGCATTGTTTTGTTCTATTTTTCTGTTTCTCTCCCATCTGTAAGCCATTTGTATGAAGAAAATCTTTGTTTCCAAAGCTTGACTTACTAAAGCTCATTTGTTCCAAAATACAAGCAGCGCCTTGACGCTGTTTATACCAGGGAGAGCCAAGGGCTCCGACAAAGGAGCTGGGCTGGGATTAGCAGCCGCAGTGTAACGTGTTATGGCTGCCCCATCCCTCCGCCAGCAGTCACTGTCCCCCCCGGAGAGGGCAATATCAGTCACCCTCCACTCTCCAGTGGAGCTCAGAGTAAAAACAGAGGGTTTGCCACCATAGATCAAGATCTCAGCTGGGGTACAGACCCTCTCACAAAGGGGCAGGACAGACCACTGAGGATTACACTCTTGACACACCCATCCAACAGAGCCCATTTTCAGTATCTTTTGTAAATACTAAATCCAGAGTTGAACTACTTTTGCAATTTTGTGTGTTTGCTTGTTAAAAGTCAGGATACATATTTTCCAAGCTTGGTCATAATCAGGAAAGGACTGGCAACAAGGTCAGATTGTTTTCTTTTCTTTCTTCAGTCTTATGGAGACCTCAGAAGGAAGCAGCAGCATTAAAACCTGCCCCAGTTTAACCAACTCTTTTAAATATAGGGAGAGGCAGCTGCTGTTAAGAGGACAAACCTCACCTAACCTCAAATAAGCTTCTTTAAAACAAGCATTGAAATAGTTCCTGTTCAGCAGTTTTAGTTTTCTTCCTTGCAAGGTAGGTGCTAAAATATCAACATTTCACAGGAGATAATCAAAAAAGTATTCCCAGAGTAAGGATTAATCACTAGAGTTAAGGAGTGAAGTGCTCTCTGAGCACCTCTACTGGTTCGTTAACACAAGTCTGAAAGAAAATAATGGGAAGTCTCAATGCTTATTAATTTTCACACTAATCTCCCCTAAAGAACAGAGGAGGGACTAGAGAGATACAGAATATAAAGTGTACCTACGCTTAAAACTTAGGATCTAAAATTCTTCAAAAAGAATAAACTAGCTTAATCATGAAGTGCTTATGTCTTCTCCCTACCCAACTTAAAAAGGGACCCCCTATTTTTTTCTATATGAATTTATTATAGATACATATATATAAAAAGTTGGTATGGCCTTACACTCCTTTTAAGGATATTTTGCTACATTGGTCAGAGTGCAAAGCAACTGCTTCCTTAAAAGCAGCATTTTTACATCATTATGAAAATAAACCTGTAAGTTATACGATTTGCATGACCACACAGAAACAGTGGCAGATTATTTTTCTGGCTTGTAAAAAATTTTAGAAAACAGAAGTTCTATTTCAGCAGTTTGAAGATGGAATGTAAAGTTTCTGCTGTTATATGTATATAAAATATATTTATTGAATCATACATTCATGCTGATTCCAATAAAAAAAAAAATAAAAGATTTTTCTGAAATTCTCTCCATGGATTTTTAGTGCCAGAGGTTCCATGCTGCAGCCTACACTGCTGGTGCATTTGAGCTAACACAACATTTCATGAAAATAAGGTAAAAAACCAGTTTTACTGTTAAACCTTTTATTCTGAAGAATAACCTCTCCCATCTGTGACCTCCTGAGCTCCACCCCACAAAGGAATTCCTACAACCACAGCAGTATCAGCTATAGCATTCAGACTCCTGAACTGCTCCTTACTGTTTCAGGCTCTCGCAAGGCTAACACAGTTTACAATTAGCCTTCCCTTCCATGGATTCAAGACTAACTCCAGGCAGCACAAGCAAGTTTTCCACAAGAGGGACATCTGGTCTTTCACACAGCAAGGACAGGTACCCAAACAGCAAGTTCTGTTTGTGTTGTCTTTACAGTATCCTGAATTTGAAAGTCAGACACAAATGAACAGTGGTACTTTCAACAGAGCCAAACTATGCCTTAAATTCTCATGCAACTTAAAACGGGTTCCGGCAAGCTTAGCTGTTTGGTCCTAGAGTCCATATAAAGGAAAAAATGGTATCTCATGGACCATCTTGCAAGCTAGGGCATGGCATTATTTATACATAGCCTAAAATTCTTCAGTAAATCAACTGACCTCGGTGCAGACACCTAAAAATGACATTTCAGAACGTTAAAGAACTGCCTCTCATGCTGAATCTCAAAGATGGACATGATAAAGTATTTGTCCTTCCACAGTCAGGTGCTTTGTCAAGTTTGAAGTATCATCAGCAGAACAGCAGATCCCACTTGGCTTGGCAAGCAGCATTTTGTGACAGAAAACGGAAGGGCAATATCCTGCCCTTCAAATCTATTCTGAGAACACAGCATTACTCTAAAATCTGCTGCCTTTAAGGAATGATGGAGTTCAAAAACATTTTACTCAATTGTTTCACATCTCATAACCAGATAAACTATTAACAAACCTCCTCATACCATCCTCCACACAACACACAAACGAGATTATCAGGATCTTAGGAGAGCAGTTTCTCAAGTTACCAGCCAGGGTAAGAATGGTAGTGCTGGGAAATGAAATAATCATCAAGATAATTATTTCCTGCTACAACGTGCGCAACTTAAGGAAACTGCTAGCGTGCCATGTGCTCTTAGCCCCAGGCAGCAGCATGTAAAGAGAAACAGTTAAAAAACCCCACACATTTTGTTAAAAAATGTCCTTTCGAGATGTGCAGAATCAGCAGCTGCAGAGATCACAACTCCAAATCTTCATACTTGCACCCAGAACCATCCTTTTCACCAAGGAAAGCAGACTCCCAGGTCTAAGGGACACCCCTTCCATGTGGCACTGATGAATTTCTCATTCAGATTCAAGTCAGAGGTCACTGTTACACACAGCGTGTTGTACACAGGTCATTTCTTAATCCAGAAGTAAATCCCTTCTGCAAAGCCCCAATTCCAGTAGCGTGCTCAGCACCTCACACTTGCCTCTATGTAGCTAGTGTACACCCAGGAACACTAGAGCTTCAGTTCTGAGCAAATTAAAAAAATAAAAGAACCTGTAAACAGGGCCCTGCAGAGACAGCAAGTGTTCCCTGCCTGTATCCTCAATCACAGAACAAACTACCTACAGTCTCGAACACAAAAATTTCAGTTCAGCTTTATACAACAGCCTCATGCAAGTGTGCTGGTACTTGAATACTCCAGGAGTTTCTCCTGCACAAAAGGGCATAACGAAGCCTGGTTAAACGTGCAATGCCTTTAACCAAAAATACAGCAAAGGCAGCCCAGCTTCCAGTTCTGGTTCAGGTGATGTGAAATACTACTGTAAATGAAAGTCTTATTTATACACTATGAGGCCAGATCACACCAGTCATACATGAAACCCCTGCGCTTTCAAGAAAGGCAGATCATGAAGTTCTAAGGATCATTAAGGTTGCTGCTGACACTGTCCATGTGGCTTGCGTGGGTGCAAAAGCAGCCTGTGACAGATTTGACCAACTTCTCTCCACTTCCTGCTCCTCACAGAGCACTGGGACATGGAGAGCACTTCAGCAAACACCTCATTGTCTAGATTAAAGTGGAGGTGCTAGCAAGGAGACACACAGCATCTTACCCATTTGAGACAGCCCTGCAGCATTTTCCTTCCTGGAAGAGTCAGGCTACCTTGGTTATTAGAGGTTAGCCACCTTGTAGCTATTTGAGTTCAAGGCAGCTCGCTGAGGCAAACTGAATCATGACTTCTTCATAGTCATCTTCACCACTAGTCGCATGCAAAGCACTGAAGACCTTACACATTGAGGTTTTAACAGCACAGCAGCACAGAAACCAGAAGGGCTTGATGCTTACTAAAAAGTTTAAACAAAAAAGCCAATGTGACAACATTCTACAGTAGGTCTTTTCCATATACTGTTATTAGCTTGTCACAGAACCATCAAAATGCAAATATTAAGTCACTCTACATTTTGTCATGATGTTGTCAATATAAATTGCTTTTGACAAGTATTTTGTTACAAAACATTCCAGGAAAATTTTATGTAAATATTTTATTTTGCCCATCATCTTGGACAAGAACATCACTTTCTGGGTCAACATATTGAGAGTACGATTCATAGATGAGAACAAGCATACACTTCACCTTATAGCCTCTTAAATTCTTCACCGACATTCCTCAGCTCTCTCTTTCAAACCAGTCAGAACTGTCCAACTCCCACTACAAAAATGGTGTTTCAGGTTTATGGATGCTTTTGCAGATTTGGTTAAGAGCTATAAAAGCTTCTATTAATAAATAGCACTTTGATAAGTCTGAAGTGCAACCTGTTACTGCAGTCTTGGATTTAACATCAAGAACAATAGGAACCCGACAAATGAGATGGAAAAATATATCATGAACAAGGACACAGTTCAGTGAAAGACTTCCATTGCATACCTTTACCTCACAGTCATTCCTGATAAGAAAAACGCAGAAATTTTTTTTTTTTTTTTAAAAATACCAGTTACCACCACAAGAGGAAGCAGTATGTATTTCCAGTATGCTGGCTGTGAGAGCATACCACAGCTATTGTTGTCACAACTCACTCCCCTCCAATTCACTAAGATATTTAAGTCTTCAGGAACAGACTGTAAGCAAGTCAATGGCAGAAACATTTGTAAGGAGGGAAGAGACAAATAGCATAACAACTCTGAAGATGCAGATAAAATAGAACAGAAACCAAAACTCCACTGACATTTAGTACAACCTGGCTCAACCACTAAGTTTAGCAAGTAAGAGGCGAAAAATTACTGTTCTGAAACAAGTAATACCTATCTGCCCTCTGAGCAAGGGCAGCTTTGTTCTAGCTTTAAAGCAAGGAAAGGCCAAGAGAGATATATTGCATATGCACAGCAATTATATTAATAAATCAAGAAAACACGGAAACAATGAACCCTGACACAGATAAGCAAACTACCTAAGCAGCTCTTTTGTATTACCAAGAGCTCCTGAAGATCTGGTGTAGACTCAAAACTGCTGTTTTCATTCAGATGTTTAACACCACACATTATAGAAATAATACTGCTTTGTGCAGTACAATCTTACAGGGTCTCTGATTGAAATTACCCACTTTTTTTATGTTGTTTCACCTTCTTTCAGAAGCAGCAGAGAGCATTCAACATCTTTCTTAACACCAGGGCATACAGGCACCTTTTGCACTTCTGACAAAAATGGCATCCATCTACTTCAGGACTGGCAGAAGCAGGGATGAAATTAATACCTAAAACTGCAAAAATAACTCTATAACATACTGCAGTTTGAACTGTAAAGGACGTGACAGAGGTATTTCTGCTTTGGTTGTAGTTTTGCAACAATTGTAATGGGGCCTGCCCAGCCTCAAATCAATATCACTAAATTTCTACACCAAAAAGTACTTGTTTTCAATTATTTAAATCAGCCAAACTGATGAACAGAAGGTATTAAAAACTTCAGATATAACCACCTCTACCTAGTAAACCTAATGACTGAAAAACCTCTTCCCCTTGGAAAAACTCCAACATACTCTTAACTTGATAAAGCAAATCTAGACCTTTTTTATTTTTTTTTTTTAAAACAATTTGCCAAGACTGGAATGAGAGATAAATAGAAGGCACAACAATTTTGCTTTTTTTTTTATACAAATACAAACTAAACATGAAAAAAACTCCCTATTTCAATAAAAAATTTCACAAG
The DNA here is from genome assembly GCF_965140245.1 of Athene noctua. Lineage (NCBI taxonomy): Eukaryota > Metazoa > Chordata > Aves > Strigiformes > Strigidae > Athene > Athene noctua. Next base: position 17,531,582 of record NC_134048.1, read on the forward strand.
TTCAGGAAAAGTGTTTTAAGAGTCAAGTTCTAGACATTTAAAACCTATCCCACAATCCAAAATTTTAAAGTGGTAAAACAGTAGTTCGAATTCCTTTCCGTGATCATGTATCAAAAGAAAAAAAGATTTTACAGATACCCATTATTCCACTTTACAGCGCCACAAAGGGAAAGGTGAATGTCAATTTTTCAAGTGGCAATATCTCCGGACCAGAGGCTGTTCATATGACCCTTAAAGAATAAATCAATAGTTTTGTTTTTCTGCCCTTGAAATACTTGTCAAGTACTATGCTTTCCTACAGGCTCTTGAACGCATGCACGTGAAATATTATTCCACTGACTGAAACGCACCCAAATTCAGTAGAAAGGGTGGGAGGAAAAAAAAAAAAGAAAAAAAAAAAAGAGACATTCCTTTAGGAGAAACCACCGGTACCAAAAAAATCCAGTCCGTAAGTTTGAGGTGAACAAGAAAATTCAGTTCTTTTCTTTTTAAAATCCACTTTTCCTAAAACGTTGTTCCACAAAGCTGGAATCTGGGACAAGGACTAGAAAAAAAATAATCACAAAACCATAACACAAACAAAAAGGGGCCAAAATAGTATCAAACGTAGCAGTCTATACAGGCTAGGGCCACATTCCAAGATACCCAAGGCTGAAATTCACAAATCTGCAGGAAAAAGGGTTTGCGCCACCATGTCAACATCCGTGATGCATTCACTGGCGTTGCCCGATCCCCCTTCCAGCTCCAAATCCTGGCTTCTGGGACATTCCTCCACGCGGAGGCCCTCGAATCCCACCTCCCAGCCCCCCACGAGTGCCTCCAGGTCCACGTGGTCTGTTATCTCTGCGGTCACCCTCCCTGGCAGCTCGTGTTTTCTTCTCCTCCACATTCAGGCGCACCTCTCCCCTGAACATGATGGGCTGCAACAAAAACAGAAAAGGTACTTTCATTAATGACTCACCAGTAACTCTTCAACATCAATTTCTGCAACCTTGTCTCATATCCTCCTCTACAGGAAAGAAAACTGAAGTGGTTTATGACTGGTTACTAGAAAAAGGTGATAGTCAAACTATGCATCCAGTCTGTGGCTTTACTGGAGAAGATATTAAAAAAAAAGAAAAAAAGAGATGTGACACCTGAAAAGCAGTCTCGGGCTTAACATTTAGCATTCTGACACCTTTTAGAAAAGGAATTGAACTATTAACAGTAACCTTCCATTAATACACGGCAATTCAGTCTGCCACCGTGCAGAGTCCCAGCTGATTTTTATTATGGCCTGAAGAACATCAGATCCTCTCTGCCACCACCTTCCTATACAGGCCAGTGAAGTTTTTTCACTTAGGTCAAGTTCTATTTTTTTGAACTGCAGCAACAAGTGGTCGTTTGTGTGGGATGTTGCAGCTCTGCTCCTTAATGCTCTTGCTTCAGTGAGGTTTCCCACAAACCTCACTGCAGACAAAAAGCTGAAGTCTGCAAGAATTCACAAGCTACAGGAACAAGGACTCACTTGTTTCAAATTATTCCTGCAGTTGCATAAACAAGAACATGAAAAAGATGATCCATCCTTGGCCCAGGCACAATGCTTTCTCATCAGATGGAAAGACTAGCCACTCACTTCTACTGAGCTGACTACAGAGGCAGAACAGATCTAAGCACATTGCCCTCCTCTAGCCATCAGCTGTGCTGGACAAAGATCGAAGCATCGTGTTACAGCCTTATTACCAAATCCAGTGTAAACTCCCACATTTCACATCAGGCAGCAGTCATCAGGTTTAGTTTTACTGGCTAAGAGTCTATCAAAGCTTTTAACACTCATTTAGAGCAAAGCTCATCCTGAAAAGAGTCCTTACTGTTTCAGGACATACATTTGCTCAAAGCACTGGACCCATCTGCAAAATAATTCACACAGTGGATACTACAAACAGAATTTAGTGCTGTTCAAAGCAGGCTAAGAGGTATGTTAAACTGCTTCTACAGGACTTCAGTTATACATAAAAAGTCTTATTCCAGAAAACCATGCTCATCCATTATATCTTCAACATTTACATGGGCTTGCAGAAACAATACTCTGAGTGCACCAACTATTAGACATTCAAAGTCTAACTTGGAAGCCAGCATCCACTCTCCATTACACAGAGTGGCACAGCTGAACAAGTAAACAGAGGCCACAAATCCCTCAGCTGAGTGCACCTTCAGTGTTCCCTGGACATGAAGTCCGGCACTCAGCTCTTAGTTATACCCCCACAACTGCAAGGAAACTCGAGTGAACATTTCTAGTTTGCTTCAGCAAAAACTCAAACATGCAAGTTTAAGTCACTACTGAAGGTGTTCACCTATTGCTGAAGCTAAGAAATGGCTTAAGGACCCACTGTCACTGTACTACTTGTTCCCACACTAATTCAGACCAAAGCCAACCAGATTTACTCAACCTACTTTTAGCACTGGTTTCAAATCACTTTTGACTTTACCCTAGACCACACTGGAACTGCCACTTAAGTAAGTATCTCTGTCAGCATTCCAATCTTGAATTGTCAGCTCCCTGCAAGAGTTCTAGGGCTGCTGGGCTTCATGTGCACTAACTCATCAAGCACTGCCACCAGTGCTGCCAGCACCCCACAACTAAAGGTGTCCTGCCACATGAAATATTCCAAACTGGGACTTAAACTCGAGGCTTAAAAATCTGCAAAGTTACCTTCACTTTAAGAACAGAAATACACTGGCAATACTGCTGTACAGTAAGGAAATAAAGAAAAAAAGGATGTCCCTGTCTGGTGAAGAGCTAAGCTGTAAGTAAGCACACTGCACAGCCGTTATGGTGCATCCAGATTCACTGCCTACCACCACACTGTACAGTCACGGGGTGCGCATTTCACATTAGCAACCACCGCTAACAAGCTGAGCAGGGACCTCCTGCCTTTGTTAGCAGAAATCCTTTTCAACATGCACACTAGTATAGCTTCTCCCTTTCAACCTCCTCTTCTCAAGCTCTCTGACAAAGAAATCTTGTCCACACAGACTATTTTGCCTTCCTGAAAACTATTTACCTGCTTCCTGGGTAGAGCTCAACAACTTCCCATTAGAAAAAGACTCTACAATGAATAAATTCATGTTCACCTAAGTTGTTACAAGCTAATGACAAAAGGTCCAATCTGTACAAAATGCTGCACAAGCCTTGTTAATAGGAGGGAAAGACATGATGCCTACTTTAATATGCTCAAGAAAGGCCAAAAGTAGAATCTTTTCTTGTTAATCTGAAAAACACTGCCTGTTATTAACAGACCAAAAACCACTGACTAATTTTATTTACCCTGCTGCTAAGGATCTTCTGAACTGGTTCAGGATCATCAAACACCACAAACCCAAAGTTGGGGAGCTTTCCACCACTGTTGATGCGGAGTTCAACAACATTGCCATAGCCTGCAAGAGAAAAGCCAAGTTCTTGGGTCATACATTAGAATGCTCTGTTGACCACGCTTATGGCTACAACCCCCAAACCCTGAAAGCACAGCAAAGCAACTAACTTACTTTGGAAGAAGTCTTTAAGTTCAGTTTTATCCACATCATGGGGAAGGTTCCCAACAAACAGCTGATGACTGTCTGGGTATCTCACAATCCGTCTAGTTTCCACATCGCCTTGTTCACCCTCACGAACTTGAACAGAAAATTAAAACTTGTTTAAAGAAAGAGACAGTCCCTCAACTAATAAAAAAACCAAGCCATGGTCAGAATTAGCACCTTATAAAATAATGAGAATTTACACTCTATTTATCCATTCATATATAAAAAAGGTAAGCATTCTACACTAGCAGGTTTGTAACTATTTGCTTTTTATCACCTGACTGAAGCCAAACACTTGAGTAGAAACCTAGATAGTTCAACAGCTAGGGAAATTCAGCTCTGAAGCTTGACAGACATTCAGACCAAGATCATCTAAAATAACCATATCCACAAAAGTAGAAATAATTTGCTTACTGACAAAATTAATGAGATTTTAAAAGCTTTAGTCATCATATTGCTTCCCCAAGACCAAATAGCAGAAAACGGTTTACTCTTTGTAGCTTCTCTTACTTGGTCTAGGACCCCTCTGTGGTGGGATGCTTGCTCGCTGCTCCCTCACTCGCTGATCCCTCTGAGGTCTCTGAGGTGGGGTCTGAGATTCAGGCTTTGCCTCAGGGCGGGGCTGTATAAATTCAAAAAGGGAGTTAACAGGAAAGAATCAGACCCAACAGTAGGGTTCAGCTTTTAAGAGCTCACTATCAAGCTGTTGATAAAGTAGATTGAAAATACAGGGAAAAAAAGTAATAATTCTTTTCACCTGGCACTAAGATGCATGTTAGTGCACGTTAGCTTATATGCTAAAAGCAAACATGTCACTTCAAGTCAGAATTTCAATAACCCCATTCACTGTTCTATATGATAAAGTGTGTCTGCCCAAAGTGCGGTGGCAGTTACACAGACTGTATTACACAAACTCATTCATGACAAAACCTCATTCACAAATAGGCAGTGGAAAAAGAAAAGCTGCCTCTTGTTAAGAGGGTGCAATCATTTTAGATGACAGATACATCCAGCACTTGCATGAACACTCACTGGTTTTCCTCCATGAGAAACAATTCTCTCAACCAAAAAGCCAAGAAAAAACATTTTTATGAATATCAGGAAAAGTCTTTGGAGTCTGAGAATTCAGATCATAAGCAAGCAGATTTCACTCTGTTCTTCCCCACCTCAGTTTACTGTCAGCCCACTGAGCACTTAAACTTCTCTAGGTGCTGGATTCATACCTGTGAGACCGGTACTTTCACAACATGAGGTGGTATTCCTGATACTGGAACAGCTCCACTGGGAGGGAGGTTCTTACTGGTTACTGATGCCCAGGAAAATGTCTTGAAAGAAAAAAAAAGAGGAGATCATAACTCCAGATGCTTTTATCCTTCTGAAATATATTTTTGATAGTACATACAACAGACACAGGATACCATTAACAAAATTTAATCTGTCCTTGAAATTCACTGTCCAGCCACTAGCAGTTTCCTCACAACTTCCTTCAAACATTTAAATTCAAAAGACTTAAGTGTAATGAGAGCGAGTCACACTTCCACCCTATCTCTAAATTCTACAGAGTTGAAATAGGACACAACAGCGGCCTAAGATCAAGCATAACATCAAGGTTAACTGAAGTACTAGTTTCCTGAATACCCATTTGTCCACTTTTGCCTCCCTTATTGCTGAAAAGGGACAAAAAGCCCCAGGTAGAAATAAAGTCACAGTTGACCCATTTTCCCAATTCAGTCTGTTGGTTGCAGTCTGTTCAGAATTTCAGCAACTGTTTACAAACAATCTGAGCCTCTCACTGCTGCCACAGTTCCCCTACCTACCAAATATACAAAGCCTTGCCGCAGCTCCTGGTATTTTAACCAACTAGTTTTACAACTAGAATTTCAACTACCTGTTATTGTACAGGAACTAATGGGAAGGAGGCAACTGGTCATGAAAAGAGTAATTCGAGAAGGGGGGCTTATAGAGCATGTAAACACTTCTAATTCCAGGTATTTTTCCTCTTGCCAGAGAGGATCACACTCTACAGAATTAGCAGGAAAGTACCGATGAAACCACCACATCATAGAAAAGAGCCATCCACCATCATTACCCTGGAGTCCTCTTGCACTGCAGGAGTTGGATCAGCAGGAGCTGGAGAAGGACTCTTTTCCACAGTCTCTTCTGGAGCCGACTCCTCTAATACCGGCTCAGATTTTTCTTCCTGCACCTCTGGTTCAGGCTCCTGTTCAGGTTCTGGCTCTGGCTCAGGCTCTGCCTCTGCAGCCGTCTCTTCCAGGTGTTCCTCAATGTCATTGCTATTATACAGCACCACAAAAATCAAAGAAAAGAGGTGGTATTGTATTTCATTCTATTACTTGGTAGTAAGGAATGCCATTTGTCCAACACAGAAGTCAGACGCATTGCGTTCAAGAGGAACAACAAGGCTAATCTGTCTAAATTAAGGCCACATTGCACAGGGCTGCAAGTTTCACATTGTTACACTATAGAGCAGCCAAAGCATTACATCTACTGAAAATGCACAGCCTAACAGCACTTCGGTTTCAGCTGCCCAATAAACAAAAATATTTTGACTGCCAAAGAGGAAAATCATGAGTAGCAATAAATTAATTTGATTTGTTCTACAAGCAGTCTGTATTACACAACACCTGACTTCATCTACTAAGATATTATTATTACCTGACAGCTTGCTCGTAATAAGCACCAGTATCATCAGGAACAGCCTCAGGTGTCTGCTGTCTTTCCTCAGGTTCCTCCCCTTCCTCCTCTGATTCTAAATGAAGTTAGGAAAGGAAAAACACCACACACATCTTTAGTACTTGTTTCAAATACAAGGCATCACCTTTCCCAGCATGTAGGTGAAGTGTCTGCCGAAGAGCACATGGGAAGCACTATCAAGATGTGACATGGAACATTTCCTTATACTTCTGCTATCACTTCGGTTACTATGTTTTGACCAAGGACAAACAATATGTTCCAAATCCTTCAGAGAAGCAGATTTATAGCCTACAAATCTGACCAAGACTGATAAAATAAGTCTTACTTTTCTTTTAATAGGATACAGAAAAATAACAATCACCTGCATGTCACAGTTCATTGCTGGAGTGCAAGGAAACTACAGGAAAGGAAAAAACCTGAAGAACACGAAGTTTAATGCTTATCTGCCTTCTCCAGCAAGATTTCCTCTGGTCTCGGAATGGAGTGTTGGTGTAGACCCAGAAACAAATACCAGTAGAACCATCCAAAAATTCATACTACTCACCCTCTGGAGGCTCAGTGTCAGAGTCACCAAAAACCTCATCTTGGTAGCGAAAGATATCATTGTGGACATAAAACTTGTTTGCAACAGAACCCTGGAAACAAATCAAAGAGAGGAACCATGTCAACTACATCAATTGCAGTAGTGTAAAAACTGAAATAATGAGAAAACAAGAACAGCTGGAGCAAATCATCCTTCCCACAAAAGATACATCCAAACTAGCCTCCTTCAACAAAATGTGTGTTACTGGAGGCAGGGGAAGGCGTGGGGCAGGAGGAAGATGGATAACACTAGCAAGGCAAGTATGCCTGGAACAATGGACAAAGAAATCATAGTAGTGCTTTTAATTCCAATAGCTCACAACACTGAAAAAGCAGGAGTGAGAACTTCCTGGGGTCTAAAGTATCCATTCTTAGCTCCAAGTCAAACTGAAAAATAAAGTGATGTTGCAATACACCTTTTTCACTATCATTTTCAATTATGTGAACTGATTTTGTTCAAAAAAGGTGTCTATTAAAAAAGCCACCTCAAATGCTCAAATACAAGAAGAAAGTCTGGAACCCATGTCTTCAATGACAGGAAGCATTTTCCTCTTTCTACTAGTTCTTTGTAGTAAAAGGACCTGTTACTATGAGGGCAAATCAAAGGTAAAATAACTTCCAAATGCTTAAACAAATATATGCATTGCAGATACCTAGTAGCCAAAAGTTAGGATATTTACAACTGTAAATATCCTAAAAAAAAGCCCTGTAACTGATTTCCAGGGTTAACATATGACCATACAGAAGTGGTGTAACTTTCTAAGGAATTTGCAGACCATTACTGCTGAATTCTGTGGCAAACTACCTTCCCAGTCTAACCATTCAGACTCCGACACTAAACCAGACAGGCCTCATTAATCCTGACACGAAACCAGCAGCACTATAACAACACTAGCACTCAATGCAGCATACCTCAGGTGCAAGTACAAATGTTTGCATGAATCTGCGCACAGGCTGCATGTTATTGGAGAGTTCTCCCATCACTTGGACTACAACACCATCATTGAGAGTTGCATGGGCATCCACATGACGAATCTTTGTGTGGCAATCCTTAAAGTTTAATGACAGCACCTTCTTGTGGATATCCTGTGAAAGAACGGTATACAGGTTATGCTGCAGAAGCCATTCCTGCTAAGGTAGCAGCTTTCAAAGAAAGCAAAACCATAAAACACTATTTCATAATATATCCCCTAACTCCAGAAAAACACTTGGACAAAGGGGGATGGATCACAGCTGGTATGTACCTCTTCTCAGCCACAAAGGTGAGAAAAAAGGCAAAACCACTAAGTTTAGGTACTTACCGACTGTCCATAGACTGCATCAGCTGGTTTTCCATTGGAATCCAAGCCACCATGGACATAGGAAGAGTTCTTTCCATAAAACCTGTTGTAAAGAAGTATTTTAACACTAAGCTTTGTTTATGCAAGAACACTGATCCCCTACATCAGAGTGCACTATGAATAACATACTCTCAAGCAAGTTTTCTGTCTAAATTATTTGGAATATGGCCATACAATTCCATAATCCTGTTAGAAATTTGCAGGCAGGGGGGGAATTTGACCAAAAGGGAAAACACAAAAGTTCTCCTGTGTAAACTGTAGAGTTCAGATATGTCAGATACCCAAGCACTAACAGGAGGATGGGATTAGATCACTCAGCTCCCCTTTTCTCTGGAGTCCCTAAAGCAGCATAATACCCTGAACACCCAAGATGCTGAAGGCTTCCCCTCAAGTTCTAGTTTAAAGCCTGAGCAAGGAACAATGGTATTTTTTTGTTCATCTACACCAAAAAAAAAGTACTGCAGTTAAATCTTCCATTTTATAACTCGGGGACTACAAGCTAAAATGTCATAAACATCATGGGACTGCGTTCTGCCAGCAGATAAAAGGCTAGAACTGAATTCCATGGCACACTAAGTCTTCCTCTGACCCAAACGGACAAGGTCAGCTGTCCACCTCAGTGGAGGAATACTGTGAGTAAGTGTTCCTGAGATTGGAAGAAGGAAGGTTTCAGAAATTGTTTGTCTAGCTACTCAAAGTACAGCAAAACAAAGAATATCTTCAAAAATGAGGTTAGTTCTAGCAATGTAGGATACCTGCCAAATCAAACAGGACCAATTTGTTTAAATAACAGATTGTAGTTTGCTGCTCATTCATAATTTCTCTGATTTTCCTTTAAGAAAGAGCTGCTGGTATGACTGCTGAGATATACTAATATACAAGCATACATAATTTTCAACATTCGTTCCCTAGTCAGGGGGTACTGTATCAAGATAAAACTACAAAAATTCATAACTAAACGACACTTAACCAACTTTCATTTATACTGATTACAACCAGAAGTAGCAACACATTTTGACTTATATTTTCCTTTTTGCTTAGAATACATGCCCAACAGCATTTCAGTAACAACCAGAACACACATATTTAAAGAATTCCTGTAATCTTTGTTATCCATGTTTTAACCCAGCTGATCAAAACTGAAAGCAAACTTCACTCAGTCTGTCTTGAGTAAAACAGATTTGAGTGTCCAAATTCAGCAAGCCACGTGGTAATAAGCTTATTCACCAATATTAACATGCAAATTAAAAAATTTACACCAAAAGACAGATCGAAGTGAAGCAGAGCTTTACCTGTGCAAATAGTCGGGTGCCTGGTTCAGCAGAGTATAGTACTGCCTCACAAATTCCCGCCCGACCAGCAGGGGACTTGGCTTCTCCATCACCATTTCTTTGGTCAACTGAAAACTATGGAAAAATCAAAAGCTTCGTTAAACATAAGCACTTCACATTGCTGTTCACATACTGATAGCATAAGCCACATAATCACAGTAGAAAGCATGCACCAAAACCCATTAGCTGTTTTACCACAGTAAGCAGTTTAACCAATGTGTTTTCAGAGTCATCAGTCTTTGGTGCTGAGGGCCACTGGATACCAAACCAGTGGTGACAGAGGGAGATTACCTCATGACATACCAGCATTTAACCATCCTCCATACGCTTAGTGAAAAGCGGGTAGCAAGCATGGTTCAAGAGGATTTACTAAGTGGCTAAGTCATTTACAGTCGATCCAAGTTCTACTTACCTCACTTGGCTTCACAATCAGTATTAAAAGTCAGATGTTCCACAGCAAAGCCTGTGCTAGTGTATTAGGGGCATTTTTAAAAGGTCAGAAAAAGTCCAATCTATTTTTATCAGCAGCACAGCACTCCTTGCTTGTGAGTGACAAGCACTGTAGAAGAATATTGGATTATATCAAAATTACTATGCTACAGACAAATGCATGCGGGTCTTCCGTTGCTTCCACCAAACTCAGCAAGTCACTTCTCACTTAAATCCAGATCAGTCAAATGAACAGCACCACCCATACCCAGGGACAAATCGATCTAGGTACCTGCTGCCTAAATTCCATGGATCTGTAAATTACAAAAATAAAGCCTTTGCAGGTAGATTACACAGTATGTCTATCTTCAGTCCACGTCAGTCAAAACCAAAGCACGTTCCTGGGTTTTCTTGCTTTCAAATATTCAGACACACTGTTTAAACTCATACAAGACAGGTTCAAACTGGTAAGGAAAACCACCAATACCAGAGCATATTGTTGCTACCTAATACAGAAATGAAAGTAGATTTTCTGCTTCATACTGTTATACCAACAGGTAGCAGAATGGGTGCTTAGCAGTTTTGCTGTTGATATATCACAGACTATATATGATAGCTAATTTTCCTTCAACTATTCAGGCCCTGCAGTGCTGAGAGTAGCTAAAGAGCTAGTGAAAGTGCTATTCGCAGTGAGTCAAGCAGATGTCAACCAAGATGGCATTAAAAGACCACATGTAGCTGCTGAAAGAACCTTCTCCCCACTATCCCTTCCCCTACACAACACCTTCCCAAACAAATGGTATTGCAAATTCAATATGTACATATTTCAGGTGTGTTGTGCAAATCAAAAGCTACACACCACTAACCTGAGCCTTCTAAAGAGCAATTCAGGAGTCATCATTTAGTTATCTGCTTTTATTTAAGACTGCACAACTATAAATAGCTTCAAGAAGTGGCAATATCAACAAAAAAAAAAAAAAGGAAGTCAATCTAAGTGGTCCTCTAGCACAGACTAATCCAGATGGAGTCCACAAAGTTCATGCCTAGGCAGTTAACAGCATCCTGTGTCCTGGGTAAACAGTTGCCCACAACTATCATCTGAACAAAGCAAGAGGAAAAGAAAAACAGACTGCCTCTCCCGTGTACTTGTACTAAGCCTTGATCCAGTTCATCCAAGGATCTTATTTGACACTTCCATTACATTTGCTGTATTTCAGAGTAGGCGGCCTTTAAGTGCTAAGAACAGACAATGGACTATGGCTTCAAAAGACAGAGGTGACCTACCAGGTTAGTGTTATTACAGTGACAGTTTCAAATGCCTACCATAGATAGGCCTGCAAAGGAAGTTACAACCCCACTGCTGGATGTACCAGGAAGGCAAAACAGAAGCTCCAAACCCCAAAGAGAAGAACATACAAAAAAAAAAAAAAGACAACATGCAAGCCAGTATTTTGCATAAAACTAAGTCCAAACCAACCTGGCAAATTCCCTATCTCAAACATACTCTAATGAAAAGACACAAGGCAATGTTTAACCACACTGGCAGAACATAACAGTTAATATATTTGAGGATGTGATCACACCCAACCCCCCAGCAATGGTCAGCATGCACTGCAGCCAGCTTTGTTGGAGACACAGTACACAAATTCCTATCCTGGGAGATACACAGATTAAGGTTCAAAATAGAAGATATAACTAGAATGCTATTAATACGACAACAGGAATTGCTGTAGTTTTGCATACACTGATGTGTTTTGCTCTACTTTTAACACAACCATACACACTTTTTTTTCACCTTTAAAGTTTAAAATAAATGCAAAGTCTACCCACTCTGGTTTTTAAATGTACTTTTTGTAAGTTTAAACACAAGGGAGAAAGATCTGTCAGGCTCCAGACATGTACACACAAGCTCCTGCTCCTTCAGTAGGAAGTGTGTGTAAAACCACCATACTAGGAAATACTACATGATAATGCCCAGAAAGGGTAACACCAAACATGACCTAGAGCTGAAAAAGGCTTTTCAATACATTCAGAAGCTTTTGGTCGTTTGAGGATGTTTTCAATAGCTAACCATGCAGAAAGTGATATTCCATGGTTGGGTCTGGCCCGCAGAAGTGCTCAGATTCTGCAGACTGATTTCATTTTAGGAAGTTCCCAGTATCTGTGGTTTTGAAGAAGCCTTTGAATTGTAAGCTTAATGTATTACAGATACAGATGTCCAAGACTGAGCAGTCTGAAGTGACAAAAAACCTTTAAAGATATGAACTTCTTAGCCTTCTAGTGCATGTTAAATGAGATCCCCACAAAATATTATCAGACAATAAGAAAAAAAAACACACATAAAGAAAGGCTAAATTGTGGTACCACTGCCGATTTCCTCATTTAGCTTTGTTTCATGTCAAGCAGTTGTGAAGTTCTATTAATACAAGGGGCAGGACGACCCTAAAGCAGTGGGAGTAGAAATGACAGACAAACAGGACTCTCACACTTTTAGATCCAAATGGCTTAACTGACAATGCAAGACTTAACTGCTCCACAACAGTTAAAAAGTTTGCCCCTGGGCTGCGAGTTTACAGTTAGAAAGCCAGTCCTACCACATCCCCCAAGATCACCATTTGGAACATGACAAAAGCTCTATATAAAGAGCATAGACGTGTTGCTTGTTTACTCTTTTTTTTTTTTTGGGTGGGGGTGGGGGTGTATAGGGAATGTACAGGGGGTGCATTTAATTTCTTTGTAAGGACTACTTTCCCCTGGAATTCAAGCTTATTCCTATGGATGCCAATAAGCACATTTTCTACTCAATTCTATTAAGTGCTGAATCAGGTTCTTTTGAGAATTATTTTCAATTGCTTCTAGAATATGAATGTACAAAGCTTGACATCCTCGCATAATGGTAAACTGTTAACCTGTAGCACTTAAATCTCAACAGCTCCTTCACCAAAAGCTCTTTCAGATTTTTCTTCAGTGAGAGAGTCCTCACCTGTGTTAACCCACTACCACCTCATCTTAAATGCTGTTGTGAGCTGTCCCAATGCGGTACTGAAGACATATCGAAAGCGAAGTGGCTTGTGCTGATTATGTCTGTCATATTTACAGCCTAAAAAAAAATTTTTTTTTAAATAATCAAAGGACTTCCCTACTTTTTCACTAAGGGTGAAAAAAATACCAATCAGAACTCTTAACATGGAAAGAGGAATAGGAGAGTGCCCAATTCTCATTAAGCGGATCTGCAAAAAAATGGGAAAAACCTTTACGTGACCTAATCAGAGGACAACAATCTGTTTTTACTCCTGCTGCACCTGCTGCTACACTGCCAGTTGCCATCTGTTCTTGTTCTCCAGCCAGCACAACCTGAATGATAGAAGCCAAGCATCTCCAGAGAGAATATTTTCTCCCTAAAACTCCCAAGCAATTTTTTACTCCACTATTCCTCAACCTAAAAATAACTGCAAATATTTTATACTGCATTTTTACTGCATGGAGCACAATACTTCCAAATGCTTGAACTGTCACTACATTACTCCTGACAGAAGCTTATCCACACATTCTTGTGTCAATTGAGATAATGATGAAAGGGTGAAAATTGACAGGAAAAGCTGAAAAATCAGTGAGTTAAGATATATTCATAAAGATGCAGTCATATTAATCCATCCATGTAAAGCAAATTGGATAATTCAAATTATAACAAATACACTAGAACAATTCTGCAATATAACTGAGCCTTTTCCTTAAGCCAAGAGACTTAGGGGAAGACAAATACCTCCTTTACAGTGGTTATCACCTGGCTGGTGGAAAATTCCACCATCTGTTACAATGCTCCTACTTGGCAGAAAATCAGTGCCAGGCACTGAATTACTAAAGTACAGTTATGTAAATTAGAGCCATTTATGTAAAATCTGTATTAGTAAATTCAGATTTAGGTCCATAAAACCTATTAGCGTATTAGTATTCAGAAAAATAATGGACTCAAAGGACACCCAACAGCCAGCACTGGTTAGTATTTTCTCAAATTGCTACACAGTGAAAGTGAACTAGCCACTGCTGTTTCCATTTATTTTTTTTTAATTTTTCAAATCATACAAGGAATTTGTATGTTGTATGTTGATACAAGGAATATGTATCATACAAGTCTGATTCTTGTTCCTACTTGACTTCCTACACAAAAGTCTCTCTCTAATGTACATCCCAGTGTTCAGGCTCTCATGACAACCAGTGACTGCAGAACCCGCTTAGCCTGATGTAACAAGCCAGAGGACCAGACTCCACTGAAATAAAACACAGAAGTCTGAAAATCCCAAACTTAATTTCCTAACATCTGTGGCAATTTTAAACATCTTTTGTTAAGAAAAATGTCAGTACTAACAGAAATACAAGGAAAATTTACATTGAAGTATATTCTAAACAGGCTATAGTTTGTTTTTAACATTATCCTTATGCCTTTGTTCTCTGCCATCTTCATTTCCGTATTTTTGACTGGCATTTCAATATAAGAAACTGTTTCAGAAAATCCAGGGTTACTACAACACATTATAGTTCTGTGTGATTGGAATATTACACAGCAGATACAGAGAACAACTCCGTAACAGTTCACACTATCTCTTTGGGCTATTCACCTGCTATGAGGTGACCCATTTGATACTACATTCCTGCCTATCTCTACAAATCAGTAGTTGACAGAGTACCAAAACAGTCATGTTGCATGTGTGTCCCCCTTTTAATTGCAGGCTTAACTAAGATATTCTCAGAGCTGTTACAGCGTTTCCAGCAACTTAATCAGCTCCTATGAAATACAATACATTACCTCTAACTACACAAAAGCAACTCTGATGGTACAATTGATGTGTTACCCAGACAAAGATATTTTTCCCCTTTAAATCAGAATGCCAAACTTTTCAAGCAACTCTACTCCCTCATTTTGATATCAATTAATTCCTTAACATAAAAAGGCTTTTTCAAAACTTAAGAAAAACCCAGAGAAGCTCACATGGAAAAGAGGCATCTGTATCTAAGCACATCACACTACAAAACCGGCAAACATCAATTTTGCCAGACATTAAAGGTCTGGTCAATAGTTAATAGGATTGCATAATTAAGCGTCATTTGGGATTTCTCCAAGTTGCCTAGCAACAGGTGAGAGTGTTCAAAGACACAAACCATTTATCTACATGGAGTAACCACCACTATAAGCAGTTACTACTGCTGCTTTGGACAAAAGAAAAATAAGTCAGTACAAATCAAATCATGACAAAAACTCCTAATATGTCTCCAACAAGCATGATACAGATTAAAAGTTAAAACAAAAGCAAAACAATTTGAGTTAATTCCAACTCTCTATGCATTTTACACAACCAGCATCTGCTAGTGCTGCTGACTAACCAAAAAAAAAAAAAAAAAAAAAAAAAAGAGAGAAGCTGGTACCTGTGTGAACTATGATACAAAACATTACAGAGTGAACAATGAAACACAAGCTAAACTTGCATCACTAGGCAAATTCCAGTGCCCATCTCAACCAGGTATTTATA
Organism: Athene noctua; assembly: GCF_965140245.1. NCBI lineage: Eukaryota > Metazoa > Chordata > Aves > Strigiformes > Strigidae > Athene > Athene noctua. The sequence goes on from NC_134048.1 coordinate 17,547,062, forward strand.
TTGTTACACCAGCTTGCTCTCAAGTAGCAAGAGTAATTTAAACCTTTTCAAGGAAATGTGTAATTAAAACACTACAAGATACCAGATACACCAAGATGTAAGATACCCCTCTTATTTTAGTAGACTCTTAACTATCTGTGGAAGGAAAAAAAACCCAAAAAAACAAAATCCACCAAAACCAAGACTACCCCGTTGTTGACATCAAGCCTAAATTATTAAGTGCTGAAAAAACACCTCAAATCAAGTGGGCAACCAAAGTCTGAAAACACTAGTCTCCTTTTAAAAAAAAAAGGGTCTTTTTACTTGCCTCCCACTGGATGCAGCAATAGACAATGTCACAGGGAACAGTGTCACAGCAATACAGCCTGTATTTTATACAGAAGCCATTACAGAGAATTGCCTGCCTGCAACCAGTTCAACTTTTTTTGTATCTGACAGGGAACATATTTTGTCTGAAAAGTTATCTTAAAGGTAGCAATATCTCACAAACAGAAAGGTGCTTGGAAGTCAGAGACTGAAAGCTAAGCGATGGGGTAACTTATCCAATAAATATTGAAATAGTTGAAGATCAAACTGGAACAAGTTGTGATGTTACCAGCATTCAACTCTTACTAGTTATCTCCTGGAAACACTGAGAAATTCTGTAAGATACACATATTCAATAGAAACACCCAGAAGCAGACACTCCCCAACTGAGATCAGAGCAGTGTGAAGTGCTAGACACATCACACAGAGAAGCCTTTATTAATCTTCAAAACCAACACCTAAAACATTGATCTGGATCCTCAAACTTAACACAGTCGTTTCTCCATTCACTACAGCAACTACTGTCTACTGTATGACAACCACACAACCTACAAAGACAGGCCGTGCTTAAATTTATAGGGTGCTTGGTGTTACAAGGAGCTGGATCCTAAAAAAAAAAATAATCATGGAGCAACCAGAATGCTGCATCCTTGGGCAAACAGCTTTCTGTACTTAATTGTCCCGACACTGAAGAAAGGCAGAGCGTTACCTGAACCCCCTTCTGAAGCTCTCTGGGATGCACCAACAAGGGCATTACAGAAAAGCTAGACATTACACCAACAAATGGGTAAGAAAAATCAAGTTAGAAGCTTAACTATTTTCTAATCGAAGTACCCAAGCAATCAATCAAAATTTAAGCACAAGAAAAACATTTTCATTACAAGATTAAAAAATAATTCAGGATTGCCTTCAACACTGCCCATGCTAGTACTGAAAAACCCCTCTGCTTGCCAGTGGCAGATGGGAAGCCTTACTCAGCAGCAATGCACAGCCCTTTAAACACTATAAGAATACAAATAAACAAATCATGAATCGCAGCAGAGCTGTCATTCTAGAAGTCAGCCTGTGTTTTTGCTAACAAACCTAAGTGTGATCCACAAGTTGATGGATATGATGGAGTCTGCCAGTTTGCAGACAAAATTAAGAACTTATTGTATTGTTCAACTCTGCAAAGCAAGAGACAAACTGAAGACTTCTACTGCTATTATTCAGAATCTGAAGGAACAGTGACCATTTCAGAGAAATATAATTTCTAGAGCATCAACCTCAAAAGCAGAGAAACAAAATGCAAAGTCTACCTAAAGCATAAGTTAAGGTAGTTGAGACCAGCATCTCTACCTGTACAGTAAGGAATGCTCATCTGGGGAAGGAAAAAGATACTAGATACTATTGCTGTAGTAGTTAGGAGCATAATGGTCCAAAAACTAACAGTAAATTAGGTCCTGTTTAAGAGAGGAGGAAAAAAGAATCTGACCAATATTAAAAATCTGGTATTAAAGGTAAGTTATATCATAAAAGTTTCTCACCAAGATGTTTTTCTTGGGATTCTCCCCTCAAAACACTTTACTCTCCCTGAGTGCAGGGCCTATTTTGGTGTGGGTTTGGGTTTTTTTTTTTTTGCTTCTTTCTTTTTAAAGCAGTCTCAAACTGCTACCAATTTTCTACTTTGTATCACACAATCATCACTTCCATTCAGCAACAAAAAACCCCAGCAATTCAAAGAAGAGGAAGAGGATAGCATTATTGCAGAGCAGCACAAGCATTTGAGTTCTTGCTTAGAAGTAGCAGCAAGAAAGAGGTTTTATTCCAAGTTAATGTTTGTAACAGCTGCGCTATGCCTATGACCTAGCAAGGGTCACTTTTTAGTAGCCAAATACATGGAGTTCCCCTTTAGACTGCAGTTCAGGTATTTAGCATTACTTTTTGGAAAGTTCTGCTGTACAGAAGGAAAATACTCAAACTTAGAAGATACATATCTAAGTTCTTTCTTATGTTACAAACAGATCAGCACATCAAGTTTCACACGCAGTTTATTACTTACTTTTGTTTCAATAATACACTATAGATTTATGATGGGGAAGTGAAATTTTTGTCTATTCTCAGATGTCTCACTATGGCTTTGCATCCCTCAAGTCACCAGAAGTCACCAGAAGTTTCCTACTCATTACAGAGAACTGATAGAGAGTAAGCAAGGTGAAAGCTCTAGAACTAAACACACAAATTTAAGTTCCTTTATTTAAGCTTTATTGCCTAAAACCAAAACAAAAAAAACCCCCAAAGAATCAAATTAAACATCTTAATCTCTGGTACTTCTAGATGCCCAAGAGGCAAGAGAGCTCTGGATTGATAGCTACCTTGCTAAATTCCTCCTGTGGCAGGACTTTGCCATTAAAAACAGACTTGCACATTCTCAGAAGTACAACCTGAAGCTCAATCACTATTTGGGGATTTTTCATGAGACAACTTCACCTGCAATAGGTCTCAGCATACAGGTCAGTCAATATTTTTTTATTTTTAAAGTACACATAGTCAATTTGATCATCCTCAGATAACAGGTTCCCCCAAGACAGTCACAATAGTCCGTACGTGCACTAATTCCTTTAAATTCCTTTGTGCATTTCCAGAAGTATAGAGTTCTCAATCACTGAAAGTAGGTATATTAGGTGAACAGCTCCAAAATGAATGGAACATGCCTCATCCCCTCTCTTTTTTTATATCAGAACAGTTCTGGGAGCTGCTCATATCCTGCTTCAGTTCGATAGAAAAAAACTGAAAATAAACTCGCCACTAAAAAAGGGTAAGACTGCTGCTGTAGAGGGACCTGCTGCAACATTAAGCTAAGATGATCTGTCCTGAGCCTAACTAGTAACACTTCATATAGTCACAAAAAGATAGCTATGTTGCATTTAGCATTACAGAAGAAAATGGCCCTTGTGATTTGACAGAAGTCCAAAATTAACTCCTCTTGAAAATCCAAGTTCACTCAAAATACAAAGCCTTAAGAATTCACAGAAATATTCCTACACTTTGTTTTTTAATAATGCTAAAATCAGATTTTCCTGAATAGGCTTTCTGCTACACCTGGGTGAAGGACTTTTTCAATTCTAACTGGACATATGCCAACCTCATTTACCATACAATCAGAAGCTATGTTTTTCTGTGAAAATACATTTTAGCCATGCAAATTTCATTCTAAAAGGTGGTAGGATAGTGCTAGTCTGAATGGCTCATTTACTTTTTTTTTAATATGAAATATAACAGTCAGCTTTATGCTCTCCAGACCACTTCATGATAATGTAGCTACTTAGACACTATGATTTTGCCATTAGAACAGGTTTTGTTTTGACATCCAAGAGCTGCTCCAACAACTCGATGAAGTTGGCAGCAGGTCCAGTCGTCTTCTCTTAGGTCTGCAATTTTTCCATCTGGCTCCACTGCAGCTTCTTAAAGTAAAAAGCAAAAGTTACTCAGAAGAGGCAGATTAGAACACCTAGCTACACAGACATTACAATGAAATTCAGTATCACTCCCACTTGGATTAAAAATCACCAGTATTAAGATTTAACAAAATATTTTCTGCATGCCAAGCAACAGATACGTGTAAAGAGAGTCAACTCCTTCACCTCTACCCATTTTAGCCACAGAAAACTCTTAATCTCCATATACCAACTGGATCCTAGCACTTAAAGACTGATCCATCATGGTATCGTTACATTGTTAGACACTTAAAAATAAAAGAGAAAGTCAGCCTAATAGCAGAAAAAACAGTAGAGGGCAATGCAGAAGAAAAGGGGAGATGGCCACCAGTATTTTAGAATGCAGTATTCCACATTTGCCTCAGCAAAGAATCAGGTTCATAATTTGTATATAACTGACAGCTCACAATCTTCTAGCTCTGAAAGCAGTACTCCACCAGCTATGTCCTTCTGGAAGAGGTCCAAACTTAATATAGCAAAACAGGGACCTCAGACCAGTGCAACATTCACCACCTGCAAAGTTTTAGGGATTCTTTTAAAGTAGCTAAAGATCAGACTTTTTAATTGTCTCTTCTTTTTTTTTTTTTAAATTACTCAATGAAGTAGCTGCAGATTATCAAGTCTATTAGCAGTCTCAGCAAGAAGTTCATAATTACTTCAACTCTGGAAATTTTACACAGGCACCTGTAAAGAAGTATCCAGTCTTCTAGACACAACTATCACTTTCACCTTTGGTTTGTTTCAAGTACAGCAGACCACAGCCAGCATTAACAGCTAGCACCATGCTGCCAAGGCCCTGCTCTACTATGATTCTTCATTTGTCACGTTATTTAGATGAAAAGGCCCAGGTTCTACTATTAAAAACTAGAATAATCAGTTCAGATGTTTTCTAACTCAAACAGGCCATCTATCCTAATCTTATGAGTGCTCAACAGGCACTACTGTTACAAACAAATACCAGTATGTACTTACAGTAACATCTTTGCTTTATTTTGCTTTCATTAAAAAGTATTCCCACTGTAGATATTCCCCTCACAATTTGCAAGCCAAAAAAAAAAACCCACTAGCTTTCTCAACCAACAAAGAGTCTGCTGTTTTATCAGGTGCATAAAGATTTTAAGTTTGAACATCTCAATTTTAAACATAAGAGTATCATCAGTTGTGTTGAACTCTATTGTGCCAACAGCAAAATGAACAGCAGAGCAGTGGTCTTACAGTCACAGGACAAACAAGTCCTCTTACATGTTTTTGTTGTTTCTTTTGACTGTAAACGCAAAGAATCCCTACAGAAGAACCCGATGTTTACACTTGACCCAGACAAAGGAAATCTTGTCCATCAGGTCTTCTACCTTAACTTTAATCATGTTTTCCAGCCTTCAACTTCAGGAGTTCGCACTTATAAAAAAATACAGCCTAGCAAAAAAAAAGGTAGTTGCCTAATTCACACAAGAACTGGAGACCGCTATTTAGCATCTGATGAACACATGATTTTTTTTTTAAATTAAGACTTACATTTAAAAATAGGATACACATTTGCAAAGGTTCCAATGTTGACTTGATTCTTTTTCTAACAGATTTTGTATAATTACACTTTTTAGAATATTTTAACATTACCTTTCAGGCAAACTAGTCCCTGGAACATGTGATGCTATCAAAAAAGTTGAGAGATCTTCATCATAAAGATGCTCTGTGACTATTCAGATATAAAACCTTAAATATAAATATACTTAGAGCCAGCTTTCAATTTAGCTACATATTCCATCTATTAAGCTTTTTTTTGTAAAGCTAGACTCACAACACTAAGTACACTGACTGAAACACCCCAGGAAAAGGTAAGTTCAGTTCACAGGATGTGAACATGCCACCGCCAGTATCACATAAGTATCACGGAACTGTTTAAGAAAATCATTAGGCTTATTCTGTACAGAGAGGGAATAAGGAAAATGAAAACTTGGTCAAAGGGATTATTTCAGAAAAGGTTTAAAAAGCAGTTTTTGTCTGTCAACTTCTGCACTCCCTTCTCTTTAGGGCACCAAGCTAAAAAGTCCTGTTAGCTAAAAAACAATCCAACACACACCCACCACATTTGATTTATGGCACGTGGAAGCATTAGCTTTCAGAGCTTGATAGCAGTGTCCACATTTCCTAAAGCTGTCACTCCTGGCTTGTGAGAGCACAGGCTAGACAAAAATAGCATACATTGGAAACATGGCGGCTTACTGCAAATGTTGCTTTCAACCAATCGTGAAAAAAAAAATATCATTTTCTTTAGAAAGCATACTTATTGTATGTGTGCAACCCTTAACATAAAAGGTCACCAGGTAAGCCACTGAGAATTAGTAACACATTAGATCACCTAAATCAAGACTAAAATGTACCTGAAAGATGTATGGAAGCCTTTTCTCTGGTGCTGCTCCAGCAAGTATATCTAGGGCGTTACAAGAGGCTGGAAAGTCTTCATACAAGCACTAGTTCACATTTAAATCTTGGCTTAATCTCGGATTCAGCCAAGGTCATGCGGTAAGTAAGTGTAAGATACACACTCTCCTTCTGACCGAATTATGACTCCCAGCATCTATAAAGTTAGAGCAGGGAGACGCCTCCGATCTGATACACCGGCACGGACGACCTCACTATGTGAGCAGCCGGTATTACTCCCTCAATCTACAGCTACAACTAACTATTGAGAGGTTATCTCAGCTACACGGCAGTCTTTGGGCCGTCTCATACCTAACCCCCACCCTCCTCAAAAAAAAAAACCCAAAAACAAACCAGCAAACCAGCGGATGAAAACACACCGGTCTGTAAAACCGAGAACAAAGCTCGCAGCTCCACATCTCGACTCGCACAATGAAGGCCCGTGAACAGCCGATCCCCCCCCCCCTCGCCCCCGCCGCAAATAACGCTCTAAGTAACCGCTGGCCCAGCGGCGCACCACCGTACCCCGCTCCCGCCCCGAAGTCTCGGAGAGCGCCGCGGGACCAGGAGGTTCCTCCCGCCCGAGGGCCCCGCTCCAGAATCCCACAGGGGGCTGCGAAAGCCCGGCCGCGGGGTCGGACGGGAGGGCGCTCGCCACAAAGCGCCGGCGGGACCGGGCGGGCCCCGCTCGCGGGCGCAGGAGAGCGGGAGGCGCCTCGGCGCCGGGAGCCCGGGGGTGCACCGGCAGCCCCCCTCCCCCAACAGACCGCGGCCTACCGCGGGGTGGGGGGGGCGCCTCAGGCCAGGCCCGGTGCGTGCGGCCCACAGCCATCCCCGGGAGGACACGACCCCGCCGGTGGCTCCCGCCCGCTCCCCCTGCGGCCGCGGGCCCTGCCCCTCACCTGCGGGCGGAGCGGGACGGGAGCGGGAGGCGTCGCTTCACCACAGGCCTGCCCGGCGGACGAGAAACACCTCACGCAACGGCGTGCTCTGCCGCCGGCTAGATATATCCGGCGCGCAGCCTACCCCAACGGTAGGCGGATCAGCCAATCAGAGAACGGCGGTCCTTCGCTCGGATGTTAATTGGCTCACAACAGGAAAAGAGGCGGGAGAACAGCTGAGAGTCAGCTCAGTCTACCAACCATACAGCCTGGCTCCGCGGAGCAGTAAGAGTGACCGACACCTAGCAGAATCAATAGGCGATGGCACTCCCGCTGTCGGGGTGGGACGAGACCTAATGGATTTCCCCGTTAGCCAATAGGACGACGCTACCCGCGCTGCCAGGCGCGAAAGGCGGGGCAAGCCTGACGCCGTAGTATGGTTGAACCGCAGAGCAGCGCCCTTGAGAAGGTGCTGGTAAACCCCGTTATAGATCGGGGCGGTCCCTTCTGTGCGGCACAGAGCGCGGCAGCCAATAGGAGAGCGCGGCTGGCCCTGACGGACAGGCCACCTCCGGCGTTCTTAAAGGGACAGGCAGCCCGCCACGAGGGGCGGTGTTCCGCGCCCGGCACCACCCCCTGCTGGAGGAAGGGGACGGCGCCCAACATGGCGGCGGGGCGTGTTGGCGGGCTGTTGCTTTCCCCAGCCCCCTCCAGGGAAGGGCCGCAGATCCAGAACAGTGAACAGGCCGTGGCCTGCCCCTCTGATGGCTGCGCCACCTCCAGCTGCTGCCACCTCCTCTGCACCACAGGTGCTCACCCAGCCTGAGGCCAGGGCATCCATGGTCCCAGCACAACTGACCCTCTCACCTGAGAAAAACCACCAGTGGGGGTGGATAAAAGGAGCTTTTCACGCTAAAGGGCTCCCGTGCAGCACTGCACCAGAAACAGGCAGAAGGCTGTGGTCAGCATCTCCAGGCTGCTCTTCCTTCACAACTTCTGAGTAAAGCAGAGATGGATTGTCTGCCCCAAAGGAAAGATAAGCCAAGCAAGGACCTTTTCTAACCCACCTCGCAAGGCAAAGTAGTCAGGCAGAGGAGAAAAGCCTCGAAGCTCACAGATCCTCACCACCAGCAGCTGCTGGTCCAGGGAGGCTGAGGAGAGCAGGAGGCTGAGGGAGCAGACAGTTGGCCTGAACCAGCCAGCTCCCAGAAGGCCATGGTTTTCCACTTGTTTGTGTCACATCCCATCCCAAACGTACCTATGACATGAAGCAGTCAGAGATATATTTCACCATGTAAAAGTAACTTCTTCCCCACCACCATGTCCCTAAAAGCTGCCTAAAACCCTCCCTGCTATGTCTTGCAGCTAGAGATACAGCCAGTGGACTGGCATGGGGCCATGCTCAGCATTAATATCCTTTCCCCACACACACCCTGGCTATTTATAGACTAAGCCACATTGCAATCTGCCAGTTCATAAATCAGTAGCGCGGACTTTACCAAGTTTAACATGAGACCAGTGACCCAGCACAACAGCCGTCCGAAATAAACTCTGCCGGGGGGGGATCTTTGACATCTCTCCTAGAGCAATAGGGGACAGATATTGCCTCTTTTATAAAAAAGTCAGTACAACAACAGGGTCCTATGCACATTAAAATGAATGCCCTCGCTCCCTCCATGCAACGGAAACTTGCTAGAAAAGGCATTCACATCATCTTCAGCTCAGTCTTCAGGGGCTCAGCTGTTCAGCATCAACTACGTGCGAGGGGAAGGGTTAGCCAAGGCCAGCTGACATCCCAGGATGCAGCTCCAGTTGGTGTGGTAGCAAATAACCAAAACCACCTCAGTTATTCTTTCTGCAGCAGCTTGCTAACAGGAAGATGCTGAAGCCCAGCACGTGGTCAGGAAGTGTCGCCCCCCACGCAGCTCTGCCAGTTCTTCTCAGCCCTTACGTACTGCACTGTATCCTTTTCTGGTTACCCACAGCCTGCCAAAGCATCCGAGCTGCTCCCAGCCCCCACCACAGCCTCCTCCACCTTGACTCGAGTTTTTAAGAAAAGGACCCATTCTCCTTCAAAGGGACAAATACCCAGGGGAAAAAAACAAACAAAAAAAAACCAACAAAAACAACAAACCACCCCAAAGCAGACACAAAAAACATCCTCAGGGACCAGCATCCTTTCTCTCAACCTATTCTGAAGCAGAATAACCCCCCCCCCCCCAAACCTCCCTCATTAAATAATCCAGTCTACCAGAGCTCTCCTAAGTGAATAAATCTCATAACCTCAAAAGACAGAGAGGAACAAGCTTTCTGAAGCAGCCCTGCCAACCCTCGTGCCTCCTGCCCCATCTTTATGACTCTTCCCACTTTCCGCAGTCGCTTTGTCTCTTAGCCCGTAAAGCAGGCAGAACACCGGGCAGGGTGCCAGCAGCTGTTAGGGATCCACACCGAGTCCAAACTTTCTCCACCACTTTCTCCTTAACCCTTTCTGCCATCTCGTGCCTTCCAATAACCTCAGCCTTACTCCCACCTTGGGCTTCATCCTAACCTGGGCGGCATCACCGGTCCAGCCGCAGCCCCAGTGCATCTCCTCACAAGGGGTGGCAGTATCAGAAAAATGGGAAGAGAAACATAACCGTGAGAAGTGGAGCTGCGTTTCAGCAATGAATACTCATAAGAATTAAATCGCTGTGCCCAAAAGGCTACTAAAACCAATTTGGTCAGTGTTAAGAACGGGTCAAAGAGTGTCCGAACTCCTGCATCCCACAGCCTGAGCCAGTTCATGTCGGTGCAAACTGAGGCCCCCAGCCCCAAACTCCTGCTGTGCTGGAACCGTCTCTGTGCAGCTGTCTCCGACCTCGCTGCCCTCTCTGCAGCTGATCCCCGTTCCTGGCCCACCGGTGACTTTGCAAAACCTTCTGACACCCCGACGACGGTGGAGCTCCGGGGTCAGAGATGAAGGCGGCCGGAACGGTTCTGCCTGTCCGAGGTTACCGAGAGGGGCCGGGGAGGCCGGGCGGTGCCTGCCCCGCTGCGCGGGAGGGGGCGAGCCCAGCTCCCCGGAGGGCTGGGGCCGCGGTGGGGCCGCCGGACTCTCCGCCGCCCCGGGCCGCTGTTGGGGGCCGGCGCTCGGGGCCCGGCGCTCCAGGCCCAGCCTCGGCCCTCTGGAGCCGGGCGCGGCCCGCCCCTTCCTCCGCGCCGCGCTGAGAGCCGGGAGCCGCCGCCGCGCTCCGCCATGCCGGTGGGTGCCGGGCCCGGGGCGGGGAGGCGGGGGGGGGCGGCCCATCGCGGCCCATCGCGGCCCATCGCGGCCCTCGGCCGGCCCCGCACAGCGCCTGGGCCCGGGCCGGGCTGGGTCGGGCACCGGGGCCGAGCCGTGGGGCCGAGGGGGCCTTGGTGGGGCCGGGGGACATGGTGGGGTTGGTCCCGGTGCCAGCGGAGGCGGCGGGGCCAGGAGGGCGCTGCCCGGGACCGGGAGGAGCCGGCGTACCTCCCCCGCAGCCACCGGGGCTTGAGGGCATAGGCCGTCCCCGGGGAGAGCCCTGCGGTGCGGGCCCTCCCGTCCCAAGGCCTCCTTCCTGCACACCCGCCCCCAGAGCACGCAGGGCAGCTGAAAAATAAAAATCAAGAAAATGCTAATTACACTGGAAAATCCTAATGGGAACCGCCATTCCTGAACAGCTTTCCTGGGTGAATTGTGTCTGGGGGGGCTTCAGCCTCTCAGTGGTGGGGGGCAGAGGGTGGTTTTGAATAGAAAGAAATATGGATTGCGGGTAACAGATAAAAAACAGCTTTACTTTTATTTTTTAAGGAAAGTAAAAAGGATTGCAAGAAAAGGAGGTTAGGATCCGGCTGGTGCCAAAGACTGAACACAATTAGTGTTACAGGCAAGCGCGTTTATATTGACCCAGTATCTCTCACAGCTCGTGAAGGTAGCACTGGGGCCTGGGTGGAGTGAAGCGATGGACAAACAGCACTAATGTTCCTTAAATTTCAGCTTTGTTGATACTTTTATGAGTTTATTATGTTGGGGACCCGTGGCCTTATAGACACAAGAATAGGATGGGCAAGCACCAAAAAAATCTTGCAGTCTAACTCAGGACAGCAAGTAGCTGGAGGGAGGGCACTCACTTCTGGGCTTTCCAGGACGAGTGGAGTGTGTCCAGCAGAGGCCCACAGAGGTGGCAACCTGTGCTGACCCTGAAGGTGGCCCTGCTCTGAGCAGGGGCCAGTCAATCTCCAGAGGCCCCTAGGGTTATGCTGTGAGGGACAACACAAGGACGCCACAGGAAGGAGTGCTGAGAGCTCTAGGCTTTGCTGAGGATCCCTTAGTGGCATATGTGTGGACCTTTTGGTTGGGGAGGATTTGAACCCACCTCCCCAAGGAAAAAGGCAAGTGTGGAGACTGAGTGCTCATGGTGTGTTGCTCGCTGCTCCCTCCCTGATCCCTCATCTGCCTCTTTTCAGAAACACGAGTTCTTTGTGGACATGACCTGTGAAGGTTGCTCCAATGCGGTCACCCGTGTCCTGCACAGGCTGGGAGGTGAGTCAGTGCTGGGTGTGTGACAGCCAGCTCACCCGAGCAACGCCAGCTCCAGGGCAGGATGTCAGTGCCCTGGGATCCTCTGTTTTGCAAGGGTAGCGCTGTAGGTAAAAGCTGAAAGTGGCTCATTGAAACCCCTGATCCCTGCTCTGCTCTGAGCCTACTGCTTAGTAATGAGTTGCTGATTGTTCGTGACATGGCGAAATGTCAAGGGAGGGAGGAGCTGCCATGGCTGCAGGTGGCTGTGAATCACCAGGGCCTCATCCTGAACCCTCTGGGAACCACACTGGTAGATCCCTGCTTGGGCTGCCAGAAGGAAGGGGTGTCCTGCCAGGTGCTGTTCCCAAGGAAGCCCAGGGTATCTCTGGTGCTTCCCTGATGTGTCATCAGTGCCCACGTGTAGAACTGTCACAGCAAAGAGCTGCTGAGCAGAGCATTTGGTGGTTGCCTGTACAGCCTATTTTTAATACCACCTGGAAAATTATAACCCATGTCTCCTTGGAGCTGGGATTACCAAGAGAGAAGGACCTGACCCACACTCACCAGTTGTGAGGACCTGTCATCCTGCTCCCCCACCCTCACAGAGTGAGAAGAGCTCTCACTCACCAAGGAGAAGGTGCAATTCCTGCTGGTGTAAATCCCTGATTTAATTTACTGACTGGGAATTAAATCAGCATGAACTGTTTCAGTGCATCTGTGCTGGGTATTTGTGATGGTCAAACCAGATCATTTCAAAACAGTGTCATTGGATTAGAAAGCTCCACTGACAGAAACAAGCTCTTAAAAGAGATGCAACAACCTTGCAACTTCTTCCAGACACCGTTAACAGGCTGTGTTGATCCCACTTACTCTGTCTGTGGTTGTCAGCACTTCCACCATTCTTCAACATGCTTGCCAGTATCAGCCTCATGTGATGATGTGGCAAAGCTCTCAAAGCTGATACATAACATGCAAGTTTTGTGAAAATATGTGACTGGATGGAGACTTCACGTCCAGTTCCTTTCACTGGGCTGACAGTGGCTCACCCTTACTAGTCACTCAGAAATCCACATGGGAAAGTGTCTTTTCCCTCTCTCCTGTTAGCTGGTACTGCCACTGAGGAAACTTCTCCTGACCCCTCTTCTAACCCCTAGGCTAACTGCCTCGTTAGTGACTATCCATGCTAAACCACAGCACAGCCTGAGCAAGTTGGAGATTATAGTGATTTGTTTAAACTCAGCTCTTTCTGGTTGTTGCATGAGTGATTCTGTTGATCCAGGGTGGGGTGAGCAGATTTCAAGTAGCTGAGAATCTGTGGTGCCCGATGCAGATCGATAGGAGACCTGGCTTCCTTCATACCACTGCTGGCAAGATACCAGTTTAGTTTTGCTGGCTGGTGGTGGGATCAGGGACTGCTGGCAGGAAGCACCCGTACATATGACTGATGGCCTTGAGAGCACGAATGTGGGAAGGTGAGCTTTCCCCATGCTCACACCCTTTAGCTACTTCTAGCTGTGCGAGTGGGTTTTTTCTTTCCTTGTAGGTGTCCAGTTTGATATTGACCTGCCCAACAAGAAGGTGTGCATCGACTCTGAGCACAGTGTTGACACCCTGTTGGAAACCCTAAAGAAGACTGGAAAGAACGCTTCCTACCTTGGGGAGAAGTCTGCACAGTAGCCTTGCCCGGTGTGAGGAGGCTAGGTATATACCACGTGCATAAAATGCTGAAGAGAGAGTTTCCAGCTCTCCCAGTAAAACAGGCTGTTTCCTGGGATGCACAAAGTAGGAAAGACCTGCAGGTCCAGCTTCAGCAAACTCAGAGAAGCAGCAGGACCACATACAGCCAGCACCATTTCTGTGTGGGACCCCGTAGATATTCTGGAAAGCCCGTGTGATCCCAACCATGGTTGTAGAGGAGAGGTGGAACACAACCTCTGTGCCTTTCCCATGTGAATCTAGAGCTTGCCAGAGCGTATCATGCATGAAAACAAATCCCAAAGACATTCACCAGCTGACCAAAGAGACTGGTGGCCCCCAACAATACCTGGGAGGGCAGTGGGACACAAAGACCCCTGTGGGTACGTGATGGAGGGGGTTGGTTGTTAGCACAAGGACCTCCAACGTCTGATTCTGTTGGTATCACTGTTAATCCTCCACTAAACTCGAGGATGATAAAAACAGCACCCTGCTACCCTCATGGGTGTAAAATGCTGGGTTTCAGAATAGCTCCCAGGACACACAGCCCCTGGCTAACTGGACATCTGTCCCAAGGCAACCTGATTGTTGCAGCCTGTTGATTTTCCTAGAGTCCCAACACTATGAGAACATGTACAAAACTCTTTCCTGACTGTGAAATATTTTTGCAGACAGGGTTCAATTTCAGTGGAAAAGAATGAAGTGGGAGGAGAGGGCTGCCCGTTCACTGTGTGTACTGTGCTTTAGTGTCCAAGGTTATTATATTGCATCTCTTTTAAGAGCTTGTTTCTGTCAGTGGAGCTTTCTAATCCAATGACACTGTTTTGAAATGGTCTGGTTTGACCATCACAAATACCCAGCACAGATGCACTGAAACAGTTCATGCTGATTTAATTCCCAGTCAGTAAATTAAATCAGGGATTTACACCAGCAGGAATTAAACTGATACAAGAAAGAATTGAGCTGATACTGATGTGTGTGTCCAATAGACCTGCACTGTTTAATACTGACTTAACAGATTTTAAATCTACAATTTGTATCATCTGAGCAAGCTCTCAATGCTTCTTAGAAATTGTTTAAAATTATAGCTATGATCAAAAAATATTGCTATTTAAAACAGACAGAAACATGCTCTGAACTGATTAGTGCCTGAAATACTTTTCAGCTCATAGTACTGACTGCAAGAGCTGTTTTCAACTTGCAGGGACTTGTGGATTATGTCTCAAATGCCTGCAAAAGTTAACCATTACAGCAAAGCCAGTCTCAAATAATGTGGACGTGCCCCTTTTTTCCCCAGCCCTGTGGTCTCACCACTTTCCTTACATTGCATCAGGGCAGCTAGTGAGTGAGTTCCACTGGCTGACCTGGCAGAACATTTATTTCAATGCTTTTGTTTTTCTACTGGATTTTCACTGAAGCTATTTGACTTATCCAAGGATCATAAGATCCGAAACAAAAGAGAGAAGTGGCTTGACTGTCCTTGCTAGTAGTTTGCTGCTAGATCACTTCAGCTGTCATGGGAAAAAACACAAAGTTTTAGAGCACATTTCTCTTCATATGGAATATTTTTAGGGGTTCATCCATAAAAGGAGGGAGGGAAGTCACAAATCATTGACACAGAGCTCAGGCGGATGGCTTTCCTTTGGCTTGTGACCAGCAGAGGGCATCTTTGTATAACATGATCTCTGTGCTTTGGTATTTTTTCCATTTATTTATTTATTTATTTTGCAGGAACTCAAACATGACTTCAGCAAAAAGGTGGCTTAACTGTTTGCATACCTCCCAACTTGCTCTGACATTTGACCTTTACTACCCTGCCAGATGTTGGGAAGCAGAGGGCTGGCAGGAAGAGACAGCTGCATCTTGGGCTTTTAAAAAAAGTGGAGAAATCTAGAGGTTATATGCTGTTTCTAGTCCCACAGTAAATCAAGGCGCTGCTTCTATCTTTCAGTGCATGTCTGTGTGTCTTGTGTGTCTTTGTACTGCTTTAAGTGGTTTTCTGTAAAAGAGATGGGAAACTACCCCTCACATGCAAGACAACTCTCCCAGGAAATTGCACCTATCTTTAGAAACTGACTGTAATCTCTGCCTGAGGGACATGTCTCAGTAGAACCAAGCCTGAATGTCACTTAGATTCGGGCAGTCTGTCTTTTCCACCACAGAACAGACAAATTTTCCATTTGGGATGTGAGTGCTGGGAAGAAGGGACTCTTGGAGTCCCTGTGAGTCAAGGATAAGCAAGTGTCCTTTAGAGCTAAATGGGACCATGAGGCAGAAGTCACTGGACCCCAGCAAGATGATTGAGGTCACAGGCCACCAAACTGCAAGTAGAAGCAGGGAACACGGACTCAGCCTAGGTTTAGTACAGTGCTTTTTAGGGCACTGCATAACCATATAAATGTGAGATATCATTCTGGATCCTGGGCCCAGCTCAAGACACCTGGATCAGTCCCTTCCCCTAGCAAGTGTTCCTCTTGCCCCCTTCCCTGCCCACCTACAAAATTTCAACCAAACAAGTAATGGAGGGCCTGATGCTGGGCAGGATCCCCGGGTGCTCCATGCACCCACAGACACAGGAGAGGAATGCCTGTGCTGATGAGAAATGCAGAAAGGTTGGAGGAAGGATGTGGAGATCTCCAAGGCTTCTTATATCTCAGCCCAGTGACCAGTTGTACTGTTGCTTTGCCCAGCTCTCATCCATTTATTTCAGGTTTTCAGCCCAGTGAAAGGATTGTACGTGTCTGTCCCAGTCTGCTGTCTCTCGTTCACCTGGGGGATGTCTCCCATACCTACCAGTCACAACTGACTCCTACAGAAAGGAAAACCAACTAAAGTTTGAAGGAAAAGGTTACTCTATATTAAGAGATTTTTCACACTTGTACATTGAGATTACTTTTGACATAGTTGCAATTTATTCTTTCCTAGAGTGGTTTAGAACTCCAAAGTACATCCTTACCATTGATCTAAAGTAAAATTAAGTGCTGGAGATACACCTGCAGGGGCTGGAGACATTTCAAGGAATGTGTTGCAGATACTTTTTACTACTTTTTAATTTAAGGGAAGCTAAAGGATAAAAGTGTAACATTACTGCATTATTTTCTTGCATTAAAGTCTCCCAGTGGCAGGAAGTTTCCAGAGCCAAGGCCCGGAACTGCAACCTATTTCTGCTTTGTGCCCATGCACTCACATGCCTGGCAGAACACTTCCATGGTCCTGGGTGAATCCCTTTCCCTAGCCCCACTCCCTTGCTGGTCTGAGCTGGTGTTCGCCGATGTTGATTATTATTTACTGCTTTCAGCTTCCTCCCAGGCATGGCCAGGGCATCCACCAGCAGCAGCTGGTTGCCCGGTGGCTCAGCTCTGGTGGCAGTGGGCTGGGGGAGGACGTGTGCTGGCGGTTTGGTGTGCAGCTGGATGGCACGCAGTGGCATGGCTGGCCTTGGAGCCCGCAGTCCCTGTGGCACTTGCTGTGTGCCAGACTGGCGAGTGGGACCGGCAGTGGTGTGTGTGCCCGCAGAGGAGAACTCACAGTCTGTCTTGCTGTAAACCAAGCTACTCGTCCTTGATGTCTGAGCTGCAGCTTATGCTATCCACACTGCCCCGGCTGCTCTGCTCCCCGCTGCCTGCTCTGCTGAACTGTCTGTTTTGGTTCAGTCCTGCTTATCTCTGAGACAGCCAAGGAAAGGTTTCTGCTCACAGCCAGGCAGGAGGTTCATACAGATAGATGAAGTTTTGGCACCCATCTGCAGGGCTGCAGTCTCCCAGACCTCCCCTCCACGATTCAGTGTGGGTGGAGGGGCCAGACACTGCTTTAAGCTCGTGTGCTGCAAAAATGACATTGCAGCTTTGGGTGGAAATCGGCTGCAGTGACGAGCTGTGGTCACCCCGAGCTGGTTGCAGAGCGTGGTGGGAATACAAGCTGCCCAGAGGGGAGAGGAGTGACCCTCCACAAAGCCAGCCTGGAGCTGGTCTCCATCCACTGGAGCAGTGATGTCCAGGCTGGGGACTCTTCCCCTCCTGGTCCCTGTCCTGGGCTTTAAGAAATGCCTCTAAGTGTCCCTCGCAGCAAGCAATCATTACGCTTGGCTGCTGTGCTCTGCCTGGTCATTAGTGTCATTTACAGCCCCTACAATTTCTCCAGGTGTGCAGCATGACAGGGGCTGCCCCCAGCTGCTTCCCTGTGGTGTCCCTGGCGCTTGCTTTCTGATGGAGACTCTGCGTGTGCGGTGTTTGTGGGCTTTCATACCTGATGGCTCGTGGCATTTGATGGCCTGCTCCTCACTCACTGTTCCAGAGCAGAGGGGACAGAGCGGTGACAAGTCTGTGTAAGCCACCCCTCTGGTGCCATACCCTGGGGATGCTGATGGGAATGAGCAGTTGGGAACACACCAAGGGCTCCCCAGAGTCCTGCTTCAGCCTTTCTTCAGTGGCCCCGGTGCTCAGACCCTCCCATTGCATCCCTCTGCCTTTCCCCTGGCCCCGTGGAGAGGGAGCTCTGGGGTTTATTCTCCAGCCAAGAGGAGGGAAGTGATGGTCACTAACCCCAGCACTCCAGGCACATTTAGTGAAAATACCAATGAACTGGGACAACTCCTATTAGAGCAGGGCTGGAGGATGACACCCAAACGGCTGCTTGTTTTCTCCACCAAAAGCCCAGCAGGACAGCATCATGTGTGCTCCCCCATCAAGCTTGTAGGCTTATCAGGGGAACAGGGCATTTCAGCCAGACCAGGCAATCTGCAGAACACTCTCTTTCTGCCTGTTTTCCTTCCCTCTGGATAAGATAAAGTGTTTAGGGGGGATGACCTGCTGGTCCTACCTCCAGGACAGCAAGTGTAGGAGGCTCTGCACCAGCGTTCCTGGAGCAGTGGCTCTGCAGGAGCGCAGGGTTCCTCCTGAAAGGCCACCTCTCCCACCAACACACAGTCAGAGCTGAGTAATGACACCCTGCGAGAGTCCCTGCTTTGGTGTGTGGGCTGCGTTTGGGCTGATTACAGCTGGGCTAGGGAAGTTAAGGAAGGACAGTCAAGTCTGAACAGAGCAGCAGGCCTGCAGAGTGGCTTATGGAAAAGCTCTGGGAGAAAAAATGAGTCCTTCATAGAGTCTAAAAGGGTATGACAGTCAGTACCTAAGCAGAGTCTCTTTGCTCTGCCACTGTCCAAGATTTCAAAATTGTCACTCATCAGGTTGGCCCAAAATTGGTCCCCAGGTTGCATGTCATGGAGAGGGACCCCAGCAAGCCTGCACAGATTACATGGTCACAATGGTTTCCACAGGAAACAATATGCCAGACACTGAGGCTGTGAGGCCGTTTTCAGACAAGGAAATGCTCAGTTTGCAATGCAAACAGGAAAGGGTGGCACCTGGAAAAGGAGCTTTCCTGTACCACAGACACCTTGGCTCCTCAGGACATCCCAGTGACCTGATGGAAGAGGGATGTGTCAGCGCTGCCAGCTGCAGGGCGAGCAGCCGGTGAGCTGCGATTCAGTGCATTGCCATCAGTGAAGATGTCCTCCCAGCAGCAGGAGTTCACTTCAGGTTTCTCCACGAGCTTCTCAGCCCAGCTCCAGCTGAACTGTGAGAGTCCATCAACTGCCTCTACTGTGGAACCACTAAGATCTGCCTCAAAATTATCTTTGACTCTTGACTCTTCCCCACACACACACACACACACACCCGTGGTGTTTCCAACAGAAGGCATTTTCTTTTCTCACCCACTTCATTGTGTTTGCAGAGCTGCCCATCTTGTAGCGCTGCTGTACTTCTGGGTGTCATTTTTCACTCAGTGTTACCTTCCCCTGCTTTTAAAACCAAAATCTGATTTTGGTGGCAAGTCTACAGTCTACAAAACCCAGTCCTTTATCCGCAAAAGAAAAAGCTGCCTTGGTTATCCCAGAGCCACCTTAAGCACCACTGGCTTTTTGGAGCTTTCTAATTACCAGATGACAGGCAGGGGATGATTTTAACCAAAGGAGCAGTTGTACTCAGTTGAACCACCCAGTAAATGAGAGAATTTCCAAAATAGCACCGCAGGCTGCAGAAAGCAGACACGGGATGGGAGATCCCCCTCAGTGCCTGCAAATGGTGATCCCTGATGATGGCTTGGAGAGGTAAATTGCTGTGAAATTTCAGGGTGGGAAAGCAGGGTTCAGTCTGCAACAATCTCAGGAATTCCACAGGCATGTCATGTCTGGGTGTTAAGACTGTTATACAGGGGATTCATTACCAAAAGATGAGGATTTTCTAGTCTAACTCTGCTTTTAAAAGTTTGCTGTAAGAAACAACCTGCCTTAGGCTTCCACTTTTGCTCACCTGCCTGCTCCCAGCCCAGGCATGGCAGTAGCAGAGCTGGGAGCTGGATGAGCACCATGGCCGATGTTTGACTTGCAGGATCATACACCCATGCTTTTGGGGTCAACATCTGCAACATTGCCCTGACCAGCTGCTCTTTGAGTAGAGCCAAGGAGATGGACCTGGAGGTCTGTGTGGCACTGGGCTGGGTGTCTGTAGTCATGAGCATCACCCTAAGTGGTCATCTCTGCTGATGGAGGCCAAGTGTGATGAAACAGCCAGGTAACGTGGTCCCTTGGAGGGAGTCAAGCTCCAGAACAGACTGGAAAAAGCTTGACAGTCTCTCTGAACTAAATCTGCTGGTCTTGCATCTTTTCAATATGGTCTACAAGACCTCATCTTCCCTGTCACGAGGCCACAGCCAGTCTGAGGCCATGCTGTAATGGGTGATATGCTGAGCTGTCCTGATGCTTGCTGCACTGATGTACAGAGCAATACCAGAGGCCCTTGCTAGTACCCACTCCCTTGTCAATACTTGCACGTTCCCTCTGTGACCCTCACAGGCATCTTTCCATGTTGCAGCTTCCAAAACAGCAAAACTTATGGGGATCTGACAGACTCCCCTTCCAAGACTGTGGCAGTGTAAATACAAAAAATAAAATAAACCAAACCAAACAAAACCCAGGCTTAATTAAGGACTTCAAGAGCAGGAAATGGGCACATGTATGCTAGCCAGCGCACAAATATTTTCTTTTGGAGCTGTTTTCTCCAAGGGTTCAGCAAGGTGATCAAAGCTGGGTTATAGAGTGAGGGTAGAAAACAGTTCCCAGCCCCTCCGGAAGGCAGCGGCCACAGGGCACTGCTGTTCCGCATCCTTCCCCAGTGCTCCCACCTTTGGCTTTACCCTCCTGCACTATATACTGAAGCTATTCAACCATTTGGCTAAAAGCAGATGGGGAGGGAGAGAAAACAAAGTCAAATGCAAAGGAGAAAGGCAGCTTTTGTGCTGCCTCTGTTTGCAAAAGACAGCCCAAGCCCCTTTTGGACTAAAGCTTAATTTACTGGACTCTGGAGAGCTGAGGTTCACAGCCCCGCAGCTGCTGCAGGAGGTGGCATTTTGGGGCAGCAATAGGGAGCAGGTTGGGAGGCAGCTCTCTTGAATGAGGAGCTCCCTCAGAGGGGCTGTGGGATACACAGGACACGATGCAAAGTCCTTGGATGCTCTGGGGAGAGCAGATCTGCTCTGTGACTGTTCTCCTACATGGACCTTTCCCAGGTCACCTAGAAGGGATAAGGAAAACCCTTCTGCATAGGCAGGAGCCTTCAGCCTGGCCTTCCCTTCTATTGTCTCTCTGCTCATCATGCCTGATCCTGAGCCCCTCTGGAAAGACTGCTGGGTGCTACATAGCTGGGTTTGGGTTTCCTCTTCACCAGTCCAGGCCAGTGGGTTGCTCTGCTGTCACTGGGGCAGGGCACAGCCAGAAGAGAGATGCTGCAGCATTTCAGACTTCCTCACAAAGTTCCCAGCAGGTATGGAACTCTCAGAGCAGAGCTCTCTGTCAGCTCACCCTTTTTCAACAGATGGATGAGAAAACGTTAAAATAACAAATGCAGCTCATTCCCCTGTGAATGAAAGACGCTTGAATGGGAACAGGAATCCACTGTGCCCAAGTACCCTCCTGCCCCATTTCAGATAAACTAAATTCCCCCCCTCCAAAGCCCCGGCTCAGCTGTGGGCAGAGCTTGGCCCACAGAAGCCAGTGTCAGCATGGTGCACAATGCCCAGCAATCACAACAGCAGCCGCTGGTTTAATCTGTTGTGCACAGCTTTAAAAAAACCCAACCCGCACAGCTATTGTCAGAGTGATCCCACTGATTGCATCAGAAGTCTGCATGGGACACGGGGCTGTCTCGAGGGCAGGCAGGGCTCAGTGGGGAGGTGCCTGGGGTGCTGCCTGCTCAGGGTGGCACTGTAGGGAGCAGCCCTACCAAGAGACCCTACGGTCCTTTGGCTTCTCCCTTGCCTTTGTGTCTCAGCTGAGCTGGTGGGGGTTAGTTCTTCATATCATCCCCACAAATGGCAGAGATCTTAGGGTCTCCATTTGGTTGAAAAAACCCTGATACCAGTATTTGCATCTGTATTTCAGTTTATTTTTTCCTTCTCCACTTCCCCTGCCTCTGACCAGTGCTAAATGCCTGTGCTCTCCCAGGAGCAGCTAGCAAAGCAGGCGGCTCAGTGGGAACGATCCAATTTCCAGGGCAACCAGGACAGGACTGAGTCCAGAACGTCCTCAACTCACAGTGCTGCTCTTATTTCTCCCTGGTTTCCTCTCCATGTGCTTTCTTAAATCAGCCTGTCTTATGCCAGGGGAGAAGCCAAAAAAGCAGAGATGTGGCACATCCCGAGTCCTCCCTGCTGGCTTTACAACTGCCGGGGGATTTTTAGCTTTCCAGTTTCAGGAGCAGCCCTCCAAGCTTGCCCTGCCCTGAGGTCAAATTGTCAAAGTATGGTCAAAGCAAGAGCATAGGAAGCCAGGAGGCCAGCTCTGACTCTTTAAAAGCTGTGTGCTGAGCTGTTGCCCTCTCGCCAAGGGTCCATGTGCTGAAGACAGGGACCTGTATCCCCAGGTAAGGATCTCCATCCTTTGCCACTAGCACTGGCCACCCAGAGCCAACTCCACCCTGAACCTGCTGGGGACAGCTGAAACTACAGTTCCTCGTGTGTCCAGAGGAAAAACAGAAAAGGGGGGCCTCACCAATCATCTCAGCTGAGTGCCTCCAAACCCTTCCTGCCATCCACTTGCTTTCCTTCTCCCTGGCAGAGCCAGTCTGTCCACAACTTCTCTAAACAGGGTCTCAGCGTGCCGGTGGAGCCGTGGCTGCCCAGCTGCACGCCAGGCAGCTCAGCAGAGGCTGGATTAGCAAGATGCCATAAAACCTTCCCTGTGAGCCGCCGAGAGCTCCACCGGACATCAGGAGCTGCACTTCAGATAGATGCTGAAAGACCCACTTTGAGGTAAAGGGTGCTGGGCATGAACAAGCACCGCTTTCTGCTGTGGAAAACAACAGATCTAACCCAACGCAACCCAGTGCAGGGGGGGGTTAAAATTAATCCCTAAAGCAGGAAAATGCAGAAAACCTCCAGCTGTTATTTCCAGATTTACAAACCCAACAAAGGACCTGCCAATTCGTGCCAGAGAAGCAAACTTGTTTGTGTGTGTGTGTGTGCCTAAAAATGGAAGCCAGGCATTGCTCCCCATGCCTGGAATTGTCTCTCCGGCCCCTGGCTGGGCAGCAGCTCAGCCTCACAGCATGTGGAGGAGTGGGGAGGGAAAGGGTCCCTGTCCCACGCTGAAATGGGCCCTCCCAGGTTTGCAGAGCAGAGCTTGCTCCCGGGCTAGGGGCGAGTGGCTGGAGCCCACTCCCTGCCACATCAGCCTGGGACCACTCCAGATAAAGCCATCGGTAGGTGCAAGAAAAGGGGCCAGGAGAGGATATCTCACTCCCTACTAGTCCCTCTCTTCCTTTCTTCCACAGAGCTCCAGAAAAGTCAGGGGGAGGGATGTACTTTGTGATTCCACTGGAAAAGGCTGAACACAGAAGGATTTGGGGAGAGGACAGAGATGTCTGTTCTCATCCAGCCTTTTCACCTGCACTTTCCATCCAGAAGCAGCACACATTGCCTCAGTAGCACTCACTATTTCTAATTCTTTGGAGGAAGGACAGCATGAATGGCCAAATCTTGAGCGAGATGACATCAGTGTCAGTCCAGGCACACCTCAGGCAGCGAGGACTGCCACTTTTCAGCGTTAACCAGGGGTAGAGGAGCCAGAAAGGAGCCCTTGGGCACAGTGGGACCCAAGCTCCCTCACTTGCTGCAGGGATACCTGTGCTGTCTGCAGCTGCATCAGTCTCTGTGTGCATTAGAGAGGAGGTAGCTGAACATCCCCGCGCAGGTATGGTGCTATCTGCATGGACCCAGCTGGGTGACCGTCCATAATCCCAAAGCACAGTGTGGTTTCCCTCCTGTTTTGCAGCTGGGTATCTCCAGAGAGGCCCAGACGATTCCCTGCACCATCCCACCCACTGAGAAAACTGGTGTTTCCTTAATATCCTAGTTCCCACTTTTTCCCCCCAAGTGAACAACAGGTATTTTTGGAGATCCATGCCAATCACAATCCATTAATCCTGGTAACAAATCCTGGGCAAGCTCTCTCCCTGGGGTGACGTGGGCAGGCAGGCTAGCGCAGGAGAGACGATGCAGTGGGCACCTTTGGGCAAGTCTGAATTAAGGGGCTGAGGGGAGTGACATCACCAACACTCATGTCTTGCCTCAATAATTTTCTGGTTACTCTTTGCACATACCTGATACGATGAATGTTCATTAGCAGTTTCAGCATCACAGAGGAAGGAGTCCAGGGGCCTCTCCAGACCTCCCATCTCAGGGAAGAATTTTTTCCATGAGCTTTTCCCATAAAAAGAGAAGCTTAAAAGGGAGTTCTCCAAATCTGATGTTTTTCTAAGCTGTGGTTCTTGTCCCTCCATCTCCTTAAACAGCTGCTGATAACATATGCAGGCATACGGCGTGGGGAAACGCTGCTAATTTTAGTAGAAGATCCCAAGGGAGGACTCAGCTCTGGGCCAGGCACAGGATGGAAAGTCACAGCGCTCGCTCAGGGCCCCACATGACCTCGCTATTTTGGGGCTGACCACGTCCCACCTTGCCCCAAACCCACAGACATGGTGCAGCATCAGCCCCGAGCCTTCCCGCAGCCCAGCTGTTCCTGCCCACAGTGCTGCTCCTGCCCACAACACCAGCTCCTGCCAAACCCCGGCCAAACTGGATGGTGGTTTCTGAAGGGAAGTAAACAAGTTTCAGGCTAAATTGAGATCCCCAGAACTCATCACACTGAAGCAATGACGGATGAGGTATTATCTGCATATGCCCTCATGTGGCAGCTGTATTTTCATCCAGCTAAGGGGGTTGTGTCCTCTTGGGATTCTTTTACCCTCTGATCACTGAAATCCCATCAAAGTCCAGACAGATGATACGAATGACTCCACTGACTGGCCTTTGCAAGGAGCAGGATATTTATGTGTGGTCATAAAGATCTGGACTGCTCAAAGTAGGAAAATTTTAAGGGACCTTAACTCCCCAGGGTAAAATCCAAGCTGGCAGAGGAGTTTATAGAAGCTCAGAAGTACACTTGGAGATGATCTGGAGGAAGCCTGCAAGCAGACCTGGCAGGGAGGTGAGTGCTTTTGCTGGTGGTGTTGGCCTGGAGCATCTGTGTTTGTAAATCACAGCACCATGAGATGCTAAAATCCTCGAGTGGTTGTCAGCACTGCCCCTACCAGCCCGACCTACCCTGTCCCAACAGCCCTTCATGCAGCTGCTTCATGGCAGGGACGGCTCTGTTCCCAAGGCATCCTGCTCCAAAGCCTTGCTGTCAAAAAGCATTCCACATTGTCTCCCCTTTTGCCAGCTTCTAAGCCTACCTGTGACTGGCTTTTTCCTCTGCATGGGATTCTCCCAAATGCATGTTGCCAAAATCAATACCATTTTGTCTCCTTTAAGAGACACCTTGTTTATGGACCTTCCTGCATCCAGCAGCCTGTCTCGTTCATCTGGTACATCTCAAGCCAGGGCTTGTTCTGAAGCGAGTTCAGCTCCAGCAGAAAGTGTCAGAGCAGTAGACTGGAAAATGCAGATTCTCAGGGTGGATACGTGCAGGCTCAGCCAGGGGTGGCCTGAGAACTCCAGGCACCCCCATGCTGCGTCCTGCCTGCTGTGCTGCGATGCAGCCGCAGCGCCGGCGCAGTCCGCTTCCCACCCCGGGATGCTGTAATAGCTCATCCGTGAGGTGTGCTAGAGGGGATGTGGCCTCCTGGGATCCCTCTGCATGGCTCTGGGCTGCGTGTCTTGGCTTATGCAACAGCAGGCCGGCCGGGGCTGTACAGCTGGCAGGGGATGGGGATGGAGCTGGGAGCTCCGAGCCATACACAGACTGAATTACTGTGGGGCAGGGCTGGCCGGGAGGGGGGATATTTTGATAGGGTTTTGCCAGCAATGATGGTTAATAGGAGGACAATAAAGTCCTGTTCTTCAGCTTCCACAGGGAACTACTAAACTTTCCAGTCTTTAATTTAACAAGCAGCCCAGCCTCCTCATCACCAGCGTGTCTTGCCCTCCTCAAGACTCTCTCTCTGTGCTCCTCTTCACCTCCAGCAGTGCACAAGCCTGGAGCAATCATTTGAAGCCCGTGTTCTCAGCTACCATGCTCCTGCAGCCATCAAATTATTCTGAGGACAACATCAAGCCCTGCTTTGCCTCAGCCATGATCCTGACTCATGGCAGCTCTCCCCCTTCCCTACTCAGCCCCACTGGACCCTCACCAGTCTGCCCACTGCATTGCATCCCTGGCAGGGGAGCCGTCTAAATGGGCTTCCAGCAAACCACCAAAGAGTTCCAAGCAAAGACATGGCCCAGGCAAACCACTGCTTTCACTCCCAAATTTTAAGGTTGTGGAGTTGATTAAGCTGAATTAAAAGGGATCTAGTTATCAGCGATTGTGAATTAGGTAGCCAACTCATCTGAGAATTGAGATTTTCTTAAAGGACTTCACACTCATGACCCAAAAAACCAAAGGGGCAGCTGGCCACAGAGAGCCTTGTGAACCCTGCCATTTGCCTTTCTGGTCTTTTCATTGCCCACTGCTTTCCAGATGACGTTTGGATGTCCTGGAGCTGGCACAGCTTCAACTGAGTACTCCCATCATGGCTGTGCCTTTCAGGAGAGACTTTTGGGCTGTGTTTATCCATGCAAAAGAGCTGCCACTGCAGCCCAGGAGCTTCCCTCTCCCCGCATGTCCCAGGGGCTTGAAGGTGTATTCCTGTTTATTTCCTTAAGCAGCTCTATTCATAGCCTTCAAAAGCTGCCAAGCCGCATCTGTCAGGCCCAAGAAGACTCAAAAATGCATTTTAGGTAAACACCAGGAGCAAGGTGGGACTGCCCAGAGTTAGCGGTGTTTGCTGCCCTTCTCCTTTGGAAGCTTTATTGAATCTTCTGCAAGTCATAGACACATTTCCAACGCAAGGTCTTGACAAAAGTGGCTTGAGACACCAGACTGTAATTCAGGCATGCAACATCCTCGTGTTCAGGATTAATAAACAACAGCCCCCTGCAGCAAGGGAGAAGTGCTTTTAGGGAAGGCAATGAGGTCCTTTGGATAATGGAGGCATTGGACTGGGACCAAGATCAGCCAGGCTGGATGTGCCCAGACTGCACATGGGCACTTCAAAGCAGCTGAAGACCTGTCCCGTCTGCTGGTGCCTGGTGTGACGGCTCCAGGCAGCCCTGTGGGGACTCTGCCACTGGGACATGGTGCAGGGCTACAGCCAGAGGGGTTCTATCCACCGCCCGCTTGGGGTGTAGCTGGGGGCAGGCACAGCTGTCATGTGCAGCACTGATACCCACAAGAGTCATCCAGGGCAGGGTAGGGGTAGCTGCAGCACACAGAGCTCCCTGCTTGCTGGGCTGAGGAAGGTGACGGATCATTTTTCCCCTGTTTCTTTGGGGTCAGTTTGGTTTCAGGGAGGACAGATAAGCTTCTCCCAAGCCTGCAGCCCCACACGTTTCCAAGTGAGTGAGATGATCATTGCAGGGGTAGTTTGAAAGAGGTGGTGGAGAGACCCCTCCCACGGGGCATGGGAAGTGCCTTCCACCAGCGATCAGAGGGGACAGCTGTGAGCCCACACACACCATGGAAAGAGCAAACCATCCCCCAACAAGCATGTCCTGCCTCCTGGCTCCACAGCCTGCTCCCAGATCATGACTCACCACAGAGCTACGCACAGCTGGATTTCCACCCCCTGCCCCACAGGCCTCTGGTTTACAGCTGAAAATCCGCAATGACATCCCCTGCTCCTTCTCCATCTGCTTCTGACAGAGCCAGCACCCCATTTGCTTGCATCACCCCAGTGAGCCAACTCACTCCCAGTCCATCTGCAGATCATTGAGGTTCAGGCTCTCCTGGTCCAGGCGTTGGAAAGAGACCTTGGCTGGGTGTCAGTCTGCTCAGTTTGAACCAGGCATCAGTTCTACTGCTGAGCTTGGGGGGAGAGTCCCACCCCACTGGGAAGAAATCCTTGCCCAGTGCAGGACAAAGACAGCCACTCTTGGGCAAGTTCCCAGGGCAGTTTGGGTTCATTCTGTCCTGTGCAGATGGTGCTTCCAGTGGCCATGCATCTGCTTAGTGTGAGTCTAGAGAGCACAGCCTTTCTGCTTCTGATCTGCTTCTGAAATGGAAAAAAACAGAAACACTCCTGCAGGACCTGCTGACACACTCCCAGATCACAGGAGAGCTGGGACATTCCTGTGATAAGCAGATTCCTGTCTGCTCTGCACTTACTTGTCTCATTTGCCTTTTCCTGAGCTGGGTGCTGCATTCCCACCCCAGCTGCCCTTGCCTTTCCCCACACTGCCCTGTGTCTGCGAGGCGCTCAGCCTCCAGCCAGACACCCAGTGATGAAGACTTAGTAAATGACATTTCCGCAGTGGTTCCAGAGCATCCTGTTTATTTACATGCACTTTGGGTTCATTGTTTTGCAGCAGCGTCCACCAGCAATTAATGCAGAAACATCCTCTCCAGAAACACTCATTAAAGAGTCCCTCCCAGACCAGAGCAAAGGAAAGGCTCCTTTGACAGATTTGTGAGTAGGAGACAGCAGGATTATTAATCCACACCTTTATCACTTCCACCAAGCCACTCACTTGAATTTCTCTCCTCCTCTTGCAGCAGAATTGTTCCCCTCTTGGAGAGCACCAGGATTTTTTTAACTGTACCAGCCCAGATCTGCCCAACCTGGATTAAAATGGGACGAAGAAATAAATTTGGATTTTGAACTGGGGTTAGCTGGAGTTCAAACCTCAGCCCTGAAAATCTCTTGGCTTTGCTGTAAACTGAGCTCAAGCCTTGAGGGGTCTTGTTTGCTGTTTCCATTGGAGTTTGTGCAGTTGAGCTGGGAGTGGGTGCTGGGAGCCCTGGGGTGCATCAGCTGTGACCAAACCACCCTGCTGGCACATGGTCAGAGAGCCCGAGCTGGAGCTGTGAGGCCAGCAGCACTGCGAGGGCTCCCAGGGCATCCCCAGATGGCATAAGATGACCTTCTAGCATGTGTGAGGTCCATTTTTCTTCCTGGCAGCCTGACACCTCTTTGACAGTCCCACTAAGCCTTATAACTGCGGAGAGAACTTTTCAGGACTCCCTTTGCAAGCTCTGTCATTTCTGGAGCTTCTTAAAGCTGCTGAGATTAAAGAGTCAGTCAGCCAGTTGCTCCAGGCTCATTTCCCTCTCTGTGCGATCCCCGTCCATCCCACGGCTGACAACGCACACCCGGGCCTGGCAGCATGCCCCTCATGAGATGCAGGACCTGGCCGTCCCCACCATGTGTGTGGAGGACAGCGGGGACCCCTCACTCCCACCACCCGGGGCTCACCACCATGAGCTCAGGGGCTGTTGCCAGATGTGACTGCATCACTGCGGCAGGCTGCTTTTTGCTTTCGCTCAAAACCAGGCTTTAAGCCGCCACGTATATAAAGAAATCCCTGTTATAATTATCTTCCTGGCACTGTCATTTGTCTAAGCCCTTAGAAGAGGGTTTAGCTTCAGGCTACAGTGAAGTGCACTGAGCAATTGCCACGTTGTCAGTTAGAAAAGATGTGGTTTCTTTTCATTTTTTTTTTCTCCCTAAAATTTTTTCCAGATGTCTTTTTTTTTTTTTTTTCCTTAGGAGAAGCACCAGCAGCTGTACAATTTCAATGCGAGCCGTGACTAATCCAGTGCAGAGAGCATTCAACAAGACTATTCAACTCCTCGGAGTGCAAATCAAGCAAATGAAACTTGGGCTTAGGGGATGTGTGATCTCTGGAGCCAAACTGGACCTATGAGTGGCACTGAGCTGCATGTGAGAGCTGCGGACACTTGTGGTGGGAGGAGAAGATGCTCCAGATGCCACAGGTGGTTGGCACAGTTAGAAGGACCACCACAAAGCTGACCTCCACATGGACCTGAGAGGGTTGTGTGGGGTACTTATGGATGTCTCTGTGAGTGATATCAATATCCATATATCAGCACCCAGGGATGGCTTTTGAGCAGTGTGTAGACAAGTAAAGAAATGAGTGAAGGAGACTTTCTTATCTTGTTCTTTGCCACTAGCCTCCCGCGCTGCCTGATCACAGACATCCACCATCTCACCGGGAAGTGATGATGGTTTCTCACAGCCCCCTCCCCTATCTCTCCCCTTTCCCTTTCCATTTTGTTTATTTTTCGTTTCTTGCTGGCCATGTGGGTGATTAGCCTTACATCTGTTTCTTTCACATGCAGTAGAAGCGCTGTGAGGCCAGACAAGGAGTGAGCTGATAAAGAATCACAAATCACAAAGTAACTGGCACCCCACAGAGCAAGGAGCCAGCACGGCTCAGTGACAGGCCAGTTTCTATGTTGATACCTAAATCCTCAGCAACATCAGTGAGAAGAGTCAAACATCCACACCGGTGTCTCAGCCCCTATCAAAGACAACGTGTAATCATGAGGAATGAACCCAAACCCCAGACAGCCAAGACAAAACACGATGTTGAATTTTGTTATGGGCTTGGGATGTCCTTCACCCAGCATCTGCAATCAGACCGCTGGTGCCCAGATGACTCGTCCTCAGCCCTACTGGCTACACCAGCCACCATCTTTCCAGCAGATCCTGCATCACCCTGGATGGGGCGAGGGTTGATGCTGTGGGTGGATCACAAGCTGCAAAGAGCTGCACTATCTGTAGTGCTCAGAACAGCCCTGTATGTCATGGAGACATTCTTCAGGGACACCCAAAATCCAGCAATTTGACAGTTTCTCTTTTTGGCTGCTGGTTTTATCTTGCAATGCAGTGCCATGGCCATGCTGGCACATAAAGACATTCTGTCTGGTTCTGTCAGGGGACCAGATGAACCTTGAATCCTCTCAGTCACAGTAAGATTCAAGGAGAGAGTTGGATTTTCACCCTGAGCATAGAAAGGAACAGATGGGGGAAGTCAACTCCAAACAGCTTTGTTGTCTGGCTGCCTCTGGCTGGGCAGCTGCTCCAGCTGACATGATCTGTAAGGTCAAAATACTTCGTGAGGTCTGAAGAGACCATCAGATTCAACTGACCAGAAATTTTTAATGTGGGTTTTGCTCTATCAGTCCAGATCTGCTGGATGATAACCACAGCAGAACGACCAACATGCTGAGGGTCACATCTACCAGCACCAGATTTTTCTGCCTACTTGGTGCATATTTCAGACATGTCATAACTCTCCACATTCGCTGGATCATTCTTTCCTCTCCCTTCCTGCAAGGCAGTCCCAGACAGCAGCACTGTTAGGAGAGAGGATGGAGGAACGAGGACTCTCCTGCCTTCCTCTGCATCCCTCTGAGGATGGGAAACACCAGCTCGGGGACTGAATTTCAGGGACTGAACTAATGCTGAAATGACAGCATTTAACATTTTAATTGCAGTAGGTCAAGGTGGTAGGATCAGGTGGTAGGTCGGGTGTAGGCACAACCCGAGCAGAGAGCTGGTGTTCCTCCCTGCTCCCCCCATGCTGTTAGTCGGAGGGAGCCAGAGAACCGATCAACTCATTGCAGCAGTGCAGGCAGCTGCTGTGACAATGACTCTGCTGGGAGGTTGTGCTGGGGGCTCATCTGTCCCTGCGAGAGACCTCCTTGATCTCCAGTCCCACTTGATTTCTCTGGTCTATCCTTTAGACCCAGGCTGTGCCTCAGCCTGTCTTTCGGAGTGGGTGGGACTGCCCACTGAGGAGAGAGGGAGAGGAAGAGACCGATTTGGAAAGATAGCGAGGAGGAGGAGAGGCAGCGGGAAACCCAGCCCACCCTTTGGTTTCCTCCTGCCTCCTTCTAAAACCTGCAGATTCCTCCAGCCCGTCCAAGCGCCTGAAGTTTCCTCAGCCCTGCTGCCGGGACTGCGAGGTATGGCCCGAGACCTTCGTGTTTGCCTTTGCTGTGCTGTTTTTCCCAGCGTGGGGGTCCCCCATACCCCACTCGCGGGGGTCCCTGGCCCGGGAGCTGCTTTCCCAGCCCGTGGGGAGCCCACGGTGCTCGGTAGTGCATCACTTGGGGGGAAGAGGTGGATGCTCCCCACCCCGAGCGATGCATTTACAGACCCCCCCCGACTTCTCTGTCTCCTCTTCGCAGCATCTTCGCTCCTGAACTGTTACTGTATTTCACTGCCAGGTTACTAGCTTTAACACTTTGGTGGCATCTGACTGTAAAGGTTTAACCTACCCTAATTTTTTTCTCTCTCTCTCCCACCTTTTTCCTCTCCGGGTTTTCAGTTGTGGGGTATCTCCTTAGCGAGATGCATGAGACCAACGTCTGGGCACATCAAACCAACCTGCAGAGCAAATCAGATCTAGTTACAAACTAGTCCCAATTACTCCCAGCCTGAGGTCCATTGGCAGGTGATGTTTTACTCACCAGGATATCTAGAGGAAGAACAAAAGAGCTGTCGACTTCATCTCAGCATTTTTATTTTTTCAGTACAGCCGCTCTTATTTCTCCTAAAAAAAAACCCAAAACCAAAAACTCACCAAACAAACAAACAAAAAAAAAACCAAACACCCAAAAAAACCAAACACTCGGCTTTTTGTTCCAAGCAGACTTTGAAACCATTTCAAGTCCCGCTGCCGTGGTTTGCTTCAGTCCAGCTGCTCAACTGTTAGAGAGATGGAGGTTGCAGGACAGGAGGAACAAAGCTCGCTTGGTTTGTTTTTTGTTTTTTGTTTTTGTTTTTTTAAAGTTTTAAGAACCTGGGCTCACTCGGGCAGAGTTTTAAGTCCAGGCAGAAGAGCCGAGGGTTGTTTCCTTTAAAGGCAGCCGCTGTCCTTCCCGTCCCGGTGACGTGCGTGGCAGTCTAACTCTGCTCTTTGTGTTCCTCCTCTAAGAAAGCGCCACTCTGGTGCATCCAGCCAAGAAAAGGAAACTTAACAAGATAGGGGCTGAATTCCCACCCCAACCGAAAGGCAACGCTTTCAAGTCGAACTGAAATCGAGGGCACTGGGAAGGTCACCAGTACTCCAAGCCCTCAGTTACCACTAACATGAAACAGCCCCAAAACTCGGCAACGCTCCAAAAGGACAAAAGTAAATCGCAGGCGTTTGTTAGGGTCGATCAGGCGAGGTTTAACTGGAAACAAAAGGCTGTTGCGTATTGCGCAGCAGTTAAAGCCAAGCTATTGTCTGCCACATAGGCAGGAGCAGGGATGCGGGCGGTGTTGGGAGGGGGAAGAGGAGAAATAAACTTTTCAAACCCCTCCTTCCACAACCCTCTGCTCTTCCATGACTCAGCCCCAGAGGAATGTCGGCTCCCATGGAAACCCTTTCTGGGTCCTCTGGTCGGAGGGATGTTGGGGCTGTTATCGCTGGAGCGGCTGTGGCAGGGCGAGTCCAGGGAATGCTTTGAAGATGGTTTGCATTTTTGCAGAATATTTAGCGGGCAGTCTCTTCTCCCCCTCCTTTGTGGAGCTGTGCGAGATCAGCTTGCGGTATCCCCCGGGAGCCAGAGGGACCGCTTGCACCTGGCACAGAAGCATCCAGGCTGCTTTTGGCACTGCCCCGTGTCCAGTCCAAACAAAAGAAAAAGCTCAGGCAGGAGAGTAAAATGCTGTAGCACCTGTCCTTCTGACTGAGGTGTGCGAAGGGCTCGTTGGTGAACTGCTGCTTGCAGCCCAGGTCTCATCTATGCACTTTTCTTGGTACTAATTTAATTGTTTCTCATTACGGATGCAATTTGCAACCTAGACAAGCTATGACAGCGTCAAGCCAGCACACAACTATAGTGGCACAGGGGCTCTTAGATCAATAAACCCTGTAAGATCGTTTATAAGTACAATCAGCTGCTCAACTCCCTGCAAGGAAATAGGTTAACCACTACGTTGCAGCGTAGATGTGTCTTTAGTGACTCTGCACGGACAGATGTGGTAGATAGATTCTTTTTTCCTGTGTTTTACTTGGTGTGTGTAAGTGTGTGCATGAGCTGAAGGGAATTTCACTTCCATCTAAACCCAGCTTGGCTTTCTGAGCCCTGCTCGCTGCCTGCGAAGGGATTGCGCAGGTGTAAGGAGCCAGGCTGGCTCCTGCCCAGTCCTCTGCTCCTGCCCAGCTCCCTGCGCCCCAGCAGATGCAGCACATCTGGGTGAGCCGGCACCCCCAGCAGCACAGCCCAGACACGCAGGGACCTGTTCAGCAGGGAGCTTTATGGGGACTCACACAAACAACTCTGACTTCATATCGAATTTTAGCCTGGGAGTGGCTGGCTGAGTAAAGCTCAGAGGGTCTTGCTTGCATCGGGAGGTCAGGGCCAGGTCAGAGCCCTCGCATTGTGTCTCTGTGGGGGCCACGCTTGGCTGCCCATCGGCATCTTGAAAACTACGGCCCATGGTGGGGTTTGTGGGCAGAAGCTTTTTGTGGGTCGGTCCTGCCTTTACATTCAGTCTGAGGTGCTGGGGCATGTCAGAGCCTGCGGAGCCTTGGAAGAGCCGTGAGCAAACGGAGGGTGGGTGCAGCAGACCCTGCTGCTCGGGCTGGCTGCCCCCACGGGGCTGGGAGGGGGTGCTAGTAGGGAGCTGAGACATGGGTGGGCTTTTGCCCCATGATTACCCACTCCTGCTCCCCGCTGCTGTGGATGGGAGGTGGCAGCAGGGCCCCTGGCCCGGGTTAGCGGTGGAGGCAGCTGGGCTTATCCCCATGGCCTCAGGGAGGAGCTGTCAAAGTGGCCAGGCAGAGACTCCTCCCCACGCTAACGTGGCATCCCAGAGGGCTTATGCAACTCTGGCCAGGGCCAGCGCCACATGGGCCATGCTTCACAGTCCATGGAGCCTCCTCCCGAGGCTGCACCCGCCTGGTCGTTGCCCTTCCCCAGCCCACAAAGGCCCCCAGGCTGGGCAGGGGGGATACAAGAGGGACCAACAGAACCCAGTGGCACAGACCACTCAGTGCATCACTGTGGGGTGTTTTCCGCAGCAGAAGAAGCTTATGCCACAGTATTGGCTGTTAAAAGAGTTTGCCAGAGTATCCTGCTTTGAATTTATGGAGGTGCTGAGGGTCAGTCTCAGACCTCGCTACACCTCATGGCTCTCATTAGGGATATGTCTGCAACAAGCAGCCCGCTCTGAGGGATAACCTGGGCCATGCTAGAAGGGTTTATGGGGACCACAAGACTCTGTTTACACAGCGCCTGGGAACTGAAGTCCCCACTTAGGATGCAAGTGGGGTCAAGCATTAGAAAAGCAGTGCGGGCTGTGGGTCCTCCAGCCCATGAGTGCCAGGGTGTCTTCTCCATCATCAGCAGTCAGGAGGGCCAACCTGAGGAGAGGGTGGTGACCGTGGAGGCTTCTCTTATTTTATATTCAGCAGCCCTCTCTGTGCCCACGATGTGCTGGTTTCCAGCATCTTGCGAAGTGCTGGCTTTCGTTGATTCCTTTAGGATACAGATGGGTGTAAGTCCCTCCTTGCTAAAATCTCTTTCCCAGTCCTATTTTCCTCTGTCCAGAATGACCTCCTGCGGCATCCCATCGCTCTGCCCCTCACACTGCCCTCTGCCCCCCGCAGGGCTCTTGCAGAGCAGTGCCAGCCATTGCCAGTGCAGGGCCCCTCGCAGGGATCCCCCCAAGCCCCTCTGACTGGGGGATGGATACTGAGCTCATGGTATGGCCCAACTGCCAGCTCCAAAGAGCATCCTCCTGGATAGCAGGACCATGTTAGGTCCACAAGGAGGGACTCTTGCGCCATGGGCCAGACTCCTCTGCCGGAGCAGCTCTATGCGCAGAGCTCCTGAGCTGTTATTTCAGGACTTTTGGCCATCAAGCATTCAGGAAAGACCATGCTTTTGCCAAACAGACAAGGGCTCACAGACGCTGCAATGTCCTCTTTGCACAGGCTCTGCCTCCAGGAGGATGTTGTTTTTCAAATAAAGTTGTTTTCCCATCTCCGGCGCGAGACAGCTCTGCAAAGCTTGTTTGCTCAGACTCGTGCTCCTTCTTCCTCCAAACACAACACTGGCAGCTCTGACTGGCTGCTGGCTGCTAGCAAGCATGTAATCCCTGACCCCAGCTCTTACTGCATGCCCAGACTTTGAAATTCAGGGTTTTTTTGGGGCTTGGGGAAATGATCTAAGATGGCCTTGGTCTGTGGTTGGGTTCTTCTCAATGCCATCTTCCACAGGTACATGCACTGCCCTCTCCTCCAGGCTGAGCACTGCTGTGTTTCTGCCCAACAAACATCACTGAACCTCAGAGCATCTTCCAAAGCAAACAAGCCCCTTGGGAGAAGCCCAGGAGGTGCCTTTACAAGCCAGGGGATAGCCGCAAGGGAGGAGATGCCCAGATTCACCAGTACTTTTCCACCTTCTCCCCCCAACCCACCCCTTCAGAAGTGAAGAACCAGCGATGTCTCCTGGCAAATGCCGGGAGAGCTCTCAGCAGCCTCCAGAGCAAACAAAGGCGAGGGCAAAGGACGGCGTGTACTGAGCGGGAGAGGAGGGAGCTGCTCAGCTGCAGCCTTGCCAGAGCAAATGGGCTCCCCCCCCGCAGCCCCTCTCCCCACAGGTCCTCCATCCATCACAGCAGCCATCCCCACCACCCCATGCTCCCAGCCCTCCGACATCCCTGGAAAGCTGCCCTCCATGCCTTCATACCTACTTTGTAGGGCACCCCGCTGGGGCTGAGTGAGGTGCTGAGATTGGAAGGAGGATTTCAGCCTCTGCGTGGCCAAACCTTGCTAAATTAGGAAGCACAGCCCAGCCTGGCTGGTGCCCTGGCAGCACAGCATTGGTGTGGTTATACACCCAGAGAGCTGTCATGCATGGGGAGGAGGGGAAAGGATGCACCGGTAAATTGGGTATCCATCCACGCTTGCTGGAAGAGAAGAAGACACCTTGCCCAACACTTTCTGTCCCAGCAAAGCCATTG
This sequence comes from Athene noctua, assembly GCF_965140245.1. Lineage (NCBI taxonomy): Eukaryota > Metazoa > Chordata > Aves > Strigiformes > Strigidae > Athene > Athene noctua. The sequence goes on from NC_134048.1 coordinate 17,583,663, forward strand.
GTCTGCCCAGCCCCAGGGAGCTGGTGGGCTGCGATGCCCCAGACACGCAGGTGGAGCAGAGAAGGGCAAGCGGAAGGGAGGCAGCGGAAGCCTTGGCAGGGGCACAAGTCCCCTCACTGGCAGGAGACAAACCGGGGGTGTTTCGCTCTCCCGGCAGGCGGAAGGGAGCGGGCAGCCCTCACTGTCAGGAGTGGGATGCCACTGGCATAGTAAGCGGCCAGCTGAGCTCGTCTCTGCCCTCACACAGAGGGGCTCAATCCTGCCAAACAGGAACCGGGGGCGGGGGGACAAGGACAGCGTGATTTCACCAGCTGCACTCTCCTCCTGGCTCGCATCGCGGCCGCTGTTAGCTGGGCTGCCTGGCTCACTCATCCTACAGAGTCCCTGCAACCGCCCAAATCGGGAGGGTGCAGAGGGCTCGTCCTCCTGGAGCTCATCTCTCAGCAGGATACGACCCCAAAGCATCCTGGATCCCTCCAAAACAGTCTGGGGACTCTCAGGTCTGAGCAGGAAAGGGAAAAACTATAGTAGAAACCCCAACATTTGGGGGTGCTAGGGATGGGGGACCGGTCCCTGAAACCCCAACGCATGCCTGTGTCCACGTGAGAAGGGGCTTTCTAAAGGATTTGTTAAGTGCTCCGTCTCACCATCTCTCTGTTATCTCTTTCCTTCCTCCACTTATATTTTCCCTCTGACTGATAAATAAAATGGTAGATAGCTGCTTGTACCTGGGGCTCATGTCGGGGGCTTTTAACATTAAAATATGGGGGATTTGGTCCAAAAACTCTCCTGTGAAGGAAAGGGAAACTGCCATTTTGACTGCAATTTTTCTAAAGGCATTTAGGAAAGCAACAGAAATCTAAACCCCCACCACTCCATTTTGTAAAATCAAAAGAATTTCTCTTGGAAACTTGATTTGGATTAAGGTTTTGGCGAGAAAAGCCAGCATGTGGGTCTGTAATATTGAACAGACGGGGCAGGAAACCAAGGGAACACCCTTTTGTGAACGTCTGACTGCTTGCCGTGCGCTCAGCCGGGAGCTGGGAGGCACACAGCGGCCTCCCTCCTCATCCCTCTTTTTCCTCTCCTTTATTCAGGGTTGCTGAAAGATGAGGGCCTGGATGGTTTTCGTTCTCTGCCTGGCAGGCAAAGCCCTGGCAGCTCCAGTAAGTACAGGACAATGGAGCCTCTCTGCTGTGAGGGTTGTCCGTCTGATGTTATCTGATGGGGATTTTCTTTTATAACAAATAAAACCCTGAGGGAAGGGGGACAGCAAGGGGAGAGAAAACCCAAGGGTGACCCTACTGCCTGTCCCAGTGGGCCAACCCCCATGGGACTGTCCTCCCTACAGACCCCAGCTCATGCTCCTTTTCCCCCGCAGCAGGAGGCTCTGCCCGATGAGACGGAGGTCATCGAAGATCCCACCACAGAGGTAGGTGACTCTGCTCCTCCTCGTCACCCATCCCTGGCAGCACCCACTGCTCTGGGAAGAGCATCTCCGAGGCATGGGGGAGCAGGGGCAATGGGGGGAGGAGGGGGGCTGTTCTGCCTCCCGGGGAGATGGGGCTGGGCTCTTTGTGCACCCCCACCAGAAACACTGGACTCTTTTTCAGGAGCCCGTGGGGGCTAACCCCGTCCAGGTGGAGGTGGGAGAGTTCGAGGAACCCACAGAGGATGTAGAGGAGATTGTCGCAGAGAGTAAGTCGCTATTCTCCTGCCCTCCCCAGCAAGCAGAGACATTGTCCCTTCCCCGGGTGGGGGAGCTTTAGCCACCCCAAACAGTGAGAGACTTCTCTGAGAAGGGCTGTAGCACAAGGACGATGCCAACCTAGATGCACATTTAAAAGCAAAAGAGGTGCATGGCCGCTTTCCAGCACTGGATTCTCTGTAAGCCCTTTTTCGCAACAGAAAACAACATTGCATTGTGTGGCTACAGAAAGGAGCTCAGGATTAACCCGAGGGCTAATGTGGTCTTCTGGCAATCCTCACATCTTCCCAGTGCAAGAAGAGATGCTCAGGGCTGTCCCTGGTGAAATCTCTGTCTTCCCTCTGTGCTGAGACGCCCCAGGCAGCCTGTGGGAGGTGAGGATGGGGCAGGCTCTGACTTTGCTCCCTGCCCTCTCCCAGATCCCTGCCAGAACCACCACTGCAAGCATGGCAAGGTGTGCGAGGTGGATGACAACAACTCGCCCATGTGTGTGTGCCAGGACCCCTCCAGCTGCCCAGCCACCGCCGGTGTCTTTGAGAAGGTGAGGGCGGAAGCTGCTTGATGGACCGGGGCAGGGAGGGTCCTCACACGGGACACTGCCAGAGGGTGGGGGGGACAGTCAGAGTCAGGGTGGCAGATCCCCATCTGGCCTTGGTCAGTGCTGTTGTTCACGCCAGGAAACAAGTTCTCATTTGGAGGCTTTACCTGCTGACCCCCCCAGCACAGCTGGGCTTCACTGTCCCTCACGCAGCACCTCCCCATCCTGTGCAGGTCTGCGGCACCGACAACAAGACCTACGACTCCTCCTGCCATTTCTTTGCCACCAAGTGCACCTTGGAGGGGACCAAGAAGGGACACAAGCTGCACCTGGACTACATTGGGCCTTGCAAATGTAAGCGGAGCCATTCCCTTAGACAAGGGGACCCCTAACCTGAGCACAGCCCCCTTGCCCATGGGCTGAGGGAGAGCAAATGTCCAGGCAGATGCAGGGCCAGGGAGGGCGCTGGGACTGCGTGTCTGGAGTTTGGGGCTGAATGTCCAGGTGCTGTGCTGATCACCATGTCTGGCTTCCAGTCATCCCCGCCTGCCTGGACACAGAGCTGACTGAGTTCCCCCTGCGCATGCGGGACTGGCTCAAGAACGTGCTGATCACCCTGTACGAGCGCGATGAGGACAACAACCTGCTGACAGAGAAGCAGAAGCTCAAGGTGAGGGGCTGGGGAGGGAGCCTGGGAGTTCACATCACCAGCAGAACCCAGCACACATGGGGAGCTCATCCAGAATGACCTGTGGACACCTGATGTAGAGCCCCTCCTGGGGTCCTGCCTTGCACCCCGTTCCCCTGCTGACAAGGTCCCCCTGGCCTTTCCTAAAACAGGTGAAGAAGATCCATGAGAACGAGAAGCGCCTGGAGGCTGGTGACCACACTGTGGAGCTGCTGGCCCGTGACTTTGAGAAGAACTACAACATGTACATCTTCCCCGTGCACTGGCAGTTCGGGCAGCTGGACCAGCACCCCATTGATGGGTGAGTGTTGGCAGAGCATGATGGAGGCCTCCACCAGTACCCCCTTCTGCCTGAGGACTAGAGTGATTTGGTGGCAGAAGGTGTCAAGGCAGGCTAGAGGTGTGACACAAGTGGGTGGTTGGTGGCAGAGGCACAGGCAAAACCCTGCAGAGGGACAACTCCTGTGCACATCTGGCAGGTGCCTGGGCAAACCGGGATGGGGTAGAGGCAGTTTTGCCTTTTGCAGAAAGAGGGGCCTCCCCCAGTCCCAGCTGCCCCCATCTCCCTTGCGTGTGGAGTTTCTGTCTTCTCAGATTAACTGTTGTATGATAGTTCCCTAAAATACCTCAGTCCAAAGGCCTGGAATAACTTCAGCAGCTGAAATATCAGCTGCTGGCTTAGCTGTGAGCTGGAGATGGGGGCGAGAGCAATCACACACACAGACCCACAGGGTGGGGGCAGCTGGCAAGGACCCCCAGCTGCTGCCTATTTTATGACTGGCACAGCCGGTTGCAAAAGCAGACACTTGACCTTCATGACACTCAGAGGCAGATACTGGGAGGGCACTGGGACAGCAGTCAAACTAGATGGAGAGCTGGGTACAGCATCTTGCCCTGCGCTGGCCCCCGCACCCGGCAGAGCATCTCCCCTCCCGTGGGAGGGCGGCTGGTGCTGGCGAGCGGCGCGTTGACCATGTGGTCACCTCGGCAGGTACCTGTCCCACACTGAGCTGGCCCCCCTCCGTGCCCCCCTCATCCCCATGGAGCACTGCACCACCCGTTTCTTCGAGGCTTGTGACCTGGACAACGACAAGTACATCGCCCTGGAGGAGTGGGCCAGCTGCTTTGGCATTAAGGAGCGTAAGTACTGCGTAGGGAAGGAATGGGAGTGGAGGGGACACTGAAAAGCACCCCAAAAGCCCCCACTTGGGGTGAAGCAACGTGTTACAGACAGTCCTGGGGAGGGAAAAGCGGAGGAGAGCAGGGAGGGGGGATCACAGGAGCAGTGGGACCCTGGCAGCATCCACCTCCTAACCTTGTGTCTCTCTTCCTTCCACAGAGGACATAGACAAGGATCTTGTGATCTAAACCCCCAGCTTCCTTCTTTGCTGCCAACTTTGTCTTGTTTTAACCTTCCCACTTCCTTTGGTTTTTAAACTGCTTTTGTTTTGTTTTGTTTTTCCCTGGGAACAAGGTGCTAATATAGATCTAAACATATGTAGTAACGGTGCTAAGAGAAATAACAGTCCTCATTCATAGCCTAATCTATTACCACTAGATTACTCACTGGCTGTTTCCACATGCTCTTACCAGCTCTTTCTCTCTCTGACATGTCTTTACCATTGACCAACCCTGTTCCTGTCCTAAATATCCGCGCTCAGTCTTGGTATCCGCTCTCGGATTGACTTCTCTTAACTTCTTACTAACAACACGTTCTTGGACATGTCAGCATAGACACAAAGATCTCTCAGCCGATTCACCGCCCCAGTTACAGACCACCAGCAAAGGAAGGCAGAGCCAGAGGATGTAGGAGGACTGGGCTTTTCGAGCAGAGCAGCTCTGGGTGACATTGCAGTCACCCAGCTCGCAGTAGTGGTGAGAAAGACATAGAGTGGCAAGATTTTGTTTTCCTTTTTTTTCATCTTTCATTCCCAGGGCTTGAATTTAACAATCATTGGGCACAAAAAAAAAAAAAAAGGCAAATCAAATGAACAAATAGGAAAGCGCACAAAAATGAAAACAAATAAAACAAAACGCATCACATCCTGTAAAATCCCCTCAAAAATAAAGGTTTGAAAGTGCTACGTGCTTTACCATTACTCCATGACCATACTGCCGTTGTGTTTTCTGTGCTGCAAAGGGAGATGGGGTGCGGCCGCCTGTTCCCCCGGGGTGTGCGTGGCTGACCTTGCTGTGGCAATTCTAGTGTAGCTGAGACAAAGCTCTTGGCTCTCCCCAAATCACCGTGCCCTTGAGCACGTCCCATCTCTGCCTTGGTCGTGCTTAAATTCCAGCCCTGCTCTCCCAGGGAAGCTGTGTCAGGCTTGGAAGGGACATTTCTGCTCAGAAAGAGGCATGCTTGCAACACGCTCGAGGGAAAGGCTGTAATATTTTTTTCCTGTTGTGGATTTTGGGGTTTAAGGGATGGGCGGGAGGGAAGGGAGAAGGTATTTGGATTTTGCTTTATAGAGAGGGTCCTGACAAGAGCGAAGGGATGGTTAAGTCTCACAGGCTGAGAACTCTTTTTTTTTTTACCTCTGAATGTTCCCTGTGCCTTATATTATTAAATTCCTGCCACAGTGTGAGCAACCTGATGAGTCTCTGTAATAAAAAATACTGATTTGAAACACTGACAATAAATGAGCTTGCAACGTTCCTCTGTTTCATCCCATCCCAGTGAGGAGGATCACACACACATACCCAACCTCACGCATGATTTTAAGTTGTAACACACACACATCCCATCCCCAGGGAAGGGTCTGAGGTAAGCTGAGGTGCACAGTCACAGCTTGTCATCTCCTTGTAAACGGGCTCGTTGGGGGATGTTGGCTGGGTAATGTGTGGGCAAGGAGGAGCTGGTGTGATGGAGGCAGACAGGGTCACTGCAGCAGCCAGCACAGTCACTCTCACGGCTCTAAGGCCCTTGCTTTCATGCGCAATAAAATCCCTGGGAAAGGTGAAAAGGCGCAACAGTAGAAAAATAAACACCATTTGCATGGGCTAAAAATATCCGCGTTGCAAGAGCTCTGGGTAAGCTGTGAGGTCCCCCTGTGAACAGCCCCTTGCTGGATGTGCTGTGCTCCCAGCAGAGCTGTAGGGTCACATCCTGCACAGGGTCACTCCCGAGTGCAGAGCCCTGGGCACGTCCCATCAAGGACAGTCACTTCCTAAGTGCTTTGCCAAGCTGTTTGAACCCAGTGGGAAAGGTGGTGCCCAGAGGCACTGGGCAAAGGTTTTTCACCCCCGCCTTGAACCCCAGGACTTTTTCCATCAGGTCATGCTGCTTCCCAGAGCTGTTAGCCAGAGGGGGGGTGGCTTCTCGATGGAGACACAGCGAACGCCTCTCCCCCTCAGAGGTTGCCACTGTGATTTGGCAGACCTGGCACAGCGAGGGGCACTGCTGCCCACGGCCCCCATCTGCAAGATCTGCTGAACCACCTGCGGGCCAGAAGAGCTGGTAAGAGAGGATTTGGGCAGGGGGGAGGACACAAAGACAGGCGAGGACCAGAGGAGATCGGCTGCCCTGTGCAAACCTGCTTTCCAGTCGCTCCCTCTCAGCCAGAAACTCCCACTTGGACTCCTCCGCCAAGGCGCAGCCGCACTCCTTCCAGCTCCAGCCCTTCCTGCCAGCACCGCCGGACAGACAGGGCGGCTTTGCTCCCATGCAAGGAAAGGCTTTCCAGCCCTCCTCTCCGCTGCCTTCCCCTCCTGTGCAGGAATCGGCTCTAAATCACAGCAAGCTCAGGAAATTCAGCAGGCTCCACCAGTAGAGCGGGTTATCACAGCTCAGGAAGGCGATGGAATCTGTCTCTAAGGCCATGTCCCATCCCAGGGGGTGACACTCATGTCCCTGCGGTCTGGCAGAGCCCACAGGGCCCAACTCGGCGCTAGTACAAGTGCAGCTGTCCTGGCTTTGAGCATCAAAGTGAGCTCCCGAGGTTGCAGCTGGGCCTCCCTTAACCCTTCAAAGGTCACAGCCTGAAGTATCAAGTTGCTGGAATTTCACCGCCTTGGGGGAAATGCCATACATGGGGTTACGTCAGGACTTGAGGAATAAGCTGGCCTTTTTAAGCTTTCAGACCTAGATGGTCAGCAAGGGTGGAACAGAACAGCACTTTCCCTGTTACAGCTGAAATTGAGCTTTCCAGTGCCTCACAGCAGTAAAGAAACTCTCCTGTACTTTTCATGTGGAAATTCTCCCTGTGGTTAGCACTGACTGAGGACACAGTTTGCAAACTTGAAAAAAAGAAAATAGAAAAATAACGGAGCAATCTGGATCCAAAACCAGCCTGATACAAGCACAATCTGACCCGAGTGCTACAGTGCATCTGCAGGCAGAGGTGGTTCATTTTGCTGTAGTTGCTCAGGGCAGCACCACAGAGCAGTTGACTGATCATTGTCCTGCATTCAACAGAGAAAAGATGGGAAAGACAAGGATTTGTGTAGAGATTAAGTGTTTTCATTTCTGGTTTTCTTATGCTTTTACAAAAGAAACTGTGGCAGAAATGCTGCATTTAGGTTTGTGGCTTAAATATTCAAAATGCAGGTGATGCAAAAAGGTGACAAACCAGGATCACTGTGACTACTCCAGTCACATGCCTGGAGACAGCCTGGACACCAAGGCTCACTGTTTGCAAGGTGTACCGGCACCCGGAGATGCTTCTGCTCTAGCTAACGCTGCCACTGGAAACTTCAGCATCACTGCAGCCAAGTACTTGTCTGTATGTGCGTGTCCTCACTCTGTATCTTAATGGTGCCAGGGTTAAAGCCACCCTGAAGCATGTGTGAAGGCTGGAATTTCATGCTCATACCTCATTAGCTAAAGTCAGTTCTGCAAAGGAAGACCGAGCCATATAACCAAGGGCTTTGACTCACATTCAGCTGCCCCATGGTGGGGGGTTGATGTTTACCCAGCAGTTTTTTGGAATTACTCTTTCCAGCGGTTACGTATCTCTGACAGCAGTTCAAGCACAGCCTGACTTGCTGCTGATGGGGCATCTCATCATGACCCGCTGAGTCTGGCACAGGGTGGGTCTCATGGTGCTTGGCAGGGACAGTGCCAGGACCACCTCTGCCCTTCTGCCCGGCTCTGGCTTGTTAAGCACCTCCTGAACAGCCCATATCCACTGCGGAGCCTTCTTTTGGCTTAAACCAGCCCAAAAGATATTTCAAAGACGGACAAACTCAGTAAAAACAAGTCCTACCCCCAGTGAAGAGACAACGCCAGAGGAAAACATGTCAGGGGATGGATCTCCCTGCGGCCAGCCTGGAGGGTGAGGAGGAGGAAGGCAGACACCCTTCTGCCCCCCCGCCAAGCTGTGAGAGGAGACTCCGCCTCCACCCCCAGCCCATCCATCAACCATCCCCTCGGTCCACTATCTCCACCCCCCGGCCCATCATCTCCACCCCCCGGCCCATCATCTCCACTCCCCGGTCCATCCCCATCCCCATCGCGGCGGCAGCGGCGCGGCGCGGCCGGCGGGGGGAGCGGCAGGGCAAGGGACGGAGCCCGGCGCCGCGGGGAAGCTGCTCCGGAGCGCAGCGGGGCGGGCTGGCAGCCCCCGGCCGAGGAAGGCGCATTTGTAGCTCCCCAGCTGGGGCAGGGACTGCCCGGGCACGGGGCGGGAGCAGGGACCCCTCCCGCGGGAGCATCAGCCAGCCCAGGGCTTTGCCCTTCGCAGCGGAGCATCTCAGCAGCAGCGAGACGTGGCCTCACAAAATGCAGCCCTGGCCCCTTTCGGGGCTACATCTCCACCATGCTTGCCCATTCCATCTCATCCCATCCCATCTCATCCCATTCCCATCCCATTCCCATCCCATCCCATCCTACCGTGCCCAAGCCCTCCCAGCCTTTCTAGAGCAGAGACCACTTTTTGATCTAAAGAACATGGTTTATATGATCCCAGGCTCTGTGTTTTGCTGATTGGTCTGCTTGTCTCAGTACCATTCCCTCTAATTTTTTAACCTATTGGCTAGTTTTAACTTGATTTGATGGGGCATAAAACCACACAGACATCACATTCCTCCAGGCAGCATTAAGACACAGAGTGAGGACACGCGCATGAAGTACTTTGCTGCAGCGATGCTGAAGTCTCACAGGAGCTGGGCTAGATACGCCTCCCAGATGCTCTGGTGCCAAGGTAATTGCACGGTAGGTGATTGTCAGGGACTATCCAGTTTTGGTACTGGCCATGGAGAAGTTACATTACTTTCTATTTCATGGCCTACCTCATAAACCATGGCCATTTCCCAATTGAGCCCACTTTTTGTCAGCCTCAGTAATGCGCTCCTAAGAATCATAGAAACTCTGATTTTGCAATTCTTGAAAGATAAATCGCCCCAGGTCACATTTTTATGTGCATTCCCTACATTTTTCTTAATTTCATATTCCTTTTGATCACTGCTTCAGTTGGGCTCAAGAGACTATACAAGTCTCTTCTTATTTCTTGTCCAAACACCTCACTGGTCACCTTTACTGCCTGGGTTTTGGAGACTTTGTTGCCGCCAGCTACAGGGCTGAAATTCCCCGTGCACAAAGCCAAGCCTGACCGCAGCATGCTGGTGGCTGTCTGCAGCCTGCCCAGGGCAGCCACGGCACCACAGCCATGTCCGGCAGCACAATCCCCGGTGGCTGGGGCTGTACTGGCCACTCACAGGACATTTCACATTCCAGAGGAGTGTAAAAACAACACAGGACTCCTAGAATGAGCATCCAGCACTGACCAGCCACATGGTACAGTTTCTCCCATGAAATGAAGGATCTCCCGGAAACCAGAAGTGCTTTCTCCCCAAAACTAATGTCCCCAGAAGAGCTGCTTTGGCTCAGGAGTGCTTAAGCTGGACACTAGCTGGAAGCTGGGTTAATATCTGGGGCAAATATCACCACATGTTTGCTACACTCCCTCTCCCTGAAGCATCTGCTGTTGAGTGCAGAGATGAGCCAAGGCAGATCTTTGGTCTGTCCCAGTCCGGCTCCTCTTCTGCACTAGTGACTTCTGCAGTCATGTCCTGTCTGCTCGGGCTTGAGCAGCAAGATGCATCCTGAAGGATTCCTGTTGCTTCATCTTGCTGACGGTGTCCCTAATGAAATCCTTACCTTACCTACTGTCAGATGATTCCCCAGTCACTTGAGAGTCAGCTCCAGGTTTTCGCTCTGGTGCAGATTTTCATTCCCTTCAAAGAGCCGTTCCCTATTCTGAGCACTGCCCACATACAGTCTGTTTGGTGAGCCTTTATCCTGCTCCACAGGAATAATTTCCTTTTCCTTTACAGCTTGCTCATCCAGGTTGGACGCTGGACTATTTTACTTATTATGTCTTGTTTGCATCCTTCTCCTTAGCCTGGCAGTTGGCATTGGATGAACTACCTGTGGCAGGAAGAAACATGCTGTAATAATCAGAGGGGAAATCTGGAGGGTTCTGCTCCTCCTCAGGGGCAGATGCCCATATACCTTGCATGTTAACCATAACACAGGGCCTGTGCATACAGATGTTCTCAAGCCAGTGCTGGCAAACTTCAAACCCCAGCCATGGAAGCTCACTTCCCCCAGAGATTCTGGCACACTGGACAGACTGCAAGGAGCATGAAGATAATATTCCCCCTCCATACTTAAAGAGCAAAAGAGAAGGGGAGGAGAAGACCATACTCCTCTCCTTGGCTGCCTCTACCTAAAGACTGGCAAGGGTGAAAGCGCTCTGCATACACCTCACACCTGCAAACCCCTGCCCGTGCTGCTGCCCACGCGGGCAAGCCCTCTGGGGAGGAGCAGGCCAGTGAGTGCCAAGCAGCCTCTGCAGCCCCCAGTGCTGCTGGGCTCAGCCCGGCACTCCCACACCGCTGTGCCCGTCCCTCGTCCCACTGCCTCCACCCCTGCCTCCAGACCCCCATCACCACCATGCAGCTGCAGTGCCACGGCAATGAACCCCTGGCAGATCAAGCTCTCCTCCTCTGGATGGTTCATCTCCCTAAGGTTGCTTAGTCCTGGCTTGAAAAGCCAAATGTTAGATGAGGAGAAGCTCTCTTGGAAAGGAGCTGTGATGAGAAGCCAGGGTACGCGTTGCTGCTTCAGCAGCCAGCAGCCAGCCCCCCTTCCAGAGTCATCTCTGGGTGCAAGCACTGAGCTCTGCTCATGGTTTCCCTTTTCCTCCATGCTGGAGCTGTGGCTGATGTTCCCTGCTTTTCGCCTCCAGCCGTACCTTTAACATGTGTGGGCAAACCCAGGCTCTTGAATGCAATTCAGTTCAAGGCAAAGGTGTCAGGGCACGTTCCATTTGGGAGAGGAGGAATGGTTGAATTGCTGGGGAAAGGCCAGCCTTGAGCTGCCAAAACTGGGAGAGGCCTGGCTTTCTGATCCAGCCCGCACTGGGGAGGCTTGTGAGTGGACCCAGGGAGGAGCCAGCGAAGGATCAGCTCTGCCTGGCAGGCACAGGCACTGAGGGAACAAGGTGGGGATGAAGCAAGACCCCTGCTGCAGAAGGTTCCTTCTACAAGGGTGCCAAAGTATCTGCAAAAAGAGTGAATAAACCTGCCTTAGCATCCATGCAGTTGCTTCTTTGTAAATGTCTCCTCTTTCTTTCCAGTTGGGAGAGCAAAGATCTTCCCCTTCCATGCAGACAGAATGGAGACTGCATGGCAAAGCTGTGCTTAACATGCACGTGTGCACACACACACACAAACAGGGTTTCCTGGGTTATCTGACTACTTTCTGCTCCCTCTCTTGCTTCTCCCTGGGCTCAGCTCATCCTTGCACAGCCTCTTCAATTCCAGTTACTGTGGCACCAGAATAAAGCTGAGTCCAGGTGGTTGCGACTTGTCCTGGCTCCACGCCAGCCCCACAGCAACCCATGGCCACCTCCCCACCAGCCCCACAGAGAAGAGGAGCTGGGCTTGTCAACCCGAGCCACAACCCCATCGGTGCCTCTGTATGAGAGTCACCTGTTCAAACACTGCTGCCAGCCAAAGCCCATGCCCGTCTCCCTTCCGACCCGCTGAGCTGGCTGCAGGGGGCTGGGGGAGGCAGCTGCCCCCCGACTGCTCTCTGCACAGGGCTGGAGAGCTTATCTGACTGCCCCAGGCTCTGTGGGGTTGGACACCCATCTCTGCTGCCCATTTCCCTGACTGACTTCTCCAGAGCCCACAAGACTTCCCAGGAAATGCTGGAAGGGATTTTCTGCCTCTCTCCGCTGGGGTTTCTGGGAGCCAGAGTAACCTCCCCCATATCTCCAGATCTAAATCACCGGAGACGTGCCACAGCCAGTAGCCACCCCAGCTCTACCCCCAGCTCTCTGGAGTGAAGTCAACCTTCCCCCAGAGCTAAACAGGAGGATCTGCTCCCCACCTCTTTGGCAAGCCCATTGCTCACCCACAGGCTAATATCAGCCTTCATTCTCCTGGCCCATCAATCTCTCCTTCCCCTCTCAGCCACACATGCTGGGAAGGAGCAGGCCCTGATCTCTTGGGGCTTTCCCCTGCCAGGAGCCTGCCTGTGACCTCTCCCTGCCTCTCCCTTGAGACCAACAGAGGAGCAAGGGTGAAAAACATGAGCACAAATTGAAGAGTCTCAGCTGCCAACCTGAGTCGATTTATATGCAGGCACCCCAGGAATGGGATTAGGCTGGGGGATTCAGAGATCTTACCTAAGTACTTTCAGTTTGATCCTGAGTTGCCTCAGAAGACATGGGTGAATTTCTTGTAGATTATTTAGGGGATCAGAAGTAGCCTGGGAACAAAAAATTTTCTTTTTTGAAGAACTCAGAATTAAGCCATGTGCTGCTTTGGAAATGGTGAAATTATGATCACACAGGTGATCATTTGCAAGAAAAAAAATAATCAAAACCTCCCACTGGCTTTTACTCATTTCCAGTTTTGTTCATGCTGCTCATTACCAGTGACTCCCATTTCTCCCGACTCTGGTGAAGACAAGAGTGATTACAGCACAGGGAGGCATTGATTGACCACGTTCTTCATCCTTTTATCTACTTTCTCATCCACCCACAAGTGGCCAGGCTTTGATTCTCTGAAGAATCGGCCCCTTGGCATTCTTGGAGACTCATCTACAGTGATAATCGGCACAGATGCCCTCAGCAGGGCTGAACCGTTTGCGGAAGGGAGTGCTGGTTTCTTGGTGGGAATCCAATGAATGATCTCATCGTAGAAAGGAAGCCAGAAATCACCATCTCCACTGGGCAAATCACGGTCTTCTCTGTCGACTGCACAGACAACCCCATGCTCTCTGCAGATGGTCTGTGGTGCCTCTCCAACCCTCAGTCCCACCATCTCCACCTTCACATTCTTCAGCTTTGATGTCTTAGCAGGAGTAGTGAGGACTGCTGTCACCACTGTGACTACTATCAGAGCCACTGTACCACCAAACACTAACTGGACATCAGGCAATCTGGCCAAAAAGTAGAAGAAAACCAGTTTACTGTTGGAGTAGCAAAACAAACCCCAAAGAAGGGGGTACAAGCAAGTGGTCTGCCTGACAAGGGCTGAACTGGCATGTGTGATGTGGTCGATACTGCTGGGCTAGAGACAGACCATGTATCTCCACAACAGTCCCATCTCTGCCCTGTCCATTCCCCTGCCCTCATGGCCGCAGGGCAGCCTGGCCATCACCCACAGAGCCAGATGCTGTTCTGCACCCCAGCTATTGTGTCAGCCACCCCTTCTTTCCCGAGCTGTGGGACTATCAGTAAGACTTCCCTGTTGCCTGCTCAGGTGGTAGCACATCCATGGGAGCATGCTGAGGTACCACGTCTCTTGTGAAGCCAACTGTTGCCAAGATATCTCTTCTCAGCCCTTTGGAAAGAGGGCAGCAATGCAATGACTGATCTTCCCTGCACACCATGCACTGTTTTAAATTCTCGCTCGAGTCCCATCCTGCCCCCAAGACCATGCCTCTCTGCCTCCCAGCTGCGTTTTTCAAAGAGGACCTTTTAACTCCTGCTGATGAAACTTAGAAGCCACCCAGGTTGTACGATGGCCACTCAGCCTCGATCACACCGCAGCCACAGCTCTCCCTTAGACCAAGCCCTCAACCTTTTGCTTGCTGACACAGCCTGTTGACCTCTTGGAAGCAATGAGTGAGAGCACCCTGGCGGGGTCACGGAGAGGGTAGGGAAGAGGTGTGGTCTGTGCATGTCCACAGACAGCCATTGCAATGCTCTCCCTGCCAGCAGGTCAGAGGCTCACACTGGCTGGGAAGAGATGGCTCCTCGGGGTCCCTCCCTGATCAGCCACCTGGGTGCACCCTGCAGCGCGGATGCTCTGTGGTGGAGTCGAGCCTTCCTGCCCCTGGCCCACCTGCCTCTCACACTTCTTCATCCTAGAGAGATCTCATCTTTGTTCTCTGAATCCTTGTGATCTCTTTTTTTCCCTCTGCTCTGTCTCTATCCAGTCCTTCAGATCTCTGTCTCTTCCTTCCAGGCTCTGTCCCACATTCACAGTTTTAACCTCCTATTCCAGTGCCTCTTGCCACAGCCACTCATTTCACACATCTCACCTAATTATTTTTGCTCCATTTCTCCCACTCACAGGCATATATCCATCATCAGCTCCATTTCCCTTTCCAGTTCCACCCCAAAAACCACCTTCACCCCCATTTTGTCTGCTCTCAGCAGCACTCTCTGCCCACCTCCACCCACAGCTTCCGACAACACTGCCTACCTCACAGGTGGCTTTCCCAGCCCATGTTCATCCCTCCCATCTTCAAGCTCTCCAGGAAGGTGTGGAGCCACCAGAAAAGGTCTGCCCCTCCAGAGAGAGATGAGCATGCCCAGGATCCCCTTTCATGACTGTATGAGCCAGCCAGAGGGGCAAGGTACTTGAGATGGGTACCTCCCTTTGGTGGGAGGAATTGGGGTCCACAGGCAACAGCTTTTTGTCTCCTGGGCTGGAAAGCCCTGTGGGACCTCCTACTCTCCCTGCCTATCAGCTGCTCCTTCCAGAGAGCCCAGGGTACCCTCTGCTGAACACCGTGCAGCTCCTTCTCTTTGTTTCTATTCCAAACCTTTGCAATACCTTTGTTCACTGCAGATTTCAAATTGTTGAAAGATTTATAAGACCACAGCAAATCACAAGACATAACATCCAAACGGGGCTTTAATTATCATCACAAAGGTATTAAATGTACATCCAAAAAGAAAGGGAGACTGCTTATCTCTCCATGGGTATAATTCCCTGTTGATGTGTTTGGGTGCATCTTTCCCCCCACCCCGCATATTTGTATACCAGTGCATTAATTCATCTTTGAAGGCTTTACAAGAATGTGTAATCTCCCTCTTTTATGTGCTTCCATATCTTTTCTCATCTCGATTAACAGGAGTACTCCCCTTTAGTCATGTTCATACTATGCCATGAAAGGCATCTGTACACATACATGGAGAGGAGAGTAAACTGGTGTTTACTCACTCAAGATGTATTTCCACATAAATACATTCTGCATAAACTTCTGCTTTAGTAACTTACAAAGATGTTTTGGCATATGTATGTGCTCATGTAATTATTCTATGTACCTAAACCCACTCATTTCTGTAGATGCACAATTTTGGCATTGTTTCCTCTGTCGTTGGTGTCGCATGCTCACATCTGTAGTGTTCCCCTGCCCACCGAGAGCAGATGCCTGAGCCCCTGCATGGCAGCTGCTTGTCAGAAGAGAGAGCAGAGATGTGAAGACCTGGTGTATTTTCCAGGTTACTTGTTTTATTTACATCACCTACCCTAGGATAGCACAAAATGCCCAACCAGCTTTGAAGGCAATCCCTTGATCCAGAAACCACCCAAACATCTATGTTCTTTCCTTTGGAATTAACTCTGCCTTCAGAATTTGTTCTCAAAGGCTCTGGCAGAGAACAGACTTTCCCCCACCTTCAGTTTACTGGCTCCCGAGCCTCACACAGGTCCACATGTCTCCCTAAGAACAAAAGCACACTCAGAAGGGTCAACTCTTCTGTGTAACATCACCACCTGCTGCCATTTTGCTTTTACACTCTGTTTAGGCAGTTCATACATGCATAAATCCACAGCAGAAGATGACTTTGGCCAGGTACATCCACGTCAAGAGTTTACAGGAGTTTATTTGTCCATCTGGTGCTCGTGTGCCTGCTGAAAACCCATGCTCTAATGGCCTTGCAAATGCTGGTTCTTTCCTGTATAAGCAAGAGCAAGCTGTGTCCATGCCGTTCTTATTTCCATGTTCCCTACAGCCATTCTGGTAATTTTGGACAGAAACATTTGGAAATTATAAACCACAAGGTAATATAGAGGGCCCTTTCAGTGCTGCTGGCAGTCAGATAAGAGGCTTTCTTTTCCCTGTCCCTAATGATCTCAGGCATTTAGAGGAAGGAGATAAACCAGAGATATCAGAGCTCGTGAGCATCCACATATTCTCCTGTTCTGCCAGAAAACAAAGAGTAGAAGAATTTAAAATCCTACAACTGAGAAGCAAATGTCCTCCTGTGATCTGTGGGGCTCATGTCCATGCACACATGGATGGGATATGCTGGGCCACATTTGGCCATGACTTCAGTGCTGAGCCAGGCTGGCAGGCATGCCTGCTGCCACAGAAAGCCTCCTGGACCACCCTGCTCTCCAGTAGCACTGTAAGCTTTGGCTCAATGCACGAGTTTTTGGGAACTAGGTCCTGCCCCTCACTTTCCACCAGCCTCAGCCCAAGGCTGATGGATGTCCTGCTTCCCAGGATTCACAACCAGATCCACAGTGCATGCCCAGCACAGTCACCAAGCACCTGGTTTACCCCTGAAACCACATCTACATACCCAGAGGGGAGCGTAGCCCAGCTGGTAGTTTCTGTCCCCCTTAAGCCCCTTGGACTTCATGGTTTAAAGCAACCCTGAGTCAGGCCCCTCAGGGGTTCAGTCAAAACAAGTGGTGGGCTGATGGCTCTTCCCCTCACCTGAGGGTTCAGGCACAGTCAGCGATGTCTCACTGGCCCCAGCCTTCCTCAGTCCAAGAGCTGCAAAGGCTGATCTGCCCTGGGACGGGCTCCCAGGGGAGCAGAGAAAACTACAGAGCCAGAGTGCTCGGTTCTCCCTCTTCCAGCCCTAGGCTTGCCTGTACCCCAGCTCAGGGAGCTTGCACAGGTGCCCACACAGACACAGGGTCCAACTCCCCTGCACTTCCATGTACCACCCTGCTGCCCTTTCTGCCACAGAGGTGCCTTCTCTCCTAATCCCTTTCTAATTTCTCCCACTAACACAATGTTCTGCTTTCGCAAAAGGAAATCCTTTCCAAGTGACTAACAAAAGTATGCCTCATAATTTTCTATTAATTTGGGAATCCTGTATGTTGCTGTAACTGGTACTATGATGAGCTGTGACTGGCAGGGAGCACATCGTAGTGTCTAAAGTAGAATTTCCTCTATAACCAGCTTAGGGAGTATTAAGAGGACAATAATAGCAATCTGGCCTGTTGAAGGATCAGCCAGTGCGGATCCACACCTGAACACCTCACGTTGCCAGACTACCCAGCAGCAGCAGCAAGCAGCAGAGCCAAAGTGCATCGACATGATGGGGTGTGTTCCCAGCTGCAGCTAGTCTGGACTCCTTGTGCCCTGGGGCTGTAAGTGTGAAGTTCTCCAGACTTAAAACTGGATGAAAAACTTGGCCCCAAGCTTTTCTGAGATCAGTCCTATGTCTGCTGATGGCGTCTCTGTGCAACAGCCACAGCTCCTGTGCCCTTGCCCAGCTCCACCGATGTTAAATGAAGGGACAAGGGATGGCTGATGGACAGAGGGACAGGCACCTCCACCAGCAGTGTGTCGCTTAGCAACAACAGTGCAAACGAGATAGAGTGCAGGATCTGTTCCCTGTACCCAGAACAGACACGACATTAAGGAGCACTGTGTGCCCTGCATTGTGCTCCCACAGCATTCCTCAAGCGGGACTCTCAGTTGAGCAGAGCCACAGCCAAGGCACTGGGACACCTGAAGAACTACCCCTCCCTGGTTGTGCAACATCTGTGTGATTTGTATAAGAGCAAACTATTGCCCAACAGTCATATTTAGGCTATTCACAGTCATCCTATACACACATATGCCAAACCATGTCAGTATTGGCCAATATGCATTAGAAGATCTCAACCATCCATCTGCCTGCCTACATGGCTGCAAAGCTTGTGCTGAAGCTAACCAGAAGGCTGGGTTTCCCATGGTCAGTCAAGGAACTGGTTATTTCTCAATTTCTGCTCTCCTGGTGCTTGGAATTCCTCATTTTGAAGGACTTTATTCCTCTGATGTGATACCCAGGACATTCAAGATGTTTTCCTGCAGCACAGATAGATACGTGTCCACTGAAGATGTCTTTGGTAAGGAGGTAAATGACAATTTCAGACACTCGTCTTGAGGAGTAACCTCATGCTCTGAGGATGGATGTGACCCTAGCAGGGTACCTGATTTCTCATAAGAGCAAACCCCTTTCCATGTCAGCATGTCCCCAGAATTACTTATTTTCCATTAAAGGAAACTAACAGCTAGAAAATGCAACTGAGAGGAGATGCTCTCCCGGTACGAGGGAAAGCCCCTCAGAAGGCAGAATGACCCCTCAGCCACCTGAAGCACAGATGCCCCCTCCAGAGCCCTGGTGTGTAAGCCCTTAGGCTAATTCCCTGTTAAAAGCCACCTAATACCTGATGACCTCTCCTAAATCTCAGTGGCAAATCTCCACCTTCAGCAAAACTGGGGCAGCAATGGTAACAAGGTTCATTTCTTTTTAGTGCAGCACTGGGCCCCATGGAGCTAGACCCTCCCTATACAGTCATGGACAGAAAAGGCCCACACCAGAGTCTGGAGGAGGTGGGGACACTGAGTGAGAAGACAATTTAGGCCGATTTACAGCCTAGGCTTTAAACCTCAGCCCCGGGTGCTCTGGAGCCCAGGCAGACAGTCCCTTTGCTGCTTCAGTGCCCTCTGCAGAGCCTGTTTGCTCGTACCCATCCAAGTGCAAGTCAACCAGGCACAAACCCTCATACTAATGCACAGAGCTGGGTGATGCAGGCTTTACAGCAGAGCTTTCTTCAGGCAGGCAAGTCGTTAGATGTCCAGGAAACAAAACCCAGCAAGAGCTTTGCTCTGGGTGGCACCCACAGGAGATAATTGCTGCTGGATAATTGCCTGGGGGCTAAGGAGAAGCTGCTACATCAGCACAGCAGAGCTGCTCCCCAGGTACCCCCCGCCCCCCAGCTTCTTTACATCCACATCTTCCCCTTCCAAATTGTACCAGGGGAAATTCCAACACATTATGCGATCATTGCAAGAGTGCCCAGCAGCCTCAGAGCATAGTCAGGTGAGATGGATTAAATTGCAGTGCCAGCAACAGGAGCTCACCGCCTGAAAGAGCAGTCCCCGGTACAGCCCCACTCCCCCTCGCCTGGTGGCTCTTGCCTTTTCCCGCTTCCCCCAGACGAGTCCCGGTTTGTCCTGAGGTTTGCTCGCTCGCCTTGTTTATATGAACAGTAATTTTGGATGTGGTAACAGCAGAACTGTAGCAACATGCCTCCCTCCCACCCCGCATCCTCAGTCAGCAGCGCGGGGCACAAAGCTGCACGCTGCCGCAGCCCGGCTGCTGCAGGTCCCAGGAAGGACCAAGCTCCTTGCAGCTTGCTCCCTTACATCCTCTCTTAATCCCATCAGAAGACCACAGACCCCATCCTGGCTGGCACTGCGGTGTGCCTGTGGAAAGCCTACCCACAGGCTGCCACGCTCCCCTCGTCCTTGCTGCAGTAGCAGGAGCTGAACCAGCTCGAGGGCGTTGCAGGGCTTCACCTGATTTATTCCATGTGTCTTCTATGGGCCTGCCCCACGCAGGTCTAATAAATCACGAACAAGATCCTCTCAGAATAATATTAATGGCCATGTTTACAGTCGGCAGTTTGCAGGAAATTCCCTACTCCACTACCAGTGTCAGATTTATCATTTATTATTTAACATTCAGGGGCTGTGATTTTATTAGGACACTTGATTCCTGTGCCAGCAATATATGAGCTTGCCTCAGAGATGTTTATCTGAGAATCATCCCCTGCAGTTATCGATCACGAGTATTACCACAGCACCTCACAGCTCTCGTCCTGGGACACCTCAGCACCAGCTGCATGCACGTGCACATGGATGCCAGTGGTAACAGCATGAAGAAGGCACCTGAAGGATGGTGACAACACCTAGGGGGAGGTTGGGAGCCTTATTCCTAAACCCAGGAACTATCAGGCCATTGTTTGGTATCAAATAAGGGATGCTTGGCCACGTGGGATAAACCATGATGCATTTTGAAAATGAAAGTAATGAGTGGAGTCTGATTTGACACAGGGTGGGGACAGAGAGGTGAGCACATCAATGCTGTCCTTTAGGGACCTGTTTCCAGATCAGACACATCTTTGCTGTCATCCAGATCACTCCTCGGGCAGACTGAATGAAGTCAGCAGCGAGGCCCAGCAATCCTCACCAATATTTCTGATGGAAAACTCAAGTCAGACCCACAGCCAAGCACGGAGCCTGGCAGGCACCTCGGAGCACAGCTCCATGTGGGGCAATGTGCTGGCAGGCTGACTGCACTCCCCGACACCTGGATCCATGCACCAGTCCTGCCCTTTCTCCGAGTGCTCCCAGGCTGCACCCGCAGCTTCCCGGGGCAGGTGGCTGTTCAGTGACGGGCCATAAGGCTGCTCTGACCTGGTAGGGACGTATTTTTTGCAAATCCCATATAAACAAATCCTAACCAGACTCATCCCTCACATCAGCTTTTTGGGGAGTCCAAATCAGCTTTACCCTCAGCTCCCAGATCCCTTCTGCCATGACCTGGTAGTGCAAAAATTTTTTTTCTCCAAGTGAGTAATGCTCACCATGCTACAGAGTGCACCAAAACAGACAGGTCAAAGAGGAAGACTCGTCAAGTGGCTTTCTTTTAAAAATGATGTCATTGCCACAACTTGTATTTATTCTATTAGTCCTTAAATTAGATGCCCTTAACTGGCCTGGGCCAGAGTACAGCAAATGAAATAATACAGCAGGAAGAACACAGTGAAAGCTCACTCCTTCCACTCAAAATGCCACCCACTGCCTGCTGGAGATGACAGCTGAGCAGGCAGGATGGCCCCGTACCAGCTCCCCCACTTGGAAAGTCCCCAGTCTCTGGCTCCGGAGAGCGGCTGTGGGAATCGGCAGCGAGATCAGGCCAGCATCAGCCCAACGCATGACAAAGCGGACGTCCTCTCCACGGTGGCCATGCCCCAGCTTGCCTGAAGCATCAGCAAAGAACAAGCCACCGGGCTGGAGGCAAGCTGCAGCCCATGCAGTCAGAGCAGGGCAGGCACCAGCCGCTCTCTGCTCCGCGAGGACAGATGCTAGGCTGACCTGCAAGCCTACACAGGAGCAACCAAATGCTACATCTCCACTTGACTCTTCCTCCTCTGCAACCCCAAACCCGTGCGTTGCATTGCAAAGCGGCCCCGGTCCCAAGCACAGGAGGAAGGTTTCCCTGGCAGTGAATTCCCAGCTGCGTTCCCCTTCTCCTCTCCTCCCGTTCCCCTTCCTGCTTGCATCGGGCAGGGCTGGGTAAGCCACTCCTGGGTGATTCACTCGCCACCAGGCAGAAATGCTTTCTTGATACACACAGCTGGGCACAGGGAAGAGGCGCAAGTCCTCTGATCCGAGCTGAATCACTGTGCCCCGAATGAGCTCCAGCATGCAGGGACACAGCTCCCACGGAGGTCGGGGCAAGGTGAGTATTGCAACAGTACAACGTGTGACTCACCGGCAGAGAAAAATGCAATTTGGGGTAGGAATCGGGAATGCAAGAAGGAGAGCAACCTGCCGGGGCACAAACCGGGGGTGCTAATCACAGAAACACCCTGGTCTGTCTCAGGGCGAAGAGGAGAGCAAACTTGTGCCGAGCCCAGAGAAAGTGTGAGGAAGGGCAGGGGGTGAGTGAGCTCGCCCTGGGAGTGATGGCACCTCGTTACCCTGACGAGGCTGGTGCATCCCAGCCCCACCTGAGCTCAAGTGGAAAAGATCCTCATCCGGCCACAGTGCTGGGAGCTTTTTCGTTCTCTTCCAGGACAGGATCTACCCACAGAAGCCGCCACATGAACAGGATGGTCACCTAAGGTTTGGGCTGGATGATGCCAGGACGTGTCTTGTCAAACTCTGTCACGGAGGCAGGTTCTGGCAGAGATGCCCCCATGCCAGACAGCAGCACTGGCTGGGCTCTGGGCAAACCACCATCTTCTTCCTCTCCTCCCCTCCCCAGTCCCTGGGGCAGCAAGGGCAAGGCCCACACCCATGCCCCAGCAGTGAGCCAATGTCCCCAGCACCTGAGTGCCTCCATGGGCACTGCTCTGGGTAATTCCAGTTGCATGCCCTGCACATGCCCTATGGGATAACAGACTTTTTCCCACACCCATGTTTTTTTGCTTGTCCCCAAAGGCAAAGCAGCCTTGATCAGCATTTCCATTTGTGTTGCAACAAGATACAAGCTCCCTGAACTCTACTGTCCCAACAGCTTTGCCAGTGGCAGCAGGAAAAATGGGCAGAGGTTCCTAGTAAGGTAACAAGGCTTTCCTAATCCGTGCTAGGAAATGCATGTCCCTAGTCTGGGACACAGCCTGGTCCCTGCTTCCAGCCAGCTGCAGCCAAGGGGAAGATGTTGGCTGTGAGCATCAATGCTGAGATGACAACAGTCATGACGGAAAGCTGGCAGGGTGTCCTCCCGCACCCCTCTGGGCCAGATGGATTTCTTCCAAGGGACTGCAGAGGAAGGGAAACAGGGTGCCCATGAATGATTCACACCCAGGCTAGCAGCTGGGGCTCCCCTGTCTCCCTCTAGTGACTGCAGTCCTTGGAAGATTACAGGTTAATTAGGCTGGATTATTAGCTCAAACTGCAGCTCCTCTGGTTCATGGGGCCCTAGGACTTATTCTCCCAGAGGGAGAGCCCACAGCAGTCACAGAGCAGTTGAACAGGAGTGTCCCCAGACTGGTGGGATGGCTCATGTGTGTGACAGCGGCATGTCAGAGCTGGGGTACAGAGCCAGAGCCATATTGTGCAAGATGCTGTACAAAATGGAGAACAAATAAGAAGTATCTATCTATATAAATAAACCAGGCGCATCTCCACTGGGAGTTTCTAAAAGAAAAAAAAAAAATCATCACCCTTTAGGATGCAAAGCAGCTAGGCCTGGAGAGCAGCTAAGCATCGTCATTAAATAAATTAATTAGCTCAGCAGAGCCCGCCAGGTACTGAACACTTTCCACTTCCAAGCAGGTAAATGAGTCCGTGGGAACAGAGGCTGCTCAACTCTTGCCAGGCAGCGCAAGCTGCATTTTAATGGTAATGCAATTTCTGCAGCTCTGTCCCTGGAAACAGCACACTGGGGTGTTGTGTGGCCCCGCAGGAGGGACCAAAGAGCCCAGTGATGCCAGGGGCACAGCCACCTCTCCACCGGCCCTGATGCAGGAGAAGGGGTTGGTGGCAAAGGGATGTCTGCCCTCAGCATAGCCCAGAGCTTTCCTGCCGTGGGCAGCGGTGCTGGGAGCAGCAGGTCTGGAGCCAGCGCTGCGGTCGGGGGGAACCGCGAGCAGGGCCGGGAGGCCGAGGTGTGCCTGGCGTGCAGGGCTGAGCGCCGCCTCGGAGAGCGCAGCCCTGCGCTTCGCATCGCCGGCTGCTTCTGTAGGCAGGCAGGATGCCTTTGATCCCCTCCCCAGCCCTATCTCGCTGCCTTTAAAAACCAACTTTCATCACCCTGGGGTCTGGCAGGAGTAGGCTAAGTAAACTCTTCTCTCTCATCCTAATTGCAGCCGTCAGACGACGCTGGCCAGGCACACGTCGAGCAGGTGACAGGGCAGCACAGCCCTCCCCGCCAGTGCCATAGGTGTGAGCTTGGCTTTGATCCCCAATTAGAAGGGGGTGACCCAGGGCCAGGCTGTGGGTCAGAGCTTGCCAAGAGGAGGTAAGGGAAGTGGAAAACAGGAGCTGGGGAGGAAAGGCAGAAGGCAGAAGAGGTAAGAGGGGACTTTCCTTCCCTCCATCCTCCCTGCAAGCAGGTCTGGCTGTGATGGCCTTTCCTGAATTTCTCCTTCCAGATGTTGCAGCAAAAGGTGTTCAAGTCCCTGTCTCCTGCAGCAGCTTTGCTAAAACTCTGAGAATTTCAAGGGGACTATAGAAAACCCAATGAAAGACACCAGCACTGCTCCAGACTCCATTCTCAAAGAGAGTGTTCACCAGGGAAGTGGGGAGGTACGTCTCTGTTGTAAGAGGAAGTTCACAATTATAGCACAAGTCGTTACTGGAAAATAAAATTCCCTGGCATGTTGCAAATAAAATCTGAATTCCCCAGTCTGGGGTACAAGACAGCCCACAGCGTTCATTCCAGGACCCATTTGAAAGAGAAAATGAGATGATATTTATGATGGCGGAGACAGATAAAAGTTGGTAGGGGAAAAAAACTCCAGGAGGGCATTTCAAACAATGAGTATTACATACAAACCAGCACAAGATTCACTTGCAAAAAGAAGTCCCCAGTGAACATGCATTGCTGACAACTCGTGAAATTAAACCTCTGCATACACACACCCCCCTGTAATCTGAGCAGCACTATTGCAAACAGCTCCAAAGAGCACAATCGTGCTGCCTCTTCCTCTGCTCAGAGGAAATGGGATTATTCAGACATTGAGAATCTTCGAACAGCCCTTATTCTTCACCCGTGGGGGAAGGCAACCATTCTGCAGACAATAGCTATGTCCAGAGCACGGGGCTGCTTGCAACCAGCCCCTGCAGCACACCAGGGTCGGGGTCTCTGCCTTGATTCCAGCTCCAGGATATCAAGACTGATCCACAAACAAGTCATCAGTCACTGATGACCACTGAGGCTGATTCCTTGGTGCACCCAGATCTCCACCGTGGATCAACGCTCAGCATTCCCCATGGGAGCAGAGCACAACCAACCCCTCCCAAGGGCTCCTGCCTGCCCGTACAGATGTGCCTGCCTCTTCAGATGCATCACCTACCCTTTCCTCCCAACCTCCTCCAGAGCTGCAACAAGCCCCAGGAGCTCCCCAACAGGCTGCAGAAGCATCTTCTGTCACCCCACAGCTGAGCAATCCACAGATTTGACCCGACTTGGGCAGGATTAGGCAGAACTGCTGCCAGGCTGAGCTGCCTAGGGAGGACTGATTATTCCTGCCAGGAGCCAAGGCTCTGAAAAGGGACATTGTTTCAAGGATGATTTGCTGTTTCCCCCTCACACACACACACAAGTCTGCAGTTCCAATCTGGCTTTTTTGTGAGGCGCCTGCTACCACCTGCAGTCAGAGATAAGATCAGAGAGGGACAATCAAGGGAAGAAGGGAACGAAAGCCGGGTCTGTTGGCTGAACCCAGGATGCTCTGCAGAGGGGCTGAGCCCTGCCCGGGTGCTCAGCCTTACCTGAGCCCAGCCAGCTGCTCCAGGTGTTGCACATTGATTTGAAGGCACCCCAGAGCAGTAGATGCTCTGCTTCCCTTTCAGGCCAAACCTTGGCTTCCAAATATCCCCTGGTACTGCTCAGGAGCCATGTGTCTGCAGTCATTGCTGGAGGGAACAGGTTGCAATACCTCACTCCCCCTCCCCAGCCCATCTTGGCTCGGGGCATGCTGGCAGCTGGGAAGAGGCAGCGTTGAAATGGTGACCTCAGGCCCTGCGGGAGCTTGATTTGGGAAGGCGATGTACTCCGGTCAGCACGGGAAGCCCACACCGAGAACTGCCCCGCTGTCCTGGCCGTCTCATGCACAGACTCACTTTCCGCAACCGAGCCCTTTGCCGAGCCATGAGGAGCAGGACAGAAGGCAGCTTCCACCTCTTTTCAGCAAATAAACTGCTCAGTGGGGTGTGATCTGATTTCAGGGGCCCTACAACAGCATCCCAAATGCCCTACCCCCAAACACAGTCCCTTGGGGCTGTTTAGCCACCAGCCTTCCCCAGGACAAGTTGAATTGTTTCACACACACACTCCAGCTACAGAGTTCCATTCCTGTTTCTCTTTGCTCTGTGAGATCCTCCGCATGCCTTGCTCACCACAACACTTTCCTCCGCTCCTCAGGACAGCTAGTCCCACCGAGATGGACCGACCCCTAACCTTCTGCTCCAAAACCACCACTCCACCCTGGCTTTAGTCCCACCAAAGCACTCTCAAAGAAGTGATGGGCAATCCCCTCTCCTGCCCTTAACCTTAACCTCCTACCAGCCCCTCCCCTCGTCTTTATCAGGCAGGAAACTCCCCACCTTCACCAGCCCCATTTCCACTAACCCTTTCTCTGCCAGCAGGGTCCCTGCCCAGAGGTGATGCAGACAGACCCACATCAGCATGAGATATATCAGCCTGACCTCTAAACTTTGGGAACTCAAATAAAAATGAGCCTGAGAGAGAAACCAGCCTCCCAGGTTTACTTTTAAAGCTCAATGCAAATGAATACAGAGGACATTTTGCAAAAATTGACATTTTCTCCTGCTGCAGTATTTCAGCTCTGTTATTAAAAAAAAGGAAAAGCCTGGTTTAAGGGATGGCTTGGTACTGGGTACTGCCAACAGTTCAGAAGAACCTGTCAAATGGGCAGCCAAGTAAAGAGGTTGGAGAGTGTCTTGAGGTCTCAGCAAAGGAGGATTTGCGTCTGCTGAGCAAGGAAGAGTGCCTGGAGCTGCACTTCTGATACCCATCAGTCCCAGTGGTCGAGGTTGCTCAAGCACCCGGGCAGCAGGGTTCACCCCGCTCTGCTGGGAACGGAGCAGGAGCGTCGGGCGGAGGAGTCACGTTCGCTCCCTGTGCTACCTCCAGAACACTCATGGATGGTTTGGAGCAGGATGCCAGAACCACCCATCATACTTGACTTTTTTTCCTTTCTTTGTTATAATCCTTTAATGAATTAAGTGGAGCAATTAAGCAGGATTTTTTTTTCTGTTAAAGTGAACACACATAAAAATGGAGATGAGTATTTCTGCTGTTCAAACACTTAATATGATAATTAATGCAAAGCCCCTCAGCTTTAGGGATTCTCCACACCTCTCACCTAGCCCTTTTTCTGTTTATCTTTCTGGCAGACTGCCTCTCATATTTATTCTACTGAAGGTCGACCCTTCCTCTTGCTCACGCTATGCCTGAACTGCATGAGACAGGGGGAGGAGGGAAGGGTGGAGACTCAAAGCTGCTTCAGAGCAAAAGCCCCAACCCAATATCAGTGGTGAAGAGCCCCGTCATAGCAGAAAATGGGGAAACCTCCTTTTGGGGGGAATTCAGGGGGCACCATGACCTCGGGGCAGTGTCAGCATTGTGATCAAAGCCCTGGCACCACAGGGCTGCTCTGCAGCCCTCTCAGGGCCATGTTGCCTGGTGTTAGAGGTAACAAAGAGGTGCCTGCTGCCTTCATCCACTTCCCAGGCATGGCCTCACTGCACACATCTTTTCCAGATTCAGGGCAAACCAGGAAAGCCGTGTTCAGAGGGGATGCTGAAGAGACACTGTATTTGCCATCCAGTAATGTATCCAGCCTCCGCCTCAAGCAGCTGAGTTGATTCCTCATGCCAAGCTCACTGGGGAAGGATCTGCTGGACAGGGTGACATGGTAAGCACCTTCACCAACCCTGACAAAACACAGGGTTTGGCTCTCCAAAGGAGGCTGTAGCCTGTATCTTCTGGCCTCACCAAACCTCCTAGTCCTCAGGCCCCTTCTCCATCCCTCTGTTCCCCCTCACCCTCCTAATCTCTGGATTAAAATATTTGCGAGTATATCTGAACATCTCCATGCCTCAGTTTCCCCACCAATGAAAAGGAGGTTAACGGATCCCCTGCCTCCCTCGGAGGATACAGTTACTGGGAGATGGCAGATGTCTGGGAGATATCACGGGCCCACCTAGAGATGTCCTGCCCCTCCTGCTCTCATCTCCTGTTTTACCAACAGGACTGTCAGCCTTACATATGTCCTTATCCCCTCACCCCAGCAGCAATGGGAAGGAGCCCGGGACTGATAAAAACTAGCAACACAACGTCCAAGGGGAAACTTCTCAGATGTTTCTCTGAGTGCTTGGACAAAGTGTTTCAAAGATGGGCAAAGTCTTACCTGGCACTCCGTGGGCAGTTAGCGAATGTGGCTCACCTGAAAGCAGGCAGTGGGTCACCAGTGAATCCCGAACGGACTGTCCTGAGCTGGATGGTGTCCCTCCGCACTAAGGGTTGCTGTTTGGATTGGGAAAATGTCTCTGCAACCCACATTTTTCACTTTTTTTTTTTTTTTTAAAAAAAACAACTTCTTCCTCTTTTCATCAAAACGCATTTCCTGACACAAAAAGGTCTTGGTAAATGTTCTCTGACTCATCGAACTGGCCAAACAGATCTGTCTCCACGGGAACTGAACCATCCTGTTTGTGGGTGCAATAGCCACCCCCAGATGTGTGCCAAGGGCTGAGGAAAGCTGTTCCCATTGTGAAACACTCCCTGCCAGATGTGGACAAGCCCTCTCTCACATCTGGATAGCAGTCAGCCATTTTGATTTTCTCTCTCAGTTGTTTGTTGCCTTGTCCCAGAGCAGGACAAGACTTGGAGATGAGGCTCTTTACCCATTGCTGCAGAGCAGTCCACCAGATTTTTGCCTGTAGGACCATGGTTTTGTAAACCCAGAAGAAAGGTAACAATACTCCCAAAAAAGTAACTTCGGGGTTGGGAGAGAAGTTTGTCTCCTCTCATTTGATACCTTGTGAGAAATTGATGGGAGTTTGTTCAGTGGATTTGTTCAGTAGTACAAATTCACGGAGATTTGGGCTGCTGGTGCTGTGTCTGTTGGTGACCACTGCCCTTTACAACATGCCTGAGACCCTACTTTTCTCTGGACCAACACACAAAGAGTGCTGCATAGCTTGCAAAGCCTACAGTGGTCATGGCTAAACATAACAGTCAATAAAGCTGATGACCCTTGCTTGATTGTCCAATTCAGCCAAAGCAAACGCTTTTCCCCTTGGGCTGCTGTGCAAGATGCTTCAGAAATTAGGGAAATTGCTCCCACAATGTCCCTGGGAAATCTCAGAGACACGCCATCCATCAATATTTTGCAGTCTGAGACAATAGCAATATCTCCTGCTACACTAGTACAAGCCCAGACACTGTGCTCTGGCTTCCTGTAAACAAGAGCTGTTTAGCTCTAAATTTTTCTTTTGGCTCAGGCTCCCCTGGTTCAGTGAGGATGGTATCAAGATAATCATCATGGAGATTGTGCTCCTGGTACAGGGCTCAGTTGCACAATGGCACTTCTTTATCATGCCCTTGGAGCAAGGAAGTTCCATGCTGGCTTCTCCACCAGGCATGACTGGGTGTCAAGTCTCAGCACCAGGCTGAAGAAGTGGTAGACAGCGAGGATCTGAAAGGGGAGTTGGAAAATCCAGGGTTGAGGCAACTGACTAACAGAGAAACATTTACAGACCGCTATGCAGAGGAGAAATGGCAACAAAGAATCTGGGTTGGAGTAGAACAATTTTTTTTTTCCCAAAGCAAGACAAAGCAGAAGAGAAAGTGGTCTTTCTTAGGAAGAAGAGTTAATGGTCCAGGACTTTCCAGGCCAGACCAGAACAGACACATGTGTTTTCCCCTTCTCGAAAATTAACTTCCACTGTGAAAGGGTTTCTGTTTGAGCCGGGCAAACCAGAGACCTCTGAGTGAAGCAAGAGCATAGGTAGTCCCCCACTCTCCCCATGCCTGATCTCCCAGTGCCTGTGAAATCCCCAGCATGCGATCCAGTGCACTGGACTAAGAGTTAAACATCCAGGCTAAGCTAGTTGTGTGGGGTCAGTGAGGGGATAGACGCATCTTCTGGGAACAGCTCATTCCCCCTGGACGGACACCTCAATTTATGGGGTTGTAATTTAACCTCTCGTCCCCTGACAGTGAGTTCAGATAACTCACTGTCCTCTTTCCTCACCTAGTAAAGACCCAACCATTTCCCATGGTCTCCCCTCCACCCTTTTTTACTGCCACCCATCACCAACCTCTCTCCTGCACAAACACCAAGCTGGAGCTTGGTTTCTCAGCTGGGATGATGCAAAGCCATGGCTGTGCTCATCCAACACAGCCCCAGCTCCTTCCTGAGCAACAGGGCCATGAGGAGGGAGTCGCTGGGGCCCTGCTGAGGCTGGAAGCCACCGTGCCTTGAAGTGCATGGTGGGGAGAAGGGGCTCCAGTGCAGTAACTTCAGCAAGACTTATGGTGGTCTGGGACATTCCTGGTGGACGATACCATGACCCAGTGAAGTCCTGCAAAGAGCACCAGCTCCTTGACTAATTAATCCAGGAGGGTTAAGGAGTCTGTGATGCAAGAGACACTGGCTGTGTAGGCACTCTGGGAATGTAAGGCCAGTGATACTACCTCAGAAACTGAGAGAGAAACCTCCTGCCAGACTTGGAAGTGAGAGGCTGTTCCCATGGCATGCCAGCAAGGACATTGCCTCATCCCCCAGCACGCTCTGATGAAATCACCTGCTCAGGTCTGGTGGGCAATTTGACTTGAGGTCACTTCCCCATGGCTCACAGGGACATGGTGGCTCCTCTCCCTGCGATGCCCCGACGGCCACCCTGTGGAGACCGCAGTCACACGCCGCTCCAGATTCAGTCACCGCCACCCCAGCCAACGATGAGATCAGCCATCCGGCACGCGGTGGAGACCGATTGGCTTGAGATGAGCTAATGCCTGCTCTGCGCAGACGGATGGAGGGGGAGGAGGAGACACGCTGACTCGCTAGCTCATCCCATGACGAGAGCCGTGGTCCAGCCCATGCCCTCCCAGAAGAACAGTGCACAGCTCCCACCTCCCAGTGGGTTTCCACTCGGCATGGGTGATGGAAACGGGGCCATGATGCACCCTGGTACTCTCTGCTGGCCTGGTCTTCATTGCCTTCCCTGCAGCACCAAACCTTCTCCTGGGGTCTTGCACAGCATCTCACCCCATCCCATCAGGGTCCCATCTGTCTGTAGAGCGATGACATCCCCTCTGCGGGCTGGCATCCCAGCCTTCTGTTGTGCTGAGCTTCTGACTCTGTCTTGGTGCCAGATGGCTTCAGAGGCAGATGACTTCATCTCTTTTAAAGGGGCAAGGGATCTGTCAGCAGTGCCCTGTAGGAATCAGTGTGTATCATCCTCAGCGGGGAAGCTAACAAGGGGGAGCATGGCACAGCAGTGGTTATGACCCCACAAAGAGCCCAGAGAGACTTGAATTCCAGTCCAACACTGCCAAGAAACTCGTGTCCTTCACTCTTTGCAATCCATTGTGTTTGATCTGTCCCACACAATAGCCTTGTGCAACACCATAGAGAGTGGGGGGCCCGACTCCAGCATGAGCTCTGTGGTGATGCCCTCATGTGCATACAAGGGCAGGGACTGCCCAGCATTCAGCCTCAAAAGCCAAAGATGTCTTAGTGGAGCCTGTGCAGGATGCTGGGGAGACCAGGAGTGGTTTGCATCACACCAGCCTCTATACCCAAAACTAAATATGATGGGTGGCCTGAGTCAAACCCACCCATCAGTGGACTCCTCTTGGACCTCAGGCTAGGATAACCTGGAGCTGATCCAAGGAAATCCCGGTTCAAATTTGTGTTGGGTAAAAAGGGTGAGTCTGAGTGTGAGAATCAGGTTTGCATGCAGAGATGTGGTTCAGGGCCTTTGGTTACCACTCAGAGGGTCTGCAGGAAAGGGACAGATGCACCCTGTGCTCCTTGGGAGGCTCCAAGAAGATGAGAGAGACACACAACCCTCCTGTCCCTCTGCAGACAGCACCCGCCTCGCTCCCCAGAGTGTTCTGCCCAGCTGGGAGCTGCACCGTGGTTTGCAGCTCCACAGGAACAATCCTGACTCACCGGAGCAGCTTCATGGAGGGTTATTATCAGCACTGGTCAATGAGGTTGCAGTGCACACACAAGCACTGGGAGCCGATTCCTGCGCAGGGCTGGATCCTCCCCTCCCCCAGCACACACGCTCCCGCTTGTTGGGGAAAATGCTGCTGTTGTTCCAGGCAGATAATCGCCCCTTCTCTTGCAAGTCCCTGCACGCTCCCGTGCAAACATACCCACAGAGCATTTCAGCACAGCAGATGCTGAGGCTCAAAGGCCAGACCCACAGACCCGGCTCTCCTTTTTGCAAAGGGGAAACAAAAGTTGTTTGTCCCTGAGGGAGGCAACTCTCCGTCTACCTCAGGGGCCGTCAGATCCCAGCACACCAGTGAGCGGACATTTGCTGTAGATTTGGCGTTGGGCTGATAAATCAGGTCAGGCACCATGGGAGAGCAATGGGAGCTGGGACCGCTTAGGAAGGTTGCCCACCCTTACGAGGCTGGCTGCCCACCCTCACCACAACAACTGGCGCATTTCGGTCCATAGCTGGGCCAGCTCGCTCAAAGAGTGCCAAACCCTCAACAGAGATGAAAAAAAGGGGTTGCACCATCATGTCTGTTTCAGAGGGCAGGAGAGTTTGAAGAAACACCCCAGTGCCACTTCTCATCAGCACTGCCCCAACCTCCAGATCCATGGACACAATGCTCCGGCAGGCCAGTTGCAAGTGTTGGCCAGGAAGGGCATGAGTTGAGGAGGATCAGCTGGAAGATGGGCCTGCAGGCATGTGTTCAGGAGGCAGGTAGATCTGGTCCCCAGGGCAGTGAGTAGGTATAGCTATTGGCAGTGAGGCCCCTATAAGTGTTTCTTGTCAGTCCAGAGAGGCCTGTGGTGACTTCCCTGCCCTAGCCCGAACATGCTGCTTCTCTGCAAAACTGTTTGTGTGCAGCTAGCCCACAGCAGAACGTCTTGGCTTTATCAAATGGAGATCTTGGGTGGAACCAGGAAATGAAATCTCTCCTGGTGATTAGGGAGAAAGGAGCGTCTTTGCCAGCCAAATGATGGAGATCTGACATTCCCTGCGCCCTGGAAGAGGGCCCGTTGCATCTGATGGGGTGAGATCTCAGCAGTGAGACATGGAAGCATGTAATGTTGATATCAGCTTATGGAGCTTTTGTTGGCTTGTTTGATTGACTGTCTGAGTGATGTGAAGCAGCACTCAGGGCAAAGCCAAGCATCATGCACGGCTCCATCTTCCTTCTTTCTTTCTTACTGGTGCCGCTACCCCAGACAGGCTAATCCTCTCTGCTTTCAACCTCAGGTATGATAATTCTGCAACTCACCCCCTTCTGCAGCAGCAGGAGTTGTTCCTTGGGACAAAAACAACACTTTTCTTCCCAACCCAACCTGACTTCAAGCTGAGTAGAAGACCTGAGAAGGTAGAGCCTGACAGTTTTCACCAGTCCCAGTCTCTCACCCACCACTCAGAAGTAACAGCTGGACCTCAGAAGAAGTTGTCCTGGGCTTCTTTCCCTTCCTGGATCCCTGGGATAGTAAATGGTCCAAATGGCCTCTAACAGCCCATGTTCGCTTTTGTATGGAAGGCAAGAGTCCATCCTAGTGTCCTAGCCAACTATAATCTAAAGATTTTGGGATCTCTTCTCCATAGTCAGTGTGCTGCTCACACCAATGCCATGATTTAGTTAGGAAAGGCAATGTTTCTTGTTAAACTATCTGATATATTTGGAAAAATAGACAGGATTTTGGACAATCAAGTCCTCCTTCACTCCTGTCCCCAAAAAGTCTATTTGTTTTCCCAGCTACACCTGTTCAGCTAATATAATGTTTCTCTGCTCCATAGTCAGGGAGCAAAGTCTTCTCTGAGAACTGAAACTAAGTCCCCTGCAGCCAACAAGACTGGTACCATGCCCTGCCACTGCTGGGGAAAGGACGATCTGGCATTGACAATCTGCTGGCAAAGAGGTAAAGTTGTCAGTGGCTTTTGCAGTCACTGGGCATTTGTCGGTGTTTTGTAAGGGGGTCAGGTATAATAACCCCCCCTAACTTACGCCCAACCTTTCTGCAGGGTCTGCCTGATACATGGCTCTTCCATGAGCACCAGGTTCCTCAAACAGCATTTCATCAGCAAAGCATGGCAAAAAAAAGGGACGGAAAGAGGGTCTCTGTGACCACCCGGAGGAGCAATGGGACAGTGCAAAAGGAGAGCCTTGCTGAGGATCAGCACTGCTGGCCTTGCTAGCTGAGAGTTCATGCCTTGCTACACTAGACGAGACCAAGTCCCCAAGTCCAGCGTCTCCAGGGTTACCTGCTGCTCCAGATGCAAGCGAAAGGAGTAAGACACCTGGCCAGTTGTGAAAGGCTCCGAACACAAGGAAATGCTGGTTCTTGTAGCAATCAGCTGATGCCCTGAAGCCAGAGGGCTGCTCACTTGTACCTTGGTATGTCTAAATATAATACAAGTATTGTTCTGAGCCCTGTCTCATCCCCGTTGAAATCCAGCCACCAATACCCGATTTTCTCGCCTTCCACAGCTGCGAAAGATGCGGCTGCGTGAAAGAACTTTTCCTTTCATTTCTCCCAAATGTGCCTCCCATTGCCATTACTGATTGATCACCTGGCCTCCTCTCATGAGACATCTTAAAGAAATGGAGCTGATTTGCAATTTCAAGCTACTATTACTTTTACTATCACTTTTATATTCCCCCAAAATTCTCTGCAAATTCCCCTGCAAGTCATCTGACTAAACCAGCTGGAAAAATGGACAAGCTGCACATGCAAATCCAACCGGATTTATGCCTTCTCATTCAGTTCAAACTACTTCTGAAAGGCCATGATGAGCTTGAAATCAAAGTCATTTTCCAAGAGGAGTTAACTGCTGGGAGGAGAGCACCCAGCATGAACATCTGTAGCACAAAAGCTAGCAGATCAGTTCCCACCGTCCCAGACCGAGCCCAGGGAGATCATTGTCTCACCATGCTGTGCAAATTTCCTCTCTCATTCTGGGTACAAACCGTTCATTAGATTTAATCTAAAATGCTGAGCAATTTTGAATCCATCAAAACTGGATTTTCTGGTGAATTTACCAGATTGCTCTCACTCACCTCCACCAACAACCCCAATATATAAGTCCAATACATCATGGGTCAACCTCTTCACATCTTTTTGTATTTGCACCACGAAATCACATGGATTTTCCCATGGATTGTTGTCCTGTGATTTAATTCAACAGTGTCTAGTTGAGACAAGTTCCAGTCTAAGCTGTGGGGCTGGAGGATTCATAACCTGCTGTCCTGGGGGATTTGCACGTGTCTAGCGAAGTGCAAGTTTACACCAACCACTCCTCCTCAAACACAATGCTAATGGGGTCTCTCTCTCTCCTCTACATGCTACTGTGCTCACTTCCATCATTTTTCCATGCATGGAGCCTCAAAAGAAGCAGTTAGGCACCTCTTCACATAGTTTAAAGTTAAATTGTCCAGTTTCCATATTCTTTACTTGTGTTTCCTAAAACTGTACAGAATCTTTCTGGTCATTTCCTCTGCAAAAACACACCATGGGGGGGGCAAAACTTCACCTTGATTTCCCACATTGAGAACTACCCCTGTATTTGTTCAAGCCCCACTGCAATTTAAAGGGGATACATTAGGATTTACTGAGGGTTGGGGGGAAAAGGAGGAGGGGAGGGGGAAGGGGTCTGGGACAAAGAGCACCGAAGCTACCCACAGACTGCCCATGCTCTAGCCAATGTGACAAGGGACACCCACTGAAGAGTTCATGTCCCTTTCCCTTGGTCCAGCCCTGAACAACACCCCCAGAGCTGGGATGCTCTTTCTTTGCCAAGAAACAACCACACCCCCACCCCCAAAGCTCCAGTACAATGTTTGGTCTCTCTGCACCACCATCTCTCCTTGCTGCCTCCCTCTCTTTTCTCTGCTTTTTCAGGACAGGGACCACCTTTTCATCCTCTGCCTGTACAGCACCGAGCACCCTGGGGCGTATTGGCGGCAGCTGGGGTTTCTGGGGGCTCCCCCAACACAAACAACAACAACCTTCAAAGTGTCTCTCCGCACGCAGCTGCTCTGAGGGCAGATTCAGGTTTCCCCCACCCCCTTCTCCCCATCCCTCCTTGCAACACCCACCTGGCAGCTAGTTAAAAAACAATCTTTGGGTTTTTCAGGTGTGTTGGAGGGATTTACCTGACATATTCTGCACACCACCCCCCCCCACACACACTCTCGTAGTTGAGGTCCTGGATTTCGTGGCAATACTAGTTAAGCTAACAGTAAAAAGCTCTGCAATTATTTGGCTCTAAGGCTTGGGTCCTTGCCCAGCTCTGACATACACACACACACAAGTTCACTTCTCCAGCGAGGGAGCGGGCGATGCCTCCCCTCTTCCTCCTCCTCCAGTCCGTCACGGAAGGGCTGGCTCTTCAGCAAGGCAGTTCCACCTCCTGCAACTTTCTCCCTTGCTGCTCTCAACCTGTGCTGCCAGAGTTTCAGCCAGCAAAATCCCTTCTCGCAGGAAATTCTCTGAGCCCTCTCCTCTGATTTCCAAGCACCATGGACCCCCGGCAGCCAGCGAGGTGCTGCTGCGGGAGAGGATTTTCATCGGTGAGCGCAGAGAAGCAGTAAACTTCAGGAGAGGTCTCCCTCCTGTTGCAACAGGTAAGGCACGCTGCTCGCTGGTGTGGGAACTTGAAATGACTCAGGGAGCAGTCTGTACGGCATGGATGGAGAAAGGCATGGAGGATGCAGAGATTTAGTCATGAAACTGCTTTTGTATGTGAGTAACTTTTGCTGGAAACAGCCTTATCCTAAAGATAGGGATTCGGGATGCAAAGGGAGAACATTTCATCTTTTCCTTCCTTCTGTCAGCCCTAGCGTGAGAAGGGGTATGGAAGGAGCCAGGAAAACTTCAGCTGTGTCGGCACAAAGTTTGCATCTGGTCTTAGCTGGGAAAGTTTAGCACGCTGCAGCCGGTGCAAGCAGGTGGGCTCCAGGTAGCAAGCGTGGAAGCCATACTGCTGAGCAAGGCAGGTGAGGAGGGACTGAACAGAGAAGCACTCCAGGTGTCTGCACGGGGCAGGATTTCTGCAGGGAGCGTGCTTGTGCTGGAGTAAATGGATGTACTGCTGCGGGAGCAGCGATGGCGTCCGGCTGGAGGCTCAGTTGTTGGCCATATGCCACCTCACTAACTGGGGTGAGGTGGTACCACTCCAAGCTCTGTCTCCGTGTTTCCCATTAAACCACTTCCATTGTCACCTCAAACTCTGCCTTGGGGATCCCTGAGAGTAGGCACAGTGCTGGCGGTTCCCAGCCCTGCCTCCCTGTACAGCCAGGCAAGAACTCCTCACCTGCCCTGGTCCCGCTCCGCGACCAGCAGCAGAGCCGGGGAGCTGAAGCGAGAGCCACCATCCCCACCTCGCACGGGAGCGCGTGTGCAAACGTGTGTGTGTTTGCATCAGTGCAACTTCGTTCGCTCTCAGGTGCCTGATGGCAAAATAAGATGAAATCCCAGAGAAAATCCAGTCCCAGTTCTGGGCGTGCAGGAATTATTTCCCGTGTATGTGTGCAGGGCTGAGGAACAGAGGTGGAAGTACAGAGTGGGAGTCCGTTTGGATCAAACAGGGCCCTTCCAAACAGCAGTTATCAGCTAATCAGCCTCCTGGGGGAATTAAAGGCAGACTTGGTGGAGTGCTGCACTCCAGAGGGGCAAAGATCACTTGTCACACGGCAGGGGTTGTTTTGGACAAAACTCTTGAAAAAGCTCCTGCTGACTTGGGTTTGCGGCTGCAAAGGGCTGAGAGTTTCCAGGACACTTGGGAACTCGGGCTGTGCGACTTGCGGCTGGAGCTGGGCAGGCTTTGCCGGGGCAGGCAGGGCTGTGGCCGACAGGCTCCCGTTTCGCCCAGGGTGCCCTGCATCCAGGCAGGGGGGCACGGAGCCCATTTCATCCTCTGCTCTGGCACTCAGGGGGCCAAAGAGCAGGCACGGGATGCGTAGGGAGCTGCCACGGCTCTCCAGGCTGTCAGCTAGAGAGACCGAGGAGGTTATCAGAGCCTCGGGACTGAAAGCAAACAGTCTGTATCGGGCTGCTGAGGAAGGCTGGGCTGTCTCGGTATTCGAGGAGGCAAAAATCACGGGCTTGGTATTGTGCGCTCTTATCACCTCCTAATATGCAGCACACCTCATCTTATCAGGAACAGTTCAGGGACATCCGCCTGTCTGATAAGTGGTTGGGGTTCCTGAGGGACTGAGCAGGCAAGAGGTTTCTAACCCAGCCAGGGGCTTCAGTCTCTCCACTTCTCCCCATCAGCTTGTGCTCTAATGTACTCTGTAACGCTGCAAGATTAAGCCCAACCACCCTGCCCGCAGAGCAGAGAGCGCAGCAGGACCTGCTCCTCTCCTGAGCCTTTTCCTTCGCTACAGCTCGCACCGTGAGTGTATTTCATCCAAACCTAATGCTCTCAGAAACCAGTGCGTCTCCCAGCCCTCCAAACAAATAAGCATCATTCGTGTATGAAGGGAGAGTTCAAAGGAGGCGTAACACCTGGAATCAAACATCTGTTAGAAACTAATGCATTTTGCATCCTACGCTCCTGCCAACTGCTCCAAGGCAAGTCCTGCAGGATCGTTCCAGCTACCTCCATGCTACAGAAATGGCATTCCCTGCTCCACGCACCTCGCTTTTGGTTTTTTTGCCACGTGTGGAGTATGCGAGTGCAGCTGCACCTCCAGCAGCAGTGGGCTTTCTTCTGTATCATGCACAAGCATAAGAGGATTAAATACCTTCAGCCTTTTTTTTTTTTTTTTAAACTGGGTTGGCAACACCGATGCTCCATTGTCTATTAGCAAGCTGATTTGCTGAGCAAGCAATTTCTCCTCTCAACCACGCTTCTTCCTTGGCGATGGGGCAGGTACTGGTTATTAGCAAAGAAACTTTCTTTCCTAAGTCTTGGAAGAAGGAGCTCCAGGGAGGGGCAGGCTGTGAGGGCTGTTAGGAAGGTTTGTAGCTCAGAAATGAACAAGCAGCAGGTTTGAAACAAACCAAAGGAAGTTTGTTGTTGGTTTGGTTTGGTTTTTTTGTTTTTTTTTTTCCACACAGAGGTCATAAATAAATTCTGGAACACATTGCCATGGGATATTGCAGAGGCCAAAAGTGTGCTTGGCTTCAAATAAGGCTTTGATCCATTTGGGATGGATTGCTCCAGTGGAGGTTATTAGACACAACTGTGTACTTGCACTGATGCTGGAAAGCGGAAGAAGGAGCATGTTCCTTATTTCTTATGCCTCTCCACTAAGCAATCAAAACTGGCCATTTTGAGAGGGAGATTATAGAGATGGCCAAGTGTGGCTATTTTGAAGTTCTTATGTTGTGGGACTATTTTGGACTGACCAGGTTGTATCTTGGATAGATGCTGTGACTCAGGCAGCCTGGGAGAGACTGCTTATGCCATGAATAGATACTCCATGTTGCTCAGGTTGACAGAGACATTGTGTACCCAGCCTGGTATCTGGTTGTCACAGGTGCTGCAAGCAGCGTCTCCACACAGCTGCCTGCTCCACAGAGGTGTTGCAATGACGAGAGCTTTCAGAAATGTGTTTCCAGCAGACAGTCCAGAGTGGGAGGTAGCAACTCATGCTGGGACCTTAAGGAGAGCTGACAAGGGCATGCTGTGGTAATGAGGCCAGCCTGGGCAAACATGCCTGTCTCGGGGGTTAATCTTTTCTCCAGTGAAACCCTGAGCTCCACAGAGGAGGGGCTGGCTTTGCATCTGCATGTATGGCACTGTGGATACAGCAGAGGAGGTGGGCTGCTGTGGGCAGGTTTCCTGAGGGCAGGCAGGTCTGGGACCTGAAGGTTTTCTATCAGTTTGCAGGTATTTCTTTGCATTCAATAAATGTCCGCTGCAGGGAATTTCTGTGGCACAACTACCCGCGTCCTGGCCAGCCATCCTTTTACGAGGGAGGATCATGCCCTGATCATCTCATTCATTCACTGTCCTCTGTGTCCTTACACTGCCTCTGAACATGGGAGAGGGATGGGAAGGAGCGTTGCAAGGCAAACAGATGGCAACAGAGTGAAAGAGGCTGCAGGTAGAGCGGAAAGCTGCTCTCCCTGCTCACCTTCAGGCACCAGAAGGGAAAGACCGGCAGGGTGCTGGGCAGGGGAATGAGAATATCTTCGTATCAGTGCAGGGACAGGTCTGGGGGTGAATGAGAATTGGCTGATAGGAGAGAGAAAAAGGTGACGGAGGAGGCACGGGGGCCAGGGCTGTGTGCAGGCCAGAGAGAAGTCGAGTGGTCCATGTCCTGCTGAGCACTGGGGCTCCTCACCTGTGTTTGGCAGGGCACATGGTTCCTCACCCAGCTCTTCATGCCTAGATGCTCTTGGACTCCTTCCTAACAAATTTTACTGATCACAGGATAACATGTATGTTCCCCACGAGAAATCACAGAGAGGGCATCAGAGGACTACCAGCACTCAGGTGATGTAGCCAGTGTCCTCACAGCAAACACCCAGGTTGAGTTAAGGTGCGGACGAGGACTCACGGGGTCAAACAGCTCAGGGTTAGAGCCCCTTCAAACGCCGGGCAGAGCTGCTCCTCTCTCCAGGCCGAGGTGGGAGCTGAGCCCAGCCTGGACTCACAGACTCTGGTGGGTCAGATGGGAGTTGTGTGCTGGGATCCCAGAAAGGATCTCACAGGCTTTTCAGAACCTAAATAAACAGCTGTTTTGAGAGCAGCAGAATTCATGAAGCTTGGTTGCCTGGGGCGCTCTCTCTTGTGTGGATTCTCTGATGTCTAATAATCGGGTTGGGCTCACATTAGAGCCTTTTCTTCCATCTGAGAGTCCTAATTTGGATTGCTCTCCTCTCTCCTGCTGCTTTTCACAAGCTTGTGCAAACTTAACTCCTTTCAAGTCTTTACCTATCTGGTTAAATTTGGCTGAAACTAGCCAATGGATCCAAAAGGCAGCAGGGAGGACTGACAACGCGGTCCCACGCACCAGCTTCCCTCAGAGGTTTGCAGACAGGGGAATGGTTATCAGTGCAAGATAATTTGCATCCTAAGCAGGAGGAAAATGTGAAAGGCTCAGTATGAGTTTTGGCAGGAGGAAGCAATCAAGAAAGAGCCCAGGATCCCTTGTGGGCTCTCACAGCCGGTGCTGATGGTCGCCGCATGCCTGCTGAGCCACCTAGTTTGTAGTGACTGAGGTATGTGGCCCTTGGCACTAAGAGCCTCCATGGGAGCTGAATCCTGGAGAGTGGTGCACAGTCCCAGCAGCAGCAGAGTTGGGGCACGCTCACGTGAGTACCTGGCATGCTGCAGCTGGCTCTTGTGTCAACATGTCAACATGTTTGGACTGCTGCACTGCGGTGCCCAGCGCCTGGGCCCCTCGCACGCTGCCTGGTGAGTGGCTCCCACTGAGCCCCCTTCCCACCGGCACTGCCCGTCTCCAGCCCCCAGGGCTGTTTCTTTTCACAGGCAACAGGTACCCCGTTCCCATCAGAGCCACCAGTGGGATCTGCTGTTTCCTCCCTGTCTCCTGGCTGTTTTAGCTGTTGTCTTTGGCCAAGGAGATAGTCAACCACCCCCCAACACATCCCTGGTTATCTGTGCAATGGCAGCTTCTGGAACACAGGCAGATTTCTCCCCCCCCCCCCCCCCCGCCAATACCTGGGGAGGATAGGAAGCAATCCGTGAGGAGGGAAAAACAGCTGATCTTTTCAGAGGAGAGTGGAGGAAAGGAGTTAGGAATAATGCATAAGGATGCTTCCCCTGCCCTTGGCACAAGCAAGTCAACCTCCCTGATGTCACACTTTCTCTGGGACAAGAGCCAGCAGCAAGACAGTTGGTGCTGCAAGGTTCCCTCACCCCCCAGGCCTCCTGCAGTGACCCCAGACCCCTACTGAGGGCTCGACAGCTCTGGAGCTGTGTGATCAGCTCTGTCTCTAAAATGATGTTGCAATGCCAAGACAGATAAAAATCAGTGACCCTTTTAACTCTATGAGGAGTTCAAGCCTGTTCAAGTTCTTCTGTGCCTAACAGACAAGCTTCTGGAAGCTTACAACAATGACAGAGAAACCTCAGCTATGTGACATATGTGAGCCAGGCTTAGGTGCTGGCAGCAGTACAAAATCAGGCTCTCCCTGGGTGCTTCACAGAGTGTTAGACAGAAACACACACACTGCAGGTGGAAAGGTGACAAGAGAAAGCCTTCACCTTCACATACACGGTGGTGTCTTGCTCATGGACAGAGGATGGCTTGGAGGCCAAGAGATGTAGCGCCTGTTTGCCCCAGTGGAGGAGTGAACCAGGGCGGCAGTTAGAGCAGCAGGGCACAGTCAGAGCCATGATGATGGGGCAATGGGCGAGATGTCTGAGGGGGAAGGGGATGAGCGGCTGGCTGGAGGAGGCCACAGTAAGATGTCATGGAGGAAGGTGCCTGGAGAGCCAGCCTGGATCTGAGCGTCCAACTTGTGAACAGCTGTCACAGTGACAAAGGTGGCAAAAGCATTCAGCTGTATGGGGGAAGGAGGGAGAGGACATCAGAGTAGCTAAACACTTCCCAGCCACCCTTCCCATGTGGAACACCACCCCACTCTCTCCTTCCCTGCACAACCTACCCATGTCTTGCACATCTGCCTTCACAGCAGCCCACCACGCTCTTGCTGTCAGCCCTGAACAGTGGTCCTAGCAGGACCCCTTGCAGGTCCGCTGGCTGCAGCAGACTAAACCCAGAGAAGGCAGTGCTGCCTCAGAATGAAGCATTTTTTACCAACCCCTGCAGCAGTGTAGCCTGGCTAGAGAAAAAGGGTGTCCCAGCACTGTGCCTGGTGTACCAGCCAGGGCCCAGATTGCCCCACCACAAGTCAGTGACTCACAAGCTTCCCTCAAATGCCTTCACGAGAGTCTCCGTTCCTCCAACACCCCTTAGAGACTGCTGGTCCAAGCTCCTGGGGTACCCAGACTCCCC
This sequence comes from Athene noctua, assembly GCF_965140245.1. NCBI lineage: Eukaryota > Metazoa > Chordata > Aves > Strigiformes > Strigidae > Athene > Athene noctua. The sequence goes on from NC_134048.1 coordinate 17,626,433, forward strand.
AGGGTTGAAGCACCTGCCTGGCCCAGCTGGCAGATGACGGGAGGTGCATCTCTGTGCTGCTCGTAGGGCTGTATCAGTTCTGCTCAGGGACCTGCGTGTGACCCCCCTGCCATGCTGAGCAGTCCAAGCAAGAGTCACTGCTCACACACCAGCATGACACTAATCCCATGGCTTTCCATGGCTCTGCAGCTGAGAAGCCCCCGGTACAGCCCACCCTGCCAGCACACAGCCCCTTTACCACCGGGAATGGAGTTGAACCCTGAAATTCTTACAGCGCAGGGGGTGGGCGCTGCCCATGGGCCACTCGCTACATGACATGAGCAGTGTTTCACAGGTCACTCTGAGCAAGGGCAGACCTCGGTTGTAAAAGGCACCAGGTTTTAAACGATCAGCCACCTTGCTCCAGGCTGTTTAGCAATCTGGAAACAATTTCCAAAGGTCTATCCAAGCCATTCAGAGACTGGAAAGTTGAGAGGGGGAAATAACAGCCCAACTGCACCCTGGTGGAATCTGCAAGTCCAGAAAAAAAGCTCTACCCACACTAACACAGCCGCCAAGCAGGCTGGTGCAAAACACAATTCTGCAAACATCAGCCCCAAGAAAACCATCCACGGGCACTGGAAAACCCTGAGGTACCTTGAGGAAGAAAACACCACATCTTCAGGGGCTCTTTTCATTAGTTTCCTGTCTTTGTGTAGTACCTCCAGGATGTATCTCTTCTGCTTTGCTGCAAAACGAAGCAGAGAGTGCACAGCGGAATCCAGGAGCAGGATCTCCAAGGACAGTGCCAGCTGCTAGCCTGACTTCAACATCCCATTCAGAGAAACACTGACGAGATCATGGGAACAGCTCTGTGCCATGGCTTGGGAAGGGATGGGTTTTTCCAAGTCCAAGAAAACAGTTCAAAAAATACCCATCTCCCCCACAGAATTCAAACCCTCCAGGCCCAGCTTTGTAAGCAACCAGCAGGGAACTCGCCAAAACTGAACAAGGCACCAAATGGAAAAGGATCTCATTCCCATCAGCATTGCTGCGGCAGAGAAAAGGGCAAACATTAACCAAGCATCCCAGCCCCCACGCAGGGTGTACACAGGTTATTTCCGTGCTGGGAATCAAAATATCTACAGACGTGGCTCAGCACCTGTACGAGAAGTGTACTTTTTAATCTCTGAGTTTCTGGTTGATCCTATTTGTCAGGCAGCTGTAAAGATATTGCCCCAACTGTAGCCAAACCCATTCTGCTCAGCTACTACCCAAGCCAGGAGAAGACAGAGTGCCAACTCCTATTCACTTTCCCAAAGCCTGTACCCACCATCTTCTCTGGTTTGCTTCCTCTTCTCTCTGTCTCTGTTCCTCAATGAGCATTGAAATTCAGACCCACCATTAAACTGCCCCATCATTGATTATTTGAGCAAACAAGCAGATCTCCCTTCTCCCTCACAGCTCTTAGTGCTTGTAGCCTCCAACAAAGATGTTGATGTGCTTGAGGATGGTTTTGATTGATACCTATCTGGGGGGAGGAGGATGTTTCTTGTAGTGAAGAAAAAAAGAGAGAGAGAATGGAGGGGAGGGGCAGGGAAAAGAAAAAGAGAAAGAGAGAAAAAGAGTTTGGGATGTGTGCTGGGAAAAGAGCAATAAGGGAAGAGTTGTCCTTATTTTCCCGTGAAAATGATAATTTTTCTCTAATATTCTGATTTCAAAACTTTGGGCCAAGCCCCCACCACAGGTAGCAAGGGGAATGCTGCTTTTGGTGCACTCGGCTCTCGTTTTGTGTTTTTTTGCATTTACTGCTTTTAAATTCTTCTCTTGAAGGGAATTGAAAGGTGGGGCTGGGGCCACACCTGATTTCTGGCAGGCTGCAGCACTTTTCTGCGATATGGCTGACAAACATAGCAGCCTGCACATCGCAGGAGACCCCTGGGAGGACCCCTGAGGCCACTTCCCAGCTGGCTGGAGTAGCCATCCCCTGCACCAATCCCCCCAAATTGCCCATCTCCTCAGCCTCCACACACACACACACTTTGAACCTCAGCGTTGTGCTTGTTCCTTCATTTCAAACCAACAGATTTGGGCATGTCTTTGACAGAGGATCACAATTTGGATGTTAAATTTAGACGCGCGCTTAGGCTCTGATTAGAGATACACCGAGTGTTTACTTGCTCTGAGGGGAGTTTGCATGTACAGGGCTGAGGGTGAAGCCCCTTGAGGCTCTCTGATCCTAGCCTGGTGATTAGGAGAAGAGGCTGAATCACCACATAATGATGCCCTGGTATTTCCCTCAGTCGGGAGCATGTCTTACCTTCCTCACTCCATCCCACCGATGGGTTTTCTCCAACACATCTGCCTCCCCATGGGCAACCAGCTCCAGGAGGGCATCTGTAATCAGGGGAGCCATGAAAGCAAGAAGCAGAGAGCTTTCAGGAGTAGAAATAACAGATCTCAGGAAATGAGGGACCAGGGGCAGGTGAGGGTGTTTAGGTGTTTAATGCTTGGAGCTTATCTGGCAGCCCTGAAGTGGGTATGTCCCTTGCCAGGAATCCCATGGATCATGCACAAATTACTGTCAGCACAAGGACATGGGGTAGCACAGCTCAGAAAAACAGCAAAAATATTTCTCCTAGTCTACATGAAAAATCTGTCACAGTTGATTTCACCCAGTTTCAACATGGAGATCCTTGAACTCCATTGCAAGGACCCTTGAGCTTAGCAGTGCTGCCCCTCCCTGACAGTCACTTACATCTGGGATTTTAAGGGCTAGTAAATTGATTTTATGCCATTTTCACATTATACGCAACTTTCCCACCCACAGTACAAGAGTCATAGAAAAGTTTGTTACTGACACCTTCCCGGGACTATCGCTGGGGCTGAGCCAAGGCAGTAGTTAACCAGATTTGGCCTCTGCTCAGAGCATTGTGCCCCATTTTTCTGTTAAGCTTCACTATAGCCTCTGGTAATGTCCCAGTCTCACTTCTGGATGGGTTTGCATTGTGAATGTGGTGTAAATGATCCCAGAAGTAGGAGAAAGAGCAGGTGCTGCACAGTTATCTCCTGGGAGATCTGTTATTCTTCACATTACATTAAAACCATGCTGGAGAAAGAAACAAGACATCCAGTGTGTCATTGTTTCATGGAGCAACCTACTAAAGAAGAAACTTCAGGCTACAAGTAGTAGGTGATGTTTTCCAGTCCCAGGGTAGGAAGTTGCAAGCTCTCCTGGGAGTCCCAGGACGCTCAACTGGAATAGGCCAAGTCCTGAAGGACACTACTGTCACCAATCCTCTCCATCTCATTCTTTTACCAAAGGATAAAATAAAATACAACAAACATGGGCTTGTGTAGAACTGCTCAAACAGTGATAGGATTTCCCAGCAATATTGGTACAGAAATTGTCCAAGAGATGCGAATGCACTAATAAAGGTGATGAAGCAGCACATCTCAGAGCACAGCCAGTTTCTGTCAGGGGACACAACTGCCTCTCCGTGCTAATGTTGGGGTTTGGGGCATGGGTCCTGCCACAAAGAGAAACTGTTAGACTTCAAAAGCTGATAGTGATGCTTCCTAGAAAATTCGCTGTAAGTTTTGGCTGTGTCTGTCAAAGTTTTAGGTCATTTCCAGAGGAAATGAGGCTTCTGCCTCATGCCCCATGTGTGTAGTTCCTCTCCATCCCTCATAATAACTGCTGAAGCCATTGACTACTTTCAGTCCCGCTTGTAATTGAGAGCAAAGCTCTCAGAAATATGAGGTCATGACAGGTTTTGCAAAATAATTAGCTGGACAGAGGAATAAAACCCTGCTAATGCCCCCACAGAGGAGAAAACAGCAATGTACGTGAAGCCCTTTTTAGATGTCAAGAAATCTACAAGCAAGAATGAGGTTAAGGATGTTCCAGGAGAGATTTAGAAGAAAGTTTGCGTCTTGTTAAATGCCAGAAAACCCACTCCTTGCTCAAGGTTATCCTCCCATATTGAATTGCTGGTGCCCAGGAAGGCATGTGCTCTAGCTCCAGCTTTTCTTGTGGTTGTGGAGTTCATAATGTCTCTGCCTTGTGGCTTCTCTCATGTCTTATAAGAGATGAGTTCACATTGCCATTTCAGTACAATTCAATTAAAAAGTCAATTAGCCCAGATACAAAGTGATCGACTTCATTAATTCTGCTGTTCATGCAACAACACTGGGTTTTGTTGCTGTTGTATTCTGCTGTCTTACTCTACTCTGAATTGTATGTGACTTTTCCTGCTCTGCAGTCCTAGTAGACACACGCCACGCATGCAGCATGCATACACCTTCTTTCCAGGTTCAGCAGTTGAAAATGTTGGAAGGGAGCAGCTCTAGGCAAGTCCCTACATGCTGTAAAACTCTTAAGCATTGTTAAGTAACAAGCAGAGCTTTTAAGAACATGGTTTTCAACTTCTCAGAAGGAACCACATGCCTTTCTGGATCACCTAGCCCTGTCCTCCAAGATTTTCTTTCATTTGCTGTACATTTGGGACTACACTGTATTTCCTAGAAGTGAAATGATGTCATTAAAAAAAAAAATTAGTCTGAATTTTGTCAAATCCAAATTGTGTTGACTTCTCTACAAATTCTGATAGTTTCACTTCAGCTTCAGACTCTTTGTTTCAAAAAAGAATGACCACGGCAGGGAGATTGCTGGATGGCTGGCACCTGTTTACCAAGGAAAAAGGGATTTGAAGGGAGTATGAAATTTACAGCTTTGTGTTTGTTGGTAATTAGATATCTCAGTGAGAGAATATGACACATGTTGTTTGTTAGACTCCAATAATTTGTTCTTAGCATTCAACTTATAAATTGAACTAGTTCTGGCTTTTAAAGAGATGAGTCTTGAAAAAGTGTCTGGAAAAACAAGTCTTCCCTGTTTAAATAAGGAATGTGCCAAATGACTGGCAGGTACTTGATATATAATTTAAATTTAAAAGAGGAAGAAACAGTTCTAGATAAAGATCTCCTGGAATATCTAGGGGAAATATATGCACCTATATTTAGCTTATCCCTGGTTTCAACCCCTAAATGCACACAGAGCAGCACGCACTTAGTTTTTGAAAAGAGCAGGCCTTGATCCTTTAACAAGCTCTGCAAAACTCACTAATAAAGTTACATCCTTGTTAATCGCATACGTGCTCCCCAGTTCCTTCTTTGATACACCTTGTTCACAGAGATAAATCATGGAGCCGCAGATGTTCAGGAATTGTTACAGAAGGAAGTTGATGGCAGGTGGTCACAGATGGCAGATCTTCCGCAGGAATCCTGACCCTGGGGTTTTGCTGTGAGAAAGGAAGAACCAGAGAGAGATTACTCAATGGCTAAGGGTGACATGGTCAAAGTGTCTTGCTAGAAATCTGCTCTTTCAAGCAACACAGAGGAGGCAGCCAGGGTCAGACCCACCAATTGGAAGAACTTTGTGGTAGCTTAGTCAAAAAGGCCACACTGTAGAGGTGGCCATTCAGAAGGAATTTGCACAACATAGCAGGACATCTCTGCTGGGGAAGGAGAACGGGTTGCTGTAACAGGGGGAGGGGAGAGAGGGCAGAGGAAAGGGAAGATAAGCCATGGACAGAGACATCAAATCACAGTTTGTTTATTGACTCTTGGAAACACTTTGCAAGAACTTGCGTGAAGAGAGAAATTAAGATGGGAAAAGGAGGATGGAGAAACAAAACTGAAGCGAGGTTTGGGTTGCGGGTGGAGAGTTCAAATATACTGTTTGACTAGGGAGAAGGCAGAATGAAGGATGGGTCATGGCTTTTCACATTTTGCCCTCTATAAGGGCAAAAAATTAAGGAAAGAAAATGAATGGATCTGAGCCATCATGGGGGTGTGGGAGGACAGGTCTCCCACTGGGACAGAGGGAAGAAGAACTCAGCTAACAACCACACCAGCAAAGGTCGGGGTAGAGAGAGCAGGGAGGTCAGTCTGAGCCCATGGGGACTTTTTTCCCTAGCACACTGGCCTTAATGAAAATTATCGGTATTCTTCCTTTGTCACCTGCAGGACCCAAGGAGACACCACACCATGGAAGTCACTATCAGGAGGCACTTCCTGAGTTTTGCTGTTTTCCTCATGCACTGTGTGGTCCGCAAGGCGAGCTGTGAGAAAGGCAATACTTCCCCTCTGCACTTCACCCACTTCTTCTACAATGCCACCATCTACGAGAATTCAGCCCCCAAGACCTATGTGGAGAGCTATGTCAAAATGGGTATTTACAAGACAGACCCCGAGTGGGACATCAGATACAGAATAGCCTCTGGTGACAACAGTGGTCTCTTTAAAACAGAGGAGCATGTGATCGGGGATTTCTGCTTCTTGAGAATAAGAACCAGGAGCAGCAACACAGCACTTTTAAACCGAGAGGTCAAAGACAGTTATATGTTAATAATCAAGGCCACAGAGAGCACCTATGCCTACGAAGCCTGGGCCAAAGTCTTGATCCACATTCTGGACAGAAATGACTTGAAACCTCTCTTTTCACCTCCCTCCTACAAAGTGTCCATCAGAGAAGACACTCCTCTGAAAACAGTGGTCAGCATGCTCAGTGCCACTGATGCTGATGCTGGCCAGAATGCCGAGTTCTACTATGCCCTCAACACCAAGTCCGACCTATTCACCGTTCACCCCACCACGGGAGCAGTTATGACAACAGGTAGGCTGAACAGCACCCATCGAGGCAGGCACTACCTGCAGGTTTTGGCTGTAGACAGAATGAGAAAGATCACAGAGGGGAATGGCTTTGGAAACTTGGCTGATCTCATGATCCAAGTGGAGCCATCTGCCAGGAAACCCCCTTCTATCTCCTCAGTGAAGGTGACACCACCTGACTCAGCCGATGACTTTCTCTATGCAACTCTGTCTGTAGAAAGTGGTGACTCAGAAGGAGGGATAGATTCAGTTGACTTTGTTGATGGAGATCCAGGGAGACATTTCAAAGCCATCAAATCCTACTTTGGGAGCACTGAGTTCATGATTGTGTCAACCAAAGAGATCAACTGGCTACTTTACCCGTTTGGTTTCAACCTCAGTCTGCAAGCCAAAGACAAAGGCAAGCCACCGCTGTTCTCTCCTATTAGAGTGATCCATATACCTCCCTCCAAGTATGTCTCTGCCAAGTTTGAGAAAGAAGTGTACCGGGTCCAGCTCAGTGAATTTTCCCCAGTTGGAAGTCAAGTTGTTATGGTGAAGATCACACCAGTCTTCCCAAATCTTAAGTATATTTTGAAACCTACTCCTAACAGCACAAGTTTTAAAATCAATCCTCACACTGGACTGATAACTACAGTCAGAGCAATGGACTTCCGTGAGCAGTCTCATTTTGAGCTTGAAGTTACAACTGCTAACAGTCACACATCCACAACTGTTGTCATTGACATCACTGACTGCAACAATCATGCTCCAAGTTTTAGTCAGTCTTCATACCGTGGGGCCTTTGATGAAAATGTGCCTCCTGGCACCAGTATCTTAACAGTAAGGGCTACAGATGAAGATGAAGGAAACAATGGCTTTGTCACCTACACCATAGCCAACCAGAAGTCAGTTCCCTTTGTCATTGATCCCTATTCTGGCATCATTTCCACCTCCAAGTCAATGGACTATGAGTTGATGCAGAGATGGTATCATCTACAAGTGTGGGCATCCGATTGGGGCTCACCCTTCCGCCATGAAACAGAGGTATACGTCTCCCTCACGCTGAGCAATGTCAATGACAACGCTCCTGTGTTTGAGAAGGCAAGTTGCAGTGGCACAATCCCACGGGACTTTCCTGTTGGGAATCCTGTGGCCACGGTGTCTGCAATTGATAGTGATGAGCTGCAGCATATCAAATATGAAATCAGGTCTGGCAATGAGTTACGGCATTTTGAACTGAATCCCATCTCTGGAGTAATATCCCTTAGAATATCTCTGCGAGATCTTCCTTCTGAACAACCCCTTTTTTACTCTTTGAAAATAACTGCAACAGATGGAGAGAACTACGCGTTGCCAACATCTGTAAATATCACTGTGGTCAACCAAGGTCTCCCCGTCAAAATGCACTGTGAGGAAACAGGAGTCTTGAAACAACTAACAGAAACTATCATACACTCTATTGAGTCTCAGTCTCAAGGCCATGGGCAGGATGATGAAACATCTCTGAACTTGCACCTGATAAACCATAATGCTCCAAAGTTTGATGACAGCTTTCCACGATCTATTGATATCATAGAGACTGTTCCCATCAACTCAACTATTGCTGACCTGTCAGCTATTGATCCTGATACTGGTTTTAATGGAAAATTGGTCTATGTGATCTCAGATGGAAATGATGACAGTTGCTTTACCATCCACCTAGAACTGGGTCTCCTTCAAGTTCTTTCTCCTCTAGATCATGAACGAACCAGCTTCTACATTCTTAACATTACTGTGTACGACCTTGGCACACCACAGAAATCATCTTGGAAACTCTTGGCTGTGAATGTGTTGGATACCAATGATAACACTCCTAAATTCCCACAAGGTGCCTACTGGGTGGCGATACCAGAACATGTAGCAACAGGGACAACAATAGCTCAAATGAAAGCAGAAGATGCCGATACAGATGACAATGGGAGAATAAAATATTCTCTCCTAACCCCCACTGATAAGTTTGCCATTAACAGTGTCACTGGAGAAGTGACAGTTACAGGTGCCCTGGATAGGGAATTGTGGCCTTGCTATGTGCTGAAAATAGAAGCTAGGGACCAGCCCAAAACAGGCTACCAGCTGTTCTCCGTCACGGATCTCATTGTGACTCTGGAGGATGTAAATGACAACAGCCCGCACTGCCTCCCAGCCCTCAACAGTGTGAAGGTCCCAGAGGACCTGCCCGTGGGAACCATTCTCCTCTTTCTGGAGGCTTTTGACCCAGATGCTGGCTCTGGGGGTGAGGTGAGGTACAGCCTCATTAATGATGAAGAGATGATGTTTCATGTGGATAAGCTGACCGGGGCACTCCGGTTGGAGAAGGAGCTGGACTATGAGAAGAAGGACTCTTACAATCTAACTGTGCAGGTCAGTGACAGCGGAAAGCCTTTCTCTCGCTCTTCTCTCTGCCACCTGGAAGTGAACATCCTTGATGTCAACGAGAACTTGCACCCACCACGCTTTGCCTCCTTTGTCTTCAAAGGCTGGGTGCAGGAGAACAGCCCTGAGGGCACATCAGTGATGATGGTCACAGCAAAAGATATCGATAAGGGGAAAGATGGAGAGGTTCAATATTTCCTCCGAGAGGGCACTGGCCTGTCCGTCTTCCGCATTGAAAAGGACACAGGTAATGACAACTTAGTTAATGGTGTACTTTAAAGACTTAAACTATATGCTATGTTTGGCCTTTTTGACCCAATAGAACATTTCTATATTCTCTCTATTTACAAAGTCCTGTGCGTTCAAATCTTTCTTGCTTGTGCAGGGGTGTACAATGTACATCCCTGTATCTGTGGAGGAGCAAGCAGGGCTTTTCTCCTTAAAGTAATGGAAAATCAATGTCTGTCCTTCCCCAAAATGCCAAGGTCTTACCTTTCACTTGTGTATTAAATTATCCTCAGCACAAGCAAGCCCTCACCTTCCACACAATCTCACAGCCATACAAGGTTGGTGCCAGAGTTTATACCTGCAGCAAAGATTAGAGTTTATACCTGCAGGAAAGCAGACTAGAGACACAGACTGGTCTGGCATTAAGGACAAAGTGATCTAAGTTCCTTAAATCCCTCACAAGCACATTCTGTCATTGTTCTAGGCACCATCCGAACCATAGGACCACTCGACCGAGAAGGAACATCTCACTATTGGCTAACAGTGCTAGCTCTTGACCTGGGAACAATTCCTCTGTCTTCTGTGACTGAAATTTATATTGAAGTCACCGATACCAATGACAACCCACCTCAGATGTCCAGACCTGTCTTCTATGCCTCTGTGATTGAGAATTCCCCACGAAACACATCTGTCCTTCAGCTTGATGCCTTTGATCCAGATTCTAGCTCAGAGGGCAAACTGACTTTTCACATCTTAACTGGAAATCCTCAAGGACTCTTCACCATTAACCTCATTACAGGTAAGACTGACCCAACTCGGCATCTGTTTTTGAGGCTTCTAAGTGCCCAGAGGATGTTACATATTCAATATAAACAGCCCACACAGCTGCCTTTGTCACACCTTCCTTCTGCAGCGAAAGTCCCAGCCTCCAAATATACCGTGTGGGGAAGCTAAGGGTTGAAATCCTCAAGCTGAGGGCTGCCTTTTGCATCCAGATGGCTCTTAGAATGACACAAACATGCTACTTTCAAAGCCCTAAACAGAACGAAGCAGTTGTTTTTAATCTTCCCCCTTATAAACAACTGCCCTATCGCACAGCCTGAGCCAGGAAACACCCTCTGGAGGTGAGTATCGGTTCCCGAGACAGACCAAGGCAGGATTAATAAAAATGAATCCCACTCCCTTTAAAGGCTCCACCCATTCTCCAGTGCTATTAATGTAGTAAGTGTAGTAAGCCTCTTCTGCCATCTTCCTAGACTATCTTTCATCTGAGGATTAATTACCAGATCTTTCAGAGCCATCAAAAACCCGCTGATGTTTTGTGTAAACAGCTTCCTCAAACTATCCCGGCAGAGCTGACATTGGGCCAGTCTGGCAAGGAAAGCTGTGCTGAGCCCTTTGCACCATCAGCTCCTGGGAGAAGAGGGAAGGGAGGGCACAGAGCCTGTGTATGGGAGAGGATTAATTGCATGACTTTGATCTCCTGTGGATGATAAAAGCAGTTCACCTACTGCAGCAGGCTAGAAGCCTGCTCTCAGATGAGAAAGGAGATGGATGTATTGAAAAAGGCTAGTGCAGTTCTCAATTACTTGTTACCTGTGGTGTAATGGCTCTCTGGCAGTCCTCTACAGCTGGCTGGGAGGGAGATGTTTAGAAAGGAATTGTTATGCCAAAACACTGATATCCCTCTGGTTGCAAGAGATTCATAGGGTGTCTCCACGTGGCACCATATAGATACACCTGGAGATGTCAGCTAACTGTGACCACTGCTACGCCCAGTTGTAGTTATCTACACTGTCAGAAGCTTTTTAACCAGGTCAGGGCATTGCTCTGCATCCAGCTTTCCCACATAGTCCAAACAACTATGCACAACTCAGCCCCACGGACAGCTTGCACAAATGCAGGGTGCCATGGAGAGGTGCCTTCAGAGGCCCTATTTTAGAAGACCACTGCCTTTTCGATAGGATGTGGACCAGAAACAGCTGTCAGGACACCAGGCCAGCTCCCCTCACCTGCTGAGCTCCAGCTTGCACCCATGCACCCTGCAGGAAATTCAGCCTTCTCTCTGCTGCAGGCAGCAGGCAAAGCTTTCACCCCAGTGTGAGTGCATCCCTACAAAGCCGGGCTCCGAGGCTGGTGTGTTTTATGGCAAAATAAGCAACACTGGCAAAATCTTAACGTTTGCTAATGAGACGCTTCACCTCTAAGACAACCCTTTAATTCCCATCTTAGACAAAAAAAGCTCTCTCGGGTATGAGTCATCTCCTATCCATCTCTCTCTACAGTCAGGTAATTTGCATGTGAAGAGTGATAAGTTTGTCAGTCCTGTAAGAAACCCATGAGCTGATCTTATCTCTTGGACAGTTGCTGGAGGTCTCTTCTTTAAAGCCTGAGCTTGGAGGTTGCTTAAGGGCCTGCTTCCAAGCCTCATGAGGATTCAGTTATCCGTTGTTTTACTTGCATGTCACCCAAAAGAGCAAATAATAACCTGCAAACATTGGCATAAACTGAGCAGATAACATCCTCATGCTTACAGCATCTAAAGAGGAGTCATCTGCTGCTACTGCCAGAAAGAATATCATAGCTTGCCTAAATTTCAGGGCTGTAGGCAGCTTACTGGAAACCCTGTGATATTTTCATTATTTGGACAAGGGCATGCTAGTTGCTCCATTAAGTAGAATGAAAATATAATCTTTGGTCTCAGCTTAGTCATGCAGCATTGGAAGATGAACTGCTCGTCTTCCAGTTCCTGGTCATTCATATCAGTCCAGGGTTGTATTCAAAAAAAGAAATATCCCAGTGCAGTGCAAATCAAATTACTACATCTGAATGGGAGAACAGAGAAAACACTGCAAGTATCTGAGCACTATAGTGCTACTAGACCACTAATGTTTATTCTGGATTTTTAGTTAGGATATGTCCTTTGTTTTTTAAATGCAAGAAATGCATCTCTTCTTTCACTAACTAGAGCAAATGATCACAAAAAGACCCAGAAACATTGCAGTTCTTGAAATGCCAGAGATTTGTATGATTCAGATTGCCAGTGCTCCTTCCATAGTCAATCCCAAATCCTATGACAGCAAAAGAGTTTTGAGTAGGCAGAGCTGCTGCTTATCTGGGATGAAGCTGAATCTCTGTCACATTATTCAATGATAACTGAAGTTTCAAGAGGAAACCACAGAGGCTGCTGCTCTTAGTCACATGATTTGAGCAAAGCACAGGATAATCTGCATGTGTCAGGGGTTCCTCCACCTTTCAGATCAGAAGAGAGGCTCCTACACGCAGAGAAGACTGTGATCAAGACCTCTCTTCTTCTCCTATTCCACACTGTCATCAAAAGACAAATAAGTCACACTGACACACTGAAGCCAGAGCGTAAGAGGGCCAGGGTCACTCTGGGTCTCTCCTAGGCAGGGCACTCCTGGTAGGAGCCCCTTGGCAGAAGGAGAGGAGGAGAAAGCTTGTTCTCATCCTATGCACTAATAGGAATTAAGATCCTGATTTACTATTACAATAGGCATGTCCACACCCAGAATAACCCTGCAGAATAGCCCTGCATAATTATTCAGGACACAGTGGCACGCTATTACAGGTAACCTATTTTTGGTCCTGGAGCCAGCTTGTTCTGTGTTTGATCCAGTATCTCAACACAGCCAGCACAGCCCCTTGACTTCTCCTGAGGTCTTGCAAGGGAGACAGGAATGGCCACGATAACTGTCCCTCAGCAGGGCTTGTCTCCTCCAGCATCCCTGAACTACCACAGAATGGCTCGAAGCTCTTCTAGATCTCAATTCCTTAACGAGGGTGAAGAAAAAGAGGGAAAATAAATGAAAGGCTAATGAGAAGAGAGAATAAAACTGTGCAGTAAGATGAAAGCTTTCTGCCATTGGCAATGGAATCTCTCCAGCCCAGCCTGGCAGCTGGTGCAGAGCAGTGTTGGTGGGAGACAGAGATAGATAGATAGATAGATAGATAGATAGATAGATAGATAGATAGATAGATAGAGAGATAGATAGACAGACAGATAGATACACAGAGATAGATACACAGAGAGATGGGGCGATAGCAGGGTTTGGGGTACTCTTTTGCTGGAAAGGTTTTCAGCTTTTGTGCAGGGTTTGCAGTCCCTGATATGAAGGGGGTTCCAGTCCAGACAGGACCAAGAGAAATCAGGAGTTCATGGCAGGAAGAGTCAGGACAAAGCCATTCATGCTGCTGAAGGACTGTTGGGAGAATCTTTCTACCTTGGACTATTCAGCTCTTATCTAGTGCTTGTTCTTCTGGTGCTTCTCCTGCTGTGTCAGTGTCCACGGGCTTCCCCAGAATGCCTGTGGTTGCCTGAATTTCTCTGCATGGAAGGACATGCAGACACAGCCTGCTCTTTAAATCTGAGGGATGGTTGGACTGCTGCTCCTTGAGCCAGTGTACCACTGGCTCCAGCTGAGCATGGAATAGTGCAAAGCATGGTGAGAACAAAAGGGGAGGTGATAGGAGGAGAAGAAAATAGAATAGAAGGTGAAATGGAAGCAACAGTGAGACAACAGAAACAGGATTTCAGGAGAACAACCTCTTCCCTTCTCAGGCTCTTGTGAAAGCCCCAGTGCCTGCAAACTTGATTCTGGCTATTTTAACTATCTTAGATTTTCCTCCCTGCAGCAAGGGCAGGGGGCCAGCAACCTCCACCCCAGCGCTGATCTTGCCAGCAGAAGTTATTATTATTTTTTTTGTTCCCTAACAACAATGCGCTGTTAATTTTGCTGCTCCTGTTCCAACACGACCAGCTTTCCTCTCTCCCCTTTCCAGGCAGCAAGCAGGAGAATTACAGACAATCCTTTCCCATTGCTGTGTGTAGATAGGCTGCAAGAGCAGAGCTTGTGCCTGCCTGTATGCAAGCAACAGAAAGGATTGTTTCTGGACCTTCAGGTGAATGCAGAGCTTGGCTAATTGACCAAGTGCAATTAGGACCTTTGACGGTTTTGTCCAGTCTCTGTAGGACTCGGGAGAAATTTTCAGGGCCACATAGAAGAATACAAATAAAGGACACCCACTCAATTGCAAGTCCTGTGGAAAGGGCTAGTTGGTGTTTTCCATAGGGGCAGGGACTGCACTGATAACTCACACGTGTGCACATGCACACGCAAAACACTCTCATTAAAAACTAAACATGCACTTCCCAGGTCCTTGGAGGGGGCAGCAGAAAGAACCGAGGAACTGTTTCTCCAGGCCATGAAAGCTAACAGCAGTTCTCCTTTAATAACAGTTTCCACTTCCATTTTAGCCCTCTGGCTTCACAGAGTGTATAACCAAGTAGCAACATACAAAAATATGCATAATTCCAGCTGGCTTCTCTTGAGCACCACGTCCGATCCCCGTCTCCCTGTCTCTGGGTGCTCAACTGCCGTGTGAACAGTGCTGGCAGTTTGTGCATCTTGGCAGCCGCACAGCACCACAGCTCCGTACGGAATTAGAGCGATTAACCGTTAACCACAAGAGCTGTCTGATCTCAAGGCAGAGTGGTAACTGACCCTGGAGTGGGGAACTGGGAGCTGCAGTTGGGCACGGGGTAAGGGACAGAGGGAGTTTACCTGGGAGGAGAAGCCAACCCTTTGACTTGTGGCTCAACAGATATGAAGCTAAACCCAAAAATGCCATCTGTCAGACTCCCAGCTGGGATATGGTACAGGTCTGTGACAGAGAGCAGAGTCAGCTCTTACTCCCCAGGAGATCTGAGCATCTTCAGTGGCACAGACATTCACTTCAGACACTGCCTTCACTACAGTCCTTCTCCAGCTATAGAAAGCTGGGCTACGAACCTGTTTTCTTTCATTTTTATCATTAGGTCATGAAAGAATTTCAGGGTGTGACCAGGCAAATCCAAATAATCTCTTCAGAGTGGTTTAAGTTACCTTCCATCAGCTGCATGCAGTAGCCAAGTGCAAACAAGGTATTAGTCTGTTGCAACTGAATTTTGCAATCTGGTAGACTAGAAATATCCCAAGTGTGCACACAGGCAGCTCCAGGTGGTATCTAGCTATGTGTCCTATGGGCTTCTTAGGCCAAAATTATGAACCATCCTCTAAGGTATCTGGAGTTTTAGGCTTTGTTCCCCTCTTCTAGCCAACCTCTTGGCAACGTGGACAGGCGCACCAGAGATCTCAGTGAAATGCTGCTGCAATGACTCCTTTAGGCCCCCATTAAAAGAGCACTTCCGTGCATATCAAGAGTTTTGCTGCTATTGGAGTCCTACAGCCTCCCACAAACCTGTGAGAGTTTCAAAAGCTCCTCAGCCAGCGTGCTCTCAGGCCACTGCTGAGTCCTCTTCACCTGCCAAGACGTCAAAAGGAAGATTAGGGAGAAGAAAAAAAATCCATGACATACATGCAAACAGAGTCTTTCTAATCATCTTGTCATAACACATTAAGGAGTGTTGATTTATGATTGTAAAGGCATTAAATAAGTGTTTTGTGCAGTGGCTGGTGCCAAATACGAATAATCCCAGAGAACAAGTGGAAACAGTTAATAATAGCCTTGTTCCAAGCAGCTGCTCCTTGCTCCCTCCTTCAGCTGCCCGGTGTTACCTGCAGCCATTTGAAATTTTCTCCTGCCTATCATGATCAGACAGCAATACACCAAAGTATGATACAACTGAAAACAATATTATTAATTAAAACTTTCTGGCTTTGGACTAGAAATGAGAGTTGAGATGGGTTCATTCAACTCTGATTTACAAGTCTTTCAGGATGCACAAGTCCACGTGCTCACACTGCTGCAAATGCACGCTGCCTCCCATGCAAAGCATTTCCCAGAGCAGCATGAGCCTGCATCACTGCTTGTGGTGGTCAGGAAAATTCACCTCGCCTTTCATTTGTGTGAGGGCGCAGGACCTCCCTTCACGAGGAAAAAAACACCACGATAACAGTGACCACTGGGAGCAGGAGATGCAGGGAACGGACAAAAACACTCACAGGTGTCAGACTTGATGACTGTCAGATAATCATGTATTATACATACAACTTCATCTGTAAAGCAGTTGTGAAAATGGTCTAGAGCTGCTTTTCCCCAAAGGTGAAGAGTCAAGGCACCTGATAACAACTATTATCAAACCAGACATGGAAACACAAGCCTCAACTCCATCCTTTCCACGCTTGCATTTACTCAGCTTCGTCACTGACAGGCCAAAAAGAGGCAATTAAGATGATTTTGTTTAATCTAGTCTATTATAGCCACAATTCCTCCCTCCTGTAGCAAACCTATTGCCTGTGGTTAAACTAGTGTGTATTTTTTAGAAATCCCTCAAATCTTGCAATTGTTAGAATATTCATCCTGTCTCTCAGCAAGGCTTAAATAATATACCACTATTATTATAGACTGCGTACCTTATTTTTAGCCTGAATGCATTTGTTCCAGTGGTAGAATAAAGGGTATTTCCCAAGACAGAAGACAAACTTTTGTCAAAACACTGTAAATTACAAAGAGCAAGGTTCAGCACAGGGAACATAAGAGTCGAGACTTGTTAAGAAGCCAAACTTGTGCCAGCACATGCAGAATGTTTCTTACTTAGAGGCATAAGAAAAGTTTTGTTTTCATGGTCCTGCAGCCTTTCCCACCAAATGCCTTGACAACCCTCAACTGATGTGGGCATCTGGCAGGTGTCCACCCTCCTCTGTGGCCTCTGTAGTCAGAGGTGTGAGAGCAGCACCTCTGCACAGGGATTTGCACTGGAAGTGGACAACTTGCCCTCAGGGGATATCTGTCTTTCTCCTCGGATCACAAGGGGAACCTGAAACAGGACGAGCGGGCAGGATGATGTGGGACACGGGGGGATTTGATCAGCCCTGGCTTTCCTTGGATGCCGAGTCTTGGAGCTCAAAGGGTTTCTTTTTTGGCAGGTCTGATTTCTACAACTTCACGGCAGCTGGATCGAGAATACAAGGCTGAACATATCCTAGAGGTGGGTAATGATGATTGTAATTAGCTTTATTTACCTACAAGTGTATTAAGTCCTCAAAGAGCTTTCCTTGCAAGTTGGAGCACAGAGAAAGAATCTCATCCCATCAGCTCCCAACTGCTGGGAAACTTAATTAAATGGTTTGTGTTGCCCTAAGAGACAGCTGCAGCAGTACTGCGGGGTTTATTATTTCCTTACTGAAGACTGGAGCAAAAGGCCTGTTCTGGAAGCTGTGGGAATGCAGGAAGAGGACTGGAATTGTCCTCTAGCAGGATAGATAATGTTATGGGGGGAAAGAGCAAGCCAGAGAAATCCACCCTCATTTATCTCGTTGTATCAGACATTGTTGTGTAGGTTTGTGTTACAGGCCCCCAGCCCCAGCCCCTCCTAGCTATGCATATTTACATTTGAGGGATCTTGAGATGTTTCACTCTATCAGGGTGATTGAGGATAATAAATTTCACCCTGCAATGCAACATGCTGGGAGCGTGCACAGGCACAGCAAAGTGAGGATGGGTGATAACTTGCCAAGCCGCTGCAATACAAACATTTTCGGTTGTGTGACCCCTAATGACCAATCTGACCCACTGCCCGGAGCGATGGCAAGCAGGAGCCCTGCAGACGCGTCTCCCTGTGCATGCACAAAGCTTGTGCATGCACAGCTGCAGCCACCAGCTTTTACCCTGCAGAGAGGAGCAGTGCCTCTGAAAACGTTGAGATACAAATGCAGATCCACACAAAACCCCTGGTTTAGTCACTGCCCATCAGGATGAAGCCTGGCTGCTCATGTCCTAGGTCACCACAAAGAGCTCTGTCACCCACTCCCTTTGCTTGCTGGCAGGTGGCTGTTTCTGACAACGGAGAGCCAGCCCTGAAGTCCACCAGCAGAGTTGTGATACAAGTCCTGGATGCCAATGACAATCCCCCCAGTTTCCCCCACAAGCTCTTCATGGTGCAGCTCCCTGAGAGAGAGGCCTCGGAGACGCCACTGCCGGTCTACAGGCTGATCGCTTCGGACCGTGACCAGGGCCAGAACAGCCAGATCACCTACACCATCGAGGAGGAGGAGGAGGGGATATTCACCATCAACCCCACAACTGGCATGGTGTTCTCCAGGAAGGCTTTTCCTGCCTCTGAATACAACATACTCACGGTGAGAGCAGAGGGAAACAGAGAAAGCCAATGGGAAGAGATGGGTGCAGAGGGAAAGAGGAAAGGCTGAAGAAACAGAAAAGATAAAAGAAGGAAAGAGATAGAGAAAATGCAGCAGTGGGAGGAGTCCTTGGGTGGGACAGACTTGGGTTACAGGGAGAGAAACTGTGAGGGAATGATGGGAAATGCATAAGGTAAGAAGCTGTTAAAAATGGAATATAAATTGAAAATTTAGCTGTCCAAGCCACTCTGAGAGATGAACACAGTGATCCATGATACCCTATGGATGTGGACCCAAACCTGAACAGTCTTTGGATTTCAGCAGTGGCTCCATTTTGCAGTCTGATCAGGCCATGGAGCTTGGATATAGCTTTAAAGCTCTTCCACACTTGGGTCCTTGCAATTCCTGAATTAGTCTTGCTCAGAGAAGATCCAGGTCTCTGCTGTGGATTGAGCTTGGCAGATTTCCTTGATGGTCAAGAGGAATTTGGGTTGCATGGCTCTACCTTGGAAGCAGCCAGAAGTTGGGCCACTAGGTCATGTTTTGTGGGATTCTGGGCACACTTGGACCTGAAACTCCTTGGAGGGTGGGAGAAGCAGCTTCCCATGGGGCTCCCATGGGCTAAACCAGCCTTCTCCCTGACTGCATGTGCATGTCCCGGCAGGTCAAGGCAACAGACGGCGGCAGCCCACCACTTTCCTCCCATGTGCGGCTTCACATCAGCTGGGTCGCCCGGCCTGGCCCTTCCTCAGAGCCACTGGCTTTCGATGAACCTCATTTTAACTTTGCCGTGATGGAAACAGATCCTGTAAACCATATGGTGGGAGTGATCAGCATTGAAATGGGCCCCAGCCAAGTGTGGTTTAATATCACAGGTGAGACACAGAAATTAAACCAGCAGTGTGTGTCTGGGAGCGTTTGCCCCAGCTGCCTTGGCTTTCAGCACTCGCATGCCTGAGCTAATGAAGTTGTTTGCTTTAGGTGTAGGTGAGCTACAAGGAAAGCTTTCTCACAGACACCAAAACGCTTAAACTGCCATAGACAAAGCTGCCTGTCCAAGGGCTCCCGTGCCAAGTGCAATTATCTAACACGCTTTTTTAATGACATTTTGGGACTTGCCAGTGTTTGAGGTGTTCTCCGATGTCGCGTGAAAGGCAGGGCATGCCAGCCCCAGCTCCTCCCGAGAATCAAGTGACACTTGGTTGTGGTAAAACAGTCTGCAAGGATCCAGGTGTCTGGCTGGGTCTTGCAGACACCCCCTTGTCTCTCCGTTCCTGCTGAGCCCATAGTCTCACAGGGAGCCAACAGGGAAGGATTCCTCAAAGAGCTGGTCTGACCTAACTGGTGGGGCTCTCCCTTCCACCTCACAGCATCCCACAGATGACTGACTTCTTAGACATGAAACGTGACGGAGCTCTAGGGCCTCCTCTAAGACACACGATGCTAGGGCAGAGGGGATGTGGGCTGTCACCCCAGGGGACTCGTCAAGTAGCGTGTGTGCAGAACTGGTCCTACCAACAAGGGCCAATTGTGCTCACGTAATTTGGTGTTTTGAAGTGGCGCCCCAATCTGCCTTGCTCAGCCTTTCCCTGGCATTGCCTGAAGGGCTTACCTTCGTCAGAAAAAGCCTTAATTGAGTGAATAGTTTTTCCCATTATGTTAGGGCAGGGATAATGGTGTATAAATACAATTAAGCAACAAGAGATAGAATGCTACAAGAAGCAGACAATATCAGTGCAAGTTTTACCTGGCAATAGTAGTGTCTGCTTGGGTTTGCAAAATTAACGGTATATTCCTCTGAACGTTATCTCATCGTTTTCCTGCTGAGTGCTTGCCTGTATGCTTGGCCTCATCTCTGCCAGTTTCTAGTGCACCAAGTGCTACTCGGGACTCTTAGTTTCTATACAGGTGGAAAAGGACAGGGTTTCATTTTCTCTGCTAGGGAAGCAAAGCATCACAGTCGCTGGTAACCAAGCAGGTGATGCAGAGAGCCAGGAGCCTTCAGCACCTCATTTAAAAACTTTGCCTTTCCCAGTCCACAAAGTCTCTGTCACTGGGGTTGATGGTGTCTGCAAAACTCTGACAAAGCAGCATCTTTCTTCAGCTCTTTCCTTTCCTGGGCTTCCTCTTTTCCTTTGGCACCGTGCAAAGGGAGCCCTTCTGTCTTTTCTCGGGGAAAGGCATCCATGGGTCTCTCTTTTCCTGTCTCTGCTTCTTTCTGTCTCCTTCTCAGCAGGAAAATGGTGGTCCAGATGGCTGGCAACCACTGCATTTCTCCCACAAGGGAAAATGTGTAATTTAACAACCAGCCAAGATTTTCCCAGATAGTAAGAGAATAAAGCAGAATACCAAGCATCCAGCAGCCAGGAAGGGAAAAGTTGAGACCTGGGATAAATCTCAGAAAACTGCTTCTACCTCTCCGTAGCTTAGGACAGCGTAGCAGTGTTTCACATGCAGTGGAGAACTAACAGGCCACCAGCCAGCAAGGCATGAGAAAGGAGCTACCACGCCAGGGCTGAACAGCAGTAGCATGAGGGAAAGCCTTCTGCTGCGTTGCTGCTCAGGCCTGCGGTTCCCTGCACTGTACAGCCATCTGGGTTGGAGGCAACAGGCTCTGCTCACCCTGGAAGCACCGTCTGCCTCCCCAACTGTTCGAGTATTGGGCTTCTTCAGGTAGCTCACAGGCTCCCAACTGGGGCAATGAAGACCATCGCTGATATGCCCATGGTGTGACCTTGAATTGGAAGCCAGCAAGACTGTTGCTCAGCCCTTCAGGTCCCTGATCCGTGATAAGCCTGTGATGCTGCATAGCTGGAGACCCTGTGCAAATAAATCAATGTTCAAATGTGCCTGTTGCAAACTAGCCAGAACATCATATGCATATGTACTTCCCTTCCCCTTCTCTCTTCCTCTTTTTCTCTAATTCCCCTCACCTTCCCTTTTGTACTCCTTTGTCACCATCTGTGACTCCCTCTTTGACAAGCTTCTCCATACCCTCCCTATCTCCTGTGTCCATCTGTCACATTTTGTATTGAGTTTCCAGATTTGGGGGAAACTTCACCTGTGGCACCATCCCCAGTCTAGCTGTGGCCAAAGAGGTATGAAGTGAATGCCTACCCCATTCAGGGTATTGCTTGGCATGCCACATATCTGTCTGTGGCTGAGCATGAGCTCCTTATGTGGTTTGTGTATGGTGTCTGGAGGGGAGATCCTCATCCTTTGGAACTCCAGGCAGCTGCTAGAATCCCTTCCCCTGCAGAGGCTGCCAGCATCTGCAGCTTGCTCCAGACAGAAATCTAAGTGTAGCTGTCCACCCATTTCCTTTTCTCATCTCTCTCCCTTATCCCAGGTGGTGACGATGACATGGATTTTGACATTGAAAAGAGTACAGGCAGCATGGTCATTGCAAGAGCCCTCGATGCAAGGAAGAAGTCGAGCTATAATCTGACAGTAGAAGTCACTGATGGGTCTACTACCATCAAAACCCAGGTAATGTTGTTTTTAGTAGAGACCCCATCTAGAGTGAGTGTATGCCAAAGGGAGTCTTTCTTCTGACTCCGCTGAGCTCTGGATCAGGTGCCAGGCACAAGAATCTCCCTACACTGTGATCTTACATTACACAGTGACCCAAGTATTTCCTAAGTACCAAGCTAAGTTGGGCTTTTTTTTAATATTGTTGGAAATAAATGGTCTAGGGAAGTCTGGGCCTTAGCACACAAGGACAACTCTAGGCCACCAGCCAAGTTGGGGTGGCAGTTCACACTCCCAGACCTCAGCTTGCTCTCAGTGGCTCAGGCTAAACTACAACATAACTGGGACAACATGCTAATACGTAAGGGAAGTGCATACACAGTTAGATCAGGCTTGGGTTCATGGTGCTGTGTCAAGAGGTGTTCTTGGGACTTGCTAGCCTACGTAAAGCCATCACAGACAGATCTGCAAGAGGTGAGGTCAATTATCATTGATAATATATCAGCACAGAGAGCCAGGGGGTGAGTGGAACAACTGCAGAGATCCTGTGTCCTCTGAGTTGCCACATGAAAAGCAAGCACTGGTGAAAGGAGACACTGCTCTCAGGCATGTCCCTGAGCCCCAGTTAAAAGGGCTGGTTTGCCCATCTTTACCTACCCTCAGGAGGGGTATTCAGGGCTTGATCTTTCACCAACCATTTTCTCCACACGTAAGCAACCAAAAATCCAGACCTCACTGCACAGGAAGACATAGAATGTGAGTCACCCCTCAGTGACGCTTACCGTGGGAAATTCACCGTGGAGGTTTGCAGGGTATGATGAGTGAGCAACACTACCATTCCCGTGAAAGGCAATGCTAATGGATGGCTAGCTATCTCAAATATCTTTAAGTATTGTTCCAAATAAACAAACAAAGCCCCACCTTGCCTGGTGTGCATTCCCTGCCACCTTGCAGCTCATGCCTACGTTTATTTTGGCACTCAAGGCCGCTAGCAGATGTCAGAATACTTGCTTGTGCAAAACACCCACGGCATGTTCAGGTTTGCTAGAGGAAGCAAATTATTACACTTGGTTGGGACTTCCTAAGATGCAGTGAACACACCAGTAGGGGGGTCAGGACAGTCAGGGTAGGAGACCAAACAGAAGAAATTAGGTGACTTTGCAGGCAGGATTCAGGCAGGCCATTCACAGGGGTTTGCTGTCAAATGCAGAGGGGAAGATTTGGCTAAAACGTGCAGACCACAAACTTTGCTACGGCATAAGTTCTTCCTACACGTGCTGCTCTTGAGATAGGCCAGCCCCTCCTCTTCCTCTACCAAACATCCCCTCTCTGTCAGCTTTCTGGTGTGTAATTAATGAGGGCCAGTGGCTGTGGAGGCACCAGCCCGCAAAGCTGGCACCACAGCTGAGCAACTGCTATTTCCATGGCAGGCTGTGACGGTTACTCCGTGTGCCAAATACAAGCACGTTCAGTCTGAAGGGCTTGCCAGATTGGAGATATTAAAAAAAAAAGAGAGGAAGCAAACTGAAAATCTCTAAGGGAAAGCATAGCAGGAGTTCCTTGGAGAGAAGGACAGAAGGGCTCCCAGCCACCGTGGATGGCAAAGCTCCAGAAGTTGAAAAGCTGTGATGGTTACAAGGCTCAGAGCATGGCTACACCCGAGAGGGATTGGTAGCTGAGATTTTACATGGCTGCATAAATCAGGTTTCTCCCATGTCCCTGCTGCCCTCACTGTGCTGTCTCAACCATAGGCATTTATCCACGTGATTGACATCAACCAGCACCGTCCCCAGTTCCTGGAGAGCCATTACGAGGTGAGGATTCCTGAAGATACCCCCTCGGGAAGGGAAATCCTTCAAGTCAGTGCAACAGACAAGGACAAAGGCAAGGGGCTCATCTACACCATCCATGGTAGCGTGGACCCCAAAAGCACCAGACTTTTCCAGTTGGATCCAAGCAGTGGGGTCCTCACAACAGCAGAAGGCTTCAGTTCCCAGCCCATGCCTCAGCACACCCTAACAGTGATGGTGAGTCCTAGCCAAACCCTGCTGAGTCCATCAGCTTGGACAGGGTATATGGGTCACTGGAGAAATTAAAACTGGTTCTAGTCTTTGAGGGAGGATTCTCTAGAACAACAGGAAAGAGGGTGTTAATGTTTACTCTATAACCATCTTGAATAAATTTAGGTAACACCCTCTTTTCTTCTAACCATGTGCTGAGCCCATCACCTGCTAATTTCATTGGAGGGCCACTGGATTCTTATACAAGAAAGCACCATGAATAATTGTTAATGTTTGTTTTCAAGTTCAAGACTGAGCTTTGGTGCTGAAACTTACAGGCTCATTCCCACCCAAGGGATTGGTATCACTGAAAAACACCACCTTCTGTAAGAGTCCTGATGAGCTACTTAGAAGCCTGGTGCAGGCAAGACTACCCACTCCCCGAGCATGACCATACCTGCTCTTCCTCTGTCATTCAGGTACGAGACCAGGAGGTCCCCATCAAGAGGAACTTTGTTCGAGTCGTCATCCATGTGGAGAACTGCAACCTTCACCCTCCCCAGTTCAGCAGCATCCATTACGAAGCAGAAGTGCTGGACTCGGCAGTGGTGGGCACAGAGATTATACAAGTCAGAGCCCTTGATCAGGACCAAGGAGCCAATGCTGAAATCCACTATTCCCTTCAGGCAGGTGAGAGACATGTAACAATACAGTTTAGGCTGTGAACATGCCTGCATTTCTGTCCTCTAGCTGGTGGCCAGACAGTTGACCAGCTTTCTCTACCTGTTGCAAAGAAAACGGCTGCACAGTTCTAAAATATGTTTTCTGTCCTATCCAGAGAAGATCTAGATCAAACAAGTAATTTCCATGTTATGGAATGTTAACATCCTTCCTTTAGAAGACAGTTCAATGTTTGGTCGCTGGTCTAAGAAAAAATGTGACTGGATGAGTTAGTCACCTTAAAATCTGCTCTTCTCATCCATGGGAACTGAGGGAGGGATCCCTGTTCAACTGATAGGCAAAAATATTCCAACTCCTAGAACAGTCGTCATCACTTCCACCAATTCTACCAAGAAATACCTCCTTGAGGAATGATGAGTACTCTCTCAGCATTGGTTGATGGTGGGTTTGGGTCATATAAGCTCAGTAGGCCGGTATTTTATCATTCACTCTAAAGGTTAAAACTTAAGTATTTATGTCTGTGCCACACTGCCTATTTAGCACGTAAATACTTTGCAGGAGACAAGGCATCCTTTGCTCCATCTTTCTCACTGCAATTTAGATCAAGGACTGAGGAATTTAATTGCTCCTGAAGTATTGGTAATTATAAGCATGACAGGGCTTGAAGAAACTAGTACAGTCTGTGCTACCATGTTCTGCACACGAGGCAAAAGCTTCAAGCCCATGCTCTGCCACCACTAAATATGCTCAAATTAGAAGGGTATTTATCTCTAATTCACATTTTGATTGATTTAAAAGCTAGCTTGTAGATCTCGATGGGTTAATTGTTCTTAGAATGAAAATTATTTAGAAATTAATGAAGATTCTTGTCTCCCAGTGAAAGAAAGAGATGTTAATTAGGTCTGAAATCAGGAACATCTGTGGAAAAGAGGTTCAAAAAACCAAAACCAATAGGGTGTCTGCATTCTTCACTTTGTAGTTTCTCTTCTTGCAGGTAATGGGGAAGGTTTCTTTAGCATCGACCCATATTCTGGAATTATTACAGTTGCCCAGAAACTGGACCCATCCAGGCAGGAGCGATTTACTCTTATTGTAAAGGCAGAAGATCAGGTGTTCCCCCAGCTTAAAGATTCTGCTACAGTACACGTCCGCATTAGACCATCTGATCGAACCCCTCCAAAATTTCCAGAGGCCGAATACATCACAGAGATCAGTGAATCCACTGCTGTTGGCTCTCCTCTGATCCAGGTTTCAGCCACAAGCTTGTCACCAGTCAGCTATGAAATAAAAGATGGGAATGGAGATGGAGTATTCTCCATGAACTATCAGTCAGGCCTTATTTCCACTCAGAAGAGCTTAGATTTTGAGCAGGTATCTTTTTACCAGTTGAAAGTCCGTGGCACCAACATGGCCGGAGCATTTACGGACACAGTAGTACTTATCTATGTCATAGATGAGAATGACAATGTGCCCATCTTCGTTAAGCCTTCCTTCGTTGGCTGGCTCATGGAGAATGCTCCATCACAAAGCATGGTGCTGGATGAAAGTAATGCTCCCCTTGTGACCCATGCAACAGATGCTGATCAAGACTCCAATGCTCTGCTGGTCTATGAGATTTTGGAACCGGAGGCGCTGAAATATTTCACAGTAGATCCCAGCACAGGGACGCTGACCAGTCGTGCTGATATAGACTATGAACTCACCCCAGTTTTCCACTTCAGTGTACATGCACATGACAGTGGAAGTCCCAGCTTATTTGCATCCAAGCCGGCCAAGGTCACAATCCATGTTAAAGATGTGAATGATTCACCTCCAGTCTTTTCCAAAGACATTTATGAGCGTTCTGTGTTGCTACCTGCCCACCCAGGGATGGAGCTTTTGTCAGTGCAGGCAAAAGATGCAGATTCGGAGGTGACCTACAGCATCATGGAAGGGAACCTTGATAATGCTTTCTATATTCATCCACTCACAGGTCTCATCTCCATTCTTAATGCTACTGGCCTGGGAAGCTACCGTGAACTCACAGTCAGAGCTGGTGATGGCTTATATAAGAGTACTGCTCTGGTTAAGCTAAATTTAACTCAAGCACAAGGTACAGGCTTAAAATTTGATCAAGACATGTATACAGCAACTGTGATGGAGAACTCTACAGATGAGAAGACTCTCACTGTTCTTGGGGTCAAGGGTTATCAGCTAAATGAACCACTTTTCTATTCGCTTTTGAATGGAAAGGAAAGATTCAAAATGATCCAAGCATCTGGAGTACTCCAGACCAAGGGTGTGAAATTTGATCGCGAAACACAAGACGTGCATGAGGTAGCTGTGGAAGTGAAGGACAATAGAAAACCACCAAGAGTGTCCCAGGCCATGGTCAAGGTTTATGTAGAGGATGTCAATGACAATCCACCGCAGTTTGAGAATGTGCCATATTACACCTCGGTGCAGGACGGCACAGAGCCAGGTGACGTACTTTTTCAGGTGTCAGCAACAGACAAAGACACAGGGGATAACGGAGCCATTACCTACTCATTTGCAGAGGACTACAAATACTTTTGGATTGACCCTTACCTCGGAGACATCTCACTTAAGAAGCCTCTTGATTATCAAGCTTTAAATAAATACAACCTCCAAGTCATTGCTAAGGACAAAGGCAAGCCTCCCCTCCATGCTGTAGAGGAGGTTGTGATCAGTGTGAGGAACAAATCCAACCCTCTGTTCCAAAGTTTGTACTACCGAGTGAAGGTGCCAGAAAACATCCCCCTGTACACTTCTATCCTCCACATACAGGCTCGCAGCCCTGAAGGCTTGCGCCTCATCTACAACGTTGTAGAAGAAGATTCCCTGAAACTGTTCAGCACTGACTTCAAAACTGGTGTCCTTACTGTCACGGGCCAGCTGGACTATGAGCTAGAGACAAAACACACGTTCACTGTTAGAGCCACAGACACGGCTCTAGGGTCCTTTTCAGAAGCCAGAGTAGAGGTGGAGGTAGAGGACATTAATGACAACCCCCCCATATTTTCTCAGATCATCTACACAGCATCTGTCTCAGAGAGTTTGCCAGCACAGACCCCTGTTGTCCAGCTCTTTGCTTCTGATAAAGATTCAGGCAGAAACAAAGTGGTCTCCTATCAGATCTTGGATGATGGTTCAGATGCTACCAAGTTCTTCAATATTGATGCCAACACAGGGCAAATAACAACAGCTCAAGCACTTGATTATGAAAAAAATCAACAGTTTCGCATGAAAGTAAGAGCTGTAGATCATGGGATGCCTCCACTTAGCAGTGATGCCTTGGTAATCGTAGATGTAACAGACATCAATGACAATCCCCCTGAATTCAGCCAGCTTCAGTACGAAGCCAAGGTAAGTGAAATGGCTACGTGTGGGCACATCGTGATAAAAGTCCAGGCCCTGGACCCCGACAGTGGAGACACCACCCGCCTGGAATACGTGATACTCTCGGGCAATGACAATAGGCATTTCACTATCAACAGCACTTCTGGAATAATATCCATGTTCAACCGCTGCAAAAAGGACTTGGAGTCATCTTACAATCTCAGGGTTTCTGCTTCAGATGGAGTTTTCAAGAGCATTGTGCCTGTGTATATCAACACCACAAACGCCAATAAGTACAGTCCCTCTTTCCAGCAGAATGTGTACGAGGCAGAGCTGGCAGAAAATGCTGAGATAGGTACCAAAGTGATTGAGCTGCTGGCTATTGACCCAGATGGTGGCCCATATGGCACCATAGACTATACCATCATAAATAAACTCGCCCATGAGAAGTTCTCCATAGACAATAAAGGCCATATTGCCACACTCCAAAAACTGGACAGGGAAAATTCAACAGAGAGAGTCATTGCCATTAAAGTCATGGCCAAGGATGGGGGCGGGAAGGTGGCATTCTGCACTGTCAAAATAATTCTTACAGATGAGAATGACAACCCACCTCGGTTCAAAGCCTCTGAATACACACTGTCCATCCAGTCTAATGTAAGCAAAGGCTCCCCTGTCATCCAGGTACTGGCTTACGACGCTGATGAAGGTGCAAATGCAGATGTCATTTACTCTGTTGACTCCGTGGAAGATGTCGCAGAAGACCTTGTGGAGATCAATGCTGCCACTGGGGTTGTTAAGGTCAAGGAGAGTCTTGTTGGTTTAGAAAACAGAGCCTTTAACTTCAAGGTGAAAGCGGAAGATGGCAGACCCCCTCACTGGAACTCCCTTGTCCCGGTGAATCTTCAGATTGTCCCCAGGGAGGTGACATTGCCAAGGTTTTCTGAGCCCCTTTATACATTCTCTGCATCTGAGGATCTTCCAGAGGGATCAGAAATAGGGTCAGTCAAAGCTTTTGCAGAGAATCCCATCATATACAGCCTGGTGAAGGGAACCACTACAGAAAGTAACAAGGATGAGGTGTTCATACTGGATGAACAAACGGGGGCTTTGAAAATCAAAAAGGCCATGGATCATGAGACCACCAAGTGGTACCAAATTGATGTTATGGCTCATTGCTCACATCAGGAGACTGAGCTGGTCTCTCTGGTCTCTGTGAACATCCAAGTGCAGGATGTCAATGACAACAGACCTATTTTTGAGGCAGATCCCTACAAAGCTTTTGTCATGGAGAACATGCCGTCAGGAACCACAGTCATTCAAGTGACAGCTAACGATCAGGACATGGGGAATGATGGACAGGTGACCTACAGTCTGGAAGCAGAATCTGGTAATCTCCGAGGACTCTTCACCATTGATGGTGAGAGTGGGTGGATCACCACACTAAAAGAGCTGGACTGTGAAGATCAGGAGATCTATCGGTTTTATGTAGTGGCTACTGACCATGGCAGGAAAGTCCAGCTCTCTTCCCAAACCCTGGTGGAGGTCACTGTCTCTGATGAAAATGATAATGCTCCACAGTTCACCTCAGATTTCTATAAAGGATCGGTTATTGAGAATGCGGAGCCAGGACAGGTCGTTGTCACACTGAGTACCATCGATGCAGACATCTCTGAGCAGAACCGGCAGGTCACATGCTACATAACTGGTGAGTTTTTCCTGACTTTAAATCTTGAATGAGCAAAGACAGAGTGTCATCTCAAAGTGAGGATTTTGTACCTTGTCTTACAGAACATTAATACAGAAATAGCATTATACTGACAGTCCTATCAGAAGCAGATGAAACCTGAGCTCTGTCATGAGATGGACTCTGTAGTTAAATAAGTTTGGGGTATCCAAACCTCTTTGATAACTAACTGCAGTGGTTAAATTATCATTATAATAACTATCTCACCACTGATTTTCCCTATTTCTTTGGAAATAAATAAATGAATAAAAAATATAAGTAATTATGCAGTATTGTAGATATATTTATCTACACTTTCTTAACAGAGGAATAATTAAGACAGTGTATTTGTATTACCTGTTGGAAGGACAAAAGCAGCGGTACAGCAGAAAGGAAGGTTTTTCTCACACATACTGTGATCTATATTTAAGTTGTGTGACCCAGCTTTTTCTCTTGCAAACAGTGCAGTCAGTTTACACATCACACATATGTGCAACCTGCCTGTATTTTTTAATAACTATATATATATATGCACATAGGATGCATATAATGTTCTGGTATGGAAAGTTTTTCTTATGAAGGCACTTTGACTTAACAAACAAGCAGACTTCACAAGGTGGATATTTGAGACTGTCATGTCAATCTTAGCGTGGGTTTTGGCTAACAAGAAATACTAAAGATGACTCTTGAATCCCTAAAACATAAGTTGTGCCAACTAAAATTAACCACTGCTGTAAAACAACAAAAAAGTTATACTGGAACATTTGTTGTGCATCTGCACAAGTAGAAGCTTGATTTTACAGTACTTTTTGACCCCAAAGGGTCTTTCTCAGACCTGGAACAGATACTTCAAATTAAAATGTTTGTTCGAACTCAAATGAGGACCCTTCAGGGTCAAAACATTTAGCCAGATCATGCTGCAGCCTGTTATCTATTATTGTAACCATTCAAAACAGTAGAGGAATGCTGGTACTTTCAATTGGTTTATGGCATGCCTAGGTATTTGCAAGCTTTTGGGAGGAAAGATTCGATCCATATATGTATTTGTATTTCTGCCATTTTAAAGGTAGCAGTAACTTACAACTGCTTTAAGCCCAAGAGAATGCACGCTTCTCTTAGTGGTGAATATCGTAAGCTCCATCTGCTACGTCCTTACACAGGTCAAACTCTACCCATAAACGTATAAAAACAACTGCAACATAGCACTGCAGCAAAAGAAAGGAGGAGGTGAACACAGAGCCTAACTCCCCGTTGTTCACACGCACATTGATTTCAAACACGCAGAAACTAAATCTGAGCATGGGCTGGATTCTCCCAGCATCAGAAGGACTAGCAGAGGTCTCGCTGTGCCTCCAGATTCACCACCTCATCACCGCAGTGCAAATGAAAGCAGAAAGAGAGTGAATTTAATTTACCTGGCTGTGAGAGGCCCTTCAGAGTCTAACACAAACAAGCCCTGCAGCCGGCTCTCTTCATTGCCTCCCATTACCTAATGTGCTCCCTCCTTCTGCCCAACGGCGTGGGTTCAGCAGAGGACACCAGCTCCTTGCCAGAAGAGAAGGATTCTCCAGGGGAAGCTTCCACCCCCATTTAAAACCTACTCTGTGTAACATCAGCAGGAGTGACATGAATCTGGTGGACTGGAGAGCCTGCCTAGTCTGGATTTACCTGTCTCTCATCATCTGGCTCTTACGGAATCCAAAAGTAGCCCCAGAAAGCACAGCTATATATTAAATACATCTATAGGTTAAAAGGAAGTACAACTATACATGGTACTGTAACAATAAGATCCAACCAATGTCTGCAGGGTATTTGCAACTCTCACATCCCTTTAGGAACATGCACCAAGAAAGACTGACACGCTTTAGGAAGGCGAGACAATGTGGTTTTGAGGCAATGAATATGCACGTCTGCAGAACATTACCGAGACATTTTTGCAATCAGGAGTTGTTTCCTCCTTCCAGACAGCGAATAACAGGAACAGGCAGGGTGTTTCTCAGCTGTGCAGTGAGGTAGGCCAAAAGCTCCTCACTTGCCTGATACAACACCAGTGCCCTCTCTGCATCACCACTGCAAGTCCTTCAGCTCTCCTAAGGGACCAGCAGTGGACACACCTAGATCCCCTTTCCTTAGCACTTGTGATTTTCAGCACTCAGCAAATGTCTTTTTTCATCCTGTCCCCTTCTAGAAGGAGATGTACTGGGACAGTTCACAGTTAACCAAATCGAGGGTGAATGGACAATTTCTTCCAAGAAGCCTCTGGACAGAGAAGATACAGAGAAATATCTCCTCAAGGTTATGGCCTCTGATGGGAAATTTCAGGCTACCACTGAAGTGGAAATTTTTGTTCTGGATATCAATGACAACAGCCCCGAGTGCGGCCAGGTAAGATGTCTGTCGTGGGACATCGGGGGCACGAGGGGTGGGGCTGGGAAGGAGAGAACACAATAGCAAGGAAGAAAAAACAGAAAGAGCATGTGAAGAGGGTTTGGCTTGTCATAATTCTTCTCACACGATCCTGTTGCTTTGATTATGCTTAGCAATTTTAATTAAGATGCATGTCAAGCAAGAACATTAAATCTAGCCTCCAAGCATGTTTGCCAGCAGTAAGTGAGCGCCTAAGCATTATGAAGGGTAATTTTTGGAGATAAACAATGCCAGGAAGCCTTCTGGGTAGGGTCATGTAAATTACCAAGTTTTATATCCTGCTAAGCTGAGAGATTCCCATCAGGAGGTTTGTTACTCTGATCGCTGGTATGGATGTTACCCATGGTGAGAAAGAACAGAAGTGGTTGCTTCCCAAAGGAGATTCAAAGCCTTGTGTGAAATGAGCTCACTGGTCCCAGTCCACACCCCGGCAGCCGGCAATGTGAGACACATTGTGTTCCCCTATAAACCACATGGTTTATCCTTCTCTGCGAAGCTTCTGCTAGTCTGTTCTTCCCCATGCGGGATGAAGGTATTCTGGAGATGGCTCAGATGCCAATGACACCTTTTGTCCTTGTCAGATATTCTACACTGGAAGAGTCTCTGAAGATGCTCTGCCAGGTCTTTTTATTTTGAAAATATCAGCATCTGACCCTGACGTTGGCAGCAATGCCCAGATAACATACAGCCTCCACGGCCCTGGTGCAGAGGAGTTCCGGCTGGGCCCTCACACAGGTGAGAGCTGGGCAATGGGGTGCTTTATCCTCTTTCTCACCCACTCCTGAGAAATGCCAGCTCCCGGCATGGCTCAACACTTATCTCCTCTTGAACAAACAAAAGGACTGTTCATTCCAGCTCTCCCAAGCTGGGAAGGAATGACAAACATCCAGGTTTATTGCAATAGAGTGAGCTCTGAGTCTTCTTGCTAGCTTTCTTTACAAATATTGGCATTAGCATTGTTAAAATGAAGGGCAGACACTATTGCTAACAGCCAGGTCTCAAGGAGGAGAGATCAGCAAGTATTACAGTGCTGGCTTGAGCCAAAGACCCAAGTTCTAAACTCTAAAAAAATTTTCTCAGGTCTTGGGCAGTGTATCTGCCCAAAGGTCTCCTCCTTTCCAGACACACATGATAATCATTTTAGAGATCACTTGGCGTTCATTATATTGAGGAAAATTTAATGCAGTGGGGTTTACAAAGTTGTTTAGAAGTACAATTTATTTATGAGCGCTTTTATCCCATGATGGCAATCACTGCATGAAGTTTAGCCCAACTTGCAGGACTCCCCATGCCAAGCCCTGCCAGGGCACTGGCTGGCAGTGATCCGAGAACAGCCCTGAGCAATGTGGTGTGGACACATCACTGCTATTAGCTGGATTGCAAACCACGTTCAAGCCTGGTCTGCTGTCTCCCACGGTTCATCCAGGAAGGCAGCATGTTTGAACCTCTCTGAGCTCTCCTAGGCTACATCTGCAATTGCAGGAGACAAGACCATCTCCTGTTCTTTCCAACAGGGGAATTGACCACATCTGCACCTCTTGACCGTGAACAGAAACCTGTATACCATCTTGTTGCCAAAGCGACTGATGGCGGAGGCCGTTCCTGCCAGGCAGATATAACGCTGATCGTAGAGGACACAAATGACAATGCACCAAGATTCTTTCCCAGCCACTGTGCCGTAGCCGTTTTTGACAACACCACAACAAAGACACCCATTGCTGTGGTTGCTGCCAGGGACCTTGATGAAGGTGAGTTAGAATGGGATTTACTTTTTAGTAGAGTTCATCTTTCATTCTGAATAGAAACCTTTGAAACCTAGGGAAGGGCTACAGTGATGGGTATAGATGATTGAATCTTGGCAAAGATGTGCCTGGATCTCATCGCTGACATGCTCTTGACAAGCAGACTGGCATCAGCATTTTTGTTACTGTAGGAAAGGTAATACCTGTAGAAATACTCAAAGACAGACTTTGAGGACATGCTCTGTAGCAGACGCACAGTGCAAACTTTCACACAGAGTTTGTCTGGGATCCAAACTGGACAGAAACTTTACCAAAGATGGAGATCGAGAATGAGCATAATAAGGAAAAAAAAGAAGTTTAGTTCTGGATGGGGTAGATGATATGGATGGGGAGGTCCTTCTGAAGGCATGAAGATTCTCAGAAATCTGAGTAAGAAGGCTTCTAAAAAGGAGCTTTCAAGAAAGCTCTCCAGCAGAGACTGAATTTGCAATGACAGAGAAGCAAGATCATATTTATCTGCTTTGGAAGCAAATACGAAGAGAAATGATATTTAGAAACAAGGGAATTAAAAATGAGAATCACCAGTAAATCCAGACAGGTGATGCTGATGGATGATTGTGAGGGTGGCTAGATGTCTGAACCTACAGATGGGCAGGGGCACACTTGATGTTCATACAGCCTCCATTTTCCCTAGGAATTTAAGGTAATTAAATACACATAGTCTTAATGGATTAAAAAATAAAAGCAATAAAACCAGCAGCATCCCTACCCATGAATTAACACAGCCTGTCCCTTATCCTTGCAGGTCTCAATGCTGAGGTGGTCTATTCTCTGTCTGACTCTGCCAACGGACACTTTTCAATCGAGGAAACCACAGGGGTGATCCGTCTGGAAAAGCCTCTGAAGGATTCGCAGCATTCAGCGTTTGAGCTGACAGTCTGTGCTACAGACCGGGGCACCCCGGAGCCCCTCTCTGCTCTTGGCACTGTCACTGTCTCTGTTGTGGATCTAAATGAATATCTGCCTGTTTTCCTGGCCCCTGAATACGTGGCCATGGTAAAAGAAGATGTGGCTGTGGGTACAGAAGTCCTCAACTTGTCAGCCTTGACAAGGGACAATGCAGAAAACACAGACATCAAGTATGAAATTGTGAATGGCAATGACCACGGGAAATTTCAGCTCAATTCAAACACAGGTAAGACAATCTCATGCCCAAGCACATCCAGGCTGACCCAACATCAAAAGGTGCCCTTGTGTGCGTCTTCTCTGGTTCTTCTCCATTTGGCTTGCACTTCTCCTCCTCGCTGTCTTTAACCAACACAAGGGTAGGGAATACAATCTCTTCTACACTAAATTTTGCCAGCCAAGTCACTTAAGGAGTGATCCAAGTCTTACTGACATTAATGGAAAGATGCCTGTTACATGTCTGAGGCCTGAGACAGGTCCATGGGAATGAGGAATACATGGAGAAGAAGATGGGGAAATTTTTCCACTTCAAAATGTGGGAGGAAGTGGTTTCATTTAAAAAGTCACTCCATCCTGATCCCACAAAAAACCTGCAGCACAGACTAACAGGCCAGCTTTATTAGGTAGCACTCAATGAATGTGGGTAATAGCAATCTGTTAACCATGAGCAGGTGTTGAGCCAGGTTTACTAGCCAAATAAAGCACTGCTCTGTTTGCACAGCGATCTGATAAGAGCTGTTTATCAGAAGGCCAATGTCAACTACCTGAAACAAGCCCTTGGCTGCGTCATCAATGGCCTTCTGCCCTTGGCTGTAACATCCTCATCCACAGCGCCTTCCTGTGCTTCTCTATCTGCCAGGCTCTTGCTGTTTTTTCTACACCAATCTTAATAGTTTGTATGTCTTAAAAGACACAGAACAGTGTTATTTCCAGGGAATAATTTTGTGACAGTTTCAGTGCTGAAACCAGGAAATCATTGAAGTACACAGGCACATTCTGCACACACACACCCCTATTTTTTGCTTTCACTTTGTCTTCAGTCCATGTTCCTCACTCGTTTTTTGAGATTAACAGCCTCCTCCTTCTTTCTGTGTTGCATCACCTACAAATCACAGCGTCTTGCCACACACCTTTTTCTCCTGTACAGTTCTGCATCTACATCTCACACCTTTTCATCTTGCCTATGACACAGTTCAGTGATGCTCTACTACTGCTTTGGTCACAGCTTTCAATACCACTGTTGGACTTTCATTCCATTTTGTCCCAGATCTCCTCCAATCAAGATTCCTGGAGATCTTCCAGAATGAAAGTTTATTTCACCTCTTGAAATGCTTGATACCAGAATGAGTCAGGTTATGGCAGAATCAGTTCAATTATAGTTTGTTTTATGTGATGCCATGACCTTCAGTATCCTGATTTAACCAGAGAAGGTCAAAGTTAAGTCAACTTTTCAGCTGGCAGCTTGGCAATCATCTCAGTATATCTCCAGTATTCCAAGCAACCTCACATGCCACTCATTCAAAGTATCTTCTCTCCTTTTCCATCCATCTGCCAATGCAGGTGCCTTATACATAAATGGGAGCTTGGACTTTGAAGCAAGTCACGAGTATTACTTATCCATCGAGGGCACGAGGAAGGGCTCAGCTTCTCTCAGTGATGTGACCATGGTGGTGATCAACATAACTGACATCAATGACCACGCGCCAGAGTTCATCCAAGATCCTTACTTTGCTGATATCCGGGAGGATGCTGCCGTTGGAGAAATCATCCTCACGGTATGATTATGAACCAGGCCAGCTGTCTTAACTTATTCTTTTACTTGTGCGATGCATTTACTCTTCTTTTGCGCTTTACTTTTCCTTGGACACAGCCACTTTGGTGGGTTTATGTCATTCAACATGTAAGATTTAAGCATGACTTTTAAAAAAGATGATTGCCAGAATTCCTGACACTCTATAGACAGGGAGAACACTTCACTTTATAAGACATCTTTAAATACCTCATGAGGGCTCAGGCGTCTGAGGACTGCACACAAGAGCTAAAATGCCTGAAGAATGCCAACACTCTTCCAACCTAGGGAAAGGAGAGGCTTCCCTGGGCAGAGTAGCAGAGCCCAAGGTATTTCCATATGTGATTCCCTGCCCGGCCTGTTACCATCACAGGGGTAGTAAAGTCAGGAAAGGGACAAGGATAAAGCCATTGTTGTAGCTGTGTTGAGTTTTGTCTGAAAAAACTAATGAATGACACTTAGGTAAATCACCTTCCTTCCTCCTCATTTGAGGCAAGCTCAAACTAATACCCTTAAATGACAAGGAGGTCCTGCCCCCATTCCTCTGAGACCAAGGCCTTTTCGGGCCAGGGGTCCTAGTTTTTTTTCTCCTAACAGGTGTCAGCTGATGACTTGGATGGAGCAATGAACAATCAGATCACATATTCAATCGTGGCAGGGAACCCGCTAGGACATTTTGCCATTCAACCCAAAAGCGGACAAATCAGCATCGCTAAGCATCTGGACAGGGAGGAGGTGAGTTCAAGAAAATGGGAACAGGAAGGCTAAAACAGATGTGCCCCAAAAGACTGAGGGAGCACAGTATATTCAACTTCCTCCTGTTTTCTGAATGATCTACTCATATGACTGTAAGCAAAAGGCATCTTATTCATTCATTTTCTAGACTCCTAGATACTGATGTAGGGAGGCTGGGCTTTAAGGAAGGCAATACAGCCTTCAGTGGTCACAACTCTGGGCTTTGCTCTGTTCCACTGGTGCTTCAAGCTGGCTGGGTGAGAGTCAGCCCCAAACTGGAAACCAGCATGGTTGGTTTCTGCTTCTCTGCATCAGAGCATTATAGAAAACAGGTATGGGGAGGAGATGCAAAGGTCATCTGGACCGTCTCTCATTCATGAAACAGTAGCAGCTCAAAACACTGTTGACAGATGTTTGCCCAGCTTAGTCTCATCCATCTTTGGTAAGTTGTTTTCCTTCTCTGCAACTACTGTGAGGCTGATTAGCAACGTGCTTTGAGATTTATGGATGGAGAGCCTCAGCCAAGGGCAAAGCTCTTGTTATAGTGCAATGCATGGTCTCAAGCATCTCAACAAGCTGCAACAGAGTAAAACATCAATGTGAAAAAGCTGCCATTCCTCCATTTCTTCAAGTAATTATGCACTACAAATCCTCCAGATCCCCAGTTATTCCCTGACAGTTCGAGCCACGGACAACGGCCACCCTGCTCAATTCAGTGACACTGCTGTGCGTGTCCATGTGTCCGATGTCAATGACAACCCTCCTCGGTTCTTCCAGCTCAACTACAGCGTGGTGGTGCAGGTAAGCCAGGAGGCAGTGTGTTCTCCCAGTCCATCTCAGGGTACTAAGGTACTTGTGCGTGGGCTGCTGCTGGAGAAGAGGGGTGAGACAGAGATGAAGCATGCTGTTTCTTTGTGCTTATTGCCACAAAGAACTGGTAGCATCTGCAGGGGTAGATATTTTGCCAACAGATGCCATTTTCTCATTCCAATAGCTTCAGGCACCTCCTGTCCTTTTAGCACAGAGAGCACAGAGCTTTTCACATATTCTGAGCCTGACCTGCAGCCCCTTTCTCCCTTGCAATCATCCATGTCTACACCACAACATAAAGAACAGACCCAAGCACATGGTCAAGCAGCATCATGTCTGCCAGATGAAGCCCAGTTGTCACTTGGACTCAAAACACCTATACATTCTCTGAAAGAAACACACACAAAACATGCTTTCATCTGCCCTGTCAGAGTCAAGGGCAAAGCAGGGGCAGCAGCTCAACTGTAAACACTTAGCTGCCACATACATAATGCCATGAAAGGGGGTCCCTTGCCCCCACTGGGTCTCTGCCATTTCTGGCAAATCTGTCTGCATGTACTGGAGACACGCACATGGGCTGTGGGATCTGTCTCCGTGTTCCTGATCCAGCAGCTCAAGGGGCACTGTGGGTTCCCCTGGGCCTTTTCTCTTTGCTTGTCTATCTCACTAGCATCTTTCCTCATTTCAGGAGAATGCTCCCGTGGGTACAAGCGTCCTGGAGCTGATTATGAGCGACAGAGACTCCCCAGAAAATGGACCACCATTCTCATTCCAGATCACCCAGGGCAATGATGGGAAGGCTTTTGATGTCACCCAAAATGGTCTGCTGGTGACATCATCCATCCTGAACAGAAGAACAAAAGAACAGTACCTATTACAAGTCCAGGTAGAGCCTGCTTTACCGTCCTGGTATCCAGATTCCCCAGTCAGATTAAGTAGCAACAAAATGGGATTAGGATGGCACAGCTGGATGCAAATATCTCTGGCTTTGGAGAAATCCAATCCAGGAACAAATTGTGCAGACTGGAGCCAGATCCAGACTTCATTTCTCTACACAGTCTGCCCACAAGAATCTGGGGGCAAGCTTCTTCACTGATAAAACTAGATAATACGATCATGAGAAATACTGTCAGTTGTTTCCTTGGACAGATGCTTTTCCCAGCATCATTCTAGTGAGTTCCAGTTTAAAGTGAGACCTGGATCTGATCCTGCAAACTTTCTCCAAGTATCCTGGTCATTTAAGAAGTGGTTTAAGTTCCTCTTCAAAGAGGATTTCTGTTATTCTGTTGTTGCAGAGTGAATTAATTAATATTCAGTGTTATCAGTAAGGGTAGTCCATTACAAACAAAAGGATAATTACATGTAAAGCACATACTTCAGTAATGGTAGTTGTGCTAAAAGCTAGGTACTATTATGTTTTAAACCTCAACCACTAACTGCCTAAATTTATGGAGAAACTTATCCTATAATCTGATTATTCACATTTTTCTATTTTGAGGCTCCATGAGTCATTCTAGACAGACACTCTCAGAGGTGGCACATAGACTTAAATAATTCAGAAGGTGAAAAAATGTGTCGATGTGTGTAACTGCTTTGTATCTTTGTACACTCAGTTATGCATGGAACCCCAAAGATTGGCAACATCTCTAAAGATGATTAATCCTCAGGAAATCAGAGCCACTCAGGCGTGCCTCAGCTGCTGATGAGTACACAGGGAAATGAGCATGACCCCACCGCTAACAGAATCAGTCTCCATGCTGGAAGACATGTTGCCATTTCCCTGGGGCCATCTCCAGGCAGAGGTCCAACGCAGCTGCCAATTTTTCCCATTCCTTCTTCATTCCCAACCTGCTGCCTGACAGCTTCCACCCACTGCTACCCGCAAGGAGCTCTCCTTCGCAAGACCTTATCAGCCCATCCAGTCAGGGGAGGTGACAGTAAGTCAGTGTGTGGCCTTAACAGATCCTTCTGTTTTCCTTGGCAGGTCTCCGACAGTGGCATCCCTCCCCTTTCCTCATCTGCCTTTATAAATATCCAAGTGACTGAGCAGAGCCAGTATGCCCCCTCAGCCCTTCCCCTGGAAATATTCATCACCACCAATGAGGAAGCCTTCCGAGGTGGCGTTCTGGGCAAGATCCATGCCACAGACCGAGACCCCCATGACACCCTGGTGTACACTTTGGTGGCAGAAGTGCCCCAGGAAGGGCTCTTCTCTGTTGGAGCTGCAGATGGGAAGATCATTGCTGGGGACAAGCTTCCTCATGGCCACTATCTTCTGAACGTGACAGTCAGCGATGGTACATTCACGGCCACTACCAGTGTCAACGTCCACGTGTGGTGCTTCACGCAGGAGGCCTTGGACAAGGCGGTGGTGCTACACTTCCGCCACCTCTCCCCCGAGGAGTTTGTGGGGGACCATTGGCGCAACTTGCAGAGATTTCTGGGAAACATCCTTGTCACCCGGCGCCAAAACATCCACATGGCCAGCCTACAGCCTGCAGCTACCTCTGATGGAGTGGACCTGCTCTTGGCTGTTGGAGAGCCACACGGCTCCTTGTACGAGCCTCGAGTCCTCGCAAATAAACTCACCGTGTCAGCTGGGGAGATGGACCAACTCGTCGGTCTCCGGATGAAGAAAGCAATTCATGTGCCCTGTCATGGGTCAGACTGTGCCCACCGTGTCTGCAAGGAAACCATCCAGCTGGACCCAGGCATGATGTCTACTTACAGCACTGCCCGACTCAGCGTCCTCACCCCACGGCACAGCTTGGAGCAAATCTGTTCTTGCAACGGTGAGCAATCCTTCCTGGTAGTGTCCCGCCCTGTAAGCCTGGGCATACTGTGTTTTCCTTCAGTACACTGTAAAGCACCTCGACTTGCCCTGGAATTAGGTTGCCCAATGACCAACAACTCCGCCTGCAATTTCAAAGCCAAATCTAGACTCTGAGAGCTTGAAAGTTTCACATAGTTGTGTTTGGTTTGAGCTTTTTTTTTTAATCTCCGGTAGTATTTAATAGCAGGAGTATTTATCTCATTGGGAAAAGTCATTCATACCTAGCAGGCAATGAAGTTCAGTGATCAGAATTTTGATCTCCGAGCTCCTGTGTTGATCCTGGACTCAGCAAAGCACAGACTAACTGATAAATTTGAGGAAAGCCAAATATTTGTTATACTTATTCTAGAATACTTCAAGAAATAGAGGGAGCAGGTATAGAGGTTAGCATCACTTGGACAGAAGTGGTAGGGGGATATGATAGAATAATATAAAGACTTATTAAGGTTGCGGAAATGAGAAGGTGTTTTAGAACATGCTGAGGGCACCTTCCAGTTGCTATAAGACAGAAAATGCCATGCTGATATTTCTGGATTGTTTTACAGTTGAGTACATAGAAGAAATACTGGGAGCTCCAAATGGGAGCTGTGGGAGATATAGTGCAGCAGTACACGGGTTGCCATGGATGGGACTGTTTCTGGACAGTTATGGTGTTGGGCTGGGAAAAGAGTCAAGGCTTGGTACAGTCCATAGTCTCCAAGGATGACAAAGATGAGACCTTTCACTCACTCTCCTTCCAGGAACGGCTGTGAGGTTTGGGGGTCACAGCTACATTTGGTACCAGCACCCACAGATCGGGTCCTGGCACATACACTTTCGGCTGAAGACCCACCAGCTGCATGCTGTCGTGTTCTACACTAACGGGACCAACCATGCCACTTTGGAGGTACGTCTTGCAATGCACAAGGGTTCCCTTCCAGCATAAAAACCCCAACTTACTGTTTTAGGGAAGGGAATCACAGAAGGAAGATGCAGTACTTTGTACCCTTAGTAATTCATCTAGCAAAAATATAAGACTTGGGAAAACCAGGTGAGACCCAAGCACAGTTTGACAATCGCTGCAACCACAACTAGTGAATCATTTTTTACATCTGTGAGTGCATATGCTAGTCTCTGATGTGAAGGCAGCATACACCCGTATCACAGATCTACATCATCTTCTTTCCTTACAGATTACTTCTCCATCCCTCTCAGGGCAAAGAATTTACCAGGTGGAGTTTGCTACAGTGGAAACAGACTGGTCTGGGGAAAAGGGCAAAATTCCCCCCAGACCTTAGGAATGGAGTCAGACCCCCGCCGCACACACAGTTTGCCAGACCACATTATGGCTCGACCTAACGCATAAGAGGCAGCCACATTGGGCTGGAGGGTTGGGGTAACAGGGTAGAGATAAGGAGGGCACAGGTAAACTCTGAGATTAGGAGTGATATCACCAGCTTTACCTGCATCAGAGCGTATGCCAGTCAGGTCACACACCTAATCAAATGGACTTCAAATTAAAGGTCCTTTACAGTAATGGACAGAACAGACAAAACAGGGGTCTTAAATGCTATTTCTCACCCCCCCCCCCCCCCCACTGTTTTCAACCACATTCTTCAGGTAGTTTCACTATTTAAGACACCTGCAGAGCCAGGAACATTTCAGCCTGATTGCTCTCCTCCCTCTGGCTGCACAGTGAATCTACCCAGCATTCAGAGATCATCTCCCTCTTCCACTTTGGCAACAGAAGGAAAGCAGCAGATGACTAAAGAATAGGGTTTTTGTATATTCCTCATCAATTAAATTCAGACTAACTGGAGACCAAGATCATAGGACATACTTACCAGCTTACAGAGATTTATCTCTGAGACTAATCATGTTGAGATCTACACACTGTAACCTACCTGGAAGTATTCATCCTGTCCCTGAATTCCCTCATCCCTTCTCATTGGTTTCACAACCCCATCTTCCTATTTTGAAATCCTTTTCTCTCCACTGTTATAAAAGACTCGCACAGAGTGCAGCCAACGCCCAGGGACCTGCCCAAAGTACATATTGCAAGCTCCTGCTGCCACAGCCATCTCTCCTTGAGAGTAAGAACAGAGAAACATCATCCGTATGTCTTGTACTCATCTCTGAGTGACTTTAAGCTGCACTGTAAAGGGCGGATGAGAAAAACTTAGCTTTTCAAGAAGGGTCTCTAGCTTTCTACCCCATCTCTGGGAAGGGGAGTCACCAAGTAGTTCAGCAGGAGTCCGGCACTCCAGATGGTTCTCAGAAAGAATGAGATGTCAGGAAACTACTGTGCCAGGCCTAATACACAGAGTCAGTGGAGAAAAGACATTATTGATGGGCTTCAGTGTGCCCATGATCTCCTGTACCTGGATGTCTCTTTTCAATAGGAAACATTCATAAAGCCTCCACCATGAAGTTGCCTGTGAATTATTTCTTCCCTGTCTCACTTTATTAGCAATATCTCAGGGATCAAAGCTTTTCTAGACCATCCAGCCTGAAAAAACTGAAGGAATCCCTCAAGATTTTAAGCTCTGTAGACTGCAGCACTCTAGGTATGAACCAAAGCTTTGAAAGAATAATAACCAATGGTTTGTAGATTTGGTGAAGACGATGAGTTCTCCCAAGGGCATGCACGTCATCACCCCTCCAATCACTAAGCTCTCCTTTTGTTCAGAAATAGGTTGCAGCAAGAGCATGGCAAACCAGGCAAGCTGGGAAAGACTTGGCAGTCTGTCAGTTCTTGCTCGAGGGAATTGAGTTCTTAGCTGTCTCCCAGCCCCAGAAGTTGATAAGCCCAATCTACAGACCCATCTGAAGTGAAATCATGTTCCTTTAGATAAAGTGAAGTGACAGAGTTCTCTGGTGCACTTGCCAATTGTGCAAAGAGATTTACACACATGCTGCCCTGAGGCCCTTCCATGGCATCTGCCAGCTGCACCTCCTTTCTCTTTCCTTCAGCAGCTGCTCTCTCCTCCCACTGGGATTTATTTATACGACGGGCTTCTCTAAGAGTTAACTGTTGTCCTGCTCTGCTTTTGACCCCTTTTGACCATATCATCTCATACCATATGTAGTTTCCTCTAGAGTTCAGTGTAGTCCATAATCACTCCTCCCCTTCTAGCCTCTCCAAGCATCACCACTCCTAGCTGTCCCTAATGCCCCCCATGGAGATCTCTTTTGTCTGGGATGAATTGTTTGATGTTACATAGCAAGATCTGCTAGTTTTCCATGAATGCTTTGTTCCATCTCTCTTCTCCTCCATAGACTCCTGGCTTTTATGAGAGGTTTAATCAACAAAGCACTGGGGAGAAAAAGGGGAAAGAGAGGTTAACTCCTGTCTTCACCCTGAAACAGCAGAGCTAACCTTTCCTTTCTCCTTCTTCCATATGAGTTTTAAAAATTAATCTTGGGCTACAAACAGGAATTTCTGATGTCCCAGTTTAATGCAGAAGACACTGGTGTGGTTCACTTAGCAGCTCAATATCTTGTCTCCCTCCTGTTTGCTGGATATCAGGGATTGGATTGCAACCCCTGTCAGCAGCTTTGGCCTGGCTTTCCAGCATGCTGGTTGGGAGCTGGGTACAACAGTAATTCCTTTCACTGCCTCCTCCAGAAAAAGCTGTCAGTGCTCAGCAAGATCCTTTCAGCACCCTCACCCATGCCAAAGGGGCAACTGCTCCAGCACCTTCCCCACCACTAACGAGACAGTGAGAACAGAGTAAAGGCCACATGGCCCAGAACAAGAGTCCATCTGTGACTGGTGATGGAGTAACGGATAGTCTCAATACCAGGGCTCTGATTAGGCTCAGAAAGGGGGAAGAAGGGGCAAGCAGCTGCAGGAGTGCATGATCACACAGCTCTGTACTGTTACATGAAAAAATGAGCTTCCCTCCCTGCGCACTGGTCAAAGGTTGCAGGGAAGGACCACAGGTGAAATCGTGCCAGAAAGATGAAGGTGTTTTGCAAAAGAAAGAAGGTTGCAG
The DNA here is from genome assembly GCF_965140245.1 of Athene noctua. Taxonomy (NCBI): domain Eukaryota; kingdom Metazoa; phylum Chordata; class Aves; order Strigiformes; family Strigidae; genus Athene; species Athene noctua. Next base: position 17,671,306 of record NC_134048.1, read on the forward strand.
TCACTTAAACAGGCTTTAATTGATCCATGCATAGCTTAATATGAGTGAAAGGGGCTGAATTTGTCTACCTGGTAATTCCTGGAGTCTGAAAATCAGGATTCATCCTGACTCTCTTAGGCAGGAAGGGAGGGGAACAGGCAGCAGGAGAAGTGTTGAAAGCCTCCATGAAGAGCAGCCACCTGTACCACAGCTAACCCTGACTTCTGGGGTGTCTTTTGCAGATGGTTAATGGAGTGCCTCAACTTGGGTACAGCTGCAGGGGGAACTACACTGGGAACCTCTCCTCCTCACGTTTTGTGAGTGATGGCGAGTGGCACTCGGTCTTCCTGGAGGTGAAGAATACGTCTGTCCGCCTGCTCATCGATGGCCTGGGAAACGCCTCTCTCCAGCTGCCAGGGACCTGCATTATCTCCCAGGGCAGACGAGACCTGGTTTTTGGGGGCCTCTGGCAGCCACTCCAGTCCCAGAGAGTCACAAGGGGGTTCAGGGGCTGCTTGGATGTGGTTGCAATTAATGGCAAAGAAGTGGTTCTCCTACCTGGAAAAGGGCAATCAAAGGAAGTCATGGAGGAGGTGGGGATAAAGCAGTGTTGCTCCCCCACTGGCGCCTGCAGCAGCAACCCATGCCTCAACAACGGGATGTGCTCCGAAACTCATGGAGGAGGTATGTGAACATCCCACACAGAGCAATAGGAGAGCAATAAGCAGTGAGGGGAGGGAAAGATACAACATCTTCATTCATCCCTATGCCAGGGGCTATTCCAGGGGACAATCAGAAGTCCCCTGTCCCAGGGAACCTCAAGTGGTAGCTGACTCAGTGCAGCAGCAGCTGGGGGGTATGAGATCATCATCCTGGCTCTCACCAGCAGACCTTGGCCCGGAGGGCAGGAAGGTGTTTCTAAGCAGTGTGCATGACCTAGGAGAGTGCAGCAGTTGCCAAAAACTCAAATGCAAATAGAGATTCCACCCACCCCTCTGTATCCTCTTTGCTTAAGGAGACATTAGCGAGGCTGGGATCAGGCAAGATGGGATCATACAGTGATGGTATCTGGCTTGTTTCTAAGCCAAGGCCTTGGTCTACTCCCACTGCAGCCAGTGACTCCCCAGGGGTATGGGATGGGATATGGGAAAACCGTAAGCTCAAATCCAAGAGTCTCAGGCTAACATGGGGTGCCCGTGCTCAACAGAGGTTTGATACCCAAAGACAGTCTCACTACTGCCCCATTCCTCCCATCAGAGGGTCTCCCTGTAGCGAGCTGTATCACAGGGACAGGGCTAGTTTGCATTGGCCTCTGGGGGAGGAACCACTCCCAGTAATGTCCACCCTGTGTCACTGCCCTACACCCATGTCCTAGCTTCCAGCGCGCAGGGCTGCACCCCATAACACCCCTTCTATCGAGATAGATAGTGTCTGCGTTTTGGTCCTTCCTTGGGGCAGAGGGGTGCTTTCCAGACTGCTGCGTGGGACAGAAGCTCCTCCTGCAGCTCTGTGCTCTTTGGGGCCATAGCCAAAGCCCACACCTTGCCCAGCGAACAAGTGAGGACGGAGGAGGCAACACACCTCCTCCTGCCCTGCCCGGAGCCTCTGGGAACAACATTCCCAGCCCTGTCGACTCAGCAGCTGCCTGGTTCAGATGAACTTGTTTGACACAAGGTGTATCCGTACCAAACAGTTAGCCTGGCTAGCACTTGTGCCCCAGCCTTAGCCCTGAGACCCTCCACACAGAAAACCCCTCTGGCTGGGCTGAAAGGGGCTCAAAGCCCACAAGGTGAAAACTCATCTCTGCCCTAAGTCAAGACATCACCTGCTTGCTTTGCAGAGAGCACACAACGAGAGGGGGGAAGAGGAGAATCACTAATAATCTACTAATCATCCAGTGCCCTTCCCAGTTTCCTTCCAAGGTGATCAAGTTCTCCTGCAAATGGCCCAACAGCCCAGGAAAGAGCCTGTGGGACATGGCCACCGTCAGAATCATGCAGGACACTGCTGCAGGGAAGGGGTTGCTCAGGGGACGTTGTAGTTTGTGAGGTTATCCTGGGTGCTTGGCTTCCTTGAGCATTGTGGGCTCAGTCCTGGAGACCACGGGCATGCAGCGCGAGTTTATGCAAAACTCTGCCCAGGGATCTCAGGCGTGGGATTACATGTACAGGCAAAGACATGTCTCTGCAAGCAAGCCCAGGTAAGCCACGTGGCCGCGTGAGAACCCATCTGTGCGGAAAGGGTCAAAGCCAGACCAGGCACCACATCAACCACAGTGCTCAGGACCACAGGTGCAAACACATGTGAACCCCCACCTCCAGGAACACTTGTGTTTGGGCACACGCAGCCCTACAGGCAGTGTCCAGCGCCTGCTGCACAAGCGTCAGCACGGCCTTGGTTGTACAACCACTAACACGCGTGTGGAAACAGATCTACATTTGCTCACCCTGTGCTCTAAAGCAGGGATGTTTAGCTTGCGCATGAGCAGCAAAGACTTTCCAAGCATGGTGCAAGGTGGAAACGCTGAACTTCCTGCACAGCACCACCAGACGAGTGACTAGCAGGAGCTCAGCACAGCCAGGGACATTCCCATGCTTCGGGCTACACTAAACAGCAGCCAAAAATGCAACCAGTAGCAGTCCCCTCCAAGTCCCTGGCTATGCTGGGTTTCTCTCTGGCTGCGAAGCAAACACCTTCTGTAGGCAAGAGAAACCCGACGTGTTGAGACAGGCGCTTCATACCGCGAGAACTCACAGGACCAAAGACTTCAGAGAACAATAAGTTACAGAATATTGCATTTAGCAGAGTCAGAAACTGTGAATCAGCCAGCCAGGCTCCCCTTCCTTTAACTTGGATTTGTCCCCCTAGCTTCTCCATGCAATAAACTGTACCCCAAATGCATCCCTCCTAGGAGAGGGTCAGTATCAGGAGAGGACAGGCTTGACTTGCTGCTTAAATAGCTCTCTAGTGCCATTGTGTTGTCCCAGAGTGGCCACCCAGCCTCCAGCAACTCCTTCAGGTCCTGTAACGTACCCACCAGCCCTCCGTGGATGGCTTGGCTGCCCCACAGCACCTGCGGGAGCAGCAAGGACCTATGCTTAGGTGGCTGGATTGAGCCCTCTGTGGGTACCAGCAGCAGCAGACACTGCTCCTCCCTGCTCTTGTTAGTTCTTCTACACGGATAGTCTCTGTATGGCACTCTCTCACCCTCTCCAGGTTACACCTGCATCTGCCCCGGGTTGTTTTCTGGTGAGCGCTGTGAGCTTGGGGACAGTCCCTGCGAGTCCAAGCCCTGCCTGCACGGGGGAACCTGCACCCTCTCCGCCACCGGCTACTCCTGCCACTGCCCTGACTGGTACCTGGGCGAAAGGTAAGGTCCAGGAAGGCGTTGGGATGGGTCATCTTCCATGTTAGGCTGAAAACACAATCTCTACCAGCAAGTATTGCACGTTTCTGGAGCTCACTAGATCCAGACACTCTAGGATTAATTACAAATCGTGTGTACCTGAGCACTGCAGCAGGAAAGTGTCCAAAAGCAGAGGTGAGCAGACCAGGACATAAATAGCTCTGCCATCATGTGGTCATTGCTTCTCTGTGCCCATCTCCTCTGAGCAGGAGGAAAACAAGAAAAAATCTCCTCTCCTCGCAGATGCTTGGAATGCCTGCAGATGCTGTGCTTGGTGCAGGTTCAGAGCCTCTCCTTGCGAGGGGAGGGTCTCTCCCCACATGCTGCTCCACTCCAGTGGAGCTGAGCTTGGCTGGGACAGGGGCATCCTGGCAGCAGGGTGCTGGCAGGCACTGCCCTGGGTGGCATGGGGATGCTCCGAGGCTGAGGGGAGGCTGGATAGCGTAGTTGTAAGCTGCCTCCTCCTTCAGCAGCTGGGACACCCACCCTGGGTGCTAAAAGGGCTGCTTCTGCCCAGGACCAGCTCTGCAGAGCCCATCCAAGGGGAATTTATCTCCCAGGTCACAGCCAGGATTCATCCACTTCAAAGCTCAGCTCAGGATAGTGGACTACACTGAAAGGTAGGCACAGGATGCCATTCCCCCTCTCCTGTCAGAGAGCCTACAGGTCCCCATTATCACAAGGTGTCAGAGTGTTTGGCTTTGGCCCTGAACCCTATGGTTCATATCACATTTAAGTTCTCACTATCAGTGGTACAGCTTGGATACATTTCCCATATATGAAATGTCAGTGCACACTTGCCAAATAGCTGCAGTTAGAGAATTTACCCAGGCCCAGAGGCTGCTCTGCTGCTCAGCATTACCCACGGCAGCCACACACCCCTCCAAGCCCCCACCCTGCCTCCAGCCCAGCCTGGTGAGAAATGCCCAGCACAGGCTCCAACAGCATCACATCCAGGTCATCCTTCTGCCTCAGACATTTAGCCAGGATGGACACTGGTCCTTTGAATCAATGCAAAGCAGAAATTATTTGTGCAATTCTTGAAATAAAAGCATGTAGCTGAGCATTAGGTGGCAGTGTAATATCTGAAACCATCAGTTGTCCAGCTGGAGCCTGTGGGTTCATGTTACACACACCAGCTCACACATCCTAAAACACCAAGAATCAAGAGGAGCCCAAACCTCACAGTTTGTTCAGTAAGAAAAAAAAAGGAAGGAAAGCCAACAAAACATAGTACTTTGTATATTCCCCCTAGCATGGGGAGATCATTACTGTGAAAGGAAAGGTTCCCCCTTACTGTTGGGGAATGTTTGTGTGAGGTGGAACAGGACAGGGAATCAGAAATTCAGTCTCAGTTCTGCAGATGCTCCATAAAATGCCAAAACAGCCTGTTCAACGAGGATGCCCATTCTCAGGCTAGAAGTTCCCCAAATGTTTGCTGCAACCTGCAGACATCCACAGATGATCCTGAGACCCCACAGAGCCTGGAGGACATATGAGACTTTGTAAGAGTTTAATACATCTCAGAGTGATGCTGAGCTCCCTAATTTAACAGGACAGGAGCACCTCTCTATGCCGTGTTAGCCCTAGAAACTCCAGGTATTCCCTGAGGCAGGAAGCCCCCTGGTTTGATTTGCTGCATATGACTGAAAAATAGGATCATCATGTAAAACATGGGTCTCCTGAAAAGCATCGGTTTATACTCAAATATCATAGTTCTCTGCCAGGAGAGGCAGGTAGCACGAGTCTAGCAAGGGATGGAGCACCCTTGGCTGGTGTGAGTCAGAGCCCTGAACAGGATGACACAGTTTTAGCTGCATCCCCAGGCTGATGGTGGCTGTCTCCATCCTTTCCTACCCGCAGGTGCGAGAAGATGGCCGAGGAGTGCCGAGACAACCCATGCCGAAATGCCGGGCGCTGCGTGAGCAACCAGGGCTCTGTCCACTGCATCTGCCCGTTGGATTACCAAGGGGAGTACTGCACGCAGCCCATCATCACCCCCGCCATCGTGCCCACGCAGTGGGCGGTGGGCCCCGAGGAGATCGCGGAGATCGTAGCTGGCGTGCTGGGGGTGGTCATCCTGACCGTGGCCTTTGTGTTCATCCGCAAGCGCTTTCGCCACCGGGCCAAGGCACACAAGCCTGTGGCCCGGGAGGACCCCGACCTGCTCTCCAAGAGTGAGTTCTCCAAGAGCGTGGGTGTGGGCACCCAAGCCGTGCCACCCATCGAGCTCAACATCCTCAGCGACACAGCACACAACAACCTGGACCGGGCCACGCCGGAGCAGCGCAAACCCACCAGCACCCCTGAATTTGTCACCTTCAACTCAGCCAACGCCCCAAAGCACCGGGGCACCATCGTGTGCAGTGTGGCACCCAACCTGCCCCCCGCTGCACCCCCCTCCAACTCTGACAACGAGTCCTTCATCAAGTGCACCTGGGCCAGGGAGGAGATGGGTCAGTAGCCACAGCTTTTCCTTGCTCTTACACATCCTTCTTCCCCTTGTGAAGTGGATCTAAGGTTTGCAAATACGAGGGACCCACTGTCTTGGTTAAAGCCAAGCAAAGCACAGGCAAATGCTGCCCAAGACCTGCTATAGGTCCTTTATTGGCTCTTCCCTCCCTGCTCACCAGTATATCTGTTTTTAGCTTTAACCTGCTCACCCACATACACAATCAACAAGGAAACTCTTAATGCATAGCCTGGATTCCCATATATCCTGGGTCAAAAGACCCTATAAAAGAGAATAATGAAACTAAGGGGAGAAAATTAAAACTCACACTGATTTTTAGGATTTTAAGGGAGGCATTTGCATCAACACTCCTAGGCAGAGGGATCACACCCTCAGGGAAACAGCTTGCATGGCTGCAGACAGCAAGGTTACTGCTTTCTCCCCATGCAGGAGTTCACCACCAGTGTACACTTTCAGAAGAGCGTTCACAAGTGTAACTACAGGGGAAGGGAGAGATCCAGTGGATCACTCACATGATGAAAGGATGGGAGCAGAGCAAGCTGCTCACATCCAAATGGCATGATGAATTGTGTCTTTTGGGTTCTAGAGTGGTGGATGCCTGAAGGCTGGTGGAAACACTGCCTCAGCACAGCCATGGGTGCCCTCAGGTCCCCTTAATTCCCACAGCAGAAACTGCAACTCCCCTGTCCCCACTTCTCTCTTTCCTGGTCTGTCACACCTCCTGCAGGCTCAGAGTCTACAAAATGAATTAGCGGGAGGGCATGAGAGGCAGAACAACAGCTTGAACTTCAGCTAACACAACTCTCTTTTATTCCAGTCTACCCAGCAGAAACAACCTACTGGCCCCCCCGGTATCTGTCATCGGATGTCCAGGAATATTCACACTATGAGATCATTCAAGGCCCCCCTCCATCCTCCTCCCAGCCTCCTCTCCCCCCACCGCCTCCTCCGCCGGCAGACACGGAGCCGGTTGCTCTTTACGGGGGCTTTCCCTTCCCGCTGGACCAGAGCAACAAGCGGGCCCCCATCCCACCCCGCTACAGCAACCAGAACCTGGAGGACTTCTTGCCCCTCGGCCCGGTGGACATGGGAGCCTCCCAGTGCCAGAACGAATATACGGCCATCAGCTACTACCCAGCCCAGCTGGTGCACGGTGAAGGCATCCCGTACCAGCCCGAACCCGGCTACAAGCGGGTGAGCATGCGCCTGAGTGTGGCCCAGCCCTCCTACGCAGACTGTGAGGTGGGCCACCAGCCCAGCATCCGAGCCCAGCCCCTTCCACCCCCCAACTACGAGGGCTCCGACATGGTGGAGAGTGACTATGGGAGCTGCGAGGAGGTGATGTTTTAACAGGGGGCTCATTGTCGAGATGAGAAGAGAAGCACATCTCCACACAGAACAGTGTGCAGGAGGCTGGCATGTGCTGCTGAAGGGAGGTTTACGTGTCCCCCTGCCCAGCTTGCAGCATCTCCTCCTGCACGGCTGGGTTGTAACTTGGCTGGATCTTTCCCCCCACTGCCCTCCATGGTGCTCCTGCTGCAAACAGAGGGGAAATGCTCCAGCCACTGCCAGGACACGGAGGATGCTCCTGGGATGCCAATGACTAACCTGCCTCCTTGCCAAGGGGACTTCCTCTGACACTGTGCAGGGCCACAGCATGCCACCTCCTCCCACCCCAGGCCACAGGGATGATGAGGAGGAGGAGGGCAAGCTCTGCAAGCATGGCAGCAGTCGTGGTGGAGAAGGTGTGAAAGGACTAGTGATGCACAGCCTGGGAGTACCCCAGGTGGGATAGCAGAGGCTCCCTACCCCCAGCTCTGGCTCCAAGGGCTTGCATCAAGCCAACAGTTTGTCCAGTGGAATGGATCAGCTGGTGCAAACCCTCTTCTATGTCTTCTGCCCATGCAGGGAGAGAGATGAGGGAACGCAGCTGGTCCCATCAGCACGTCCCTCACTTGGCCAACAGACGTCCAAGAAAAAAAATAAATGTCTGTTTCCATAGAAAAACCAAGCAACAAGCTTCATCACACCAGGAACCACTCGCAGACTCAAACCAGTGCAGCTAGCAGCAAAGCAAGACCCCTACCCAGCTGGGCTGCACTCACGGGAGTAAGGGAGACCCTGCCCCAAGGATGGGAGCACAGATGTGCCCCGTGGCTGTCGTGGTCCCATGCTGAACATAACGGTACATGGTCCTGCCACCCAGCCGGGGCTCCCCAGTGTATCCCAGAAAAACTGGCCAGCACCACGTGGCTTCTCCTATCCAAGACGGGGCACTGAGGCCGTTGAGTGTGGGTTTGCCTGTATGTCCTTGTGCTTGGAAATGTATTGTTTCTTTGTGAGAGGTTTTCTTTGGTCGGTTGTTTGATGTAACTTTTTTGTTGTTGATTTTTGGAAAGTATTAAAAGAGTTTGGATTTTTTTACTATGATTTTATCCTGTAACTCGGGGATTCTCTTGTAAATAGGACATCCCTGCCTAGCTCCAGCCAAGGGCAGCCCAGGGAATAGCAGCTTATTTTGGACACCAGCACCCTCAGCCTCTTGAGCCTTCAGAGAAGTACCAAGACAGCAAGTTCAATGCATCTTTGAAGATCCTATAAGGGCCAGAGGAAGGAGGCAGACCCACAGTAGCCTGCCTCACTTCAGAAAGGCACAAGCCTCCCTTATCTGATAGCTCAGGAGAAAAGAGGTTAAAGGACCCAAATCCAAGCCCTGCCTTGATTCCCATCCCCAACCACACTTGGGAAAACAGAAATTCATCTAATTTCTGAAAGTAAAACCACAGCCCTTAAGGAGACGGCTATCACCCAGTTAACCTGGAAAACACACCTGACTGAAGCGTATCTGCAGATGGGTCCCCAAAACACCCAGCACAGGCTCTGTGGGACACAGCAGCCAGCCCCAGCACCTGTAAACCCTGCCCACAGTCCCACACCCCTGCCCGAGCCTCCCCTGGGCATCAGGGCAGCTTGCCACTCCTCCAGCACCCACCAGCCACCCCCACAGCCTCCCAAAGCACTGCCTGTTTCACCTCTCAAAACTCTCACGCACTTTGACAACTATTTTTTCACCAAAAACCCCAGGCTCGTCACTGCTGACACTCCCTCAGGCTTGCTGTCCAGCAGTCATGCCATGGCCCAGCTAGCAATGGGGAAATACTCGTAAAACACTCGGTTAATTCAACAGCCCTGTGGGGAAGATGCCAGCATAGGCTAGAGCAAGGCAGTAACATGTCGGTGCACATCAGCCCATCCCGTGTGTCTGTAAGTGTATTTATTAGACGGCAGTTGAAAGGAAATCCAGGCAGTACAAGTGGGAACACCTCAGAACACTAACACACAGGGCCAGAAGAAGACATCATTAAATTTCTTGCTCACAACAAGGACCAGAGCATCATCTGGGAGCCCCGAACGACTGTTTGGGTGCAGGAGGTGGGTGCACAGAGAGGTTTGCTTCAGACTCCCCAGACCTCTTCCTGGCCAAGGGCAAAGCCACATTCTCCCCTGTGGCAGCCAAGCACCTATAATTCACGCAGCCCCAAATTACCTGTTCCTCATTTGCTACTCCTAAGAGCAAAGACATGTGAAGTCTCCCATGTGCTCATTTTCCCCATACCAGAATAAAACAGAAGCCATTTCTTGTAATGCTCTGCTTGCATTTTCACTGCAGCAGCACTAGGAACACCACAGGGTTGTGCCTGGGAGGTTCAGAAGGACTGTCCATACAGCAGCACCCCCAGGCACCAGTGAAGGGGTATGTCTGAGTCTTAAATACCTATTACACCCCCCAACAACATCGGTATTACACTTCCCATGAACCCCATCCCAGAAACCACTCTCCCAGTGCTTACTGACCCAAGCCTCAAAGTTTTGGCTTTCTCAACTGCTGCATGCCTTAGTGCTGAACTGGGGGAGGGCACGCAAGAACGGGCATAAAGACAGGGGGGCTTGGGACACCCAAGTAGAGATGCTTGGCACAGACAACCAGCACATGTGAAAAAACCTGCTATTCACATCCCCTGCTGGAACCAAAAGCAGGGAAAGGGGATTGCATTTGGGACACACAGGGATGTTCTCAGGGGACAACCCAGCTACAAACTGGAACCAGCCCCAGGGCCAGGTGGCCCAGGCTCTCAGTTACCCCAAGGTGTACAAAGAAATACAGCCTCCTTCTTTGGGAGTCAGCTCTGCTCAGCAGAAATCAGTCCCTACCTGGATTAGGACTGATATTTTAGCTGTTTGGGTTTACATAATAAATCCCTCTCAACACCTTCGTCCTAAAAGAGCACGATCCCTGTGCATTAATCTGGGCACAGCATTTCTAAGCTCAGACATCAGTGGGCTTTGTGGAGAAGCACAGGAGAGATCCTGGGGGAGGTGTGAGAAAAAAAGAGGGTTTTTTCCTAATTCTAAGAGTTGCTTCAGTCTGGAGAAGGTTGAAGGAGAGACCTCCCAAGGTCCTTGCCAGCTTCAATTACCCTACAACGCTAAAGCACTTTGTAGACAGAGTGCAAAGACATTTCTGATGGGCCCAAGACCGGGGCTGCCTCTGGACAGGAGCAGCACAAGCAACAGAAGAAACTCCCGAGTACAGCACACTGCTCCAAACCCCCAGTCTGACCACACAACATTTACGCTGCCCCAGCACCACAGGCTGCAACTCCTACCACCAGCTCCACATCCCAAACCAGGAGCTCACCCCACCCCCCAAAACACCCCAGGGATAGCACAGCATCCTACCTGCTCGCTTGAGGGGGGCTCATCACGCAGAGAGGCCAAGAAGGGAACAGCAGAGCAGCCCCCCACTGCCTAAACTGCAGGACAAGCATCACCTGGCCTCCCCCCCTCCCTGCTACCCACCACAGCTGGGGTTAATCCCAAATTAAAGCCAGGGGAGGGAGCACTTGGCTGCACCTCTGCAGGTCCCCAGCTGGTTTTCTCTGCGGGGATGGGCTTCTGAGTTTTGCAGTTCCCTGTGGCTATATTTAATAAAACTCTAACTGCAGATGAGTCCCCACAGCAGTCTCACCCCCTGTGTGCTGATGGGGTGTTGTGAAGGGTAGGTTGCCATCCCCAGGCCTGCTGGGGAAGTAGCGTTTTCTATGGCCAGAGGAAAAGATGGGATTCACCTGCTTTACGCCTGTTTTCTGCTCACAAGCCTGTTTGTGCCTTAGCTCTCCAGCACCTCCAGCAGAGTGGGATGGCATGAGTCCTGGCACAAGTGGTATCCCAGCAGGGACCCACCAGTGCTGCTGGCTCAGGGTGTGGGCAGGTTTCTGAGGGGTGGCCAGGCTGTCACCCTGCCACCTTCCCACCCTTGTTCCAAGAGGAAGCAGCACAAATAACAGCGATTATATTTTCCTTTAGACTTCTTGATTTTTAACTCCCCAGGGTTGCCTTGGCTGTCAGAAGCGATGCTTTGCTAAGTGACACCTGGAAGGGGCAGCCTCAGCAAAGCCCTTTCATGGAATGGCTGCAGCCCTGCAGCGCTCAACCCTTGGAAGAAAGGACGGTTGTGGATGCAGCCATGGTGACTCTCCACAGTCAGAAATACCCCAACCACCAGGAGCTGCCTGCGCTCAGCCACTGCTCCCACCCTGGGGTTCAGGTGGCCTCCAATCCCCCTCCACGGGCCACACTCTCCACCATGCTTTAAGGAGACTTTTCTACCACAGCTTCAAGAGATTAACTTTTTTATAGCACTGATTGCCCAAAGAGCCCTGCTAATGACACACAGCAATGGCATGAATTTTTCAGCAGCGTGAGGATAAGCCGAGCTGCAGCAATGCTGGCATGGTGCCCAGCTGTCTCCAAGCACGGGCTGGCTTTTGCTCCTTTGATCTCTCGAGCAGATCAGCAGCAGCTCAGCATCCACCATGCTGCTGCCATCGGCACATGCCAGGCTTTTTCCAGCCCCACCTTTGACATAAACCAGGCTGCTGCATCCCAGGACACAGCCAAGGAGCAGCTTTGCTGGGGCAGAGAGAAAAGCCAAGCCCAGCAAGCCCTATAAAAGACTCTGCCCATAACCTACTTGTACCAGTGCAGTCAGAAATAAAAATTGTATTTCCAGAGCAGCAAAACTGAAATACTTCTATTTGAAACCCTCAGCAGAAGGAGAAGTCTTGTATGCTGCTGCAGGGGTGAGAAATGCACAGGGTCTGACCCCAGCTGCCTGCTGGGCTCCAGGTCTCCTGCTCTCCCATAGACGTCCCCACTTCCCCTAGCCCTTGTATTTGCAAAAAGAGCGAAAAAAAAAAAAAAAAAAGAGAAAAAAGAAAAAAACAAAAAAGAAATTAGTCCCAGAAGTTGTAGAATGTCCACAGGCATTAATGCCACATCACTGTTCCATCCAGCCTGGCACAGCACAGTCCCCCTTGGAGACCCTCAGACCTGCTTGGGCCAGGCCCTGTCAGGTAGTTTTACAACTGCCTCGTGGAAGAGAAACCCTCATCTCACACCCCAGAACCTTTTCACGTAAAAAATAGATATTTATTGATTAAAGTAAGATACATGATTCAGGTGCAGCACCAGCTCTTGCACTGGGCAGCTACACACGCTGTACGCTGACAATATCCATAGGCACGAGACATGTACATTAATAACTCCTATATTTACAGTTTCCTTGGTTACAGAGCAGCCTACAATACACAAGTGTCAAGTTTTCGTGTCCATCAGGTCCTGTGTCAGGTCCTCCTGGCTCGGCAGAGCCCCTCACACCACGTGCCCCACTAGCACCTGTGGCCCCATCTCCAAACACGCCCTGCTCTCCCCAGTAAAAGTGAAGAACTGCTAAAAACATTTAATGCTGTGATATCCCAGTCTCCTTGGAAATGAGGTCTTCACCACTGATTGCAAAGTGAGTTTGGATTTGTGGGACCCTTCTAGCAAACCCCCTGATGCCCAGTGCCGGGCTGGGGACATGCCCTGGCATACAGCTGTCCCCTAAAACGTGGCCAGCCTTCTTGTGGGGTACCAACAGGGCTGGGGGCAAGCACCAGACGTCCCCTGCTCCTCACAGCACGCGCTGCTCTGCCAAGGGTGACATTTCTGCACTCAAACCCAGCCCCCAAGGGCCACGCCAGGGTCAGTACAGAGCGATGGATGTGAATATTGCACTTCTCCTGTCCATGGCATGCCCTGGAGCCCCCCCCCCCCCGCCCACCTCCCAGACCCGGGTGTTTGCCCTCTATCCCCATGGTGTCCTCCAGATGGAGGATCTGACTTAAAGCTTTGCTCTGGTCAGGACCAAGTGATGCTGGAGCAGGCCAAAACCTTCACCAGCACAGACTTGGAGGAGATGAAGCGAGCACCAAGAGATGCAGCAAGCAGGTGAGGGGCTGGAAAGGAGCGGCGATGTGGCACAGACCTACCCTGGACCTGGTCACGGGTCCGTGTACCGGCACAGGGCACCCAGAGCAGAGCCAGCAAAGGGGACACAGCGCAAGACACTGAAACACCACACAGAGGAGGCAGGCTGCAGGGACACCGCTCTGCACAGCCTTCTCCTCCCAGAAGCAGGTCAAACACCAAAAATAACCCCAAGCCTCACTCACCCTCCATCAAAGATGGGAACGCAGCCCACCAGGGCTATATTCACACTCCTTTCCCACACCGCCAGCAGCCTTTGCTCACCCACAGGGAGACACGGCTGCAGCAGGATGCAGGGATAAAGGCTCTCCAAAGGAAGCCACCACGCTGCTGGCGTCTGGGAGATGCTGCATTAGCAAGGAGGAGTTTGGCCAACACAGGGTTGCGGGGGGGGACTCAGCCAAAACCTTTTTGCACCTCTAATAAAAGACATCCCATGGAGGATGCATTTGCTCTCTTGTCCTAAAAAAAAAAAAAAAAAAAAGAAATCCAGCAGAAAGGCAAGGAAACTCTTTAGGGAGGAAGCTGGGCTCACTGAGGAAGGAAAGCAGCAGCGTAGCGGGGACTGTTCCCCCCAGGCATGCACCAGCCACAACGCAAGAAGCAACAGGAGCACAGGGAGAAGAGCCAGAGAGCTGCATCCTACCAGAGGACAGGAGCTGGGACAGAGGCAGAGGACACAGAGGGAGTGAGACTAGGAGAGAAAAGGAAAAAAAAAAAAAATTATGGTTTTTTTTGTGTGTGATTTGACATTCAGTGTCAGCCTGCAAATGCAGCCAGAGCATGCCAGGGCCAGCTCGGGCACTGTAAACAAGGTGATATGTTTTTGTGGCGTGTGGGCAGCACACGGTGAGTCCCGGGGACACCATGTCCCGTGCAGGGAAGGGGCTCACACCCCAAGGCAACTGGCTCAGACCCTTGTTCTGGCCGAGCCAATTCGCTCTCTGCATGCCTCGGTTCTCTAACGCCACGCGTTAGGTATGTGCGTTAGATGGGGAAAAAAGAAGTGTCACTACTGAAAGCGTGGACCAGGGTTCAGCAAACCCTCCCAGGCCAGGGAGGTGCTGTGCCCAGTGCCCAGCTCCCGAGACAGCTGGAAACAGCACCGGAGCAGGGCAGAAGCCAATGCCCATGTCTGGGGATCCCACCACGGGAGAGCTGGGGGGGCCCCAGGATGCTCCAAACCTTGGTGGCTCTGCCCACCCTCCCCACAAGGCTGGGGTGGGGAAGCAGCTCCATGCTTTCTAACCTGAGCTGAGGTTTCTCTGTTGCTGTAAAAATAAAGTGCTGAGGGAAAAAAAAAAAAAAAAAAAAAAACTGGCACAAAAAAGAACAGTCCCTGTTCCCCGCCCTGACTGAAGGAACGGGGGATATACAGAAAGGTTGGGATTTAAAAAAATAAAATAAAATCAAAATCTACATCCCTGGGATTCCTCACCTCTCAAAGTGACTATTTACAGGTGCCCAGAGGGCTGTTTTGCTGTATCACCTGCCCAAAAAGCCCCCAAGGAAGGCACTGCCCCAGCTCGGAGCCCAGCACGGGACCCCGCCGCAGAGGGACGGCTGCAGTGGGGGGTGGCCCTGTCCTCTCGCAGGCCAAAGCCACCGTGATTCCCGAGAGGAGAGGGGAGGCCATTCCCAGGGGACCAGCAGCACCCGGTGCCCGTGTGCCCCCAGCATGGCATCCAGAGGGGCCGGCAGGGCGGGGGGGCCCATCACTGCACCATGACACTGGTGCTGTTCACAACAGCAGCGGCGGGCGCTATCAGCTCCACCAGCGCCTCGTACGTCCCCACCACGAAGCCCACGAAGCCGAAGAGGCTGATGGCGATGTCCTTGGCCACAACGAGGGGGTGGATGCCTTCTGTGTAGTAGGTGGCGATCTCCAGCAGCGGGGGGAAGATGAGAGCCAGGGCGCTGCTGCTGACGGAGCCCACCAGCGAAATGACGATGTCCAGGC
Source organism: Athene noctua (assembly GCF_965140245.1). Classification (NCBI taxonomy): domain Eukaryota; kingdom Metazoa; phylum Chordata; class Aves; order Strigiformes; family Strigidae; genus Athene; species Athene noctua. The sequence goes on from NC_134048.1 coordinate 17,686,495, forward strand.
GCGGGATGAGGATGGCCAGGACACCTGGAGAAGGAGCGGACACGGCGTTAGTGCTGCCAGCTCCCAGGCAGCAGAGACCCTCTTCCCCCGAGTCAAAGTGAGCAAAAACCCACCACAGGGATGTCATCTGCTTGAATCACACCTCTGCCCTTTTCCCTGACAAAAGAGCTTTGAAGACATGGCTGCGTATTTTTCCAGCAACTCCTCCCCAACAAGCCATTAAGCCGTGACACTGAGTTAACAAAGCGCAGCTCACAGACGAAACTCTTTTTGTCGCCCTGGGCACCCCCGTAGCAGGCTCCAGGGCTGAGCGGGATGGGTGCCCCGGCAAACAGACGCCGCTGGCAGAAGAGCAGCTGCCAGCAACGCCGGCCCCCCTTGTGAGAGCCAGCACTCCTGCTCCCCACACCTGGGGAGCCGTAAAGCCTCAGAAACCCCATAAAAGCAGGAGATGGGAGGAGAAAAAAATCCATCTCTTCCCCCACCCCGAATAAATCCTTGTGGTTTGCATGTGTTTAGAGCTACTCCAGCAGCAGAGCACCTACGGCACAGCCCTGGGGAGAACATTTGTTCAGTAAATCTGCAGCCAAGGAAAATCCCCCTGGGAAACTTCTGACAGCTCCAACTTAGCGGTGCAAACTCCAGCATATTCCTGCTCCGGGCCAGGGGAGGACAGAGGGATGGTGCCTCCTCCTTCGAGCCAGCCACAGCCACCACCTCTGGGCTCCTCTCAGGGCACTGCAGTGTTGGTGTTTGGGGAGCAGATCTCAAGTAAAGGATCGTCAAGATTCCATTTTGCAACCAGGAGCGGTGGCCCTCAGGATGCTCATGCACCGAGCAAGCTCCCCATATACAGCAACCTCAGCATTCAAAAGCATCGCTGCTGCTTTTTGGTCAAATAAAGCCAGAGGAAAAGGCAACCTGAGCTTTGCACAACAGAAGAGCATCCTCTGCAAGCAAAGCAGACTTCAGCATCAAGAGAAATAAATTGGTTTATTGCTCTGAAAGCTCTGCTTAGAAATAGGAGACACCTAGGACCATGGCAGCTACAGCTGTGATGAAGGGTCACCTCAGGGCTCCTTACCAGGGGGATTTGTTCACTCCCTGGCAATCAGCTACAGGCAAGAGGCTGTTGGAGCCTCCCTGAGCCAAAAATCACCCATGGCACCGCAGATGGAAGGCTTGGGAGGCTGACAGCAGGCAAAGACACAAAAAGGAGATTCTCCTGAACATCACCACCACTCCAGCCCTGTGTCATCTGAATAAACCTAGAGACAAACCATCCCTCCACCATGGGAAACAGCAGCAAAGGTCCCTGCTGAGCTGACCTGGAGGAAGTTTATCCCAGTGCTCAGCCCTGCACAGAGGCAAAGGAGCACTCTGCCAGGTCTCTGCTGCAAGCAGCATCCCTGCTCCGGCAGCGTGTGGGGAGAGCAGAGCAGCTGACCACCAACAGCACCTTCAGCCCACCCCACACTTCTCTTTGGACTCAAAGTAAACAAAATTATTAACCCTCCTCTAAAACAAGCAGAACTGAAGCACCAGCTGCAGTCCTTAGCCTCCAGGGGCAACGGTCATGCTTTCCACAGGTATTAATTCAAAGGGTTTTTAAGTGTGCTGGTTTTGAAGTCTAAGCTTAAAAGACACCCATACACCAAATTGCATCCTCTCTTTAGAAGCCAAAGCCATGATATGGGCTTGTTCCGAGGCCACGCAATCATCTGATGAATATGCATACAATCCCCCTAATTGCTTTTATCCTCACCAACAGCCGCAGCCCTCTCTTACATGGAAGGGTAAGGGGAGGTACAAAGGAACCAGCATCCTTCCACCAACACCTCCGCTGCCTCCCTACCCCCAAACAGGAGGGCACAGCCACTGCCAGTGCCTAAAGCCATCCCATCACTCCAAGCCTTCACTTCCCTGGCCAGGCAAACCCCAACACCCTCCAGGAGAGGCTCCCATCCCACAGTCAGGCTCTGAGTCCAACCACAGCACCAGGGTGGCTAGAGCCCATGGTCCAGCCCAGCAGGATTTCATCCCTGCACCATCCCTCCAGCTACAGGCATCGAGGCAGAGCACTGCTTCAGGAACTCAGCACACAGTGGTGGGGTTTTTTTGGCTTTGCCCACCTCTGATAATGCAGCACTTCTGGCTCATCGTTAACAAGAGCCCAGAAACCAGCAGCACCCTGCTCTCAGCCAGCTTCACCCTCCTCAAGTTAGCACCACGCTCCTCTCAAACCCAAACTAAAGCCAGCCGAGATGCAGGGCCAGGCCCCTGATGCTCAGCTCTGGTGCATCAGCAGCATCAAGCCAAGGAGATAAGCTCTTTTTCAGCAGGTGACGCCAGGGAGCTCAGTCAAGCGTCTCAGCTGTGCTGACAACAGTAAGGATTTAGCATTTGGGAATCAAAGCCAGTCAAAATCAGATACTCCTGCACCTGATTTGCTCCACACCTTTCCCAAGGTCCACCAGGCTCAAGCCCAGCAGCCCGCTCCACCACAGCCTCACTGCAGGCACCAAACACCATCAAGGGAAATCACAGAATCATGCAGGTTGGAAAAGACCTTTGGGATCACAAGTGCAACCATCAGCCCAACTCTACAAAGTTCTCCCCTACATCACATCCAAATGACCCTTAAACACATCGAGGGCTGGTGACTCCACCCCCTCCCTGAGCAGCCTATTCCACTCTCTGACCACTCTTTCTGTGAAAATTTTTTCCTAATGTCCAGTCTGACCCTCCCCTGTTGCAGTTTAAAGACATTCCCTCTTTTTCTATCGCTAATTCCCTGTGAGAAGAGACCAGCACCAGCCTCTCTACAATGTCCTTTTAGGTAGCTGTAGAGAGTGATGAGTTCTCCCCTCAGCCTTCTCCTCCTCAAACTGAACAGTCCCAGCTCCTTCAATCGCTCCTCATAAGATTTGTTCTCCAGGCCCTTCACCAGCTTTGCTGCCCCCCTCTGCACTCGCTCCAGCACCCCGAGATCTCTCTCATATTGAGGTACCAAAAAAAACCCAACACTTTGGGGCTGATCCAGCCAGACCTGCCCTGCAGCACACTCCGCACCCCAGCAGACTGCCACGGGCACACCAGGGCTTTGGTTATGGGTCATGTACCATTGTGTGCTGCCTTCTGCTGTGCTACACGCTGCGATGAATGTGTGTGCACATGGACACCCGTTCCCTCGTGTCTGCAACCCTTCTGCAGCCGTGTCCCCATCACTCAGGCACAAGGAGCCTGGCTGCACGCTGCCTACACAGAACAGCCTCCCGTCTGGGCTGCCCTGGCTCCAGACCAGGTGCTGGGAGTGTTTTGTACAAAGCTTGATGGATCTCAATGCCCCCCAAAAGTGCCATCAGGGGGACTCCAGGCCCAAGACTCCACGGGGATCTGTGACCTCCAAATGATCTGGGAAGTTTACTACTCCACTCAGAAGACTGGTCTCATACAGAGGGGGCAGAGGACCACTGCTGTTGCTCCTTGGAGGCCACCGTGGTCCACTGGCTCGCATCAGCAAGGTCCAGGGAACTCCTGCTGTGAGGCTTTAGCAGCAGGGCCAGAGGCAGCAAGGCAAGGGGTGAAGGCTCTCAGAACCACCAGCCCATAGGAGGAAAGAGGTGTCACATCCTCATAGGGGAACTCAAACAAGCTGCTTTCTACTCACAGGTCACGCTGACCAGGACCACCCTGAGGAGCAGGTTGACCAGCCAGCCCCAGCGCTCCGACACTCGGGCGACGAGGGGAGGGATGATGATCTCAGCGGGCACGTAGAACTGCACGGCGTACGTGAAGAAAATCCCGAAGGAGAAGAGCAGCTTGACAGCTTGGTACAGCCTGCAAACAAGAAGGAGACTAGTGAGACACACTCTTGCTCCAGCTCTCACCCATCAATGGCAGAAAGTAGAAGGGGAGGCTCTGTCAAGAAGGACTTTCGTGTCCTGAACAGTTTTGGAAAATTAGGGGTGATGCATTCAATCCACAGAGGCCCTTCTTGGGCAAGAGATAGCAAGGAGACAGTGCAACCTCCATGCTGTAGCAACACATTCCCCCACACCTAATCAGAGCCTTTAGGCTTGGCTTTGCATAAAGAATCATCAGGTCAGGAGTTGAGCCAGCAGCCTCTCAGGTGCTGTCTCCCCTTGGTAAAACTCATGGGAACAGATATTGAGAGCTATTTGAAAAAACAACGAGAAAAAAACTCCAAAAAACACCAAACCACTGTCCTGCTCCTAACTCATGCAAGGCACAGGGAAAGCTGAGGTGTCCCAGGCCAAGGGACCAGGAGCCCAACTTATTCCTCAACAAGTTAAGGCACCTACCCACATTTCTAGATGCTCAGGTGTGCCACACTGCCCTTGGCTGCACAAAGTCCTCCAGGTACCTTGCTCCCTGTGTAGACGCAGGCTCCGTACAACCCTCTCCAACTTGACAAGGCTGGACTCTGCAAGGTCCGCAGTGACACTGGGTGGCCTTCATGATTGCCCCCCCAGACAACACCCAAACACCCACCAGCACTGGTACTGCCAAGAGCCTGCAATCCTGACTTTTGGCCAGTGACCCAGAATGAAGTTGCATCCATCACCCACCCCCAGAGGTTCCTCACCTTGACCTTCACTAACAAAATCCAGCCTCCGAGCTAAAGGAAGAAAAAACCCCTCCTTTTCTCCTATTTGTAACCAGCTAGATTTTATTCTCCATCTTAAAACAGGAGACGAAGAGTATCTTCAAAGAGGCTTATCAGCTGCAGCCATGAATAGTTCACAGATTTCTATTACTGTTTGGCTTCTGAGGAGGGAGAAAAGGACAGCACTCCAGGGATAAGTCTGGGCTTACAAAGCAAATGTGATGTAAACGTCACCACTGCCACCTGCAACTCAACCTCCTCCATAAAACGAAAAAGAGCAGCTATTTTTGGAATGCTGCATAATACATGTTTGGGGGCAAGACAGTTAAAAGAGCAGTTTAGGCTGAGCAGAAGGAAGGCAGAGTGCAGACAGGCTGCAGACAACACCTTAGGCTCACCCCGAGACAGATCTCACCACATCCCAGATCCTACAGTGATGCAGTGGGGAGCAAGCGTGGCTGCAGGAGAGCACCTGTCACAGGTGGCCAGAAAGCCACCTTCAAGCCTCCTCTCCATCCTCTCCAAAAGAGGAGTGACATCACATATGATCCCACCCGTTCCCCAACTCGAGACATGCTGACCAAGCAGGATACATGGGTCCTGGCCATACCACATGGGTAAATATGAAGTGGATACAAGCTGAAGAAGGTATTTGGCTCCTGCCTTCTTACACACTTTTGCCTTCTTTGGGCCCAAGCCAGTGTCCCTCTGTGTTGGCTCTCAGCATTCAGCTGCTACAACAACAGTTTCAAACCAGAGAAGGCCAAGTATTCACGGGCAAGACAACTTTGAACACTGGTGGCAAAGTCTGGTGGAGTCAAACATTTCCCACAATCGTGGGGGATGGCGTAACGGATCACCTAAGTGATGGGGCATTATGCAAGTCTGTGGGACCAGATCAGATGTATTCAAGGTTGTGAGCGACATCAGCCTGAAGCCGCTTTATCATCTTTAAAAGAGCAGGGTGATCAGGGTCCCACTGCCTGGGAAGAAGAATCACATCCACCTTCAAGAGGGAATGAAGGCATCAGGGAAGCTACAGGCTAATCAGCCTCACCTCGATCCCCAGAAAAGTATGGACTATGTCTTCCTAGCATCCATTTCCAGGCACATATTGGACAGAATGAACACCCAGTGAGGATTTGCCAATGGGCAATCATGGGAATATCCCCATCAGGGACCTGGATGAGCTCTCAGCAAGTTTCCAGCAAGACCAAATTGGAGGGGATGGCTGACACACCTTGGAGCAGAGCCTAAACAACATGGTGGCACAGGCAAAGTTCAAATGCAAACACAAAATCCCACACATGGGAAGGGCTGAGGCCCAGATTCCCATCTAGCCAGGAGAATAGAACCTGGAGGTCTTGGCAAACTGAACATGAGGCAGGGGCAGGACCTTGTAGTGACTAAGGTCAATCACATACCAGGCTGTGTTAGCAAAAGCATAACCAGCAGGTTAAGGGTAAGGATTATTCTCTTGTCTGGGGCTTGGGAAGCTGCATCTTCAGTATTGTGTCCAGTCTTGAGACTCCCAGGACAGGACAGACATTGACCTACCAGAGCAAGTCAAGTGGAGGCTACTAAAATAGTTAGGACTGGAGCACATGACATACAGGGAAAGGCTGCGAGACCTGGGGTTGTTCAGCATCAAGAGGAGGTTAAGAGGGATGTTACTACTGTCTTCAGCTACCTAATAGGAGGGCACAGAGAAGACAGACAGAGTCTTCTCAGAGTTGCACAGTAGAAGAACCAGGGACAATGGGACAGAGCTGCATCCCAGTAAGCAAGTTAAGCACCAGAACAAGAGCCTGGAGAGGTGGGGAACCTCCCTCCTTACTGATATTCAGAATGTAAGTTGGCCCTGCTTTGAGCAGGTGGGTGGACCCAGTGATCTCCTGATGCCCTCTCCAACCTAAGTTAACCTGTGATTCCATAGGCAAACTAAAGACAAAGCTATCACAGAGTCCAGAGTGCGCCCACTCAGCCACACATGACTTGAGTGCACAGTAGCCTTGAGCCACCCACCTCACGGCCTGCAATATCTTATCGTTGCGTTTTCAGTTAAGTGATGCTGTAAAGCCATAAAGCGCTCGAGGGCAATCCACGATTAAGAGATGTTATTAAAAAAGGTACAGAAGAAGGTTGGGTACCAATCCTGTACAGGTCAGGAACCAGGACAACAAGCTCAAAGGGCATTTTAAATATCAACAAGAGGAAGAGCTTAAGCACTAGCCTTGACCCCCAGAAAACACAGGTCCACACAGGGCCCTGGAAAGCCACTGCTCTGCCAACCACAGCAACCGCCTGCTTGAGCCAGCGAGCTACAACAGGCCATCTCAACAAGCTGCAATAAATGGCATCACCTTCCTTTGGCCATAAGCTCTGTCATGACCTACCTCCAACTGGCCATACGCAACCAAACATCTTGCCCCTCGCTGCAGCATTTCTTCACTCTTCAGATGGTGGGGTGAAACAACGCTTCTGAGGAGGGATTTCTGCTTATTTTAGAGGCCTGGTTAGATGGGGCACTGGGAACTGACACACTCCTCATTTGAGGAAGCTGCGGTTAAAGAGAAATGAGGCTGGAAAAGTCCTTAGTCATCCTGTAACTCAACGATTCCTGACACGTTCATCCAATCTGTTCTAGAGACCTCCAGGCAACAGCTACAGCCAAGGAAGGATGCAGCATCTCTGCCACAATCCTCACCTCTTCTTCAACGCCGCAGGCAAATCCCATGGCTTCTCACCCACAGCCCTTATGACCAGCTTCTGCAGCCCGACATCTTTTACTGATGGGGAGAAAACCCTCAGGCAAAGTAAGATGGGCAAAGCACTCATTTCAAGAGCAAGTCCTCACCCATCACCTACAGTTTAATGCATGGGAATACAGCGGTCAAGGCTTTAGCCCAAGTATCCCAGCCCTCACTTTAGATAACTCATTTCCAAGTCCAGTATTTACAGCCTCCATCAAATGTTCTGCCAGGAAGCAACATGCACAAACACTGAAGTGTTTTGCCTGCTGAGTCACAAGGACTGCAGCACACCTTCCCCAGAAGCAGCCCGCAGGAGCCCTGCCACGTGCCCAGGCTCCCCCAGGCACTACTTCCAAAGGGCTTTCTCACTGTCTGAAAAACCCTATAGTTTTTTTCAGAAAACTACTTTAACATAAAGTGTGGATACTCCTAGAAACACGTATTTGAAATAGGGTCTTTCTGTAGCCTAGCTAGTCACAGAAATCCCATTACCCTCTTCTAAAGGAAGGTCATTCTTTAGAGCAAACAAAGCTGAGATTTCCCACAGAAGCCCCCGGGCAGTGTTACAGGTCAGCAGATGTCATTACAGGCTGTGGCGTTACCTGGTGTCCTGCAGAGCCCAAGACCTGGATCTAACCTGCTTTCCACCTTCAGGAGAAGCAGCAGCACTTCATCACCTCCTCACCTCATTTCAGCTTGCTGAACGGATAGGATTCACACCTCCTGTGCTTGGGATGGTGGGATTCAGAGCTCCCTATGTTTTCCCACCAGCCCCATCCCTCCTTGCTGAGAGCAGGGACCTGGCAGAGCTCCCAGCCCCTGCAGGGGACAAAGCTGGGCTCTCAATAGGGGCAGGACCTTCTACCACACAGACACCAATATCCAGCAGCTCAGTCACTGCACAGATCCAGCATGAACGAAAGTCCATGCACTCAAATTGGAAAAAAACCCATATAGCAATAATTAAAACAAAGCAGGTTCTAATTTTTAAAAAAATCTTCGCTTTCTCCGGAGCCCCAGCTATGCAGCTCTACAAGATCAGCATGTGGAAACCCACTAGTGACTTCAACAGGGGTGAAGAGACAGCAAGACCCACTGCAGTGATGGGCAGCTGCTAACAGCAGAGGATGGGCTGGGGAGGGGGACAGGCACCCCCAGCTCAAATTCTCACTCTGGTCTCTTGCGGGATTTTCAAGTCAGTAGAGACATCGAAGAGAAACTGTTGAACTTCAGAGTGCTCCTAAGCAAACCCAGAGAAACTGTGTTGCCACAGGATGGCTTTCCAAGAAGCCTCATGGCATCAAAGCCAGCCCTCAGCCCAGCTCCGCACCGAGGTGCAGGTGCTGCCGTGCAAGTGGTACCTCTGCAGTGCAGAGAAGAGCTGCTCTCCAGCTCCTCCTCGCCTGTCAGCACCATGTTCTGCCATACAGACACCCCAAAACAGCGTGTCATAAGAACCGAGATGAGTTTTTTCAGGACTTCCTCAAGTAGTCCCAAGCAGAGCAAGCTGGAAAAGACATTTGTTCCCTATATTTGCGTGTTCCACAATTCTTGTCCAAAAGGCAAAAGAAACTACTTGCAATTCTGCTCTGGGATGAATATGGGGCTGTGACACTGAGCAACCAACCCCCAGGACAGACCAGCATGCAGCCCAGTCAGCTGCTGCAACAGCCACCAGCCCTGGAAAGAGGAGAAATAACCCCCCCCGGGTAAGCAGGTACAGGGTCAGGCCACATTTATTTCCACAGGGCTCCAGCCAGAGACTGGAGCATCTCAAGAAGCCTTGCTGGATCCCAGAAGAGGACAGACAGGTTTGGGGAGCTGCAGAGCTTGGCCCCCATGGGAAGGAAGGGGTATCCTCACAGCACCGGCACTCAGAGGCAAAGCACTGCCTCGAGCTGAGCTGCATCCAGGCAAAACACAGAGCCCAGGAGTGGGAGTTGGAGCTCCAGGGCTGCAAACAAGCAGTCCATGCATGGAGACATCACATCTCACGCCCTCTTGGAGCTCCCAGCTTTGGGTTTAGTTTTCCGTGTGCTTCATTTGGGAAAGAGAAGCAGTTTTTCCACTGTTCAATGACCTTCCAATATTGCCATGCAGGGGTTGTGTTCAACATCTGCCAGCCATAGCGCTGTTTATCACCCCAAAAGACACCACAAGGCTCCAAGAAAAAGGCAGGAGCTGCATCTACCCAGGCAAGGACCACCAGGGACCCCGAGGAAGCAGCCTGAGCTGCAGAGCCAAGACACTGCAGCAATGAGCCTCACCACCCCATGCATCAGACAACCCTCGACAAGTTCCTGTGGACAGTTTGGTTACAGCATGTTTGATCCTTCCCCAAGCTCATCCAGATTAGTTCTCCTAAGGAAAAACATCCCCCACTGCCCCATCTCCTGCCTCCCTGGCCAGGACCCTCCTCCCTCACCCCTGGGACTCACCAGCAGTTGGGCAGGTTGAGGGTTATGCTGGCCTGAATGTCCGCCCCGAAGCGCAGGTACCCCAGGACGCTCAGGCTGATATACAAAATGGTGACAATGGTCATCCCCACATAGAGGATGAGTGGGAACTGCCGGGGGTTCTTCATCTTGTTTTCCAAAGGCAATACCTGTGAGAGGAAGAGGAGGAGGAGGATGACAGAGCAGCAAGGTTTTCCCCATTCCTCTATACCCCTCAGCCCTAGAAAGCAGGAGAGGCAGCCCCATGGCCAAGCACAGCCCCCCATGCCAGGGGATGGGACAGTCACACGTGGAGCCCAGAGAACTCAGCTGAAAAAGCCTGGTGACCTGATTTCTGTGCTCCCATTCGAGACCTTCACGCTTGGCATGGCACATCTCCATCAAAGTCACTCACGGCCTTGCCTTAACGAAGGGACCTGCTCCCTCCCCTTGGCAGGAGCTGTGCCCATTGGTGCCTGGCCTTTTGGGGCGATGCCATCTGCCCCATACCTTGGTTGCATTACACTCTGCACCCCAAAACAGCACAGTCATGCCCACTGGGACAGGCTCATCGTGTTACATTGTCTTATTTTCCCCAGCAGACCCTGGAAAGACCAAGACACCTTCTCCTCTCCTATCAAGTTTGAATGGACAGATTTCAACTGGGCAGGACAATTAAAAAAAAAAAAAAAAAGTACAAAGGCAAGTCCCTCACCTCTATACTACTAACACTCGCTTTCAAATATAGGACCTCAGCAAACATTTTTATAGCTGTCCTTGAGTGGTAGGGATTCCAAGAAGAGACAGAGTGGCAGAGCTGGCAAGGAGGCAAGACCAGAAAAGCTTTTTATTTGCTTCTACACCTCCAAGCCATGCGAGGAAGAGAGCATCTGTGCCTCACTGACAGCAAGAGCCCTCTGCCCTGGGCACAGCATTCAGTAAACACTCCTCCTGTAATGGATTTGGCCCTCTCCAGCCCTGTGTTTATACAGCCACCGTATATTAAGAGATGAAAACATTTTTTTCTCCTTTGAAGGGAGCTCCCAGAAGCAACCCACAACATCTTAGGGAGCCATTAAGCTCTCCACCCACCCACCCAGCTTTTTCACAGACACAGCCAGCCTATTTACAGCGTCTTGTATGAGAGGCACATGCAAATCCAGCCCCATGGCAGGCTGGAGCCACGCGGCTGCCGAAGGGAGATCTCGGTGCCTCCGCAGCAGGGTGGGAAGGAACAGATCACATTTTTTTGTCACGTTTTTTGGCCTCCCACTTAAGCAGCTTCAGGATCCAGCTTAGTAACAAGACTCAGGACGATTCCTCGTCCACAGGTTAGCCAGCAGAGCCAAAGGCAGCTGCCAGTGCAGTTCCCTGCAGAGCCCAACCCACTGCCAGATACAGCCACCTTCAAAGCAGCAACCAACCTCCTGAGGTTTGGAGCATGTGCTCCTCCAGCCTCAGATAGAAGCAACAGGGTTTGACCCAGGAGATAGCCTGGAGGCTAAAAGCTAACAGCATCATCCAGAATTTGGGCTACAGTCAGAGAAGTTCATCTGCAAATACAGCTGCAACGCAGAGCAGGTGCTGCAGCAAGCCCGAGCATGGGCTGAGCCTCCTTTGCAGGCAGCCCCGCTGCCACACGCCGAGACTTACCACCCCGATGCCTTCGAAAGCGAAGATCGCGGTGCCAAAAAACAGAGGGTAGGTCTTCCAGGCTGCTGCTAGAGGCAGGTCCCTGGGATCAGGAATGTCCTGGAAAAAAGCCCACGCAGAGTTCAGATGCAGGGTGGATGGGGAGGACCTGGCCTGCTCCCATGGCTCCCTGTCGCGGCCCCATGCCACAGGGGAAGCCCTGTGGAGCAGAGGATAACCGCTGTGCCCACGGGAGCGAGCAGCACCCCACAGCATGCACACACCCCACTGCTGAGCAACCTCCACATGCCAAAACATGGGACATCACAGAAATGACAGAGGGGAGCCACATGCACGTACCCTGACGATGTACTGGTAGATCACAACAAGGCTGACAAGCATGGCCACGTTGGCCAGCATGGAGAAGATGGACAGGACCTTGAGATTCTGGATGAACGTGAGCAACACCACAAAAGGCAGGATGGAAAGCATGTATAGCCGGGAGTCCATGGTGGGGGTCATGACCACTGTCCTGTTTGGGCTGCAGTCATTGGTGGTCCCATTTGCTGCAGATATGACCTGGGGAAACACAGGAAGGCTTGATGAACAGAATCACAGAATCATCTATTTAACCTAAATAAATAATAAATTATATCTATTATATTAGATAATATAATTATATAAATACATAAAAATAATATATATAATTCTATATTGTTATATATATCTAAATTGTATATTATATAATAAATAATATAAATATAATTATATTTATTATCATAAATCATCATTAACCTAACACTGACCGTTCTCAATTCAACCAGATCCCTCAGCACTGGGTCAACCCAACTCATAAACCCCTCCGGGGATGGGGACTCCCCCCCTGCCCTGGGCAGCCCATTCCAACACCCAACAGCCCCTTCTGCAGAGAAATACTACCTAATATCCAGTCTAAACCTTCCCTGGCACAGCTTGAGGCCATTCCCTCTTGTCCTATCGCTTGTTCCTTGGTTGAAGAGGCTCATCTCCCCTCTCTGCACCCTCCTGTCAGGGAGCTGTAGAGGGTGATGAGGTCTCCCCTCAGCCTCCTCTTCTCCAGACTAAACCCCCCCAGTTCCCCAGCCGCTCCCCAGCAGACCTGTGCTCCAGACCTTGCACCAGCTTCGTTGCCCTTCTCTGGCCACGCTCGAGTCATTCAATGGCCTTTTTGGGGTGAGGGGCCCAAAACTGAACCCACTCATCGAGGTGCGGCCTCACCAGTGCCGAGTACAGGGGTCAGATCCCTTCCCTGTCCCTGCTGGCCACGCTATTGCTGACACAAGCCAGGATGCCATTGGCCTTCCTGGCCACCTGGGCACACTGCTGGCTCCTGTCCAGCCGGCTGTCAATCACCCCCCCAGGTCCCCCTCTGACTGGCAGCTCTCCAGCCACTCCTCCCCAGGCCTGTAGCGCTGCTGGGGGTTGTTGTGTCCGAAGTGCAGAACCCAGCATTTGGCCTTATTGAAACTCCTACAGCTGGCCTTAGCCCATCGCTCCAGCCTGTCCAGGTCTCTCTGTAGAAGTCTGAGAGTCACACAGGTCTGAGAGCCACAGATCTTGGCAGCCCAACCCAGGTGGGTCAGAATACTACCCCATCAGCTCACTTTCAACACAGCTAGTCAATTAAAATCAAAGTAACACGGGTTTTCAGGTAGTTTCAAAGCAAATCCCTGTTACCTTGCTAGGAGCAGAGGTGGGACTAGCTACAGCATCTGAGTCAACACAGCAAAACCTGCCCGAGCCCAGGCTCACCGAGCACGCGAACCCGGCAGCCAAGTACACCGAGGGCAGAGGCTGGTTTGTGCTGCCCACCAGTTGAGAAGAGAGGAAAAAGGCATTAAGTGTTGTTTCCTCAAAGGTCCTTTTCCTCTGTCTGCACCACTTTACACTCAACATCACACACACCTTCAGTCACCCAGGGCCCTGTTCCCAGGCAAAGACATATGGAAGCTACTGCTGGCCCCCAACTTTCTTCATAGGAAATCATCCTTTCCTTGGGGTCTTTCATTCCAAAGGCACTCCAGGCCACATGCTCACCTCTAGAGACAGTTCTGTCCCTGGAAATGGGTAGCTGAGCCATCCCTCCCAAGAGCATGGGCACGCTGTGGATTACCAACACAACCATGACCAAGCTGGTTTGGGTCCCAGGTGCCATCTGGCCACTGCAGCAAAGAGCTGCCTGCAAACTAATTTAACCTGCTCTGGAATGAGTTGTGCCCCAGAGGAGAAGCTAAAGAGCTTCTGCACAAATCAGCATCCTCCGTGGGAGAGGGCAGTGCAGAGCCATGCACCCACGGGGCAGCACTGCTCGAGCCCTGGCCTGCCCTGCCTCTCTGTGGCTTGCTCCAAAGCCATTTTCCAAACCAAAGCTCTGTCCAGCACAGCAGCACCTCGCCCAAGGTACCACCTGCACCACTGCTCTCCATCTAACCCAGTATTCCCCACCACAAAAAGAAACAAGCAGCGCTCCCCTCCCCACATCCAAAAAAATCCAAAATGAAGCCAAGCGTGAAGTTTCCCAGCTATGGCCTAAAATGGGTTGGATTTGCAGATTTTTTGCAAATCTGCCTTATGGCTTGAGCCAGTCTTCAGGCTGTGCTGCAAGGGGCCCAGCAAAAGGAAGCCCACCTTGAAACAGCAGCAAGGAGCCATTTGTGGGGAGCAGCAGGAGCCCAGCCCCATGCACACACCCCGCTCGCTCCTGCTCCCAGGGCTGCTGGCGTCAGATCACAGACATTGACCCGTTTCCTACTCCCAGCCATCCCACAGGGCAGCACAAAGGGAATCCCCTCAGCTGCTGCTCCCTGAGCAGAGGCAGAGCCCATCCATCCTCCAGCACCCAGTGGCAGAGACCCCTGCCTTGGTCCCCTGGGAACCACCTCTGGGGCTGAGGGGCATCAGGGAAGAGTTGATGAAGGGCACAGCCGCAGCGGTAGAGACCAGACCATGCTGCAAGAGCAGAAGCACACGGGGGAACAATGCTGAGCCCCACCTGCGAGGCACTGAGCTGGTGGAGGCTGGGAACAGGGACTTGTTATTCCCAGTTTCTGACAGAGCTGGAGCCAGCCAAGCAGTTCAGGGTTTCTGTTTATTTCCTCCTGACACCTGGCAGAAGGAAACTCTTTCCCTAAAGATGTAATTAAGCTCCAGAACCACAGGATGAGGAAAGAAACTGGAATGCAAACAGGTCTGAGAAAGGGAGAAGAGAGGTTCACAGCAGGTCCTGGTACCCACATGTTACCATCTACAGAGTATCAATAAACCTATTAACCACGGCGGGCAGGGCATCAAAGGTACAGTCCCTCTGCTGTCAGCTCCCTCCTGCCTTCCCTCACCAGGAACAGTCCCCACTTCCCCTGGGTGACACGGATGGCTTCAGCACCTCTGCACATGGAGCAGAGTCATTGGGACTCTCAGAAAAACCTGACATCTTTAAACAGGAAAAACGATCCTCCAAAACACCGGGGCAGAGGAGCAGTACCTTCCTGAGCAGCAGCAGCTACAGAAACCAGACCTTTGGTGAAGAACAGGGCCATGACACAGGAGCTAAGAACAACCCAAGCACCTCCACACCCTCTCTCACCTTCCCCTTGCTCACAAAAGAGGGAGCAAGTCTAACCTGTTTGAGATTGTCAGCCAGAAAGACAAAGTACACGCAGCAGAAACCCAGCTGAGTGACGATCAGGAAAAGTCCCACTACACGCCTAGAACAGAAAAAAGACCATTCGTTAGCCAGGCCACACAGAAATAAGAGCCCACTTGGGTTGCTTGAGGCTGCACTCCAAGGCTGCAGCGATACTGGTCTCCCCAGGGGTTGAGATGTGCAGGTCAGAGCATGCCCAGCTGCCTTCTCCTCGATGATCAGGAGAGAGGACCATACCTCCATCTAACCTCGCAGACTTCAGGCTCTCCAGTGTCCCCTCCTATCCCCTCCTGGTCAGGACCAGCCTCAGGAGGAAAGTCTCCTGCTTGGGTTTAGCATCTCCAATCCACTGAATTGTTGCAGCTGGGGCCAACACTCCCAGACACAGGAATAGGTGGCAGTTCCCAGCATCTGATGTGCAATGATCTGTGTGATATGGGACACCCACAGGGCTGAGAGCATCCCTGGGAGCAGCCACTAGACATGCCCAGTGTCTAACAAGACAGGCCAGCACTGCAGTACATGTTATTTACCCCTTTGTTATGCTGTGGAAACTTACTTCACCCCCTCCTTTAGTCTAAGCCACATCTGGCTGGGGACAGGACTGGGTCAGACTCCATTGTTACCCCGGGGGACACTGAGCCCTCAGGGTAGATGAACCAAATAACATTTTATGTCACTTGAACTCATCTGCCAACACAGCTCAGAGACCAGTCAGCTCTTCTGTCCCAGCTGCAGCACATGTTGAGCTTAAAGACCCCTGCCTGGAGCAGGGGAACAAGTACCTTCCCCAGATGGCATGTGTCCGCAGCCATGCGCTGGGAGTTGACTCCAGCCCGTACACCACGGCACCCCCATAGTCCAAAAACTGCTTCTGGAACCTGTCCAGAGAAGAAAGAGAGAAGGGACGTCACATCAGCCCCGTCTGCTGGTTCCCAAGGCAAATGATGGGAAAACAGTTCCTGTGAAAAGCCCAGAAGTTCCAGACGGAGGCTTCCACATGGACAACTTGCTGCTGGGAGGCTTAAAAAAACCCATAGGGCTTCTTGGGAAGGAAGAAAGAGCCATAGGAGCAGCAGTGCCAAGAAGGGGAGGTGCTTCTTACCTGTAGCAGAAGTGATGGGCACATTTCACCAGGATGCCCATGCAGTGCACCGCCACGACTCCCATCACCAGCAGGCTCACAGGACCCAGCTGCAGGGGAAGAGAGGGGGAAGGCTGCACTCTGATGGCCAAAGGCAGAGCTGCACGATGACATTTACTGCCAGACAAAACTCCACCGGCTCTGTGAGCCAAAACACTGCTGAAGGCTGCACCAGGGCTCAGGTGCTGCTCCTGGGAACTGCCCCCCCGCCCCAGGACCGAGAAACCCCACAGAGCACCACGCACTTGGCAGGAATGATGCAAAAGAAGCAAGTTGAGGCAGTTTGGGCTTGGCAAAGCGCTTCCAGGATTGTTTTTCAAAGTATCTTGCACATCCCTGTTATACAGATGACAAAGAGGCCATGGTCTGGACAAAGGAAATCAAGTTTTCTTTTTTAATTATTTTTATCTTTTCAATCTGAGCAACTGGAACACTGCACTGCCGAGTGACAAAACCCAGAGCAGAGCAGCGAGGTGCCCCCACCTCTCACACAGATGGCAGTTGCTGGGGTACAATACAGACACAGAGGAGCTGAACGTTGGGACAGAAGCAGGGGGGAGCTGTGACAGTGGCCAGGGGCTGCTGTTTAACCTCCAAGGGTGACCTCAGGCAGCAAAGCTGCATCACATCCACTGACCCCAGAGCTGCGAGGCTGGACCAGCCCACGTGAAACCCCACAGAGGGAAGCACGCCACCGTCCCCCATCACCAGCCTTAACCATTGATTGATGGGGCTCGTTACGTGTGTGCTGTGCTCGCAGGACCCTCAGGAGACACACAGAATGCTCAGCACGGACCAGCTGGGACAAACTAAGGTGGAAGTCATGCTGAACCTGCCATGAGCAGGGCAAGGAGATGCCACCAGAGCACAGCACGGTGTGTTTTGGGAGAAAGGGGCTGATGTCACAGAAGCCAGGGAAGTAACATCCAGCTGGGTGCAGAGGCAGGGACCCAGCACTCTGCCCGACCCCAGCAGAGCAAACCGCAGCCCCAACTCGCACACTGAACTCCTCAAGAGCAGCCAGCACAAGGCAGGAGTGACAAGAACAGTCTCAGCAGCAAATGAAACAAGCCACAGAGCCCAGGGTGCAAAAGCTCACAAGCTGCCGAGCACCAAGAGACATCTCAGCAGGGAGTCGAGCCCTGACAGCATCCACACAAGCTGCCCAATGCCCAGAGGTGACTGCTCCACAGCTCCTGCACAGCAGGGCTGAGAGGTGCCTTACCAGGATGCCGGCATTCTTCACAGCCAGAGGCAGCCCCAGCAGCCCCGTGCCAATATTCCCCTTCAGGAGGTGGATCAGGGTCTGGTACCACCTGAGAGAGAAAAGATGCATCAGCAGACGCCCGCACACCCACCACGCACAGCCTCAGCCCTCGGCTCATGATGCTCAGGGTCCAGCAGCTCTGAGCTGCTGTGGGAAATGCACGTGGAGGTCCAGATCTGAACCTCAACCCTGAACCCAACTCAGCCCAGTGGGAGCGAGGCAGGACTGGAGGCAAAGACTCAGCAAACAGATTTTGGGTGGGCATTCGCAGAATCAGGTTTGAGGCAAAATCCAGCAAAAGCACAGCTCAGCACTGAGCAGCTGCACAACAAGAGTCTCCGAGTTGAAGGTATTGGTCTCCACTGGGCAGAGACAGCACCCTCTGCCTGAGCTGGTGAATAAGGCATGAAGAAGCCCTCAGGGCATGGCTGCAACATGCCCACATACCCTCTGAAGCTGGACATGCTGTTTGCTCACCACAGCTCCCCATGGAACCTAGCTGGAGCAGGTGAATATTGGAAAAAAGCATCAAACACCACCCACTGCCAGCATGGCCAGCTTCACCAGAGAGCAGAGATCAACACTGAGGCAGCTGCTCTCTTGGTGTCAGCACCCCACAGAGGCAGGGCCACAGCTCTGCCTCTGCCACCCCCAGAAGGGATTCCCCATAAAACCACAGCTCCACCATCCTCCAGCAAAGCTGGTAGGTAGCAGGGAGCCACCGTTACCTCCTCCACCCTCCCCAGGTGCTGGGCCAGCCCAGCAGGGAAGGAAACATCACTCACGTTGTGCCGTTGGCCTCCCCAAAGCGCTGGTAGGACTCAGGGTGGGCGAAACCGTTCATGCCGCCAGGCGGGCTCCCCTCCGGCGTGACATCCGTGGAGCTGTAGTCGTTGTAGTCCTCGCTGCGGAGGCGCCGGGTGGACATGGTCCCTGTGGAGGGAGCTGCATTAGGGGTGCCCAGCTCGACAGCCCCCTTCTCGGGCTCCTTGGGGTCAGCCATTGTGCAGAGACCTGCTGGTACTGCCAGAGCAAGGTCTCCTCCAGGGCTTTTATACGCGCTCCCGCCCAAGCAATCACGAAGCTGGCATGTCCCAAGGTCAAGGGTGCATGGCACATTCCCACTGGCTCTTCCTGCAGGTTCGTGCCCCCATTTTGGGCACACCCAGGCAGGATGGGCTCAGGATCCTTCAGGCAGAGCCTGGATGTGACCCGGCTTGTGACAGGCAAGGGACCTGTCTACCCCTGCTCCAAGGGTGGTGAGTGTGGCACCACAGCCACAGGCAGCAGGGCAGGGAGGGACATGCTGGCAGTGTGCAGGGCTGGCAAGAGGATGCCCAGGAAAGAGCATTTAGCACTATTAACCCACACACAGTTTGCTGCAAGGGAACAGCTTACTCTTGCCAGGGAAGAGAAAGTTTCCTAACTTCTTTTTTTTTTTTAAAGCCTTTTTACTAAAAAGAATTTTTAAAACATTGATTATATTCCATCCAGCAGGAGCATGGTCCACGTGCTGACTGCAAACCACCTGCCCCAAAGGTTTCGCAGCCATGGAGGCGCCCACAGGACTAAGGGGCACCTGCACAACCTGGAGTTCTTGCTTCTGTGAAAACCCCCGCAGGGTCCTGAAAGCCAGGAGCAGGGGTACAAGCCCTGACCAAGGACACAAGCCTCCTGCCTTCAGCTGGAAAGCAGTCAGCTGGTTTAATTCCCACATATGCCCTGAAGAGCTTCTGCACAGCCTGCCGCTCCTTTCCCAAAAAAAGCCTTTGCTTCCTCCAGCCCCCCAGCTGCACCCAGCACCCCGGGAAGGAGAACCAGAGGAGGGAAATTATCCATCAGGCTCCTGCCACACAGCCTGGTGACTCAGTCCTGCCCCAAGACTCTTCTGGGGTGTCATGCCCCAGGCATCACCCCCACCCCAGCAGTCCCAGTCCTTCCTGGAGCTGGTGGGGAGCTGGGATGGGGCCAAGGGGAAGCAGCAGAGAAATATCGCTGCTGCAAACAGGCTCGTTTCCTGCCAGAGGGCTCCTCAAGCACCCGCTGGGTCACGCGAGCACCCGCAGGATGTGGTCCCAACACAGACCTAAATGTTTGGCTGTACAAGGAAAGCTCAGCCCAGGCTGCTCGAGTCCTGCTCCATCCCCAGAGCCCCCAAGCACTCCCCACTCCCAGCACCGCTCTCTGCAAACCTGGCTGCTGCCTTCAAAAACAAGGCAAGTGCTGTAACTACTGGGAGGGTCCGGCCTTGCAACCAGAGGGGAAGCAGGGAGCAAAAGGGACTTTGCTCAACCCTGGATGCTTGCTTCAGATCCCAGCAGCTCGGGAGCAGTTACTCAGGCCACAACAACGCTACTTTATTTCCTGAAGCACCAGGCAACACCGCCAGCTGAAAGCAGGGCCAGTCCATCCTGCGCAACACCAGCCTCCAGAGCAGCGGTGAGCCCGCCTGGCAGGCAGGCAGGCACCCCGGAGCCGAAGGCAGCACATGCATCACTCCTGCCCAGCCGGGCCACGTAATCATGCCCTGAACCGGCTCCACCGCAGGCAGGGCGATCTGGTGAGGCAGGGACCGGGAAGAGCGGCAGCATTAGTTTACAGAAGGAAAGCGTTAGAAGCTTTTTGTCATCAGTGACAGGCCCGAGGGGCAAGGGTGAGGTTTGGGAGGTTTTGCCAAGCATCAAGGGCTGGTTGTGGGCAAGGACAGCAGGCAGAGAGGGTGCCAGGGTTGGGTCAGGCATGGATACCCCTCCCCAAAGATAGCCTGCACGTTATCTGAACTACCCAACAGCGATGTCCTCCAGATAAAACAGCACGGTTACATCAGTCTGCCTGATCGCTCCCTGTGATTTTTTTTTTTTTTCCCCAAGCAGGCCCAGCTGCTTTTTGCTTTGAAGAGCCAAGGAAATGCGTTCATCATGACTTGCCTTCTTTGTGTCTGGATTAAAGGTTGCATAGCAGCAAGGAGCGAGCACTCAGCTCCCCCGCGACCAACAAGAAAAACTGCTGTAAAACTTGTCTCATCCACACAATGAATATTTCAAACTGAAGCAAAACCCCACTACATCATTTCCTCATCATTACAAAGAGCAAAGACAAGAACAGTCACATCTGGTTTCCACTTTAAACCCAACTCCTCAGCCACTTTCATGTGCTTTTTTTTTTTCCCCTACGCACACTAGCAATTTCATCATGGTGAGTGAAGCGCCTAGGAAAGCTGGGCGGGGGGGGTCAGGGTGACAGCAATTTGTCCCTCAGAGTGACAACCCCACGCCAGAAGTCAAAAGCAAGATGAAACTTGCTGCTGACCCTGACAGCTCTCCCCAGCTGAGCAGGGGCTGTGTGCAGAATGGACAATATGAAATCTTTTGGAAAAGTGACCTGCACAGCAAAACTCACTGCCGCTTCCCTTAAGACATGTTGAAACCTCTATTACTGCTTGTAACTGGTCTCAGTGTAACACAAGTGACAGCTGGCACTGCCAGATCCCCCTCCCGCCTTGCCCCACTCCCCTGCCCGCAGGACACCTCCCAGACACGATGGCTGCACCCCCAGAGCACCAGCCTCTCATTCCTGTTACCTGGTGCTACCGCAGTCCCAGAGACACCCCCAGACTCACCCTTCCGTGCTTTGGAGCATGGCCTGGTACCCCCAGCCTGGCTTCTCCCCACAGGGAGGCTGCTCAGCACAAATCCCCACCCCAGTCCCCACATCTCCTGCCCCAACCACGCTGTTGCTGCCCCACTCCCCCTCCACCCTGTGCCCCCACACAGCAGCACAGCTGTACCCCACAGGCACGGGGCTTCCTTCACCCTCCAGTTTGCCCTCCCCGCAGTACCAGACAGCACCCCGCACCCTTACCAGCACCTCACACCCTGTGCACACTGAGGGGGGGGCTATGCGCCCCCACACACTGCACAGCACCCCCAGACACTCTGAGGGGAACCCCGCAGGCTGCCAGCACCCCCACAGGGCACCACCAGAACACACCCCTGGGTACCCACACAGGGTCTAGGCCGGCCCATACACTTATGAAGGCTCTGGGCGCCCTGAGACACTGCTGCAGGCTGCCATGACCCTCAGGGACCCCCGGGCACCCCTGCAACCTGCCAGCAGCCCTCTGCACCCACTCTGAGCATCACATATGGCCACATATACGCGCTACCAGCACCCCCAAACTCCCCTGAGCACCCATGCTTGATGCCAGCACCCCCAGGGACGGGTGGGCACCCATGCAAGCTGCCAGCACCCCCCGGGCTCTGCACACCCCCCTACGCACCCAGCCACGTATAAGGGCTGTCAGCGCGCCCAAGCTCCCCTGAGCACCTACGCGGGATGCCAGCTCACTCCTGCACCCCTGAGCACCCACGCGGGGTGCCAACACCCCCGGGACCCCGCGCACCCACGCGGGCTGCCAGCCCCGCAGCCCCCCGCGGCCCTGCGCACCCCGCGGGCTGCCGGCACCCCCCGCGCATCCCTGAGCAGCCCCGCACGCTGACAGCCGGCTGACAGCCCCCCTCCCGCACCCCCGCGGGCCGCCAGACCCCCGTCCCACCGCCAGACCCCCGGCCCGCCGCCGCACCCCCCCCGGCCCGCACCTCGCCGCCGCCCCGCGCCGCGAGGCCCCGCCGGGCCCGCTCCTTCGTCACGTGACAGCCGGCTCAGCTGACCGCGGCGCCCGCGCATGCGCACAGAGCGCGGTGAAGGCGCGGGGCGGGGCGGGGCACGGCGGCGCCGCCTGGCGGGGGGGTGGGGGGACACGGTGGGGGGGGGGCGGAATGTCCCGCTGCCGCGAGTAGGGTAAATACGGGCACGGCAGAGCCCTGAACCCCTCCACGCGTGGGCAGCGAAGAGCATCTCCCCGCCGTGGGGCTGTGGCTTGGGCAGGGCCTGCAGAGCGCGGCAGGCGGGCAGGCGTCAGGGAAACGAGAGACACCCCCCGAGAGCCCCAGCGTGGGCTGTGCCCCCCCGTGGGCAGGGGGCTGTATCCCTGTGCCCAAAAGCAGCACCTGCAGATCCCTGCTGTGCCCCGGAGCCGGCCTCGGGGCTGCTGACACCCAGCTCTTCTGGCCACAGCATCCCCCACCCCAGCCCCAACACCCCTTTCGCTTCCCCTGCCCCCCCTATTTCAAGGGGAACAAATGCCACCCCCAGGTCACCCCCAGCACCAAGAGGCACCAGCTCCGCTTCCTGGTAAAAAGATTTATTAAGAACCAGCAGTACCTGCCCAAAAGGAGGATGCCGCCCTGGCACGGGCGCTGCACGGCGGCAGGGAGCAAGGCGAGAGGGTTAGTGCTTCTCCAGGCAAAATAAACCCCAGTCAGAGCCAGCATCAGGATGAAATGGAGCAAGCCGAGGGCACAGAAAGGTGGTGTGAGCATGTCTGTGTGGCAGAGAACCCCCTGCCAGGGAAACCCGGCAGTCGTTAAGGCGTATTAAGGGCTTGGAGGAAGACCAGCCCTACGGAGAGACTAAATAATGCACGGAGGCAGGGACAGCGCGGGAGCAAGGGATGCGGGTGGCTGGTGGGTCACCTGCACCTCTGCCCTGTGGGGACCTGGCACAGGCAGCAGTGTCACACGCCCTGCCCAGAGCTGCAGGCAGGAAGGATGCTGCCTGCACACACCTTGGCCCCCAACCACAACCAGATGGGCTGCAGGGCCCCCAAACAGGACCCAGGCTGCTGGTCTTCACAGTCACCTCCCAGTCCATTCCACATCCAGGATGCTGCGCCACGCTGTGGGGGTGCCTCTGCCGGGTGCCAGTGCACTGTTCTGCCTTGGCTCCATCCATGGCAAAATGAGATGAGTGGGACTTGTCCTCGGCCAGGCTGTGCCCCAGCTGCCCATCACAGACGTGTCCCCCCCTAGAGCAAGCACAGCTGATGTCCGGCCATCTCTCCTGCTGCTGGGAGCAGCACCAGCTGCTTGGTCCCTCACAAGTGGGAACGTCCGTTGGGGGTTTGGGTGGTTTCAGTCCTCTTGTGCTTGTGATGTTTGTCGGAGGGACACAGGGAGGTGCCCTCACACGTGTTGCCAAGCTGGTCCCACACACGAGACAGGGATGTGCCAAAGGCAGACCCAGAGCTGCTGTGAGGGTGACAGGTCTCCTACGGCCACTTTGGGGACACTTCTGCAAAACAACCCCATGCTCTGGCCAGAGGTGGTGGGGGCTCATGGAGACGCCCTCCGCAGCTAATCCTGCATCCCTCCAGCCTGCCCCAGCACTCTCGAACACTCCTTCCTCCCCATGGACTGCTCCAAGAAATATTGCTTTTCCCTGGAATGTTTTTGTCTAAAATTGCCCCAATAGGATTAAGAAAAAAAAAAAAAGTAGTGAGTTAAAAAAAACCTTGGTCACACTGAAAGGGTGGGGTTAGGCTCCAAGGCCACCCTGTCTGGTGCAGGGGACACCCTAGTGATGGGGTTGGGGACAGCAGGACAGCCAGAGGGGCCTTTCTGTGTGTAGCAAGGGAGGGGGGCACCAGGTTGGGTTACAGGGGCTGCCTCCTCCTGGCAGCAGGAGGGATGCACCTCACAGGGATGGGGTGGGATGAACTGGGGTGCAACTGGATGGGATGGGACAGGGGACCAAGGCAGTGGGGGTGTCCCAGCCCCTCACTGGGACTGCAGGGAGAAGGCCAGCTTGACGCAGGCGAGCTCCTCCCCACCATTGCTGACAGTCGCCCGGACACGGTAGTTGCCATTGGTCATCCAGGCAGGCAGCTCCATGTCGGGCAGGATGAAGTCACTGGCTGGCAGGGAGTAGGAGCCCTGCAGAGAGAGGGGACATGTAGGCAAGACGTCAGCCAAACCCCCCCAGCCCCACACCAAAGGGCACGGTGGTACACAGCAGCACTGCCGGCATCACACCGACCGGGGGTTTCAGGCGTACCGCTTTGAAGGGGCAGTGGCAGGGGATGCCGTAGGTGAGCAGGGGCTCCGGGCAGGTTGTTCCGGGTGGGATGAGGTTGTCGAGGATGGTGCAGACATCGTTGTAGGTGCAGCTGCCCAGCTGGTCAATGCAGGGCAGCTGGATCCAGAGGTCACCCAGTGCCTTCTCCACCACCAGCACCGCCTGGAGGGAAGGTGTTCGGCACCGGTACAGCCGGCATGGGCAGTCACAACTCCTCTGGCCTGTCCCACCCCCCCACTCCCCAGCTATCTCCCTTGGCTCCTGGTTGTGCAATTCTTTGGGGTGTCCATGGGGCTACCACACACCTTCCCGCTTCCTACTTCTGGTTCCTCTCTACCTATAGGTTTCACTTCCTCCAACCTTGACCTCTTGAGCAAACACCTACCAGCACCCCACACACCCCCTCCTTCTCCTCTCCTCAGTGCCCTGTCCCCAAATTGCCTGGCAGCTCCTATCCCACAGCTCTGCCTCCACACTCCCCCAGCATGCTCCCCGCAGCCCCAAACAGGCACCGTGACATTGCTCAAGACAGCCCCAGCACCTTGGGCAGAGAGACATGTTCAGTCTCATTCTAAAAAGTCCCAAAAAAGTGGTGCAGGGCAGCCAGGCTGGCCCAGGCTCCCGCAGTGGTGCTGTGGCATGTCCCTGGATGGAGCAGCCAGGTCTGGCCACTGAAAAAACAGTGCTGCAGTGACCGCCAGGAGCACCCAGGGCATTTGGGGTTTCATTTCCCTCCCTGAGTCACTGCGTCCTCAAGACGTGACACAGCTCATGTGGTTTCTCTCACTGGGACAAGGTTGAGAGCTTCCCACTGGGCCGTCTGCTCCTACCACTGGTCTCCCCGTGCCCATCACCCCGTTCTTGCTTACAGAGCCAGACGCGCTCAGCCCTTCACTGCTCCATGCCTCATTTCCCAAAGAGCTGCTCATTCCCATACCCACTGCTGGGCATTTCCCAGGTGCCAGTGGTTTTTGGGAAGCTCTTCCCTCTCTCATCGTGCAGAGGCACCTCCAGCACTTACCTTCAGAGGGGAGGCCATGGCCTTGCTGGTGCTGACGGCCGCGCTGACACGCAGGCTCCCAGGGATGCTGATGGGATCAGGCGCCACAGAGAGGCTCTGCAGCACCACAGGGTCCCTCTTGTCACCGCAGTTCTCCCAGGCAAAGCCACCAAACTGCAGCACCAGGAGACAGGAGGAGTTAGAGCCAGGGCGAGCCTTGCCCTGGGTTTGCAGGAGGTTTCCCCAGTGTTGGACCCCTGGTCCCCCACAAATATTTGCTGACAAACACGGCCAGAAAATGACCTTCAGACTCCCTTCAAATGCCAAATAAATATTTCCCTCTTCATTTCTTGCACTCACAGCTCTTCCAAGCCTGAGGGCATTGCAGAAACTCTCTGCCTGCCCCCCCCGCATGTACTTTACACCCAAAGAAGGTTCCCATGCTGCAATTTCCAAACTTGTCTCAGCTCAGCCTCTGAACGCTTTGCATGTGAACAAGTTGAAGCATCCTGGGGCTGTGGGGCCTGGCCAGGACCAGCCTGGCTGCTGTGAGCCCTCATCCACTGGCTCCGGCCACCTGGTCCCATGAAGGAGCAGGAATCACACTCACACACTGCATTTTAAATGTGGCTTAACATTTCCATCTCTGCTCATGCTCAGGGAGGGTCAATGAGCCAGGCTCATCCCCTGCCTGATACACGCCAGGGGCCTAATCCTGAGCTGGTTCAGTCCAAATGAGCCAGGGAAGCAGCGTTGTCCCATGGGATAATGAAAATACACACACACAGGGAATGTCACTCAGATGGGAGGACATCACTGATGTGGTGTGGGAGCCACGCTGGGAGATCTCCCCTGTTTCCTCTGAGTCCCACCAGCCTCCCCAGCCACTACCAGCAAAGCCACAGCAGCCCTTTGCTCCCACAAGTTCCAAGGCCGGGGGATGGCAGCACTCACCTGCAACAACTACCCCTGAACTTGCCACAAACCGGTGGCGAGAGCCCAGCCCCAGCTCCCTCCCTGAGCAGGCTCCAGCCTAATTGCAGGCCTTTCGCTGGCGGGGAGGCAGGAGGACGCCTGGGCTGCGCACCTTGAGCAGGTTTGGCCGGGGCAGCCCGTGTCCCTGTGCCACGGGCGCGGGGCTCTCCCTGCCTGCTCAGCAGCCGCAGAACCGGTGCAGGCTGTCCTACCTGGTGCCAGCCGTGCAGGCTGTCCTACCTGGTGCCAGCCGGCGGCCCCGGCAGGCAGCGCTGCCCACGCAGGCGAGCGCCCGTCCCGCCATCCCACTCGCCAGCCAGGAGCGGCCCAAAGGCGAAGGGCAGGACGTGGGGCTCAGGGCAAGCCGCGCCCCGACATTTAGCAAGAGCTGGGAGCCCCTTGCCCACAGGTCTGCAGGCAAAGAGGCTCCACGGGAGGTAAACACCAGTGGGGGGCTGCATATTGCTGTCCCGCAGGGCCCCCTCCAGCCTTCCTAACCGGCTCCCCCTTCCCTCGGGCAACGGCAGCTTTCCTGGAAAATAAATATATTCCCCTCCGCACCTCGTGAGAGTCACACATCTTAATCAGCTCTATCTTAATCAGTGCGCCTTGATGAGCCCGGCCCAGCGCTGCGTGGGAACGAGGAGGCAGGAGCCTGAGCTGGAAAACGCGCATGAACGGGAGGAGGGAGAACAGAGGTGCTGGGGGGCAGCAGGGCAAGCTCAGCCGAAGGAAGAGGCCGCTGGGCTTCTTGGTGCCCAACGGCTTGTCAAAACCGAAATCCCCGCTCGCTCTGGGGCTGAACCCGAGCCTATACCCCGCGTTCCCCCAACACGGTCAGGTCCACGGGATCCGCTCCCCCCCCCAGCCCAGCCGCAGACATGCGCCCAGAACCAGAAAATACTTCTGATCTCCCGTGTCCCCCCCCTCAGCACCCCCCCTCGGCCCCCTCCCTGCCCCAGGAGGAGCGGGGTGAGGGGGTTGCAGCCTCTCACCTTGCTGAGCCTGCGGGAGCCGCCGAGCGCGGCCGAGCAGAGCTGCAGAGCGCAGAGCGCCAGCACCAGCCCCGCTCCCCCCATCCCTCCGGCCGCGGGAGCTGTGCGGAGAGCTGAGCTGTGCGGAGAGCTGGGCCGGCCGAACGGCCCCGAGAGGATGAACAGCGACAGGGGAAGGCAGCCGGTGGCTTTTCCCCCACCGCCGGGATGGGGCTGGCAAGCGACGGGACTGAGCCTCCCGGCGCGGTGGGACGGCAGCCTGTGAGCTCCAAGCCCGGCCCAGCTGCTCCCGATTCCCCTCCCTCCTCTTGTGTACGCTCAGAGATTTTTCCCTTCCTCCTTTTTTTTTTTTTTTTTTTTTTTCCTTTTTCCCGCCCCCCCGGTTTTGTTGCCAAGCGCAGGACTGGAGTCGCGGGGATGCTGGGACGGGAAGCTGCGCTTTCCCAGGCACCCAGAGCCTTGCCCGCTGCCCGCGGGGCTTGGGGGGAAGCCGGGGTGCACACCCCCCCCCACTTTCTGTGGGTGAGACCAGACCATCTCCCCAGCGCCTCCCCCCACCCCCCCAGGGGTATATCTCTTCCTACACCCACTTTAGCTGGCTGAGGTGTCTGCGGACATGCAAAGGGGCTGCACCCTCCCCGGGCCAGCACCCGGGAACCCCGGGACCCCCCCGGCGCTCGGCACAGGGCAGGCGGCAGCTGGAGAGCAGAGATAATTTGAGACCCTGAACCCGATGCTATGTGTGCTGCGGGGGGGTGGGGGCACTCGGGTGTTGGGCAGTCCCCAACTGGGCTGTTTGCCACAGCACCCCACCACCCACCCTTCCCCCTTCAGGTGCCCATTTTCCAGCCAGAGCCCCCCCATCGTGCTGGAATGGCCTCACAGTGGGTTTTCCCATGTATTTTGATGAACAGATGTTTCTTCCCTGTGGAAAGCTGGAAGGGGCTGAGCCAACTGAGCACACAGGACACGAGAGTGGCAGGGGTCAGACCTTCCCCCCTGCCCCAGCACAGTTAGGACCCACTTGTAGGACCCTTCCCTGTAGGCAGCTCAGCTCCCCCTCACACGCTGACTCTTCCTGGCCTCCCTGTATCACTCCTGACCCTGGGAAGGTTTGCCTGGCTTAGCCAAACTCCAGCCTCAGCTCTATTTTTAGCCTTTCGTCCTTATTTAGCAGCAAGGCCGGCCAGGAGCGTGCGGGCAGGGCGCGGGAGCAGGCAGAGGCCCTGACGGATGCTGCTGCCCACCCTGCGCCGGCAGCGACAACTGTGTCGCTGATCCGCTGCGGAGGCTTAAGGGTGAGGAATAAATAGCCCTGTTCCTCCCACTCAGGAGCAGAGCAGAAAGTTATCCCTCAGGATTAGTTTTCACTTTGAGGCCCCGGAGCAAGCAGGGGACAGAGGTGGGAACAGGGATGTGTGGGGAGAGGCACGGGCATGGCCAGAGCCCCTCTCCTCAAGCCCCTGGCACCATGTGCTTTCCTGCTTCTCACATCCACTATGGGTGAAAGTTTCACTCCCCCATTCCCATCTTTCCCCCCTCCATTTTGCTGTGGGGAAAAAAAAGAGAATAAAGGACAGTAAGGACAAGTTAACCCATATATTTTTGCTTGGAAAAACACAGGCAGGGTCAGAACTGACTTGAAATCACTGCTGTATCTCAAGACAGCACCATGCATGACCTAGATCCCCACCAAATGAATTTGTTACCTTTTTTTGGGTGCCAACACATGCAAGATTCTCTGTTGTTCAAACAGTTTTCTGAATTATCACACCCATGCAAAGCCCAAGTCACGAGTTCTCAGCAGGTATGGCTGAACACCTTCGATTTGCATTGAAGCAGAGCACAAATGGGTGACAGTGTTAATAACTTCCTTAGATCTCATTTACGAATGCAAAATGGTGCCTGGGCTGAGGATGCAACCAGAGACCACCCTCTCTCCACTGCCTGGGCTGTCCGCTCCACCAGGACCCACTGGGCATCGCCATGGGCCAGCTCATTGCCCAAAAAACCTTCCAGGAAACCTTTTTTTTCCCCCAGACTGGGTTTCTGTAGATACAAGAAACAAAAAATAATTAATGACCCCATCTGTGCTCACAGGACCACCCTGCACACAGACCTGGTGCAGGGCCAGGTCCCAGGTGGAAATCCCACACTCTGGCACCGACCTCGCCTTGTACCCACCCTGTCCTGCCCAGTCCTTACCAGCTGGAACTGGAGAGAGAGCTGAGACACTTCAACAGCTTGCATAAATACTTCTCTTATCCATAAGCTTTTGCAAACACTTTAAATGACCATCGGTACAAATTAACTCGACATTCAGCCAGCTGTTATCCCATTTACGGCAATTCAGCTGAGCATGAGATAAACCCTCCTGGGTTCGCTTTTCCAGGCAAAACCCTCGAGACTTCTCCAGCCACTGTCGGTCCTGGAGAGAGATCGCAATAACACCCAAAAAGACATCCACGCAAACTTCAAAACAAGCCAAAGCTGCCCCAGGTGGGTCTGCCCCACACTGCCTTCACTTTCCTGTCTTTGCAGGGGCAGAAATCCCCTCGCTGCCACAGTCCCCATTGCCTCCAGCCCTCTGTGAGCAGGCTCCAGCAGCCCCAGCCCCGCGTGCTGCCCGGGTCCCCAGGCTCCTCTGGTTAGGGAGAGGGGGATGAGTTGTTGCAGTGATGAATCCCACCCCTACACCACCATGGAAAGCCCCTGCTTTGCTCAAAAACAGCAGAATAGTTTCTGGCTGTTTAAGTTTCTGCCCTGCAAAGAGAGCAAGTTGTCAGTGTACTGGGGCAGAGGAAGATGAAGCAAGGCTGAGATGGGAGATCTCTCCAGCAGGGACACGTCTCGTGCAGCCTGCACAGGAAAGGCTGCAGAAACTGAGAAATTGCTAAAATTGAGCTAAAAGAAGAGAGCTTTGGGGCAGTACAGGCAGGGCCTCCGGCAGGCAGCCTCACAGATGCGCCTGCAGGCTGAAGGAAGGATGTAATGTGATCTTGTGCGGCCCCTTCTCCGAAAGTTAGTGATTTATAGCAGTGCAGGGTTGTAGCTGCCATGGCAGAGCCCACAGCGGCAGCGCGGGGTGCAGGGCTGGGGAGCGGGGTGAGGGAGCCAGTCTTGCTGCCCATCCCCAAGCCCCAGCTCTACCTTGCTGGCTTGATGCCTCAGCCTGATGTGACCAAACCTTCTGGTATTTCTCCACCATTAGCAAAAGAAACCCTACCCAGAGCCCCACTTCGTGACACAGGGGAACCCCCTCAGAGCCCCATAGTTGAAACCAGAAATTACCACAAGCACACGTGCAAACTGCTGGATCTTGTGCACCAGCAAGATGTGATGGCAGCTGGACAGGCTCATTGTCAGCTGCCTGCACAGTTGCTTCTGCTCACAGCCACAGCCTCAGCAATGCAAATTCAGCCTGGAAATATGCATGTGCTTTTGTGCTTGCCCCTGTATGCCTTCAGTCTCTAAAGTCTGGACCAGGATTTTAAATTAACCCTGGAGAGGTGGAGACCAGCACCTTGTGCTGATGAGCTTTTTTATCCCACAGAGGATCTACTCAGCCCAAATAAGTACTCTCAGGCAGGGAAGGAGACTTGCCTCATGTATGAAGTCCTAGGAGAGATAAGAACAGACGCTGTCGGTGGTTTCTGAGTGGTGGGAGATGATGCCAGGAAGCTGCTGTGACTCACAAAACGTCATGAAGCTTAAGGAGCACCTACCCACGAGGACAAAGGAAACTGGTCCCACCATTCCCTGGGAGACTTGGGGCAGCCATGGGCCTGCCCCTCACCTTCCCCACCCTCCTATCCAAGTGATGTTTCACAATTTCCCTGGTCTCAGGGTTACCAAGGCAGAAAAAAACACCTTCACGTCGCACGTGATGGGGTGACCACACACCTCTGCTCCCTCGCTGGCTGGGCAGGCAGTACCGGGGTGATGGCGAAACACCAGCCTCCTGGCACCCCCTGAGCCTCAGGCTGCTTGGACTTGTCCCAGGGGATATTTGGAGAATGTCAGGATAGAAACTTGTTGGCAAAACCTGGCAGTGTTTCCATACGGGCACGGCCTCATGACCAGGTTGAAACACTCCTATTTCAGCAGTGCTGGGTTGATTTTTCAGGTCAGAATGTGTGTTGATTTAGAAATGTCCATTATTTCACAGCATTTTAAAAAATCATCAAACCCAAAACTTTTGGAGGAACCTGCCTTTCCTCACATTAATTTTTAGACAGGACACATTCAAATACATGTGTTTCCCTACATCTTCAGGATCTGTTTCCAAAGTGCAGGATTTATTCCTGGAAAAGGGCAGCCTGGCTCCAGGCCCAGCATTTGGGGTGTTTGGGATGCTCAAGAGGAGGGCATTGCCAGGATGCCGTCCCCCCAGACAGTATGGACTTCACTGAAAGCCCCCTCCAGCCAGCACAGCTACCCCCAGAGCAGAGCTCCCACCAGAAGAAAACACCCCAAAGCCACCCCTTTCAGACAACTACCCCAGTACAGGCTGAAACTTCATGGGGTGATGGCAAAAGCCAGGATGGATCCTGCCTTCATTCCTCACATCCCTTCTCCCAGAAGGGCTGGGTGGCCTCACCAGTGGAAGCCCCCCCAAGGCAGCCCTGCTCCAGCTGGACCCCCGCCCTGGTACCGGGGGTCCTGCTCCCCTTTCCCCCCACCCAGGATGGGACACCCTCAGCACAGGGGACACCAGGGACAGAGCATTCCAGGGGCTGGAGGGGTCCCACTACCCTGCCTTGGAGGAAGCGCCCAGGGCGGGGACACCCTAGGGTGGGGGTGCCCCGGGCCGGAGCTCCCCCGCCGGGAGCCCAGGGCCAGCCCCGGGGGCGGGCAGGCTGCGGCCGGGGGCCCTGCCCGCGGCTCGGGGGTGCAGAGCACCCTCTCCTGGCGCTGCCTGCGAGCAGCTGC
Organism: Athene noctua; assembly: GCF_965140245.1. NCBI lineage: Eukaryota > Metazoa > Chordata > Aves > Strigiformes > Strigidae > Athene > Athene noctua. The sequence goes on from NC_134048.1 coordinate 17,718,855, forward strand.
GGGGACTTTTTTTTTTTTTTTTTTTAATTGTATTTTAATTTTTTTTTTTTTTTTTTTTTTTTCCCCTGACTGCCAGCTGGGGCAGCTCGTCCCGTCCCGTCCCGTGGCGGCGGGTCCCGCCGGGCAGCGGGGGCCGTTCGCCGGGGGGATGCAGCACCCCGCGCCCCGCGGCTGAGCGGGCTCCCGGCCGGGGCTCCATGGGCTGCACCGGCAGCGCCCTGCGGTGCTGCCCCGCCGGCAGCGAGGTACCGGCTGCGGGGGCTTTGCTGGGCTGGGCTTGGGTTGGGCTTCGCCTGGGGTCGGGGCTCGCCTGTGGTCGGGGCTCGCGTGGGACTGAGTGTGCGTGTTGTCGGGGTTCACGTGGAGTTGGGGTTCGTGTGGGGATGGGATTTGCGTGGGGATGGGGTTTGCGTGGAGCCCGGCTTGCACCACTGCTGGGGTGGAGGTGTGCTGGGGGCACCCGGCGTGGATCGTCCTCCCCACCCTGCCCCCGGCTGCGTGGGACCCCACCAGTGTTGGGGGGGGGGGAAGCGGCACCGGGCACAGCGGGAGCTGAGAGCCACCTGCCCTCCTGCACCCTCCTGCACCCCTCCGGGCTCTCCCCCCACATCACGGAGAAGCCCAGACTAAAGGGGGTGCAGCATCTGGGGGGTGACAAAGCCTGTTGGAAATGCAGGTCACATATAGGGTAGGGATGGGTTCCCCCAACTAGACCTCTACCAGCCTCCCACAGCATCCTCCCTTGTCCCAAAAACTGGGTCCCCCCTCGTGCCAGGTCCCCCCTTTTGGCAAAGGTGACACTTCTGCTGGGGAACGTTCTGAGTCCCCGACAGATGTCGGGGAGCTCTTCTGTGAGTTAAGGTCTGGAAATTATCTGCTGCTAATGATTATTATTTTTTGACGTGCTCATGCTGCCTTAGCACCCTGCCATCGGTCTCAGGAGTTGTTTGTGAAGTCGGATGTGCTGTGCGTGCTGGTATCGGTGGGTCAGGGTTGCCGGAGCGTGGCAGGGACAGGAGGAAAGTCGGAAAGGCCCCACGGTGCCAGCGCGTCCACCTACACGGGTGGCTCTTTTTAGAGGCAGCTGTGGGAGCTCGGCTGCCCGGGACCACGCGGCTGAAGCACAACTCGCTGCTGGGATGTGTGGGGGGAGCCAGTGCAGAGCTTGCACAGCCCTGGAGGCAGCAAGTGCCTTTATTTACAGCACTTGAGGGCTTGGCTGCTTCTCCATATCATGGAAAAAAAACCCTGCTTCTCTCTATATCATAAGATCAGACACTTCTGGGTTGGTTTGTGACTCTGAGAGCTCGCACAAGTGGGCATGGGACCGGGAGAAATGGCTGCCCCGAGGCCCCAGGTGTTGAGAGCTGCACGTTTACTGAAATGAGGAAATTTAAGTCAGAGTCATTTACCCACAGACGCCTCCCTTCCTGTGTTTGCCCGCTCTTGAGCTCTTCTGCTCAGCCTTGCAGCACTGCTCACCATGATTTGTGCCCCATAAAACAGCCCTGCTGCTGTGACTGAGTTGCACGTTAATTCTGAAAGCAGCACTGAAAATCCCCTTTATGGCAAAAAGGGTTAAGGGCAGGCACAGAGCCACTCCTGCCCACGTTCTCATGTCCAGGCTACCAAAAGGAGACCTTCACCTTCCCACTGCTGGTGGGTGGACTGGCAGAGATGGTCTCTTGGGGATGGGGGAGCCCTCAAACCTCAGAGGTGAGCCCAGGCAGACCCCGGGTGCACATCACGGGGCTGATGGCTGCAGAGTTTTTGGGGCCGGTCCCAGGTTGGAGGTGACCTTGGGGAGCCCGTGCCGGGCTGGGTCCGGTGGGTGGATGGCATGCCAAGCGCCTCTGTGTGCCCTGGGGGAGGTGGCTTGGCAGCCTTGTCCTGCAGGCAGCAGGGCGATAAGGAGCCATGGGCACAAGTGCCACAGCCGGAGCCTGGCCCGGAGCTGCGGGCACTGTCCCCAGGGGGTCCCTTCCCCTCCAGCTCCATCCACCCACACTTGGCCACTCATGGTCACTGCTTTCCCTTCGGTCGTTCTCCTGGCATGAGAGAGGCCAAGATGCCTTCATGAAAGATCATGACTGAGGCTTGGCCGTCTTCCAGGGCTGGGGTGAATTTATTTTGGAGATACAGGAACTATATGTAGCAGCAGGAGCCAGGGAAAGGTCAGGATGCAAACCTTGAGGCTGTCAGCGGTATGGAGGGTTTGCGTACGATTTGTGGCACAGATCTGACTGTGTGAGAGGTGATTGCCATCTTGTAACACAACCGACGCAGGAAGAAAAACAGCAGCAGAGTCAAAGACAGGTTCCATGGACCTGTACCAGTGTTGCTCTGGCTTCGCTGAGCATCTGCTGTGGGGCCCGGAGAGGTTTCAGGGTCACGGGCCAAATCCTAACCCCCTTCTCCACAGCCACAAAACAAAACCTGGTCCCCAGGAGCAGTGTCGGGATTTAAATGCTCGTTTCCTGCCTCTTTGTGATTTTGTTTGCTGGTTGCATGGTTTAATTGCTTAACTTACTTGTAAAACAGGAAAAGAGGAAGAAAAACACAGTACAAAACCCCAGGCTAAAAGCTGAAGCAGAGGCGGCAGCTGACCCAAGCTGCCCGCACCGTGCCAGCTGCTTCTGCACGGCTGCTCCCCACCACTGGCACCCTTCGAGATGCCTCTGGTTCTGCTGGAAATCCTGATTAATTCATCCATAAACAGTTTTCCTCCAGACCATTAGGAATATTTATTTCTAAGAACACAGATACATTTCTTTTTTTATCGCTAGAAGGTATTTTTTGGCACGAGCCTCCTCAAAGCCGAAGCCAGAGGTTTCCATGCTGAGACCTTGCAGGACGGGGAGTGCTGCCGATGGCCTGCACCTGTGGGACATTTCAGGCTGTTTCTTCCCTGCGCTGAAGCTGTTCCAGCTGGAGCAGCTCCCAACCTGCTCCTTTTACACACAGCAGATACTGGGGCTGTCTTCCAGCTTTTCAAAATGTGCCGGGCGATACCGGAGACGCGGGTGCCACGTGCTGCTCTGGAAGTGGCAGTGGAAGGTGCCTCTGTATTTCAGTTTTCAGCCACATTTTGCTTTTCACCCTGGCTTTGGCAGCAGAGCTCTTCATCCCAAAGGACAATTGAGTGTTTAGGAGTAAAATTAGCTCCAGACACTGTTTTAATTGCTCCTAGAGATAGGAGGGTTGCCTCTTGTAGCCTCGGGGCAGGTATTTAGATTTGTCTGCTGATGCCGAAATACCTCTTGATCCCTTTAGCCATTTCTGAGTTAACTGCACTTGTCTCAAATCATGCTCCCTGAGCAATGAGGGGCTCTGAGGCCCTGTCCTGCTGGGTTTGGGGCATGGGCAAGGGGTGTAAGTGCCCTGGGCCCACGCTGGGGACATTGCCCATGTTATGGGGGTGACCAGGTGTTACCAGCCCTGGATTCTCTGTCCTTGGGCATCGCCTTCGCCAGCGAGTGGGACACATGGAGCAGAGGCGGTTTGGTTTGGGCAGGTTGAGGTTTGGGGGTCGCTTCTGGAGGAGGATACCTGTGTCCTGCTCCTGGCACAGCTCAGATCCCCTTCTGGGTTGTGTCACCCCACTGTGCCAGGACGGTCCCCCTGCACAGCCTTTGCTTTGTTGCAAAGCGGGGAGGAGCTTTTGAGGTTCCCATGGTGCCCCCAGGCTTGCAAAGCCCCGACTGTCTCATCCACCCACCCCCCATCAGACTCCAAAGCCCAGCACAGGACACGGGGTACAGTAAATAGGAAGGGGGTGCACATCAGCATGAGATGGGTGCAGGAGGCAGGCTGGAGACCCTGGGGACCCTTTGCAGGCAGGGCTGCCGGGGCTCAGCAGCATCCCAGGGCACGCCATGTTTTCAGGGTGAGCCGTGGTGGCAACAAGAACAAATCCTGCAAATCCCAACTGTCTGGTGCCTCCTTACCCTGCTGCCTGGGCCGCGTTCAACGCCGCAGCCGCTCACGCCATAGAAGGGAAGATAAAGCCGTGGCTTCCCAGAGGTTTAGAATTTTCCTGCGCTCTCTGGCAACTACACTTCACTCCAGCTTCAGAAGGGGGGCTGCAGGGGAGGTGGAGGCAGGGACGCCTGTTTGCTTTGCCTCGCTTTTTTCCCAAGCCAGGCTCCCTAATCTGGTCTGTATTTGGCCACGCCGCTGTGACGGTGGGGCCAAGCCAGGCTGCAGCCGGCACAGCGGGGTCCCTGGCTGCCTGCAGGCTGCAGGGCTGGTCACGTTAGGGACCAGTATTTTTTGGGGCGGCAACAGGTCTGCAGGTGAATTCCCTCCCCCACAGCCCTGCTCAGAAACACGACCCAGTGACGGGCACCCAGGGCGAGATTTGCCTCACACTGGGGAGGCCGAGGTGCAAGAGCCGGCGAGCTTTGCTTCCATCTTTCAGCAACAGATAAAAATATATCCATCTTTTTTTTTTTTAACTCCTCCCCTCCAAGCCACTAAATTAAACCCATGCAGGGCTGGAAGGCATCCCATGGAGCTGTGTTGCTGAAGGCAGCTCCCGGCTCCGGGTTATATCAGCTCCGGGGTGACAGTGGGAGCGTGCGGGAGCTCGCGGGCCGAGCAGCACATTCCTGCGCTCCTGAGGTCATCGCTTGTGCTGCCGCCAGCCCTCGCCTCCTGCCAGCCCTGCACGGGGTCGGCATCGCCTCTGATTTGTGGTTATTTTTTATTTCTCACTCCTGCTCCAGCATGGGCTGTGCCAAAGCCCAGCTGTGTAGAGCACCAGCGGAGGGGTGTGTTTGGGGTGCTGCAAGGTGCCAGGGACCAGACTGACCCGGAGCATCCCGGGGCAGCAGGGAAGGGCAGGAGGAGTGTGGCAAGGAATCGCCACAGCTGGTGCCCTGACAAGTGCTCCCTTCTCTCTCCCACCAAATATTTTGCTGCCAGAGCCTATTTTGCACCAGCACCATGTTGGGGGTGGGGGGTGGGGGGTGTGTGTGAGCATCCCCAAGGTTTTCCAGCCAGTGGCTGTCAATGCTGCATGTTCTGGGGTGCAGGGAACCACCCCAAGCTCAGGACTGCCTGCCAGGCAACATGTGCGCACCCATGGGTGCTCGGGTTGGCAGGGGGTGACGGGTCAGGCAGGGACCACTGCTGCTTGAGCACCTATGTTTTAGCAGGGCTCAGCACAGGGTGCCTGGCTGCAGGGTGTCCTCTACCTGCAACCACCTGCACCCCTTTGCCCCCTCTTGCTCCAGCTCCCTCTCTCTCTGCCAGAGACAGCTAAAAGTCCAGCAGCAGAGGGGACCGGCTTCCCAGGAGCTCACGGTCTTGAAGACAGAGAATGGTAAGAAGAAAATATGTATCTCCCCCCCCCTTGCTGTGCTTTCTCAGTGTGATATTAAGAAAGCAGGAGGACACACCCCAGGGCCAGCCTGCCCCAGGGCCAGGGAGGATGGGGATGGTGGCTGCAGCCTCCACATGGTGCAGGAAGGCAGACGTGATGGCATCCTAGAGATGATGGCATCCATCCTCTTGGACAGACAGGTTGTCCCCAGGGCAGGAGGCCTAACGAGCTGTGTTCTCTCTGAGCCTGCCAGCGCCATCCCCATTAGTGCTAACATGCACCATTGTGATGGCGGGTGGTATTTGTCCAGTGGGAAGAGGACAGGGGCTGAACCCAGGCCACTGCGCCGGCAGGTCGGCTGCCCAGGACGTCCAAGCAGGATGCGGCTGGCACCATTTCAGCCACATTTGTGTTGCAGCCAATGTCACCCTGTTGCCTGAGGATGGGAAGGAGAAGGCAGCGCTGCGAGAGGAGTGGATGGAGAGTGGGAGACTCCTCCAAAGCCAGGAGGAGGAGGAGAAGGAGCGGCTGCGGGCAGGAACCCCTGGAATCACCCAGGACGTTAACATCCAGGTAAGTTAAAAAGGCAGGTGCTTCTGGGGGCAGGGAGCATGTGGCCAGCCAGGACTTCCCAGGCAGCGATCATGGAGCTAGCACACGCTGGGCTGGGCTCTCCCATTTTCAGAAGGAAGGGGTTAGGAGGGCATTAGGAAGCTGGAAGCAGTGTGGGTCTCACAGCGAGTCATGGTGAGTGGGGAAGGCCAGAGCATCCCTTACACTCGGTCTGTCACCAATCTGCTCCCCAGGTGGAAAAGGGAAAGGACCTGGAGCTGGAGGAACAGTTTGATGCCCTGAGGAGAGAGCACACAGAAACCCTGCAAGGTGTGTGCCGGGACAGCCGGGCTCCCCGCAGCCCCCCTACTTGCCCCTGCCCCCTCCAACTGCCAGTACACCTTCAGATTTGCGTGGGGGCATGGGGATGCTGCTCCATGACATTGTGGGGCTCAGCTGGGGCTCACTGCACCGGTGTCCCTGCACCAGTAATGCTCATCTCGTGTCCCCACTGCAGAGCTCCAGAGAGCACATGAGCAGGAGAAGCTGCTGCTGACAGAGTCCCACCACAGGTCCCAGGCGGCCTTGCAGGTACCCATGGAGAAATCCCTGGGGAGAGGGTGCTTGTGGAGGGCTTGAGGACCATCTCCTGGTACATCCATGGTGCCTCAAGCTCCTTGGTGGTGGCCACCTCAGTCCCTGGTGTGCCCAGGGACCATGCAGGCTCCTCCAGCCCTGGGGTTTTCAGGGTGCCATAGCCCAGCAGTGCCCCTGCTCAGGAAGAAATCCTGGACACCCCTTATTCTGCTTCTTCCCCGGCTACCCTAGGAGACAATCCAGACGCTGAATTCCCAGCTGAAGTCCTTCCAGGAGAGGATGAAGCGGGTGGAGGAGTCACTCTTGAGCACAGACTACAAGAAGCACATCCAGGTGCAGGGAGGGGTGTCAGGGAGGGGACCCTCCTCTGGGGTGCTGACCCAAAGCTGGGGGTGCTTTTCTGATGGACACTGAGGGCAGGGTGGGGGAGGCTGGAGCTGGAGAGGGGGAGCTGAAGCAGGGAGCAGAGCCCTGTCTCTGGGAGGTGCACGGGCTGCTGGGGTCCCTTGAACTAAGTGATGAGTGAAATGTGGTGTCTTGTGGGTACAAACCATGCAGGGCCCCAGCTGAGAGCACTGTCCTTGCTGGGGTCATGGGAGGGGGTGAACCATGGCAGATGCCCCGAGTGCCCACCCTGCTGCAGCTGCTGCACCCCCCCTGTGCCTCGCAGGAGCACGGGAGCCCCAGCCCCTTCTGGGAGCAGGAGCTGGAGAGCCTGCACTTTGTCATCGAGATGAAGAATGAACACATCCATGGCCTGGACAAGAAGCTGCTGAACCTGGAGACCGTGGTGGGTTGAAAGGAGGGGGTCACAGGTGGGCTCTCCTCTTTCCATCTCTTCTCCCCACCTGAACCCTGTCCAGAAATTGCAGCTGAAGCGGAGGTGGATGGGGCCTGGGTCCTTTCTTGGAGGTTGCAATGCCACCGTGCTCCCACCGAGCCAGCATTCCCCCCAAGAGAGAAGGGGGGGAGATTCAGAAGTGCTTTCCAGCTCCCTCCTCACCCTCATGCCCCCCCTTCCAGGTGGAGAAGAACCTTCTGCTGGAGGAGAAGGTGAAGACTCTCCAGCAGGAGAACGAGGACCTGCAAGTTCGCACCCAGAACCACTTGGTCATGGCAAGGTAAGTGCTGGTCCCATGTGCCCACCGGCTCCCTGGTGGCATGTCTGATGGGATCAGAGGTGGCAGCGGTGGTGGGGAAGGGGGGAATACATCACAGCGTGCAGTGCCACCAGCTGCTTTGTGGGGAGCGGAGGGGTCTCGTGGGCGCTTTGCCCAGTGTCTCTGGCAGCGGTGCTGTTTGCCCGCAGGCAGCTGTCAGAGGAGCTCCTGGCCACTCGCGGGGCGCTGGAGAAGGAGGTGCAGCTGCGGGAGCAGGCTCGTCGTGAGAAGGAGGAGCTGCTGTACCGTGTGCTCAACGGCGGGGATGGCTCCCCCTTCCCCATGGCTGCTGGAGAGGTGCCCCTCATCGCCACGTAGCATGCCGCCGACCGGCACCGAGCGCTGCCGGGGGGGGCTGTCGGGGCTTTCCTCCGGGTGCCTGAGCCCGGGGCTGCTCTCACAAGTGCCCCCACTGCCGGGGCAGGACCCCGGGTCAGCCAGGCCCTTGGGGCGGCCCCGTCCGATCAGGGAGATGGAGCATTTCACAGGACACTTGCGCCTGCCTTTCCCCAGCCTGTGTGGGGCTGTAGGGAGACCCCAGCCACCCCCCTGTGCCATCCCTGCACCCCTTCCTCTGGTGGGAGGCTCTGGGAGGCTTTCTGGGGGTAAAAGGGTTCAGCCAGGACACGCAGAGGTGCACTGGGCTAGATCCAACCCAGCGCTTGGCTCTGAGCATAACCAGCATCGGTGCTGCCCAGGGGCATGAGGTGAGGAAGACGAGGCGGTCACTGGTATGGGCATGAGCACCGGGAGGATGAAGAGGGCGCTGGGGACTTGATGGTACTACGGTACCTCATTCCCTGGGGAGCATCTCTGGGAAGTGGGTGGCCGAGTCAAGGGCTGAACCATGGAGTTTTTCCGGGGTGAGGGGCAGGAGGGACGGCTGCAGCTGGGTATATCTGCCACCTCTGGCGCCACCCTTGCTGTAGATCATGTCAACCCATCCCATTTCGGGGCTTGGCCTCCTGCTCAGGCTGCTCTGAGCCGATGCCACCCATTCCTGCCATTTCCAGTGACAGCAGGGCTTCCCCTGCCCAGGACCTGCCTCGCTCCCCAGGGAGAGGGGCCAGGTGGGGCTCCCACCCACACCCTCCCCTCCTCATCGCCTCCTCCATCTTCGGCAAACAGCTCCCAGGGATCGTTCCTGCAGCCCAAGCATGCCCCTGCTCACTGCCACACAGATGCCAAGCCCTCCTTGTCCCCCCGCTGCCCAGTGCAGCACCACCCACCCCACCTTCTCCCTCAAAGCCGGGCAGAGGCTGCATGCCCAGAGGTGCACATTCGGGGAGCAGAGCATCCTCCCGAGGGGGAGCAGGCTTCAGCGGCAGCTGCCAGCAGGTCACATCCATCCCTGCTCCAAGGGAAAGCATCCCCATCGGGGAAGATGTTGCCAGCATGGCTGCGGGTCAGGGCTGGATGCACACAAGCACTTTCCACTGGGCGCCCAAGTGTGGTGGGACGGTCACTGCTCCCGGGGCTGTCCCTGGGCCTGTCCCCTCCCTGGGACTGTTTAGCCAGGGAGGGGGGGGCTGTGTGTATGTGTGTGCACCAGGCCAATGTGCTACTGGCTGTAACAATTACAAGTCTGTAAGAAGCAAGAGCCTCAAGAATCCCATGTCAGTGGTTTTGGGGACTGGTGCGGGCGTATCTTACAGTGGGGCCATGTGCTCCGCACCTAGGGGAAGGGGGGGGATGAGGAAGGGTGGGAGCAGGCGCCACAGAATCACACAAAGGGAGCCCCAGAGGAGGCCTCTGCTGCCAGTCCCCCCTTTCCCTGCTCCTTCCCCCGTTTCATTCATTTCAATGGGCTCAGGGCAGACCCCGACCCTTCCACCCCTGCCAAGCCAGTAGAGCCACAGCAACAGCCGCTTCCGTCCTTTGTGCCGATCCTGATTGGGAAAATATCAACTGAACGAGGCAGCCAGGAAGGCAACGTGGATGCAGGGTCTAGCTCTTACTCAAGCACCTCCATGGGGCTCACAAACTGGGAAATGGGGGTGTCTGTTGTGTCACACCAGTGTCCCCCCAGGGCACCCACTGGTCCATGCATCCCCACGGCTCTGGGGATGGATGGTGGGACACCCTCCAGCTTTGCAAAGTGACCCCAGGGATGTGGGGGGACACGCCAAATGCTGCAGCACCAGAGCTGGAGTCATGGGGCAGGTTGCTGCCCCACAGATCCTGCCCAGCTGTAGTTGAAGGGGGAAGGATGGCTGAGCAAAGAGAGATGATGCTGGTAGCACTGAGCATCCTGCTCCGGGTACCTGGTACTGCATCCCACTCCCCCTGCGTGGGACCCAGAGGAATGTGCCCAGCTCAGGGAAAGGGGAGTGCTGGGAACCGAGGAGGAGGAATAAATGAGTCCAGAAAAGGACTTGCCCACAATAAAGAGGAAAGAGCCAACACAGGCAGTACCTTGGTGGTCACAGGGGGACAGGCAGGTCAGCCCTGCCTGCCTCAAGGTGCTGGGGCAGCGTGGAGGGTCAGGGCAGCCAGCGGAGCCTCCACTCCACTCTGACATGAGTGGCTGAGGGACAGGGTGGGCAAGGGGACAGGCAGAAGTTGGGAGGCAGCAAGGAGAGGTTTCAAAAGCCAAAAAAAAGAAAAATACTCACAACCCAGTAACAGCAGCAAAACCACTTGTCTGCTTTATCCTCTCCAAACAAAACTCCTTCAACAGGGGCTTGCCATGAGGAGTCAGGTTGCTCAGGGAGGTTCACCAGACTTGGGAGAAAACAGCTCCCAGGCTCATGTGAGGGCTGTTCCCCTCCGCGGGATGGGACCTTCAGCCCCTTTTCCCCTTGGGCACAGGGTGGAGGGAGCCAGGCACTCGGGGACCAGCCTGTCTCCTTTTGTTGCCCTGGAGCAGATGGGCACAGTACAGTCTCTTAGGGCTCTGGGGCCACCTCCCTGGCCATGCTTCCCGGTGGCTCCCGGGGGGCCGCCCCTTCGGGCCGGTGGCTCTCAGCACTGTGCCGGATCCCGTAGCCAAAGTAAATGAGGAAACCTGGGAAAGGTAAAATAGGGTGGGTGTGTGTGGGAGTCCATTCTCTTCTCTCTCCTCCCAGCCAAAAAGTTCCCACTCCTTTAGGCCACACATCAGATGATGGAGTGCTCCTGCCACCCTTTGACATTAAAGTTCAGCATCTCCTCCATCTGCCCACCACTGCTCTGCAGTCAGCAATAATGCCCTGGACTCTCAGACCAGCTCTGCTTCACCCAAAAAGGTTGCCACCAGCTCTGGGACCGTGAGGGTGGTTGGTCTTACCGATGGCCATCCAGAGCAAGTACCGTAGCCAGGCAGCCGCGCTGAGCCGGGCCATCAGGGTGCTGTTGATGGTGATGCCAAGGAGCGGCAGGAAGGGCAGGCAGGGAACCTGCAGAGACAAAGCACAAGGAATGGGGTCATGCCTTCACCCTCCGGCACTGGCTGGCCCACAGGTAGGGCTTTCACAGCTGAATTTGGCTGTTTGCTGCTTTGGTTAGTTGCCGACAGGCAAGGGGAAGCCCAGCCTGGCTGTCAGGCTTGGGGACCTGAGTTGGGACTGCAGCCTGTGCTGGAGAGGGATGCTCATGGTGGTTTGGTTGACAGGTCCTGCACTGGGGCAGGAGGTGCTGCAGGATTTAAGGAGGAAGCAGTAACCCACTAGCAAAACCAATCCAGGGTGTCAGGACCAGGTTTCTTTTTACTAAAGAGCAGCTCTGATTCGTGCAGCAGGCACTGGGCTCAGTTGGGGCTGCAAGAGGAGCCCCTTTGGCCTGCGAGACACGGGGGGAAGAACCAGGCAGCACTCGCAGTCCCTACGGAAAACCCTGTGAGCTGCTGCTGATGCCTCCAACAGCACTTTGTTCAACATAGATGAGGTTTGTTCAACACGGGCATTCCCTCTGCCCGACCTGAAGCAGAGGGAACACTCGCCCCGATGCAACATAACCCTTTCCCCACGGGGCTGCGGCACTTGCCTCCCCTCTGCTCCCCAGGTCCTGCTCCCTGAGGATGGTCCCCGAGGGCTGTGTGCTTACCATGAAGGATGCTCTCTCCCGGCTCTGAGGCTGCCTCCAGATGAGCAGAGCTGCTGTCAGGATCCCCAGAAGAGGCAGAGCCAGGGCAGTGATGCACCAGGCACCCCCAGCCCGGAGGCAGGGCAGCCCGGCGGTGCTCGCCCAGCTCACAGCGATGACCAGGGTGGCTGCGGAGGGACCACGGTGGCGCGTCAGGGCAGCGCTTCCCCGGGGCTGAGCCCGTCCCTCTCCTGGGGTGCAGTGCCCAGGCTGCCATGGTGGGAGGGACAAAGGACAACCAGGAGACAGGACTGGGTGGCTTGTCATGGTGGGCTTAGCTTTTCTCTCCAGTCTGGGAAGTGGAGGGAGTGGGAGGTTCCCGAGGTCCCACCGGGGCAGCCAGCTGTGCGGCAGTCAGGAGAGGGCAGGAGGGAGCCAGGCAGGCCCTGCCTGCAGCCTGCTGCCAGGTGGTTTTCAGCAAGCAGGAACCTGCCAGCCCGTGCTACAGCAGCAATGTCCCCACGGGTCCCCCCATGCCAGCTCCCCGTAAAGCCCATCCATCGCTCCTGGCATACCTATGGCAGTCAGAGCCCAGGCCACCACGGCAGAGGATCGTGGGGTGGGATGTGGAGGCGGCCGGATAAGATGGTCCCACCAGAGCTGCACAGCTGGGACTTTCCCCAGAGCAGTGTCCTGAGTGCTGGGTCCAGGCCGATACCTGAGGAGAAGCTATTGAATGTCAAGTTCAAGGTGCACCTGCAGTGCACCAAGGCTAGTGCTTTGTCCCAGGCATGGCCAACATCAGGAGTAGGGTGAGCCCTGTCCCCAGCAGTCTCACCTGAGCAGCAGCACACAGCCAGCCACCAGCGAGTAGGCCAGTAGTGTGCCGATAGACATTATGTCAACCAGGGCTTTCAGGTCAAAGAGGAGGGCCAGGAGAGCTGCGGGGATGAGAAGACCTTTCAGCCTCCCAGCAGAGCTGGCAGCACCATTGCTGTGCCTATCTCAGCTGTGCTCTCCGTCTGCCACCCTGGGTCCTGCTGACACTCGCTGCAACAGGACCCCAGCACCTCAGTGAGCTGGGGATGCTTCAGTCACTACTGCAAAGCATCCCGCCACCTCCTGCCTGGCAGCATGGAGAGGCTGAACTGGTGTCCGGGACAGCATCAAGGCCAGACAGTCTTTACCCACAGTGAGGAGACCTCTCTCTGGGTGAAGAGATATTGTTTAAACAGCTACTGACAAGCTAGGGTGTCTGTGTTGTCCTGCTGAAAGAGGACCTCCACCAAGCCCTGCTCAAGGGTAAGGGGCAGCCCAGTTGCTCACACACCTGCCACTCCTCCAGACACCAGCGTTGCCACCACCGGACACTGACGGCGACTAACTTTGGCCAGAGGTTTGAAGAGGAGCCCGTCTCGAGCCATTGCATACAGGATCCGTGGCATGGGGAACATGGAGCCCAGGAGGCTGCAGAGAGGGGAGGAGGTGGGGGAGAAGAGGGCAAGAATCCAGGAGGTGCCATCCTGCCTTTTGGGCCTCCTTGGGTGCTAAGGGAGCTCCCGTTCATCTGTATGGTCCATGGCCTCCAGACCACACTGAAAAGACCATCATGTCCCTCCCCATCAGATGAGGGACAGTATTGGGGAAGTGATGTCCAGCGGTCATCGGGAGCCCTGTGCACACCGAGACACGCCAGCCTGCTCCTGCGGTCACAGTGTCACCAAACACCTGACCACTTCCTCCAGCTTTGGGCTATAAGTGGCATATCAAGCAGTTTGGTTGTTCTTCTTGATCATGAAGGGCCAGGCTGGGAGCTACAGGATTTGTGAGGAAGGGCTGAGGGATTTTGGCCGAGCAGGGCAGTCAGAAGGAAGGGGTCGGGGATGTGTTATAGCTCCAGTGCAGCCTCACTCTGAGCCACAGAACTGCCATCAGAGGACTCCCCTCACCTGGTTGTCAGGGCACACAGCGAGCCCACAGCCACAGCGTGCTTCGCACTGCTCCAGCCAACGTATTCAAAAGCCACTGGGAGTGGGCTCATGGTGTCCAGGAGATAGTAGGGCATCATCAGCGTGAGGGCAGCAGACACCCCAAAGTATGCGAGGAAGCAGATGAGGAGTGAGAGGATGATGCCTATGGGGATGGATCTCTGCGGGTCCCTCACTTCTTCCCCTGGGGAGGACAAGCTCAGCTGTAAAGACAGATTCTCATTTAATAGCCCATATTCCCCCACGAGAGGGGACACAGAGGCCTTCTAGCAAAGATCACTAGACCTCCTGGGCTCCAGGGTTATGGGGATAGGGACTGTCCCTGCTTCAGGATTAGCCCAGTCATGCCACATGGACCCTTATAGTTCCTCCTCTGAGCACAGAGGGCAGGAGAGAGCCGGGATGTGCCCATTCCCAGCCCAGTCCTACACCAGCTCCCGGAGCTGTGGGGAGAATCACTGCCACAGCCCCATAGTCTGCAGGGAAGGGTCCCTCCAGCATCTCTCCCTGCCTCACTTACCCGTGGTAGCAATGCAGTCAAATCCAACAAAGGCATAGAAACAGGTAGAGGCTCCAGCCAAGGTCCCAGTGAAACCATAGGGCATGAAGCCTCCCACCCCAAAGGCACTGGTCATGTTGTCAGCCACAGACTGGTTCCTGAGAGGAGGAGGAAGAGTCAGGCAGTGCAGGGGGTCAGTGCAATGGCAACCCAGGATGGGGCCAGGCTGAACAGTCCCTCAACCGCTCACCCCTCCAGCATCAACCCAGCAGGGCTTAGGACTTTGGCTCTTTGATGCATTGCCAACAGACCAGGGAGAAACAGGAGAAAGTGGGATTTCCTGGGATAAAACATTAGGGGGTGACCTAGCCATCCCCATCCCCCTCTGAAGGCAGTGCAGGGAGAGCAGAGCCCCTCATACCCAGTCTCGTGGGCAGCTGCCCATGGCAGATCATCCTCCCTGAGCTTCCAGTTGCTCAGGTCGCCTTTGATGAAGCCACTCACTGTGATGAAGAGCAAGACAAGCACGTTGAGAGCTGTGAAGGCTTTGTTGACTGTGGTGGACTCCTTCACTCCAAAGCAAAGTAGCCCTGGGGATGAAAAGAGCAAAACTGGCCAAGCCCCCTGGATGTCACCAGGCCCAGGGTAGACATTAGTGGGGAGGGTGGAAAAAGGGAGACAGTGGTACAGTCAGGAGGATCTGCAAATTTTCCCACATTCCCCTTGAATTCCCCATTCTTCGCTCAGGGAAACGGCAAAGCCTCAGAGGGGTCAGCACCAGCCTGAAGAGCCCAAGGTGGGGTAAGGAGCTCATCCTACACAATGGAGGGTGGCACAGGGGGAGGCACGCTACCTGCCAGCAGGACCACCAGGCCAGCAGCAAAGGCATCCGGGTACTCTGCCAGCCCCGCAGAGCTCATGGCTGCGTGAGCACTCAAAAACCTCCCCATCTTCTTACCGAGGAGCTGGTCAAAGGTAGCACTCCAGGCCCGGGCAACGCTAGCGGTACCTGGGGAGAGGTGGCAGCTGGGGCAGTGATGGTGGCCCTGTGGGGTCTGGGAATGACACCCATCAAAGCCACTAATGCAAAGCAAAGGTGGAGGGATCAAAAGGGTCTTATACCGATGACATAGGACAGCAGCAGATTCCACCCAGTGATGAATGCCCACAGCTCGCCCACTGTCACGTAGCTGTAGAGATAGGCAGACCCGGCCAGGGGCACGCGGGCCCCAAATTCAGCATAGCACAGCCCTGCTAGAGCAGACACCATGGCTGCAATCAGGAAAGAAAGGATGATGCTTGGGCCAGAGCTGGTCTTAGCCACTTCCCCTGCCAGGACGTAGACGCCAGCCCCCAGCGTGCTGCCCACTCCCAAGGCGACAAGGTCCACAGTGGAGAGGCAGCGGTGAAGGCTGGAGCCCCCTGACCCAGCCGGGACTTGCTTTCTGCGGGAAAGTGTCTTCGAAACAGAGACCAGGCAGCCCCAGCACAGCATCTGCCAGAGAGGAAAGCAGCAGGTATGAAGATGCTGCTACTCCACAGGCACCACCCTGGGGATGTGACCCAACCCCAGCCTGAAGGTTTTCCTTGCAGTTCCCACTGTCCACACGGTGCTTCTCGGACTCCCTGGGTGCTGCCTGTTTTCTGCTTCTGCCAGAAAAGCAGCCCATTTTGGAGCAAGGTGGGGCTAAAGTGGCTGCATTGCTCTGTCTTTCTGGAGAGAAGCAGAGCAATGCATGATTGGGGTTTGCTGGACTCTGTCCGATTCATGATATGGTGAGAGGGGACAAGGACACCTGCTTGTCCCCCTGACAGCACAGAAAGTCCTATTGCTCCAGCATCATCCTCAGCAGGGACACACAGGCAGCATTGTCCCAGCTTTGACACAGACACTATTTGAAATGCAGAAACCAGGCCAGAAAAGGAGGGATGGGAGATGCTCTGCTCCTGGAGCAGCCTTTGGCCTTGAAGTGCACCAGGAAGGACCCATCTGCTCAGCTGAAGATGCTCCCACAGCACGTATAACCGCGGGTCACTGGCACAGCTCAGACAGAAACTGGTTCCCTGAGCCATTAGCCTGTACAGTAATGCTGTAGCTTGCTTGAGTCACCGATGGGGACATCAGCCCAGCAGAAACCCAGAATTGTGTGATATTTGTGCTTGGGGCAAGTGAGGCGCTTGGCATGGCATGCCTGGGATTTGCGTGCCTGCCCCCATCCTGCCCGTCCTTCCTCAGGACTGGAGAAAGGGGGGCTGCATGCCTCCACATCAGCATGGTGCTGCCAGGATTTCCGGGTTACCCCACAGCAAAGTAAAATCCACGCTGCGTGCTACTTACAGGGCCAGGAAACCCTGCCCACGGGCACATCCCATCCCAGCAGCCCCGAGGACCACAGGGCCACGCAGCCCCGCTGCGGCGTGGAGCCCAGAGGGGACAGGGATCACCCTGGGGCAGTGTCTGGCACCCTGACCCGCAGGATGGGGTGCTGTAAGCCCTTGTGACACAGGGAACCCCAACCTCCAGGATGACCGCTGTGTTTTCTGGGGGCTGGAGAGCCATTGCCCAAGGCCAGGCCAGCGGGGGCTGCCTTCCCACCCCTCCAGCAGCACCCACCCACTCCACAACACCAGTCCCACCCAGGGCATCTCAGCCTGATGATTTTCCCTTCTTCTGTAAACAAACTACTTACTCCGGCCATCCTTTGGGCAAACTGCTCCAGCTGTGAGCTGATGGGGAGGGCGAGTACCAGGCAGCCCCAGTTACACTCTCCCCTTAAATCCCTTTCGGGAGAGCCCCGGCCCTCCTCCCGCTGACCACCACTCTGAGCTGCACAATGGGAAATCTATGCAGAAATATTTTTCCCACAACGCCTTCCAAATCATACACACAAGCCTGCAATGCTAATAGCCTCAGAGGCATTATTGAGGGAGTTTAGTTAACATTTCAATGTTGCCTGTGCAGATAGAAGGGGGAAGCCCTTCCCTCTGTCCCTGCTCCCTCACACCAGGACCCTCAACTCAATCTGTGGAGCAGGTTTTGGAGGAAACCCAAGCAGAGAGGAGCAAAAGCATGGCCAGGTCGGGATGCAGAGGTGCATGCACCTATAGCTGTGTCCATAGCCAGGCTGAGCTTCCCAGGGAGACACAAAGGGAGGTGAGCAGGTCCAAGATTTGTCTGCAGTAGTGAGGCAGAGGAGACCAGACCCAGGTCCATGGGATGTTTGCAGCAGCACATCCAGCTGTAGCTCCCAGAACCAGAGTCCTGAGGCTGTCTGCACTTCCCTAGTATTTAGACATCAAGACGCCAGTGGCTGCCCACACCTTGTCACAGCCCTGCTGCATGGAGACAGCAGTCTTAGGTGAAAAAAAGAAGTACACGGTCAGCTCAAGTGCAGCTCATAGAAGGGCAGGCAGCAGCACCATCCACCACTGAGCCATCCAGCCCAGCCCTGAGGCAGGTTGCCCAAGCAGCACCAACCCCATCCCAGTCCCCATCCTAGCTAGGCAGTTGTCAGGATGCAACAAGACCTGGGTGTTCATCCCTGGGGAAAGAAATGGGTGCCAGAAATAATACTGACACAGTGCCTCCCTCCTGGGGTGCAGCCCACAGGGGCTGAGCAGCAGAATACAAGCAGGCATCAGGGTAAGTCTGGGGCTGGGCTTAAATGGGGTCCCAGGGGTGTGTGTGTGGGGGGGGTGTCCCAGGTGAGGCTGTTCAGGGCCAGTAGGGCATATAAGTGCCATCAGGCCCCAGTTTAACTGTTCTGTAGGGCTGCTCTTAGTGGGAAGAGGGCATGGGGGATGCTATGGTGTAACCTGGCTAGTTTTCAGCACTTTGGGAGAGAAGGATCAGGTCTAAGGAGAGACTGGGAGCTGGTATTTTGAGCTGAAGAACTAACTTTGATTTTACTGTAGACAGTATTCAGGATGAGTCTGCTTATAGTATTTAGGGACAAAAACCTCTCAGGTAGTTCAGCACATCCTTCAGGTTGCAAGGAGCAGAGGAAGGGGACATCAGTCATACGGAAAAAAAGTAAGGAAGGACCTAGAACATCTGAAGCACAGGTGTAATGCTCTAACCACAAGGCTGCCCTGTTCTGGGTGTGTGGGGTAGCCCCAGGGCAACCTGTAAGCTGCTGGGCCAGCACCTCTGGGGCAGGGGGGCTCAGCACACCATGACACAGCTAGGGCACCGGGAGGAGAGCAGGGCTGTTGTTGAGGATTGCAGTGCAGGGTGAACAAAGCTGTGCTTGTCACCCACGCCATCTCACATGAGTGAGGTCTCCAAACACCAACGCCAGCCTCAGGGAACGTTGCCCTGAGGGAACAAGAGGGCATGAAGGAGCAGCTGGTACTAGCTGGCCATGAGCGATTCTCCCTCCCAGGGTGTCTTCAGTCCCTTGGGGGGGACACAGCCCTGTGACTGTGTGCTAGCCATTGGGCATGTCACACCCAGCCTGGGGTCCCTGCTGCCCAGGACCACCATCTTCCAGGACAGGCAAGGCTGAGTTGCCTTGCAGCCCCAGAGAGATGCTCTAGCTGGTAGGTACCACCAGGGCTTGGATGCTTGAGAGGTTGGTTACATGCCAACAACCTTCACCATCTCAAGGGGGCCCTTGGTTTTATTTTTCTCCTGCTGGAACCAGCCAGAGCACAGACAACACTGCCCATGGCTCCCGGGAAGCCCCACCAACTCCCCCAGCCCTTCTGCAACTTCTGTGCTGGCTGGGGACAGAGCGTGGTGGTAAAGAAGAAGCAGGGTTAACCTGGGTGAGGCGGGGAAGGAAACAGCCTCGGGGCACTGCAGGCAGCTACAGCCCTCCTGCAGCATCTCGGAGAGGTTCAGCCTGCACCTACACTTTCGGTTCTGCTGCAAGGTCTTCTCATCCCTGTGTCTGCAGCATGGGACGGAAAGTTGGGGGGGACAGTGATCTGCCTCTCCCCAGCCCCCTGTGCCAGGTCGGCTCCTGCTCCATGGATGCTACTTGCAGAGCCCTGGTCAGCACCTTCCCCCTTAAGCAGGTCTTGGGGGGCCACCCCCCCCCCCTTGGCTTTTGCAGTCAGGGATGGATGTTTCCCAACCATGACCAGGGAAGGGGGTGAATTGGTGTGGGCAGAGGTGGCAGGAGCAGCCCCGGAGGCAGCGGGGTGCCCTGCACGCCAGCCTTCACCAGGAAACCGCAGCGGGGGGGGGGCAGAAGGGGGGTGAAATTTCCGCAGACGAAGTGCAATCACCATTATCGCTTTGCGCTGCGTGTGTCACCGCTGCTGGCACTCAGCCCCTGCACGCACTGGTGGGGCTTTTCTGCCGAGTGACCCCCTTCCCCACACCCTGGTAGAGGTTCTGCGGGCGGCATCAGGTCCCCCTGCACCGCAGGCACCCAAAACTGAGGGGCTGAGCTCTGGTGCGGTGGCGAGGGTGGGATTGCGGCCCTGACCCCGGTGCCATGGCAGGCGGGGACTGGAGGGCTCGCGAGCGGTGACGTCTCACTGGAGGAAGCCACACGCCAAGGACGAGCGCACGGCCACAAGTGCGCACCGAGCGCGCCGGCGGCCGGCTGTTCCCACGAGCGCGCCCGGACAGGCCTCGGTGCTGCTCGTAAGTGTGCGCTGGCATTTGGGGGGACCGTGCTGGTGTGCGAGGGGATGGTGCTGGGGTGCAAAGCAGTGGTGTGCAGGGGACAAAAGCCGTGGCCAGGCGGGGAGCTGTGCGCAGAGCTGTGCAAGCGGAGGCTCCCTCCAAGGGGTGGCTGCAGGGGGGGATCCTTGTTTTCTTTTTCTTTTTATGAAAAAGCCTTCCTTTTCAACAAAAGCCTGGGGGGCTGCACTGCCAGCCGTTGCTTTTTCGGGTGGGCGCTGGCCTTGCTGCGGGGCCCATGGGTGTGTCCTGGCCGGGATATGGCTTTGTCCGTGCCCCGGTGCTGCGGCGGCTGTGGAAACGCCCATCCCTCCGCGCAGGGGTCCGAGCTGGGCTCGGTGGAGAGGATCCCCCCGGTTCGGTACCCGCTGAGTTTTCCACAGGCAAACACACCCTACGGCACCCCAGAGGCACGGAGTTCTAGAAGGGCAAGGGGACTTTTTAGCACTGGGGTGGGGCAGGCGACTTTGGGGACATCCCTTGTCTCACAGGGAGGATGGATGCCACTTTTTTTCAACCCAGCAAAGCTCCCTGCGAGCAGGAGGATGTGTAGTGGGGCACTGGGTGTGTCGTGGCCTCCGCTGCATGCAGCCCTGCCGGGAAAGCCCTGCCAGGCTGCAAAAATAGCTGCCAGGCTCCTGGGGTGAAAGCCCTGAGCCCAAAGCCATGGTGGGGCCACGGAGAGGCTGGTGGGGTACACACTGCCAGGGGGACAGAGACTTTTTGGCAAGGGTGGGTCATTCTGTGAGGGGGATGGGCTGTGCACATCATTTAGAATTTCTCATGGCATTTTCTGTCCAGGGACCCCCATAACCCAAACCTCTCCATCATTTAGGGGGGCAGGTCACGCCAGGGCTCCGCAGCCTCCAGGTTTCACCACCTGCCCCATGGATGTGGTGTGTTTGTCTGCACATCCTCCCCAGATCGCCCGCTGGCAGGGCAAGAGCTGGGGCTGCTCCCCCAGCCTCTGCAAAGGTGTCAGCAGCAGCGGGGGACAGCACGTTGCGGGGAGAGGATGGGGACTGGGTGTGGCCAGTGATTCTCTGCCACTGCTGAGATGAGTTGGGTGGTCTCGGCATGGCTGCCGCATGCACACAGCGAGGCAGGAGGCCTGTGCCACACAGGGCTTTCTCTGTTCCCTGGAGGGTACGTAGCTTCATATCCTGAGTGGCATTAAAAGGCTGCATGGGCCAGGGGCTGAGATCCCCAGGCCCTGGAAAGGATGGTCAAGGCTTGCAGCCTCCCCAGCTGAAAAGGGAAGGGGAGGTGAAAGGCAGCTCTGGTTTTCTGCAAAACTTCCTTCCCTCAGCAAGGATGCCCACGGGTGACAGAAGGCTTCCTGCACCCCAGCAGGGTGACCCAGCCTCACCAACAGCTGCGGGGCTGGGTCTCCCCCTCCATGGGTGCTCTCACAGAGATGTGGGGCCAAGCCAGGGAAGTTTGTGTGATTTCCCCTGCTCGCTCCACATCATGAAACTGAACTCAGCTGGGAGCAGAAATCCCTCCAGGACGGCCCTGCTGTGCCTTAAGCTTTCCTGCAACGTGTCTCTGAGGGAGGGCGAGTGCTGGCAAGGAGGCGGCTGTTCCTCATGGCTGGAGCTCAGCTGACGCTCAGTGGTTCATTCATGGCCGGGCTCCATTTTCCAGCTGTTTCTCTCCTTCCGTCAGCTTTCTCAGAGCAAACGGCTGTCTGGGGACTTTCTTTGAGGGGGGTGGGGAGAGCCCACACCGCAACGAGTTGCAGCTATAAATGGTGCTGGTGTTAGAAAACAACCTGAGAGTTACCCTGGAAACCGGCTGTGTTTTCTGGGCTCTGTGTGTGTGGGTCTGATGACAGCCTTGATTCGGTGCACAGAAACTCAGATAAAAGCTGGTGGGATCTTGTGGGGGCTGCCCAGCCCCAGTATCATGTGACAACGGGGCACCCCCAGCAGCAGCTGAAGCTGGGATGGTGCCAGGGCTTGGGGGACTGCAGGGGAACATTGCAGGGTACAGCAAGGAGCATCAGCCCCACAGAGGATGCTCAGCCCATTTCCATGTATTCAGCGTTTTCTTCCCCTCCCGGTTTCTCTCCGCGCTGGCAGGAAGCCGTGAGGGGACCCATCTCTGCTCCCGCCTGTGGGGTCCGCAGTTTGGTGCCAGATACCAAAGGATCTCAGCTCCGGCGACTGCAGGGTGTCCAGGGAAGCCCAAAGGGCTCCCCAGCAGCACCCAGGTACCGCACCCACAGCGATGGTTGGCGCCAGCACCCAAGGGAGGGAGCAAAGCCTCCCTTAGCTAACGCAGCCCACAGAGAGGGGGCTTTGGCTCACGTCGGCTTTTCTGTTCCCTTCTGCAGTTCCTCCTTACCCTCGCTCCAGTGATTTCCAGCTTGGGAAGCCATGGCACCCAAAGGAAAGGTAAGGATGACCCACACACGATGGGGGTGGGTACTGGGGGTGCCACAGGGCAGACCTCAGAGCTGGGGCAGCATCTCCATCGTGCAGGGAAGATGGTGGGGAGCCTGTTTACATTCCTGCCTCTCCAGCCAGCGCTGTCTGGATGGGATACGGATGGGGGAAGTGCTGGGGCAGGGAGCTGGGAGAGCAGGGACAGTGAGGAGCAAAAATCCTTTTGGGACCACAGTGGGATAGGGGAGAGAAGCGGGGCTGTGGGAAGGGGAGGAGAAGAGATGTCGCACTGGGGATTTGGACTTTCACTGGAGAGCAATCCCGCCTGAGCCTGCTGCAAGGCGTGCAGCCCCACTTTGGCCTCTCCCCACCCCAGCCTGGATTTCTCCCTGCTCCGAGCCAGGGCTGGTGCAGTGTGGCAGCTGGGTGAGCAGGTGCTCCCTCGCAGCCAGGAAAACATCTCGGCGTGGGTGGAAAACCCTGCCTCGGCGGGCAGCTGCGGCTGGTGGGGTACAGCCTGCCTGCGGGGTACAGCCTCCTGTGGGGTACAGCCTGTGGGCAGTGCGCTAGGCAGGGGAGGACCCCAAGTCCAGAGCCTCCCTTCTCCACTGCTCAGGGCCAGGCTCCACTTTCCACTCCCTCTAGAAATCAAGTAATCGTTGTCTCAAGCCCAATTACCCATATCTTCCTGCCCAGCCGCAGGGGTGGTTGCCTCTGGGTGGGGAAACTGAGGCACAGTGCGGGTGAGCATCACCCCTGCAGTGGTCCAGGATCCCAAGCAGCCATGCGGTGGGAGACAGCGAAGCCATGTTAGGAATTTTGCTTCCACCCTCCTGGCCCCAGCGTGGCTTATTTTTAGCTGGGAGGTCCCAAGCAGGCCGGGATGACTCAGAGGATGGAGGAGGGGAGACCAGAGGCCCCGGCAGCTGAAACGGGACATGGAAAGGGGAATGGGGGTGTGAGGAGGGTGCAGTGAGCAGGATGCTGTTTCCCTCCTGAGTGACGTTTCTGCACCTTCCTGGGGCTCATACCTACGAGAATGCAGGGAGCATGGGGTGATGTATGGTGCTGAGCTCAGGCCTCAGTTTCCCTTACCTCTGCCACGGCAGCACTGTGGAGAGGCAGGCTGCCCATGCTTCAACAGCTCAGCAGGCAGGAACACAGCTCCTCCTCCCTGTTTAACCAGTGTCAACATCATGTCTCCCCAACACCATCCGTGCAACCCCAGCACCCTCCGGCCACCCTTGTTCTCTCCTGCTGCCTCCGGGCACCTTTTCTGCCTTGCAACTTATTTACAGCTCTGCCAGGCATATGTGTGGGCAGCAGCTTGCACCAAGCCAGGAGGGTCTGGCAGCTGCCGGGAAGCGTGGCTAAATCCAGCCCTCCCAATGAATCACTTGCAATACGATCTGTCCCCGTGTCCGCCTGGGTCCCTCGAAGGGCAGCGTCTCCTCTTGCCCGACCTGGTCCCTGACATGTGGGACACCAGTGCCAGCAGCTCCTCTCAAGAGGGCCTGTGGGATGTGCCCAGCCCAGACTGGTTTCTCTCTGGAAAATGGGGGTACAGGGTTTCTTTCTGAAGGCACTGGGTGAGATGTGCAGCAGAGCTATTGTGCCATGGCATTGGGTTGGGACACAGGTGAGCAGTGGGTATGGGCTGCCCCGTGTCCATCCCCTCGGGTTCACTCCTGGAAGCACTGGCTGGCGCAGGGACGCTGGTGCTGCCTGCCTGATGCCCATCTTTTCTGGAGACATGTTGGCTTTAGATGCCCATGCTGGCAACACCCCTTTGTACAGCTCCTGGGGTTCTTAAACAAGCCCTGCAGCAGTTCCTGAGTAAATGATCCCAGGGAGGTGTACATACCCAGTTGGCATGTGCTACAAGACAAACCAAGGGAGGATGCTCTGAGTTTCTCAGGGTGCTGACACAGCTGAGAGCCCCAGCTCAGCCTGGCTCCCAGTCCTTTTGCTCCCCAGCAAAACTGCTGGGAAAATTCTGCTGTTCAGCTCTTCCCACACTGTGACTCCGGCAGGGATGGATCCCAGTTCCTTACGTAGGGCTGGCCCTTCCTTTTCCAGTTTCACATCTGTTTCCATCCAGGGTTTGGACTAATCTGGTTCAGAGTCTGGCTCCAGGCTCCCCCAGGGTGAATTCTCCCAGAGAAAGCTGACCTGGGGAGGGGACGCCAGATCCCTGTTTTTTCCTGAGGTCTCTTTTTGGGGATGTCACTCCTGGGCTCCTCATTGTGTGGCCTGGAGATGCAGAGGAGCAGACAGAAGTGGATCATGCCAACCCCCAGGATTTCTTGGGCTCCTGGGAAAGACTTTCCCTGTATCCAGGATCCCTGCTCCAACCCCTTGGACCACCCTGGGCCCTGCAGGAGCACACGCTGGGTCAGGACAAGCTGTTGGCAGCTCTGGCACTTCTCAGTGCTATCCACTTAGCAGCCCACGATGATTTTGTGCCTGTAAATTTGTCTCCTCCCTCAGAGGTCATGCAGAGCTTGGGCATCCTCAGCATCCGGAGAGTTTCCCTGCTCACAGCAGGCAGTAGGAAAATGACTTCCTTCATTGCTCCCAATCCACCACCCGTAACTTCCTTCAGCCTGGCTGTGTTGCAGCGGGATTGCCCTGGTCCTGCCATGCCTTCCCCTGTGTTCAGGGAGTCCAGTCCTCCCCTGGGGTCTCCCCTTTTCCTGCTGAACCCTCCCCAGATGGAGCTGGGAACACAAATGGGCTCAAAAAACCTCCCTTCAAACCAACAGCTCCTGCTGGTGTGATGGGGCGGGTTGTATCCAGCTTAAACACGGGGCACAAGCAGCAAACAGAGAGCAATGTCAGCAAGATATGAGAGGGAAGGCTCTGTACTCCAGTGGCCTGGAACACAAACAATTTTCACGGTGGGAAGGGCAAACAGCAAAGGAAACAAGTGTGGAGAACAAGTGTTTATGTCTGAGGCTGTTTTGCCTTTGGGCAGCCTGAGTGGGAGTGGATCTCATCCCAGACCTGCTCAACTTCAACTTCTCCTTGCCCTGATCCCACCGGGGGCTGCTCCTTCCCCTTTCACCGTCTCAGTTCCTTTCCCCTAGGTCTACAGGGGGTCAGTGAAGGATTTCCCAGGCTTTGATGCCAGCCAGGATGCAGAGGCCTTGTACAATGCCATGAAGGGATTTGGTAAGGACACTCCTCCAAACTGTCACCCCAGGGCCACCCTGATGTCCCCTACTCCTTTGGCTGACCCTTGCACAGCTGAGCATCCTGTACCACCTCCCCACTCAGCTGCCTGCTTGAGCAGCATGCCAGGACCTCTCCCAGCTCCCCTTTCCTCCCTGGAGCCAGCTTGGCTCTGCTTCTCCTCCCAGCCCCGAGTTGGAAGCAGCTTTGGGCACGGCAGGATGGCTATGCTGAGCCCAGCCATGGGGGGTCAGACCCAGCCATGGGGTTAAATGTGACTCCTGGTTCTCCCGCAGGCAGTGACAAGGAGGCCATCCTCGACCTCATCACATCCAGAAGCAACAAGCAGCGAGTGGAGATCTGCCAAGCCTACAAGTCCCTCTATGGGAAGGTAAAGGCAGAAACATTCCCTGGTCGGTGTCCCCACTGCAGATGCAGGTGGCCTTGGCTGCCACCAACCAGCCCACTCAGGGACCCTCCGTTCCCTGGACCCACTCAGAGATGCTGTGGAGCAAAGGGTCCCCAGCCCCTTTCTTCCCCTCCACTAGGACCTCATTGCAGACCTGAAGTATGAGCTGACAGGAAAGTTTGAGAGGCTGATCGTGAGCCTGATGCGACCCCCAGCTTACAGCGATGCCAAGGAGATCAAAGATGCCATCGCGGTAAGGGGTGGGCAGCCCCGCCAGGGCCCCTCTGAGGACACCCCGGCTGGTCCCGCTGCTCATGAGTCTGCATCTCTGCCCCCAGGGCATCGGCACAGACGAGAAGTGCCTCATTGAGATTCTTGCCTCCCGTACCAATGAGGAGATCCACAACCTGGTGGCTGCCTACAAAGATGGTGAGGGCTGGGGAAGGGCAGGGGCTGCCCTGAATCCGCTTAGGTCAGAATGAGGGGCAGAGGTGAGGGGATCCAGCTCTCCAGGCCCTAACCTCTCCCTCTTCCACCAGCCTATGAGAGAGACCTGGAGGCTGACATCGTTGGAGACACATCAGGCCACTTCAAGAAGATGCTCGTTGTTCTGCTTCAGGTATGTCCTTCTGTCCAGTGTCTGTAGGTGGTGGGTGCCTTCACCCAGCAGGGCTGAGCCCGTCTCTCTCCCACAGGGCACCAGGGAGGAGGATGACGTGGTGAGCGAGGACCTGGTGGAGCAGGATGCCAAGGTGAGTCTTGGCAGGTCACTGGGACAGGTGGCATCTGGGCAGGGACAGGGCCGGTGGCACTGGGAGCATCTGGACTTAGGCCTGTGAAAGGCGGGTGCATGCCAAGGGCACCCACGCTTGGGCAGAGCCCCACATGAACAGCACCCTGACTCGGGCTCTGCCGCTTTCCCCATCCCACAAGGATCTGCTGGAAGCTGGTGAGCTGAAATGGGGCACGGATGAGGCCCAGTTCATCTACATCCTTGGCCGGCGAAGCAAGCAGCACCTCCGCCTGGGTGAGCATCTCCTGCGAGCTTGGGGTTGGGCCTGAAGGTATCCTGGCAGCTTCTCCAGGAATCATCTCGCTCTCATCCCGCAGTCTTTGATGAGTACCTGAAGATTTCCGGGAAGCCGATCGAGAGGAGCATCCGGGGAGAGCTCTCTGGTGACTTTGAGAAGCTGATGCTGGCCGTGGGTACGTCAGCCCCTGCGTGGGGAGCGCTGTGAAAACACATGGCTAGCCTTGCCAGGGTGGAGGGCCTGCTGGGGTTGCGGCTGTACCCGGTTTCAGAGAGCTCAGGGAGGCTCCTTTGGGGTGGGGGGGATGCTGAATGTGGTGCCCAAGGGGCATGGGTGCTCAGAGGCACTGGTGAAGCCGGGTGTCAGTGTCCCTCACTGTGCCTCAATTTTCCCACAGTGAAGTGTGTCAGAAGCACAGCGGAGTATTTTGCTGAGAGGCTCTACAAGGCTATGAAGGTGAGTGGATTGCCCCTTTTGCAGGAGCTGCAACACTGCAGGGAGTCAGCCAGAGGAGGGGTCCCCTTGCCATGGGGCGCTGCTGAAGGGCAGGGTGACGCAAGTCTGTGAAGACAGGACCTATGTGACCTGGGGTCTTTGCTCTTCTCTCCAAATGAATTATTCCTTCAGAACCAGGGCTGGGTAGAAATCTGATAGATGGTCCCAGATGTGATGGGCTGAGCGGGGTCACTTGGCCATGCCAGGGTTGACGCGGGGGCTCTTCCATTGCAGGGGCTGGGCACAAGAGACAACACGCTGATCCGCATCATGGTGTCCCGCAGTGAGATCGACATGCTGGACATCCGCGAGGTGTTCAGGACCAAGTATGAGAAATCTCTCTACAACATGATAAAGGTAAGTGCTGGGAGTCCCCGGTCACCCTTCCAGCAGCTGCTAGTGCTGCCTCCCTTGTGATGCCAGCACCCGCAGGAGGGCTGAGCCCCCTCCCCAGACACCCTGTGCTGGGTGTCCGTCTCTGAGGAGAAGGCTCAGGGAGATCCTTCTCCATGTGCTCATCCCATGGCACTACCTTGACCCTCCGTGCCGCATGGTTCTCCATCTCCATCTCTCCTTCCAGGAGGACACCTCTGGGGAATACAAGAAGGCCCTGCTGAAGCTGTGCGGAGGGGACGATGAGTAAGACCACCTGTCACCCCGTTTGTCCCTCTTCATCCCCTTGGTGCTGGGTACAAACCTCCGGGTCAGAGCCTGGTGGGGCACCTGGACCGGCAGCACCCGCAGTGACAGTGGCTCGGTACGGGGGGCCCTGTGGCCCCTCTGCATGGCCAACCACTATGCCATGGTCCCTTCTTGGCACGTGGGGGCAGAGAGAAACACCTGGACGGAGGATGCTTTGGTGAGGGAGGTTGAGATTTGCCACCCACTCCCTTCCATTCCCATCTGGCTCCTGCCCCCATGCCCAGCACCCGGCAGGTACAAAACACCCCTCGAGGAGGGGCAGAACGGGGTGGGGGGCAGCTGCTGGTAGGGTGCGGGACCCTGGCTCACTGCCCCCTGTCCTTGCCCTCCCGTTGCAGTGCCGCAGGTGAGTTCTTCCCCGAGGCGGCGCAGGTGGCCTATCGGATGTGGGAGCTTAGTGCGGTGGCCAAAGTAGAGGTCAGCAACCCCCCAGCCCCCCCCATACCCCTTCTCTGCTCCCTGCTAGCTTGGGACCCTCGGCTGCTCCTCTCTGCCACGGGGCATGGCCAGCCCCGCACCTCTGCTCTGCCTCTCACTCTGCGGCTGTTCTCAACGCCATTCTCTGGTTTGGGGGCACGAGGTTGTCAGGACATAACCCCGGCAGGGCTGGCTGCCCCCCACGGGCTCCACTAACCCCCTCTTCTCTCCGAGGCCTGCCTCCCTCCCTCGGGGAGGCAGGCCCTGCATGTCTGCAATGCATCATGTGCAGCCCTGGCTCCAGTGCCCACCAGAGACCTCCTGCTCCCTGGGACAGCCCACCCCGACACCAGGGCTGGCAGGGGCATGGGGAGCTGGCACCCTGCATGCAGCTGGAGGCACCCACAAAAGGGTGCTTTGGGATGTGCAGAAAGGACACCCTGAACCCTATGTGCATGTGCACAGGAAGGACAGAGATGTGCTGGGAGCTGTAAGAATAAAAGGAGGGTAGAATTACAGGGCAGGAGCGGGCACCCTTTCAGTGACTCCTCTTCTGGCTCTCAGATGATGTGGCCAGCCTCAGCTGAGGTGTCCCAGCGCTAGGGGAGGCGGGTGTAACGCCAAGCAGGACACTGAGACTTCAGGGAGTGTCTGTTGCCAACTTCTCCCTGCTCTCTGCTGCCCTGGCTATGGTTTGCCCCTCGATGGAAGGGGTGACAGGGACCGGGACATTCTCACTGCGTCCCAGGTGTTTGCACTAACACACGACTTGCTTTGGCCTCGGCTTGCCGGGTGGCTCCATCCCTTCCTCTCTCCATCCCTCCCTCTCTCCATTCCTCCCTCCATTCCACGCAGCTCAGGGATGAACCCAAACCCCTCTGTGTATCCACAGCTGCGAGGAACCATACAGCCCGCAGGAAGCTTCAATGACGACGGGGATGCACAGGTGCTGAGGAAGGCAATGAAGGGCCTGGGTAAGCGGGGGCCATGCGCCCAGCCCCGTCCTGCTGCTCCTTAACAGCTCCTTAAGCAGAAAACCCACACAGGGCTGCATGGAAGCCCCAGGGAGAGGGAAAAGAGCCAGTTTTGGAGCTGTGGGAGCTCCCTCTTCCCCATTTTCCATTTACAGGGTGGGGATGGTGATGTGCTGCAGTTAGGGGTGACATAGTGTGGCTCTGCTGGGCCCCCTCTGCTCTCCCCACATCACTGCTGTCCTTGCAGGCACGGACGAAGGGGCCATCATCGACGTGGTGACACAGAGGAGCAACGCCCAGAGGCAGCAGATCCTAAAGGCTTACAAGGCTCATTACGGCAGGGTACTGCAGCCCTCCACCCTGGCTCCATCCTTCTGCCCACACCCTGCCCCTTCCCACACAGAGATCTGCCCCTCGCTGAAAAAAATCCTGCCCACGGAGCGGGGGGCAGCCAGAGCACCCCAATTTGCCCCGCCATGACTCCCCCAAGACAGAGTTGTCAAAGCAGCCTCCTGCTCCATGCACACCACCAGCCCAAGGGCAGGGTGTCCCTTCCCCTCGCTCACCCCGCCCTCAGTCCCACACAGAGGACTCCAGAGCCAGGATCTCCCCAGAGCCACCCTCCAAAACATGACCTTAAACTGCCCCAAGAGTCTTCCCAAATGTCTCCCACCTCCACACTCTCCTCCCCTGTTTTCTCCCCAGTGTTGCTTTCAGCTGGTCCGTCCCTGCAGAAGGAGCCAGGGACTGAACCCTGAAATGCTTTTGCAGGACCTGATGGCAGACCTGAAATCTGAGCTGTCTGGCAGCTTGGCCAAGCTGATCCTCGGGCTCATGCTGACGCCGGCGCAGTACGATGCCAAGCAGCTGAGGAAGGCTGTGGAGGTAACTGCCACACTGGTGGTATCGGCTTCAGCATGTGAGAACAAGGTGGTTTTTGCTGTGGCTGTACCTGCGCTGCTGGTGGCCCAGGACTCTCATCTCCTATATGGAAGGAAAGCAGAGCAGAAAGGACCAGGACAAAGACCTGGTTTGCACTGAAGACCTGCTGGGAGCCCAGTTTGGCCCCTTTGCAGACCAGCACACTCTAGCCAGCTCGTACACAAAGCCCCTCAGAGAGGCCTCCCAGTGCTTTACAGAGCATCCCCACTTTTCAGTGAGAGCAGTGTCTTGCCAGGAGCAGGCAGCCACAGGAGAGCCAGGGTAGGGGCAAACCAGTGGCATGCACCAGTATCCACCAGTCACACCAGTTGGGACCCCACTAGTAGCACACTTCCATGCTGGTTCCTACCAGCCCTTGGGGCCATTTACTGGACATGGACTCTTGACATGTGGTAGCCTTGGGGCTAGAGCAGCCCCTCCTTGCCTGGCACTGGCAGGGTGATGCCACTGTGTCCCCATCCATTGCTGGCACCCGCAGCACCCCACCGTGCCGCTCTCTTCCAGGGGGCCGGCACAGACGAGAGCGTCCTCATTGAAATCATGGCCACGCGGAACAACCAGGAGATCACAGCTATCAACGAGGCATATCAGCAAGGTACGGCACAGGAGGGACGTGGGGAGCACCCAGGTCCTGGGCACGTTTAATGCTGTACAAGGCTCCTTCCAGAGCCCAGGGTACAATTTTTTTTCTCTGGGTTGGGTCTGTGGCTTGGTGCTATTAACCCTTTCAGGCAAAAGCAGCTCTTCCCCAGGTCCAATCAATACCTTATTAAAGGGAAGTGAAAACCTGGGATGAGGCTGGCAGGAGTCCTCAAACCCATCCTGTGATTTCTCACAGCCCCCAGACCCTGCACTTCTCTTTTCCTTCCATCCATGCTGCCTTCTCTGTAGGGAAAAAGAGCTGCAAGCTTCAAGTTAAATCCCCAGCCTCTTCTCTTCCAGAGAGCCCACGGTTCTAAACAAATCGCTCTGTGGCTGGTCATCCATAGCAGAGCACTGGTCCTGGCCTCTCTCCATGTCATGGTGACATGCCCCAACTCTGACACCTACGTCTCCTCCCCTGAGAGCTCTTTCACAATGATCCCTCTTCCTCAGGAGCACCTGGAGCAAGAGACTGTGCTCATGCCCAGAGCATTAGAGCTGCTGGGGTGATCCCCTCCTCCCCAGGCCCGAAAATAGCAGATGGAGGCATCTGCTTCTGCCATGCAAAGGCTGGAGGATGGCCACCACCATCCGCAGGCCCCACAGGGATCACAGGCACAAGAGGCAGGGATCAGGGTGGGAAGCAGAGCTGCAGGCAGGGTGCAGCGCTCAGCCGTCCCCCTTCTCTACAGCCTACAACAAGCGCCTGGAAGATGACCTGAGCTCCGACACATCGGGGCATTTCAAGAGGATTCTCGTCTCTCTCGCTCTGGTAAGGGCATCTCTCTTGCTGGGGATTGTCCCCTCCCTGCCACGGGCAGCAGCGGGTGTCTGCAGGGGTGGTGGCTACGGAGAAGACGGAGCATCACCGCTGCTGGACCCCTCGCTTGGGGTTCTCCCGGGAGATGTCCTCTCCCCTACTCCATGATTTTTGTACTGAACCACAGGGCAACCGCGATGAAGGGCCAGAGAACCTCACACAGGCGCATGAAGATGCCAAGGTAAGAACCGTTCTGGCAGTGCTCAGGCTCTGCATACAAAATAATGAGGGTGTTGCACCCCTTGGTCTGGAAATGGCATCCTCAGGGAAACGAATGCTGCTGGGGAAGGGGGTCTGGAATCTACAGGGGGAGATGCTGAGTGAAGTGACACCCATGGAGGTAAAGCTCCACAGACCGATTTCTGGTGCCCTGGGCTCTGCTGCTTCACACACTGGGAAGCGGCAAACCATGAGAGCAGCCTTGGGGCCGAGCCCCAGGGAGCTCCCAAACAGGGACTGCACCATTTCTTGTGCAGAGCTGCCACTTTGGGGTCCAGTAACACACACTGACACTGAAATCTGGAGCTTCAAAGGCAGCTTTGGGCTGGTCTGCAGGAGCCACCCACCTCTCGGTGTTGTGCCTAGGGCAGCTGTGAGGCCTAAGCTGCTTTTCACCCTGCCAGCGTGCCGGGATGCCAGCCCCAGCCCCCAAACCATTGCCTCATCTTTACGGGGTTACTGTGAGCCAGGGCTGGAGGGGGAAGGCTGAGCAGCAGCCAAAAACAGTGCAGAGGGGTGCTGGGGCCCCATCGCCTGGCTCAGCTCCTAGTCCCAGGAGACCTGTGATCCTCCGGCTGTGCACTTTGGCCTCCTGCTCCTTCGGGTCAAGTCTTTTCTGCAACGGGCTGGGAAGCTCAGTGCAGGGCCAAACCCGAGCTCTGGCTTGGCTGTCCTGCCCCAGCACCGCTTGCTCCAACGCATGCCGGCAGCGCGCAGCGGTGCAGCTCTCCTGGCAGGGCTGCTGCCGGCAGAGGGAGCGGATGCTGCGCTGCCTGCGCCCTGCCGCATGCGCTGCTGCTCGCCTCGACCTGCTGCAGAGAAAGAGAGAACCAGGGATGACAAAACACAGAGACAAGCCAGCTGGGCGACAGCCGGCCTGGCACTGTGCTGTATTTTGTCAGTAAAGCTGCCTTTCTCCTCCTCCTGCTGCCTGCGTCTGGCAGAGGCAGGCAGGCTGGTATCAGCCAGCCTGGGGCCAGGCAGGGATGCTCCCCAAGGAGCAACTGGCTGGTACCCAAGCCCTAGGGGTGGGGGGCTCACTGTGCTTGGTCAAAGACCAACCCCCACCCCAGGCAGTGGTGTAGAGGCTCATCTGGAGGAGGACACAGGTCCTAAGATCAGATCCACTCACGGGGAAATAGGGGAGCTGGGGACAGGTCATTTTAAGGGATTTTGCTAGATTTCCCTCGCTTTGTCAGGGAAAGATAAAGGTTCAGCAGCACCTTCTGACCCTGTTGTCTTCCTGTCTCTCTCTTTCTCTCCACCAGGTTGTTGCTGAGACCCTGGTGAGTGCCTGCCCTTTTGCTCCTCAGTTCTTCTGTATATTTGAGGGGATGCTGTGGTTCTCAGGTGCAGGACTGGGGCTGGGAATAGCAGCCCCATATGCTGGGTTCCTCTGACAACACAGGCTGTGCTTGCTTGCATGGGGCTCCAGGGTGCTTGCATCAGGATGGGTGGCAAGGGGCAGATGGGACCTGCATGAGGGCACTGCTCTGCAGCACTGGGCAGGAGACAGAAAAAGCCACCTTCCTGCCCTTGGGAGGGCTGGGGATTAATCCTGCCCGCTGCCTGCATGCAGGACCCATGTTCCCGGCAGCGTGGGACTTGGGGCTGGCTTCCCTGGCTCACCAAAAGTGGGAACTGGGGAAGGGGCAGCTTTCTACTGGAATAGACTGATGGGTGTGGTGAGTACAGCCTCCCCACTAAGCCCTGCAGCAGGGGTGGCAGCCGTTTCACCCACGGGCAGCACTGCTGTGGCCCAGGGTGCAGGGTGGCTTCTGTGTCTGGCAGCTCCAAATTCCCTGTACTGGTCACCTCCAAAAGCACTGACATAGTGCTTACGAGTGTGGTGAAGTTAAGGGCGGTCAGTGTTAGGTTAATGGTTGGACCAGATGATCTTCAAGGTCTTTTCCAACCTAGATGATTCTGTGAAAACATCCTCCCCAAAGGACAAAAAAAAAGTCTTAACCATCAGCATTGCAAAGGTTTTTTCATAAAAACTAGACAACGTCTTTTTTTTCAGAGGCAATGTGTGAGTGTGCAGCTGTGCACCTTCACATCCATGCATAGAAAATACCATTTGGGGGGGGGGACACGACACACCCCACTATTTTCCTGTTCATGAGTCCATGGTCTTTGCAAGAGAGTGTTCAGGACTGGCTGTCCCAGGAAGAGCTGTTTGACATCTTTGTCCCTCTCTCCTATGCCTGTCCCACTGCCTCCCTCTTCACTCTCCGTTGCTCTCCCAGAAACTTGCTGATGTCTCCAGTAACGACTCCAGCGACTCCCTGGAGACCCGCTTCCTCAGCATCCTCTGCACCCGCAGCTACCCCCACCTCCGCAGAGGTAGGACCACATTTCTCCATCGCTGCTGGACCCTCGGCTGCAACACAAGTGCATTGATTTGGGCTGGATGGGACCCCTGGGCAGCAGGAGATTGGGGTCTCCCTGAGGCTGAGGTGGAGCCCTGTCTCCCCAGCAGTGGTGGGGATGAGGCAGTGGGAGGAGAGGGCATGGCCTTGCATTTGTGGGGTGTCATGGTTTAAACCCAGCCAGCAGCCAAACAGCCCATGGCCACTCACTCACCCTCCCCGACCCCGGGGAACGGGGGAGAAAGCTGGAGGGGTAAAGGTAAGGAGACTCATAGGTTGGGATAAAAACAATTTAATAATTGAAGAAAAATAAAATTAAAATAATAATTATAACAGTAATAATAGAAAATACAAATGAGTAATGCACAAGGCAATTGCTCACCACTGGCTGAGTGATGTCCAGCCCATTCCTGGCCAGCAATCCCAGAGAAGAGAGAATCCTGGAAACGAGAGTGAGCTTCCCAGTCAACCCTCATCCATATACTGAGCAAAATGTTGTATGATATGAAATATTGCATTGGCCAATTTGGGTCTGTTGCTTTGGCTCTGCTCCCTCCCAGCTTCTTGTGCACCTGCACACTAGCAGGACAGGGGAAGTTGAAAAGTCCTTGATTTCTTAGCAACAACTAAAAACATCAGTGCATTCTTCTCATTCTTCAACATTCTTCTCTTACCAAATCCCATACTGGATCCAAAACACAGCACTATTCTAGCTACTAAAAAGAAAAAAATAATCCCAGCTGAAACCAGGACAGGAGCTTGTTGAAGCTGCCCAAGCCTGCTCTGGTCCCATCCTGAGGTCTCCATGGCTGCGGGTCGAGTCTCCGGGGTGCCCAGGGCTGGGATGGAGCGGCTCGGCACTGATCCTTTCCTCTTGCCCCGTCCCCAGTATTTCAGGAGTTCATCAAAATGACCAACCATGACGTGGAGCACGCCATCAGGAAGCGGATGTCGGGAGACGTGAGGGACGCCTTCATAGCCATCGGTCAGTGCCCGGCGGGTGCTCCCTCGGGGCAGGGCTCCCCAGAGAGCAGGCAGCGCCTTCACCCACCTCTGCCAGGACAACATGATGGCAGATTCCTGCTGCCTTTGGGCCAGGGAGACTCCCAGTGTGGCACGGGGTCGGGGCATTTATAGGGTGTCCTATGAGGCTAAGCCTGCACCCTTGTACCAAGGAGGGTTTGCAGGTGACCCAATGGGTGCCACAGCTCCTTGCTGCGATGTGTTCCCTGGGTGCTGCAAGCCAGGAGCCCACCTTCTCTCCCCTCTGTGTGTTGCAGTCCGGAGTGTGAAGAACAAGCCGGCCTTCTTCGCTGACAAGCTCTACAAGTCCATGAAGGTGTGGACGGGCTCTCTGGGGGCTGAGCTGTGGGAGGGGGCTATGCTCTGGACAGACACCCTTTGGGACTCTGATTTAACCCCACAGCAGTGATGGGGTTTGTCCGCCAGCCATCCCTGAGGGAGCAGGGCAGGGCTGAGCTCAAACAAACACCACATCAGGTTTCTGGGCTTAGCAAGAGACACAACAGGCTTGTGTCTTGGCAGCAGCAAGTCAGCACGTGTCCAGTGGAGATGATAGAATGGTTTGGGTCGGAAGGGACCTTTAAAGGTCATCTAGTCCAAGCCCCCTGCCATGGTAAGGGACATCTTCAACTGGCCCAGGTTGCTCAGAGACCCATCCAACCTGGCCTTGAATGTTTCCAGGGATGAGGCATCTACCACCTCTCTGAGCAACTTGTTCCAGTGTTTCACCACTCTCACTGTAAAAAATTTATTCCTTATATCTAGCCTGAATCTACCCTCTCTTAGTTTAAAGCCATTACACCCTGTCCTATCACTACAGGCCCTATGAAAAAGTCTGTCCCCATCTTTCTTATAAGCCCCCTTTAAATACTGGAAGGCCACTGTAAGGTCTCCCCAGAGCTGTTTATTCTCCAGGCTGAACAACTCCAACTCTCTCAGCCTGTCCTCACAGGAGAGGTGCTGATCACTTTTGTGGCCTCCTCTGGACCCAATCCCCAGTTTGGACTGTGCTGGAGATGCTGGGGAGCCCCAGTCCCTCCGGGGTTATTTGTTCAAGCTTCCCTTTGCAGGGTGCTGGCACGGATGAGAGGACCCTCACCCGGATCATGATTTCCCGGAGCGAGATCGACCTGCTCAACATCCGGGGAGAGTTCATAGACCTGTTCGACAAATCGCTGCACCACATGATTGAGGTAAGGGGACACGGGTGTTCCTCCCCAGCTCGTCACCTCCTCTGGCTGAGCCCTGTCCCTGAGCCCTGCAGGGACTGCACAGGGGCTGAGCATCGCCTGGGGAGGGGGGACATGCTTCAGTCAGCCCCAGTGTTGGCAGATCTTGCTGTAGAGGGGATGTGCTGACATCTTCCACTGCTGCACAGATGCCTGTGGGCACCTTCCCCATGCCCAGCGCCTTCAGCTGGGCTTCCCCAGGGCCTGCATCAGCGGGCAGTTCTCTGACATGGGTCTCCCTCTTGCAGAAGGACACCTCCGGTGACTACCGCAAGGCTCTGCTGGCCCTGTGCGGGGGGGAGGACTAGGCGGCCACGGGAGCCCCTTCTTCGCGTCTGAGCCAGCACGCACGCACCCACCGCCTTGATGTCACTGCAGCTTCGGGGGCTTCGGGGGACGCTCGGTGCCCTGCAGAGGACGACTCACTTTGTGCTGGAAAGCGGCACCACATTGCAAGCCGGGGAGTCTCGGGGAGGGGAGCAGAGGGGTCTGGGTAGGGAGATTGTCTGTCTCGGTGCAAAATAATTCATACCCAAACATGCCACTAACCCAGGAATTTACCCAGATGGAGAAGACAATTTTAAATCTCATAAATAAAACCTTATTGTTGCTGACCCTGGAGTGAGAGCAGTCCATTTATTAGGTCAGGTTTGTGTTGCTGTAGAAACAGACAAAGCAACACAACACACACACACACTCACATGGGTGAATAAGTGGCTAGGTTTTTTTATTACTAAAAGTGTGCATTTTTAGATATTTCAGGTGCCAGAGTGTCACAATATAATTGGTCAAAAAGTTGTTTTTAACATTCTCATTGGATAACCTTTATCAGTTTTCTCCCTGCTTACTTCATCCTGCTGTGTAGTCTGCAGCTCCTTGAAAGTTATTTGCTTGAAGCAAAGCTTCCCTTTCTCAAGGGTACACCAGAATCTTGTCAAGGTCAAACTCCTCTTCAATCTGGTTGTTGGCAGACCAGCTGCCCTCCCCGACAGGTTTGGGTGGGACTGAGCCCATGCTGAGGAGTCTCTGTGTCTCCTTGCTCCTGCAGCCAACACAGGCAGGAGCCCTGCCCCAGCCCCGGGGAGAGCCCTGGAGTCCCCGAAACCCCTCTGAGCAACACTCCCAGGGCCCCCCACTAGTGACAAAGGGGGGCTGGAAATGCATATGGGGCTGGCAGCAGTGCAGGGATTTCACTGAGTGCTTCACTTCATGCCTCTGAAAGCCCCCCATCAGTGTTCATGCCGTTGGGTGGATGATGCTTTTATAAAGCAGAGATACAAATCGGACTTTATGGCATCCATCTGTCCTCACACGTGGTTTCCTGTGCTTTCAAGCTGCTGAAGAAGCAGTCGAAAGGCACATGCCATAGAAGCTACACCCCCAAACAGTTTATGTTTGCACTTCCCCCAGAGCCCAGGAGAAAACTGGAATTTCCAAAAGTGGGAAATTCCAGCACTTTCAATTGTTTCCAAGTCAGAACAAAAAGTCTTGAATACCCAAGTCTTCCTCAGAACAGCTGGGTGAGGAAAGCTTCACCTTCAAAATATCAAAGCAGCATTAGGAATAACACCACAATATTATCATAACACTTCAAAACTAGCTGAGGTCAAGAAGCAGCAACATGTAGAAACAAACCAGGGAAGCTGAAACAACTCAGCTGGGTGTTATTCGACTGAAAATTCCCTTGATGCCTTCCGGTAAAACATCCCCTCATAACAAAATCACCTTTCTTGGGGGAAAAACAGCCTGGATGAAGCTTTTGTACCCTTTCCCATAGAGATTTGGGCTCTTCTGTCTTGCCCCTGTGTGTAAGTAGGAATGGGCATCTCTGTCCAGGCAGCATCTTGGGGGCTGAACCCACCCCACGCCCACCTGCTTGGCCAGGAACCTGCTGCAAAGACTTTGAGCAGACACAGAAGATGTTTTGAAGGGAGGATATAACCCCGATCTTCATCTGCCTGTCTCTTCCGGCAGCTTTGCAGCAGAGGCGTGAGGCTGCTGGAGTCAGGCACAGCACAGCGACTGCAGGAGTAGAGCTGGCCACGTCCCACAGCTGGGAACTGTGCTCTCCAGGATCCAGCTCCAGTGTCCAAGGAAGTTTTGAGGCTCAGGAGACAGCCCAGCACCCCTGGGAGAGCCAGTTTTGGGGCAGTGGAGCTCTGTTCCTCCAGAGCCAGGGGGGAAATCTGCTCATCTCCCTAGCACAGGGACACAACGCATGAGCCATCATCCTGCCTCCTTCTTGTTGCCAAAACAGATGTTCCTGGGGTATGTACAGGGAGGTGTGCTCCCTGAGCACAGCGTAAACACTCCAGTGAATGTTCTGGCTGTCCCACGATCGCTATAAGCCTGTGACCGGGGACTGTCACCCACAGGCTGGGCTGCCTTGGAAAAGCACAGGATGGCAGTGAGACCAGGTAACCCTCAGGGCTGGTCCCCAGGCCAGCTCAGGGTGATGCTGCTGCCAGGAAGCCTGGCTGACCCCAGCACACCGGTCCCAAGGCCAGGAATTTCCCTGGCACTCGCTGCCAGCTGCTCCTACGATGAGGACAAGACAACAGAGTCACACAGTGTTTGGGGACAGGGAGGAAAAGCAAGATGGGATTTCCTCCTCAGAACAACTCCCTCTACTGGAAGAGTCCTGCTACCCAAAAGCCTTCATCTTGCCCAGCGCTGTAGTAATCCATCTCCAGCAGCAGTTGCTACAGCTGAAGCAGAAAACAGCCGGCGGTATTTTAATCACTGCAAACACTTAAGCACACTCAATATCCTCTTTAAGCACAGGCTCTTTCAGCATCCTGTCCCCACACTGCTGGGGTTGGCAGCACACCTGGGGCTACGCATGGTGGGCTGCCCTACGAGGGAGAACCACCAACTGGACTGAGCTCAGCAAAGCTGCCCACCCCAAGAGCAATGCCAGGAGGGTGATGGCATCTTGGGAAGCACAAGCATGGCCTCTGGGACTCACTGCACCTGGGGCATTTTCTCCCCATTTCTCACCTCTATGCTTTCTTGCAGAGGTTGATGAATTTGCAGACAGCTCTTGTGTGGAGACCTGCTCCTGTTTGGTGTAATTCATCTCCCAGTGCCAACCAAATGAAACTGCTGCTGCCTTCTTGTGCTGGAGAGCTTGAGGACTCCACGCCAGGCCCACAGAAATGAGACACTCCAGTTAAAAGCAGCCATGAGGAAGGAGGAGGTGCTGGGCAAGGGCGTTGCTTTAGGAGGATGCCAAGTGAACCAAGAGGAACCTGGGACTGGCAGCACCAAGACAGGCTGTCAACCCTGGGACATGGAGGAGCACAGGGGAGTGGAAGAAACCTAGAAGGAAACACAGAGAAGTGGCAGCCAGAAGGTTACATGTGACCTGTCACCTTGCCAAAGGATTTGGGATGGAGTGAGTGTAACCTGTGGTGAAACAGGGAACACTGAGATTAGGGAGGGAAAAGAATATGCTTGGCCTAAGCCAAGCCTGGGGAAGGAAGAACACTTGTTTTGTTTGATGCCCAAATCACTTACTAGTAATTGTGTTAACTGACAAATTAAATAAAAATTCCCCAAGTGAGGACTGTTTTGCCCATGAAACTCTCTATATGTGGGCATGTCGCAGACCTGTCAGGCTTTTCAGACAAAGAGGCTTCATACCTGTAGCATTCTGGTCTCTAGAGAAAATACACTTCAGAGCACCTCTCTCCAGGCTCCAACCAGCCTAATTCGAGGGCAGTTGGTGGCAAATCTCATGCCTAGCCTCTGTGATCAACAAGAAGGCAAGCAGCTCAAGGAAGGCAAGGAAAGGAAAGGGGAGGACAAAATGATGGGCACAAAAAAGGGGAAGAATTAGAAGGATGTGAGAAGGGTAAGGACTGGAGGCAGGTCTGTGCTGGCCACCCACACTTCAGCCTTCAGGGCGGCCGCAAAGAAGCTGCTGCCAGGGTCTGGGATTTACAAACCAACACACAGTTCAAGGCTGTTTCGTACATTGACCAGCAATGCTGGAGACAAGGACTCGCTTCCAGGCAAAGCCAAAACCAGATTTCACAGGTTGCGACATCCAAAAAAACCCCAAGAGCCTGTGTTTGGTGTGCAGAGGGTCGGACCTCTCCCTCTGAGTCAGCTCCAGAGGCCACTACAGATCCTCTTTACTACCAGAACCTAGGAGGAGCTGCGTCTGGTGCAGAGACACATGGGATGTTGGTCTTGGTCCTTGGTTCAACGCTGCAACACCAGCAAGCCACTTCCATCCCACTCGCAATCCTACCCTTCTCTTGGATGGGAGAAACCCAGGCTTGAATCCTGGGAGCTGGCAGAGGTTTCTTCTTCAGCTCTTCCTCTCCCCCAGCCAAAGAAGCAGCTTTGTCCCTCACATCCATGTGCTGCTCACTGGGCAGCCCGTTCCCCACAGTAAGCTGAAGCTGTGGAAATGGCTGAGCTCACGAGGGCTGCTCTCCCCACACCATCATCCCTGGAGTCAGCTTTCCAGGACATGATGACTGCTGAGGAGCCCTTTTTACTCAGGCATTGCAACTGCATATATATGGCCTGGCGAGGAAGGAAGAGGGGAAAATCCCCTCTGTGCCTATTGTTGATCTTGCAAATTTGGATTCTGAATAATTCAAAGCTTAAGGCACGCAAGGAAATCCTTTGAGCACTCCCAGACCCAGTTCCCACAGCTCTTGGAATATCCACTGTGGGGCTGCACCAGGTCCCTCCATAACCCATCCCCTGCTGACTGTGGAGGAGGGAGAGGGGGGACCACAAGGCTGTGGAGGAAGGCAGGAGGTAGTGATCTCCTCCTGTGAAGCGGATGATGCTGAGCCTTGCCTCACACTCCAGAGGCAGAGGGAGAAGGGAGCTCTCGTTCCGTGAGACAGTAAACCCAGCAAAGCGAAAGCAGGCCGGCATCCCTGGAAAGTCACAGTGCGACTCTGACCCCCTGCGAAGGCACTGTGGGAGGTCCCCAGCACCTCCCTCCTCCATCCCTCTGCTGACCCCTTGCCTATGCTGACCTCTTCCACGCTCCCTCCTTCCCTCTCCCAGCAGCCCACCTGCCCAGGCTCCCTCCCCTACCTCTCCCTTGCCCTCCATCCCAGAGCCCTCCCATCCTGCCAGGTTAATTTGAGTTTCTGATTTGCATAGGCAGCAGATCGCAATGTTCTGGAAATCCCCTCCTGCGGCCGGAGCTTCCTCCTCGCTCTCACAGCGTCACTCTTGGCCTTCTGCTTCCCTTCACCACCGGAACACCAGGATGCATTTGATCAGCACAGCACAAGCAGCAGCCCCCAGTGAAACCCTCTGCTGATGCCAAGAGGCACTCACCAGCACCCGCAGACCCCTGCAGAGCCAAGCCCACGAGCAGGTGCTGTGCCAAACCAGCTGCACCCATCACCTGCTCTGCAGCTGCCCCTCTGCTCCCGCCTTGCTCCGGGGCCAGCTCCCCAGCACAGCCACCCGCGACAGCCAGGCCCTGGCTGGCCCCATCAGGGTTTCAATGCGCTCCGTTGGCCCAGCAGCACGGAGTGCAGGTGGATGTATTGGGTGCCTTGGGCTGCTGGGCCACTTCCATTCAGGATTCACATCACTGGCCATGCACAAGGCCCACCCTGGTCACCCCTGCATGGGGGCTCAACCCAAAGGCAGCCAGACCCGATCTGAACCAAGTAGAAGCAGAGGGCAGGAGAGTTCCGCCACCCTCACTTGTGGCCTGTGCTCCTTCTTAGCCCATTTCCCACAGCATGGCCACAAACACGGAAGCAATCAGGGTGCCTTCATGTGAACAAGCCTCCACTGAAGGTGCTGAACCCAAGCCTCTGTGCCAAAAAAACCCCATGAAACATGTAAAAGTGTCAGCCATGAACACATCTG
This sequence comes from Athene noctua, assembly GCF_965140245.1. Taxonomy (NCBI): domain Eukaryota; kingdom Metazoa; phylum Chordata; class Aves; order Strigiformes; family Strigidae; genus Athene; species Athene noctua. The sequence continues at coordinate 17,761,318 of NC_134048.1, forward strand.
CACAGGCATGCAGGCGTGCTCAAGAATCACAGCTGCCATCAGGTGAGTTTTCTCCCCTGGGAGCACAGTGGGACCAAAGGAATGAGGAAGGACCAACAGGATCAAAAGCCTTTAGTTTTCATAGTGAGATTCATCCCGGCGTTTGGGCCAGCCCGAGCTGGTGACCTCAGGTAGAAACAAAAAGAGCAGCTGGCTAGAGAGGTGGAGAGGCAGTAGGTGAGAGCACACAATCAACCGACCACCTCTGCAGGGACCTTGGCTGCAGGAAGGCCCCAGACCCCATGGCTGCTCACCCCTCCTGCCAAGCACCCATGCTGCTATCCCCCAAACCAGCCCGACTGAAGTAGGGTGCTTTTCAGGCCTCACAGCTCATGCCTGATGAGTGTAGACCAAACACCCTGCCACGTACAACTTTGTGCCTGCCAGTGAGGAGCTGGGGAGCTGGAACCAGCCTCTGTAAAACAGAAAAACTTAAATCCTTGGTGTTGATTCCAGCACCAGCTGGCTCCAGCCTTTGTTCTGACCATCAGTTGTCTTGGCAGATGGTTTCTAGGGACTACCTGCAACCGTGGCACACCATCGCCTGTCTGGCTCCACCAGCAGCACCAGCTCTTCCCCGTTCTCCCAGGAAGACATATTGTGTTCTGACTCCAGAGATGGACAAGAATGGGATGGAAACACACGTGGGACAACAACGATGCCTCTCGCAAAATGCTGCAGTTTCCTTGGACAGAATCACAACATGTTTGTAAACCTGGTGAACTCGCTCAGAAACCAGGCAAGGAGAATGATGTAACCAGGCTCTCCAGTTGTCTAAAAGTGAATCACAGCCTCCACAACAGCCCCCCACCTCCCCCCTTTTGCTGACTAATACCTGACATGGCTCGGCAGCCCCTGGAAGGCACAGCACTAGAGAGCCCTTTAAGCGGTGCCTGGCTCCTTATCAAAACCACACAGAGGCTGTCTGGGACCTCCATCACGGGGAATTCCCCTTCTTCATGCCTAAAAGTAAGCTCAGCTGGGCTGGTCTTCCTGCATTTGGGGATTGCAGCCGGAGAGTGCCTGGCCCAAAGGGCTCTCACCACCCCGAGTCCCTCCATGACCCAGCCAGGTGAGTAGCATGATGCTTTTTTCGCTGCGAGTGTGCCCAGGACAGAGTGAGGGGAAGGCAGGCAGCTTTTCAGTTGTCAGCCTGGAGCGCTGCAAAGCCAAACAATGCCACCCCACCTCCTCTCCTCATAGAAACAGAGCAGGGTTTGGCTATTTTTTGCAGACTGAGACATTATCTTATAAACAAGATGCTTTCTGGTTCTGTGGGACAGCACTGAGCTTTGAAGCCAGGTTTTCTGAGGGTTTACAGAATAGCACTGGGCCTCTGGGGTAAAACAAGCCCTTCAGGGAACAAAAGGGAAGATGTTGCCTGTGCGTGGGGTCCTGCCATCTCGTCCCCAGTTGAGACCTCGGACACAAGCACAGCCAAAGAGCACATCGGGGTCCCAGCACCCACTGAGCTGTCTCATAACCCAGCCAGGCTGCCAGGGTGACATCCTGGTTGGAGTGAACAGCAGTCAAGGAAAGGAGTTTGGGGCTTTTTAAAATTTTTACAACCCAAAATATCATATCGCCAAGTGATGGAACTGTCTAAACAGAGCTGGGTAGGAAGCCAGGGGTGGGACAGCTGGAAACAGCACAGTGGCCAGTGAAGGACACCCCCGCGAGCCCAGCAGCAGTCGCCAAAGGAGGAATGTCAGGAGCAGAGGCAGAGAGCAAGCAGCACGTCTGCTTACAGCAGGCTTTCTTTGTTTCTAGTTTGTTGTTGTACATATATATATATATATATATATTAAAAAAACACCTTCCTCATGGCAAAACCAACACGAGGAAGACAATCAGGTAGCTGTGGAATGAGTCCCAAAATGCTACATGAAACCAGGTGGTGCTCCCTGCGGTTCTTGCTCCTCTGGCTGATTTCTGTTGTTCATGAATGCAGAATAATCAAAGCAGTGGCACGGAGGGAAATGACCCCCGATAACAACTGCTCTGGCTCAGGGGTGTGATTTCCTTGTCTAACGTTAACTCGGAGACACGGGCTCGGTGGGGAACTCTTAAGATCTGTTAAGAGCAGGCCCTCAGGAGCACGCCAGCCTCCTTCCCGGGGCTGAGGGGAGAGCCCGCGACTGCCCCAGCCCATCTGCCGGAATGGCCACGGGCCCGGGGTCCCCCCAGCACAGCCTTCCCCAGCCACTCCTCCACAGCCCAAACCGGCTGCAGCCCCCAAGCGGCACCGGGGGTGCAAGGGGGCTCCTCCACCCGCCGGCAGGATGGTGCCGCGGCCGGGCCCTGCCCTCCCCTCCGCCATTTTGTCTCTCGATAAGCCGGGGGAGCCGCTGCTAGGCTCGGGCCTGCCGCTCCCCCACGAGCGGGAACCCTCCCTAAGGCAGAGGCAGAGCGGCCCCCTCCGCCCCTGGGGGCCCCGCTATGCCGGGCGGGTCCTCGCAGCCCCCGAAGCCCCCGCAGAGACCTAGAGCAGAACAAACACCCGCTCCGCCATAACAAACCGCCTCCCCCGCCCTCCCTCCTTATATCCTCCGCTCCGCGCCGATTGGCTGCGGCGCCTGTCCGTCAGGCTGGGAATTTCCCGGGGGCGGAGCGCTCGCCCCCCGCCCCGCTTCCTCCCGTGCTGGCGGCGGAGCGCAGCGGCCCCGGCCCCGGGAGCGGCACCGCCTCGGCGGCGCACTGCCAGGTGAGCTCGGCACGGCACCGGGCCCTGCCGGGGGCACCGGGGGTCTACCGGGCACCGAGGCCTCGCCGCCCCAGAGAAGGGTCCCGGAGAGGGGCGGGGCTCGGGGCTGCGCGGTGGCTGTTTCTGGCTGGTTCCCGGGCTCTCGGGCGGTTTGGGGTGAAGCCCCGAAGTGGGGTCGGGGCCGCCCCCGGGGATTTGCTCTGGGGCTGGCCCGGGAGCCGCGGGCGGGTCGCGATAGTCGTGCCCTGCCTCAGTTTCCCATCTCCCGGGGCAGGGCAGGGGCTGACGGCTCCTCTCGCCGCTCCCCGAGGGACGGACTGGTCGCAGGGGAGTCCGGGTTCACCGGCGGTGGCGATGCCGGGGGAGGACAGGGGAAAGGCTCGGAGAGGCGCTGGGGGGGGAGCGGGCGGTCCCTGGGGCCGGGCAGCCCCGCGCCGCAGCCGTCCCCCGGGCTCTCTCCTCCCCTCGCCCTGCCTTACACAACCCCGGTGCTTCCCCGGGCCCACACATCTGCTTTCTGGCTATTTCTGGGCTTGCGGTGCTCCCTTGGGCAGGGGTGGTGCGTGGGTCCCACCCCGGGGGGCTGCGGGCGGCCGTGGCTCCAAGGAACCTCCAGTCGATTCTATTTTCCTGCCTCTTTGCGTTTTTCCTCGCCATCCTGCCGCTGGTCTGGCGGTGTGTGTCCACATCGGATGCGGATCCAGAGGCTGGAACAGCCGGGGTGGGGATGGCAGCATCCCCACCTGCCTCCCCTCCTCCTTTCGGGCGCAGTGTACAGCTCACCCCCTTCAATTCCAGAATAAAGCTCCCATTGAGGGCAGAGGGGGAAAAAAGATGCTGCCTGTCTGCACAGCTTTTGGGTGAGAATAGCTCTGGATGGGACTTGATGAGGACCCACAGCTTCTGGGAGATGTGGCTGTCCCGTTCCTCAGTGCCCCTGGGCACAGGTTACTCCCTGTGTCAGGGGTGGCAAATGCAACCTTTCCCCATTAGCTTGTTATTTCCATCTGCTTGAGTGAGCAAGAGCTGTTCTGCTGCCACAAGCTCTTTTGGAGTGCAGGTTTCACTGAGAGCGCTGGCAAAGCGAGCTGGAGCTGGACTTTGGGCACTGGGGTGAGTCTGGAGGCAGGAAGGCTCCAGCCAGGCACATCCTTGAGAGCTGTCTCTGTGATGGGGCGAAGTAAGCAAGAAGAGAGGAGAGGCTTTTTGCAGCCTTTGGCATCATTCCTGGCTCTGCAAGAAATCCCAGGATGCCCTTTCAGCCTGACCTATGCCAAACAGACCTATTTAGCACAGGGTTCTGGGGCGTTGCTTGCCAGCAGCTGGTACAAAACACTTGTGGGTGGAGGAGGCTGAATTATCTACTCTTGTGGCATTGCAGATCTTGTTTTAAAGCAATAATTCTTACACTTTGGGTGACAGAGGTAGCTTTGCGGGTGTAGCTTTGTGGTGCCGCTGTCTTCTGCTGCTTCGTTGTTGCCCAGCTGAAGTGCACCAGCTTGGACAGGAGTAGCCCAGATTGTGCTGGAGCTGCAAGGAAAGGGGTGGCTGTGCCTTGCTCTGCTTTTGAGTGCTGTGATGAGCAGCCATGATGCTACTGAGCTCTGCGGGGGGAAGAAACTAAGCAGGCAGCACAGAACGAGATAATCTTTGCAGCAGAAGACACGGTCTTGCATAAAACAACCCAGAGGAGCACTGCCACCAAGGCTGGCTGCCTGTCCTGCCTGCACTGGAGCTTGGACCTGTGGTGAGGAGCTCTGCAGCTGTGTGTGGTTATCTGTGTTTGTAAACCTGGCTCTGGATGGGGAAATGCTTTATTTTTCTTGTGAGGCACCTCATCAGAAGCAGGTTGTTTTGTGAAGCCTCGGTGGGAGGTGGATATCTCAGGCGAGGGTGGAATTTCTGGCCGGGGACATCTGTAACATCAGCTGCATTTCGCATGGGGCTCTTGCCTTTCCTACTGTGCCTCTGCAGCTAGTCAGGCTGGGAAGAAAAATCCTTCAAGTGCAGGTTCAGATCTTTCCCTTTGAGACCTGAGCCTTCCAATGCCTGATTTCCTCTTCTTTTGTTACTACCAGCCCAGTGGACTGCAGTGCCTGGAAAGTCTCCTTATTATTGCTCTTCCTAAAGCCAGCTCTGCTTTTGCTTCAGTGCAAATGAGACCAGTTTAGCAGCCCAGGAATTGTCCCTGGTCTGGGGAGCTGCTGGAGCTCTGGAGAGGAGAAGAAACCAGGCTGGGGACTGTGACATTTTGCTCATTTCCAGTAAAATGATCAAACAAACAAACAAAAAAAAATCCCTCCATAGTGTCTATCTTAGTGGATTTTGCTTTTCCTCTAAGGAGGAGGGATGCTGGGGACCCGGCAGCCCTGGTCATGAGAGAATGATGCTAGCAGCCTGCAGGGATCTACTTTTGCTTCCTGTGATCCTGGTGGGGAGGAGACTTCCTGGGAGTATTGAATGCAGGGTAAGGAAAACCCATTTCTCAAGAGCTGGGCCAAGCCCCCACCATGGACCACAGGATGGGAATTGATCCCGTGGCTTTGGAAGGCTGGGCTCCACTCCGGGGCTCACTCCTGAAAGGAAACCTCCAGTGGTGCCAGTCCACTTGCTGCATAAGATTCTCAGCCTTTGTCTCTTCAACTGTTTGGTAATTTTAAAGCAAGAATCATTTTCTTCTACTGCTTCTGTGTGGCCGGTGCAGCGATGGCTGTGGTGCTGGTGGCCGTGATGCACATCTTCCTGGGTGATAGCAGAGAACAGCCTGGCCATGGCTACATGGTTCAGCTCTCTCCCAAGCCACAGCACAGCTATTTAAATACCACCCTGCTTTCATCTTTGCCTGGGAGTCTCCCCTGCCCCCTTGCTCTCTCATTCTCTCCCTTTGCTGATTTGTCATAAAAATTTACTACCTAAAGGTCTCGGGGCCTCGCTTGCAACCAGCAATGCCCACGGGCAACCGCGGCGTCTGGCAGCCTCTGCCAGTGGCTGGGCATGGAGCTGGTGAGCTGTAGCTGAGCAGCCGTAGTCCATGGCTGGCCCTCAACCCCTGGGGCTGTGGAATAGTTAGATTAGTTTAGAAACTGTTGACTGCTAGAAGTGTTTTCTGGTGGTTCGGTGGTTTCTTCTCAAGCTTGTGGTAGTTGTGTTTTCTTTGCATTTGTAACCATTGTTAGGTGCTGGTCTGTAGTCTTCTCCTTCCTCCCCTGGTGTTTTTATTGAAATGTGAGATTTTTTTCACTGCAAATATCACCTTTTGGAACCGCGGGGGGGGGGGGGGGAACCAAACCAGGACTAGGAACAGTGACCTGGTTCAGGGTCCTGTCCCCAGGGTGACAACTCAGTCCCAGCATCTCCTTGCAGAAACGGGGCTGTTCCTCCACCCTGAGCAAACTCACCCTGACCCCCAGCAATGGGCTCAGATGCTGTGGAAACCCTCCCCTCTTGCTGGGTCTTGTTTGCTGGTGAATTTGTAGCTGCTCTGTGCTTCTGTCAGCTGGAGATAATTCTTCTCTCTGGCTGCTGTTTGAAACCAACTCCTGTGGCTCCTCTGCTGCTGTCTCCGTGGTGGAGTGCAGACCTCGGGTAGAAAGATCCTTTATAAAATGTTGGGAATTGGGAATAGCAGAGGCTTTCATGGCTCCATCCAGCTGGAAGAATATGGGGTCACCATGAGTCAGCTCTGTGGGTCTACAGGGTGGTCAGTACAACTGTCTCAGGTTTGAATGTTTTGTGCAAGGACAGGGAACCTCCCACATGTGCTGTGGGGCAAGGCAGAAAACCTCCTGGTTTGGGGTCTGAAGTGCAAGAAAACAGAGAAAACAGGGACTGGTATTTCAGGCTGCTGCAAAGCCACACGGGGAAAGGATGCCATGTGAGAGGGCAGCTTGTCCCCACCTTCCCTGACCTACAGCTGGGTTTGTCCCAGTGGAGGACACAGATACCCCACAAGATGGTCACTGCAAGATCACTTTGCTATGCAGCTCCTCCCGGAGCCCCAGATTTGGGATTTGGAGCAGCATGAGGACCTGAGTCCTCAGCCTGCTTTCAACGCTGTCCCTGTCCTCAGCTGGGCAGGTAGCGTGGCCACAGGCATTTCCCTGTGGTGAAGGTGCCATCGAGTCCCTGGGCCACCTGTCTGCCACCACGCTGGGCTCCATCCTGCCCACCAGCAGGTCTGCTGCGGGAATTTTCTCCATCCCGTGGCGGGGGGATTTCATACTGGCTGTGACGATGCTGCCTGGCGCCAGGACCCATGGCACAAAAACTGCCCCGATTCTTCTACAGCTTCCTGTCAGCTGCTGTGGGCTCCAGAAATAGCCGCTCCTCAGCCTGCCCTGTGCCGCAGCTGGGCAGCTCCTGGTGTCACCACCTCCAGCTGCTTGGGACAGGGCTAATGGCTCCCTGTGGGGAGCCACAGACGATGGGGGGCTTGGTGGCACCCGCAGAGCTTGAGGGTGGTGAGACCTACTGACAGATGCATCTCCCAAAAGGAGACTGCTGCTGAGGCCATGCTTAATTACCTGCTGCCGAGGCAGGCGTTAATTGCCGCTCCAGTTGCGGATGCTGCCAGGTGGCAGTTGTCATCTGGAAAGTCCCTGCTGCTCCCTGGTAGGCAGGTCATCTAAACTGGTGATCAGCCCAGATCGCTCATGACATGAGCGTTAGTCTGAGGTTGAGACGGTTTTGGGTACAAGCTACACACCTTCCCCTTTCAAAATGCCCCCCCAGCCCCCTCCCTCTCACAAACGCCCAGCTGCCTTGGCCGAGTGGAGGAGCACTCAGGGGTGTCCATGGGTGCTCCTGTTGTGCCCTCAGGCAGCACCCCAGCTCTTCCTGGCATCACCCCCCAGGGCTGTCCCATCTGCTATACTGCTCCACTTTATAACAAGCTGGCATCAGGGGGGATGTTTTTGATAAGTTGTGCTGTAATTCACAGCAGCAGCTTTATCACCCCCAGGAGATGGGTGAGACCTGGAGCCAGTATCCTGCCCAGCCATTCCCAGGCCAGACCTCAGCAAGGAGGAAGCCTTAGGCAACCCACAAATGCAAGGAATTACAAAAGCAAATAGCATGCTGTGTATGGGTGTTTCCCCTCCGTGTACTTTGCTCCCAGCCCGGCACATGCCTGGCTGTTCCCCGTGCCCCGATTTGGGAAGCTGTGCCGTTGGCAGCCGGTTTTTCTGGCTGAGTCGGAGGGCAGAGCAGGTCCCTGCCTGGCTACTGGGGCTCGTCCCCCCTGATGCTGCCCACACCACCCTCCAGCTGCAGGTTAAGAGGTTAAGGCTTTTGGAGCTGCAGACGCTGCCCCTCCCCAAACATCCTCCCACAACCTTTCGTGCTCCACAAAAATACCCCGTGGTGAGCAGGATGCCCTGGTGACAGTGCCCAGGTCTGCACTGGTGTGGGTGGATGCTCCTGGGCTGGGTCTCCATCCCTGCCGGGATGCAGTGGCAGGCAGCTGCGACCTCCCTGGGGACTCCCACACACCACAGGGGTGAGAGCCATCCCCAGCAGGGCTGCTGGTGATGCCTCCTCGTGTGACACTTCTCATGGCTCTGAGTCACCCCAGCACGTTCACCCCAAGCCGGGTTGGAGGGGGAAGTGCCTTCACCTGGGACACTTATTCACTGGCTGGCGAGCAGCGAGGCAGTGCTGCAGGCATGGCACCCCGGGCGGTTGGGACCAGGGGACCTGGGTGCTGTCTGGAGCCAGAGGAGGGTGACACTGTGCTCCGTTGCCTTGCAGGGATGCCTGGCTGGGAGGTAGGCGACTGAACGGCAGGCATGGAAGGGAGGGGACCCTACCGCATCTACGACCCCGGCGGGGGCTCGGAGGAGAATGCATCCGCGGCCTTTGAGCGGCTGGTGGAGGAAAACACCCGGCTGAAGGAGAAGATGCAGGGGATCAAGTCTATTGGTAACTGCTGCATGGCTGGGGGATGAGGTTTGCCTTCGGGGCAGCTCAGCCTGTGCCCACAGAGCCTTTCTTGCTCTGTTTAGGAAAGGTCCTATGAGAAGCTGGGGGTCTTGGCACTGGGGCAGCAGTAAAGCTCTCCCTGTCTTGGGAGGATCAAGCAGGATGTCTGGGCATTTTCACATGGGGGTGCAGAGAGAGCAAGGCTTTTGCTGAGCTCCTGGGGTACTTTATGGTGGGATAAATGGCTGGGGAAAAAAAAGGCAAGTGATGGAGCAAGGTCAGCTCGTCGGAGTCCTGCAGTGGCAGATCACAGATACTGGGATCTGTTCTACTTTTGATGAAAGCCCCCAGCTCCCACAACTCCTGTTAGGTCAGGGGCTTTTCCCAGGTGCTACTCAAAGACCCCTGCATTGAGGATTCCCTGCAGTGGCAGGGATGTGTTGGGGTTGAAATTCTCCAGACAAGTTGTGTCACCCCCTTTTTCGGCTGCCTTCCCCCACCCGCCCTCGGTTTTGCTTTCGCTCTTGTGACCCAGCTTCCGCTTTCAAGTCCTGCTTCTGTAGCTGAATTTCCACCTGCCTCGTGATTCCTGTTGTGTCACCATGACCCTACCTGGGACTGGGACTCACTGGTGTGGAGGCAGCTACCAAGGGTGAGCAGAAGATTGCACTGCTGGTGCCAGACCCCAGAGTGGGCAGGCTGGAGCCTAGATCCACCACCCAGGCTTAAATTCATTTCTTCTGGAAAGCAAGGAGACCTGAGAGATGCAGTGATGCCCTTCTGTCTCCTCTAACCACTCCTCTGTGTGTCAGCATGGAGGACTGTGCAGCCAGTGAGCCACTGATACACCTTTGCTGTTGGATTTGGCCAAGAAAAGTTTTTTCTGGATGAAGATGGATCATGTTGGGCATTTCACTTGAGCAGGGGGGCTTGGTGTTGGTGGAGGGGGCTGCTGCAGGGCAGGTGCTTGGGGAAAGAGGATGAGCGTCCTTTGGTTCCCCACAACAGGAGAGCTGCTGGAGGAGTCCCAGGTGGAGGCATCCAAGCTGCGGCAGAAGGCAGAGGACCTCGTGAAGGACAACAAAATGCTGATGGCGTCATCTTCCTTGGAGGACCTGGTAGAAACTGGAGGTAGGAGACACAAGGCTCCCTGCGGAGGGATAACCTGATGGCTCAGGATCCTGAGCTCAGGGGAAGGGAGAGGGTGTGAAGGAGACTTTGATGAAGGTTTCTTGCAGCCCTGTCATCTCTGGAGTGTATCAAAGCACTGCCATCCTCCCTTCTCCTGGAGGGAGGTGTCTGTCCCATCCTCATAACTGTGGTAGAAACCATCCATCAGTGCCCGACCTTGCATGGTATCTGCTCTCTGCATCCCTGCGCTAGGCAGGGAAAGGTCCTGTTCTCCCAAAGGCTCATGGCTTCATCCTCTCCCCTCTCTGCAGCTGTCGGCCCTGATCCCAGCTCCACACGGGCTGCCCCCGGCAGCGCCCAGCCAGACACAGAAGCACGGAAATCTCCTCCAAGTGTGAGTCTGGTGAATGCAAGAGGCGGTGCTGGCGTGGCTGGAGGGAGAGACTCTCCATCTAGTTAAAGCAGGAGGAGGCAGCCTTTAACCTCTAGAAATGGACATAAATCTGAAAGGAGGGATCAGCTTCCCTGCTGTGCTGCAGTCCCTGCCTTGTGGGGTGGGTGTCCTGGGTTGCCATTCCCCGGGGAGACCTGACCTGGCTGCCTCCCCTTGCAGGGCGCCTCTTCGGAGTTTGAGATCGTGGCTGTCGAAGCGCAGGGGTTTCCCCAGGAGAGCAGGAGAGCGGTGAGTGGCCCCGGTGCCTGCGGGGTTTGGTGGGCGGCGGATGGAGAGTGGCGGCGGTTGGTGTGGTGGTGGTGGCGGGGGTGTGGGAGGGTGCGCAGGCAGGCAGCGGTGTGCCCCGGTGGGGTAGCTGCCGGCAGGCACAGGCAGGGCTCGGGGAGACGCCGTGTCAAGGCAGCCCTTGGGCAAAGCACAGCAGAGGGATAAATTGCGCCTGGGCGTTTCCAGGGGAGTGAAGCCAGCCCCCCACGTACAGCCCCCAGGACAGAGCTCGTGCTGCAGTGCCCAGCCTCCACCACCGATGAAGATGAGGGGTCCTGGCTGGTCTGCAGGCAGGAGGGAACCACACAGACCCATGGTTGATTCTTCTTGTGTCTCACCAGGGCGGGAGGGCTCAGGAGTGATGGCACGTGTGCCCCAGTGTGTACCCACTCCCTTTGTCTGGCCGAGGCAGGGAGAGGGGACAGTGTGCAGGCTGTCCTCCAAGGGCAAGGGCTCCTGAGTACAAGTGGCCTGACCAGGCTGCCTGGGCACAGGGCCAACAAAGCAGCCCCAGCCAGATGGGGACACCAGTGTCTCCAGGTGCCATGTGGCAGTGAGAGGAAGGGCTGTGACAACCCAAGGAGCTGTCAGCGATGCTCTGATGCTCACCTCCTGCACTGGGTGGGAGGACCAGGTCTCCAAGCCCCATCATTGCTGACAGGGTCTTCTCCAGCCAAGGCACCTCTGTGCGCTCTGCTGCCACCTGAATGTCCCTTTGGCTGGCACTGCCATGTCCTGTCCTGTTTTGGTTTTTTGCATGTGCTGGAAGGGAGAGGAGGAGGGATGGGGAGCCCAAGGGGGATGAACACCAGCTTGCACCACACGGTGACACTAAGGGGATATGTTCTTGTTGTGCAGCCGTTAGCATTGGCCAGAGAGGCTCCAGGAGGGGTTGAGTCTTGCTGGACCCTGTTGGGGTGCAGCCATGGGGTGGTGGAGAATGAGGTGGCATCTGCTTGGCAATCGGGTGCTGGCACCTCAGCCAAGTGCCAGGCCTGTGCTTGCACCCAGGCTCTCCCAGGCGCTCCAGTTGGGCTCCAGTCCTCACTGCCTCCTCTTGCCAGCTGGCTCATGGGAGGAGCCGGCCGTGCTGTGCCCCGCACACACCCTTCTATGGCAGTTTCGGGGCTGTGAACCCTGGGACTCAGGTGCCAGGGACACACTGGGCTCCTGGCCCTATGCCACACTGCCCAGGGCATTCCCACAGGTGGCAGGCTGAGTCAGCAGGGCAGGCAAAGGTGTGCCAGCACAGTGCCACGTGTGCCAGACTGGGCTCTGTTGTGTTGGCAGTGTCTCCTAGGCAATGGAGGAGTTAACCAGCCACAGCAGAGGAGGACAAGCATGCTGGGGACACCCCTCATGTGTGGATGGGGGTGTGCCCTGACGCTGGTGGGTGCGCCCTGACCCAGGCTCTCCCAGCCACTATTTAAATCCTGTGTATCACCCTCTTGGCTGCTGCCTGCCAAAGAGCCTGGGATCCTGGTGCCTGGCATGCTGTGGTGGCAGGGGAGCCACAGAGTGAGGACAGGAGGAAGGAGAAGATGGGGATGGGGGTAAGACCACCCCTCACATGGCAGACCTCAATTCCTGGAACAGACCAGGGTGTACATGGAAAGGGCAGTCTCAGGAGCTGGGATTTCTAGTCTTGGTGCTGATGGGAAGAGCTCGGGGGTAGAAGGGACCCCAGGGGTAGAGATGCCTCCATTGCTGTCAGCAAGCTGGGAGCATGGTCTGCTCAGACTGCGGAGAGGCAAGGGGAATCCATGGGCTGGAGAACCTGCTGCCTTAATGTCCTCCTTCACCTGGGGACTTGGTGTCCCATGTCCAGCAGCTGGGAATCAAACCTTTACAAAGCTGGCACATTTTTTCAGCATACCAAGAGCTGTTTCAGAATGTCTCAGTGCTGGCCCAGCTCCCCACCACAGCCCTGGGTGTTTGACGAGGCCGATCTGCCCTAAGAGAGAATTTTGCAATGCTCCTTGAACTGATCTGACCCATACTTCATGCCCTCCCTATTCCCAGGACTTGGAGCAGCCGTCAAACGAGGATGCCAACCTGCTGCCCCAGCTGCAGCAGCTGGAGAGCACGCTGAGTGGCTGTGCCAAGGAGGCCAGCAAGGACCAGGTCTTCGTGCGCATGGGCTACATGGCCTCCGAGCTCAAGCGCCTGGCCTCCAAGGTGCACAAGAACGAGCAGAGAACATCGTTCCTGCAGGTGAGCAAGGGCTGGCTGGGCTTTTCCCCGTTTTGTTTTTCCTTTTTCCCACCAAGCCCTTTCTGTCCACCCCGAGACAGACTCCTACCTCCATGCCCAGGCTTGGTGGGAGGTGGGTGGCCAGGCAGGTTCCTGGGGCTGACTGTGCTCCTCATGCTACTGGCATTCACCCCCCAGACACTGTGTGAGACACTGCACAGTGAGAACAAGGAGCTGCGTACCAAGCTGGAGAGGGATCTGGAGCAGAGAAACCAGGCACTGGAGAAGCTCAGGTGAGGGTGGGCAGTGGGGAGGGGGACGTGGCTGCCCTGGGTGCTTCTTCCCACTGACCTGTCCCTCCCTGCCTGCAGGTGTGAGAACCAGGAGCTCCGGAGGATGGTGACACTGAGCAGCCAGGACAGCGGGAAGAGGGAAGCTGCCGAGCAGCAGCAGGTGAGGAGGCAGCATCACCCTTGGAGAGGGCTGGGAAGGAGGCAGGGAGCCTGCTGACACATCAGCAAAGGTGGCCTCATTTTAATGGAGCCCCCAGTTCGTTCCAGTATGACCAGCAGGACTTCTCAGGGTCTGAAGGGGATGGGGGAGGCCGTGGGAGGGGAATTGGCTCGAGTTTAGCCGGCCTCGGGCACAGCCTCCACAAAAGCCCTGAGGGTCCCCCCGTGCGCATCCAGCAGAGCGGGGCCACGGTGGAGAAGGCGCCGGGCAGAGGAGAGCTGGAGGCCAAGGAGAAGAAGGTGAAGATCCTGGAGCACCAGCGCAGGGAGGTGAGGACCAGGCTGGGAGGGAGGCACCACCAAGGAGTGGGGGGAGCGGGCAGCGGGGACGTGTGGCTGGGACAGCACGGGGAGACGGGCAGGGCTGCGGAGTCACAGGGAACCGCTGCTGGAGCCAGGATCTCCATCCAGCTGGTCCCTGAGGTGCTTTTGTGATGGGGGGCTGCTGGGGACTGCCATGGCTGGCTTGGGGCAGGGGTTGGGCTCCTGTTCAGCCACCCGTCTCTCCCCGCAGCTGCTGGAGGTGAATAAGCAATGGGATCAGCACTTCCGAGCCATGAAGCAGAAGTACGAGCAGAAGGTAGGGCTGGGTGCTCAGGGGGCACATCTCTGCTGGGTGCTGGCTGCAGGGGCTTGAAGGCAACTGGGTGCAGGGGAAGGTTTTGGGGCTGCCTGCACCTCCTTCCCTTCCCTGGTGTGGGTCCTTCCAGGCAGGCCAACATCTCCGCTCCCTCCCGGCAGGTCACGGACCTGCACCAGGAGCTGGCCGAGGCCCGCAGGGCACTGACTGAGCTGGAGTCAGAGCGAGAGCAAAAGCAACGGGATTTTGACCGCAAGCTACTCCTGGCCAAGTCCCGGATTGAAACAGAGGAGGCGAGTCCCTCGGGAAGGGTGGTGGGGAGCTGCTGGCCCTGTTGCCATGCCCTGGCTGATCTCCCCTGCCGGGGTCCTGCAGGCGGAGAAGGAGAGGCTGGCCATGGAGGTGAGGGACCTGCAGCAGAGGATGCGGTTCCTGCAGGAGCAGCTGGCCCCGGTCACCAGACAGCGGGAATACCAGGAAAAGGAGATCCAGAGGCTGAACAAGGTGGGGGCCAGGGCACAACCCCTCCTTGCAAAATGTCTTTTATGTTCTCCAGCCTCTACTCTCTCAAACCCAAAACTGACCCTAATCAACCCCCTCCTGCTCAACTCTTTGCCCAGGCAGGAGCTTGTGCCAGACAACATCCACCACATTCCTCTAGGCTCCCAGGAAGGGGGTCTGGAGGAGATCTGTAGTCCCTCTTGATCTTGCCTAGTTATACCCACTTCCCATGCTGGGCACATGCCCATGGTCCTCTGGAGATATCACGGGCACAGCACCTCACTCTGACCCCCCTCTCTGCTCCTCCTCTTCCTCTCTAGGCGCTAGAGGAGGCCCTGAACGTCCAGGCCTCTCCACCACCCATCTTTGCCAACACCATGGAGCCGGTGGGGAAGGTGCCGCAGCAGGAGCTGCTGACCCAGAACGAGCTACTCAAGCAGCAGGTAGGGCAGGACACGGAGCCACTGGAGGCAGGGAGGGAGCTACATGTCCTGGACCTCCCCAGCAAAGGGCCTGCTGTGGCCAGGAGCAGCCCGGCAGCTGTGGCAGATGTCAGTGCCAGATCTCAGCAAAGCCTCCAGGCCTTCAGCAGGAAGGACCACAGCCGTGGGCCATCTTGTCAACTGACATGCCTGGGGCTTGGTGTACCTGGTGGGGTCAGGGATGGCAACACAGTGATGGGGGTTGCTTGGGGGAGGTGTCTGCCCTCAGTCAGGTGCACCCACATCCCTCCCTCCTGCCAGGTGAAAATTTTTGAGGAGGATTTCCAGCGTGAGCGGAGTGACAGGGAAAGGATGAATGAGGAGAAGGAAGAGCTGAAGCAGCAGCTGGAGAAGCTGCAGAAGCAGTTGGTCCTCTCCAACAACCAGGTGAGCAGTGTTGGGTGCCACCAGCAGCATTCTGGAAGCCCCATGTCCACCCTGGGTGTGTCAAAGGTGGTCATCCCAGTGTCACAGCTCCTGTACATCTCAGAGCAGGGACTGAAAGGCTAGAGCGGTGGTTTTGCTGCTGCTTGTCCCTGACAGAGCATCTTCTTTCACTTGTCTATTCCTTCTGCCCCTCTCCTGGGGATCTGATGGGGGGAGCGTTGCAGCCATTCTTGCAGGGCACTGCAGCAACCCTCACCCACAGACACAGGGGGTGCGGGGTGGGCTCTGCACTAACCCCCCCCTTACTCCCAGCTGCGAGCCTCCAAGGATGACTGCCAAAGGGAGAAGGAGGAGAAGGAGAAGCTGAAGAAGCTGCTGAAACAGCACAAACAGGTGAAAATGGGGGGGAAAAAATCTCGGGCGGAGGGGCTGGCCCCAGCCCCTTGTCTCCTGTTGGAGGGGCAGCTCCCAGCCGAGTGATGGGTGGTGGTGGGTGGCCGCCCTTGGGGATCTCCCCAGCATCATCCCTGACTCCTCGCAGGCTTCAGGAGAGAGGCTGCACCCCGAGCCGCTGCCAGGGCCGCTGGGCCCTGCCTGCCCCATGTACCAGTACCAGTACAGTCCCCCCGTGGCTCACCCCATGTACCACGGCTTTGATGAGTGGCAGCAGATCCGATACCCGCCAGCAATGCCAGGCGAGCACACGCCAGCACAAAACTTCCACCATTTTCCCCCGGTGAGTGTCTATGTGTGGCAGCAGGACGGGGAGCAGAGGGTCCTATGCGGGTGGGTCTGGGGCTCGCTGCAGAGCAAGCGCTGGCTCCTCCGGGGCCGCTGACTCACCGAGCGGTGAGCTCAGCACAACGTGTCCTGTTGGCACGTGAATGCTCAGCCCTCTTCCCTTCCTCCTCCTCATGCCCTGGTGATCAAACAGGGAGCGCAGCCTCATAATTCCCATCCCTGGTAATTTGCTGTGTCCATCTCCTGCAGCCCGAGTACCCGTGGCGCCCGCCCTGTGCCATGGCTCGCAGCCAGAACGCCCAAGCGGTGGCCGGGGTGAAAACAGTCCCCAAGGACTTGGGTAAGGCTCGGACCCTCGGTGAGGGGAGTGCCCCTGGCCTTCGCCCTGAGACCCCGGGTGGTTGGATAAACACTTTGGGGAGGGATGGGGGAACAGCTTGCCAGGCACTGGCCATTTCCCTTCAGCCCAGGGGATGATTCTGCTGTGGGGTTGGTCCCTGTCACATCCCGCCAGCATGTGAAGACAGACATGAGCCTGAGCTCTGGCACCCTGTGGGGTTATGGCAGTTGGTGCTCGGGGATAACAGCCATCCCGTTGGCTGGCATCTCTCCTGTGGGGTTCGTCTGGGCACGAAGAGCTGTGCTCACCCCATGCCGCCCCTCTCTTGTGTCTCAGAACAGGGAGGTCCCGGATTGCCCTAATGCCAAGGACCAGCTGCGCTGCGATACCAGCGGAAGAGGAATAGGGTGTGTGTGTGTGCCTGTGTGTATATATCTAGGAGCTTCCTCCGGCTGCCTATCCCTGTGCGCAGACATGCAGTGGACGTGGCCGCACCCCTGGCCTGGAGCGGCTTGGCAGTGCATCCCCACGAGGAAAGTGTGAAGGAGGGATCGGAGGTGCCATCGTGGTGGTGGCCAACGCAGGGTCACTCCCCTGCAGCCATCCCCTTCCCCACAAGGCATCAGGCCCGACATCGCTGTAGACCCGAGCCAGGTCTTTAGGGAAGAGGAGCCGGCGTGTGCCAGGAGCTGCCCCTGTCCTGGGGCGTCAGTTCAGCCCCTGGAGGAGTGGGTGACAGCGGGGGCTCTCCCGGCGATGGGAGATCCCATGCTCGCAGGCGTGTGCCTGCCGCAGCCATGGCCCGGGCTGAGGGTGGTTGGTGTCTTTGTATTTATTTAAGGACTGAAGTGTAGCTGAGTCTCTCTGTTTTTATCCTTAAAGCTGCTTTCCCGGGGTGGCCTCTGTGTGGGGATGGGGAGGGATGCCAGGGCTGCTGCTCCTTATGTGCTCAGGTGGAGCTGCAGGGCCAGAGCGAGCACAGTGGGAACACTGGGGCACCCCAGGTTCTATTGCCCCAAATGCAGACCCCCCCATGTCCCGCAGAGCGGTGGGATCAGCCCCTCTCCTACCCCCCACCTGTGCCAGGGCAGGGGAACCCCTGCTCCCCCTTCTGCCTTGCACTTCAGCAGTGGTCTTTTGGCCCATCTTTCAACTTGTGTGTCTGGATGGGGGAAAAAACACAACACCCACCCTATTTCTGTAAGTGTGGCTGTCATGTGCATGACAGCCGGAGCCCCAGCACCCTGGCATGCGACTCGCTGAGGGCTGGGCACTGCTTCCCGCTCCCAGCCCCTTTTGCCCCACTGTGCTCTGCACCCACCACCCACCCATCCTCTCCCCAAAGGCTGGGCTGTGATGATAAATCTCTGTTAGTATTTGCCCTGGAAAAAAGTTTTTCCAGGCTGGCTGCTGTGCCCTCCACTCTTTTTTGCCCCTCCATCCCTGCCCAAGAAGTGGGGCTGTGTGTTTGCAGAGCCTTTATTTGGTATTTCTATGGTGGGGGGTGAGGGGCTGGCTGCCCCTGGCCAGGAGAGGAGCACGTCTCTGGGCCAGGACCACGGGCAGCTTGAATGCACTGAAGAGCTGCTCCGTGCCCGGCAGGATCAGGCCAGGCCCAGCCCACGCCGGGGGCTTTCGGGCCAAGCCTTCATGGAGACATGGTCGTCTGCTCCGGGGGCAGCCAGCCCCTGCGTCCTCCCACTGCCCGGTGAGGTGGGGTGGAGGAGCAGGGGGACAAGCTGGGGGCCAGGAGGAGATGTCAGCACTGGGGCTGGAGGTGGCACACAAGATTACTGGGAAATGTCCCCTCCCATTGCTGAGGTCTCTGCCACAGGGTTGCCCAGCCCAGTATCCTGGCTGGGGGGTGCCAGAGACAGGAGCAGTGGAGGGGGCAGCGTGTGGGTTTGGTGTTTGCCTCCTGCTGCTGGGGAGCATCCTGGGGTGGGGACAGGACGGGGAGCAGCCCTGCAGCAACCAGGGGGGGAGGCTGGCAGGAGGGAGAAGCCACCCCTCAGGCCGGCGGCCCCAGCCTCTACTGGTCCTGTTCCTGCTGCTGTTCCTGCTGCTGCTGCTGCTGCTGCCTCATGTAGGCGATGATGTCGTTCTTCACGACAGCGATGTTGGCGCGGTGGTACCAGCGCATGACGGGCACGCCGTCGGGGCCCACCAGGAACTTCTCAAAGTTCCACTTGATGTCGTGGTTCCGCAGAGGCTCCCAGAAGAGGTTCTTGGGGTTTCCAAACTCCTCCGCCACTGGGGGACAGGCGTTCTGCAACAAGGAGGCCAGGGCATCACTGTTTTGCCCCCCACCCTGAAAAAATAAGCTGGGTGCTGCCCTCTCATCCCCACCTTGCCATGGCACCCACCTTCAGGAAGGTGTAGACCTTCTGCTCCTTGGCCCCGTTCACGTCCCCTTTCTGGAAGAGCTGGAAGTTGGGGACGAAGCCACCCCCAGGCCGGACATACCTGCAAGGGATGAGCAGGGTGCCATGCACATGCAGCTCAATGCTGCACAGCGGTAGGGGGGGAACCCCAAGTCCCCCATGCTTTTGGGAGCCACAGCCCCAGGTTGGGAGGGGGGTCAGGTGCCCTGCAGCCCCCGCCACAGTACTCACTTCAGCGCGGGGAGGATCTCTGAGTTCTGGCCAGGTTCCTGCTTCCCAAATTGGTTGGAGGGGAAGCCCAGGAC
Source organism: Athene noctua (assembly GCF_965140245.1). Taxonomy (NCBI): domain Eukaryota; kingdom Metazoa; phylum Chordata; class Aves; order Strigiformes; family Strigidae; genus Athene; species Athene noctua. The sequence continues at coordinate 17,780,257 of NC_134048.1, forward strand.
AACGAGCCCGTAGGGCCCCAGCTCATTTTGTAGTGCATTCAGTTCTGCATGCAAGCAGAGCCAGGGATGGGTTAGCCGGGGACTGGCCTTACCCCCACACCTACACCAACCCCCTCGGAGCATCCCCTGGGAAGCAGGCATTGCCCCTTCCCCAGCACCCCGGGGCAGGACAGACCATGGGTGCACACCTGGGTGACACCACCTGCTCCTCTGCTGCCTGCCCTGTCCCCCGGGGTGCCCCTGCCCCACGGGACCCTTACCAAGGTACTGCAGGGTGAGGCCTCAGTACGTGGCCACGTTGACGAAGAGCACCATCTTCCCCGCATAGTTCCTGAAGGGGACATACTCGTCCCCGTCGATGGTCAGGGCCCCGTAGTCGTAGATGGTGCCTTGCACTGAGCCGTAGCATTTCACCTGTGGGGCGAGGAGCATCCCATGGGATCAACCTGGGGGCTTCCAGCCACCCCACTCACGTGCCCCAGAGCACCCCCACGCCCACCAGCGCCATGGGTCCAGCCCTGGCCGGCGTTGTGTCTCCTTCCCCGAATGCCGCTGGCAGCAGCCAGGCTCCCGCGTGCCAAGGTCGCCGTGGTGGGACAGGCTGGCTTCTGCATGCACATGCGTGTACACACATGTAGACGCCTGGCCAAGGGGGCTGGCTGCAGCTGGAGGGATGTTTACCCGGCCAGGGTCAGGCAGGAAGGCGAGAGGCTGGAAAACAGCCTGGGCTGGTGTGTCAGCACAGGGGGAGACCAGCCCCAGCCTCCCCGGGGCTGTGAGTAGGCAGGACCCCACCACCCCTGCACACACCCCTCCCGGGGTGCCCAGGAACAGCACGGAGCAGCCAAGCCGGGCCCAAGCAAGAGAAGGATCGAGGCTGGATCAGACCCGTGCAGGGAAGGGCCGGGGTGGAGCAGCCTCTGCTTGCGGTGCTGCAGGGGTTAACCCAGGGGACCACATCTCCTGTTCCCATCAGGGCCCCAGGCTCACCCAAGTGCCACCGAGGGGCTATTTTGGGAGCTGGCAGCAGATAAAGTCACAGGGGCTATGCCCGAGGAGCTCAGCCTCCATGGGGCCGGATCCTGGTGGCAGGGCTCTGCTTCGCTGGCCGGGGGTCCAGGGGTGACAGTCACCCCTGCCCACTGCCTGCCGGGCTGGGGGGAACACAGCAGCTCCCGCACCCTCCAAACATGGGTGCACCCCCCTGGACACTGCATGGAACAGCAGACCCGTGCTCTGCCCCTATGGGGGTCACTGGGGGCGGGGACAAGGCTCTGTCCCCCCTCTGTCCCCAACCCCAGGACAGCAATTCCCCCTTGCAAGAATTAGCCCAGAAAAATCCCCCCGTGATCCAGGCACCGGGACTGGGGGGGGTGTCACAGGGCCACCGTGCCCCACTCCTGCCCCTGGGCGCTCTGCAGCGAGCCTTGGGGACAGGCGGGTCCCCAGGGTGCCACACCCCCCCTCCCCACTCCCCGCAGCCCCCATGGGGGTCTCCCCCCCCCCCATCCTCTTACCTTCTCCCTCTCCTGGCTCTGCCCCGGCTGGACGAGCCCAGCCAAGAAAAGGGGCAAAATCCAGGCGTTTCGGGACCAGCCCCCCATGGCCGGGCCGGGCGTGGGGTGCAGGTACCCCTCCTCAGACCCCCGGGGGAGAGCGGTGGGGGGAGGACACACCTCTCCCTGTCGCCTTCTGCCACCTCCGAGCCCGACAGCCGAGAAATAGCTGCTGGGCTGAGCGGGGGGGAGCCAATCGCCGGGAGGAAGGACGGGCCGAGGGCTGCGTTAACCGTGTGGGCCCTGGGACGGACACCGCGCCGCGGGGACGGACGGGGGGAGCGAGGGGAGGAGGAGGGTGACAGTGCCATGCTGGCACCTCGGCATGGCAGGGACGTGGGACACCCGCGAAGACACGGGGCAGCCGCAGGTGCCGGGGTTTATGCAACGTGTTCTATGAACTGAGCACCTGGGGATTAAAACCCACACGGTGGGAGAGGTGCCAGGCAATGGTCCCTCCCTGCGCAGGGCACCCAGATGAGGTGACATCCCCCACACACCCTGAATGGGGTGCTGGGACCCGAGGAGCAGGGACCAAACCTGCAGCATCCCCGGGGAGGCTGGGCTGGGGTCCGGTGTCCCCCCCTCCCACAGCTGTGCTGCTCACAGGTGGGGAAGGGCTGATGAAGCTTCGCTTCTTTGCAGCCCAGAAAATTAGGGTGATCCTAGAAGCACCCCTGGAGTAGGATCCCTGCCAGGGTGGGGGGCTATGCTGGGGATGGGGGGACCGTAGCCCCATGGTGACCCTGCTGTGGCCAAGGGCAGGGCACTGCTGTCCCTTAGCCCTTGGTGGCCCCAGGGGCAGGAGTTTCCAGGGCTCTGTTTGCATACCCGGGGAATGCAAACATTTACCCTGGGCTGGCTCCAAGGGAAATATCCGTGGTGAGGTGTAAATTCCCTGAAATGCTGCAAAAAAAATTAGTTGATATGAGAATTAACTGTCTGGAGGAGAGCTGGGGGGAGGCTGTGGTTTGGGGTGCGGGACAGAGGGCAGGACGGGGTGGCAGCGGGTGAGCCCCCGGGGGACCGTGGGTGCCAGGACAAAGTTTGGCTTTACTAGAAAGCAGGGCCAGGCCTGCCAGGGCCCTGTCACCAAGCCGGCTGCTGGAGACACTGCCAGGGAATGGGAGCAAGGCCGTGGGCTTGGGGGAGGCTGGGAGCAATCTCCCATCCCGTGTCCTTCTCTGGCAGGAACTCTGTGTCCTGAGAAAGGCTGATGATGTTGTCAGGCTCCAAGTACAGCCTCAGCTGACATGGGAGGGCTGGGGATCGGGTACATCCCCCAGGCACCGGCGGAACCCACAGAGTGGGGGAGTTGCAGGTCTCTCCATCAAGGGCAGTGTTTCTCAAGCTTTAAACCTGCACTGCTACTGGGTAAGTGACTTAGCCCTGCCCTGGCGTGGGTCCCCGGGTGGTGTGGGGTGCTCCCCAAGGTTCAAGCAAATCCCCAAGATGTTCAGCTGCTCCCTGGGGCTTGCCCTGAGCCCAACACAACATGCCAATGGCTGGGCTAGCCGCAGGGATGCTTCAGTCCTCCCTCACAGATATGGCCATGGGCAGCACGAGGCGGCTCCTTGCCAAAACCGGGGAGCCTGTGGGAACCAAAACCAGGGGCTCGACCCTCCCACCCACTTCCCAGACTTTGGGGAGATTTGGGGCTACAGGGCCATGGGTCTGCTGTTCCTGGCTGACACGCTGCCTACACCTCACAGCATCTTGCTTCTAACAGGGACTGGTGTGTGCCCGGCACGGTGCCACACTCCTCAGCACGGTGCCATGCTCCCCAGCAAGCTAACGGTGCTGACCCCAGCCAGGGCTTGAGCCACCTCCCAGGACAGAGCCTGGGAGCTGTTTGGGGCTGTGCTCCCTGTGCCCATAGTTCCCACCATAGGAACAGCCACCCACTTGTAATTATATCCCCTCATTCCCTGCATGGGGCTCTGGTGGGTTTCCCGTGGTTAACAGGGACTTGGGGCCAGGAGAAGCAGTGAGGCACATGGAATGGTGGCACAGTGTGGCTGTGTCCCTTCCACGTGTCCCTGATCCCCACCACATGCAGCAAAAGGCTGAGCCACTTCTGAACTGCATTTTTGTAAAACCAAAATAAAAATAAGGGAACCCTTTCTCCATGGGACCTGGTGCCAAATTGGCCTTGGTGGAGGTGGGGAACAAGGGAAAATTTAATGAGACACAGTCAATGGACCCCACCTCTGCCACTTAGCTTCTGTGGAACCCTGGGCATGTCACCCAGTGTCCCCACTATGCTGTGCCATGCCAGAGGCAGCACAGGAGAGCCGAGGGTGCCAGGGGCTCCAGCAAGACTGTCTGAGGGCAGTGTGCTGCTCCACCCTGACAGATCAGGGTCCCCCACCCCAAATGGCAGGCGCACTGGGCGGGCTGACCCTTGCACGAGCCTCCCTCTTCGGTTGTTTTTCCACCAGAGCTGGGCTGGAGCCAGCCCCCGCCTGCTGCAGATGTTTGGCAGGAGTCCGGGGACGAGAGGCCAGGCACTTCCAGCCCCCTGGCCGCCATGCTGCCGCTGCCACCAACCTCCCCAGCTGTCCCCAGACCACAGGCTGGGGGTTGCAGAGACCTCGCGCCAGGCTGCAGGGCCATGGTGAGCACAGGGGACATGAAACCAGCGGTGGGAACAGTGCCAGCAGCGTGCCAGGGATGGCAGAGAGGGGCTCGGGCAGTGGCAGGCAGCATCACCCCAGCTGGCAGCAGCGCTGATTTCCTTCTTGGCAGCCTGGCATGGCATCAATCCCAGGGCAACCTCTGAACTTTTGTTCTAGGTGTGCAACAGGAGGCGAAAGCAAAACAAGCTCTGTCAGGCAAGAGGCCCCAGCTCCTCCGGTGCCAGGTTTCCTTCACACTGCCACCTCTGCAGCTCGCCCAGCCCTTGCCACCCTGCCTCAGCCCCCATGTGCTCCCACAGGTGCTGCCCGGGCTTGACAGCAGCCTCCCTGCTGGGCATGGTGCTCAGCACCCTTTGGAGCACGGATTCCCCCTCCCCAAATGCCCCTGCACCTCCCTGGCTATGGCTGCAGGTGCTGCCCCCTCCAGCATCCCCATCCTTTCCTCTCCCAGGAAAAGATTTGCCCTCTGCAGAAATGCCCCCGGCCCAATGCCCCCACCCAATGCTGAGCAGGGGAGGGGAGATGGGTGCCCACTGAGTGCTGCTGCTCTCCCCTCCAACATGAGAAGTCCTCCCTGAGTGCTCCTGCAATTATTTGCTCCTCCCTGAGGCTGGGGAAGGATGACCCCACCAGCCATGATGTTTGCGATGTGCTCCCAGAACCCCCACTGCATCCTGCAGTGCAGAGGGCAGTTTGGGACCCCATAAATCTCCATGTGAGGCCATGGGGCTTGTGTCTGGGCCCTGTATCAGCAGTTGCTCCAGGCAACACTTCCCCCACAACACCCAAGATGCTCTGGGTCGGCTCCTACTGCACAGTTGCCGCTGGGGCTCCCCACAACCTTCCTGACGAGCCATGGGGTCCCCGATGTCCCAACCAGCAGGGATAAGGCAGCTGAGCCGGGTGCTCACATCCGTGGCATGGCCCTTGCTGCTGCCCAGAGGCGAGAGCCAGCACCCTGCATCACCTTGTCCCCGCCGGGGCAGCCAGCATCAGCTCCCCCAGCAGCAGTCCCCAGGGGCTGGCAGCCAGTTCCCACCACGCTCCAGCACCCACCAGCGCTGGCAGGGAAACATCCTGGAGGATGCTGAATCACCCCAGCACCCACATCGCGCCTGCCTGCCGCAGCGTCACCACTGCAGGACCCGCTCCCCAACGGGCAGGAAAAGGCATTTTTCCTCGGCAAAATGCCACGCAAAATGCTGCCTCTGAGCTCCAGCACTGTTCAGGCACCAGTCAGGGCTGCGGGGGGATTTGCTTATCTTGCTTAGTCCTGGAGGACAAATTTCCAACTCGACAGTGCACGTCAGTCTAAATCATACACCCAATTTCCATGCTTTAAAAATGTCCCAGCTTCTCCCTGCTCTCTCCCCCCACTGCCATTTTGCTCCATGCAGTTTGTTGCTGTGATGAGGCTTTCCAAGGCTTTGCAATACCTTTCCTGGAAATGTTTGCCATGGGCTTGAAACTTCACAGAAAACTCCTACCATGAAAGGAAACCTCTTGCCCCCCTCCGGTTGCTCATGAGAAGGGGCACGGGGAGGTGGAAACAGCCACCGGGCATGGCTGCAGGGACAGGGGGGATTGCATGCTTTTCCTCGGGTGTTTTGCTCCAAACCAGGCTTCCTTCTCAAACCACTCCGATATTTGTGGTTTCTTCCCTATTCCTCTTACAGCGAAGCTGCTCAGCTCCGGTTCCTGGTGCCAGATGCCGCTGGCTGTCCCCCCACCCGACGGTGTCCCCAGGGAAGGGACGCTGGGGTGGAGCACGGCGGGGGGAGGCAGAGCGGGGGCTGCTCCCACCCAGCACAGCCCTGATTTCCTCCAGCTGCCGCCGCAGTGCCGTGCCAGCGAGGGAGGGAGAGAGGGGGAACAACAGGACAATAACTGGTTATTTGCCTCAAATTCTGCAACTTGAGAGGGGAAGAGAGAGAGACAACTGCTCGAAATTTGTTTCTGGGCCAGGCAAGGAATGCACGTCTGCTTCCTCCCCAGCACAACCGCAGCCCACGGCTCCAGCGCAGGCAGTTTTGTTCTCCAGGGGCTGCGTCCCCGTGCTGGGCTCCCTCCCCAGGATGGGAGGCATTCACCCAAGGTCCTGCTTCCCTGGGAATCGCCTGCCCCTCCAGCCCCAACGCCAAAAGCAAACCTAGTGCCGGCTGTCGTGGAACCCCTGTACAGGGGTGGGATGCAGGGTTTCCAACACCAACAGAGAATTTAAACAATTCCCACCAGCATCACCATAGTGTTTCCCCACATCCCAGACATATTCATCGCATTATTCATGACACTTATCGCTGTGAGTCACCTGGATGCCGTTTCAGCCCCAGGATTCCTGCTGCACGCCGGAGCCCAGCGCAAGAGGCTGGCAGGGAGGGAGCGATTCTGGTCACCCGAGCAGGAGAAAATCAACTGTTGCTGCTGTCAAAAAGTCCCTGTGGACCCTTCCTGCTCGCTGTCTGATGGTTGCTGCTGCTATCACAGCCAGATTTGGGTCTGCACCCCAGGAGTGTGGGGCCGGGCTGGCAGTGTGCACCCCACAGGGCTGCGGCCAGAGGGCTCAAAGGCTGGGCAAGAACCCTGGGGGCCTCGAGCCAAGGTGGTGGCAGGATGTCAGCGTGGGGAGGGTTTCTGGAGAGGCTGCAAAGCATCTCAGATCCTACACATGGGCACCCAGACACCATCTGCGGTGTGGACAGAGCAGCACGACATGCTCACATGTAGAATAAAGTCCATTTATTTCGTAGGAAGGGGCAATGTAGGAGCTCACATGGTCCCCTGCCACCGCCTGGGCATGAGCCCCTCTGCTCCTCCTGCTTTGCCTGCCCAGGCAAGGGGCATACAGATCCCCCCAACAGGGCCAGAAATGTGGGCCCTCACCATCGGCAGGAGCACTGAGCACAGCCGGCGTGTGGGCAGGCAGGCTGGCAGGAGCTGCCCACACTTGTCTGCCCCACAAGACCCAGAGGAACCAAGCATCCCATAGTGTTTTCCTACAATTTCAGCAGGTATCTGACAGAGGAGAAACTGGTGCCAGCTGCACATCTGCTGTGCAGCCAGGACAGGCTCTGTCACCGATGCTTTTAGCCGAGTCTCTGAACGCACAATCAGAAGTCACATCCATCTTGCTCTGACCCTTCTTTCCCAATCACCCCAACAGCTGAGACTCCAAAGAAGAAATAACTTTGCCAGGCATTTCCACTTCTTGCTGCCTGCCTGGGAGGAGACAGTCACCAGTGAAGGCAAGACCAGCCTGCCTGCCTCATGGGAGCGAGTTGTTTCTAGCTGGACATGTCTGCAAAGTCACACATCTCCCCGCTGGTGCTCAGGCCACCATCTCCCTGACGGTCCCCATGAGCTCAGTAAATAGGATGCAACAGGTTCACTCAGTGAGAGCCAGGTTCAGGGGCAGGCAGCTGGGTACCGGCCCACCCCAGCTCCTGCTCATCTCTCCCTTGCTCTCGGGGTGCCCCATTGGGCTCTGCAGGGTCCCCAGTACAGGGTCCCACAGCTGTGGGCCCCTGCCCAGCGAGCTGGCTGTCCCTCGTTGCCTCTGCCTCCACCTCACACGATGCCATTGCGTGTGGGGTGAGTCCGTACCCGGTAGATGATGACGGCAGTGGCTGGGCAGAGCACCAGGGCTGTCATGATGAGGATGGTGGCCAGGATGATCAAGACGATGACCCAGATGTCCAGGATGTGCTTGGGGAGGGCGGCAGGACCTGTGGGGTCAGAGAGGTCCATCCTGCAAGGGAGAAGGAGAGGGGAGACAGGGAAGCTCTCTCCATCCCTCCCATAGTCAGAAACCCCCCCATTGCTCTGAGCACCCCGCTGCTGTCCCCAGGGAGACCCCCGCGGCCACATCCAGCCTTGGCCTTGGGCTCCTCTGAGAGCAAAGAGCTTTGGTAAAGGCTCCTTCGAGAAGCCCCAGGATTTATAGAGTGCTTTGATGCAGCTGGATAAAAGCCCAGGGAAAAACTTCCCTGTTAATTGCAACTGCTGTTAAAGAGCAAAGCCACCAGCGGGTCACCGGATGGAGAAACGATAGGACCGGGACAGCCGGAGCCCCCCTTGCCTCGGGAGAGCCTCACACCTCCTGTACCCCCACCGCGGTGCCTCCTGCTGAGTCACGGTATTAATGACTTAATTAGCAGCAGGGCACGGACCTGGGCACCTCTCCTCGCTGCCTTTCCTCCGACCACCCCTCCACAGGTCCCACAGCCGCCCTCCACCGGCCTGGGCAGCTGAGTGAAACGACAGAGAGCACCGGGCTGAGCACCCCCCCGGCCCGCCCGCAGCCGCCCCAGGCTCCAGCAGCCCGCGGAGAGGGGGGACGAGCCCCCGCTGCGGGGGAGAGGCGGCAGCAGCTGCCTGCCTCGCTTGCCCTGCCAGCCCTGCCTGCTCTGCCAGCCCTGCCTGCCCGCCCGCACCCCCCTACCTGTGGCGCTGCCCGGCTCCAGCTCCGGCGAGAAGCGGCGGCAGCAGCAGGATCCCCGCCGGGGGAGGGAGCCTCCGCCCGGCCCCGCCCGGCCCGGCCCGCGGGGGGCGGCAGGGGAGGGGGGACGGGAGGGAGAGAAGGGGAAGGGAGGGCAGAGCAAGCAGGCCGTTTTTTCTGCACCAGGCTAAAGCAAGAGCACACTCCTGCACATCCCCCCCCTGCCCCAGGACGGGGTCCCACTGGGGGAGGCCATCAGGAACCAAACCCAGAGGTCTCAGGTGCCAGGGAAGCACCGTGGGGACATTTCACAGCGTAACAGCTGAATAAAGGGCTTTTCCTCTGCCCTGTTCCCCTCCTGCCTCACCAACTGTAGGGCTCACATGCACCCACTTGGCTCTGAGGCCTGGGGCAGGAGGGAAAAGCAAAACGCTGAGAGCCTCCATAAAACCCCGGCAGCAAGGGGCCAGCCAGCGCTCCCCAGGGCTTTGGAGCAGGGTTGATACACATGGACACAAGCAGAGAGCACTTCCAGGGAGGTGGCAGACCTCGGCCCACTGGCTGGGAATGGTGTTTCTGCTGCCCAGTGGACTATTCTGCTCTGTCAGTGATGCTGAAGGGCAAAGCCAGCAGCAATTCCTGACTGGCCCTGGGAAGCAAGGTGGGATGCTCTGATTTTCCCGCACAGTGTCACCTGCACTGCACCCTTCTTGGGTCCCCTGCCTTTCTTGGGGGAAAGCGACAGAGTCATAGTGGTAGAAACCACTACCACATGCTCTCAGACACCCCTGGCCTCTAGGCACTTCCCAGGCATGCAGCTCCCCGCTCCCCCAGAGCAGTGCACAGGCAGCCAGCCAGCAGGCAGCCTCTTCTCTGACACCCCAACCGTGTGTCTCCCTCCAGCTGCTGCTATCGGATAAAAAGCACATGGGGTTTTTATCGCAAGCAGAGCGGAACCTTGTGGGCAGGGGTTTCCTCTGGAGCCACACAGGCAAGCAGTGGGCAGAGGCCAAGAGGCTCTGTGGGGACCAAGCATATGGGGGTGAGAATGGGGAAGCGATGCCACAGGCCAGGCCGTGACAGATGACTGGGCAGTGAGCCTAGTAGCAAACCAGAGTGGTTTGCTAATGCAGGCTCTGCCCTCTTGATACACAGCACAGCACAACATAGAAATCATAGAATGGTTTGGGCTGGAAGGGACCTTAAAGACCATCCAGTTCCAACCCCCCAGCCACAGGCAGGGCCACCTTCCACTAGCCCAGGTTGCCCAAAGCCCCGTCCAACCTGGCCTTGAACCCTTCCAGGGAGGGGGCAGCCACAGCTTCTCTGGGCAACCTGTGCCAGGGCCTCACCACCCTCACAGCAAAGAATTTCTTCCTTATACCTAATCTCAGTCTACTCTCTTTCAGTTTAAAACCATCACCCCTCATCCCATCCCTACACCCCCTGATCAAGAGTCCCTCCCCATCTTTCCTGCAGCCCCTGGGGGTTACTGGGAGGCTGCTCTAAGGCCTCCCTGGAACCTTCTCTTCTCCAGCTGAACCCCCCAACTCTCTCAGCCTGTCCTCACAGGGGGTGCTCCAGCCCCCCTGAGCATATTTGTGGCCTCCTCTGGCCCCGCTTGAGCAGGTCTGTGTCCTTCTGATGCTGGTGTCCCCAGAGCTGGACACAGCACTGCAGGGGGGGGTGTCTCATGGGAGCAGAGAAGAGCGGGAGAATGCCCTCCCTCGCCCTGCTGCCCACACTGCTCTGGATGCAGCCCAGGACACAGGTGGCTTGCTGAGCTGCGAGCGCACATTGCTGGCTCGGTCAGTTTTCTATCTGCTAATGGCCCCAAATCCTCCTCCGCAGGGCTGCTCTCCATCCACTCATCACCCAGCCTGCATTTGTGCTTGGGACTGCGTGGAGAACTCACGCTTTTCTGATGATCCCACTGCACAAGGATGTTTGTTTTTGTCAGGATCCCATCTTAGCAACCATAAGACTCAAGAGAAACCATCTCTGGGGTGCGGGAATCAGTCTGGCCGCTCGTGGGCTCAGAGGGGAATGCGGGCAGCGAAGGAAACACCGTCCCAGGCTGCAGCCGCCGCCGCCCCATCCCGCGGGGGTCACGTGGGCGGGGCAGCGCGGTGACGTCTGACGGCGGCGCGGCGGCGGCCGCCCCCCTCTCAAGATGGCGTCGCTGCTGCAGTCGGAGCGGGTGCTGTACCTGGTGCGCGGCGAGAAGGAGATTCGGGCGCCGCTGTCGCAGCTGTACTTCTGCCGGTACTGCAGCGAGCTCCGCTCCCTGGAGTGCGTCTCGCACGAGGTAACGGCGGCCCGGCCGCGCCGCGCCCGCAGCCCGGGTGGGATGGGGCGGGACGTTGCCCTTTCTGCGCGCATCGATTGGGTGGCTCTCCTGCCGCTCACGCGCTGCCTGCTTTGCTATTGGTCGGTAGTGCGGCTAAGGGGTGGGCACAGCGGTGCCTCCATGGAGCGGGGGGATTGGCAGAGGATGAGGGAAGGGGTGGTGCCTTGCGTTGGATTGGCTCGGCTCGCCTGTCCGTCGGTGGAGTTCGAGCTGTGATTGGCTGAGGCGCGCGTCCTAGGGGTGGGGGCTGCATTGAGGGGCGGCTCCCCCTCGTAGGGGATGTGCCCCCCCACATAGGGCGCCGCTGGGTGGGAGCGGCCCGGCCGGGGAGCAGGGAAGCCCCAGCCCTCAGCAAGGCCTGTCCGGGGGGCACAAGGATCCCCTCACACACACATCCCCATCGGGCCCGGCCGGGGAGGGGCAGGGACGCCCCCCCCCCCCCCCTCCGTGGGGAAAAACCTGAGCTTGGTCTGGTGCTGTGTCACGGGGGAGAACTGCTCTCGGACGGCCCCCAAGGCTTCCCGAGATTTGCTGGATGTGGTGGCATTCGCAGCGAAGTAACAAACCCCACGCTTCTGGCAAGGCGGTGTGCTGAGGCCGGAGAGCATCATACTGCTTTTGGGAATGGAGTCGGGGCTGAGAGTGTTTGGTGTGAGTTTATTTCCACCAGGACAAACATTTCCCCAGGTTATACAGTGGGACTTCTGCTGTGGAAGGTTTGTTCTTTGTCCAGGAATGGCTGGAGCCTTAAGATGCAGATTATCATCAGGCTGCCGGTGCGTGAGGGCCTGCCAGGAGTGCTGCCCTATTGAAACTGGTAAAATTGATTTTGTGGAAGTCTGGGTGAATTAAGAAATTTATGATAGATTTGAAAAACCTTAAAAGAATGCTCATGCAACCCAGATCTCAGAAGAGATAATCTCTTTGGAAGTGTTAAAGCCCCCAAAGAGTAGAGAATAGATTTGTCACCATGCTGCATCCATCATGAATTCGTTATAGTGTGAGGAGTGTAGTCATTGTGCCTTTCCATGTTTAATAATTGATTTATTTTCCTCCTCAAGAAGAGGACCCCTTTCTTGTTACTGTTTTAACTGACAAAATTAGTTTGTGACTGTGAGAGATGGGAGTCACTTGTCTCCCTCGTCTGAGCAGGACTTGACAATGACAGCAGACAGATACACATACATTTCAGAAAACGTTTTGTATCTGACCAGTGTAACTACAAGAACACCATAAATTTAGACATAAATAGAAAACAGAATGTTGTTCAAGTTGAAAAATGAAATTCTGGTAACTGCAAAAGGTCAACACCCAGTTGTCCATTTCTCATTTACTAGGCAGAATATTTTAATCTATCCTGGTTTAAGAAACCTTCTGACTTACATTATTAAAGATCAAAATCTGGCTGAGATGGGCTAAGATTTCAGATACCAAAAAATGTCTCTAGGCTTCCCTGACTTCACCTGTCTGTTGCCAGACAGAAAGCCTTGTTAAATCGCGCGGCAGACTTTCAGGCTGCTGCCACCGTGCTGTCTAGACAAACATGTGCCAGGAAGCGTGATGTGACTGTCTTGTTCATCAGGTGGACTCTCACTACTGCCCCAGCTGCCTGGAAAACATGCCTTCAGCTGAAGCCAAGCTGAAAAAGAATAGGTAAGGTTGCTTTGACTTTTTTCATTAAGCGTCCCTATTTTATACAGCTCCTTCTTTAATCAACACCTGACAGTGTTTATCTGAAACTGTCTTCAAAAATTACATCCATTCTTGTTACCTTTTATTCTGTTTTGGGGAATAAGTGTCTTCCCATAATGTAGCTTGTGTATTTTAGGCTTTATGACCCTCTCATAATACAAAGGGTTTTTCAGTATCACTCAGTATTTCTCACTGTTGCCATTCTTATGTTAACTCCTGTTCCCACTGATGGCTGTGTCACCCTTTTTCCTAATGCTGTTGCATAAGATAAAAGTCTGTTGGTTTAATCTTGATTTGCTTGTTGAGAACATTCTCCTCAGCCTGGGACCCTTGTCAGAGTGCTGTCTTATAGACCTTCCTTTTCACAGGTGTGCTAACTGCTTTGACTGCCCCTGCTGCATGCATACCCTTTCCACTCGGGCCACGAGCATTCCTGCTCCACTCCCTGATGACCCAGCCAAGACTACCATGAAGAAAGCGTATTACTTGGCCTGTGGATTTTGCCGCTGGACTTCCCGGGATGTTGGCATGGCAGACAAGTCTGTTGGTAAGTGACAATCAAAGACAAAAAACTGCATGACAGCAGGAGCACAGTATGTGTTTTGGAGGCAACAGATAATCAGATTAGTTTCTGGCTACACAACATACATAATATCGGTCTAGGTTTGGAGTCACAGCTCAAAATTCACAGGAAAACAGTTTTGCTGAACTTTGCTTTGAAGAGCTGAGATGAGTTAGTGGAACATGTAACCCACTTCCATGCTCGTACATGACTAGTGAGAAAGCTGTCAGACAAGGGGTATTTTTAGTTGGTGCATTCTCTCCACAGTTGAGATCTTGTTTGTGTACCTTCAGAGACTTTGAAGCCACTCAGTCTGACAGCATCAATATCTACTTTATTTTCTGTCACTTATGTTCACTTAGGCTTATTTCAGAGTTGCTAGTGAGTGTTTGTACTTAGTTTTTCTCTTCATGACGGCACTGGAACATAGCATTCATCTGTTCTTTGGTGCATAGGACATGCAGAAAATGTCTGTTGGTCTCCAGAAATGGGGCTGAGTAGACCAAGCAGTGTTGAAGTCACAGAGTGAAGACTGGGAGCTGAAGATGCAGGGACATGGACAGCCAGTAACAAGAGTTCTTGTAAATTCATGTGTCTGTTGCTAATGTGACTCTTGGTGCTGTTCTGAGTATCTCTCAAACAGCAGTTGTTTGAAAACACAGTATAAAAGCTGGTGAAGCACCTTCGGCCCAAACCTGCTTGTGAAAATCTTTCAGAGGTGTGTATTTGTGCAGGCATGAACCTAAAGAATGGCAGTGGTAGGTGTAGCAAAAATAGGGAATGTTATATTTAACGAGTAAAACCAAGATAGTTGGGTGTAGATGTGGTTTCTGTGTGGAGCCTGGAAATCTTCTCCTGAGGACTGTTTATTTTCTCTTTCTTGTGCAGCTAGTGGTGGCTGGCAGGAGCCGGAGAATCCTCACACGCAGAGGGTGAGTGAAGGGGAAAGCTGAGCTTAGGCTGAGATGAATCAGCTAAGAAAGAGCCCAGGCCCTCTCAATCACTTTTTCTGCATCTGTATAATCCTTCAGATAACAGTTCCTAATCTCCACCTTGACTGAATTCAGTGGAAGGAAGGCCTCTTAGAGGCTGTCCCGTGGATGTCACAGTATAAAATCTCCTTTTCAGAAGAAACTCATTTGCAGACATCATATCTAATAGTGCTGTTAAAACAGCACCAATGAATATGCTGCGTATGTATGTGAACAAAAGCTGTTTTCCGACCAAGAGCGTGTCTAGGATCTGGAAAACAGAACTGCACCTTTACTACCCTTCCCTGTCACTAGTTAAGGCTCTACACTAAATGTGATCAGCCTCAGCGGGGAAAAAATGATGTTTTCCCCACTAATCCAAATTGCTTGGTTTTGGCCGTGTGACATAACTCTGTTCAGTCACGGCAGATGTGTGAACAAAGTCTCAGTTGCCTAACTGCAAAGTAAGAATTGGACACTGCTCTCCAATAGATGTCATTCCCAAAGGGGGGTCGGTTTGTCACCCACGGTGTGGGTTAAGACACGCAGACTTCTTTAATATCTATCTTTCAAAATAGAGCTGGTTCTAGGAACAGAGTGAAACAAGTAGCAGGAACCCCAGCTTGTTCACAAACAAATACTGCAGCTGGTCTGGCATTTGTTCCCCATTCACTGGGAATCTGTTCCATTTTATCCCTCCAGATTAACAAACTGGTTGAGTACTACCAGCAGTTGGCTCAGAAAGAGAAGATTGAGCGGGACCGAAAGAAGCTGGTGCGACGCCGAAACTACATGCCCCTGGCCTTTTCGGTGAGCTGGGAGTACAGTGCTCTCGGAGCAGAAGTGGTTCACAACAGCCTCAGCTTGAAAGATTAGATAGTTGGTAGCATGATAGGGCTGCTCAGCTTTTTTTATTGAGAACAGCATGAAGAAAATGTGCTAGGACACATGGGTTTCTTTAGGGACAAGTAGTTTTACACCCGTTGCTGTGTATTACATTGTCTCACTCTCTGATACCCTCTCTGATAACGCCAGCAGGGTTTACCCTTGCCGTGCAAAGGAGTATGTTATCCAGCATTGAAATGTAGTGCAACTGCACTCGCAGTACCAGTGGTAGCTCTTTCTCAGGACAGCTGCATGCCACAGCTTGGGAACAGTTAGATCAGGATTGTCTGGCACTTTTCTGCATGAAGTCTCAACTGAAATGAACCTTAAGACTTGGTTGTGGCCTGAATGACTTGTTTATTTTAACTGGTAGGTAAATGCTTACTTACTTTGTTTAGCTGGGTGACTCTGCATATGCTTGCTACTTCTCAATTAACTGTGCTTGCTCTGTGCCCTTGCTTGTGTCTTATGGCTGCATTTTTTGTCTCCGTTGCTACCTGCTGCTATTTTGGGGGCTCTCCGCAGCAACACACTATACACGTAGTGGTAAGTCTTTTCACAGTTTCTGCTGGTGTTAAAGCTCTCATGGTACCAACTGAAAGGGAGTAACAGAACCTACTCTTCACCTTGCCTCAGGGCCTGTGACTTGGATGTGCCTAGAGCGACCACACATGAAGGCTAACTAGTTAGAGGGTAACATTTGTTACCAAAAAAAATATTTTTTGTTAGTTTACAAGCAGGGCAGTGTCTTTGGGTAAGTAATGTACACTTGAAAAGCAGTCCTTCACAAAGCTTGGCTCAGACACAGCCATCTGTCTGCCTGAGGCAAATGGCACTAACATTAATCTTCTGATCCTTGAAAAGTCACCAGGGTAGGCTGATGCTCAGATTTCTTGTTTGATGAGAATTCAGATTTTCAGTCTTGCCCAGAAGGAAGATTTCTGCCTCCAAGCACCCTTTGTACAGTTCAGCTATAGAAAGCTGAGGAGCAGCTCAGCTGTTCCTGCCAGTTGGTGGTGCCTGGCAAGAGAGACCCATAGGTAACAAGGTTTGTAGGAGTCTGAACCTTCCAGCTGCTTCGAGTAGTGCTACAGGGTATTTCAGATGGATGCGTATCCACATTGACCCAGTTCTTTTGGCAGTTGAGCTCATTCTGCACTACTTTGACATGCAATTGGTCCAAAGAGAAGATCAAGGGAAAATGTGTCAGTAGTGCAGGCTGGTGATCTAAGGAAAGAGCAAAAGCTCTGTAAGCAGTAGCCGCATACATCTGTCTCTCCCCGTCTGCAGTGCAGTGGTAATTGCTTTCTCCTTACTAACAGTTTGAGCAGGGGAAAAAAAAAAATCTTGGGAAGCATTGAATACCTTTCCCTTTTTGCTTTCCTTTGCTTGTCTCCCTATGCTTGTCATGCAGCTCAAAGGATGAGTTTGCAGTAGGTCTTCTTGTCCTGGCAGGAAGCAAGCCTGAAGCTGACAGACTTTTTTTCCTTGTAGGATAAATATGGCCTTGGAACCAGGCTTCAACGCCAGAGGCCCGGAGCACCGATCAGTGCCCTCGCTGGACTCTCGTGAGTATAAGTGTTGGGGTTAACCTCTGTGGGAAGGATAAGAGGTGTAGGCAAGAGAGCAATAAAGCAACTTCAGAAAAATGATGAACATACTGCCAGATAGCAGTGAAAGGAGCTTTCTTCTTTGGAGGTTAGAGAGACGTCAAATCCTCGGGCGTCGCTGTGCAGCAGCTTCAGATGCTTTGCTTTCTCTTAAGAGAAACAAGTGACTGCTCACATCCCGGTGCAGTCTCAGCTCTCGCCACCTTCTGTGTTATAATGTGGTTGCTGCCGTTGCTCTCTGTCAGAGCGCATGTGCCATATTTTATGACCGAGTTGTCCCTCACTTTACTTCAGCCTGAAAGAAGGAGAAGACCAGAAGGAGATCAAGATTGAGCCAGCTGATGCAGTGGAAGAAGTGGAGCCTCTTCCTGAGGATTACTACACAAGACCAATCAATCTGACGGAAGGTAACACCTTCATATTCCGCCACTTTTTGCCCTTACGTTTTATAACATGGGCAGTGCCTGGAAACTTGTCCATGGGATTCCTAATAGCCTGAGATTTTAGTCATTTTTATGCAGGGGTGAAATGGTGGGAAATTTGTGAGTTTTTGTATGGTAGCTTTGAATGCACCCTCAGCTTCATGTTGTACGTGGAAAGCTGAGCCAAATACATCAGGCTTCTTAACGGTTGTTTCATTTTCTCACTGACCTTAATTTCTCTTCATGTGAAGTGTCAACTTTTGGATGGAGAAAAGAGCTGATGTCCTTTTTCAAATAATAGCAGGAAACAAGGACATAGCTGAGCTGGTGGGGAGTTGGAACCAAAACTGACCTGTTAAGTAACAGTTGCGCATTACGTTGACATCAGCTTGGAACAGCTTGTGTAAGCTTGCCAGTTATTTAGCTGTCTCATGATTTAATCACAAATATTGTAAATTGGTCCATGAAACTTGGGAGCAAATGGGATAAAACAGCAGGTACAGGAAGCAATCTGGACGTCTTGCTGAGGTGGCTCTAAGTGGGACAGATGTTCTCAATAGTGCTGCAGGCCTACAAAGTCTGCCCATATTAATTAATTCATGAAAGGTTTATGGAAGGGAGTAGATCATCTTAGTCTCCTTTTCTCCTGAGACTTGTTGTGAGAGTACGATGATGGTAAAGATGATGAATTTTCGTGGTTCCCTGCAATGAAGGAAAGGCTGCCAGGTGGCTCACTGCCTCTTAGATACTGGGAACAGTGAGGAGCCTGATTTTTTGGGAGAAACCCACGGGAAGTTTGGCTGCTGGGAGCTCCTTGCCTTAGGAACTATGTAGTCACTAATTCTGTGCGTGAGACTGAGTTACGCAAACTCCTTGCTGAGAGGCTGTATACTCTACTCATGCAGCACCCAGCTGTGAGGGTAACAAAGCTGTGAAAACCCATTTGCCCTTGGCAGGAAAGAACTTTTTGGATGATTACAGAATTCTGTTTCCACCCCAGCTGAGCTTTGAATAGAGATCAGGGTCCCCTGTTTCTCCTGGGCTGGCACTGACGTTGCTCTTGTGTTACTGTGCCCAGTCAGGGCAGCCCTTTATACAACTTTTACCTTTCATTTGTTCACTGTTAGAAATGGTGATACTTGCCAGTGGTTTCTGAATTACCGAGTGCAGGTGAAATTAAGTTTCTTGGAGATTGTAGCATGTCTGAGCAGCACACTTGCTCTTAGGCCAGCATATATTTACAATCTAGTTTCAGTGCATGAGTGAGACACTAATTTGGTCTTGCTTTCCATTGTGCACCCAGTGACAACTCTGCGTCAGCGCCTGCTGCAGCCTGACTTCCAGCCGATCTGCGCTTCCCAGCTCTACCCACGTCATAAGCACCTCCTGATCAAGCGTTCACTGCGCTGTCGGGTAGCTAATTAAATACAAAAACAGAGATTTTTTTTTTTTTTTCTAGGCTCATAGAACTTGGGTTGCAGGAAATGGGCTCTGTATTTTTAAAAGAAGCTGTTCAAATGCTTCTGGTTGCTGAAAGTTCTCAACCAAATTACTGGTGACAGCACTGGGAGATGAGGGAGGCTCTCACATCTCTGATGTGATGAAGATTGTGAAAGGGGGACAACATTGTCAAAGATGCATAAAGATAGAAAGGTGGGTTTGTGCAGGGGTCTGTGCTCTGCTTAGCCAAGGAATTGGAAAAGGCTGCCAGTACAGTCAGAATTAAAATTTCTGCTATTACTAAAGACAAAAATCAAGTCAACTAACACAATTAGTGAGAGGCAGTGCAGAATACTGAAGATGCCCTTAGAGAAATGGGATATTTTGGAGAAGAAAAGCAGAGGGCTGAGAAGCAAAGATAGTCAAGAATTAAATCCAGGTTCTGCTGTTGACTTACTACATGGTCTTCAAAAAGCTGCCTGCTTTCTCAGTGAAGCAGGGATATTTGTCTAGTTCCCAGAGTAATGGAGCAATAATCTTACAAGCATTTAAGATGCAGAATGCAGGATATTTTCTCAGAAATAAGTAATGTTCTGGAGGATTCTGGAGCATAAATCTAAAGGCTTTTAGGTATTTGTGCCTTCTTCCTGCTGCAGTCAGTGACTGTCAAAGTGTTTTTAAGCCTGTTCCAAATCAGTAGCTTGACACAGCTATGGCTACATGCACCCCGAGATGTGTGCTGTGCTAGAGACTGGTAATGTCATGGCTAGTGGCATGGTGCTTGCAGCTCTGATTCTTCAGTATGTGACTGCACACTGTCTTTTGGTGCTGACTAACGTATCTGTGTCTAGAAATGTGAACATAACCTGAGCAAACCAGAATTCAATCCAACATCTATCAAATTCAAGATCCAGCTGGTTGCTGTGTAAGTAAGATAAGGGGACTGGGGAGAGCAATCACCTATCCATACTTAGTTAATGCCTTCTATTTTAATTTCTTTTGTACTCTTCATTTGACCTCTTGTATGATTGTGTCATCTCTTAGGGTGGTGTAATCACCTTTTTAATTTATTCAGCTTATCTGTAGTAGGTTTGCTTCCTGATGTTCTAAAATGTCCATCATGGTTATTTGCTTTGTTCTTGCTGTAGTAACTATATCCCTGAAGTGAGAATCATGTCTATTCCCAACCTGCGCTACATGAAGGTCAGTACTTTTTTTTTCTAGAAACGTTTTAGGGTGAGGCACAGCTGGGAGTTGTGGATGTGGGATATTTTTTGGAAGATGACACGGTGTGGTGCTGCCTGAGGGCTTCACTTACTCCATTTAGAGAGAGTTCAAGGTTTAAGGGAGTGGTTGGAATAACACTGCATGTATTTGTCACTCTGCATGAGTAGATTAGTGTGCAGTGTGATGTCCCACATCACAAGCGCATGCCAATATCTGAAGAATAAAAGGTGTGGGGTTGAGATCTTGGCTAGATTCCAAAGATACGCATTTCTTATATTAAGAAAGAGTACTGCACGGCATTGGCACCTTCCTTGCAGACTGAGGGTGTTCACTATCCATCCCTTGAGTGTACATGATGCAATTTTTGAAGGTGTTGATCAGTCACAGAAGATGGAGATGCTAACAGTAACAATGAATTTTAAGAGTAATTGATTCTTGAACTGTGATTCTTGAATCTCCCCAGGAGAGCCAAGTCCTCCTGACTCTGACCAATCCAGTGGAGAACATCACACATGTCACACTGCTGGAGTGTGAGGAGGGAGACCCTGACAACATCAACAGCACTGCCAAGGTATTGTACCCTCCTGCTGTGTGAGCCCTGGCCTCTTCCAAGGCTTTTCACTCCCATTTATCCTGCCACAGGTCACACTTCTTATGTGTGCTTCAGTCCCTGCTGACTGTGATGCATTTTCCTCCTTGGAGCTTAAATGCCACTCACCAATGTAAACATCAGCCTAGAAAGTATTTTGAAATTGTGTCTGTTCACTGAGATCCAGAACCCAAAGGAGAAATACGTGATTTCACTGGTGGAGGGGTAAGCAGGTGGTACCAGGGTGGAGAGAAGCTGAGGATGAATCACTTTTCTGTTAAGCCATAGTAAAGCAGAAGGGGAGGGCTTTCTCCTGCTCACAGTGTAGGTGGTGATCGGTGCTGAAAGGCTGCTTCTCCTCGTGCTCTGTTCCAGGTGGCAGTTCCTCCCAAGGAGCTTATTTTGGCTGGCAAAGATGCTGCGGCAGAATATGATGAGCTGGCAGAGCCTCAAGACTTCCAGGATGACCCTGAGTGAGTGTCGTCTGTCTTGTGGGGAACCTGTTCCTTAAAAACTTGGCACTTCAACTAAGTAACTCACTCTTCTCTTTGTCTTCAGCATGTTTTGGTTTGTTTTTTGTTTTTTTTTTTTCAGATTTTCTTTTTGGGGGTGGTGGTGATTTTTGGGGGGGTCAGAGATCAGCACTGCAAATCTTTCTGCTTGTAGTTTGGACTGTTCAGGAGACATTTTTCCCTTTGAGGCAAGGTGTGAGTTATAGGTGGTGGTACTAATTCTCTCCAGGAGTACTCTGTGTAATCCTTCCCTTCGCAAGGAGTGGGTTCATGGCAGCGGTGAGAACTATGCAGCAGGGTGTGTGACAGAGTTGCCTACAGCCTTCAAAATGGAATATGTCCTGCAGCCAGAGCTGTGCACTGTGGCCCTTCCCTATTGTGCTCTGGGTGCATAACACCAGTAGCATGTTTTGTTTGATGGATGAGCCAGCAGCAGTCAGCATAGAGGGGGGTACCCACGTTCTGATCGTGAGACAGAAGAGGCTGTGGGTCCCCTGCAAAAAGCCGCAGGGAGTAAGTTACAAACCCAGGCATCTGTTCTGGCAGGGCATATTCAGCTGTAAACTGAGCATCCCTCTTGGGTGGTGTCAGAATAAATCTCTTGGAACAGTTGTGGGAGAACTTGGCTGACCCAGTGTTCTTTTGTTTTCTGCCTTGCAGCGTTATTGCCTTCAGAAAAGCCAATAAGGTGGGAGTTTTCATCAAGGTCACCCCACAGAAAGAAGAGGGCGAAGTGACCGTGAGTTTCAAGATGAAGCACGAGTTTAAAAACCTTGCTGCTCCAATTCGGCCCAGCGAGGAAGGTGATCATACCTCTGAGGTCATCTGGCTCACCCATCACGTGGAGCTCAGCCTCGGTCCAGTGCTCCCATAAACGCTCCCGACGCTTGTGCCCCAACGGCTGGCCGCAGGACAGACTGTCACAGTGAGGAAAGCACCGGCTGAAACGTTCTGCGAGGGCTCCCGTGTGATGTGTGGGTGTGCGCCACGGGCCCCAGCCGGGCCGCGAGGGAGGTGGCTGAGGGTGCTGTGGTTTGGGATGGTTTGTTCTCTCTCCTCTTGTCGTAGTGCCCACTGACTACCGCTCTGCTTCCCCACACCGCCACAGGCTAGTTTTAACTTGCAGCACGTGTTTCAGCACAGAGAAAGATCTCACTTTTTCCAGATTTGCACGACACCTGGCTGAATTTTATCAACAGAAAAGAACCCTTTTGGTTTTTTTTCATGTTAGCCCACAAATCTGATGCGTTACCTACTCATATGAACAACTTCTTTTTCCAACAGAGCGACGCCCTTCCTGAACAACCGTTTCAGGAGGTGGCTGTGTCTGCTGCGTTATTGGCAAGTTACTGGCAGCAGCACGATGCTTTCTTTTGGTTTTCTGCTTCCTTGTACGATACCTCAGCTGTGGGGGGTTGGAACATAGAACCCTACTGCTCTGGCGTATGTAGCTTGCTTAGCTGAGGTGATAGATCTGTTTTCACAAAGGAAATGATCAGTTTGCCTTTAAACTAAACATATAGTGTCCTGTGAGTGTCCATGGATGTGACTGGCAACCCAGCCTGCTGTCAGCCCGCCGTGTCACAGGTGGGTGTGGTAGCGTGATGCCCTGCGAGCTGGGAATTCTGTTTCTGCTACAGCTCTTGGCTGAGGCAGGGATGCTCTGGAGAGGCTGCCTGGCAGCCTTCAGATCTATTAACATGTATTAATAAGGGTAGAGATCAGCATATGCAAGCTAGAGAGTTAAGATTAGGTCTGGTAGTCATAAAACTACAGAGGCTCTTGGAGTTTGTACTCTTATCTTTTTCCAGTTAGGGTGGGAGGGAAGTGGTGGACAGAGTTACATGTTAACTAGCATACACTGTACCATAAGGTAATTTATCTGGGGTGTAATTTGGCTGTAGTCCAAGCTAAAATCAGTAATTAAGAGCAGTGTATCCAGGATACTGAATTGCTAGTAACTGCATAGCTTAGTGCACGTGGGTGAGATCACTCTCCCCACAGAGTGTTCCCAGTTCAGACATTGACCTTTGTTAAATGTTTTGGATGGGCTTGTTTTGCTGGGAAAGGCTTGAATATGCCAGCCAGCCACCTCTCTATTGCTGGAGACACTCGTGCCATGGCTCTGCCAGCCCGGAGCTGCAAACCTGCACAGGAGGGCAGGATGGGGCTGCCTGCTCTCCGGGGAGGCAGTGGTGCGCCACCCAAAAACGATCTCCCATAGCATGAGAAACCTGCCTTGGTGTGCCCGGGCGAAGGCGTGCCTTACAGCCTACGTCCTGCAGCGGGTCTCAGCACGGCGAGGCATCACGTTTACAACTTCGTGTAGGTTACACACAGAGTACAGCATGAGTTTAAGATTTGTAGTTCATAGTTAATCTCTAGTGCTAGCGCCTGCTGCAGCTTTACCTGTCCAGATAACAAAGTGCTTAACTTTTGGCTGTGACTTCTCTTCAGTAGCCAAAATAGCTGCTACACTTGTGACACTAAGGTGGAAAAAAGCCTTTTGGAGACGGGACGGTGGCTGACCAAGGCCTCGAACCGCCGCCTGGGGTCATGCTGGGGCTGATGACCTGCACCTCAACACTCCGTTTCTCACTGAAAACAAAAAGGTGCATTGATTTTTAGGATATTGTGAGCGGTAAAATTAGCTCGGTGAGGTTTGTTGGTTTGTTTTTTTTTTCTCCCTCCCCGTAGGTGCTTGTAGGCGATAGGAAAGGTGTCGGTGTGTCCCGGTCTGTCCCCGCTCCCCGGAGCGCGCTCCCCATTGTCTGCCCCTTCCTGACAGGCGACTGTTGCCTTACTGCTTGACGTCGTGTAGTGACCTTCAATAAAGCAAACGTGGCTCTCGGATTCTTTGCGTTAGTTCTTACGCTGCGGTTCGTTAGAAATAATTATTTAAAAATTAAAAAAAAAAAAAAAAAAGCGCAAAGCACTCCCCCTTTTCCCAGTCGTCTCGCCCTCCTTCCCCGTTCCCGGTGGTTTCGCCCATTCCCACCCTCTGAGCTGAGCTCTATGGTTGGCCGTGCCTAGAGCGCCCCCTTCCCGCCACCGCGTCGCTCTGCTGACGTCACCGCGTCGCTTCCCTCTCCTCCGCCCCGGTGCGCCGCTGACGGAAGTGGCGTCACTTCCGTCTCCCGCCGCCTGCCGGGATCGTGGCGGAGCGGCGCGGCGGCTTCCGGTGACTGGGGGTCGTGGAGCGGAGCGCGGGCCCCGCCGCCATGTCGACGTCGCTGGGCTCCAACACCTACAACCGGCAGAACTGGGAGGACGCGGTGAGCGCGGGGGAGGAGCGCGGCGGGTCTCAGCCGGCGGGGCCTGTCGCTGCCGTGAGGAGGGCGGGGGCCGCGCTGGGGTCACCCGGGGCCTCCTTATGGGCAGCGCTGGCTGGCAAAGGGAGCGTGCTGCTTGGGGCGCTCCCCCCCTCGTCTCTCTGCCGGGATTTGGGGTGTCTGATAGCTGGGGAGGGCTCCCGGCAGCTGGGAGGGCTGAGCTGGGCCCGTCCTGCGCCCGAGGCCGCCTCCCGTGGAGCTGCGGCCTTTCCTGGGTGGGCCCAGTGCAAACAATAGATGCTGAGGGATAATGGGGGGGGTGGTGTCATCTGCTGCAGTCAGGTCGCTGAAGAGCAAAGATCTCAAGAATATGCTTTTTGTTTGTTCCGAGTTTTACTTCAAACCGGAGCAGCTAGAAGATTGCGGTTCTTCCATTTGGGTTGTAGCTTGCAGCTCTCCCAGTGACTCTTTTTAAATTAGATTTTTCACATCTTTTAAACAGTCTGATTAGTTTAACTCAGTAGCATTAGTTCACAGTATGATTTGAAGGCTGCTGTGATGATAGAGTTTGTTGCAAATTTCTGATTTTTCTCCTTACTCAATTCAGGACTTCCCCATTCTGTGCCAGACATGTCTTGGAGAAAACCCGTATATCCGAATGGTATGTGCCTGTTTGACCGTGCGGGCCTTTCCTCTGTGTTGGCCATGAACTTTTGGGGTTTGGGGACTGGAATAAGCCTGGCTGCAGGAGGAGATGCTGAGGTGGATGTGCACTTCTAATTAGTTGGTTCTGCACAACAAAATTAGTTTCAGCCATTGTTGGTCTGTGAAGATATGGCATTAGGTGTGCAATTTAAGAATAAATTAGTCAAAAAGGAGAGCAAGATGATATAGCCCAATGTCCAGAGCATAGGAAATACTAGAAAACAGCTTTGGTACTAGTAAATTGGCAACATGGAGAACAGTGGGCTGCTGAAATACTAAATAGGTTAGCACAGTTTCTAAATTGTGAAAAATATGCACCTGTAAAAATAAGTTATAACTGTCTTATGAAGACTGCTCAATGATAATTTAAATCATTGTTTGTTTACCTTGGTTTCCTCTGTCAGTCCATTTCATGTTGCTTTTCTGTGCTCAGTTCAGTTGTATATGACCTACATGTACATTATCTTTCCTTCACATTTCCATTCCACCAAGTTTGCTGATAGAGATTAAGATATTTTTGTGAAACATAATCCTGCTGCCAGTATAGGTGATATTTCAAAAGCTGCTTATTTTCATGGTTTATTTCATGTAACATCATCTTTGTTTAAAAAAGCTGTTAATATTCCATTTCATTCTTGCCTTTCATCAGTACATGAAGTAGGACTTACAATACTGTGTTTTTAATGAATATTTCTAAAATAAAAAGGATTGAGAGTTTTTTAGACTACTTTTTTGTCTTGTTGACCTGCCAAAGCATAAGCCCAAAACACATGGTAGGTGATTCTACATGCAGCATAATCAGGAAAATAACACTGTGCTATAATATCAATGATATGTTTTATGTTGAATTAATGATAACTTTTTAAAAATTATATTTCAGACCAAAGAAAAATACGGAAAAGAATGCAAGGTATGTTTGTTGTCTTTTGAAGAAAGCAAATCTAAATTGATGTACATCTAGGAATAATACATTTTAATGTTAAAAAACCTGTCAGCTTCAGAAAAATGCTTATCTGGGTTAACAACTTAAAATATTTATGTAACTACATCAGTTTTTAGGTCAATTACTCTGCTTTGTTAGACAAAGTCAGTTGGTCTTAAAATAGTGAAATTATTGAAGACTGTTGAGCTAGACTTACGATTGGCTCATGTTTATCAGAATTAGGTTTTGTGAATATTATTGTGCTATATTTGAAGGTATTTCAGCATTTTAAATGATCTCCTAGTTTCTCTTGTGAGTTTGCTTTTACTCCTAAGTGGTGCATAAATAACTGGAGTTTAGGTTTTATTATGAATATGTTATTCGTGGCTGTGTGGTGATTTGTATTAGCTGTCTAAGAAATAAGCTGTGTTTATTTCTGAGAGCACACAAAATATTTAGTGTTGTCTTGACTGAGGGAAATTAAAGGGGTGTTTTGCCCCTTTTATCAATTGTCATCTGAGGTAGGGAGAGTGTTGAAATCTTGCTTCCCATCTGCAGACTGTACGTGCAGTGGAAGCAGATGCATCATTCCACCAGATAAGGTAGAGAGCAGTAGTCATCTCCCGGACCAAAAGTCTGATACCCTCTCACTGGGCTTGTTGGTGTGCTGGTGACCGATTTACACATAATGGGTCATTTGTCTGTAATAGCTCTTTACTGACATCACCTGGAATGAAGGAGAATTTCTTTTTCCTTAGAGTAGATCTGCTTTCAGCGTTCAGGTGATTGTAATAAATAAATAAATTTAAAAAAACAAACAAACAAACAAAAAAAAACCAGAAAGAAAAAACCTTTCTAAAACTTTCTCCTGTCAACGTAAGGCACCAAATAGAAACAAATATTTGTTGAGGTCTGAGTCCTATCCCTACGATGAAGAAATTGTGTTTAAGGTTTAAAGAGACTAGAAATGTTTGGAGATTAGGTTTCCACGCAAGAACCAGAATGGTAACTTCATTGCTGTGTGACAGCGATACAAGTATTGACTTTGTCTTTCAGATTTGTGCCAGGCCTTTCACAGTATTCCGCTGGTGCCCTGGTGTTCGTATGCGTTTCAAGAAAACAGAAGTGTGCCAGACATGCAGCAAGCTGAAGAACGTCTGTCAAACCTGTCTCCTTGACCTGGAATATGGTGTGTACCAAAAAAAGTAAACTAAGAGAAGAAGTTGGTCTACTTACCTCTGAAATGAAAGTTGGTGAAATGTTTTTAAATGCGTGCATGTAATTGACACGGTTGTCTCTGGACAGTCTTTGAGAAGAACAAGTTCTTGATGATCACATCTCTTCTGAGGATAAGGGGCAGCGTGGTATCCCTGAGCAGTAAATTTGTTATTTTGGTCTAGTGCGGGTTGCAATAACTATTTCTGCTCTTTTATATGAATTTGTTGGGGTTTTTGTTTGTTTCATTCTAGGTTTGCCTATCCAAGTCCGGGATGCAGGACTCTCCCTTAAGGATGAAATGCCTAAGTCTGATGTCAATAAAGAGTACTACACCCAGAACATGGAACGAGAGGTGAGAAAGTATATTTATAATCATGGGCAAGGGGAGGAATGCCCTAGATTATCTTAAAATCATTTGTTAGCTCTGATTCTGTGCATTAGTTTTCAAATATGATATATACATAAATATTTGTGATTTAACTACCGTTCAGATATCCAATTCTGATGGCACTAGACCAGTTGGTGCGCTAGGAAAAGCTACTTCTACAAGCGACATGCTGCTGAAGCTGGCTCGGACCACCCCTTACTATAAACGTAACCGCCCTCACATCTGTTCCTTCTGGGTAAAAGGAGAATGCAAGAGAGGAGAGGAGTGTCCCTACAGGTACAGACACAGCTTAAACAGTTGGTACAGCTCCCGTTGGGGTTCAAAGAATAGGAAATGCTGCAGTGGGCAGGAGACAACACTGTGACAGGGGTCAGTGTGGAACTTGCATTCCGTTGGCACGCAGTGCCGGTGAATGAATCTTTGTTGTGGCGAGTTGGTTTGAGAGGGATTAGCTGCGTGATCTTGTAGTGTTTTGCCTGCTGCAGCAGTGACTGTGGCTCTTCTCCTGCGTACTTCATTTTTCCCCTTTGTGGCGTCGGTCCCCTCAATCGGAGATCTTTGTGTTTGAACAAGAGGCCATTTGAAATCCAGCTCTTGTATTTTGTAGTGTTAAATGCTGAGCTGTCAGAAGTGCCATTCATTCAGAATGTGAGGCAGTCCTGGCTGCAACTTAAGTTCTGGGGGCTTTTTGTTCCATTTTGGCATGTTTATGTGAAGCATAAGGACCAGAGGCCTTCAGAAGGGAAGGTAGCGGTTATGTTAATCTGATGCAGCTGTGACTGGTGTTATGAAACACTTTGTTTGCTGAACCTTAGACACGAGAAACCGACAGATCCAGACGATCCTCTGGCTGATCAGAACATCAAAGATCGTTACTATGGAATTAATGATCCTGTGGCTGATAAACTTCTGAAACGAGCATCAACCATGCCTCGTTTAGACCCCCCTGATGACAAGACTATTACTACACTGTATGTTGGAGGGCTTGGAGATACCATCACTGAATCGGATCTCAGGTGTGTTGGTGAATTTGTATTGCCTTTTTATTTGACACTTTGATTACTGCTCATCTTCAAGTGAGGAAATCTCTCTTGGAAGGAAAAAAAATAAACCTGGTTTTCAGTTTTCCTTAATGGGGAACTAGTTGGTGGGCAAGTGCAGAGAAGTGCCAGCTTGTTGGGGAACAGATAAACAGGCACATTTCAAAAGCTTTGATTAAAATTTCTCTCTTTAAAGATTAATCATCCTTCTGAGCTGTTGGGGATACTGTGTTATGCTTTTTACAAGGAAGTCCCACAGCCTCTCTGTAGCTAGCTGCTGAGGAAGGCTGCTGCAGCGTTTTTATTGCTCCATAATTGCGCAGAGGGACAAGAGACTTGATTCCTAATGATTAGTCTGAATGATGATGGAGAAAAGAAAGGATATGAGCATATCTATTCCAGCATGTGATGAGACCCTACTCCATGTACTCTGCTGTTAGGAGGAGTGCAGTTTCATAATCGTATTTTTCCCCTCCACAGAAATCACTTCTACCAGTTTGGGGAGATTCGGACGATAACTGTAGTACAGAGGCAGCAGTGTGCTTTCATCCAGTTTGCCACCCGGCAAGCTGCGGAAGTGGCAGCTGAGAAGTCCTTCAACAAACTCATTGTCAATGGTCGCAGGCTCAATGTCAAATGGGGAAGGTGAGTGTGGGGGAAGGAAGGAAGCCGTGAGGATACTGCCACAAGGTTTTCTGCTCAGTTGGTGCAGTCTGGATGAGCAGGAGTGGGTGTTATGCTGGAGTAGTTATTGGTTTGGTAAATGGGGTCCTTTTACAGTTTGTTTTTCTTTCAGCAGTGAGATCTGGGCTGGAGATGGCACAAATTGTGTAAACAATTTCCTGGTTGAGGGTTATGGATGAGTTCTGTAGTGTTGTTTCTAATTCATCTCCTGTAGGTGCTGTTTGCACGCTTTGTACCAGCTGTGTCTGATGTCCTGTGAATTTTTCATCTCTGACTTGAAGCAATGGATCTGGATTAGATAAAGTGAAATTACTGTGGTGTGAATATCTGCTTATCCTACCTTTTCTCATCTTTGTTCTCAAATTTTTGTCTGATTTTTAGATCCCAGGCAGCAAGAGGAAAGGAGAAGGACAAGGAAGGTACTACAGAATCCGGGATAAAGCTGGAGCCAGTTCCAGGACTTCCTGGAGGTAAGGGAGTTGTTTTCATCTCTGAAACACTTAATGCT
This sequence comes from Athene noctua, assembly GCF_965140245.1. Lineage (NCBI taxonomy): Eukaryota > Metazoa > Chordata > Aves > Strigiformes > Strigidae > Athene > Athene noctua. Next base: position 17,809,884 of record NC_134048.1, read on the forward strand.
GACCTGCTTCCCTGAGAGAGACTGGTGTTAAACCTCTGCGAGCAGTAGCAGAGCTCAGGACAGTAGAGGCACTGGTGAGCCCAGACCAGTTACATACAGTAGGTTTGCAGCAGATCCAGCTGGACTGGAGTTGAGCTTTGTTGAGAAGCATATTCATGGTGAAAAGAGATTTTGATTTTCTTTTCTTTTTTTTTTTTTTTTTTGGTGATGAGTGAAAAGTTAAAACTGAATTAAAGTTATTTAGGTCTGAGATATTGGCAACCCACACTTTTCAAGGCTTGGTTTATGTTTTCCTAATCCACTGGGCATTGTATGATGGAAAAAGCAAAGCTGGTTCTGAGTGAAGAGAAATGGTGACTGTTCTAGTGTTTCAGTGTGGTCCTGCTTCTCACTCCAGCTCATACGTGTGAGAGTAGCAGCAGTTTGCCGTTGTGGAAGAATTAATTGTGCCTGCTCTCCGAAGGCAGATACCTGTACGTATCTTGACAGATTTTCCATAACTGCTGTGTACTTTTTGTGCAGCTCTCCCTCCTCCTCCAGCTGCAGAAGAGGAGGCTTCTGCAAATTACTTCAACCTACCTCCAAGTGGCCCTCCAGCCGTGGTTAACATTGCCTTGCCACCTCCTCCTGGCATTGCTCCGCCACCGCCTCCAGGTACTTGTGTTTCCCCTTCAAGTGGGGGTGTCTGACTTTGGTGTTAGACGATCTAGTCCTCCTTGCTCAGCTGTGCTGTAGCACTGATGCGTGCCCTGAGTTGATTTTCCTCATCCCTGATCATACAGTGTAAACCGATGATCTAAAATGAGCTGTCAGCACAGTTTAATTACACTGAGCTGCCTTTTGTGGTATGTATTCACTTGCAAATTCTCAGGCATGTCGAGATCCCTGTTACTGGTACTAAGACCTACTCAGTGCTTTTGCTGGCTGTGTAAATGCCACATGAACCTGAACTTCAAAGGGTAATTCTGCAGCTGGTTCAATGCCAGCCTATGTTTGGCTGTGTATATATATATATATCCAGAGACACTTTTTTTTAATGGGATGTCAGACTCTTGTGGATATATTTGCTTTTCTCCCCAGTTGAGTAGAAAGCATTTAGATTTTCATTACAGAGACCTGTGCAGTCCCCCCAGATGCTTTTATCTAGGAGTAAGGATGTGTGTTGGGTGAGGATTGCCCCCAGTTGTACTGGGAAGAGGGGAAGGAGTTTGGGGATTTGAAGAATCGTGGGAGATGTCCACCTTTCAAAGGCACAGCTGTAAACCAGCTGCTTTCTGTCGGTAGTTTCAAGCAGTAACACGTCCACACTGGTTCTTCTGTCGCTTGGTCTGAAGCTGCCAACTTTGTTTCTGCAGGTTTTGGACCACACATGTTCCACGCCATGGGGCCCCCGCCTCCCTTCATGAGAGCCCCGGGGCCCATTCACTACCCGTCTCAAGATCCCCAGAGGATGGGTGCCCACGCGGGAAAGCACAGCAGCCCCTAGCACGTCGTGCCACCCTCGTTGTTAAAGTAAATGTTATTTTCTAGTTACCATGGTAGCACCATATGTCGAGCTGTGGGTGAGCTAGAGAAGCCTTATTTCCCTGCTTGCAGACACTGGGCAAGCTGAGCTCCGTGTCTCCGCTAGCTGATCGGATTGTTGATACATCCCAGGTCTTTCATTTAGTGGAGGGGGGGTTGGGGGGGTGGGCGACAGACAGGAGGGCTGTCGGAGTCTGTGGATCAGGTACACCAGAGTCACAGTGCTATCTGTGTATCCCGTTGGCACACTTTTGAAAATAAATGTCTGGAAAAACAAAACCAAACCTTCAAGCCCCTTTGATATCCTCAGTCTGAACACTGTGGACTATTTAAATGTAACCGGAGACTCTGTCAGGTAACTAATGACTTATTATTCTAATGGGCTATTAAACCAGGACTGAATAAGAGTTGAAAAACAAGCTTATCGGACGTGCCAAACCCATGGCTTTGCCTTACTAATGCCACAGAATTTTCCTCCCTCTGTTTGCCTGACTTCTTGCTTAAAAAACACCCAGCCCAACCTAATGGTGCACATGCTGAGCAAGGTAAGTGTTAGGTCACAGGAGCAGCCCCCAGGTAGCACAGCCTGAGGTGCAGTGGCAGGTTAGCAGTTCCCCTTTTTTGCTTGCTGAGGGCTGCGGGGGGAGGACACGGTGCAGCTGCAAGCTTGTCCAGGGTGTGTTTGGAGCACAACTGGGGCTTTCGAGGCCTGTGGATACAGTCTCCTCTTAAATTGTAAACTGTTTCGATAAGACATGAAACTTTTCTTTCTGTGCTCCAACTGTAGTGTTTGCCCAGGAGCAGCCGTGTCCTGCATGGAGCCTGCTGTTGAGTAAGATGTATGTACACGTGTCTGGAGGATTTTAATTTATCTGTATGTCAGCTGCTTTCATGCAGTGGATCTGTGGACATCTTTCTGTAAAGCAAAACATGATGGGACCTGTTCTGAAGCTTCATTTGCTTGTTTTAAAAAAAACCCCAAACATTAAAATATTTGAATTTTTCAACACTTTGCTTAGACCCTGCTTCCTGGAGCCCAGCGTCTGAGGATTTTGATTTTTATTTCGCTGCTGCCAAAGCCGAGATGCAGAGCAGGCAATGCCAGCAGGTCCACTTTTTGTTTTATTTGTGATGCTGCTGGGCCCTGCCGGGCTGCTGGAGGTGGTGTGGCACAGCAGGGCCATGGCTGGCAGGCAGGCAGGCTGGCTTTCTCTGCAGAGAGCGCTGGGCTGGGGGCAGAGGGGATCAGTTTAGCTTTTGTCGGGTAAGAGCCGTCCCTGGGCAGTGTTGGAGGACAGGCAGGAGCCTGCTGGTGGATGTGGGAGTGCCACAGTGTTTGCTGCTGCTCTGCCACCGGAACCTGTGAGCACCGTGCAGACTGATCTTGAATGCAAGCAGGCTTTATGTTACCACAATTTATTTATTATTTCCAGCCAGGTCCCTAGGGGTACACAGGTTCTTCAGCTGATTGACAAAGAGGAGAGAGATGGGCTTGGAACAGGACAGCAGCTGAGCATCAGCAATTCTTAATGTTTAAGGAACAGACTGTTTTTCGTTCCATTTGCTTGTCCCCTCCTGCTTCTGGGGGAAGGACACAGCGGTGAAAGTTTCCTGCCTGAATGGTGTGTTGTGACAGCAGAATCCCTGTGTGGGATTTGCTCTGCACATCTGTCTGCACGCCATGGCAAATACACTTCCCAAGGGAGGCAGCTGTTAACTGCATTTTTGCCACCAAATTTACTTGCCCGGTTTAACAGCAGTGGTGGAAAAAGAAACTTTCATCCTGATGCTTCTGCTTTCACAAGATTAAATAAAGGTGACATTAAGAACCTGACAGAAGCAACTCTAGAAAGGCTGTATTAAGCTAAATATTTTCTGTCAGTAGGGTTTTCCAGATGTTCTGGTGACTGTTCTGTGGACTGGTGTTAGCTGTGTGTCCCACTGTGTCACTGCTGAAAACCTCTGCGTAGTTGAATCCTCACTGCTGATTTTTGCGTTCACGAGGAAGCCTGCCCTTGCTCTGGAGTTCTGGCTGCCCTGTTTTTCCTTCCTGCTGATGCTGACATTGCCAGAATACACTGCCAGGTTCTTCAGACTCGTGCCCTTCTGCAGTGGGTCCAGGCAGGGCCTGATCCTTAGTGACCAATTCTCTGAAGCAAATCTGGCGTAAGTCAATCCGAGGGCTTAGATGTTTAAGCAAGGCATGCAAATAGCAGTAGGAAGGGGAAAATACAGCTGCCAAGGGCTAGCCAGTAGCTTGTGGAAACAGGGCACAAGCTTCCAACTCCCAGCATTCCTCTCCCATAAATCCCGGTTGTGCTTTGTTGGTAAACAGGCAGATTCCCCGTTCCTCACTCATTTTTGTGGTCTAGCCAAGGCCGGGGTAAGTGCTTTTAACATGCCAATGCCTCTAGTAACTTGTTTTGCTGCTGCTCTTCAATTATCACCTCCTCTCGCCATCCCGACTGGAATGATAGATGTCGAGTTATCCTGAAGATGGAATTTCTCTGCAAAGGCACCAGCTGTCAGAGCAGGTCTTGTGTGAAGAAGCAGGGAGACAGCTTGGTGCGTGGCAGCTGGCGGTCCTGCCATTTTCCACGAGGCAGGGCAGAGGACAGACTGTCCAGGATGTTTTGTAGGGGAGCTTACGGGGATTTGCTTGCACTAACGACGAGAGCTTGGCTGGTTAGCTTAGCACTAAATGCCCTTGTGATGATGGCTGGGACGAGGGGAATTCAAAATGGTCCCAGACTTGAGCTTGTTTGAATCCCGCTGAGGAGGACAACCTGAGACCACTAGCTTTCAGGAAGAATACTCCCTCCCCTCTCCCCTACCCTGCGAAGTATGTTGGAATCTAGCGAGAAAAGCATCCGTGGCGATGGCGAAGGGAGTGTGTGCGCGCTACAGCTCGTCGCTCTCCGGCAGAACCCGCACCCAGCCCTGTGGCACCCTGTTGAAGTTGGGCCTGTGGGCGATCACCTCCAGGACGCTCAGGTTATCCAGCTCCACGGCGGGCACTGGGAACAGGTCGCTGAGCAACGCTTTGTCAAACGGGGTGGGAGTCCTGTGGCACAGGAGGAAGCAGAAACCACGTCACGAGGAGAGGTTGTGCGTCTCGTAAAAGTGATAGAAAAAGCAAGTCTGGATTTACTAGCCAAGCCCAGCAGCAACCTAGTAATGCCTGCAGCAACTGCCAACCCTCCTCTTCCTCCCCAGGATGCTGTGAAAGCCTCTGCTAGCCCAGGGAGGCGTTTCTCCTGTGCAGAGTCAACTGCAGCTCGAGCTTTGGCAAGGCCTGGGGCTTGGTGCCTGTGCATCAGGGGCTGTGCCAGGGAGGGAGGGAGCCTGTTGTTACCTTTACTGTCGCCTTTTGATGGCTCTGCCGACAGCAGTAGGGATGCGCTGCACATGAAGGGGGTTAGATTAGGAGAGCAGGTGATGGTGACAACCCCCCGGTCTTTAGAAAGTGACTTGTCCACAATTACTGTGCTCTGCAGAGGGCTGGGGCTGATGGTGCTGCCTCCTGATCTCTCTAGCACATGTGCAGGCAAATGTCTTTCTCTTGGCCCTGGCTCCAGGCTGCCTTTTGGGACAGCTTCTCTTGAACTGTGACTAACAGAAGGAGCAGCGTGGGAGCAAGAGCTGCCATCCCTTTCTGGAGAAATGTGGAAAGGGGCTGGGGAAGAGAGTGCCAGCTCCCAAAAAGCCAAGAATGTTGGTTTTGGAGCAGCACATGGAGACTGAGCTATCAACGAGGCAGAGCTGGGAATGTTTGCTTTGGGAAGCGCTGCTCGAACATGAGTAACGTGGCACTGTTTTGCAACAAAGGAGAAATAAGAGGGGAAAGGTAAATGAGAGAGGTTTGTTCCAGAAACTTTCTCCCTTCAGGAAAAAGACAGTCTTTTCCAAAGCTTGGCTTTCGCTCTCTCATAAGACAGCACACTGTAGCAAGGTGGCTGAAGGTCTTTGCATCACAGCCTGAACGTTTAAAGTTGGGAATAAATCAGCCTGCCTTAATGCAGTGGCTGTTGAGTGGTGAACTTGCCCTTGCCCTGTGACCCATGTGAGCTGTGTGGGGATTCACCTAGCTTTAGGCAAGACTACTGGCTTTTCGCTAGCCAGTTTGTTCCAAAAACCTTGTTTTTCTGCAGTTTTGATGAACTGCAAAGTGATTTAAAAGCCAGCAGCTTGGAAGATCATGAAAAGCCCAGTTAAATGCAGATTGGCTCTCTGAATCTTCATGCCTCAGTGAAGAATTAGAGGAGGTGGCAAGAGGCTTGGTGTTAAATTAGCATCCATCTGTATTAAATAACAGTTCAAGACTTTAAATAGAAAGGCAGCCTGTGAGAGGGGAGAAATGGTACGGGGTAAAGCATTATTCAGAAACATGCCCTTGCTTCAGTCCCTGTCCATAAATAAATACTGAGGCAGGAACATGGCTAAATGTTGGAAGAAAAGAGCCAAGTGTCTGCAGCAGCTCGTTGTTCTCCTCCTACGGCACCTCCTCGGATGTGACTGCTCCAGGAAAGCTCAAGATGGCTGAGTAGCTGGGAGGAGACCCCGAGGGAAGAGCTCACACAGCCCCACGCTGGCCTGTGGGTTCTTGTCCCTTCTGTTAACCCGGCTGCCTCCTCCCTCTCTGCCTCAGCCCCACTCCAGTGAGGACCAGTGTGCTATCATGCTTTCACTGGTGCGGGAAGGGAAACATGGTGAGGCTGAGTGTGCAGCAGCCTTGTGCTGTGCCCCTCGCCCAGCAAAGCCCCTGGGCTGAGGGGGAGGAGAGTGGCGAAGGGACGGTGGCAGCAGCATCTTGGCTCTGCTGGCGCTCGGGCTGGTCTCTGCCCTTCGGGATGCCGTTTCCATGCGGAGGGGTTGGGGTCCCCCTCCTGCCAAGCAGTCCAAGCACAGAAGTCCTGTCCCCCACGACTCAAATCCCACCTCAGCGGGGGCTCGGGAAAGCTGCTGTCTGCAGAGGTGCAACAGCAGATGGTCTGATGGGGACCGGTGCTGTGTCCCAGTAAGGAGCTCCAGTGGGAGCTTGCCTACTGGAAGGTGACTTTGGCCAGGCCACAGAGGCTAATGTACTTTCATCCTCATGAAAGAGGCTTTCAGTGAGGAGAACCTCAGTTTGCACATTCCCTGGGATGATGTTCAGCTTAAAAGTTCAGTTCTCGTTATTCTACCTTGGGCTGCTGGTGCTTTGCTACCACCAGATCTCCATCTCCTGGAAAGGAGATTTTCCTTGGCAGTCTCCATGCCAGGGTCCCAACCTTGACCCCAGTGTAATTTGGAGGTGCTGCAGGGCATGGAGCTTGCCAGGCTGAGCCACCAGAAACTCCCTGGCCTGGAGACGTCAGTCTCAAGCAGGTGTTTGGAAGGAATCTGGTGACCTCTTAGCACCTTGTGGGAAGATTAACCTTATACCCCCACCGCTTCCAGCAGCTGCTTGGATACCTTAAGAAAATTAGGAGAGAGGAGAGAGACTTGGCAGGGACTGTGCCATTCCTCCCCTCAGCCTAGAGCTGAGCCCGGCTGCGAACAGCAGCCATTTCTTCTCCAGGACCATGTGCATGAGAATTAGTCCTCCCAAATTTCATCCCTGAGGATACCCAGTGAGATCAAGATGCTTAGGGCTGTGTGAGCCCAGTGGTGGAGCTGAGAGGAGATCTGGGGAGCTGCTGGAGGCAGGACCTTTGCAGAGGAGCCACGGAGGAGCTCCTGAGCAGGAAAAGAGCAACCTTAGCCCTTGCTGCTCCCCTGGGGTGTATAAAGCGGGCATGGACCATCGCGTTTCATTGCGAGGATGGTTGGTACTTCTTGAAGCTGAAGGGCTTGGCCAAGGGCTGGACAGGCTGGCAGTGCCTGCTCTTGGCCGCCGTTACCTGTTGAAGCTCCTGAAGTCCCATGGAGAGGGTCTCATGAGCAGCTGGTTCTCACCATGCACAGCATTGTCCTTGTCACGGAGGAGATCCTGCCATGGGGATCGGTAACCCTTAGGGATGGCAGTGATGTTGAACTTCTCCAGGGGGACTTCTTTGAGGGGGCCTGAGTATCCTGCATGGGGGGAGAGACAGTGTGGGCTGCTGTGGCTGCAGCTGGGCTGGGGCAATGTGTTAAGGAGGGGAGAGGGGGCTGGGAACACATGAAGGACCTGCTGCTGGGGTCAGGATTACATATATATAACATAAATATATATATTTATATATATAAAAACACTGTGGGAGAGTTTTGGGGACGACCCTTCAGCAGGAGGCAGCTCGTTTCCTCCAGCCCCAATTACTGAGGTTGCAACGGCCTGGGCTTTGGGGTGTAAGTGGCATTTACCCGGGGCCAGAGCATCTGGGTTGAGGATTTTGCTCATCTGCAAGACTTTCTCTGTCTTCTTGGGCACTGCAGGGGGGCCGCCCTGAGGCGATGCTGCCACGTGGAGCTCGGAGTGATAACTCTGCTGGCCGTCAGCATCTTCCCCTGCCTGTGGAGGGGACAGTCAGCGAGCACAGGGAGCTCCCCCTGCCCTGGTCAGGACTTGGGGGGCTGCCGAAAGCACCTCAGAGCTTCCTCCACCTACTCACCGTCCACTCGTTTGCCGTTCCCTCTGGGTCACCTTTCTTTGTGCGGTGTAAGCCACCTGCCCCTGGCTCTGGGAACTGCAGGAGGCGAGGAGAGGGGTTGGTGGGTGCAGGGGGGACCAGTGCCATCCCCTTGCTCTTCAGTGGATGCAGAACCTGACGCTTGCCCATCTCCATGCCCAGCCCACCAAGCCATCTCTCCTCTCCCTTCATCTCGGTGTAGCAGGCAGCTGGGCATGGCTGCCCTGCTGAGAGACCCCCAGCCCTGCCGGGAATCGCTTCCCTGCAAAGGCTGTGAGAGCTGGGAAGGGCTGTCCCGCTCGGAGCCAGGGCGTGAGCCACAGACCCACCTCCTTGTAGCCGCTGGGATGCTCAAAGATGAAGCGCTGCATCCGCCTCTGGCGCTGCTGGAAGAGCTGGGAGCCGCGGTTGTTCCGCAGGGAGAGCTCCTCGATCATCAGGTCCTGTGGTGTGCTCATCTTCTTGCCCAGGTCCAGCTGGGGCACTGGAGAGGCCGGGGGAGAGCACAGCCACAGCTGAGGCTGCCGCAGTGCTGGGGACCCCCATGCCCAGCGCAAGGACAGCGTGTGCCCTCGCCAGGGTCCCTGACGCATGGCTCGGCTGTGTGCCCATGCCAAGAGCTGCACCAGGGACCGGTGTTTCCTCGGTGTGGGGAATTGTCAGGGAGTTTTCTCAGCTCCAGAGGCTCAAACAGCTTCTCCTGCCCCTGTGCATGGACCCCCTCCAGCCTTTGACATGCAATTGCTGCCCCTTGGGGCTGTAGTACAAGAGAGGACCAAGAAAGCAGGCACAGTGGCCCTGGGGAGCAGGACCAGTGGCTTCAACCAGAGCTGGGTTTGGCCCCTAGGCAGGTGCAGCACTGCCCTGGGACCAGTGGCACCCCCAGACCCCCTTACCGTCTTCAGGGCCCGGTCTCATGATGGTCATCACTTGCTGCCGCGCTCCTGGGGCAGCTCTGTGGGAGAGGGATGGATCCTGCCTGGCTGGAAGAGAGAGGCAGACCCGAAGTGGCACCAAGCATGGGGAGTGTCAGCCCCGGGTGTGCCACAGGGAGAGACCAGACTTTGGCTGAGCATCTCCTCCAGAGAACATCATCCCTGAACACCCCCCTTGGCCAGCATCATCCCTGAACACCTCCCCTGGCCAGCATCATCCCTGAACACCCCCCCTGGCCAGCATCATTCCTGAGCATCTCTCCTGGCCAGCATCATCCCTACGCTACTCTCCATTCCCTTCAGTAGATGCAGGGAAATGTCCAAAGCATGCCACCTGTCAGCCCCTGCTTATCATCTTTTCTCTTTTCCTTTCTTTAGGGCAGAAAACGTCCCCAGTTCTGTCTTTGCCCACAGAAAGCTGGTGTCCTCACATCCTGAGCCCCCTCGGAGCAGCAGCCGCTGACTGCAGCCTTGCCAGGCAAGCAGGGACCCTGCCTGCGCCCCGCCAGCACCTCTGCCCCAGCAGAGCTATTTTCAGCCGCTGGCCTCGAGTGCGGGGGCTGCAACCCTGACCCTGCCGGGGAGCTGGTGAGCCCAGCCAGCAGCGAGATGGGGCACGGGGTCACTGTCCCCACTTACAGGGCTGGGCTGCTCCTTAGTTTCCAGCTTTATGGGGGGAAGGCGGCTGGAGCCTGGCCCTGGTCTGAGCCCCCCGGGCTGCCCACCCACAGCAGAACCCTCCCACAGAGCTGCGGCATTAGGCTCAGCCCTGTTTGATGCATCTCACGAACCTCTGCTCAGGCTGAGGCTGTGCACCTTCCCCGAAGAACCCTGGAGAGCAGGGAGTCCCCACAGGTCCCCAGCACACAGCTCCCTGACAGCTGAATTCAACATTAACCTTCTGCACGGCGAGCCTGAGACCTGCACCCCATCCTTTCCTGGATGCCTCCGCTCTGGAGAGATCATACCCTGACCCCCACGGTGGCAGTGTCCCCATCGCCAAGGCTGGGATGTCCCCAAGCCCCATGCACCCACCCACTTGCTGACCCCAGCATGGGACCCCACCTCCCCTACCTGGTCAGGGGATGGCCCGTCGCCAGGGACTGAAGATGCTCTCCTGCTGTGCTGGGGATGAAGCCAACGCCAAGCTGCAGCCACCAGCCCTCAGTGACTCTAGCTGGCCCTCCGTGGCACCCCCAGGCTCCCTGCTGCTCGCCCCAACCCCTGCTGGGCTCCAGCCCAGATGCCAACGTCCGGCCACGGGACAGCAGTTATTTCTGGCTGAGAAAGGGGGCGGAGCAGGGCTGACCCTTGGGGACCGGTAAGCTGTCACCCTGGCACGGAGCGGGACTGACCCTTGGGGACTGGGATGCCACCACCCCGGCACAGAGCAGGGCTGACGCTTGGGGACTGGGATGCCACCACCCCAGCACGGAGCAGGGCTGACACTTGGGGACCAGGATGGTGGCCATGCAGCAGCAGCAGGAGGTGGCCATGTGGCACATGTGCCCAGGCCACCTCAGGGACAGATTGGAGCCAGGCAGGCCAGGCCGGGTGGGATAACGGCAGTTTATTTCTGAGTTACAACTGTGTGGCAAAGGCAGGTTGTGGTGACTGATGGAGTGAGGCGGGGGGGCCTGTGTCCTGGGAAGGGCAGGCTGGTGGGCAGAGAGACCCTGGGGAACAGGGGTGGACTGGCTCTGCCAGCGTGTCCCAGGGAAAGGGAAGGGGTGATAGGGTCTCCCTGAACAGGGAACGTGCCAGAGCCCCGGCAGCCCAAACGCATCCTCCTTTCTCAGTGCTGGTCCTACCAGCACCAAGGCTGTGTCCTCAGGGGGGGTGGCTGTGGTCACTGCTGTAGCACCTCCTGGCACCCCAGCTGGCTCCTGCTCACCCCTGGGTGGGGACAAGTGCTTTGGGGACCCGTTGCCCTCCTGGGCACCCACTTCTCTCCCCAGGCTCTGCGACATAACTGTGTCCACCCTGATGCCCTCCTCCCCCCATTACTCCACCTCCACCTCCCTCTGACACTGCTGCCCTTGGGGAGCCTCTGCCTGCCCCTCCAGTCCCTTGTGGGTCTCCCCATGGGGACACCAGCTTGTCCCCAAGACACTCTCAGCATTAGTTCCTGCACTGACACCTCCTTCAAACCCTCTGCAACCTGCATCTCTTCCTTCACACCCCACCCTCCCCCCCACCCTCCCTGGCTGCCACAGCACCCACAGGTCCCTGTGTGTCCCTCCATCCCTCAGGGATGGGGACAGGGATGGAGTGAGCCTGGAGATGGGGACAGTGACAGGGTACAGGATGGGACTGTTCCTCTCTGCCTGGGCAGGTTGGGCAGGCACCTGTAAACACTCCCCTTGACATGGCAATAAATAACTTTGGCTCTCTTTTTGGTCACCAGAGAAGGATTTGTGGGGAATTTCTTTGAGAAGCAGTCAAGAGTAAAAAAAAGAGCAATGAAGAACTGTGGGGCTGGAATAAAAAATTAGCTTTTCCTCCCCAAAATCTGGTTTCAATTGAAACCAGCCAGATCTGGAGGCTGGGAGAGGGTCCCCGGCCGTGGCACCTGCTTGGTGCTGCCCACCCCTGACCATGACCCCGTGGGCAGAAGCACTGGCTGTGCCACCCCCAGGAAAGCAGAGCTGCAGTGACACCCCGGGGTGACACCCTGGTGCTGGGGACAGGGGGCTCACAGGGGACCACCAAGCCCATCCCCATCCTATGTGGCATGGGGCTGACGCGGGCAGGGGCTGCAGGGGGAAGTGGGGGGCTGCTGGGGGCTGGCTCCCCCCTTCTGCCTGCTCTGCCTGCTGACCACGCAGTCCTGCCCCAAAAGGTTAGGGTGGTAAAAATAGAGTGGGGCCATGGAATGGCGGGCAGGCAGGAGGCACCTGACCCCGCTGGCATGCAAAGGGACCGTGGTAGCTCCCTCGGGGCGTGGGGACACTGTTTTCTGGGGGGGACCTCAGCCCCGAGGGTTGGGGTGTTCCGGGTGTGGAGGTCAGTGGGTGGCATCACCCGGGCTGGCAGGGCTGGGGAGAGGGTGACCTGGCCGGGGCTGGCTCGTCTAGGACGTGCAGGGAGCCCCCGAGGACAGCCCCCCCGGCTTCAGCCGCAGGCTGCCGGTCCAGCCCCGGGGGCAGAGGTTGAAGCTGTGGATGCCCGGGCTCTTGGTCCCCGAATCTTCGGAGTCAAGGGAGACGTCCGAGTCCGTCGGGGACCGGGAGGTGCAGCGCTTGGCCGGGGACCGCCCGCCCACCACGGGGGATGGCAGGGGGCTCTTGGGGCTGGGGGACAGCCCGGGGACAGGGCAGGAGGACATGCTGGGTGGCAGCAGGAGCCGGCGACCTTCTGCCCAGGCCGCTCGGGGCATCCCGGGGGAGGCACAGAACTGGGGGCCGTCAGCCCGTGGCGATCGCAGGGGGCTTTTGTGGGTGGGCGAGGGGCTGCCCAGGCTCCCCAGCACGCTGCTGGCAGCCTGCGGTGCTGGGGCTCTGGAACCCTCCGGCCGTGCCGGCCGGGGGGACTGGGGCAGACTGGGGGGGCCGGCAGGGATGGGGGTGAAGGGCCGGGAGCCCTCCGGCCCCACGGCTTTGGGAGAAGAGCTCTTCCTCCGGGCAGCGTTGATGATGTTCCTGGCGAGCCGCGCTTGCATCTGCCGGCTGGCCCGAGGGTCGGCGTCCTGCCGCAGCGGGGACAGGGACCTCTCGCTCCATGGCGGGGACATGGGGGGTCCCTCATCCAGCTCAGGCACCGAGGCCGGGCTGGCCCAGCCGTCCAGGCTGCCAGGGCGCCGCGCCAACCGGGGTGTCCAGGTGGGCGAGGCGGGGAGGGACGGCCGCCTTTCCTGGAGGGGGACAGAGAGCGGGTTAGTGCCAGCACCGCTCGGCGGGATGAAGGGGACAGTGCAGAGGGACAGGGGCAGGATTGGTGCCTGGGCAAGATTCGTGTTGGCTCAGCCCTCTGTGAACTGGGGATGCATCCTCATGCACTGCACCCCCGGCAAGGGCTCCCGAAAAATGCATTTGCCTCTGCACCCCCCTACCAGACACGGAGGTCAGGGCAGGCTGAGCCTGTAATTAATCATCCTGGCCCAAAATATGTCCAGGACTTCTCACCACCTGCAGCTTCCTAAAGCTTCCCTCTGGGTGATGCATGGAGACACCCCCCCTGCACCACTCCGGGGGTCCATCGCCCAGCAGCTGCTCCCCAGCCAGCAGGAAAGAGAAGAGCCACGTCTGACAGCGCAGAGAGTGTATTCAGAAAGAGGGAAAAAAAAAAAAAAAAAAAGAAAAACGCAGGAGAAATAAAAGCACAGTCAAAAGGCAACTCATTACTGTGAGGAGAGTGGCAGGAGCGAGGGATGGGCAGGGGCATGACTGGACCACAAGCTGAGCATCACCCAGCAGCCCTGCCCAGCACATCCCTCGCTCCCGGCCGTGCCAAGCTGCGCTGCCCGTCCCCAGCTCCAGCACCGAGTGTGGGGAGGGACAGAAACCCCACGGTGTCCCCAGTCCCAGCACCACAGGGCCCTACTGTTCCCTAGGGATGCAGCTCTTCCTCTGCAGCGTGGAAGCAAATGAGGACAGATCCCAAAGGAGCAGCAAAAGAGAGAGGAGCAGGCACAGTGAGGTGGGAAGGTGGTGTGTTCCTTCTGGGTTTGCTTTGGTAGGAGGCAGATAGGAGCTGGCAGGACAGAGGGGCTGTGGCTGTGCGGGCAGAACCGGCAGCTGCCGGCTGTGACAGCTGGAAAGGCAGGAGGCGAGGAAAGGACAGAGCCAGAGATGCGGTGCTCCATACAGCTTCCAGGTGAGAGAAGAGAGAAAGTGCCGGTGGCTCCACGGGATGGGCAGGCTCCCAACGGCTCTTTGTGATCCTGCGGGCTCTACGCCCCGACTCCTGCCGCCTCCCCAGGACCCCTCGGCTCCCATTACACCGGGGACTCGGCAGCGCCTGTCTCACCCACCGTCCCGGCACTGCAACCTCCCAGCTACTTCTTTTTTCTATTTCCTTTTCTTTTTTCCCCCTTTTTCATGGTTGGTTTGGCTTTTGGCACACCCGTGAGCAGATAGGGAGGACTCAGCCAGCAGCAGGAAGCTAAACCCCCCATGTTTTTCTCTCCGCCACCGCTACTTGTAGTAAAAAGAAGGTTTCCACACCTGCGGCTCTATGCCGGCGTTCCTGGTGGAGTAGGAGGGCCGGGGTGCCTGGAAGCCTCCCTTTGCTCGGGACGGCAGCATGCGGCACGGGGAGGCCAGCAGCACCTCAGTCGGGGCTCCGGGACCGGCACGGCTGCCCTGAGTCAGGGTCAGATCCTCGGTGGTGCTGTGGAAGGGGCTGGAGGTGATCTGGCCGGCGCTGGGCACGGTGGGGGGATGCCAAATGGGGGAAGGAGGCAACAGAGAGGTTGGGCAGGAGGTTTGCTGGGAGTAGGGGTAGGCATCGGGGAGAGAGGGTCTGGGTGGAGGCACCTCCTGGGGCACGGACCTTGCTGGCCCCTTGGATGGGGAGAGGATGAAGAGTGAAGACTGGAGCTGGTAGGGCTGCTGCTTGGAGATCTCCAGCTCCTTCTGGGAGACCTCGTTCTCCATCAGGTTGCTGCCATACAGAGATGCTGGGGGGGTTTTGGAGGGCCTGGAGGGACTCTTGGAGGGGTGTCTGGAGACCATGGGTGACAGGCAAATGTTGGCATCATACTTCCAGGAGGGAGGCAGGGACATGGTGGGTGACGGGGACCGCAGCATGTCAGGCTGGGAGGGAGCCTCAATGATGAACTTTTCCATCCTGGATTGCCGGCGGGCAAAGAGCTCGGCCCCCTTTCCTCTTGCTTCACTGAGGTTGTGGCTGGGCTGCGGCTTCGGCTTGGGCTGGATAGTGGGAGACTTGAGGCAGGAGGACCACGCCGGTGCATCATTGGCTGGTGGGAGGTGCTGCCCACCCCTCGGTGCACTGTTGGGGACAAAGTTGGCGGCTTCAGCCCCGAGGGCGAAGGGCTCGTCCTCAGCACTGGGCTCCCCCTGCTCCTTCTGCTTCTTCCTGCTGTCCACGCTCTGGACCAGGTCCAGCAGATCAGGGTTGGGGCCCAGCTTTGGCTTCTCAACGAAGGTGAACATGGACTTTTTGCCGGCTCTCCGGGCAGCTGACTCCTCCAGGATCCCTGTTTTGGGCAAGGGGTTTGGTCCGCTCACACCACAGCTCAGGGGGGGACCTGGCAGCATCTTCTGCTCCCGGGGAGGGTACAGGGCTGAGTAGGCAGGGGGCGAGCGGACGCGGGTAAGTGGCGGTGGGCTGCTCAGGGTCTCCGCATAGGTGGGTGGTGGGGGCAGCTCGGTGGCAGGGGGTCCCTCCATGGGCTGGCTGCTAGTGGGGGACGCCTGGGTGCCGAAGGGTCTGGCTGTCCGGTTCTTCACAGGCTTGGGCTTGGCCAGGGTGAGATGGACCTCATAGTACTGCCGGCTCTGCGCCCCGTTCTGCTGCTGGCTGGCCGGGGCTGCTGTCCCCGTGGCTGTCCCTGCTGGCGCGCTGGGCACCTCGCTGGGCACCTCGCTGTTCTTCCTCTCCCCGGGGTTCTGTGGCAGGACAAGAGCCACCGTGCTCGTCTCCACAGGGGCTTCTGCTTCCCTGAGCCCCCCGACCCCACTCTCCGACCCGCTGGCCGCCCGCTCCTGCACGCCGTTGGTGGTGGCCGATGGCATGTTCTCCTTCAGGTAGACGCTAAGTGGGACCTGCTGGGCTTCAGCTGGCACCTCCCGGCACGGGGAGGCGTTCACCTGCAGCCCCTCTCCCAGGATGCTGGGCTGGTCAGGAGCCAACTTTGTCCCCTGTCCCTTGCCTTCCTCCATGGCTGCTTGCCGAGGCTGGGGCACAGGGCTCAGCGGCAGCCCCCCACCATGCCCGGCCTCGGCGAGCCCATCGACGCGCTGCTTGCGGCGGTTGAAGAGCAGAACACCCTTGGAGCTGGGGCTGGGTGCCGTGGTGAGCTGCGCCGCGATCCTCCGGCTCCGCGCCTTCGCCTCCTTCAGATCCTTCTCGGAGAGGCTGGCGCTGCGGGACAGACCTGGGCAGAGGGGAGAGGGGGTTTAGGGGGGGCTCAGTGGGGATGTGGGATCTCAGCCCTCCCCACCTAGGACCGGCAGCCCTTCCTCCAGGTATCCCCCAGCATCCCAACCCTTTCCCTGGCAGCTGGAGTAAGGCAGGAGAGATGCTCCAGGGCTGGGGTACACAGTGGGGATATCGCAGTCCAGGGGTGATGGGGACCCAGTGCAGCCCCCGTCGAGCTGCTGAGCTGCAGCTCCGCATGCTGGGGGGACAGACAGAAAAGCCCAGGGCACACCCAGGGGCATTCGGTACCTTTCCTGTCCCACCCCATATTTTGGCTGGGGTCTGCCCGTCCACTTCGGTGACTGTATGGGAAAGGAATTTCTCCAAGGGCTTCAGCAGGTCTCGGGTTGCAGCTCACATGGTTTTGGCCCCCGGCTCAAAGAGCAGCAGGCAGGGAAGGGGCCAGCTCATGTCCCCCAGCCCCTTACCCCAAGCCCCGGCATGCTCAGCCCTGAGCAGGCAGGAAAGCAAACCCAGCGTCAGCGGGGAAATGCCAGCCCGCCGTAAGCTCCTCATGGCCAGGCCAGTGGCCAGCCCCATCTGGGGACTGATTTATGGAGCAACACGAGATGGCAGCAGCTGACAGAAACTGCAGATCCTGACCAGCTGGACACAGACACAGCCTTCAGCAAGGCACCAACCTCATGCCTCGGGAGCCTACGCAAGTGCTAAAAGCAAAGCGCTAAAAGCCCGGCGAAAGCCCTACAGCCATCAGCCGGAGTGTCGCTGGGCTTCTTGTGTGCTGGCCAAAAGGTCAGGGCACCAGCCCTTCCCCAAGGCCAAAAGGATGTGGAGCTGCCAGGAATGCATTTTCTCAGGGTGAGCAATTTCCTACGAGCTCGCCCTGAAGCGCCCGTGGGAAGGGCAGCATCCCCAACCCCACCGAGGCCACTGCTCGGGGACAGATACCAGTGTGGAGCATCAGTATCACCCCAGCACTCAACAAGGGTGCAGCCCCCTCCCCAAAGGCCCTGCCGGGATGGCTGTGATGGGGTGTCCCTGCTCCAGCCCCAGCAGGGAGGTGGGTGGCCAGGGCCGCCCACCCCAAGCCCTGCTTCCCTGGGCGCTGCCAGCACCCGCTCCCTTTCCCTTCCCATCCCTTCCCTTCTTCCCTTCCTTCATGTGTTTCTCATTTTCTTGCCTTCTGTGCCGCTTGGGAGCCTTCCAGGATATTTTCAGCAGTGGCTCAGCCTACCAGCGAGGGAAGGGATGAATGACTAAACCAAATCCTTCCAGCAAGCCCACGGTGAAGCAGGAGGGCTGCTGCAAGCTGGTCATCTCCTCTTCCTCATCCTTCATCCCTCCTGCCTCCCTCAGCACCCAGTAAGTCCCTGCCCTGGCCCCAGCACTGCCAAGGCACGCAGGATGGCCCTGCCTCCCTGCAGAGAGGAGGAGGAGGGCGGATGAAGCTTTTGGGCTGCCTGACAGGAAGGTTTTGGCTGGGCACAGGGGAGAGAAGGCAGAGATGCCAGTGGAAACTCTCTCCTGGAGACAAGGAGCCCATCCGCAGTGGCAACGCCAGAGGCCAACATCTCCCCTGGTTAGCGCCCGGCATTGTTTAACGCCCCATTTCTATTTGCTTTGGCGGCAGCACAGAGCGGGGCCACGGTTTCCTCCGGCCGGGCTGGCTGGAGGGCGGCCAGCACCGCAGCTCCCACTCCACAGGGTCGCCCTCGTCGCCTTTATCTCTGAAACAGAGAAGAAATACAGCCAAGGAACCGTTGAGAAACAAGCCACAGGCTCCAGATGTCTGTGAATTTCGTGCTCCAAGCCGAGCATCCCCGCTTCCTCGGAGGCCGAGGCCGCCTAAGAAGCTGAGCTCTCGGTGGAGCCATTTCGCAGCCTCTCGCTCTTGCTACTGCCTTTTAACAGCAACTGAGGGGCCCTGGGGGATCTCCTCCGTGCTGGAGGGATGACTCAGCTCTTGGCCAGCCCATTCCAGCTTGGACTAGCCGCCGGATACACTCCTGCATGGCCAGGACCAGCACTGGGATTTGTCCCCGGGGGGATTTTTCCCCCAGGTATCCCCATCCCTTGCTGCTGCCCCAGGCACAGGCATCCCTCTGGGCCAGGGGGTGTTGCCAGATTGGAGCCCCCTACCTGAAATCCTCCACTTGGCATCTGCTCCCAGCATCACCCTGCAGACCCCCATCCCCTATGTTCTTCCATGAGCCCCTCTGCCCCTGCCCACCTGGTACCCATTGCTGGGCTGCTCCACCCGAGCCTGCTGGAAAGGAATCCCTCAGGATACTAATGGAAATGCTGGGGGTAATAATTGCTCTTCACATCCAATGTTTATCACATGGATGGAGAGCACTGAAGCCTCTGGCAAGTCAGAGGAAATTGCAGAAAACAACCCCGTAGACCGCCCTGCCTGCACAGCCCGGCAGATGGACGAACGGACAGACAGACAAACGGACCCTGCAGCCCTGCAACCCAGCTCTGCAGGCACCATTGCAAAACTGGCTCATCGACCAGGGGTGGCGTGCCATCCCCAGCCAAAGGACAGGGACCACCTCCTCTGCTCCAGCCTGAGCCGTGGGATGAGGTTATTCAACCTGGCATAAGAGTCTTCAGCCCTCTGCCACGGTGGCCGAAGGGACACTGTCACCCAGGGTGGCTCCTGCACCCCTTGCTCCTCTTCTGGCTGCAGGGGACATCCCTTCATCCTTCCCCGCCATCCTCTGCCAGCTGGGGAGCCTTGGGCAGGCTCTGGCTGGGTGCTTCCCCCAGCCCCAGGCAGACAGGAGGGAGCTCAACATGCTGAAATTGTCCAGCTGCTGGGGAGGAGGAGGAGGGGTGTGGGGCTGAAGGCAGACCGAGCAATGTGGGGAGAGGGCAAAAGAAAAGCTATGCATGGCCAAGGGTGCCGGGAGCTCACACTGCACTGGAAAACAGCTTCCGTCCATTAACGGGAGTCCAGTCCAAAATCTGAAGGGTGACGAGCTCTTCTCGCGCTCTTCCACTCTTCCTTCCTTCCTTCCCACGCCACACACCGGCTCACCACCACGCTGCTCTTCAGAAAGGAAACGTCTCCCCACTCCAAATGTCCTGGCTTCTTCCAAGAACAATGAATCCAGCCCTGCCAGCCCCCTCTGCTGCCATGTCCCCATGCTGGGTGGTCCCCGGCAGCCCCCAGCCCTGTGGTCCAGGGATGCCAGGGAAGGAGATGTTCGCCATGCCCCGCAGGACCACTGGACCCCCTGTGCACGTGAGCAGCTGGCCAACAGCCCCCAAGTGCTGTTTCAGTGCAAAGCACTTCAGCTCTGGCCAGGGGAGCCTATAGATCTCTATCTCTATATTTATATAGGCACTTGCTCCGTAGGTTTCCTGTTGCTTCAGGGGTGACTTCCAGCAACATCCCCCAAGTGCAGGGCTTAACAGCTTCTTACTGAGCTGTCAGTCATCCTTCCCGCAGCACGTACTGTGCTCTCTCCTCCAGAGTGAGGATGACGAGGGTGGTGAAAGGCATTTTTGTTGCTCTCCCCTCCTGGCCAGATGGGAAAAAAAAAATTCCTTCCAGCTCAGCTTTCCGTGCAAAGGATGGGTCCTCTCACACAGCGCTACTGCAGAGGGTCTGAAGTCTAGCCAGCAAAGGCTGAAGTCACCATCGGACCCCAAATGATGGTGAAGGAAATATCAGACCCTGCTTGTGGCCCACCCTGCCCTGACAGGGACTCCAAGAGCTGGAATGAGACAAGGATTTGGCCCCAAATTGCAGGGAGGGGAGGTACCCCAGGGCTCTCTGAGCTGACAGATTCAGTGGGAGCTGCTGGTCTTGACGTGGCCAGGATGTCACAAGAAGAAAAACAGTGACTTGGAAGCTGCCACCTTGCAGGTGTGGGTGGCTGTTGCATGGTGGTGAGAAGTCCTTGTGCAGAGAAGCCAAGAAGTAGCAGAGTCCTGGTGAGATGCAACAGGCCACGTGAAATCTTGGACTCAGGGCTGGCAGGCGATGCCAAAATCTCTGATTTGGGCTCTAGCCTGCTCCCGGGTTGGACGCTCAGCCATCCCAACATCGCAGCCCACCTTGGCTGGCTCGCAGGAGGATGCTCAGGATGTCCCACCAGGCCACCCGCCCACCCCATGGCTGTCCAGGGCCAGGCAGAGCACGGACCTGAAACCCCAAATCCACCTTTGCACAGAGCAGCAGCCACCGTCCCTAACGCGCAGGCGCTCTTCCCGCTTTCTGACCATTTCTTGGGCTGAGGCAAGTCAGCCCAAACAGTGCCTCTTACTGGCAAAATCCCACCAGCAAAACCCAGCATTAAACCGAGAGAAACGCCATCTGTCCAGATGGACACACAGTGCCACCGTGCCACCGCCGTGCCACGAACCCAAACGCACATCTACAGCCGGGCGGTGCTGGGGAGGGACAATCCCGTGTTTTCACCCAAACATTGAGGGCTTTGGACACCGAGGAAATGTAAGCAGGTTTTTTGGCAGTGAAGCCAACTGGCCTTTTGCCCCAACTACAGCTGTGCAGGATTTTTTACAATGCACACTAACTCGCACACATTTAAATCTGCGCTTCCCTCCAGCTCCCAGAGTTATCCCAAATAATCTGCTGCTAGGAAAACAAGGCGGGTAGCACAGACAGGCAGTCAAGCTAGCTAGAAACAGATACGATTCAAACATACGGACAAAAATATGACAAATTTCCGCCTCTTTCCCAGCTTCCAATCCTCTTATACCCCAGATATAAAACCTCCATGAAGTTTTTATCCGTGCTGACCCTTCAGACCCCAAAAGCCCGGGCTCAAGTGGTGGGTGCCATAGTGGGAGCAAGCTCTCCTGCCTGGCAGGGCACACTATGCTGGGCCTCTCCTCGCAGGCTCCTTTGCCAGTGACAAAATCTGGCACAGCGAGAAAATTCGATGCGCTTGCAAGTTTTCCCTGTGCTCTGTTCGCAAAGGCTTTGATGGATTTGGAGCTGTTTGCCTCCCCACAGTCCTCCCAGCTCACAGCCATGCCCCTGCCTTGCCCAGCACCCAAATCCTACTGAAAATCACCCCACAGTCTCCCAGCATCAAGCCCTGGGGTACCCATCTGACACCCAAGGGGAGGAGGAGAAGGTGCTGGGGGGTATTTGCTCTTTGATAGGGGCTGGCTGCCCCCACCCCAGCCTCGCTTTCCCGGGGCACGCCAAGCTGAGGGGGTGCAGCGAGCAGCTCCAGCCCCGCATGCATCCACGCTGGAGAAGAAGAGGCTGCTGCTACCACAAAAGTGGAGGCAGCACCTTCCCCCAGCCAGCCAAAATTAAGCTTTTAGCTTTGCAAAAAGAGGCTAGAGCCAGGCAGACCTCCTCCAGGCTGCCCTGTCATCCATCCACCCGCAGCACAGGAGAGCCAGCCCATCCCATGGCTGGGTACCACGGGGACCCCCATCCCTCTTGGCAAGTGAGTCCCAGCCCCCTGCACCCAGCAGTGCTTGGACTCGCCACAACACATCCCGAGCTGCCAGGGCCCTGGTGACACCGGGCTGGTGCCACAAGTCGGAGGCGGTGGCCTGGCGACCAAAGGTCATTTGGCTCAGCTTGTCCCCGTCGGATGGAGGGAGCGGGGAGGGGAGCGGCACGAAACGAGGCTTTTGCCTGCCCCTTGCACAACCCGTAAGGGATCCATCCTGCTGGCTGCCAAGCCGGAGGGACAGACCTCATGTCTCCAGAGCGGGGTGGCACGGCCAGGGGAGATCACGTCCCCGCCGCAGGGGACAGGGGACACGGCTTGGGAAGACGATCTGCAGAGCTGCGAGTTGTGACCCTGAGGAGCGCTGGGGGGGACCCCCACGTCCCTCCACGTCCCCCACTGTGCCTCCCACGCCCCGTGCCAGACCCCCGCGTGTGGGCAGAGGGAACCGACACCCGCACGGATGATTTCTAGAGAGAGAGACACCCCGCTCAGCCCTCGTCTCCCCCGCTTCAGGCTGTCTGGGGCTCCACTCGCCTGCCCTTCACCCACCATCAGCCCCCCGTGCACCCCCGGACCCCCCGTGCCCCCCCAGCCCGCGGCACCCCCGGACATCTCCAGCTCCCACCACCCCCCTGCACCTCTCTCTGCGCTCCCACCTCCCCCCCACCCCACTTCTGCACTGGCACCCCCGGACCCTGACCCGGCCCCCCCTCCCGGCCGGCCGCCCCCCCCCGCCCCGCCGGCCCCCCCAGCCCCGCCCGGGGGCAGCCGCCGCCTCCCCAGCCCCGGCCCTACCCGCGGTGCCGGTGCCGGTGCCGCCGCCGCCCCTCGCAGCCCGTCTGCACCGGGGAGGAGGCGGCGGGCAGGAAAGTTGCGGCAGCTCCGCCCTCGGAGCGGGCCCGGGGGGGCGGCGGGCGGGGGCCGGGGGGGTGGCGGGTCCCGCCGGCCCTGCCCCTGCCCGCTCCGACCGACCGACCGGACGGGACGGGTCCTCCTCCCCGGCGGCACCGGCAGCCGCCCCGCCGCCCCGGCTGCCCCCGGCGGCCCTGGCCCGCCGCTTCCCGTCCCGGCGGGGGCTGCCCTGAGCCCGGGGCCGGGGGGAGAGCAGCGGCGGCATCCCCTCACCCCGACCGGGGCGTCCCCTCATCGCATCCTGGGGCATCCCCCTTCCCAGCCCTGCACATCCACCCTTCCCAGCCCTGTGCATCCCCCTTTCCCAGTCCAGCACATCCCCTTGTCCCAGCCCTGCGCATCCCCTTACCCCACCCCTCACCCCCTTCCCCTCCTCCCAGCGCTGCTGGAGACCTGCAGCACCTTACCCGGGGGGGGAGCAGGGCCTCCCCTTGCTGCCAGTTTCCCCAGTGCCTAAAAGCTTAGGGCACTCGGAGAGGGGCAAAAATCCAGCACCAGTGTCCCCACCGTGGGGACCCACTGGGAAGAGCACCGAAAGCCCTCTGCCGAGGGAGGTCTGCTCCCAGTGACAGGGGGACCACAGCCCTGGGTGAGATGATTCCTGGGGAGCCGGCATCACCTCCCACCTCCAGCCCGGCTCCTGTTGGGGCTGCAGAGCCCTTGCCGGCTGCCGAGCTCCCAGGCACTGCTGCAAGTGGGACCAGCCTCACCCCCTTCCCGTGCCTGTCCACACCGCAGGATGAGCTCTTGTCCTTATTTTTTGCCTTTCTAATTTCCTTTCTTCCTGTCCTTCTTTGCTTTTTTGTGCTTTTCTGGTTTTTGAGGGAGACTGGCGCTGGCTCGGCAGCCCCCAGGGAGTGAAACCTTCCGTTTATTTGCACACCAGACAGAGAAACCAGTCCTGCCTCCTGTATCTCCCAGTCGCTGCCTCTACCTGGGGCTCCTGCTCTCTCCAGCTTGCCCCGAGAGGTGCCAACCAGCCTGGGCCGCTGTGCCAGATATTTGGGAGCAACCAGCCTGGCCTTGGGCTGCTGGATGGGGACCAAAGGGGCACCTAGGACCTGCCTGTCTGGGTCTGCACCATTCAGGGGGGCACCCGCTTGGCTCCCAGCATTCAGGGCCACCCCTGCACGATTTTGGGTGCAGGTGGATGCACCCCTTTCTCTTGCAGGAGATGTATGGGGTGGGGGGTGCTGTACTCCCACCCAGACAGATAAGCAGAAGGGGAGCACATCCCTGACACCTTCTGGGGATGCTCCTGCTTGCCACCTGTGCTTCCCTCCCTCTTTTGCCGCCGTCTCTGCTCTGAACCAAACCTCTTCTTTGCAAACCTGCAGGGTTTTTACAAAGTCCCAGCACTGCTGCCAGTGCTCAGGACCCTCAGTGACATCCTGCCTGGAGGCTCTGGAAAGTCTGACGGGTCCCACAGGCAGTGGCTGGTGGTGATCTCACTTGGAGGGGGAGGAAACGGGACAGACAAACTCTTTCCAACAAACCTGTTGAGTTACTTTAAAATTCCAGGCTGGCAGCAAAAGTGCTGGATGGCGGCGCGGGTTAGGAAAATGCTGAGCCTGGACAGAGTCAGGCCTGACCTTTCCCCACCGCAGATCTGCCATCCCAGAGCAGAGTGAGAAATGGGAAGGCTATTTGGGTCCATCTGGTTTGTGTGCTGAGCTCTGAAACACGACGCCTGTACGGCCGGGGGAGCTGCTGGGGCAGCAGTGAGCCAAGCAGCTTGGCTGAGCTTCCCAGTCCTCATCCCGTTCAGGGAGCTGCTGCCTTTGAGGACATTTGACCCCCCAAAATGGAGAGGATGGATTCTGGACACCAGGTTCACATCGAGCATCCCCAGAAGGTCCCACCTCCTCCCTATCCTGGGGGCTGCTTTGGGAAAACCAGGCTCTGAGCAGAGCAGCAGCATCCGATAACGTCATCCCATGGGGACAGGGACACACCTGCCTCGGCGCCACATGGCAGCTGAGATAACAGCTGGGCAGGAGCAAAATAGAAAGAAGGGTGGAAGCGGGGATTAAAAATGTGTCCAATGTCTGTAAGAGGGTGGGTTGAATCCTGTGGGAGCATCTCCCCTGGGTGGGGAGGTCCGTGGTCACTCTAGATATGTGCCTGTATCTGTGTCACTGTGATGAAGGGACAGTCACTGAGGGTGTGAAACAGGGCTGTGAAGTGAGGCAAATGGCAGAGAGCACCATAGGAACCAACCAGCTGGAAATAAAGCACTTAATTCTTAAACCAGGGGCTGAAAGAGAGATGGCCCCAAACCTGTAACAAATGCTTGACCATCCTTGTCCTGACCCACCTGGGAGAGGTGCCCCTGCCCCAGACAGCACCCCAGGAGCTGGCCCTGACCACCCCCATTTTGGCAGGGTCCCACCAAGCCCCATGGCCGGGGTGACGCCTGCGAGGTCCACTCTGCTCATGCCCTGCTCAGGGTTTGGTTGAGCTCTTGGAGACCTCAGGAACCCGCCCGCTGCCTTCCCACCCTCCTCCCGAGACAAGCCACAAATTCCTCCTTATTTTTAAGGCCAGAGAGATCATATCAAGCTAAAAAAGTCCCAGCAGCTCGGCCGGGAGCCTGGGACCTCTAACCCGATGGAGGTCCTGCCCTGGGAAGAACCGGGCTTTCCCACCACTGTGCTGGGCAGCGGCAGCCCTGGCCCCAGGAGCACAGCAGCGCTTTTCAGGGTAGGTGACGGTGACCAAAGGAGATTTCTCTTACCCACTTTCCTTGGCTCACTGGCAGGGTTGATGAGGACCCGTTGGATCTTCACCACTTTCCACTCCTGGCTGGGGTTAGCCATGGGGCTGGCTGTAGCGGGGGGCAGCTCTGGAGCAGAGCCGGGACATTCCTGGGGAGCTGCAGGCTCAGCTGCCAAGTCCAGGCTCCTGTCACCCAACATGGGACCCAGCACGTCCCCATTGAGCCCCCCTGGCTCCTGACGGCAGCTCTCACTTGCCTTCCCTCCCAGCAGCCCCGTCCATCCCTCCTGCTCAACCATCTCAGAGTCAGGAGCATCCCGGAGCTGGCGGCACCTCTGCCCCCCTCTGCTCCCCCTCTCCTGCCAACAGCCAGTGTCCCTCTTGGTGTCCCCCTTGGCCATCCCACAGATACACGGGTTTTGTGCAGCCTGGCCGGCTGTGGGGCAGACGGGCTGGGTTTGCAGGCAGGGCTGACGGAGCCTCGCCTTCAGCATATTTGCCGCTTTCCTTGGCTGGCGCTCCACAGCCTTTCAAACCCGCTCCACATCGCCGGGGGTCCGGCTCCTCCCCAGCAGCGTCCCTCGGAGCGTGGGCAGCATCCGAGAGGGAAGATGGCCACGTGCCGGGCACAAGCCCAGCTTTACTCCTCTTGCAGGCAGGAGGACCAGGCGTGATGCCACAGGAGCAGGCAGCTTTCGGAGACCCAGCCGAAGGGATTTGCCTGGAGGACACGCGGCACCAAGAAGGAATTTTCAGGAATTTCTCTTGTCCAGGTGGGCAGTGGAGCAGCATCTAAAGATCTGTACAAAGGGAAGGAGGAGCGTTGAGGATGCTTGTGCATGCACTGATTTCCTCCAGCAGCAGCCACCGAGGCAGCTCCTGGTGTCCCCAGCCTGGGCTCCAGCCCCAGCACCTCTCCCCACAAGAAAGGACCCCCTGAGATGCAAACACTCCCTAACAGCTCATTTGGAAATGTACCCTCATCCCAGGAGCCCCCACCAGCACCACTCTCACCACCCCAACACCCTCTCCCACCTGTCCTCACCCCGGGCTGGAGCACAGAGCCCAGCTCTCTTTGCTTTTGCAGCCCAGACATGGCTGTGGACCACCCTTTTTTGCCAGCACTGGGGGACACTTGCTGCTCAGGAGGTGGGAGCATTGGGGGAAGAAGCCCGTTCCCTGCAGACAGGGTTTGTTCAGGGTTAGAAGAAGCCCTGTCTCTCACCTCCATCCCACTGGAAAGCAAAATTCCCAGCATCCAGCTAAGAAAGCTGTGTTTAACCATTGAGTGACTCACGCAGCGCCAGGACAAGCGCAGACAGACCCGCTTCCCTTCTGCTGAGCATAAATCCTGCCGAATGACGAATGCACACGCCGACACAGCCGAGAGGCGAGGTATCAGCTGGGAAAGGGGGATCTCTTCACTCCCGGGACAGGATATGGGTTACAGTATACAGGGAAATTCCTGTGCCGTGAGTCCTCCGTGGTGGCTCAGCACAGCGTCACTCAGCCCCTCTCACTGCAGGGCTGGGTCCCAGGAAAAACCCCGCTAGGCATCACTGCTGCTGGGAGACCCACGGAGCCCATGGCACATGGACCGAGGTGGATTTCCCAGCCTAAAATCCAGCTGAGAAGGAAGAGGAAAATAGGTTTCTGCCCAACCCAAAACCCACCCTGAGTTATTGCACGGTTTTCAGTGAAAAAAAAATGCGTCAGGTCAACTCTGCAAGTTGAGCTCAGGCAGGAATACACCCTGCAGCTTCATCTGGGGCTTGCACAGCTTCTCTGCAAAACTTTTCCTGCCCTTAGCAAGGTTATTTTGAAAACGAAGGCAGATTTGAAAACAGCCAGTGAAAGCTTTGCTGCCGAACAGGCACTCGGGCATTTCCCAAATGCAAGGCTGCATTTTTTTGAGAATGCCCAAAGGAAATCTTCTGCCCTTTCTGAAATCCTTCCTTCTCCCTTGCTCTGCTGCAATTATTCAACACGGATTTGCAAAGAGATCCTGGGGGGGGAGGGGGGGGGGAAGTATCAATGTTTCTCTCTGAAAAAGGAATCTCACCCTGCTCTTTATGTAATTCAGGGCCCCAGTAGTTGTGGGGAGCTACCCACATTTTTCCATAGAAACCCAGCAAGTTGTGGGAGCTGGAGGGTGCTGCCTTATCTCAAATGAGGACAAAGAGAAAGTTGCCAAAAATAGCCCCAGCACGGGTCAGCAGAGATCCTCTCGGAGCAGCTCTGCTGTCTCCCTGCTCCCACCCCCCTTGCCCCATCCGTAGGGAGAAGGTTTCTCAGGCAGCATGACTCCTGTCCATCCTACACCAGAGCTGCCTTGACAGTTTGCTGGGCGAGCCTGTACCGCCCTGAAAACCATCTTCCAAAGCCGCCCCCTTCCATTTCGGGAGTTCTTTCTGCAGATGGGCATATCCTGAGGACAGGCGCCCACGATTCCAGCATTCCCCAGACAAACCCCTCCTTGGTGAGACCTGAGCGGCAGCGTTCCCTGAGGACGTGGGGCCACCCACACCACCCAAATACGAGTCACACGTCTGTGGCGACTGAGCTGCCGGTGGAGGAGCCTCCTTCCCCCCAGGACATAGCACGGAGACCTGGGCTCTGCAAGCAGTGCGGGAGGGGAATATTTATGGGTAATGTGCATCTCTAGCAAATGCTATGGAGCTGACCCTGTCTGGTAGACCACCAGGGGGGTAGGATGGGCATATATGCCCTGGATGCATCGTTGCACCAGCAAAGAGGAGCAGCATCACCAGCCACATCCACAAAATCAGGCTGAGGTAACAACTGCTCACCTGTACAGACCCCTGTCTGCAAAAACTGAGGCTGTAAAGGGGCGTGAGGGTCATTTCGGGGACCATTTCAGGGGCAAAGCCAAACTGGGGAGCAAGGGATGCTTGAGTCGAGCACTGGTGCTCAGCTCACAGCCCCAGCAAGCCACTGCCTGGCCATGCCCCCCCAGGGAAGTACCTCACGCTCACTGGCAGGAAAGAGTCTCTATGAGAAGCTGCAAAATTGTGCCAGAGGAGGGAAGAATAATAATAAAAAAAATCCTTCAATTCATAAAGTGCTGAAATCTGGCAACAGGGAGACCTTTTGCTCAGCTATCTTTCCCTGCCCACTCACTGGCGGGCGATGCACAGCCCCCCCCGCCTGCCTTTCTCACACCCTGCCACCCCCCCGCCATTGAAAAAAGGAAAACTAAAGTTAACTTTCCACCTCCCACACAAATATTTTTGGCAGGCGTTGCTGGCATTCAGGCTGTCGAACCCAAGAGAGACAGGGCCTGCAGAAAGTCTCCATCTCCATCTGCTCCAGGCACCCGCCCAGGGGACCGTGGTGGCCTGGGCTGCTCCTGTCCCAGCCACAACACAGGGGCAGGAGGTGGTACGGCTGTAAAAAAAATGGGGTGCACCTCCAAGACAGCCCTGGGGACCACGGGTGGCCCAGCCACAGGGATGACATAACTTGGGGGTCAGATTTGCAGCCAAGCCTGGGCTCTGTCCCCAGTTTCCCACTTCGTCCCCAGCCACATCACTGCCCAACACTTGGTTTTCATCATCATTAAACAAGTCAGGACGGGGAGGCGGGAAGGGGTGCGAAAGCTGTCCCCAGCACAGCGGGGACTCTCGGGTTTCCCCGAGGTCAGGCAGCGGGTTGCTGTCACTCAGGCAGGACCCTGCTGTCCAGACTTGCAGTCCCCAGCTCTGGTCACAAGA
The DNA here is from genome assembly GCF_965140245.1 of Athene noctua. Lineage (NCBI taxonomy): Eukaryota > Metazoa > Chordata > Aves > Strigiformes > Strigidae > Athene > Athene noctua. The sequence goes on from NC_134048.1 coordinate 17,838,815, forward strand.
TCGACTCCGTCCTTTTCCAAAATAGTCCTACTGCAACGTATACATCTGGGGATCTTTACACCGTTCCCGTGCCAGCAGCTGAATGTCCCCTTGGGGAAGCTGGGCACCTTCTCCACTCGTGGCACCTTCTCCCCGCCGTGGCACCTTCCCCTGCTGACACCACATGGGACAAGGAGCCTGGGTCAGCTGCATCCCCGAAGGGCAACCACATGTCCCTGGGGGTCCTCGTGTTTCTTTAAGGGAGCGCTGCCTCCGCAACTGATACGGGAGACGTCTTTGCGGTGTAACTGTCACCCAGCAGCATTTGGAGTCGCGCCTGAGTCACCTTGTGCCCAGACACTCTCCCATCTGCTGCAATCCAATATCCCCCCCAGCTCCCCAGGTACCTGGCCGGGATGTGCTGCTGAGCCACGTGCTGGGGGGAGGCACAGCCGAGCTGCCTGCAGCGTGACCCCACTGCACAAGGACCTCACTGCTAAACCCCAAAGCCGTGCAGGGCTGGGACCAGCTCGGTGTCACCCCGTGCCACCCCAACATCCTTCCATGGGAAACCGGGACTGCTCCCAGCTGGGAGGGAATGGCAACAGGAGGGACGTGACTGGGTTGTGCAGGATGGATGGAGGAAAACCCTCTCGACAGGGGCCAAGGACTCTCTGTGGGCATCCAGCACCCAGGCAAGGGGTGCAAGGAAGCTGGGATGTGATGTGATTGCTTCCCTGGAAATCCCTGCCAGGATGAGAGAGGAGATGCCAGGTCACCTCCCTTGGCATGACAGGTCCCCAGCCTTGCCAGGCCAGAATGGACCCTGTCCCCGGAGCAAGCCCTGGGAGTGTGGGCAAGGGTGGCCTCATCCTGGCTCCTGCGGGTGAGGCAGGGGTTGGCAGGCACAGCAGCCGGCAGCGTGCTGGGGAAAAAACAAAAGCCTTTTGCAGCACTGATTTACTACCTTGACGGAAACTGGGATGGAAAAAACAACATTCCTGAGCGCCTGTCCCCGTGCAACCCCTGTGGCCCTCAGTGCCCCAGCCTGCCTGTGAAGACATGGGCTGCCGGTCCTGGCACGTGGGTGCCCACACCAAGCTGTGCCCTCATCCTCTGCCCACAGCTGGTGGGGAGAAGTGGCAGGAGAAATGCCCGGGGATGGTACGGGGGCTGCGGGGCACCAGAGGAATTGTCCTTATTAAGCAGTGAGCAGAGAAAGGGAAGAGGAGGACAGTGGCATCCTGGACAGCTGGACCATGTCCTCTCCCTCCTCCAGCCCACGCTTCCAGTGGCTGCAGGGGCAGCCCTTTGCACTGCTCTGCAGCCCTTTGCACCGCTGCAGGATTCCTCCCGCAGGCCCTGGGCTTGTCCCTCCATGTTCAGGGAGGAGAGCAGTCACCCTGGGCAGCTCACCTCTCTGCTCCCGGGCACCGAGGAGGCTGAGAGAGGGCTGGGGTGGAGGACAGGGGCGGGGGGGATGCTGGCTCCTTGGAGGGCAGCACCACGCAAGCTGAGCTGGACTTGGGGTGAAATGCATTTTGTACCCTGGCACAAACATCCCATATCAAGCCCCGGTGGGTGTTTGCACTAGCTCCACCACCCTGGTTCCCGGGGTGTTTTTTGGCAGGTTATGGCACTCAGCAAACCCGCTCCCTTCCTCCCACCATTCAAACCACCTCCCAGCCCCAGGCTGGGGTGCGCTCCAGTGAACCCCAATGCTCCACAGCGATTTACATCCATCAAACATTAGTCTGTGTACACAAGCAGAGCAACACCGACTTTGCTCAGCCCTCCTGGCTGGATTCAGAAGTCAGTCTACCCCCTCCCATCATCCCTAATGGGGCCATCTGACCTGGGGGACCCATCCGGACCATCCCGGGAGCTGCCCACACCCAGGCTGCACGGCACCGCCCTGCACGGGGCAGGTCCCAGTGTCCTGCCCTTTGCTTATCTTGGACCCTGACTTCAGCTTCAGCTGCTGTGTCTGGGGTGGAGGATAGCCCCAGCCCAGCTGTCACAGCTGCCTTGAGCCCTTCTCAGTGCAGTTTTGGGGAGAAAATCGTCAGGTTTGCCAAGTGCTGCAGACCCCGTGTCCCACCGGCTGCAGCCCAGTGCAAGCCCAAGGTGCCACCGAGGTGGGTGGCTGTTCCCAGGGACCTCTGGCCGCCACAGCTCGGGGACACAGGGCTGTCAGCTCGCTGTGGGAAGACAGGGATGAAATGCATCTCAGCCTTTTCAAAGCTCAACTGAAATGTAAAACCAGGGAGATCTGAGAGAGAAGACAACCTTAAAGACCAAGCTCTGGGCTGGAGGCAGCCGGGGCGGGGAAGCCCATCCCCGCTTCTATAAACCCACTCGGGGCTGAGTGATGAACTGGGGGCTCCTTCCAGCCCTGGGACACGTGAAGCAGAGGCAGCTGGCTGGGGGGAGGGAGGGCAGCGAGGCTCACTCTGGTTGGTGTCCAGTGGTCCGGCTGGCAGTGCAGCTCGGCTCTCCCCACGGTTGGCACCTCCACGGCTGCACAGCAGACCCAAACCATGCCACAAGGAGCCAGCTTGGCGAGATGGGTACAGGCAGCTCCCAGCCCCCCGGCTCTGCTCACCCCTGCCTGCCCCAAGCAGCTCATCTTCGTTACCCATCGCGCAGGAACAGCCGTGGCCGTACAGCCACCGGCTCGCTGGCACAGCAGGTCCCACACCCAGATTTCCCTGCAGAGCTCCAGCAGCAGATGCCAGAGGGAGGGCTGGCGTGACTGCCCCTTCACGCCTTTCCCAAGCAATACTGCTGAACATTTGCTGGGGAGTGATGATGAATGCTCGCTGATTAAACAAAATCTCACTCCTGGAGGCGAGCATCGTGGGGATGGGGTCACCCCCGGCTGTCAGGGTGCCTGTTGTCAGTTGTGCCAAAAACCTGCCTGGTTGGGGAGGGCAGGGCAGTCTCCTGCAGCAGGGTTGGGGCTCATCCTGCAGCAGGGTTGGGGCTCATCCCACAGCTGTGTTGGCCTCAGGCGGCTCAGCCTCAGCAGACATAAAACAGGACCCATTAACTAAGCAGAAAAACCCACAGGGGCTTGAAAAGCCAGTTTAAGCAACCTCTGCACATTTGGGGCCGCCTGAGCTGGGATGACTGACAGCCAGAGCATCTCAGCCTTCCAGGGTCTAGGGCCTGCTGAGCTTCCCGGGCCATCCCGGGGGTGGCACAGCGTGAGCTGCTGCCCGATTTCACAGCGATGTCTGCCACTGTCACAGCCCCCCCAGCTTCCTCTGAGCAGACAAACGAGGGGCCACGACCCAGGGCTGCCGGGATCACGGCGCTCGACCTGCCCACATGTAGATGCAAGGTCAATGGCAGAGCCGGCAACTCGACTGAGGTTTGCTGAGCCCTGGCAGCCCCATCGTCCCCACTGTCACACCCCCCACCAGTCATCCCTGAAGCCCTAAAGCCTGGAGGAGGCGGATGGGGAACATGGTGCTGCTAAGAGAGGGGGAGCAGCTCCCCACCAGCTCCCGCATCTGCAGCCCTGGCCAGTCCCTTGGTCCCCAGCTCTGATCCCAAAGATGCAGGATGGGACCTGAGAGGAGAGAGAGATGCACACGGCCTGGGGACAACCACGACTGGGATCAAGGACATTTTAGCAGCACAGTGAGGAGACAGGGGCTGAGTGCACCCCAGCACAGGGTCTGCCCCCTCCGAGCCCCACGGGCAGTCCATGGGAAACAAAGAGCATCCTGGGGAGGGGGGTGTTTTCTTTCCAGCCCAGGAAAGCAGCCAAATCCCAGCACATGCCCGTTCCCAGGCCTTGGCTCCAGCGGCACAGCGGGCTGGTGGCCTTGGGACATGAGGTTTGCTTCCATCCAGCTCACCCAAGGCTGCGAGCCCGGCCAGGACAGGCAGGGTAGGGGCAGGAGAGCAGCCCTGTCCCTCGGCTGGGCTCTGGGGGTCCCTGAGGCTGGGGCATGGCCACCAGCCATCGCTCCTCAGAGGGGTCCCCATGCTATCTGTAACACAGGGAAATGGGCAGAAGGTAGAAGAGTGTGACTGGGAAGCATTTTAGATGGGGCTGTGCATGCATGAGCAATAGAAGCAGCGTGTGTGTGTGCAGCGTGCTCAGCAGTCTGGCTCTCGCTCTGGCAAAAGTGCTTGTGCAGTAGGAATAAACATGCCGAGGATACATCCAAGCCAGTGCAAACAGCCCCTGACCGACCCGCTCTCTCCCAACTCTGTTTTCTTTCTCTGCTTTTCCTTTCCTCTCTTAACCCCTTCAGGAGCCCAGGGGACCATCACTGGCAGCCCTGGTAGCTGCTGGAGACAAACCCTGTGGACCCCCGGGCCACAAGGAAGGGGTGTCCCTGCAAGGGGACACTGATGGGGTGCCTGGGTCCCCCCAGGGCACTGGGCTGCCTCCCTGGGCTGGCTCTGCTGCCACCAAGCCCCCTGCCCAGCACTGCTCTCCCTTTTCTTTCCTCGCCTCTTCTCTCCCCTCCAGCACAGTTCCACAGCAGCTCATCCTCTCCCCAGCAGCTACGGGGGGATTTGGGGGAAAAGGACTGCTCCCCCTTCCAAACCCCCAGCCCACACCAGCCAAGGACAGGCTCCGTCCCGGGCAAGACTGAGGAGCCAAGAGAGCCCCTGTCATGGGGAAAACATGCCGGGGGTGTTGGGGAAGCCCATCGCCACCCTCCGCTCTGCCTGGAGGCCCCTCCATCCTGGAGTTTGCCGATGTCGGTGCCGGAGGATGTGTCCTGCAACACTGCTCTGCCCCCGCGGGTACCGAGATCCATCCCCAGCCAGCATCCTGCTGGGACAGCCACAGAGCCCTGGGCAACTCTGGTAAGCCCAGGGATGCTCATACTCGCCACACTCACCTCTTTCTCCTTCCCTTTTCTCCTGTGAGGAAGTAAAGCTTTCTGCTTTCCATGTGCTCCAGCTGAGCCTGAGGTGGGGGTCAAGGCCACGGTGCCCCCACCATGCCTGGACCCCGGGGTCCGGCTGGGAGCTGGGGGCCGCAGCGCCCACGTCTCCTCGCCTGCTCTCCTCCAGCCGCGCCGCGCAGGGCAGGGTGAACAGGGGGGAGAGGGGCGGGAGGAGGGGAGTGGGGAAATGAAACTTTAATAGCACAGAGCCCCTTTTGTTTCCCAGCATATGGGATATTTCATACATGCTGAAGGCATTAACCACCTATATGCTTCAAGCGCTCGTAGCGGTTGGGAGCACGGCCCCGTGCTTGGCTCTGGGGCACCGTGTCTGTCCTGGGGGGCTGGAGGCGGCAGAAAGCTGCCCCTCTGAACCAGCACCCTTCCCTGCAGGGGGGGAACCCTTAATTACAGCCTGGAAAACTGCTCAGCTTCACCAGGATCACCCTGCTGCGTGATTTTGTCTCTCCAAGGGAGCAGCTAACCCCCCTAGGCCAGGAAAGGGATGTCCCTGGTTTCGGGACTTGCTGGGTGTCCCTGCTGTGAAGTGGGGGGGACCAGCCCCACCTTCCCTGGGGGTCTGAGATCCCAAAGAGGCCTCCCATCCTGGCGACAGGGCAAAGCCATGCTGTGCTGCAGAGCTGTGACTAATAGTGGCAAAGCGGGGCTGGGGAAGGCTGGCAGCGTGTCCCCTCCCTGCCCACACCCCGAGGACGAGAGAGCATCCCCAGAGCAGCGAGCAGTGGAGGTGCTGATGGAGAGGGCTGGAAAATAGCTGCAATTGATAGCCTCATGCTCTTCACCGGTTCCCCCGGCTCCATCTCCCTCTGTGGCACCTGGGAACGGGCCATGGTGCCTGTAAAACAGGGTGACATCACTTTTACAAGCAGGGAAGGGACATGTCCAGGTCCCTAGCACAGAGGGTGGCTGGCACTCCTCCCTGCAGATCCCATTGGCCACTTCAACGTGGGACAGGGGCATCCCTGGCATTGCATCCCTCCCTTAGTCCCATAGAAGAGGTGCTGGCTTTGAACTTCTGGGCCAGACATCAGCTGGTGGCAAACCTCCAAGTGGGATCTGAGGCAGAGGGGACCACTGCTGTACCCTGTTTTCCCCAAATCGGGTGGAGCCCTCAGCACTGGGGCTCTTCATCCAAGCCCACTCCCTGTCCTGGCACCCACAGGGGCTCCCAAAGTGGGTTCCCCTTCTCCAGTACTTGTGTTTTCAGATGGCTGTGGAGGAGGGGAAGGCATCAGCCCAGCTCAGCCAGGGTGAGGGGACATGTTGTCCATCCCACGGGGCTGCAGCTCAGGCTGTCCCCAAGTCCCCAGCCCCACGTTACGCAGGGTGCCTGGTAAATCGGTGCTTTGTCCGGTGTTTATCCAGTCACACTCTAATTTGAAATAAAAAACACAGCCAGTAAAACGTCTTTATAGCTCTTCAGAGCTCGTAAACCTGCAGCGCCAGCGGACGGGGGCCAGCTGATTGGGGGCCGCTAGGAAAATTTATTGCAGATTTTGGTAAGTTAAACATTACAGCTCTGTGAGCCCCAGGACTGGTTTGCTGAGCAGCTCCCAGCAGCAGGGACGGAACAAGGGATGCTTTATTGGGGGAGGGAAGAGGAGGCCTTGCAGGTCTCACCCAGACCCATGGTGAGCATCAACCCAATTTTAGACTGGCTCGTTTTTAAGGCGAGGCAGGCTTTGCACAGCCTGGATCCATCCCTGAGCCAGGGCTTCTGGACATGAGGCTGCATCACCCTGGGATGGGGCAATGGTGAGCAGGACGGTGCCAGCACCTCCTCGTGCCACAGCCCCCAGCTCAGCGGGCAACCTCACAGCAACCTCTGCTGCAGGGCAGGAAGAGCCAGAACGGGGCGGCCGAGCTTGTCGTGGGAGTCAGGAGAATTTGGAGAGAATGAGAGGAAGCGGCCAGGGTGGGGAGCATGCGAGGGAAGGCGGGTAGCGGGAGGGAAGGCATTTTTTCCTTGCCAGTGTCTTGGCTGCTTCGGTGTGAACTGCTATAAATTTGCTCCTTATCTCTCAGGCCATTTAATGTTTTCATGAAAAGAAAATAGTCTGCAGGAAAAAAAACCTGCTGATAAAATATCCCTTTGGCATTAGGAGGAATGTTAAATGTCTCTAATCAGTAGTGTCTGGGGCTCGGGGCGCTCCCGGGGCTGGTAGGGAGCTGGGAAGCCATAGAGACAGGGCAATGCCTGGAGCAGGTTGGCCCAACACCCTCTGGGGGGGGTGTCAGCATCTGCACCCCTGGGTGGGTGCCCCTTACACCATGAGAGGGGATGGGGAGAGCTGCACTGGGAATGCAGTGGCCAGTGTGGGATAGCTGGGACACCTCACTGGGAACAAAATGAACCAAATACTCCCAGAAAGAATAAAAATTGGGAATCCGGGGGGTAAATTCTGTGGGAATATGGATATGGATCCAAATCCTTCTTGACTGCTGCCCCGGGACAGGCAGGGCAGGCAGGGGCACAGCCTGTTCCAGGGACTCACATGTGGCTTAGCACCTCAAGCACCCAGAGCCTTCACCTGCACCCACACCCGTGGGGGCCCAGAAAGCCCTGCACGGCTGGAAGCATCCTTCTCTGGGAGAGCTGGCCTGTGGACAAACTGCTCTTTTCATTTACAGTTGCAAAAGGAAAACCTGTAGGAGCTTCCCACCACACAACTGTGTTGTCATGCCGGATCAGGTGTGATGACATAAATCACCCTTGGAGCATCCCCCCTGCCCCTGTGCTGACCGTTCCCTTGCTCCCACCGAGGACTGGGATGCAGGACTGGGGGGCACCAGCTCGTGGTCCCTGGGCACAAGCATCCCCTGCTGCAGGATCAGGTGCTGTTTGGTTGCACTCCTCTAACATTTGATCACGGAGCTACATCCATGAGGTTTCTTCCTCCCTCCAAACACCAGGCAACGCGACTGCTGTCATCCTACACGCTGGCGCATCCCTGGCCAGGAGCATCCCCGCAGCACGGCTCCCCGAAGGCCATTCCCGCCTGACAGCCTGGGGCCAGCAGAGCCACAGAGACATGTGAGCCTCTGAGGCACAGCTTCGCACCCAGGCTGAAAAACAAACAAGCAAGAAAAAAATGTGACTGCAAAGGGGATTTTTCAGGGTGGGAAGGAATGGTTAGTGCTGATTTTTTCCCTTCTTTTTTTTTTTTTTTTTTTCCTTTGGTAACATTTCATTTCATATCCCGAGAGATCAGAAAAGCCATTTCAAGTGAAAAAATCAAACCTTTCTGTTTCAACACACTCCCCAGCCCAGCGTCCTCATGCACTAACACACCCACATACCAGCTTTCCTCCCAAACACAGCCCTGGTCCAGCCAAGCCCGTTTCCAGGCAGCGTTTCTCCTTGGCCAGCCTCATATCTGAGCATCCTGCCTCCCCTGCCAGCCCTGCTCCAGACCTCATCCTGCCATCCACATCCCCTCTCCGCAGGCAAACACGTTTTCTTGCACATCCATCACGTGGAAATAGGATGTGCGTTTGGGTGCCAGAACACGCACAGACGGCTGTGCCAGCAACGCCTGTACAGCAGCACAGAGCTGCTTGTGTTTTGGTGGGTCACACAGATGACTTTTGTGGGAAGGTTTTGGCTCTACCTGGCATGGTGGGGAGGGACCAGGACCTGGCACTTGCCATCGACACCGACCTGCTGAAATTGGTGTTGTGCCAGGTCTCTCACTCTTTGCTTTAACATCTATGTGCCTTCTCTCACCTTTCCATGGAGCATTTTTGTGCCTTTCAGAGTCAAAAAAAAAAAAGTTTTGCGAAGTTGAGGATTGTTTGGCTTGTGGGGTGGACTGACAGCACCGCTGGCATCATGGTGGCATCACAGGATGAGGACGGTGGCCATGCATTGGCCCTGGGCACCCAGCACCCTCCTGGCAATGGGGGCATGAGGGTCCTGAGGTCTCGCCTCTGCAAAGCTCCCGGCAGCAGCTCCCCAGCAGCTCCGGCGCAGCCCCGCCACCACCACCGCTACTTTTCCTGCCCTCTGGAAGAACCCCTATCCTGCCGCCGTCTGCCTCTGACGCAGGCAGATTCATTTCCAGACATGCCGCTCTCCCCCCGAGCCCACGCCAAAAGAAAGCGCCTTTGTTCGGCTCGGCAAACGGGGCCCACGCCGCCGGCCGACCCCACTGCCCCCACCGACCTCCACCACCCAAAAACACAGTCCCCGCTGTCTCATGGGACAGGGCACGCATGGGGATGGGGACGGGGGCAGCCCCCAGCGCTGCCTCTCAGGTCAGGATCTGTGCCTGGGGATGCCGGCATGGGTCAGAGAGGGTGCATGGGTATGGAGCAGCTCTGTCCTGCCGGGAGGGATGGACAGATGGATGGAAGGATGTTGTACAACTAAATCTCTCATATCACATTTGTTTGAGACAGGCAAACCGTCACTGGGAAATACCAGAGCCGCCGAGCTCGCCAGGGCGGGACGGGGAGCGGGGATGGAGCTGAACAAGCTGCTGCTAATGAGAAGCAGGCGGAGAGCCCAGCATCGCCTCCCCACTCCCCTCTCACCTCTTGGGGTCAGCTTGTATTTTCTTAAGTCCTGATTGCCGAGAAATTGGAGGCTTGTGTGCCGGTGAGGTCTGGTTAGCTAACGGCTGGCACGGGGCAGAGAGCCCCAGCTCTGCAGAGCTGGGTTAGGCACTCTGAAGCAAAAGAACCTGACTAGAGCTGGAATTAAGGTTTTGAAAGGGCTGTAGGGGGACCCTGACACCTCCCATCCAGGCTGAGCAGGGCACAGGGCCCATGGGATACTGCCTGCTCTGATCCTGCTCTGGCAGGAGTATCCTGGGTGCAGCCCATCTGACAATGCTCAGCTTGGCCTCAGTTTGCAGACAGGAGAAGAGGAACCCCGAGCTCCTGAGCCAGGGAGGAAACGAGAGCAGAAAAATGCGATAAACAGCTGTAAAGCCCAGCCCTGGCTCTGCGCTACTCCCGCCGTCGCGGGTCGGCCCCTCAGACTGTTTATGGAAAGCCCAGTTTGCCGAGAAATCCATCTCCCGTTTCCTGTTGATCGCTGGAAGCCAAGGTCCGTGCTCAGCCAAGGGCTGCTGCCGCCTGCGCACGTTTCTCAGTCACAGGGAGGAAGGGCTGAGCCCAGGTCAGCTCACCCGAGTGTCCCAGGGGCTGGGGGTAACGGTCCCGCGGGGCTGGGAGCCGTATCCCCCCGGGAGCAGATTGAGAGATACGAGATGGGGTATCCCCAGCCCCTCTTGCACCCCTGGGCAGGGTGGGTTTGGGATGCTGCTGAGCACCGAGAGCTGCTGTGGGGGGTGCGGGAGGGATGTTCACACCCACCTGCTGATATCCAGGGCCGGTAACATCCACCCACCACCCCTTCAGCCCTGGGTGTTTGCAGGTGCTCACCAAACACCTCTGAGCCCCTTGGTTGGGGACAGGCGATGGTTCCCCACTCCACTCCCTCCTTTCTTCTCCCTCCCTGTTCTGGCTCCACTTTCCGCCTAAACCAAGCCCCGCTGGGTGCGGAGGGAGCCTGCCGCTCTGCCTAAGCTCGCTCAAGGCCAGCACTATTGTTGCTGCTCCGTGCCGGGCGGGAGCGGAGCCAAGCGGGGCCGGAGCCACGGATGCCGCCGCCGTCGACTGTCTGAGTCATGGGCCCGGAGGAGTCGAGTGAGGGAGAGCCGGGTGCTGACCTGAAATCCAGCCGATTTTTTTTCCCTGAATCAGGGCAGGGAGGAAGTGGAAAAAGACTGAGGGAAGGGGGAAGCAATGAGTGGGGTTAGGCTGCTCAAATCTCCCCTCTTTCCAACTGCTCTGGAGAGAGATGGAGCCAAGGCAGCTGCCAGGGTGATGGAGAGGGGCTGTGAAGAGCTGTGAGGGGGATGATCACACCAGGGCCTGCAAGGAGAGGGAAGGGGCTAAGAGATGTCAGGAGGGTGCATGCCCATGCTCTCACTGTGTTCATCCCAACCAATGCTCAGAGGAGGAGGAGAAAGGAGGAGAAGAGTGAGCAAGAGCTTCCCACATCCTCTGCCAGGTCCCCTCCCTGGGCTGCGGTCCCCATCAAGGCAGGGATGGGGATGATCACCCAGCACACGCCTCGTCCAGCCCTGAGCACGTGTCCGGATCTGAGCCATCCCCCCAGGGATCGCCCCATCCCAGCACCCCTGGGCATGGGCAGAGCTGGGGGGTGAGGGCAGATCTGGTTCCTGCTGGCCAAGGAGGGGTGGCTGCACCCCAAAAATCACCTCTGGGCAGTCAAATGGGTAAAACGAGCCCATGCGATAGCCAGCCAGGGCTGTCCCTCCTCCTCCTCCCTCCTCTGCCCTTCCCCATCCTTGCCCTCACCCCATTGAAGTGCTGTCTTCCCCGAGTCCCTCAGCAATAAGAGAACCCCAAGGGCCCCCCGAGTAGGGCTGTGTGGGTGGGAAGCCAAGCCGCCCCCTCCCCAGTGCTGCCCCCTCCCCAAATCCCAACACCAGGGTTTGGGTTTTTTTTTCCGTTGTGGGAAATCCTGTCTCTAGCCATTCCATGGGGTTTCACAGACCTCCCAGCAACCCCAGCACCAGAACCGGGGAGGACACCCACCCCCAGACCCCCCCCCAGGGCTGCTCCCCACAAGAATAGAGGGGTCCGTCAGCCCAGCCAGGGAGCAGGGGGACCATCACCCATGTGGTCACCAGCTGCTTGGAAATCTTTCCGTAGCTCCAGGTTATAAGTACAGATTTTTTTAATTATTAGCCTTAGTAATTTACCGTAAAATATTTATTCTGGCTCATTCTGAGGCGTTTGATTCGTGTTGGGTCCTTATGGTGTTCAGGGGGGTGTGCACGGGGAGGCACACGGCCGTGCGGGGCTGGATGCTCCACTCCCAGCCTGTATAAATATCCATGTGGATGTGTGTGGCCCCAGGAAGAGACCCCAGCGGCAGCCTGGAGTGGGGGGTCCAGCTCGCCACACTGCTCCTCACCCCCTCCCCACTGCAAGCCCCCCCACAAAGGCCTCCAGGCACCCATGGACTGCACCCACCTTCGAGCCACGGGGCTCCCTCCCAGCCCGCCCTGGCCGATGGGACCCTGTGCCAGAGCGGTCCCCGAGGACACCCTGCTCACCTGCATGGGGGTGCACAGCGGGGATCCCCCCCCGGGGACATCTGCAGCAAGAGCCGTCAGGTCTCAGCTCCGGCGGTGATAGCACTGCTCGCCCCGCACACCAGCCTGTGAATCCACGTCAAGGAGGAGCCCGGCAGCTGCTCTCCCAGCACTGCCAAAACAAGGGGGCAGCTGCTGTGCCCCCCCCTGCCCCTGCCAGGCCCGGAGGGGGCAGGAGGTGCTGGGGTTGGCCAGCCGGTGAGCAGGCTGAAGGCATGGGCAGCCCCACTCTCACCCTCCTTTTTGCTAGGGCTGAGGGGGAGCTGGAGATTTTTTGGATCTGCGAGCAGCTGTGAGCTGGATGCCTGGGCCTCTCCCCGGCACATCTGGAGGGGGGCAGGGAGCCAGCCCGGCTCTCACGGCTGCTGGCAGCATTGTCCTCCTGCTCGGCTCTCTGGTCCTGCCGTGAGCCCCCACAGGCAAGACAGGCAGCCGGAGCATCTTCCCAGTGACCGTGGGGATGGTGCGTGGCAGGGGGCGTGTGTGTGTGTGTGGCACTGACACGGCACACGGACAGGACCAGCACCCATGTGGCCACCAGCCCTGCAGGACACGGGGTAGGGGAGGATGGAGGTGATGCCCTGCATGGAAGGGACGGTGGGGAGAAAGCATCCCGGGTGGGTGGAGGTGGCAGGGAAGGACAAGGAGCCGGAGGGTCCTGGGGGTGGCTGTGGTGAGCCCAGCATGGTGGTCAGCAGGGCTGGGCTGCTCCCGCCTGGCTGCAGAGGAAGGGCTGGGAAAATGGGGGTTGAGGTGGGCTCTCTGCCATGCTGAGGCCCCCCCATGCAAGGGAGAAAGACATCCCCAAGCACCCATCCCCACCTGCCCCAGTGCTGGGACCCACATCACGGCTCTCCAAACCCCAGTGGCTCCAGCAGCGGTGGCCCCCACGGTGCATGGGGAGGGACCAGCAGGGAAACTCAACCCAGATGTGCAAAAGCAGGAAACCCTTAACACTTCCCTCCTCCATACCTAGAGCTGGAAAGCCCCTCTAGCAGCCCTGGCTCCTGAGTTCCTCCTCTCTCATTCCCCAAGTGCCCAGCAAAGGAGGCACAGCCGTTGTCCTGGGGAGGGATGAGGACAGGGACTTGCTGGGGATGCTCCAGCCGCTCTGGGCAGTGCCGAGGTCCCTGGGGAAGGCAGCATCCCTGCCCGGGGCCAGTGGGCAGGGGAGAGGCAAGGAGCCCACAGCGAGCAGCATCCTGAAAGCAAGCTTTGCACCAGCAAACAACCAGCACCGTGTCCCTGTGGGGCTTAAAAAGGGGAGGAAAAGTCTTATAATGGTTGAAATTTATATATTATGTGAGTTGTTACACTTCCACAGCAGTGCCAGCCCCTTGGTGGTGGGAATGTGCTGGTACCAGCATGATTTTTGTTGCTCCCTGAGCCCAGAGAAGTTATATCTGTATTTACGTGGCTGGGAGCTGGGTTTGCTGAAAGAAAAGCTGCCAGGATGGCTAGAGCCATGCGCATCTTGTTGCCCTTTGCACACCCTCTGCGCCTGGAGCCTCGTTTAACGTCTGCCTTTGCTTTTCTCCAGGGCTTAGCATCGCCTTGCAGCCCTTCCTCATGCTGAAGCTGCCCTGAGCCTCCCGACCCGGCCTCGCTCTGCCTGCCTCCCAGCTGTCCCCTGCATTATTAAACCAGAACCACCTTATCAGCCGCTATCTTTTTCCACTCCTTCGAGCTCTGCCAGCCGGCAGCACTTGCATTAGGAACCAGAAAACATTCGGACACCCCTTCAGCGCTGACCCTGCCGGCTCAGGCTGTGAGGAAGACACTGAGCATCAGTTCCCCAGGGAGTACCATTCCTTGGGGAGCTGGAGCTGCCCCCCAATTCATCCCCCTGCACTCTTGAGGCCTCTCTGTGGGGGGACAACCCACTGCTTCCCTGCCCCGAGACCCCCGGGAAATGGCCCCGGCTCCCCCCGGGCTCAGAGCCATTTCGACACCTGGTTTTAATAATAAACGGCGCGGGAAGGGACAAAGGCGTCTTGCGGGAGGGCGGTGGGATGCAGGAAAGGGGGGGGGGGCAGCAGGTGGGGAAGGAGGGGGGACGTGGGGCTGGGATGTGGGGGGAGTTAAGGGGGCATCATCCCAGGAGCTTTGTGGGGCTGGGGGGGGTCTGGCTCCCGGCGGAGGCCCGCGGGGTTACAGCCCTGAGCTGCCCATCACCATGTCTCCTCTTTAAAACAAACACTCCTAGAACTGGGTTAACTACAGCCACCAGAAAGCTGGGATTAATGGAAATTGATTAGAAGACAATTTTTCCGGGTGGAGGAAACATCTTTTTGTCATCTGTCCTTTGACATTTCAAGTCTATTTTATATCTCCAGTGTTTTCTGGTCTAGGTTGTGGCATTTAAATGGGTGATTCGTTTTTACAGTCTTGGGCGTTCTAAATATCTCTCCTATCTATGTTTTATGATGTATAGAAGACATTCTATAAATTCGTATCTTCAAAACAAGAGCTATAAATCTTTACAGGAAAATATACATCTTCTACAAAAAGATTTCTATCAGCTTTGTAATCCAGGGGTAGATGAACATATAATAAAAATTCACTGACATTTTTCAGACACCAGAATTTAGCATTATATCATCACGAAGTGTAAATACATCACTTCAAAATCATGAGAGGCATTAGAAGAAATATTCTGCATGGCTCTTATTCAAGGACTTGGTGACTTGCACTGTTCCCCCCTGCCTAGGCATTGTCCCCACTCTGGTCACAGGTCCCACGACAAGGATGCAGTCAGTGCCAGGGCTGGAGAGCCAAGGTCATGTCCCAGGAGCTGCAGTGTCATGCAAAGGGACATGGCCCTCCTCTGGGGCCGGCACAGCCACCTGTCCCCTCCCAGCACACAGCACTGCTTGGTGACACCACACGGGGTCTCAGGAGGCTTTGGGCTGCCCCAGATCTGACCTTCCAGGAGGGTCCCAACATCCCAGCAGGAGCCTGACCACAGGCAGAGCCCCACCAGCAGCACCTCTGCCACCTCCTTGTCCACACACACCCCACATCCAGGACAGTATCCGCCCGGAGGGAGGTCCCCAGCCTGGAAGAAAGGGCTGTGGAAGAAGGCAAAGCCATTGCCGCTTTGGCAATCCAGCTGCGGTGTGAAATATTTGCGTCATCTGGTTTTAACCTCCAGCCATCTGGTCTGGGGATGCCTTTCTTGGGGGAGCAAGGGGCTCCTCTGCCGTCGGTGATCTCCGTTATTTATAGGGTGCAAATCTGCCCTTGCTTCTCCCTGGGAGACAACAGTTTCTATGGCCCTTCCCAACTCCCTCACCAGGTTTTCATAGTCGAGGTCTTGAACAGGTTAGTGCTTGCTGGACTCGGACCCTTCCCTGTGCCTCTTTGGAGAAGCAGAAATAGGAGGTGGTTAGTTTTGGGGAGGGGGGGGAGGGTCACAGCAAGATTTTTCCAACATAAAACCATGGTATAGACATTTTTTGATAGAAATAATTCTGTTCTCTACTAAGTCTCCTTGTAAAGTTTGATTAAGTATCGAGCTTCAGCGGGCTGTAAAGGCTGGACGCAGTACAGAGTGCTTAGAGAGGAACCCATCCCACTCAAAAACTGTCAAGCACCCCCACCTCCTCCCTCTTTGGGAAGCCAACAGAGGAGATGGCTTTCAAGTCATCCAAGAGGTTTCTTTCCTTGTCCCACCACCCACTCTGCCCACCAGACGATGGAAGGCACGATGTGCCCCTGTGGGGGTTTGCATCCCACATGCCCCCAGCACCGGCATGGAGCCGGGGCACTGATGGCAGCAGGGCAGGGAGACCCAGCTGGGGAGTACGTGAGCCCGACTGCTGGCACCTCCACCTTGTCCTCTTGGCTGGACACATTGCAAAATCCCTCTCTATCCCCTCCTTCTCAGGGCTGGGGGTTTAAAATCAAGCGAGGCTGTGAAACTGGGAACTTCAGTCCCTGTCGTCCAGAGTGGGCTGTTCATTCGCACCCTGCCCAGGGCTGGGCTGTGTGCGGCTGAGCCACCACGCTCTCTAGTAGCAGATGGAGCTGTCGGGGGAGTGGGGGGGCTATAAATCATCTGCTCTTCCAGGTTATAATACTCCCAAGTGATCCTGGAAGGAACCTGGGGATCTCAGCTCTTCCCTCTTCCTGCAGCTCCCACCCCACCCTGGCCCGTCCGGAGGAGCTCTGGGAGCACAGCGCTTCACCTCCAGCCCTCCTGCCAAAATCCCCATCCTGCTGAGACCCGCGGGACTCCCCACGGGTGCAGAGCAGCTCAGCCCTCAGCAGGAGCCAGCCCTCGCAGCCGCTGGGGAGGCCGGGGGCTCGGTGTCAGTGCAGGTGCGGGTGGCTCTGCGTGGCTGTGGGGTGACGGGACATCACACACCGGGTGGGGACCAGGACCACAGCCACCCCGCTCTCTGGGAGGCACCTGGGGGGAGGATCCAGCCCTGGCCCTGTGCTACAGGGGGGACCACAGGCTACCTGCCACCACCAGCACATCCCAATAACGAGTCACCCCATTGTCTGTGCCCAGCCAGGAGAGCCCTGCACCCTGCTGCCTGCATCCCCCCTGCCTGCATCCCCCCTGCCCGCATCCCCCCTGCCCGCCCAGCAGGCACTGCATACCCAGGGTTTGCCCAGCCCCATGCAAGCAGCAGCCCGGGCACTGCCGGACTCCACGTCCCTCCTGCAGTGGGGGTTCACCAGCACATCCCTGCCGATGCAGGACATGTTGGGGCACGGACACGGGATGTGTCAGGGCACAGTGGCAGCATGAATTGAGGTGCACAGAGCACCCCCCTGGGCTGGACTGCACCCCACAGTGGCTCGTTGTGGACAGGAAAGCCAGGCCTCACCATGGCCACCACAGTCCTGCCTGCAGGTTGGGGCTGTGGAGGGCTTGGAACAGCCTGGGGCTCAGCCCTGTGACCTCCAGGACCCCCAGGAAGCTGCTGCCTCCCCCCTACCCACCCCACACAGCCCCCAGCCCCACAAGGCTCAGAGCAGGCTGCTTTGGGGGCTCCAGTGACAGTTTGCAGGATGAGGCCCCCCTGGCCATGGAGGGGGAGCAGCCCAGGGGCAAGAAGGATTCGAGCCCCAGGCAGGGATGCTGGCTGGGACTCCCGCTTGCCCTGGGGCTCTGCCAGCTGCAGCCACCCAGCCACTGGCTCTTGCCCAGACCAGATTTTGCTGAGTTTGCACATTTTCGGCAGACGCAGAAGCTAGAAAACATTATGGGTGCCAAGCAGGGCCACAGGCAAGGTGGATCAAGCCTTCCTCCTCCCCAGGTCTCCTAGGGCAGTGGGAGGGCAGAACCCTCCTCACCCTCCTGGGCACACCAGGGCAATTACATAGGACTGAGCTGTGCTCCTGGCCCCGTTAATTAATAAGCAATTAACTCAGGGCCAAGCTGGACAGCAGCTGGTCCCACCTGTGGCAGCCTGGTCGAGCCAGGGGCGGGGGGGTGGCACATCACTGGGGGCCAGATGGGGGTGATGGGGGCTGGGGGCCAGCCTCGGGCACAGCCCCACTGCTCTCTGCCAGGCCTGGGGACAGCAGGAAGGGAACTGCAGGTAACGGCGCATGGTGCAAGGCCTGGATTTGCTCCAGCATGGCCAAAAATTAAAAGCCTCCTTGTCCAGGCAGGCAGCCCCAGGGGTACAGGCAGGCAGACAAGCCCCAGCTCTCCCCTCGCAGCCCCCTCGCCTCCGTCCGGCGGCTCCTGCGGCACCGCACATCGTTTGTCACTCCGACAGGTTCAAACAAACCCGGCTGGGATTAATTAGGCTCCATCTTCATTTCCTCCAGCACTTCGCTGGGGCCGGGCTGCAGAAGGCGGCGGGGAGGCAGCAGACGGGCGGGCAGGCTCTGGCAGGCAGGGACTGACTAAGGGGGGGAGAAGCAGGCAGGGACTGACTAAGGGGGGGAGAAGCAAGCAGGGATCTCCCCACTCCCCCCCAAATCCCTGCCCCAGTGCTGACACAGCGGGTGCTGGATGCTGGCCCGGGCGGCTGCAGCCCTGTCCCGGGAACACGAGGCCGCGGGCGGCCGAGCAGCGTGGCTGGATCCAGGACTAGACGGCTGCTGCCACCTCGTGCATGGAGGGCTGCTCCCACACACTCCTCCTTCCTCCCCAGATCCCCCCAAAAGATAGGCCTAAAAGCCCCTAAAGGCAGATGGGATCCCTTGGGGGCAGGACTGGATCATGCCAGCAAGAAAACAGGCAACAACCAGCAAGTAAAACCAGAGCCCCCCCAATTTATTAGCAGTTGGTTCAACAGGACCTTACACCAGCGCCTGGGAGCCTCTCCCAGCGCAACCCCACGGAGGGGCACAAGGGAGGTGCAGCTCCCCCTGGCCCCACGCACAGCTACAGGGGATCCTGAAAAAATAACCAGGTGGGAAGCCCCACGTCACCCTGTCACCCAGGGTGAAACGCCGTGTCCCCCACCACTGCCCCGGCCCCGCTCTGGTAGCGAGGGCGGCATCCCGGGTACCACGTCTTCGGCTGCTGCCATCCCGCACCCTGCGGAGCAGCTCCAGCCCAGGGGGAATGGGGCCCTTTCTCCCAGTAAAGCTGTGATGGCTCAGTCACATTTGCCAGCCCCAGAAGCAAAACCCAGGGGACTCGGTGGGGTGTAGGAGAGGCACAGCCAGGGCTGCAGCTCAGTACGGCGTCACCAGGATAAAAACACATCTCCAGCTGGGAAACTGTCCCCCATTTCCCCACTGACCTTCGTCCACGTCACATGTAACAACCAAAGAGACCACATAAAACCCTCGGGGTTTAGGTACAAATTCTGGCACTGAAGAAAAACAACCCCCTGCAAAATGGGAACCAAATGAACCCTCCCCCCCAACACCCCCCCCCACCCCCCATTATTAAAATACTTTCACTTTTAATATTCAAGAGGTTTGAAGTTCTCAGCATCCTTCCGATTGCCATTATCCCAACGTCTGCCCTGTCCCCCAGGGGCCACCTCTCCTCCATCTGGGGGACACTGGGCACCGCTCAGCTTTACCACAGGAAACACCACGTGTGTACAAGATTGCAGGATGGGCTTGGGAGGTGGGAGCGTGCCGGGGAGCGTACTGGGGCCAGCACACCAGCCCCTGCTCCTGCTCGGCCACAGTCCGACCACACTGCCCATGGAGCGGGAGCGAGAGGCTGAGGAGCTTGAAAACAAATGGAGATGACAAAAGAAGTTGTGCCCTTTCTTTCAAAAGTCTTTCAAAGAAAAATCCATCTTGTTCACAGGGAATCCAGCAAACTCTCCCGTTTCCTGCCGTGGGGCTGATGGCAGGAGTGGGTCTGGGTCCCTCTGTGCTTCAAGTCTCCAGCAGCTCCATTCCTCTGCTCCAGCTCAGCAAAGTCACCTCCAGCGTGCATGGAGCAGCTCCTCCACCCTTGGACCAAGAAGGGAGGGATGGCTCTGCCGCTGCCCTCAGGCCCAGGGGAGTTGAAGCCCATTTTGGGCAGAGAAAGGGGGAATTTGTGCCACTTCCCCATGTTGGAGCAGGGCAGGAAGGGACCTCCCTGAAGGTCCAGGAATTAAAAAGGAAAAATAAAATGAAAGAGGAAGAGATGTGGGGTAGGCGGAGAGGTGGCAGCGCGGGGACTGCAGAGTCAGGCCGCCGCTCAGGCAGCCTCCGGCGCAGCCGCCCGCTCCTGGGGGTTCCCCCTCCAAGGCCACGGCCGGGTATTGCTGAGGAAGGTCCCGCCGGGTGCAGGGGTTGGCCCCGCTCAGGTATTGCTGGGCAGGCAGCGGGCGGCAGCTACCTGGTGCTCTGCAGCTCCTCCCGCAGCCAGGTGGGCAGCGTCTGCCCCATTTTGTACAGGAGCTTGGAGAGCTCGATGTTATGGTCCCTGTAATAGTCCCGCAGGAAGGCGCGTGACTGCAAGGGGAGAAAAGAGAGAAGAGTCAGGGGAGCAGCCCCGAGCCCACCACCCTAGCACAGCCCCACGGCCCTGGCTGGGACCATCCTAGGAGGTTTTCTGCATACTCACATCAGAATCCATCTCGGGGTACTTCCTGCCTTTGCTCTTTCCCAAGCATTTTGTTTTCCCTCCATCCAGAAGCTGACACCAGAATCCTTTCTTTGGATCAAACCTGCAAAGCGAGAGCTCTGCCTCACCCCTCTTGCCCTCCCATGCCTGCCACAGGCAAGCACGCTGCCCAACAAGCCCCGCTGCTGCCCAGCCCTGCACAGGGGCACTTCTCCACCTCTTTTTAATCTGCAGCCCTGCTAACATCTCATTATCGACCCCCTGGTACAACAGGTTCCCTGTGCAACGGCACAGTAAGCAGCCTGCCAAGGCTCATTCATCACGGCATCATCCTGCTGAGAGAGCCCGGGGGTCTATGTGGGTTTAATTAGTCGTTTCAGCAGCAGCTTTGGCCCTGGCTGCTCTCAAGAGCCCCACAGCACCTGGGTGCAGACTCAGAGTGGCCAGGTATATAGTCAAGCCCTGTGCAAAGGTAAGTTTTTATTTTTCTAGGAGCTCTGGAGGCTCCTGCTTCCCAGGGTGAGCTTTAATATCTGGAAGGCTGAGAGCAAGGTGACACCCGCAGACGTGCCACATGGCAGCAGCAGGAGCTGCTCTCTGCGGATGTGCAGGGGGAGCCGGGGTGCCAGGGCTCAACACTGTCACATGTGGCACAAACACACCCCAGAATTCTGCTCCAGGAGCCCAGAGCTGCTCCTGGGCTGCCTGCAGTGATCCCACTGTCCCCACTGCAGTGTCTGGATAAGCACAGCAAAGCAGGGTGCTTGTTGAATGTTATTTTTGATTGCAGCTACCCCAGCGTAGGTCACAGCAACAAGGAGCTGCTTTCTGGCCTCAGGTAAAACCCTGGTCTCATCAAAACCAGCAGCAGCTCTGCAGTGAGCTGGGGGCTGCCCCAGGACAGCACTGGGTGCCCCCAGGGGCAACCTGCTGCACCGGGAGCAATGACAGGTTGGAGGAAGGAGAAGGTGGGGGAAGGACTCACGCCAGGGTCTTGTGATAATCGATGAAGTTGGTCACGCTGAGGAATTTCTGGACCGTCTCCATCACTTTGGCGGGTTCTGTTCGGAGCAGCTTGCCGTCCAGGACCAGGATCTGCAAGGAGTGAGGCAGGGCAGGGAGGTGCTGCTGGCTCCCAGCCCTGCTCTCCTGGGGTACAATGCTGCCTTTGCTGCACTTTTTGCCATCTTGGAGCCAAATCTGCCATCAGCCCATGCAGGGTCCCCTTTTGAACGCTAACATGTCCCAGTGTTCACTTACACTGGGTGTTGTAAAATTAAATGTAAATAAAAGCCAAGGCCAGGATCCATCCAGGACAACATCAGAGCTTGGGCTCAGGGCCGCCCAACCCCCAGCCAGCCAGGATTGCATTACAGCAATTACGCCAGAAGCAGACAACTAATAGACTTTATAAGGTTAAATGACAGCGGAAAAATCATTCAGGGGCTGAGCCCGTACGCTACCAGCAGTGCTCTACTGTGCAGGTCACAGCAGGGCTGGCATCCAGCCCCCATTTCCCCTACAGGCAGCTCGAACCACAGGCAGCTTTGCCTGCTATTTTTGTCCCTCTTCGATGCCGCAGTGACACCAGACAGGGCAGCCCCGCAGGGGTCTGCGGCCAAGAGTGGCGGGCGAGCGGTGGCTGCCCCTGCAGAGCCTCCCACAGCCCTCCACGCCACAGCTCCCTTTCAAGCCTGCTTTGGACTAGCACAAGGACATCTTTGTGCATCATCCATCACCCACCTCATGCTACAAGGATTTCCCTCTTGTACAAAATCTCCCCTCTGCCCCTTCTCCAAGTAATTTTACTCTTTCTCCCGTGTTTTTTAGGGTATAAGAAAAGCAGCTCCCACGGGAGCACCCTTGCAGCTGATTTTGGACCCAAGCTCATCCTTGCTCGGGTGAGGGGGACTCCCCGGGGCGGTGCTGCTGTAGGAGTGGGGTGCTCCCATCCCTACCTGGTTGGCGTGGTAGCTGTTCAGCCAGCGCTCGATGTGGGTGGCGTACCAGCCCGGCACCAGGCAGCGGTTCTGCAGGGTCCGGAGCTTCGGAGCAGCCTCAGGTCCCGCCGTGATCACCTCGTGGAAGGTGTATTTCAGAGCTACCGGGTCGTCGTGAGCTCGCTGGTGCTGTCAGGCACGAGTGAGGCAGGTTTGTTCCTGAGGCGACCCAAACCCTGGGCTGTCCACGATGCGCCGCGACTCCCAGGTCACCACGCTGCGTCCTCGTGTGTCTTGGTCAGCCAACAAACGCAGTGCCCACAGCCACCCCACCTCCCAAACCAAGCGGATGGAGGGAAGCCCCTGGACCAAGGGGAGGTGGGAGGCTCAAACCACCCCACGGGGCTGCCCCAGCCAGGGAAGAGGCAGAGGCTCACCTGGTACCAGGAGTAGGCTCGATCAGCGGGGTTGATGAGGATGGTGATGACTTTGGCCTTGGAGAGCAGAGCTGCAGCTCGCCGGGGAGCCACTTCTGAGTCAAAGTAGTTGGCACTTTTCTCAAAGTAGAAGTCAGAGGTGGTGTTGGAGGGGATGGGGAAGTACTCCATGTACCTGCGGGAGGCATAGCATGAGGCAGGCGGATGGGCACCATGAGAAGTCCCCAGCAACCCCCCTTGCAGGTGACATTTCAGAGACTCTGTACCCAGTACTAACCCTGCAGAGTGCCCCCAGGTCTGACACGCTGCCTGGGGCTCCACAATCCCCTCCAGCCATTCTGGAGAGCCAGGCCTCACCAAATTCCCCAGGCAGACCCTGAAACCTGGGGGTAGCAGATTCACACAAGCCTGGCTTCTGTCAAGGGCACTCCTGAGTCCTGGCAAGTGGCCTTTGCCTTACAGACAACATCTCAAGGACAGACCATGTGACGGCCTAAAGGCACAGGGCAGAGCTTGTGCAGGTTTTGTCTGACCTTGCAGCACCCAGGTGCCCTCCACCAAGAGCCCAGTGGTTACAAGGCCAACGGGAAACCCCAGGCATCACTGTTCCTGTGCCCGAAGGAATTGGCATTAACAGCTCAGCCCTGCAACCCAGAGACCTACCAGTCGATGCCCTTGTGATAATTGTGTCCGTTGAAGAACTGTATCTCCTCAAAGGTCTCTGAGCTGGGGTAGTTGCTGCTCAGGTCTGGGTGCATCCCCAAGAAAAGATAAAGGGCGGTCGTTCCTTTGGGCAGACAGAAAACAAGAGCTGACTTGGCCAAACCTTCCTCCGAGCTCCGCTTCAGGGCAGGAGGGCTCAGAAAGGCTCTTTGGGGGGGACCTGGCAAGCCTCCTGGCACACTCATAGCACTGAGGGTGAAGGGAAGCACCTGTTTTTTGAGGCCCAATGATGAGAAGCTTTGGGAATCGGTCACAAGTCTTTTCTTTGGACCAAATATCTTTGTGCCGTTTGTCTTCACAGGGATCCTGAAATGCACAGGAGGAGGATTAGAGATAGAACAGCCTGGACAGGACTGTGCACCACTGCTCATCCCCCTCTGGCCCACACACAGGGAGCAGGGCAGAGACTGGAGTTATTTCCAGATCTACAGGGTAAACTCCTTCCTGGTACTTCCCACAGAACCACAGAGGTGAAACACCCTCTATTCCCCCCATTCCCAGCACAGGAGGTACCTGCCACAGTGGGTCCTTCTCCTCGGAGAAGATCTGGAAGTATTTCTGTGCCAGCTGCACAGGCGGCAACGTCTGGAGCTTCAGGTTGGTCCAGGAGTTCAGGAAGCGGACCAGGTGCTTGAAGGTGTACAAGCCCAGGCGGTCGTTGCCGTAATTGGACAGATGGGTCATGAAGATACTGATCTGAAGCGGAGAGGGTGGAGCAGGGGTTAGCAGAGCCTCACCTGGCAGCCATCCCATGCAAATGGCTCCCACCCTGGCTGAGGACATCGGGGACATCTCCCACAGCGGTGCTTGGGGACAGCTCTGCAAGAGATGCCTGTCCCCAGGCAGACAGGCAATAGTACTCACAGGGTTGAGGAGCACAGTCAGGAACAGTTCACCCCCGTTGATGATTTTGTCCAGCTCACTGGAGCCACCAGGGTATTCGTTGTAGAAAATGGTGTGCGTGAAAAGGCCACAGGTTTGCCGGGGGAGTACCTGGGGCAGAAGAAAGATATGGATGGAGCAGGCGGAGGAGCCAGAGCAATGAAATGGCCACATGGACTCCTCCAGGCACCCAGGGCTGGGTCCCCTTCTCCTCCCAAATGAAGAGGGGATCCTCAACCCTTCAGAAGTCAGGCCCAGGTCCGTTGCCCCTCACTACCCTCGACTTGAGTCCTGCTACCCACAGGGGATGGAAGCGCACAGATGGAGAAGCCAAAAATTGTCTTCCCATGAGCTTTCCCCACGCAGGATGAGCAGAGGACACAGCCCTCTCAAACTGAAGCATCCAAGCTGCCCAGAAACCACCCATCAAGGTTCTGGGTTTTGGTGGGGGAGGCAAGAGGAGAAAAGCGCCAGAGATAAAGCCTGGCCACCTACCATGATGCCATTGTGGATGAAGCCACGGCGATAGCGAGCGGGTTTCAGGTGGGGGTACTCCTCCGTGCTCGTCACTTTGATTGACCAAACCTGCTTCCAAGCTTCGTACAACTGCACATGGACAGGGTACACGCCCGAGTGGTGGGGGGCCACGGCGTACCCCATGTCAGTGGGGATGCCATGCTCCTGCAGAGAAGAAAGCAGCGAGTGGGTGACCGTCAAGATTCCAAAAGCACAACATTCCAAATCAATCTCTCCCCAAGGGACTGCCCATTCCCAACCACAAATTGTCTATTCGTGCTTCTGGAGAGCAACAAGGGCAGTGCTGTGCCCATGCATCCTCCCCTAACCAGGGCTGTCTCCATGAAAGGGAGCCTGGGAGCAGATGTGCTGGGTGGACACTCGCTCCTCTGCTTCACATGGACTATCCTCATCTCTGTCGTTTCTGCTGCCACCAACAAATCAACAGCAGCAAAGCTTTTCTATGGAGAACGAGGAGATACAGCTATACAGGACTGTAAATGGGTTTGTAACAGTAGATATAAAACTGCCTGGATTTCTAAGCCAGATGACTGCTCATCTCAAGTAGGAATGGTCTGGTCTCTCTCTAATTAAGCATCTCTAATTATCAGATAATTAATTCAAGTTAGCCTGAAGATCCCTCTCCCAGGCCACAGGACTCAATTTTTATTACTGGGTCTGGTGTTACTTGTTCAGATTCAAGACAGCCATAAGCAAACCAGTGGTCACTGCATGATCTGGTCTCAGTGCTGGCTTTGTCAGGGCCACGTGATGGACAGTCCAAGATGGTCAATCCCCTACCAAGCCGAAGGTCAGAGCCTGCCTTTATAAACCGAACATGTCCCTGACAGCTCGGCCTGCAGAGGGAGTTTCCATCAGCCGGAGCCTCCCGGCACACGGCCACCGCTCCAGGACCCCACGTCATTGCCCAGCACAGCATCAAACCACACCAGGCCGAGCACCCAACCCCAGGCTTGGTTAAAACCCAGCACACACCAACCCAAGTGGCTGCTTCCTCCTGCAGAGCCATGGATTGGACCCCCACACCGCTGTGGGTCGGACCCCCACATCCCCCCTGGCCAGGCAATGCACAGAGGATGTCTCCCCTCAAACAGGCACCAGGACAGCTCGCTGCCACAGCAGCACAATGGTTGATGCAGATAAATCCTTTTGCTCCAGGTACTGGCATATAAATGGATTTATCTGCCCAGCTGCAACATGGGGGATGTGATTTAATGTCACCAGGTCCCTTTGCTAAGCAAGCAGAGACCATCCCCCGGGAAGCCTCTTCTCCCCCTTCTCCCACCCTCCCCTCACCATGAGCACCCCCACCAGAGGCATCTTACTCACGACAGCGAATTTCTTGTTTAAGGTCATCTGCTCAGCGAGAACCGACTGGTTGTGGAAGAGGTGAGGCTGCATGTGGCTCCACATGTGGGGGAACCACCAGAACTCCCTCACGTAGGACAGCAGCAGGTCGTCGCCTTCATCCTCGGCATCGGTACCTGCGGGCATGACGCTCACCATCACCGTCGGCCACGCAGAGCCGTGCGGCAGCAGCCGGGGCAGAGGGAAGGGGGAGTCCCTCTCGGTGACCAGGTGATGGGGGGCAGCAGGGTGGGGTGCCTGAGGACCCTCCTGCAGCCCCGACGTCGGCCTCTGAGCACCGGTTTGTGCCCCAACACCAGCCATGTGGCACCAACATGCAAAGTGATGCCCTCGCCCTCCTCACCCGTGTGGAAGAATTTCCCTGAGTATCCCAGGTTGAAGGTGAAGTTTGGGATGTGGGTGCGCAGCTCATTCTGCGTGTCGAACAGCGCCTGGGAGAGGGGGAGAGAAAGCAAGATGTCCTCAGCACACAACCACGGGGATGGCTGCCACACCAGGATGGGGAGCCATGTACCCAAGAGCTTCACAGAGGGGCTCCCAGGTGGCCAAGGGATGCTCTGGGGGAAGGAAAACATCCCTGGAGCATCCCAGAGCAGGCACCCAGCTCCATGCATCCCCTACCCACCCAACTAGGACATCACAGCCGTACCTTGACATCTTCCACCTTCATGCGTGTGCCCTCCTTGCCCACAAAGATGTCGTCAATGTCCACCAGGATGTAACGGTCGAGGGGCAGGGAGAGCCTCTTGCCTGTCAGGAAGGAGACAGAGTCCACAAAGACAAGCTTGTGCAGCCAGAAGTTGAGGTTGTTGCCAAAAAGCACCCTCTGGATGCCATCGTGGAGACCCAGGTCCTGCATCACGGTGGTGTGCAGCGCTGCGTCCACGCTCATGTGTGGGATGGACTCGGCTGACTTGGTCTTGGCCAGGAGGACCGGCTCGTAGGTGGAGTGGTTGGACTGGAAGACAGTCCAGTCCTCCCCGGGGAGCACCCCTTTCTCCACCTCGCTGGGGCGCGTGATGTACAAGAGGGGAGACTTGGGGTTGATGCTGCAGTCCTTCAGCGCCAGGTTGGAGTGGAGGAAGAGGGGGAAGCCCTTCAGCTGGGCGCTCAGCAGGCTGTTCTCGTTGGCCTGCACAGGGGAGATGGGGGCTAGAGCAGAAGGAACGCTGGGGACGAGTGCCCAGACTGGCTGCGCAGGCAGGGGCTCACTGGGGGGCACCGATGGCCGTGGTGAGGGGGGAGGTGGCTCACCACCCCCAGAGATCCTGGTGCTGGGTCCCCCTCCTTCCTCTCCTGAGCATGGGGTGCCTCATCCCCCTCACACACTCAATCCTGCTCATGTTCAGCAGGCAAAGCCCCTGGGGCTGTGAGCCCTGGGCACAAGAAGGGAACGGGGCTGCCCATCGAAATATCTGCTCATGTTTTTGTTGAACCCCAGCAAGGGTTGCAGCTGGGAAGAGGGATGCTAAAAGCAACCAGACTCATCCCAGAAGTGTTTTTACCCCAAAACACCCAGGGGCCACACAGCCCTTCCACAGGGAGAGGGCTAAAATGGTGCTCTCTGCTAGAAGCCTGTGGCCCACGCCAGGCTGTGGGCTAGCTCCACACCAACTCAGGCTGCTTGCAGAAAGCAAGTGGAGGACAAAGTCCCTGCAGGGCAGGGGGACCCCAGAGCCCCCCACTCACACCCAGCCTGGCCACGGGGTCTCAACTCACCTCGTGCACCCCCTTACCTTGAAGAAGCCGATGATGCCCACACCATACTCCACACAATACTTGTCCAGCAGCTCCCGGTTCCAGGCATCCAGGTTGACATACTTGAGGATGTTCTCGTAGATGATGAGAGCAAAGCGTCCCCGGTCCTTGTCAGTCAGCGTGGGCATGTCCCCCTTC
The DNA here is from genome assembly GCF_965140245.1 of Athene noctua. Taxonomy (NCBI): domain Eukaryota; kingdom Metazoa; phylum Chordata; class Aves; order Strigiformes; family Strigidae; genus Athene; species Athene noctua. Next base: position 17,866,646 of record NC_134048.1, read on the forward strand.
CCCGGGGCGATCTCTGTCCTGTATTTGAAGCGGCTCGACTCCAAAATGGCCACAATCTCCTGGCCCAGCTGGGAGTAGAGACTCTCCACGAAGACCAGCACCAAGGGATCTGTGCGGGAGGAGTCGACCACCTTGAGGGTCTTCAGCGGCAGCAAGCGGGAAGGGGCAACCTTGGGCTCATCGCAGTCTGGCCCCACCACGTCCCCAGAGGGTTCCAAGCCCCTTTTCCACCCATATAAATAATATGCAGAGATGAAAACACTGAGCAGGCAGAAGACGAAGAGCAGGAGCAACACCACCTGTGGAGAGAGCTGCCGGATACCCCGCCGGGCCCTGGCCAGTACAGTCATCCTTGCATCCGCGGGGTGAGGTGGGGCCCCCTCTCCCCTGCTCACCCCCTCCCCTCGCGAGCCCCGGGGAGGGGAAGAAGCAACCAACCAGCCGGAAAAAAAAAGTTAAAATAAAATTGAATATTACTAATAAATTAAAATACTAGCAGGCCGCCTGTGCAGGCTCTCTCCCCTCCAGCAGTCCGGCGTCCCTCGCTGTCCGCTTCATGTCACCATGGCAGACGCACCGAGAGTCCCCTTGCCGAGCCGAAATCCCCGCGGCGGCGGCAGCGGCGGCAGCAGCAGCAGCCCCATGGCCTCAGAGGGGCGAGGGGGCGGCGGGTGGCCTCGGCGCAGCTCGCGCAGGCATGGCGGCACCCCGGGGCACCCCGGCCTGCCGGCTCCGCGCGGCGCCCTGTGAGGGAGAGGCAGGATGAGCGGGGAGGGTGTCGGTACCAATGCCGCCGCTTTTTATTTACGCCAGCTAGGCAGCCCTGGCAGATCCCTCGGCGAGTTCGCCGGCGTGCCAGGGCTTGCCGTGAGAGCGCCGTGAGCTCCCGACGGCGCCGGGGATGTGGCGGGAGCGCAGCATGCACACGTGCCGTGGGACCCCGGCTGCCATGGGTGCCTGGAGTGCGGCAGCATCGCTGGGTGCTTATGGAGGGGAGACCCCAGCCCCCCATGAGTCCCCGTCCTCTTTGCGACGAGCTGTGGCAAGGAGAACTGGGGTGGGGGGGTGTCTGAGCCCCACATCAGCCAGCCCGGCTAGCAGGGAGGGACGCGGGCAGCCAGCCAGCCGGGCAGCACAAGGCCAAGCCGGGAGCTGCCAGCCAAGGTCACCGAGACGGGCACAGGGGAGTGCCCACGTGGAGCCAAAGAGACCTTGGGAATATTTTTCCTTTCCCTGTGAAAGGCCCTTTTAAAAAAAAGAAAAGAAAGAACAAAAAAGGATGGGCACCACTTGCTGGGAGGTGAAACCACCCAGTGGGGAACACGGATGCAGCCAGTGTGTTTAAAGAAAAAATAAAAGTATTGGCATGTTGGCTCACAGCACTGTCCCCAAACTCACCACCAGCACTGGGGACAAGGACAGGAGTCGCTGTTCCCCCCCAGGAGAGCTCCCTGCGCCCCGCCGGCACCACGGCTGAGCACCCGCCCTACAGACGCCAGCTGGGCAAGTAACAGGATTAAAGGTGGCTGGCTGAATGGTACTGTGAATTACAGGCTGGAGCTTGGCAGGGTAATCCTGTCATCCCTGCCCCTTCCTGCAGTGAACCCTGCTCCAGGCCCTGCTTCCCAACCCTGCCAGCATGGCACTGCTCAGCCCAGGCCCCCCCACACACGCCGCAGGCAGCCAGCTTCCATCACCATCTCTGCCGCCCCCTGGCACCCCCGCTGCGGCTGTGCCAGGCACGGCAGAGCACCTGGTTTTATTGATTTGGAATTTATCTTTGTGTGCTCTGCCTCAGCTCACTCCTTCCTCCCCTCCAGCGGGGCTGGACCTTCAGCATCCTCAGGACAACACCCCTGCCGGGGTTTCGGGGCAGGGAGCTTCTCCAGGTCCCAAAGGAAAAGCACACAGGGATGTTGATTTTAGGGATATGCCTATTCAGTGGGAGACTCCCCTGTCCGGGTACCAGCCCTAGGGATGTGGAGAACCAGGACTACGTTATCAAACATTCTGGCCATGCTATCCTGCTCCCCCTCCGCTTCTTTCATCTTCCCGGAGCGGTGGGTGCTGGCAGCCGCATTCCCATGGTGATGGGTGGGCAAGCGACAGCCAGTGGGTTTGATCCCAAGTGCCAGAGCCGACAGTTGATGGACAGAACTGCGTGTTCATCCTCACACCACCCTTCCCCAGACAGAGCAGACGGAGCAGAGGCTGCTCCACCTACATCACCTGCTATTTCCAAGGGGCTTTGTTAGTCCATCCTCTTCTAAGAGCTTTTAATTACGGTACTTAATGACCAGGCTTTGGAGACAGCATCTCCAGGCAGATGCCGGCTGACTCCCCGGGGCTGCCATGTCAAAAGCATGAAGGCAACAGGCAACGCCTGCCTGGGCAGGAGGCCAGCGCCAGACCCCCAGAGCAACCAGGTGTAAACCAGGACCGGGGCAGGCAGCATCCCGCTCCACAAACCCACGCCAAGGCAGAAAGCAGGCAGGAATCCTGCTCTGCCGGTTCGCTGCCAGCGCAAACCCTCTGCGGGGAGGATGCTGAGGGTTCAGGGAATGGGGTGGGGTGGGGATGCTGCTGCTCAGGATTTTCCCCACGCGAGTGGGTGCTGGCTGCATGCTGCCCAGCAATCCCTGCACATCCCTGGAAGCAGTGGGAGAGTCGATGGCTCCACATCAGAGAAGGAAGCAGGTTTATGTCCAAAAGCACAAAACAAGTTCTCAAGACAAACAGCTTTTCTAAAACAAAACGGAAAACATGATGGTAAAATGAAAAAAAACAACCCACATGATCTGGCAAGGTGACAGCCAGAGTCAAACTTCCTTTTAACCTGATTTTTAGAAGCTTCTCAGGTGCCTTTTAAAAAACCACAGTGGTTATTTAAAAGGCACCAGATGGAAATGTCAGCCTGAGTCCCACACACAGACCTCAGGCCCCCAGAAACACCATACGGTGCTGGTGGGCTCCCATCACACAGATGGGTGCTGAGCCACAGCCACACGTCATGGACCACCAGAGAAAGAGGCCTGGAAAATGCTGTTTTCTGGTGGGTTTCTGAGCAAAGTCCTGGCCCAGGCTCCACTGGAGAGAAGGCTCGGCGAGGAGGCTTAGCCACAGCGCTCTTAATCCAGTTGCCCTGACAAACACAATCAGCATCCGAGCGGATTCCCCGGCATGGCTGGGGGCCCAGAGCACCCTGCGGGCTGGATCCGACCCCAGGGCAAGCAGGGAGTGCAACCAGTGGCTGGGAAAGCCCTTTACTATCAGCACTTCGAATCTCAGACATATACAGGAGAAAGGGGAAAACAGTTTTTGAAAAGCTTTTCTAAATACAAACCGCCCAGCATGGTCTGGGGGCTGCAGTTTCCCCCTGGCCAGAGTTATTGGCCATAAACGCTCTCTGGGGAACCACTGCACCCCAGAAAGCCAGAGGGGCACCAGAGGTGACAAGAGGGGATGAAACCATCTCAGCCAGCGGCTTGCAGCACTCTTCCTTTAACCTCCAGTGGGATTTTGCAGGGATGCAATGGGAGGATTAAATACAAGCAAGGAAGTGCAAGCAGATCCGGAGGAGAGGGAAGGGTCAGCAGTCCCAGCAGACAATCACAGCAGGGTGTGATTTATTGGAGAGTGTAATAGGTCCGGCTGCAGGTGCTAGCAGTGAAGATCAGACAGTTCACAGGTCCCAGCTGTCGGATAAATCAACTGTCCCAACCCCACGGCCCAGGGATGGGAAGTGAGCTCAAAACCACGGGTGTGACACGGCAAGAAACTGCTCACACATCTCCCTCGGATCACTTTGGAAAGGGCTGCAAGGGAGGGAGCAAGTGTCCACCTTCATGGAGAAAAGACCCCAACCCCTGACCAGTAGCTCACAGACCTCCAACATTCAACCCACAGAGATGGGGTCACATCCTAAACACTGCAGCCAGGGGTGAACCTGCTCCTCGCCTGCTGGCACCCTTCGGGTGGGCACCCCTGCTCCTCCCTCCTCCTGGCCGCAGGGAGAGCCCCACCACGCTGGGTCATCACCCCGTCACCACCACGCCAGCTCCACTGCTCCACGTAAGCCAGCCCTGGGGGTTAAGCCTGGCTGGAGGAGGATTTAGAGGCAGGATGCTAAAGTGCATCGCCCAGCTCAGCGATTTGCAATCGCTTCTGCTCGCTCCAACGCTTCCCTTCCCCTGTCCGACCACCACAGGGAATGCGGCTGGCTCAGCCCCACCAATGCATCCGTTTTGTCTCCCACTCGGATATTTGATGGCAAAAGGCTACTGGAAGGTCTAAATTCGGCCAGGCTGGGACCCAGGTCCCCAGCAAGGTGACAGCGCTCAGCCCACCATGCCTCCTGTCTCTCCCATGTCTCACACATCCTCAGCAATCACTAACTGGTACCCTGCAGCCCCAGGAATCACGACTACCTGTAAAAGATGCACAAAAGGCAGCCAAATTATTATTAATAGGTTTAAGTTCCCTCTGGAGGGAATCCCCTTCACTCTGCTGGCAATATTTAGAGGGCTGCAGATCTAAAACCACTGAGCTAAGCACGTCCTTAGAGAGGAGATTAATGCCACCATATTATTCAAGAGACAACCACGAGCTTAAGACAGGGGAGCTTGCTTTGAAAATGAGAAAGTAATCAGTGTGAAAAACCTGCTTTTAAACACCTACCTCTGCACCGCTGGCTTTATCAGCTCTTAACGGCAGCGATCCCAACTGCAACTGGAAATATCTGCAAAGGGTTGGGAGCACTGGCAGGGAAGAAGAGCCATCAGAAGGTGCAGAAGACCATCATCTGTCCCTGTCCCCATCACCTCCCTCCATAGCCACAGCCAGATCCCTGGCCAAGAGAAGACTCAATCAGAAGGAGATGAACTCCTCTGCGTGGTGGTGTGACAATGCACAGCAGTATCAAAGTACAGGAGGCACCAGGTCACAGCTCTCTGCGCATCCCACCGAGGTGCTCCTCAAGCCGGGACCGAAGCCCTGCGCCAGAGAGGACAAAGGTGCAGCAGCCCAGGGAGAGAAACCTGGCATAAAAGCTTCAACTGCTGCAAAACCAGGGGATTTTCCTAGTGATCCTCACTTACTGACAGCCTGGGTAAGCCTTTAGGATGGGCCCAAAGAGGCACGGACAGAGGGATGAACTGTACAGACATCCAGCTGCCTCCTGCCAGGCTGCAAACCCAGGGAGCCCAGTCAGGGGAGAAGGATGTGGAGCAGACAAAGAGGGGAAAACAAGCAGGAGGACAGAAACAAGCTCATCCTGGCCACCTGCTCTTGCCGAGGCTGCTCGCACACCACTGGCATGGCTTTACAATGCCAGGTAAGGAGCATCTTAGTGGTAGAGTACACAGGCTGCTTAAGCACTTTGCAAACAGTAGTTACAACAGGCCAGGGAGAAAAACACCCTGCTGCTGGCAGTGGGACAGCCCCAGCACCACTCCCCTAAGGACACTGGTGTTTCCCCAGTGCCCAAAAGGTGTAAAATTAAAGGACAACAGCAGCCCCGGCAGCTGCCCTTGTGACAGGCAGCCACTGGTGCTGCTCCCACTCAAACCCACTCAGTTTGGCTTCTCCCCACCGTGCACAGGGGCTGGATAGGAGCAAACACAAGGGAATATCAAAATTTATCCCTGATTTATTCAAGGGGGGAGCATCTGCACCCCGGGAGGAGTTCAGCGGGAAAATTCCCCCTTCTTCTCAGCACTTTATTTAAGATCTGATTTATAAAGCCTGGCCAGAAGCGAGCAGTCAGAGCATCCACCTGAATTGCTGCTGCTGGACCAAGTTTTCCCCTCTGGAAATAATCCTCCGGCTCTGGCTGCCCACCACCTGCCTGCTCCTGTGGGAAAGAAACCAAGATGAGCAATGAGCCCAGTGAAAGCGGTCGAAGATTGTCACTTTAAAAAAAGTTATTTTCGGCCAAAGTGCCTAGCTCTGGAAGAGACATTTTTCACCCAGAAAACCCTGTTAGCACTTCAGTTTTACTGGAAAAGATAAAAAAGTAACGTTTTTCTCAGGTTTGCTTCAAAAAAACAATAATGAAAACAGTTCTTCCCCTGCAGGGGGATGGAAAGGCAAGATTCAGTGTGCAGTGAATCGCTGCAAATATTTGCTGAATTTTTAGAGGAGAACAAACCTAAACAAACTAAAAAACCCCCCCAAACCCCAAAGAACTTGGTGCGGTTTCTGTAAGCCCGTGATTAAAACTTTTTCTATGGCAGAGCAGCTGGCAAGCTTGACTGGAAGGGCTTTTAAGATCAGCTCTAGCAAACCCCATGTTTTAACCCCACTCTCCAGGCCCTGCCTCTGCTAACCCCCATCTTCCAGCCCCTTCCCCAGCTCTAAGGTGCTGCAGCCTCCCTCCAGTGAGACTATAGAGATGAGCCCCCCAGCAGGTCACCCCATTTCTGAGCCTTGGGCACTGGTGGCTGGAAGGTGGCACTGGTGGCTGCCACCTGCCTTGTTCCCAACACCCCGATCTGGAAGAGCACCTCTCCATGCTCCCCCCTGCCCCATCTCCCAACACCCACATGAAATCATCCTCCTCCATAAACTAGGCCAGCAATTAGCAGCACTCATTAGCTTTCCTACGCCCCAGGGATGCCAGGCTGGCCAGCCAATGCCCCTCCAGTGCTGATGTTCCCCAATGCCACTCCAACCAAACACCTCGACACCCCACGGCCACGTTACGGTTTGGGTCATGCCGCTGCCTCCCCAAAAAAAAGCTGGAGCCCTTTGCAGGTCGCTCCTCCTCATGGGTATTTTTTGCCCTTGAATCCTCAGGAACAGCCTTGCTCCGGAGGCAGCGGAGCTGGGGGAATTCTCCCAAACCTTAATTGAAAGAGGCGCTTAACGAGGAGAGTTTCTTTTGTCTGTTAATTGAAACAGGTTCCTACTGACAAAACTCTCCATGAATTTTAAGTGGATTCGCAGGGGGGGAAAAAAATCCACTCAATGAATCGGGTTTTCCTGCTTTGAAATGTGCAGCATTGGTTCCTGGGGCTCTCCAAGCATGCAAGAGCCTTTCTGGATAAGCAGGGCCTGAATCCCAAGTATTTTAAAAAGAAGGATGAGGGGAAAATAATCTCACATGAATTTTTATATTTCACTGGAGTGGCAGCCTGCAGTCTCACCAGCAGGTCGCACGAGGACTCCTACCCAAAAAAACACTGACTGAAAACCCCTCAACGCCACCTCTTGCTGTTTCTGACACTTTGCTTGGCCAGATTTTCCCTGCAGAGATGCTGGTCCCGACATGAACGCGAGGGTGATGCTGGATCGCAGAGAGCTGCAGGGCAGCAACAATTCCCCTGCCTCAGCCACGGCAGCGCTGAGAGCCCCACGGGACAGGCCAGCTGCTTCGTTTTCTTGACAGCTTCCCATTACGGGGAATTTGAAGTTGGTAGAAGAGCAGATCCATCCTGCCACAGAAGAACTGCCAGCTGTTCTGGGGAGCGCAGACTGCCCCGCCAAGCACTAACATGGCCCCAAAATGGCACTTTTTCAAAGCAGAATCAATAAAACCAGAGTGAACCCGCTCATGGAGAGCAACCAACCCCCCAGCACCCACATTTGGGAGAAATCCCTGCAAGGACGGAGCACTGCACAAGCCGTTCCCTCCTCCCAGGGGCTCCTGAGAATGCTCCTGTCAGACCACTCCATCCTGCCTGATGCCACGATGCTTCGCTGAGCTGTAGCTGACCTCCACTTCCCTGAAGCCTGCCAGGACAGACCCTGCCGGGAGCCCAAAGCACCCGTGGGGCTGGGTGTCACAACCAGTACTGAATCAGGAGTCAGGTAAGCGTCTGCTGTGGGCACAGACATGCTCCGGCAACGGCTCCAGGGCTGGCAGGTCCGTTGGGGAAGGACTGGGCAGTGCACACTGACACACGAGCGGGATGCTCCAGGGGCCAGCACACTCCAAGGTCACGGCCGGGCCAGGCGGAGGTCAGATCTTTTATTAGACCAACAGACACAGTTGGAAAAACAGACATGTTTTGGGCACACAGGCATTCCTCGGACCCAAGAGCACATCTGTTTTTTCCTAAAGGTATTAGTTAGGCTAATAAAAGACATTACCTCTGCACACAAACTTTGTCACCCTTAAAAAGTATCAGAGGCCGCAATGCTCACCAGCCCTGGGGAAACGCAGAGAGCTGGAACAGGCGCAGAGTACAAGATACTTGCAAGATCTGCCTTGTTTCCACCCTCTAAGACACTACTGGGAAAGCCCACGCTCGCCCCCAGCAAGCACAGCAGCCAAGCTGCCTCCTGCCTCCCCTATTTCCAGATCCACATCCAAGGTTGCATGAGCCAAGCAGCACATCCACAGGAAACCTGTTGCTTTAGTTTACCTGCTCCCAGGCTACAGCATCAGCCCTGTCCAATCCTTCTCCTCTGCCCGGGCTCAAAGAGAAGCAAATGCTCAAGGAACCAACCTCTGATACCCCAACCTGCACCTCCATGCCAGCACCACACTGCCTGCCCCACGCACACCATCGGCACTGGTAACACGTGCTGCTTCACATCCCACCAGCCCGTTGGGCCAGGGGACCACACCACTCCCAGCCTCTCTACCCAGGGATATTCCCCACTCAGGCGCACTCCCACATCCCCACACAGCCATCAGGCAAAGCATCCCCCCTCCCAGGTACCACACACAGCCTCCCTCCCTCCCTGCCTTGATCCCACTCTCCGATGTAAATCCATGAGGCCAGCAGTGCACCAGCGCAGCCAAGGGATGAATCAAGGCTGCTGAAGAAGATGTAAAATGGCCTGAGCTGTACGTTTAGACTTCAGGCATCAATAGCATTTTGCAGCCGTACTTCAGAACTGTGCTGTTAACACTTTTTAGCGCATTCCTTTTTTTTTTTTAGCTGGTAACACTGCTCCAGGCTCCAAGCCCTGGGGCTGCAGGGCTGTTATAAGGCTGTGAAGAAGCAGACGGTGATGGTCGGGAAGGAAAGGGGATACTCAGAGAGATGCTGACAAGTAGCTGGAAGGCATTTGGGTTTTGCTGAGGCCAAGGTACGAGAAGCAGAGCCAACAGAGCAGCAGATCACCCCAAGGAGCAGCAACACCCCGGGGTCTGTCATCCTCCCGGGCCATACACAGAGTTGTTGGGTGAGACACACATCTCCCTGTGCGGTGGAGGGAGCTGAGAGGGACACCCTGCACCGTACTTCCAACCCTCAACATGCCCAAGCCCAGACAGACACAAAACAGAGCCCCCGGGAGAGAGTCTCAGTCTCTCTGAGACAACTGGATTTCCATGGCTTTGGACCAGACCAGCAGCAGGGCTGAACTCTAGGCATGTCCCTTGCATAAATACCAGGGCAGCTCCTCCCGAAATAGCCCAAATTTAGGCATTTCTTGACCTTCTAAACCCCTCCCGGAAGGCTCATGCCACCTGAAGCAGCACGGAGGATCTCAGCCCCTTCCCTGGGCAGAGGGCTGCAGCAAGGTCCTGCTGGTTTTGGGGAGGACATGGCAACTGAGGCAACCCCAGCCCCCTCGCCGCCCGGCTGGCAGTCACGTGTGGGATTTACGGCTACATATTGATTCGTCTTCTGCAAGCTCTGCCATTACAGTCGGTGGCTTTTGCAGGAAAACAACATGAATCATAAGCTACAGGCCGCCCTCTCCCCGCGTCCGCGCTGCGTGACTCACCGAGCCCTTCCAGGGGTCCCAGCGCGAGGGCTGCTCTGCTCTTCCACACCTGGGGATGGGCGCAAAGGCAGGGTGCAGGGGGCACCGTCTCCCGTAGGCACTTGGGGACTGAGCCATTGCAGCCCCTGAGGGTTATGAGGTGGTCTCCAAGAAGCACCATCACACCTTCCCTCCACCCCCAAGTCCTCCTTCCCCCTTCTCAGGCTCCAAAGCTGATGGCACACGCATTGACGATGGCACATTGTAAAAACGCACAGAGCAATGACACCACCTCGGCCAAAAACACACAAGGAAGCCGAGGCCATTCCTGAGGTCCTGAAGTGCCTTCAAGAGCAGGGCTGGACACATCAGCAAGATGGATTGGGACCCACAGCCCTCCATGGCCAGGAAGCAGTCGCAAGGTATAGGAGCTTAACATCTTGCCTCTCTCTGCTTTAAGTCCTAACCTCATTCTAGCAGGCTCTACCTCAACAGCCATAAATAAAAAAACAACTCAATAAGATACATCTAGGGGGTAAAATTCCACAAAATCCCTTTTAAGCAAAGCCCTCCATGACCCTGTCCCAGAGCACAAACAGCCAGAAGAGCAGCTCCATCTCCAGCACCCAGCCAGAAGCCCCCAAGATGGGACGCTCAGTGGGACCACAGCCCTCTGTCCCCAGCCCAGGCACCCAGAGATGCCCCCAAAATCAAACCTGATCACAGAAGCCTGAAGGCAGAGAGGGCAGGCGGTGCCGGTGACACTCTGCTCAGCTGTGCCATACTTCACCATGACACGCTACTGAAAAAAATACTCATCATTCCCTCTTTGTTCCAGCCTAGGTTTTGACTTGTGAGGCATCTTTTTTTCTGTTTACATTACCACCAGCAGCACATTAAAGGTGTCAGGTTCTAGAGTACTGACAGCACCATATAGAAAGAGAGAGAAAAACCCAAACCAACCTGTAATAAAAAGTCTGTTTGGCTGGGGTGGGTTTTCCATTCCCACCCAAACACAACCAGACCAGACCCGTCAGCTTCCCAAAGGTGCAGGAAGTGGGAAAGGCTTCACGTACATGAGCTTTCCCATCAGTATCCGTGCTCTGTGCTGGCGGCTCCGGGTTGGAAAGGCGGCATTTGGGGGCTGCAGCCGGCGGGGTGGCACAGCACGCACCGGTGCCGAGCGAGGCGACCCTGCAGGGTGGCTCGGGGGACCAGCAGGATGGCAACGCCAGAGGTCCTGGCTTACCCACACCCATGCCCCAGGACGGAGGGGTGTTGGGAAACATGAGCATCGCCATCACCATCCCTGCCGAAAAGGAGCACCAACATGGCAAAGGGAAGATGCTCCGGCCATCCCGCCAGAGGCCAGCAAGGTTGGATTTTTTTTTTTTTTTCCTACTGTATAAAGCCCCACACGTTTTTTCTATTGTTTAATTTCCTTCGTCTCCACCCACGGCAAGTTCACTCAGAAGCAAGAAACTTATTTCCTATTGAATTCGTCCTGGTTGTTTTATTTGGAAAAGGACAACTTCCTCAGCCACGGTGTCCATGTGCAGCCGAGCAGAGCAGACATGGGGCTGTTCACCTCCCCGTCTGCACCAGCCTAGCCCCGGTAAAAAGCGCTCTCAAGATTAAAGTAACAAAGATGCTGCTTTGCTGCAGGAAAAGCTGCTGTTTCAAGGCTGCCGGTGACAAAGGAGCATTGCAAGGCGCTGGCTTCCCAGCCCTGCGAGCACCGGTAGCGGGAAGCAGACCAGCCCACGGTGTGCTGCGGCAACCGGGACCGCGGGAAGGGAGAGCCCCGGCGTCGGGATGCGATCGCAGTGCTGGGAGCGAGCACCAGCCTCGGTGGGAAGCGAAGCCTCGCAGGCGATGCCGAAAGGTGGCCGAGCTGGCACGGCTCCTGTGCCACCGGGCATCACGGGCCGGCCCCCATCAGCAGGGACAGCCTGCCTGTGCAGCAGTGGAGGCAAAAAACCCAGAAGACTTGGGGGAAATAATAAATACAGCTATGCTTGAGAGGCCCGGGAGTTCAGCGGTGGCTGGGTAAATGCTGGGACCTCTTCCAGAGGTGATAAGGTGCTTTACAGGGACTCCAGCCAGACCAGCCGAGCCATGCCGTGCCCCATCAAACCTGCTCTTGCCCTCATCTCCTTCAATCCTTTATTCTGAACTAACGCCACCTCGGCTGCTCCTCCGGAGCGGGGACGCCTTAGGCCTCGCACCCCACTCCCTCGCCCGTACTGAAGCTCGGCCTCGACTTTCCCGGCGGCGCCCGGCACCGCTGCCCCGACCCCGCGGGGGGATGCCCGGGCAGCGGCGGGGCGAGGGCACCCCCGGCCACCCCGCACGGCTTCGCCGCCTCCTCCGGAGCCCCCCACCCCGTGCACGGGGGAAGGGGGAACGGGTGGGAAGATACCGGGGGGACGCGAGGCCTGAAGGAGCCGGGGGGTGGCGGGGCTGCGAGGGGGGGGGCTCTGCGCCGGACCCCTCACTCGGCCGCCCCCGGCCAGGCCCCGCCGGACCCCCGGCCCCTGCCGAGGGGCACCGGGCACCGCGGGACCTGCCGAGGGAGGGCGGGCGCGGAGGGGAGCGGCGGTGCCCAGGGTGAGGGGAGGGGGGGGTGGGAGGGAGAAGCGTGGCGGGGCCCGGTCCCCCCAGCCCAGCCCCGGTGCGAGGCCCGGCGGGTCCCGGCCCAGCGCTCACCGGCCGCCCTTTGTCTGCGCCTCCCGCCCCGGTCGGTCCGTACCTGCCCGCCCGGCCGGGCCCGCTCCGCTCCGCCAGGCCGCCGCAGCCACCGCCGCTCGCTCGGCTCGGCTGGGCCCGGCCCCGCTCGGCGCGTCCCGCCCGCCGCCCCGGCCAGGCACCGCCCCCCCCGGCCCGGCCCGGCCCCCCGCCGCCCCGGGGGCCGCTCTGGGCTCCCTGCCCGGGCCGGGCCGGGGGGGCGGCCGTACACCCCGAAAAGCGGGGCTGGGGGAGGCGGGCTGGCGGCCACACGGGCTGGGAGGGCAGCGGTGTGCCCGCAGCCAGCGGGGTTGGCCCCCCCGGGGGCTCCGAGAGCAGCTGCAGCTCCTCTGCCCCTAGAGCAGAGTCGTGCCCGGCCCTGCGGTGTCGGGGTGCGGGGGTGACCCTGAGCCGTGCGATGACCTCCCGACGGGAGGGCTCCGTCCACCCTCCGGGCCTGGGGCGCCAGCGGTGATGGCCCCGGCGATGCTCCCACCGGGTCCCACGCGGTTCCCCGGGACCAGCACCGTGGCGTGTCCCGAAGGGTGAGGCCCAGGCAGCAGGTTTGGTGTAACTGGGGTGTCAGGCTGACGTCTCCTACAAAGAGTCCTTTTATCTTTCTCCCAGTGCATGTGCGCCCTTTGTGTTGGATTTTTGAAGCCAGTTAAGCCTGAGGTTGTCCCCATCCTCCTCCCCAGCCACAGAACCCATGTGTTACTTCAGAGCGCTGGTACATCACATCGTTTCAGCTTTTCCACCCCAAGATAAGCTCAAGGTACGCATCCGAGTCACGGGCTGGCTGCCCTCCGACCTGCATGCACACACACAAAATTCCCTTCATTCCTCAGAGAGGGGAAAAACGAGCTTAACACGGCTCAGCCGCTCCCCTCCTGCCCCTGCCCTCCCGGCGGAGGCTGCCGGGGGCCTGTGGAGACACGCTCCGGTCCAGGGGAAGGGAGCCCGGGTTAACCTCCAGCAAGAGCCGCCCAGGTCTGTCTCACCGCCCGCGTGAGAAGGGATGCAGTGCATGAAGATCCCACCAGGTTTCATGTCCAGCCCATGGGGACAAGTTTCACGTCCAGCCTGCAGGGATGAGATGTAGCAGGAGGTCTGTTGGGTTTGGTTTAGGCAGCGTGCTCTGGAAGAGCTTCCGACTTAACAGGAGGCAAGGAAACAATTTCAGTCAAATGAAACAGGCAAATAAACAAACAAAAAGAAAAGAAGAAAGGAACTCGTAGGGAAGGCGACACAAAGAATTGCAGACAATTATGGCTGCAAATTTTCTAATGCACTCCAAAGCACTCATTGAAGTCGAAGACTCCTTATCCTTAAACATTTCACTTCCCTCACAAGCCTTTTCTCTGAAGATCTCTGAATATCTTGCCTACCAGTAACCAAAGTTACTTGAAAGCTCAGAAAATAAAAAGGGACAAACAGGAAGTTTTTCAACTGCAAACTGCTGTAAATGGTATTAAAGGGATTTTTTTTTCAGCCTTAAATGATTTGCAAACTCAGCCTGAAAATGTATCTCCACTGGGAACAGATTTCTGAGGCCATGCTAACCTCTGTCAGAGTTCTAGCAGAGGAGATTCATGCACAAATCATTGAGCAAAAAGCCAGCAATGAGTAATCAAAGGCATGCACCAAACTCCGAGGACAATCTGCAGAATCCACAATCTCCAGTGGTAAACTTTTCCACTGGATAATTACTTCTGAGAAAAAGGAATTTGTTGAATTCTTGGTCTGGCATTTGCTAATACATTTTTTTAAAAAGTATGACCTACTCACTGGAAACAGAAGGCTGCTCAGAAAGGCACTGGTATTTATTAATACCAGTTCTACCATTTTACATGAGTATCAGGTAGCTTTTTTTTTGCCTGTCTTCTATTTGCAAACACAAAGGAAACCAGTTCCTTTCCTGCATGCTTTAACTTACAGGCTCTTCTTCAGCACATCTGTCGGAAAGAAGTGCAGCGGCTTTCCTCCGCATTGTCTCCAATTTATTAATCAACACTTTCAGCTCCCTACTGAGTTACAGCCAAATTATAGTCCCCTTGAAGTCCATGGCAGCACTTCCACCAACTTCATTAGGACCAGAAACCAGCTCTTGAAGTCTCTGCCAATTCCTTAAGTGCTTTAACTTCAGTGTTGGAGATTTCTTTTTTAATCTTCTTACGCCTGTTTGTGACACATCATTTTACATGTGTGCATGCACAAACTGCCTTTCTGAAACTAAAACCAGCCTTAAAAGTGAATGGAAAAGCTTGTTTTGTTTTGTTTTGGTTTTTTTTAACCTGTGAATGGTTGCATTTGGGACTCTGAATTTCTCTTTGCTGGGGCTGTTAGAGGAAAGATGCCATTTTGAGGGGCCTGGAACTGTTGGAGAGCCACAGCCACAGCCCCTGCTCCACTCCAGACAGACAGCAAGGGTTCAGCGTCCGAGGAGAGTTTTGGCCTCTTCCACCTCCAGTCTCTGTTTCAAGGCCACCAGTAAGGCCACTGATCTGGTGGCTCGTGGGAACAAGACGCAGCCACGGAAACAGTGACATTCGAATGCCAAAAATTCCTGCTTGCAGGAAGCTCGGAGCTGGGGCCTTTGCAGGTCAGGCCAGTTGCTTCCCACTGACCCCTCTCAGCCAGGACCAGTTTACACCAGGGCCAAAGCCTAGCAGGAGAAGAGGCCGAGGGCAGCATTTCCATTTGCTTTGGCTCTTGGGCTCCCTTTTTGTTTAGTCACCGGCTGAGTTATGAAATCCGCCTGCAGCGTCACTGTGTCTGTGGGTTTCCCATGGGCTGGAGAGGCTATTACCAAGGAGCAGCTGGAATGTTAATTACCATTAAGGAACTAAATCTGGGGGATTTCTCAAAGCAAATACACATCATCTCTGGCACTGACCCCACTGTGGCCTGAGCATCCTTCCCTGCCAGGCTGGAGGATGCAACCCTTGCAGTCCCTGCTGGGTGCCTCCCTTCTCGCTCATCCCAGCCTGGGAAGGTCCTCAGCACTGTCCTAGGCAGCTAGGACAGCCTGGACAGGGTTGGCATTTGAGCCCCAGGAATATTTTGCAGGGCAGGCAGTTCCCTTGCAGACACTCCAGGACTGATGCAAGGCAAAGTGAAAGGAAAGAATTTGTGCCGGGGAGTGGAGAAAGCCCCATCCCACACAGAGCCTGGAGGGACTGGGAGCAGCCAGCCTCTCAGCTGCTTTGGGGCTGAGGGCAGTGTTGAATTTTGAATCGCTGGGTTGTTTTTATTTTTTAGACGCTCATCTGGTTATTTCAGCCTGTTGCCCCATAAGTGGAGGCTTGCCCGTTTCCTTGCCTCTGGCTTGCAGCTGTTCCAAGGGAACATCTGTAGGCTGGTGCAAGCCTCGAGGAGGATTGTCACAGCCTGCCTGCACACGTGGCTCCCTGGGAGAAACCCACCCTGCCTGGCTCCGACTGCCCCCACAGCTCCTTTTCGGACCATGCAGCCACCACTGCACACGTGGCCTGACACAGGCTGGCCTCTGCAGAGCTCAGCTGCTGCTAACCCCTTCCTTCCCTCTTCCTTCAAATCAGGCCACAGGCCCTGTCACTGGAGCCCCTGGCTGGAATTACAGCAGTCTTGCTAATGTATCTGTTAAAAGCTTCTCCTTCAATATTTAAACAGGAAGATCCCTGATGCAGTGGCAAACTGCTAACAGAGAGAGAAGCGGGTGTGGGTGGCTCATGGGGTCAAGGCAGGCGTTATGGTGGCACCCGTGAGTTACAGAGAGCTTTCCTGAGGAACAAGCCCAGCACAGTGGAGTGCAGGGAGTCTTACGGACCAAACCTCTTCTCCCTGGTGGCAGCTGAGAGGTTTTGCATCCTGGAGGGACTGGGGATGCTTGACCAGAGAAAGGAAACAGTACCCAAAAAGAAATTAGCCTTGCTAGGCACATGCATGCTCCCCTAAAAAAAATGCAGCACCCCAAAGCTGCAGAGCTGATGGGCACAAGAAGAGTGTCAGGAGTTTCCTGTGGGCCAGCAACAAATGCTGTCAGCCAAGCAGAGGTGCTGGATCTTCCCCGCAGATGTGTTCTCAGGCCTTTGAACTGTGCAGCCTTGCTAGCAGGGCTGTTAAAAGGAGTCTCCTTTGTACATCTGCTTCTCCACTGGTCAGATCAGCTCCGAACACAGCTCCTGGGTGCAGACCTGAAGGCCCATCAGCCTTCCCATGTAGGCACCCACAGGTGGGCTCCTGGTATGCCACTCATAACACAGAGCACCAGGGGCAGCCCACTCCTGGGGGCAGGCATCTGGAAGCAGGGCAAGATCAGGCCCAGGAAGCATATTGCAAGTGTTGCAAAGTCAGGTTCAATCTGCCTTTTTTCAAAGATCTTTAATGTTTCCCATCTTTGCTCTTCTGAGCGCTTTTAAAATCACATGGAACCAGAAAATATTTGCTTGTTGGACCACCTTAATGTAAAGCTTTACAAATTTACATTCTGTTTACTGTAGAGGTGGAACAAATCTCCCTTGGTAATTGCTCTGGGTAGTAGTCCCTGCACCATCGCTTACATCTGCAAAGTCTTACACCACTCAAATCAGCCACCTGAGTTCCCAACAGAGAATTAGGTGTATTGAAATCAATCCTGTTAGCTCATTAAAAGAAAATACTTAACTTCCATATAGGAAAACCACTATGGGGATTTACCCATAAGGGGATGTACAAACACCTTTTCGTGGTCAGGGCTGCTGCCTGAGCTCAGGGCAGGGACAAGCAGCTGCCTAGACCCCCATCACACCTCGCCACGCAGCAGAGCAAGGGGGCAAGGCCTGCACCTCTAGCTGAGCCTGGGCAGCGCTGACTGTGGCTGCGTGGCTGGGAGGAAGGGGCTGTGCGCTGGCATTACACCGACTGTCCTCCAGTTGTTTTTTAAAGCGGTTCAGGCCTGCGTTTCCAAAGCTCTCCCAGCCCGGCTCTGACTGGAGCACAAATACCCAAGCGCATCCGCGCCCGCCGCCATCTTGGGGAGGGACCCCGGGGCAGGCGGCGGCGCCATCTTGGGGAGGTCGGCCCGGCCGGTCCCCGGGAGCACCGTTCACGGTTTCACGGCGGCGGCCGGCGCGGCGGGATCGGGGCAGAGCCCTCCGCCTGCGAGCGGGGAAACGCCGCTTCCCCCGCGGCTCCCGGCCGCCTCCCGCCATCACTTCCGGGTGAGCGGCCGTGACCTCCGCCCCCTGACCCTGCCGCTTCCTTTCCAGCGGCGGCCGCCGGAGGAGACGCGCAGGTGAGTGCGGGGCTGCGGCGCATCCGCCGCCATCCGCCTGCCCGCGCCTTGCCGCGGCCTCCCCGGCCGCCGCTCCCCTCCTCGAGCCCGGGGCTCCGCGGGGCAGCGCGGCCGGCGTGGGGGAGCCGCGCCCGGCGGAGCGGGGTGATAGGCCGCGGGCGAGCCGGGGACTGGCGTAGTTGGGCACCCGGGGGAATGCAGTCCCTCCGGGTGGAGAGCGGCCGGGCCTGGCGGGGTGGAGGAGCGGGGAGGCCGGGCCGCGGGGTAAGGCCGCGGCTCAGTGCTTGGCCGAGGTGCGAGCCTCCCGCCGGACCCTGAGCGGCCGGGGCCGTGTCCAGTGCGGTCTCAGGTGAGCGCTGGAGAGCGGCGGGTTCGTGGCTCTGGATCGGCGTTACAGCGCCCTGCGCTCGGTGTTTGCAGTGTCGGTACCGCCGGGCTGGGGACGGTGGCGGCCGTGGAGCCTTCGGCCGGCCGTGCCGGGAAGGGGATGGGGCTCTGTCAGCGCCCGTGGGGGCCCTGGTTTAACAGCCGGTGCTCGGTGCTGTTTTCTTTGGGGAAGGGATGGTGGGGCTAAGGCCTGTGGGTGAAAGTAGGCTGTGCTTGGATTGTTTTCCTTGATAAACTCAGACTTCATTAGACACAGTTAAACTTTTCTCTTGTGCAAGGCGCCAGTTGTAGCTGGCCTTTGGCTGGAGAAGGCAATAGGAACCCCGGGCACCTAACAAGGTGCTGCCGATGCTGCTCCTGCCACCTGCCATGGCTGGGTGTAGGCTCCGGGGACAGGAGACTTACCTGGGCTAGTCCCAAGGATGTGGTTAGGAGACCAGTAACATGGAAAAACTCAAGTTAGTACTTGAAAGGTCTTCAGAGTCAGAGCTTTGTGATAGTACCTGGGTCTAATAATTTAGTTAGGTATTTTCTTTCCATAAAGTCAAACGGGAAAGGGGAAGGTCTCAATGTTGCTGGTTATCAAGGAAAGGTGCTCCCTTGCTGCAGTGGTGCCTGGGGACATCAGCTGCCCTGAAGCACAGCTCGGGTCCCTCCTGTTGTGAAGTGCAGCAGCAGAGACCCCACTATGCAGTTGTGGGTGGTGACTTGTCTGGCAGTGTCCAGCAAAGCTGTGAATCTTAGGGTTTATAAGAAGTCCACTTGTACCCCAAAATTACTACCTGTGTTTTGCCAGTGGTATCTCATTTATCTGGTTTAGTAAAAGGTTGCAGTAGCAGGGGGTTTAATAAAATCCTTTAAGAGAATGTTGAGAAATCCGCCATCGCTCACACTTCTCTTTTGCTGTTGTTCAGAAATGGCACCTCGTAAGGGAAAGGAGAAGAAGGAAGAGCAAGTCATCAGCTTGGGTCCTCAGGTTGCTGAAGGAGAAAACGTCTTCGGCGTCTGCCATATCTTTGCTTCCTTCAATGACACTTTTGTCCATGTGACTGATCTCTCTGGCAAGTGAGTATTGAATGTTGGGCACTTCCCTGCAGTACCTGGCTTCTTTGGCTTTGGAAATGTCAATAACATTTGGCTAGAGGTTCCACCAAAGTCATTGACCTTCTGCTGAGCTGTAAGATAAGATGGTGTGTGTATGTGAACCATGTGGCTTGGTGTGCTCCTTTGTGGTGAATATTGTCTTCAGGGTACTGGATGGCAGTGTATTGGTCCAGTAACATTCAAAATAACAGGTTCTGTCTGTACCCAGAAGCTGGTTTGTGGGGAGGAGAGAGGAAGGGCTTTTTTTCTGAATGTTGTCTTTCCCTTCCACAGGGAAACTATCTGCCGTGTGACTGGTGGCATGAAGGTGAAGGCAGACAGAGATGAGTCTTCTCCCTACGCAGCTATGCTGGCAGCCCAGGACGTTGCCCAGCGGTGCAAGGAACTGGGCATCACTGCCCTGCATATCAAACTGCGTGCTACCGGTGGGAATAGGTACGTTGGAGGGGCTGGGCCCAGCATTCCCGGAGGATGTGTCTGGTCTTAGAACCGTGCCAAATGGCGCCACATCCCTTCTTTGCACTGCCTCAGTTGGTCAGGGGGATGCACCCTCCAAACTTGACTTGAAACTTCACCCGAAGGGTGTCTGTCACTTTGTATGATGACTGGCTGATGTCGTCTCTCACTGAGCATCTGGAGCTCATCCTGAGTGGGCATCTCCAGTTGACTGGAGCTGGGGTGTGCTCTTAGTTCCCTGGTAGTGGATGGGGAGCTGCTGTCAAACTTGGAGACGTGTTACCTTGGAGTGACAGTGGAGTGCCTCCCTAGTGGCTGATTGTGAATGGTTTGGGCCTGGGGACAGAGGAGGGTGAGTTCTGGTACCTGTGTGTTTTGGGATGGGGAAACTAGGTTTAATACTGTTGGTTGTGTTCAACTTCTGAATCATTGAAGGGATTATTGGTTCTAACTCCTCCAGGACCAAAACTCCTGGACCTGGTGCCCAGTCAGCCCTGAGAGCTCTGGCCCGATCTGGAATGAAGATCGGCCGCATTGGTGAGTGGTGGAGGCAGCGTGTGGATGTCGTGGTATATCATTGCAGAGCAAACAAACCAAACCCAAACAAATACCAGAGTTTTGAGGCATTATTTAGTAAAAGAAGCTTTGTAGATATATGTTCCACTTGGTATGATGATTTGATGATTTAACTTTAGGATGTTCTTGGCCTCTGTCAGATGGCGCTGAAGGTATGGTTTCATTTAAATAGATGCTTAACCCGATGGTTCACCAGGAGGTGGCGAGAGCAGCCTTCAGAAACCAAGTTTCTGTCTGCACAATAAACCCCAGCTGCACAACAGGATGCTGATGCTCCTCTGACGTAACAGCATTTGTGCCAGAGCTGTTCAGTCTCCTAGCAATACTGTGTTGTCTCAGTTCAGGACTGACTCAGTAATAATGGAGTTCCTCCAACTGTTTGAGGGAGAGTCCCAAACTTTGTAGGGGAGTCACAAGAAGCACTGGTGTTGGCTGCTCTGAAAGTTCCATCAAGCACCCTCTGTTTCTTCAGAAGCGCTCTGTGATTTGAGTGGGATGGGAGATTGGGATTTTTGTTTCCTAAGCATTAAAAGCCTCGGCTACCCAGCCCTGGGCGAGCTCCCAAATATCTTCACTCCTCTGGAGCGTTGGCTCGGCCTGTGCGTGGCTCCCGTGGCAGCTGACTGCCGAGGTGTGGCTGTGGGGTGTCGGGGTGACTGCTGGGGTTGGGTAGCTGTGCCCACTTGATTTTATTTTTTTTTTGGGTACCTCTGGAAGGTAACTGTGGTTTTTGTTTTCTTTTCCCTGCAGAGGATGTCACCCCCATCCCCTCTGACAGCACTCGCAGAAAGGGTGGTCGCCGTGGACGTCGTCTGTAAACAACGCTGCACCTTTCATTATTAAAGCTCTCTTTTAAACCTCTTCTCAGCTGCCTGTTTTCTTACTGAGGTACAGTCAGTTGAGTGGCTTCAGGTTAATTACATCCACGAATGGCTTATGCTCTGAAGCTGGGCTTCTGCTTTGGATTGGGGTGGTGGTTAGTACTGTTGGCTTTTCAATATCATGGGAGAAGCTTCTAAAAGTTCTGGAATTACAGCTCTCAGCTGCTCTCTTTATATATTTGTACTTCCAGAGGTGTTTAAGAAAAATGCCTTCACACTTAGTCACGCCCTGCTTTCCCCAGTGATGTTTGCCCTCCATGAAATGCGCCACCATCACCTGGAATAAATGTCCATTTCCACCTTTGCCAGTGTTCTCTTTCTGAGCTCTTCAGGCTTTGATGCCACTCCTGTTCCTGCTGCTTTCTCATCTGGAGCAGGATTTTAGGCCGAGAGGAGATTCACGGGTGTACAGTACTTGTAGTTTAAGATAGGAGAGTTCTAGCTGCTCATGGTGTCAAAGTTCTTTACGCTTGTGGTTAAAATAGCTGTGTCTTCTCCAGCTTGAGAGAGATGAAGCCATTGGAATTCCTCCTGTGGGGTGGTGATGTCAGCCCTTGTAGCACAGTGCCTATTGTGCCGGGGGTCTGTCACTGTCCTGCCCCCCCCCCCCCCAGCTCATGGTGCGGTGCCTCTGCCACTGCGGTCACGTGCTGTTCAGTGGGACTCCTGGCGAGCAGCCGGCGAGTTCCCCTGGAGCTGGGAAAATGTCCAGGAATATTTGTGGTCAGGTTTAAGTGATTTTCATCAAATTGGTTGAAAAACTTTAGGATTCTTAGCACAATTATATGGCAAATATGAATAGTTTTATGAATGTGTGACCTATAAAGTGAAGCTGGAAGGCAGCATTCTGATGTCTTGGGCTCTTGGACGAGGTCTGCCTCCAGATCCCACGACCCTCAACCCTCACCACTTTCACTTCGGCTCTTTCCCACACGTTTGCATCTTAAAAGGCTTCGCGGGGGGGATTCCTTCCCCTGCCCACCCCTCCTGAGCCTCCCTCCCCTGACAGGAAGGGCTGCTGTGCCTGGTGGTGGTGCTGGAGGCCCTCTGTTCTCAGAGCAGTCTCTGTTTTGGTTAAATTACTCTGGCTGGACCAGGTCCAGGGCACGTTGCTCCTGTCAAGCTTGGTCTTCAGTTGTCAAGCTGCAGCTCTTGCACAGTAAAAGGGGACGGGTAGCAAAGCTGGCTGGTCGGCAGCCGTGTCGGCAGTGAAAACTTACTTGGATGCTTGCGGTTTCAGAGTGAGTCGTGATCTCTTGGAGATGTCCTTGCTGTGGAAAAGCAAGCTGGGCTTGTGAGCAAGCTAACTGCTGCTGGGTTTTCTGCAAACTGTTGCTTAATACATCAGTTCCTCTTTCTGTGGAAAAAATCTCTGCCTGGACCAATGTTCCCGAGCCAGCGTTTCCCTTGGCGCAGCCGTAGTGTTTAATTTGTAATTCTATATGTGGCCATGGAAAACTTTAGAATAAACTTCCCTTACTGTCTTAAAAGTGCCCTATTTGCTGTTCAAATCACTGTTTTCCTGCACTTAAAGTGTTCTTTGAAGTCTGTGTGGAGAAGGTGCTGAAAGCATGAAACCAGCAGCCGCTCAGGCAATGTGGAGCTGAACTGAGGAGGGAACAGGGCAGAGGAGTGCAGGGGAGTGAGATGCTGTTTGCGGGAGCTGAGGGTGTGTGTAACTAACAGCTCTAGTCAGTATTTTTTTTTTTACATTCACTGAAACCTGTTGCTGTTCTGATGTGTGTTACTCTGTCCCAGGTGACGTTAACGTGGCTGCTTCACAGGGTGTGTTTGATGGGGAAGCTCTGCAGGAATATAAAATCCAACGCAGGACCTTTGCAGCAGTACAAACGTAACAGACCCTCACTCATTGTTTTGAGTGCAGTTTAGAATGTGTTCTGCTCAGTTCAGTCTCCCTTCCGTGGCCACCCTGGTGCTCTGTCTACCACTTTATCCCTGCTGGTTGTGAGGGTGGATGTGGGAATGGGAAGGTGTCTGCTCCGCACTGCTCCAAGGGCAGTTTTTCATCCAGATGCTGGCTTCCCCCCACATAGCAGGATCAGGCCAACCTCTGGGCAGCACGGACCTGGCTGGTACCTGGTGCCCTTGGCCTTGCTTGTCTCTGGAGAGGAAGTTGCTGAAGTGTTGAACCAGACCTACTGCTCTGCTGGGTGTATCCTCCCCTTGGGGAGGTTTTCTGGGGCTTACACAGGTGCTGGGAGCTTTGCCCAGCACAGGAAGGAGGATTTGCTTTATTAGCCCTTAATCTTTGGAAGCGGGAGCTCTGCTGAGTGCATGGGGCTGTCCAGGCTGAGCTCCTGTAAGCCCAGCCTGTGCCACTTGCCACGTGGGCTGGGTCTTCCCTGGGCTCGCTACACAATTAACAGCAAAAATGGCTTTTATTTCTTAGCTGGCCTGACGTCTTTGAAACAACTTCCTGCGCTGGTGTGAAACCCCCCAGGGGGGAAATGGTGATTGAGGAAGGGAAACCGAAGAGCCAGGCCTGTGTGCGCAGAGCAGGTTGCCCAGCACGCGTCTCGGGGCTCTCTGGAGGGAAAGACTCTCCTGGCTGAGCCGCATGGAGGCATTTTATGGCTCTTGCAGTTCCTGCCCCTATGCAGCTGGCTTTTGTGATTTGGCCAGGAGCTGCATCATCTGCAAACTCCCAGCAGCTGGGGGATGGCTCCCTGGGTGGGTGGGGGGCACGTGGCTGCCCACCCTTGTGTCTCCCTGGCAGGGATGCTTGTCCCAGCAAGGTTGTGGGGCTGCTTGGGGGGTCTGCAGTGCACCCACAGCCCACAAAATCCCTGGAGATGGGTCTGTGTTTACTGGTGAGCCCTGTGGCTCAGCTGTTCCCGTCAGGTTTGCTCAGGGCTCTCCTGGGTGTGGTCTCACGAGCACTGAGAAATGTGAGTTTGTTCACCAAACGTGGGTCTGTGCAGGGGCTGAGGGCTGTGAGGTGGAGGCTCAGCTGGTGATGAATGGTTTCATGTGAATGCCTGTGGGGTTATTTCCACCTCCCTGCCTCAAATAATTGCTCTGCCAGCTTGGGTTGAGGTCCCTGGGGGAACAGGCAGGTCTGAGCTGAGACCTGAAACTGCTCCTTGCTCCAGATGGCTTCTTTTTCCCCCAAAAGACAGATGCTTCCGCACCCTCCAGTAATGGTGCGTGTCAAGTTTTTCATGGGCAGCACAAAATGTACACAAATATGAAGCCTCGGGGGTGACAGGGTGGTGATGAGCCTGTGCTGGGTCTGGGTGTCAGCTTCAGGCTATGGAAGAGAGAGCGGGGTAAGGCAGGCTGAGAGCTGCTCTGTAAAAAGATCTGCAGCTTCCCAGGAAAATCAGTTTACAGACTTAAAACACTTTAGATGCTGAGGCTCTGTGGAGAAAGGTGCAGTGGGGGGGGGGAAGTACTGCAGGAGTTAATGGAAATGTCTGTGTGCAGAGTGAGGGCTCATTTGGTGCTGTGGGGGGAACTGCCCCCCCCCCAGTTTATCGCCTGTGTTTGTGGTTTGCACTCAGGCCCAGCTCCATGAAATTGTTGGGGCTTTCGCTCACTGAGTTCCTGTTCAGGCTTTCCTTAGTTCCCCTTAGGGCTGAGGCCGCTCACGGATGCGCCCGGAGTGGGGCCCTGTGGGATGGGGGGCTGTGGCCTCAGCGAGGAGCCGAGCGAGGGCTGGGACTGCGAGAAAAGCCTGCATCCCTCAACCCCCCAGTGCCTGCATCCCTCAAACCCCCAGTGCCTGCCGTGGGCTGAGAGCGACGGGAGAGCTGAAAAATTTATGGAAGTGTTTTATGTGCGTGTTTCTCTTTCCCTTTTCTTTCTTTCCCTTCTTTTATTTTAAGCGCCTTGGATGGTTTCTAAATGCAGCATCACCTAAAATGCAGCGGATAAGTTATTTCTCTTCGAAATGTGCTCTGGGGAGGGATGCAGGCAGGGGCAGGAGCTGGGGATGCAGGTGGCTGGGGTGAGGCTGATGGACACCCTGGGGCCGGGCATCTGGACACCCCTGGGTGCCCCAGGGCTTTCTTGGTGGGGTGGCAAGAGCTGGGGGACGGGAGTGGGCTCTGAGCACGGGGGACGTGATTTCCCATCTGGGAAGCTGGAGCATCGTCCCACCAGCACCTGCTTCTCCTCCAGAAACAGCATTTTCTCTGAGACCCTGCCCTGCTCCTTGGAAAAGCTTTTAGATTATTCCTTAGCGCTGCTCTCCCAGGGCGCTGCTGGGGGTGGCTGTGCCGGGGGGGTGGCCACAGGGCTGACCCAGGAGAAGGGATGGAGTCGTTGAAGAAACAGGTCCATGCTCACCCCGGTTTCATCACTTTCTGGTGCTGGGGCCGTGCAGCAGGAGGTTTGCCTGGTAACTGCTGATGCCTAGGCAGATTGGTTTTAATTTCACACTCGGAGTTTCACTTTTGGCTCAGCCCTGGCCGTGGTCGTGCTGGGTCCTGACGGTGTTGCTGGCTCGGTGCTGGGTGCGACGTGCCCGGCAAGGCCTAACCCCACAGTGCAGCGCTGACATCAGGGTTGTGTTACTCCCCAGGGTGCCCCCAGGTTCTTGTATAAAATCCCCTAAAATCAGCATTATGGGGGTGGATGTCTGCTCTCGCCTACACAGTGCTAGCGGGGCTGGGGACCCCCCCTTCCCCACTCCCGCGGGTGCTTTGGGGGTCACACACCTTGAGGGGTGGCTGTTCCTCTCTGGTTTGGGGGTTCAGCCACCTGAAGCTGTTGCAGACAGGGCGAGAGGGGTGCTGCAAGAGGGAGGGGGCTTGGAAACACTTGGTGGTCCTCGAATCATTAGCGCCTCAGTCTGAGAGGTGCTGGCCAAGCACCCCCACCCAGGAGGGCTCCAAAATGACCCTCGAGGTGGGGGTTTGGGCTGAAGTGCAGCTTTTCCCTGACAGTGGAGGTGAGGGAGGAGGGGTGTACCCTGACAAAGGCCCCCGCAGAGGGTCCTGCTCAGCCTTTAGCGTGGGGACCCCCCAGCCAGCATCCCACCCTGTGGCCTCCCACCTCCCCCATCCCACCTCCACACCCCACTTCTCTCATCCTGGACCCCCATATCCCACCTCCTGCCCACCCCCCCCCCCCAAGGGCTACCAGAGCCCCCAGGTCCATGGCACCAGGTGTCACCAGGCTGGGCGTTGTGACCTGCCCGGGGGGGCGATGCCCCCCAAAGTGGCCACGGTGCTCACGGCCGCATCCAGCGTTATGTGTGGACCAGAGACGTGCTGAGCTGATGTCTGCCTGGCAACAGGTGATGCCAGTTCTGGGAGCCAATGGGGCTTTTTTTTTTTTGCCCCCCCCTCGGGGTGGTGGGGCAGGGTGGGGGCCTGGGGGGTATTTCCAGCGGCAGCACTCGGGGTGCTCATTGCCGACCGGGGTGTCGAGAGCGGAGCCATGGCCGAGGAGCAGCGGGACCTCATCTCTGAGCGCGGCAGCGGCGTGCTCAGTGTTGGGGACACCCAGAGGTGCAACTGCTGGGGGGGGACACGGGAGTGTGGGATCAAGGGGGCACGGGGAGGACAAAATAGGCACGATGGGGATGTGGGGCAGAGAGGGAGATGCGAGGCCGTGGGGCGGGAGGCGATACAGTTGGGCCAAGGGGGCAGAGGGTGACTGTGGGGCAGAAGGTGGGGGTCACACTGTGGCTATGGGGTGCTGTGGTGCCGAGGGGGGCTGTGGCGTGGCTATGGGATGGAGGGGGCTGGAGCATGACTGTGGGGCAGGCAGGGGCACGGCGTGGCTATGGGGCATGGGGGGGTCACTATCTCTGGGTCGGATGGGGACACGGCATGGCTATGGGGTGGCCGGGTTCACAGTGAGGCCGTGGGGCAGGTGAGGGCATGGCACAGCCCTGGGGCAGAGGGGTTCAAGTCATGGGTACGGGGTGGACGGGGCACAGCACGGCTGGGGGGGGACGGGGCACAGCACGGCGGGGGGGGACTGGGGCAGACAGGCCCATGACGTGGCTGTGGGGCAGGTGAGGCAGAGGCTGGCCATGGGGCAGGCAGGGACACAGGGCAGACCCAGAGCCCAGCCGGCTTTGTGGGGCCACCCCCCACGTCCCAGCCAGCCCCCATCTCCCAACGGCCTTGAGGGGGCCCCCCCGACTCCAAACAGGGCCCGCCCCCAAAACACTTCCAGCTAATCAGAAGCCCGGAAGCTCTGACATCATCAGTCACCAGGCAGACATCCCGGCAGCGAGGCCAACTCCGGACACTGCCTGCAGCAGCGGTAGCAAACGGCCAGCACCCATGGGTGCCCCCCACCATCGCGCAGCGGAGGCAGATGGCGGCTCCCTGGGGGGCTGCTGCACCCCGCCAGTGCCCCGGTCACCCCGGCGGGGCAGGAGCTGGCCTGGGGAGGCCTCGGCAACAGGGCAAGCAGCCACGTGGAGCTTGGCTTTGCCTTCCCTCGGCACCCGAGTGCGACGCCAGCACCGTGTCACCCACCTGCCCGGGTGCTGCCTCTGAGCTCGGGGTGCCCCACACCTTTGCTTTTTGCACAAAAATTTTAAAAAAATGAAATGCAGTCTGGCATTCCGTGGGATACATCCACTGCCCTCTGGGACCAGCGAGGTTTCAGGTGGCTTCATCACCCTACAAAAGGCGATGCCCAGAGAGATGATGTGCCCCAAAATCCCCTGCCCGCAGCCCCCATGTGCCCCCATGCTCCTCGGGCACCCCTCCCATGCCTGCCCCTGCCGTGGGTTTCGGTTCCCCCAGTGTGACTTTCATGCTCAGATTTCACTTCTGCACGCTGCAATGGGGGAATTTGCATTTGTCTGGCTGCAAACCACCCAGGAGGGGGGTGTTTGGGGTGGTGTGGGAAGGGGGGGGGTTGGGGGGGGTGTGACGTGGGCTGCAGGAGGGGTTTTTGTGGACGTGTGATGGCAGGGTATGAGGATAATCTCCCACTGCCGGTGCCTGGGGCTCATCGTTCCTCTCCATGTCCTGCAGGTCTGCGTTGGGCCGCAAAGCCGCCCTCTCCACATTCTCCATCCTGGTGGCCCTGCTGATCGTCGGCCAGGCTGTCACCGTCTACTTCGTGTACCAGCAGAGTGGGCAGATCAGCAAGCTGACCAAGACCACCCAGAACCTGCAGCTGGAGGCACTGCAGAGGAAGCTGCCGGCCAGTCAGTAGCCCCACAGGCACCAGTGTGGTGGTGGGGGGGTGACCAGGGAAAGGGGACCACCCTGGACCACCTGACCCAGCACCCCTCATGCTGCTCTTTCTTCGGCAGGTGCCAAGCCGGTGAGCAAGATGAAGATGGCCATGGTGAACACACCCCTGGCCATGAGGGTCATGCCGCTTGCCCCCTCTGTGGGCAACATGGTAAGAGACGCCCACCCACTGCTGCTCGGTGGCTGCTGCCCTCAGGGCTTGCTGCCAGCCCTTGTGCTCACGCTGTCCCTTTTGCCTTTTCTCTCGAGGACAAGGCCCCCGCTAGCAACAAAACCGAGGACCAAGTGAAGCACCTGTTGCTGGTAAGGTCCCCTGCTCCCCATCCGACCCCATAGCTGCAGGAGGTGGTGGGACCCTCTGCTTCCAGCTTGCCATCTCTTGGCTGGCTCTGGGGGCTCTTGGGGCACTCAAGAGCTGGTGGGAGCTCCTTGCCTGCAATGTCCATCTGGTGGATATAAGCAGAACTTCACCTCTCCCTTGCCTTTGTTTTTCCTTTGCTCTGTCTCACTGGGGTGGTCACTCTGCAGCAAGCAGACCCCAAGAACATGTTCCCGGAGCTGAAGGACAACCTGATGGGCAATATGAAGACCCTGAAGAACACCATGACTGATGCGGACTGGAAGGTCAGTGCTTGCTGCCACCCTACTCTTCCACTTCTAGGAGCACCCCACTTTGGGGAGGGACTGGGCTGTCCCCACTTGGAAAAACAAAGCCCTGTTTGAGCCAGGTTTGGGTTGCTCCCACTCTGAGGAAGGTGGTGGTGCTCACGACCTTCCTTGGCCCAAGCTGTAGCTTGTGGCAAGGCATGCCTGTGGTCACCTCCCCCCCCTACTGGTTAACATGCTGGTTCCCCTTTTGTAGTCCTTTGAATCCTGGATGCACAA
Source organism: Athene noctua (assembly GCF_965140245.1). Lineage (NCBI taxonomy): Eukaryota > Metazoa > Chordata > Aves > Strigiformes > Strigidae > Athene > Athene noctua. The sequence continues at coordinate 17,895,769 of NC_134048.1, forward strand.
GTGGCTGCTCTTTGAAATGGCCAAGAACCCCAAGCATCAGGACCAGAAGGCGATCCCGGCCGAGAAAGGTAACAGGAATGGGGGCTGTTGTGCCAGGGAGGGATGGCCCTTGCCCTTCAGGACCATCCCCAGCAGGTGCCAGCACAGGGCTACCCAAAGGCAACCAACCCTCCATCCCCTGACCATGGAACCTCTTTGTTTCATGGGAGCCTCTGCTCAGTGGCCTTCAGGCCATCACAGAGCCACTGCCCACAGGGCAGCCAATGTCCAAAAAGGGGGAGCACCACGCCAAACCCTCAGTCCTGGGCTGGCCCAAGAGCTTTAGAAAGGTCATTGGGAGGGGCTTGCTCACCTTTTACATTTAATTTAACTGCTTGTGGAATAAAAAGCTCCCACCAAGGCTGCCCGGCAGTAGAAGGGCCCAGGGGGGCTCACAGTGTCTCCCCTTTGTTTTTTATTGCCCTAGTGCAAACTAAGTGCCAGGCAGAGGCCAATTCTGGGGGTGTCTGGCCGGGTCACTTCCGCCCGCAGTGCGATGAGAACGGCGACTACCTGCCCAAGCAGTGCAATGCCTCCACGGGCTACTGCTGGTGCTCCTACAAAAATGGCACCAGGATTGAGGGCACGGCTACTCGGGAAAAGCTGGACTGCCCTGGTAGGTCATGGGAGAAGGCAAGGAGAGGAACGAGCAGCTTGCATGGATGCTGCCCCCTCGTTGTGCTTGCGATTAGGGAGGAGGAGGAGAAGGAGAGCTGCCAGGGAGAGGAGAGGAGGGTGCCCAAGCTGTAGAGAACATCCCTCAGCCCTCTTTGAAAGCCTTAAGGCAGGAGGGGACCCTGAAAACCACAGCCCTCCTTGGGTAGCTGCAGCTAGAGCCAAGGCACACAGCCAAGGTTTTCCATGGGCCCCCTCTTGCCCCCAAATCTGCAGCTCGGGGGGGGGGGGGGGGGGGGGGGGGGGCAGGGGGCAATGGGGCAGCCCGCAGGGGTGCAGCACCCAGGTCCTGCCCTCTCTCTGCAGATGCTGCCACCATGGAGCCAGAGGAGATGATCTTCTCCGGGGTGGACATGCTGAAGCTGGGTACGGAGAAATGTGAGTCCAAGCCCCAGGTGGTGGGGGGGTACAGGTCCACCCCCAAGAGCTAGAGCAGCACCAAAGCACTGCTGGGGAGGGGGAGGTTGTGATGGAGACACAGCAAAAGCAGTTTGGGCTTTGGGAAGTCCTAGAGCCACCTTACTGACACCCTTCTTTCCCCCACAACAGCCAAGTAGAAGAGGATGCCAGCAGATGCCTGTGCAGTCTTCAGCATCCCAGCTCCTGTGTTTTATTTTCTTTTGCTCTATTTCATTTCTGCTCTTATATTGCTTTTCCAAGGCAATTAACAGCGAGCACCCCTGCATACCCCTGCCCCTCCGGGCATCGACTGTGACCCTTCCCCTGCTGCAGGGCTGAGCTGCCACCAGGATCAGTGCTAGAGGCAAAGTGTTCCCTCAGAGAGATGGCAAAGCAGGCTGGAAAATGATTTTAACAGCATCAGACCCATAAATCCTGTTCCCTTTTGCTCATCGGCAGCCCACAGCACCCAGGCAGCAGCAGAGCTCACCCCTGCTAAAGAATGAGCCATTAATGCTTTCTTACACTGAATGAACATTAAATGCAGCAAAACAACCTCCATCAGCTTCTTAACTGACCCCCATAGGTTGAAGCCCTGTTAGATTGCTACAGTAGAGGGTTTTTATTGTGGGATTGCTCAGCATTGTATAGATGTTCGCCTTCAGCTTCTGCCTTCAGGATGGAGAGCAGCTGCAGCAGTGGGTAACAGTGGGCAGAGGAGCTGACCCTAGAGTCACAAAGGGCTTCTAGTTTTTCTGAATATACCTGATAGTTCCTTTATAAATGATCTCATAAGCTAATTATTTCAAATAAACTTTTGAATAAAAAGTCTGATAAGCAACTCTAGCAGAGTAGAGCTTGCAGCTTTCCTAGGTTAAAAATAAATGAATCTTAAGAAAAAGGGGAAGAAAGAAAATATCTGCAAAGACACTTGGACATCCATGCCCCCTACCCCCGGATCATACATAATCCTTGACCCATTCCTGGTCCACCCTTTGGTCAATCTCCCCAGCGCCCTGGGGTCCCCCTGCACCCCAGCACAGCCCAGGAGGCTGAAGTCACCTTTAAGAGTCACAGCGTGGGGGGAAAGGAGGAGAGCAGCCCCCTGCACCAGGAGCCATCTCCCTCCTGCACCCGGGTCACAGCTGGAGAGCTCTGCCCTCACCAGCAGAGCCTGGAGCCAGGCTGCACAGCAGGGGAGGGAGGGAGGAGGGCAAGGGGATCCAGTCCCTTTTTTCCCCCCCCTCACCTAAATGCCAGGGCTGGGAGTGAAGCGAGGAAACTGGGCACAAGCCCAGTACAAGGCACAGGGTAACAGCTGCCAGGGAGGCAGCAGGCTGGGTCTGTGCAGGGGGATGCACAAACCTGCTCTCAGCACCTGCCCCTACACAGCACTTTAGTAATGAAAAAAACCCCAAACTAATGCTAGAACAACACATGGTTGAAAGCTGAGGAGCAACAGCATATGCTCGTCCTCAGGGAGCAGGCAGAAAGCAACTAATTTTTCCCCAGGGGTTGAAGCAGTGCTTGTGAACCTGACCCTGGGCTCTGCTCTCCTACCTGCAACGTCCTCCTGAGACAGCTGAGCCCTGCCCCAGGCTCAGCCCCAGTGCCTGCCCTGCCTCCCTTGCCTGGCCTTGGTCACCTCCCTTCCTTTGAAAGCAGCTGAAGCAAAGTCTCACTATTCTGTTTTAATTTTGTATTCCATAAAAAAAATCCACAAAAAATTACACCGCCTTGGCTGAGAACAGCTGCTGGACACAGCTGTTCAGTGCAACTCGAGGGACATGGTAATTACTTCCATCAGTGTTAGAATAAAAAGTAAACCCAAGAGCTCTCTTCCATAGTAGCAAAAGGACTGACACCACAAATCACAGAAGAGGAAAGAAAAAAAAAAAAAAAGTAAAAGTTTCTCTTAAAAATATAGCTCTGTGATGAGAAAGAGAAGGATGGCTGAGTGTCAACTAGGAGGAAAGCAGTTTAGGTAAGCTGGCTCTTCTCTGGTCAAACTGCCTCCTTCAGTTCAGTTCTTGTGCAAGAGGCAAACCGTCGGGAGGGGCAATAAACATGTCTCTGGGCCCCAGCTGGGCACAAGGAGGCAGAAGGTTACACTGCTCTGCTCTAAAAGTCACAGTTAAAAGAAGTTATAAATTATTATTTTTAAAAGAAGGTTGGAATTCTCCTGATGAGCTTTCTTTTTCTCTCTTCTGTTTGATCTTCACCCATAAATCCTTAATCACAGAGATGCGGTACCTTTGGGGAGAGGAGTTAAAAAAGTTAGGGATGGGGAGGAGGAGAACAGCCTTACAGCTGAGCAGAGCAAGGGCAGAGTCATCTGGTCCACTTCCAGGTGGCTACAACATCACCATCGACTCCACACTACTTCTCCGAGCTCCCTGTGGTCAGCAGCGACAGACAGACACAGGCCGCTTATCTCTGCTGATGACAGAGGACAGCAACATCCAGGCTGGACATCCAGTTCTCAGCAGCTAAAGAGTTGAGGTCAAACACATCCAGAGAAGCCAGCACGCTGCTGCGTAGCTTTCCTTACACCACTCCGCTCCCTGGCCCTCTAATCTAAGGCCAGGCTGACTCAGGGACCATTTAGAGGGCACATTGTCTTCTCAAGACCAGCCCAGGAGTACTGAATTTGGTCAAGGTTACTGCCGTTCAGAGGTACCAACTGATAGTCCCCACAGGCCATGTACCTTCTCACAATCCTTCAGGCTCAGCTGTTTTCTTCTTCTAAAAAGAAAAGAGTGAAAAATAAATCAGTATCATCTGCACCACAAACATGAAGGACCCAACAAAGCCACAGAGGCTTCTTGGCTACCGTCTCTACAAGGACATACCCATTACAAGAAACATCCTATAGTCTGAGTCTCCCTCTGCCCCCCTTCCTAGCCCTTGGGATGGGATGCAGTAGCCTGCCAAGTCCTCAGGAGCTCCAGCTTCTGCTGGAAACAACTAGATCAACAGACAGCTGAAGAGCACTTACTCCTTGGGCAGGTTCTCTGCCACCAAAAGGAGCCCTGGGTTTGACACTTCCAGGGAAAGGGATCTCTCCTGGGGAAGTGATACAGGAACGAACCTTTCAAGCTTCCCCAGTCCCAAACCGACCAAAGGTCAAGGTGTCTCAAGAGTAGCCACAATTAACTGCAGCCTCCTCTGGGCTGCCAGCAAGGCCAGGACACTGTTCCGTTCCTCCCAGCCTGGCATGCTGCAGGGATGAGCATCACAACCGCAGTTCAGAACAGCTCTCCCCACAGTACCCCATCCCAGGGTCTCGCATATACCTTCTTTTTCTTCTTGTGAACCTCAGCAGAGCCATCTGCTACAGGGTCCCCTTCTGAAGAAACCTTTTTGCTCTTCTTCTTTTCTTTTCCAGTCTTTTTTTCTGGGAGAAGGAAATAAAAGTCAGCTAAGAAAGGGAGTCTGGTACTGCTAGCCTGAGATGGAGCAGAGTAGTAGAAGCATCTCCAGTAAGTTTCTGATCACATCCAAACCTAAGCAAGCTTTCCAGAGCAGCAACCGGGTGAGGGCAGAGCCCTCAGGGCAGCTGCACCCAAGGCTGTTTCTCTAGTACCTCTAAGCCAGAGCAGTTTGATCCCACCACCCATGCACATGTGTGGGCAGAATTACACAGGATCCCCTTTCCACCTCCTGCTGCCCACCCACTCCAAGAAACTGCTTCAGCGCTGGAGTAGCTGGGCACATGCCAGCAATCAAAGCAAGGGGAGCTACTAACACAGGATGGACACAAGGTTCAGCTCAGCACAACTGCTCCAAAAGGCTCCAGCTCACCCCCGTGCAACAGCCCACACAAGGGCTCTGTGGAACAGAAACCCCAACAGATCTGGTCCACCCATTCCATCTCCCCCCTTTAAAAAAAAAAAAAATAAAAATCCTACAAGATATAGCCCAGAACCAGCTCTGATTTGCAAATGCAGTCTGCACTGCAAAAAAAAATTGCTTTTGCATTAGGACAGCAGACAGACAGAGCATTAGAGAGGTGTGCAGACAAGAGGGGCAGGAAACACTCAGTTGGGAGCAAAGAGCAGGAGGCTGGTACCATCCTCCTCTTCCTCCAGGAGACTGGAAGCAGCAGTAATAGCCCTGAGTCAAATCTCTGGAATGAGCTGCTTGCCATGGTGCAGCACAGACACTGATGAGGCAGGGTCAGGAAGGGGCAGTGCCACCCTGCGGGGACCAGCAGTGGCTGACACAGCAGATGACAGCGCAGATTTCAAGGCTGATCTCTTTTAAAGAGGCTGGCAGCAAGGGGCCGTGTTCAGGAAGATCTGCGTAACACAAAACCCTGCAAACGTCAGGGCGGGGCTTCCTCTGGCATGGCCACAGCATGTCAGGGATCTTCTCAGCCACATTTCACCTTAGCTCTCCGCTAGCATGTGCTGTGTTTGCCACAGAGGAGCCAGGGCAGGTGGCTGGGTTAACGGAGCGGTTCTGCCCTGCAGACTCAGAGCAGGGCACCACACGGGGCACAGAACACGGGCCTCACGGCTTACAACTAGTGAGAACTCTCCCGAGCCCAGCACAGGTGGGCAGGCCAGGGGAGGAGGGCAAAGAGACCTTGGGAGGTTCAACGCAGACTCACCTCAGCCCTTGGCCAGCCCTCAGCCAGATAGCTGTTTCCAGCCAGGGTACAGGTCAGGAAAGGAGAAAGCCCTGGAGAAACAGGTCATGCTCTAGAAGATGCACAGGGACACCAGCTTGCTCTGCAAGCAGCAAGGACTGGTGCAAGTACTAACACAGTTCTCACTGTGCCAGACGCAGGACAGAGGGGCAGGAGAGCCCAGCTTGCTGCCTGCAACACAACCTGGTGCTGAGACTGCAGAAAAACAGTCAAGTAGGGTGTTAAAAATCTGGCATTGGCTTGGGGTGGACCAAGAAGGAAGGAGCCAAGCAGGAAGCTAACGGGAAAGTGGGTGCTACTTACAAGGCCCTGCACCAGAGGCTGAATGTGCATCAGCTGCAAGAACCTATTGCAAATGCAGCCCTAAGTGAGGGATGCTTACTTTTAGCTGATTTTTTCTTTTCCTTGCTGCCTGGCAGCTTCTCCAGGTCACCAGCTGCTTTCTTCTTTTTCTTTTTGGGTACATCTTCGTTAGCCTGCCCTTTCCACTTCTTCTCCTTGGGCTGCCCAACAGACACATCCTCTCCCGGAAGTTTCCGCTTCTGAGATGTTTTCTGTTTCTTGTTCTCTTTGTCTTTGCTCTTAGATGTTTTTGCAGCTTTGTCTGCTGTGGAGGAAGCTTTCTTCTTTTCCTTCTTTTCTTTTTTCTCCTTTTTCTTCTTCTTCTTCACTTCCAACCCTTCTAATGTTTGCACTGCAGGAACTTTGGCAGCAGTGGTGACCTCAGTGTCGCTCCCCGAGCTTGACCCCTCTGACTGGGGGATGGACGCTGGGGTCACTTGCACCCCTTTTGCCCCCACATCATTCTCTTTCACGGCCAGGGCTTTCTTGAGTGGGGAAGGCTTGAGGCTGGCATGACCTGGCTCCATTTTTCCTGTCACCTTCTCTTTGTTGGAGTCTCCTGTGGTTTCCTGCCTTGGAGGAGGGTTGTTTTCTGCAGAAACAGTGACAAGAGAGAGAAGACAACTCAGAGAGTGTTCATTACATAGACCACAGAGTTACTGGAGGATGGAAACATGGATCTGAAGAGAAACATCCACTTCTCCCCCCAAGAGCAAAACCTGCTGGTCATCCCAACTACAGCAGAGCCTGAGAAAGATGCCTCAGCCTGAGATCAAGTATCTGGTGAGGGAAGTGGGTGACAACAGCCACAACAGCTTTGGATGTTTGACCAACAACTTGCGAACAAACCAGGGCAATAGGGAAATGGCAGGACATTTCGTTTCTCCAGAAGTCTTCCCACTTGCTTCCCATCCTCTGCCTTTCAGATATGCTACAGAGCCCAGAAAGGCCATGGGGAGGCTTGAATACCAGCACTGTATAGCAGATGTTCTTCAGCCAGTGTTTAAATCTTCCATAGAAGCCATCACTACTGCAGCACACCAATGCAGCGTGCATCAGTTTCAGGGAGAGCCCTACCTGCTCCCATCAACTGCATTAATTACTGCAGTTAAAGCAGAACTTGCAAGAGGTAAAGCCACAAAGCACAGACTCGCAAGCCAGCCAGCACAAGAAGGGCGTTCAAGGAGGAGAGGGCTGTGTCGTGGCCAGGGAAGCCAGCAGACGGCAGCAGCACTCCACGCGACTGGGCGCTGTGGCGCAGACACACTGGGAACAGGGCCCTGTCCCACTGCCACCCTCCCCTGCCAGCAGGGCTTTGCTCCTGGGCCAAGCAGATTCCCGACCATGCCAAAGGAGACCCACCTGCTTTGTGGTTTGCAGCCACCTGGTCGACGTCTGTGTCGGAGTCGCTGCTGTCGCTGCTGTCGCTGTTGGCTGGGGCTGCTTTCACGGAGGCCTTGGCGAGGGAGTTTGCAGCAGTGGTGGCTGCCTTTCCTTGTCCTGCTTTGCCTACAGGCTTGGGGGGAACCGTCTTTGGTGCCTGGGGTGCTGCTGTAGTCCTGGAGACGCCCGGGTAGCCTGTGAGGAGAGACTGAAACAGCACAGATGCACTGAGGAGTCACAGCAGGGCAGCTTCTCACCCACCAGACAGGCAGATCTGTCTCTACTGCTATTGCCCCCATTCTCCAAGTGAAGGGCCCACCTTTGGCCACCTGTGGAGTAATCCTGCGCCCCTCAGCCAGCCCTGCAGATAGGCCAGGGCTGCCAGGAGAGGGGGCCAGCACTGACAGACACTGGCTGAGCCGACAGCAGCAAGACCTGATGGTGAGAGGTTCCGTCTTTGTTCTCGCCCAGTAAAGCGGGCGTGGGGGAGGCTCCTGGCTATTAGCATGCACCCAAGCACAGCTAATGCACTGCAGATGTGCTGCACGCCCTGCACGTTACTTACAAAGGGAATTTAATGGCTTGGACACGGGTTAAGTTACAAATAAAAGTGGGGAAAAAAAAAGTCCTGCTGCTCTTGGCACTGTGCATCCGTTCTCCTGGTTTAACCCTTGCAAGGCACCATCTCCTCCCATCCCTTCCCCTGAGGAAAGCACCACAAGCCCTGGACCCAAGGCCCGGCTGCCTGGGGGAGCATTCCAGGTTCAAAAGCCTCTCTCTGCCCCCACCAGAAGGCCCCGCTCTCATAGCACTGCACTGGGGAGCCCCCACTTCTGTGTTGGCAAACCCACTTAGCAACCCGTTTGCTATGGCTGAGAAATCAATCCTCTCTCTGTCCTATTTAGGAGCCAGTTGCAAGACCTGAGAGGATCCCAGCCTGCTCAGTACTGTACCTGTGATGCTGCCTCCTCCTCACTGGACTCTGAGGAGGAGCTGTGGGCTGGCTGCGTCCCTCCTGGTTTCTGCAGCAAGCCTGCTGGAAGAGCAGAGATTCATCCCATTAAACCCACCACTGCTCCTGGGGCTGAGCTCACCTACCCAGCACAGTTATTGCCACCAAAAGGCCTCCAAAGAAAGGGGAGCGCTCTGCCAAGCTGGAGAGGAGGAATCCTGCTCCAACTACCACGTGAAGGTGACACAGCTCCCATGGGGTAACAAAACGCTGTCCCCTCCCTGGCCTGGCCAGCAGCACTGAGAGCATCTTCTTGGGAGAACTGACCAGGTTTGGGGGGCTGCTTGGGTGCCTCCTCCTCGCTGCTGTCCGAGGAGATGCTACTGTCCGAGTCCTTCGCTGCCGGGGCGGCCTGGCTCAGCCGGGTGTCCTGCGCTGGCTGCAGGTCTGGCTTCAACTTGGCAGAGGGATTCACCAGGAGCGAAGCAGCCGGTGGGGCAGCAGTGTTGGTTGGAGGAGCTTTTCCCACAGGAACCGTTTGCTTTAGGCAAGGAGCAGTGGGAGCCTAGGGAGAGGAAGATGAAATTCATCGGGAAAGAGAAATAACTGCTGATGCCTGTGAACTGTAACAAGTAGCCCAGAGCAGATGGGCTTGGACCACCTTGGCCCTTCTTCAGCCATACTGCTCCCGTTTGTGTCACGGTTAGCCCAAGAACCTCTCGTGGAGGGCAGAGACCCCATCTCAGCCTCGCCCATAGATGAAGCAGGCAGCTGTGGCCAGGCAGACAACTCCTGACCATACAGGGCACTGCTATTGTGAGAGGAGGAAGAAACCAGCCAACCAGCTGGGAGGCAGCAACAGCAAAGGTATCAGGGCTACCCTCTGCTCACCTGCCTCACCCCATGGCACTATACCAGTGGTTAAAACAGAGCAGCCCCTCTCTCCCTCCTCCACAAACATGCTCCCTCAGCCGGGGACACAGCACCAGCCTCAGACTCCATCTACCTGCTCTCCCCAGGGAAGCTCCCCACTTTAGTCTCCTCCGTCATTATCTCTCCCGCCAGCACGTCATGCTCCGAGGACTGGCTGCCTGAGCAATCACACACTCTGCTAACTGGAGGGACAGCAGGCGCTTTTATCCCCCTCCCCAAAGGCTGTGTGGCATTAGCCTTGGCAGCCCCTGCGCTCAAAACCTTGGTTGCTTTGACGTTCTGCTGGGACAGACTCTAAAATAGATGAGAAAGAAAATCAGGACAGTGCACACCTCGGAGGGAAAAGAGGCAGAAGCACCGACCCACCACTAACTCCTGAGCCCTTCCATTATTTTCAGCACAGCACCAAGGCTTATGGTTTGAGGGTTTTTTTTTCCCTTTACTGGCCACCTCTGTCTCCTATGAGCCTCTAGCACAGCCAGGAGCAGAGAAGTGAGGGATTGCCTAAAGCATTACCTCAGTGCCCCAAAGGCACCCATTCTGAGGGCAGGCAGGCAAAATGCGATGTGCTTGTAGGCTGTGAGATCCCTACCCACTGCAGCACCAGTAAAACTGCAATTCCAAACCCTACCTTTTTGCAAAGTGGACACTTGGACTCCAGGATGCCTCCTACACTCTAAAAATCATACAAAGAGTTAACTGGCAACAGAGATAAAGCAAAGACACCAACCACAGGGCAAATCTGCCTTCAGGTCCACAGGCAAGTCACAGATTTGAGAACAAATTAACAAGAAACAATTTTGTTGCCTCACATTTGAAACCTCCCATCAAACTAAATGTAACAGGGGTTAAAAATAGAAGAGCCAGGGGCATGGAAATCAGACACTGACATCAAGTCTAAGACACAAATGCCAGCAGAGGAGGGAGCAGGAGCAACGAAGGAGTGCTCAGCCTCCTGGTTTGTGTTACAAACGAGGCTACGTGAGCAGCCCTCCCTCTCCAGATCTCTGACAAGTTGGGCCTTTGTGGGCTGACATTTCCCTCACACAACATCTGGCCTTCAGAAAGGAAAGCAAGGCTCCACCATGCAGAGCGCCGCCAATCCAACGTGAGCTCTCAGCCGTCTTTGCACAAAGCTCAAGTTACAGCAACTGCATTATTTTATACAATCTTGGTACTATAAACATGCTTTAATCAAGGACTGCTCAGGCTGGCTGCCTGCCCACCAGCTGGAGGGGACGGCCTTTCCACTGGCCACAGCCTCAGGCCAATTTGGGGAAGGGTTTCCTTGAGTGCACATAATCCCCCTCTCTGAGGAAGGGCACTGGCCAGAGAGGGGACGTGCATGTGCAGGACAAGAAGCACACTTGGCCACTAAGCCCTGGACTCAGAGCACCAGCCAAGCCACGATCACATAGGAACAGTAGATGCGTTCCTCTCAGTCAACGCTTCTTCACGTGGTTTGTTCCTCAGGCTCAAACTGCAGCCGAGGTGCAGAGACACCCAAGACAGCTTTGCAGCGAGGCAGCTCAGGCCCTAGAGAGCTCAGCCATGGCCCCACGAGACACAACACGAGGAGACTTGGGATCAGCAAAATGACATCTGGCAGTGCCCTCAGCGCAGATATGGGGTGACCTCCCTTCTCCAAGGAATGAGCTGGCTCCCCCAGCTGAAAAGCAGCAGGACCACTGTGCTACCCTTTAGGGCAGATCCTTCCAGCCTAATCAGACTTGTGGAGGGGGAGTCCAGAGAGCTCCAGCTGCACCCCACACCCAGGCGTTTGGGAGGAACCACAGGGGCAGGTTGCCTTAGAGATACACAGCTCATGGAAAGACTCTGCTGCAAGGATTTGACTGCTTTTCCAGTCTAACTCCCTGGAGCAGGGCAAAAGGGACAGAGTCCCAGAGGAGGTCTGGGCTCGTGCATCTACTCATGTTCCTGCCAAAACATTCACACCCTCCACTGCTCTCACACACTGCAAGCTTGCTGCGGCCGACACATGCACCCAGAGCCAGGGTCAGCGAGACCCAGGGATGTTGCCAAGAAAACCTGATCCAGCCAACAGGAGAGCTCCTTTCTGCATCACTCATCAGCCACCCCCAACTACCACCTCGCAAGTCCTGAGATCTCTGGAGCGTGCAGGACTGAGCATCCGCACTCAGCGGGTCAGAGGCTCCTTACCTGAGAAGGGGGGACTATTTCCTCCTCTGAATCCGACTCCTCACTGGAATCATCACTGCTGTCCACAGCTGGAGGGGCTGGTGCTGGACCTGGAGCCTTCTTCACATTTATTGGCTGGGGCACAGTATTGTTTTTTACTGCAGCAAAAGCATAAGAGAAATGAGAAAGATTTCACCATGGGAGAGTTGCTCTCTGTGGGTGCCCAGAGCAGGATCTATCACAACAGGCTGGGCCATTCCATGTGCAAGGAGGAGAAGGAAATCCATGAGGATGAAGGTGAAAGATCCTGGCCACTACCAGGAGACTTACCAGCCTGTGAAGGCTGTGTCTGTGCCGCAGGGGACTCCTCTTCACTGTCAGACGAGTCACTGCTCCCACTTTCTGAAGCCTGGCTTTTCAAGGTGCTTCCCACTGCTTTTTGAGGCGGCCCAGCTTTAGCAGCTTGGCTCAGGTTGGAAACAGGCCCAGGCTGTTCTGTTAATCTCTTAACAAAAAAGAAACACAGGCCCAGAAATGTGGTATTAGTACAGGTGTTGTTTAAGAGTTTAAGTGCAGTTTCAGCTCAAGCTGGGTTTTGTTTTACCCTAACACAGCTGTTACTGACTCACTTCATCCTTGGCGTGTCAAGACTGGAAGGGGCTGCAGTTACTGCCCGGACTGAGCTGCTGAAGACACGCATCACTGCATTTAGCAACATGCTTTTGACAGGAAGCCCAAGTGTGTTTTACCACACGAGCATGCAGGGCTAACAGTGCTCAAACTCGTAACAGCAATTCCTTATTGAGGCCGAGACACTGGCTGGACAGGAGCCTGAGGGCAGGAGAAGCACGGCAAGCCTGAGACCCCCGTGCCAAGAAAGCCTCTCATTTAAGCATGACCTCCCCCCAGCCTGGGGAATCAGCAGGAGCTGGGAAGAGTGCCGAAACACTTGCAAGATTCAGAGACAGTATCAGAGCAGTTACATCCTAGAGCTGCTGGAGAGCTCAACGTAGACACAAGGGCTGTCACAAGTGTTTGGGAACACAGAGGGCAGGCAGAGACAGACCACGACCTGCCTTACACACTAATCTGTCAACAGGTCCAAGACTTTAGAAATCACCAGACAACAGAAAAACCCTGCAACTCACTTGGGCTGTGCATTTCTACAGCACCCATCAACACTCTGATGTCCCAGGACAGGCCATGAGCCACTGCCCGAGCAACTGGTGATGTCAGGACTAGGAAGCCACAGTTATTGCAGCACCAGACACACAACTGCCAGGCGAGATGATCTCTTCATGGCCCCTCTCCGGACTTGGGCTGGGGGTTGCAGACTCCCCTCCTGCCCGCTGCTGAAGGCTAGTGGTGGCACAGGGAGAGGAAGCGCTTGCTGAGAGATCTGGTAACTTCACCACCCGCAGATATTCTCCAGGCTCACAGTGCTCTGTGCCCACTCAGTTTACTCCACTCATCGCTCATCTCCGGGCTGCTCTGCCAAAGAGTACATCACGCTTGCCAGGGCGGGCAGACCCCATCCAAGCCGCACGTGACAGCGGCCCGCTTCAGCACTCCGTCTCCAGGCCTCCCACAAGAAGGTGAGAGAGACTACTGCCCAGCTGCAGAGCCCCTGCCAGCCCCCTCTCCCAACCCTGCCATGCTGGTAACACAGTAATACCCTCTTGGCCTGCAGCAGAGGACCAGGACCACTTCGACAGTGCTGCCTCACCCAGGGGCTGCTGCTGGCCCGCAGCAGAGAGCACCAGCCTAGCAGCCTTGGGGAGGATGGATCTTATGGTGCTTCCTGGCACAGCCCCACCGAGGGCTGCCACTGGGGCAGTGTTTATCATCTCCAAGCCAAACACTAAACAGACAACAGCATCTGCATGTTTATCCCATCACAGAACAGCTCTCTGAACAAGCCAAGCACATTTTGACTCTGCTTAAACAGAAACCTCCACAAGCGCTTTGGGAGAAGGGGATTGCAAACCTCACTTGTCTGTTTTGTTTTGATACCAGTGAGTCATTATCTCCAGGAGAGAGGCCAGATTTGCAACGCTGAAGAAAGAGAACTACTTGAAGCAGACGCAAGAATTCACACGCTCTACTTGAATGCACTTGCTCCTCTCCCTCTCGTCCCAAGCACTGCTGTGCAAGGAAGAGTCTACCACGACCAGACCCCCACTACTCTTGAGACCTTCACAGCAACGGGAGTGGCTTCTCCCTCTGCTTGGATGCATGGCACAAGGGCTGCTTCGTTTCCTAATGCGGCAAGATATTGGGAAAGAGTTGCCGTACAGAGGCAGCCTGACACAGAAGTAACGTAACAGCATCCACAGAGAAACCAACTTTACACAGCCTCGGGACTCCTCAGATCTTCCTGGGAGGAGGCCAAGGTCCCTCCATCCACCTCATCTTTGTCACTGCCAGATGGCTGACAGCTGCCATGTCCTATGGCACGGCCCTGGGTGGGATTGAGTCAGCAGCGTGACTGAGTTACACCCAGGGAGCAGGGTAACGCAGGCAGAGAGATCCTGACAACTTAAGAATCACAGGTAATGAAGTAACTCTGAGAGGAGAAAAATCATTCAGGAGGAAATCATTTTTCCTGCTCTCTCTCCAGCCCCCAAACCAGGAGCTGCCTGCGGCTCAGTACGAGTGTGATGACTCAGCTCCCGCACAACCCATCTGCCACTCTGCTGGGTCCATTTGCATCATGCAGCGCTGCATGACAAGAGGGGGAAACAACACCGAGCCACGTGCGCTCAGCACGTTGTAACCATCACACTCCAGTGCTGCCTGTGCACTGCGGAAGCACTGTTAAGAGACATTAAGTCATTTAGCTTAGCTAAGTAAGTTTTAAATGGAGTCACTTAAGAGTTATAACATTGCGTGTGCGATTTCATACACTGTCTGCTTAACTTCACATGAGCTAGATTTGCCAAAGCCTTAGGCCACAAGCTGTAAACTTTCACCCAGATTTACTGAACTTCGACCGAACTTGTACCTACTCAAGCAAAACAAGGCCTCCAGTGCGAACCAGAAGATGAGGGTAAGAAGCACCAACAGCAGCTGCAACCAGACAGAGACCTGCCTGGAGACAGTGAAGAAATCCAAAGAGGAGTCAGAAGGTGTCAGAAGATCTCAGGCCAGAATCACCACTGGACCAAAGGGCACGTGAAAGGCATGTGGAGATCGCATGAAGGGGGATGCACAGTCTGTAAGGGTATAATTGCCCAGGGATTTCTTTGTTTAGGGTCCCTCCCTGGAGGAACCCAGCTTGAGTTGATTCTGGTGCTGTACCACTTAAATAAATTATTTATTTTTCTAAGATTCAATGTCTGAGACTCCTCTTCTGGAAACCTAGGGTTTGAACTGTGAAGAGAACTTTTTTAACAAGCACCATCAATGTTTTAAGACTGGGACCAGTTATCTCAGCTGTATCACGACACAGCAAAGGTACAGCTGGAACCTGCAAGGGAACAGGAACAGGGTTCAGGGAGGGAAAGAGATCCTCTCTCCATCTCTTGGGAGATTTGGCCTCTCCCCACAGGGTCTGTGGTCCAAGATAAAAACTTGCAGGCACAGCTTCCACCAGTGCAGCCAGCACAGGTTTTCCTGGGATGCTCAAGGAAGACACAGGTTCCCAACACACACCCACATGTGCATCTGGCACCCAGTCCTGGTAAGCAGAAGCCAAAGTCTGTCCACAGAGGGCTCACATGCCATCTTTGCCCAAAACATCCGGGAAAGAGGAAGCAGAGCAGAATTAGCAGTTCCAAAAGAAAAGCAGCTCACAGCATCTTTAAGGTCAGTCCAGACTGTCCCCCACCACCATCCTTCCCCCCCAAAATATGCAAACACCTTGTCAATTTCTTTGACTAAATATTCCTGAGTCTTCAGGGGTAAACATACCAATTAAGCAGTTCAATTTAGGCATGATGTTCATTTTAATTGTGCTAATCCACCCCCACAGGGAAAGATGAAGCAGCTTCCAACGCTCTGTATCTGTTTGGATCTTGCACAGAAGCCAGAGGAAGTTGCAGGATACAGTAAGTCAGTAGTTAGCATATGCCCAAGTAGCAGATGGCGAGGATGAGTTAAGAAGAGTTTGACTGGGAGGACAGGACTCTGGACACAGCTAAGCCTTATCTTCAGGCTTTGCTCATGGTCCCTGCCTGTAGGCTACTAACAAGGGAAGAAACAGACTGTTTGGCAAAAATTGAGCTCTCTCGATGACAAGCTCTTCCTTGCTGACTGACTGTTGAGGGGTAATTGCCTGTTTGCAAGAGGGAAGATGCTGAAGTGATTAAATAGCCATCAACAAGATGGCTACCCGCTGCTGTCAGCTTCAAATCAACACTGGGGGGGAAACAAGCCTACCCCAGCATGTCCTTCACCTACAACCCTGCTAGAATGGGCAAGTCTTGATAGTCTTACAGCAGGACCCCGTGGCACAGCTATCAGAATAGCTGCTCCTGCCACCCAGTGCTGAATCTTCACATATAATCACGCAGGAAGAGAGCAGCACGGAGCCAACTGTTAGAGAAGCGTCCCCCTCCACCCACCCTAGCAGACCAAGGCTATAAAGACAAAAATGCAGAGCCTCTCCGGCTCCTGCCTGTCAATAGTGAAAGGATGTGTTGACAAAGAGCCTCCTTGCAAGGACACGTGAGGCTCTGCCCCCGGCTTCCCTTCCTCCCTTGCAGATAATCACTGCCATCTCCAAAACGTTGCTTTCAGGGCACTTCCCAAAGGGCCCTGCAGCTCAGCATCAATGCAGAAGGTCTCTGTACAATGTGCCTAAGGATGCTCTCAGGAAGGGATTTGTTTCCTTACAAGTTCAGCCACCTGAGTCCAGCATGAGTTCATGGTCCTTCTCTCAAGAGAGGCCTAAAAAAAACCCTCACAGGAGAGCCAAGACCAAGCTATCTGTGTCCCCACACACAAGGCCCACTCCAGAGGGGCAAGGCATGAGTGGAGTGAATCACCTGGTATCAAATACATTACCCCCCCCACTCCTCTGGTATGGCTGGGTGAGAACAGTTAGGCTACACTTGTTGCCAAGCAGAAAGATCTTCCTTCTCTGAGGAACTAAGATACAGCATACTACATGCTACTGGTGTTTCCAGGAGATCAGTAGTAGCATTTAAGGGCTAAACAACTGTCTTACCTATCCCATCCCTTCGCACTGAGCTGAATGCAGTATCACCTACCTTCTGGCTGACAGGCACAGGGAGATCCTCCTCTTCACTGCCTGAGGAGTCAGAGCTCTCCACTGGCTTTGCACTTTCAGCAGGCTTCGTGGGAGCAGCAGTCCTTCCCAGTGTGCTTTTGGCCTGCTTTGGCACTGCTGATTTTGGTGCTGGCTTCCCCTGGGGCAGTGGAAGTGTTTTTCCTGAAGCTGCTCTGCCAGACAGTGATGTTGCTGGTGTAGGTTTCACTGTGCATGGGATGGCCTGGGAGGATTTTGGTGGTGCCTTTGTCTGGACAAGACAAGAACAGCATGAAACAAGGCAAATCCCACAGCAGCATAATTCATTTGCTCAGACTGTAGTCAAGGGAGGAGATTTCAGAGCCCCCTGGGAAAGGCAAATGCTGAAGGAAGATTAGCAACTGGCAGGACACAAGGCAACCTCTCATTTAATTGTACAGGGATAGTTTCCCAAGATGAGAAAGCTGATACTACCAGTCCCCTCCTGTGAGGTACACTGCAGCACTTTGCACTCTCCACAGCAGGGGAGCTAAGCTGCACTACAATCCAACAAATTAAAACCCTATTTATTGCAATTTATAGCAGAGAGGCAAATTCAACCATTGCAATTTGCCTCTTCAGGTGGGAAAAGAATTGGTGGGGATTTTTTATGTAAGAGTACTGACAGATTTTTTTCTCGTTTTTTTTTTTGTTTGTTTTGGGTTTTTTGTTGTTGTTGTTTAAGAAAGGTACAATTGCTTGATTAAAGCTCAAAGAAAAAGATATGAGGTGCCTTTAAATATCTATCCTGGTTTTAGCTAGGGTAGAGTTAATTTTTCTTTCTATTAGCTAGAAGAGTGCTGTGTTTTGGATTCAGTATGGGATTTGGTATGAGAAGAATGCTGATAATACACTGATGGTTTCAGTTGTTACAAGATCAAGGACTCTCCAACTCCCATGTCCTGCCCGTGCACAGGTGTACAAGAAGCTGGGAGGTAGCACAGCCAAAACAATGGACCCAAATTAGCCAATGAAATATTCCATATCATGTAATATGATGCTCGGTATATAAAAGAGGAGCAGCCAGGAAGGAGGGAGTTCTCCCTCTCTTCTGGGATTGTGATTGTGGGATCCTGGTATTTCAGGATTGCTAGCTGGGAACAGGCTGGCTATCAGTCAGCGGGTGGCAATCAATCGCCTTGTGCATTAACCATTTGTACTTTCTATTATTGTTAGTTTTATTTTATTATAATTACTCATCTGCTTTTATCTCAACCTACAATCTCCCTTTACCCCTCCAATTTTAGCCCCCAGGCAGGGAGAGGGTGAATGAGCAGCTTCGTGGTGTTTGGCTGCCAACCACGTTTAAACCACAACAAATCTTTCCTTCCAACCCCAGCATGACTCTGTTACACGCTACATGCATTTATAAAGTTTTCTTTTCACTGCGATTCCTAGCCCTGGAGAGGCATGCAAGGAGAGACAGGGTCTCGGATAGACACACCTGAGTTACTGAAGGAGTCTCCTCATCTTCGCTGTCTGATGAGTCGCTGCTCTCTGAGGTGTCATCAGGCTTTGCAGCCCCAGGAACTGTTGTGGATGGGGGTTTGGCCTGGTTTGGTAGCAGTGCTGTTTGCCTCACTGCATTCTTCTTGAGGGACACTGTAGCAGCAGGTGCACTTTCCACAGGTGCTGCATTAACCTGCACTGTTTTCACAGCTGGTTTTGCCTGGGAACAGGAGAATCAGGTAACATCTCAGAAGAAACCAGCCAAGAACTGCAACTGCATGGAATCTGTTTCAAAGAAAGCTACCTTGCTAACTTTGACCAGTACAGGCTTGTTCAGACCCATGGGCTGTTGAGTATCTGAAGCAAGTCACCTTCTCCACAGACTGCCTGACTACACCTGTGGAGTTGCACACTGATCACCTCTTACAGATCAAAGGATCTCCCTCAACTTCAGGCACTAGGAGGAACAGGGATGGAATGGTTGATGCTGGCTGGGGTTAGCGGGGCTCTCAGCCACACAGTGTGTTTCTCTGGCCTTGGGTTTGGGGATCTTGCACACCCAGGGATAGGGGTGTTGTCAGACTATAGCACTGCAGCTTTTCCTCTCTCCTTCAAGGGAACTGATTTCCTAGAAAAGACTCTGGGTTGGAGAAGTTACCTGGACCACTGGAGTTGCAAGCTCCTCCTCCTCAGAGGATGTCTCATCACTTGATTCCTCACTGCTGCTCTCAGAAGCCCCAGCTGCCTGCTTTGTCTCTGAAACACAAGCAAGGAAATGTCACAGCTGCTGCCCCAAGCTCCCAGAGAATGATGCTAATGCAGCTTTTGAAGTAAGGAAAATAAAACAAGCCGCAGAGAGGGCCAAGGGGATTTGCAGGGAAGAGGGCCTAGCCCTGCTGAAAGCATCAGTGGCCTGGCTGGGGATGGCTTCTCCAAATGTTGGCCCACAGACACCACTGCCCTGAGTGCAGGAAGAGATATCCTTGGAGCTGCCCAGTCACACATTCTCCCTGCAGGAGCACCCAGCCTGGCTGGGCCTCCTCTGGAAAAGAGCCAAGAGAAGGACCATTTACAGAGCTTCAGTGATCTATTCCTCACCACACACCCTCCCACCAAACACACATACTTCAAAGCAGTAAAAGATTTCCCTAAAGACTTCAAAACCCCCAAACAATCACTTTGCAATTAGGAATAAAGAGAAGATGCTGCAGTGCCTTTCCAAAAAGCTGAAAGCATCTGCAGTATTAGTTCTGCATCTCCTCCAGATATGCTACGCTGTTATCTCCAACCCCGTAGTGCTGGGTGCTGCCAGACAGACATCTTAGCACAGAATCTGCTGCTTGAAATGGGAGCAAGCATGCTGGATTCATCCTACAGAGCTCCAGAGATGGCTCTATTGCAGTATTCTTTCAGCCTCCCCAAGGAACAAGCATCCCTCTGAGCTTTCCAGCAAGGGAGCCGAAAGAAACAGACTGAAGGCACAGTTCACCCCTGATTCCAGTGAAGCTGGAGCATGCATGCATTTACAACACCCCGCAGGCTCCTTACCCACTTGGGGGGCTGTGGCCTTCGCAGTCGGCGTCTCTTTTTCCTCCTCACTCTCTGATGAGGAGCTGCTGCTGGAGCTTTCCGGTACTTTGGTCGTTACTGGTGCTTTGCTTTGACCTACTTTGGGCACAGCTGTCACAGCAGGTCCGGGCTTCCCAGGACCGGGCAGTTTCTGCCCAGCCTTGGCTGGAGCTGCAGATGCAGCTGGTGCACTGGGCTGCTGCTTATTTGAAACCACAGTTCTGTTTGTAGCAGAGAGCGTCACCGCTTTGTCCGCTGGGGCAGTGGGTTTGTTAGGAGAATGCAGGGAGTTGGCAGCTTTGCCGCTCACCACAGCTGGTGTCACCTACAGGAAGGAAAATACATTAGAAGTTTATAGACAGATGAGGGGCTAAATTGGACAGAATATATGTTAAACAGCAATCTGGCAGCTGGGCAAGCCATAGAGCTCTTTAGGGAAGCACTTGGGTGACAGATATCTAAGAGAAGGCTTATGCCAGCACAGGAGGGTGATTTAAATACAAATTCCACCCCAGTCCACAATTCTACACATGCCAACAAGTCTGGGACAGTCCTGGCCTCAGAGTACTATCAGCCTTCAAAGCCGAGAGAAGAATTGCCTTACCGTAACTGCACCTTTTCCAGCTGGTGTGTCCTCTTCTGATGAGGAGTCATCATCTTCACTGCTTTCTACATTCACCCCTGAGTTTGTGGCCAGGGAAACGCTGGCTGCTGCACAGGAGAGAGCCACGGAGAAATCACATGAGTGCATTTCTCACATCAAGGTGGCCTCTGGTTTGCAGGAAGGCCCCAGCAGGCAGGGCAGGGTCCCATCTCCACACCTGCCCCAACACCACTGACACTGTCTTCATGACAGGAGAGTGCTTTGTTCCTCCACCCCATCCTTCTCCCCACCACCGAGACAAGGAACCTGCCAAGATCTGCACGGTTCCACAGGCTGGTCTACAGCAGATGAGACTGAGCCAAAACGGATCAGACACATGGGTTTTTGTTAGACTGTGCAAGCCAACGCCTCCCACATCAGCTGCACCAGGGATCGATGCCCACCTCAGACAGAGGGCAGTGGCTTTCCAGACCAACTAATAAGTCCTTCCTTCATCCGTGGCACAGGCCTGCCTTTGCTGGCCCAACACACACCTGGGACCAACTAGAAGGTGCTCCACAGTGGGCAGTGTTAGGTTCCCAAGGCTTCATCCAAGCAACAACACATCCCTCCCCAATGAATCATAACAGGTTTTTTCTAGCTTCAGCAGACATCTGTGCTCCTCAGAAACTTCACATGAGAAGGGGGTGCTAAATTAGTTGTCCTATTTTTCTAAGAGCACGAGGGACTAGCCATCACTTTACAAGAATTTTCTCTAGCCAAGCAAGTTGGGCTGCTCCTACACAAGCTTCCAGTCCTACTCTGCCAACTCCAGGGAGATGAAAGGCTCCTACCATTTGCAGCTTTTGCCTTCTCTTTCTCATCCTCTTCTTTCTCTGAGCTCTCAGAACTGCTCACGGGATCAGGAACTCTGATCTTTTCTGGGATGGCTGCCTCCTCATCACTCACCTTTCTTCTCCTGGAATTTGAGGGAGTTCTGAGGGAATAGAATTTGTGTCAAAATGGTGAAAAAAAATCTTGAACAAATTGGAACACAATTATTCATTCACTCTTAGGTCAGGCTCCAGCCTAAGGACACAAAGTGTCATTCCTCCACATCTCCTAAGGGAGAAATACTTCTCTAACCTGCAAGGGACACCTCCAGTTCTCCTCAAGCAACTCCTGAGGGCAACATATCCCTGCAATACTAAGAGGAGATACCTAACACAGTCATTTTTTGTGTCCTAAGCAGACTCCTTTTTGCTTTAGCAGAGAAGGAAAAACTTATAGTCAGGCTGGTGCTCACCACAGAGCAAAGGCATCCTACAGAACTAATTCAGCCTCCAGGAGGCAGCCAGACAGTCAGTGAGTGCACCCCCAGGGCTGTGATCCCCCAAAAGGTCTTCATATTCCACAACACCAGGAGAAGCAAATCTAAAGGCTGAAAAAGCCATTTGAACTTGGGCTCACAGGCCAAAAGGACAGAAAAATCAGGTTGCAGAGAGATTTAAGAAAGGAAGCGGCTGGAACTACAGAAAACGTGCTGAAAGAAAGGAAGAAAAGGCCACAGATGAGCATTAAACACCTAAGCTGTTCAACTGGGTTAAAACATTAAGCTGGATAAAGATGCTTCCAGGCGCTGAATCCTACCTGTACCATCAGAACAGACGTGGCTAAAGCTATCATTAATTTTCAAATGAAAACACAGGCAATACATTTGCTCTATTACGAGGATAACACTGACTGGGCACATGTCTGTGTGTGATTCACACATGCAGTACTTCTAAGTTGGTAAAAGCCCTGAGACACCCACAATTATCAGAGGTGAAAAAAACCCTTGCTTTTGTGCCAGTTTAGCTTATTTTATTAGTTCATCTAATTTAAAAATAAAGTTAGTTTAATGATTTTGCCAGTAAAGATTGTGCTTATTATGAGTGCTTCAGTAGCATAGCTGTAACGGCAAGTTTTTTGCAAGCAGGCTTGGCCGAAGGCACATCTGCTATTACAAAGTACCATGAACTACTGTAATAATCCCTTTAATAAAATAATAGGGCATGCCACACAGGCAGCTATGACACTCCAGCGCCTTCCTGACCCAGTGGCACAACAGAGCCTGCTGTGAAAATCTGTCCTGAGTGACCAGGAGCTCAGGGATACTGTGTGGGGGAAAACAGCAATGCCCTAGAGCATTCCAGAGCATCTGAGGGCTGCAAGGCTCTGGGTGCTCCTGGGGCTGAGCTGGTCCAGACTCCCCCCTGCACTCAGGCACCCTTTCACCTGCTCCCAGGTTCCTCAGAGGCTACGCATAACCCTGGAGGGAGGCTACTCTTAAGCAACTGCAAAAAAAAAAAATTTCACTTTGTAAGAATTTCTGAAGGACAGCAGCAAGGATGGCCCCAGTTAGATGGTCAAAAGCTGCAGCACAGTCAGAGGAAAGGCATTTTCAGGCCAAAAGCCTACAAAGCAACAATACGCAAGAATCACAGCTCACCCACATAAGAGCACTCCAGCTAGGCAGGGTACTTTCTTGATAAACAAAACTACTGGTCACTACCTCCCTCATTGTGACTCCAAACTCAGGGCGACCAGGAATAAAAGGCGTACTTGTGGGATGGGACCACAACAGAAGGGTGATGCTGCAAAAAAAGGAATTAAACACGATACAAGTGTCCTGTCACCTCCTCAGATTTAAAAGCAGTAGCATGTGGAAGGGTTTGCTGTAACACTCAGAACTAGCACAGCCAAAAGTGACCATCAATACTTAAGAGAGCAACAAATTGTTCAAGGGAGGAACTGCCAGCCTGTTTCTACACTGCTACATCCTCACCTAGATCCAGTCTTTCTCCTGCTCATGTAAGAAAATCACAGAGACCCAAGAGCAACAACTGGGTAGCACCAAGGCATGAGGTTTCCTGGCAGAAGACACCTTTGAATCCACTTCCTGAGGCTGCTGACACGGCTACGCTGAGGAATGCCCTCACTCCAATGCTCTTCAACACGGGCACAGAAGCCCAGCTCCACCAATTCCCCAATAACCCGGCTCTGCAGCTGCCATCAGGCCTCTCCACAGCCTCGCGCTCCAGCATCGCGACCCAGCGAGCGGTGCACAGGGTGGGTGCAAACGTCACCACACCCCACAGACAGGAAGGCTTCATGCTGCAGACCTGCACGTGGGGTACTCGGTGAAATGACTACGTGGGAAGGCGTCAGGCTGAACATGTAAGGGCTTGAAAGGACAGGCTGAAACGGAGAGACTTCCTCTGAGTCAGAAGATACATGATCTATGCCAAGGTTTAAGTCCCTGTAAGAGCCTTGGCATTTCAGCATCTGCTCAAATTCTCAGTTCTTGGGTCAAGACTCTTGCAAAGCACGTGGCTTTAAAGAGAAAGTGAAACAGAACTGTAGAAAATATTTTTGCCAGTAAAGCACGACTCTGAGCCGGTACTCCACTCCGTACGCTGGTATTAACCCCAACCAGCAAGAACAGATTCAGCTGCTCAAAACTAGAGTGACAACTTCTCTCCAAGCTCAGGAAATTTTAAACCAAAGTAATCCTCAACATCTGAAACGAATCGGCCTGAAACCAGAGGCTAGGAAGAAAGTCTGCTGAGCAGCTATCGTCAGAAATACTCTGACAACGGGAAATTCCAGCAAATAAAGATCACACGTGCCACACAGCCTGGATGTTAACACGGTCTGGAATCTATTTGACAGTCATTTCACCCTTCAACTTACTTTTCCCAGTGGGTGAAGATGTCCTCGAGAGAGGCCGAGAGGGAAGGGAGCAACTTCTGTGAAAACAGAAGAAACACAAGTCAGGATTCAGCTCCGTTTCAGGATGCGGCCACCAGACACGAGCAGAGACTGCAGAGGCCCCTCCAGGGATCCCCAGGAAAACGGGAACGTCTCCTCCCCGCAGACGCACCTCCCAGTCGAGCCCCCAGCTCCCCGCCGGCGGCCGTCCCGCCGCACCCGGGGCCGCGTCCTCTCCTTGGCGGCAGCGGCGGGACTTCACCCGCAGCAGCGCCTGTTCGGAGAGCAGCTGGTCCCCTGCTACGGGCCGACTTTACCCAGTGGGCTGCCGAGTCTCAGCCCCTCTCCCCGGCTAGCTAGGGGCTGGGGCAGCCCCCGGACACCGTGGAGGGGACTCACTCGGGGCCGGGCCAGCACGTGGGTCCAGCGCGGAGCTACGGCCCTGCGTGGAGTCGCGGGCCCAAGGAGGGCCCAGATGGGCGGTTCGGGCCCAGGTGGGCGGTTCGGGAGCAAGGGGCACCGGGTCTCCCCGCGAGGCCCCGCCGAGGCCCAGGCTCTGGGGCCAGGCCGCCCCCCCGAGGCCCCGCCGCCTCCTCCTCCCCCCGCCCGGGCCTTGCTGCCCGTTACCTGCCCGGTCTGCGCCTGGAGTTCGCGGGCCGCCCGGGCGTACCCGCCGCGGAGCAGGTGCTGGTGGATGAGGGCGAGCAGCTCCCGCCCCCCCCCGGCGTCCGCCGCCATGGCCCGGCCCGCTCGGCGCAGCCTGGGGGGCGCCGCGTGCTGCGCGGCCCGTGACGTCACATCCGCTTCCGCCGCGCGGCCCTCTGGGAAGTGGAGTGTCGGGGAGGGGTCTGCTCATGGCGGCGGCTCGCCTGGGACGTGGCGGCCCTTACACCCTCCTCGGAGAGCGGTGGGGGCAAAGGGAGAGGCAGCGAGGAGCACAGGCCGCTGTCCGACGCCGGGGGGGGCAGGGCGGTGACTGTTTCAGCCGCGGCCGCTGGCTTTTCCAGCTGTGAAGACAGAGGCCTCACCCTGACAGCGCTCCCGGGATGAATCCTCAGGGCTGATGTAGTGTTAAAGCTGCTCCGAGGAGCTGCTCAGGCATTTTAGGGGCTAAAACAAGCAAACAGTGACAGGGAGGATGGAGCTCCTGACACAGAGCAGCTGTTGGAGAGGGGCCGTGCTGCAGGGGGGCTGCCCTGTTGCCACCCCCCCTGCCCTGTGCTGATACTTTCCAGGAAAAATCTGGCTCCCTTCACTTTGCTAGAGGTTTATTTTTGGAGGGTTTAATAATGTCCGTGGTGCGCCTGTTGCTCACTCAAAATACAGACCCTTTATTTGTATTTATAGGCAAGATTAAATATAAAACTGGCTTGGCTCCAGCTGGCTCTTAGACCAAACGTCTTTGACACCAGCATCATCCAAAGCCATAAAGCCACTGGCCAGGTGGCAGTTTTACAGCTCCTGTAAATGAAACGCAGACCCAGCTAGTCCTTTCTGGGACTGAACTCCCCCTGCACAAACAGTCATTGATACTTGGTGGAAACGTGGCCGTGGCACACGCCATGACGGGGTGGCTGGCCCGTGATGGCGTCCCAGTGCGACTGCCTCTGCTATGAGATGACCAGAGGTGCAAGGTCTGATCAGCTGGCGGCCTGGTTTGGAGACCTGGTTCTCCTAACTGGAGAGGAAGAGCCAGGTGAAACATCTCGGGGCAGAGAGTGGTGAAGGGTGTTTCCTCGTGAGGCTGCAGACCAGGGCTGAGTGGACAAAGTCAGCCGGGGGCAGAACCTGGGGAAGATGACTTCATGGGCCTCTGCCTGCTGCAGATATATTGATGAAAATATTTGGACCTATTTGACATGGCCTGGAATGGTTTTATATGTCCAGGAACTGTTCTGTTTGCTTTCTTCATCAAAAAATCCCAAATCTTAACACCATACCAAACCTCCTCTGACCCTACCCCTACCTCTACCAGGAATCTGGTGATTACCAGAGGAGCTGCCCTGGCCTCAGGCAGAAAGAAGCAGAGGATCCCTCCTGGGCAAAGAACTTCTCCAAACAAATTTGGAACCATTAAAGGAGCCCTATGTAGTGCAGGGAATTGGAATAGATTTAGATTGTTTAGACTGGTCTGAAGGATGTCGATGCGACGTTTAGCACTGGCGCAGGAGGGATTGGAGGATGGCAAATAACCAGATTAGTGAATCATCAAGATGCCATCAGAAAGACAAAGGGGGTGAGCACAATACAGGTGGACCTCAGTTACAGGCAGGACAGGGCAGCAAAGCCCTGCAGGGCATGGTGGCAGTGTGCTGGGCTGGGTTGGAGGTGTATGGCCAGCTTTTCCACAGCTCTCAGTTCTCTCTGTGCTTTGGGGAAACCAGATGTATTCATTTTCCCTGGTGTCCGGGTACCAAGAGTCCAACAAGCCTCTGCTCAGTTGGGTTGTAAGGCCTCTCCTCTCCCATGACTAAGAACTCACATACTATGGCAAACATAAAGAGTTTGGCTTTGACCAACTTTGGGGGAGCTTGGAGGGGAAGAAGGTAGATGAGCATAGATGGGAGGAAACACATTCAGGAGAGACTGCTCTCAAGAAAGGCAGATAGAGTATGTTAAAGGCCTGAGTGCCCATGGACAAATGGCTTGAAAAAATTACTCCATTTTTTCCCCCAAGTTTCTCTTCACAGGTCCTCTACAGTTCAGGGTCACTTGAGTCCAAAGCTTCATAGCCTCAAATCATGAATACCCTTAGCAAAATGCAGCGTGGGGCTTGGGAGTAACACAACCCACTTGAATGAAGAAATCTGAAAAAAAATAATATGTACGCTGCACCACAATTACAGGTAGAGAAGGTATTTGAGGCGGTTAGTAAACATGCCAAATAATAAATAGAGCTATTCAGTCGGCAAACAGCTGCATGATTATAAATAGGAAAATCTACCCCAGCCCAAAGCCAGCTGAGACCCAACAACATACACTTATTAAGGAGTGATTTTTTGTGTGTGTGCATTTTTTGGAGGGAGGTTGAAAATATTTTGCCCACTCTTTATTTTAGGAAGGTGAAATGTCCCTGGTGGATTTCAAAAGCTAACCTCTTGGGTATGCAATCTCCATGCCAAGACACTGAGTCACGAAGAGATTGGAGGAAGCTGTTTCAAATCCAGACAGGGGATAAAACAGCTGTAATTGAGTAGCCAGATCAGCTCAGTCTGCTAATAACCGCACAGCCCTGTCCCTGCCCTCAGCTGTACAAGCCGAGAGCTTTGCTCGCTGCCACTTTCACATGCTCTTTGGTTATTGCTCGGGGTCAAACTTGTCCACACCTATTCCGTTCTGAATGACTGCTTGTGTCTGGGCCAAACCCAGGTTCAGGGAGCGTGCTTGCAGGCTGGAGAGCACTGTCCTTCCTCCGTTGTGCCCGATGGGAGCTGACAGCCTCTAAGAATGTCTGCTGGACCCTTGGGCTTGCAAGGACACCTTGCTGCTCTGCAAGCTTCAATTCAATGTATTTTTCCACCCACATGTTTTTGGCGTATAGTGCGTTGTAGCAGTGGGGGACACATCTTCCATCGTGGTCTGACCTTTTTGTTTGGTGCATGTGGGGTTACTTATGTCTGTTTGGGGTAGCAGAAGGAGGGACTTTGTGATCCACAGGGATGCCAGGGTGGTACGTAAAACCTGTGGGGCCCAGATACTGGGGGATCACAAGCTGTTTGCCCAAGGGAGTTTCTGTCTCTGGCTCCTGGTCTTTACATCGTGGTGGTGGAGCAGAGACAACAGAAAAGGTGTTCTGCCTGTTTCTCAGCTGGTGTAGCTCCTCGCCTGACCCATTTCATGGCTGCTAATAGCAGCCAGAGTGTGAGCTGCAGGCACATTGCTCAGCTCCAGGGCAGGATCCTCCAGCCAAGGGGTGGGGTGGGGTGGCCAGGGACAGGCCTGTTACTCCTACCAGGTAACTCCAGTGTGTCTCATGACTCAGACCATTGGCTGAAAGTGCAAGCCACATTTAGGAGGATGATTTTCATGGCCCAGTTCAGAAGCTGAGCTGAATTTCCCTGCTCTGAGTGCCCTGCCAAGAGGGCTTCAAGATCTCTCCCTCCTGGAAAGCGCCCCAAGGATGCCACCTGGGCTGAGCAGAAGAAGAGAGTATGGGAGAAGGTGGGGATGGGTCAAGGCAGGGGGAGTGCAAGAAAAAGATGGAAATTAAAGGTGTTAGGGGACAGTGAAGAGAGGAGGTGGGAGCACAGGCAGAGAGGGGGAGCAGTGAAGGGAGACATAGGGACAGAAGAATGGGTTCTCATTTCCAAGGGAATATGAGGCAGGAAAGGGAGGAAGGAAACAAAAGAAAATCTGAGGAAGGATGGAGAAGAGGAAATGACCAAGGAGGAATAAAGCCACCCCCCAGTGTTTAGCTTGGGGGGATTTGTTTGCTGGTTTGACAGCTCTGGGGGTGCGGAGGGAGGGTTGCCAGGTGCCACTCTGCGGGGCTTTGAGTCACCACCAAGATCATCTCTCACCCCACGCCTAGGGATCGCATCCTGGGCTGCAGCCAGGCCCAGGCAGTGCTGGAGGCAAAATTGTCCACAGCCAGTTTCAGTGCCCTCTGCCCAGCAGGGTGGGCTTGGGCTTTGCAAGGACAAGGAGCTGCTTTAGGAACAGTCTGACTCAGGAATCCCGTTTTTTCCTCCCCGCTTTGTTTTGCTGTTCTCTCCCCCCTCCTCCTTTTTCTTTGTCTGCTAATGCACAGCAGATGGGAGGAAATGCCATTTTAAATGCCACAGCATCCTGATGAAATGAGATGGGTTATGGCAATCTCAGATGAATCATGGTATTGTTTTGTGTACATGGCCCGCTGTGGCTCAGCCTCGCTTGGGCAGCTTTCTGCCTCCAATTTTGCAAATACACTCAGAGTCATTTAGGCATCCATGCCAGCCTCGTGGCAGGTGCCCTCCAGGACCTGGGTGTTCAAGTCACATTAATTAATTAACCAGCCGCACTTGTGGAGGCAAAACCGAGCCCACAGTGCTTTACCAGTGGTGAAAACAACAGCTAGCTTTGAAACATCTGGTCCACACTGCCTCTGGGGGCGTGGGGGTTATAAATTACACTCAATTCCCATGTTACGTTCATAGGATTTCCACACAAGGTGGAAGAACAGGATGGAGAGAACCTGACTTGGCACAGCACAGCCCTCCCCATCACCACCATAGCCCTTGGACCTTCTGGAAAGCCGGGCTGTGTCCCCACACATGCCTCTTTCTTGGCCCCATGGCCGGGACAGATCCATGGAGCCAAGGCTGAGGGGGGCTTCTGTGGTGTGGCCACTTGCTGCTGGGGCTTTGCTTAGGGTGATCAGATTATTTCACCTAAACTATTAGGGAAGCATCAAATAATATTGATGCACTCGCTGGCAGTCTGCTGCCAGATGAAAAGGAGCAGCTCAGAAGTGAAAAAAAAAAAATTAAAAAATATATATACGCATATCCCAGCTCTATCACTGAAACTCATAGCAACCCAGCCCTGTTAGTTTTAAACTAATTAATTGTGGGGAAAAAAGTCACCCTTAAGTCTGCAAAATGTAAAGCAGTCTTTTAATTTTGGTAGCTGAAAGAACAGATTTGAGAACTCCAATGAGCAGAAGACGTGACATTAAAATTTGGTTGCAATATGCTTAATTTTAACAGTCTAGATTGGAAGTGTATCGCTGGCTATGTCTAACTGCCTGTGTGTCTACTGGCGTGGCAGTTATTCAGCACTGGCACTGAAGAACTAGTAGCATTGAGCCATTTAATTTCTCATTTTTTTGGTAGTAGATCTAATATACATCAGTGCAGCAAGCAGAAGGGCTGTAATTATTAATCAACCCCCATCCCAGCCCTGCTTTCCCCCAGGCTCTTGCTCTCTCGTTTGTAAGCATATCCCTGTTAAAAGGCCTGGCAGCCTCACGGTGCAGCATGGCCAACACCAACAGCCACAACAGCTCCACTGTGTTTATCCAGATTTCAGCAGCTCTACCTGGGAGGAGAGGGGAAGGGGGCTGTGTTTGCATTCATGAAGCCAGAGGTCTGGGGTATTATTTTTCTCCCGTTGGGCATCCTTTGCTGCTTTAACTTCAGTCGAAAACTGCGGCAGAAAAAGGAGGGGAAGGAGGGAGCGGGGAGAGATGGGGAGTGCTAGTGCTGGGGTCGTGCTACGGCCCTGCACCACGGCTTCTGCCTTTCCAGCATCCTGAGATTTCTCAGCTCAATTCTGACCAGAGCAAAACTCTTGCTCCTGGCT
Organism: Athene noctua; assembly: GCF_965140245.1. NCBI lineage: Eukaryota > Metazoa > Chordata > Aves > Strigiformes > Strigidae > Athene > Athene noctua. The sequence goes on from NC_134048.1 coordinate 17,926,193, forward strand.
AAGTGGCCCAATATGAGCCTGAGAGAGGAGGAACAACCCCTTGTTCTTCAGCAGTGAGCTGCCCCTCTAGTATAGTTGTGTCCTATGACTTAACGCTGGGAGGCTCCTGCTTGTGCTCCCACGCAAACCAGGAGCATCTTCCCCCCAGCCCTGGGGTCTCTGCCCCACAGTCCCAGGCCGTAACCACCACCTGCAGCCATTTGTTTTTCCCTGAAATCCCACTCTGTGTTGTGTCTGGGAGGCTGGGAAGGAGAGGAAACCTTGGCTGGGCAGGGTGGCTGTGCAGAATGGGTCACCCAGGAGAGGGTACACCATGAGGAGCATCGCTGTGTGGCAGCGTGTCCCGCTGCCCTCTTCTGCTGGTGCTGTCCTGGCATGGGCACAGCCGCGTGCTGATGGTGGAGATGCAGCAATCTGAAAATGGGGAAAAAAAAGCAGAAAAAATAGGTAAAAATTCAGCCCTCTCTTTCCGGGAGTTTCTGCTTTGTACATTAGCATCCCTTCCTGGTCCCCCTCGTGCCTGACCGTGGCTGCTGGGCATGAGGAGAGAACCATTAATGGGCTCTTGATGTGTGTTTATTTCGTTTAGCACATCCTGAGTGCTGTGGTGAGAGCTTTAGAGACATTCGTTATGGTGATTGCTTTCCCTGCTTATGAAGATGGAAAAAGCCACAGTGGTTAAGCGAGGGGAGTGGACAGACGCCAGATGCGTTAGTGCTCTGGGCAGTCCCTGAGGGCCCGTTCGTTAGGTGTTTTGCCTCAGAAGGAGGAGGGTTGTGAAGAGAAGAGCTTCGCTGTGACCTGCACCCCTTGTCCAAGAGGCTGTGGGTTGAGGGTAGACCCTGCAAAGGACATGAGACCCTGCAAGGGTCTACTCTTGTTTGGCGGGGTGCAGTCTGAAGGCAGGGGATACTCGAGTGAGTATCCAACACGAGCCTTGACTCATGCTGCAGTGGTGCCAGCCCTTCCTGATGCTCGCAGCGTGAGCAGACGAGGCTGGGGTGATGGTCCTGCTTACAGCATCCTTGTCCTCCAAAAGCACGAGGCAGCTGCAGACCGAATGCCCTGGCCCTGCCCGGGACAGGCAGCTGCATCAAGGGAGGTGGTTCGCCCAGTGCAGGCAGATGCCTGCTGGTGCCTGCAGTGACATCTCTCCCTCTGGGTCCATTTCAAGGTGGCTTTCCCTCTCATGATGGGGGATTTTTCTGTGAGGTGGTACAAGTGTGAGGTGTGGGAGCCCACTCAAGCAGACCAGTGGGTGTTGCCCCACTCCTTCCAGCACAAGGAGGTCCTTCTCAGAGTGGTCACTCAGTGAAGCACCCTCAAGCCATTGCCTGACCACTCTGCCGGCTCCTGCCAGACAAGGGAGTGGACAGGACAGAAAGCTTGTGCTCCTGGTACCAAAACCTGTCACCTCCTGGGCTTCCCAGGTGGGCTGTGGAGCTTTCTGCCTCTGCTCGGGTGGGACTCAGCCCTACGCTGGCTCCAGCTACATTCTCTAGATTGATGTGACTCTGAAGTACCAGAAAAGCTCAAGTTTCATGCAGGAACAACACGTGCACATGTGCTTGTGTAGAAGTAACATGGGAGAGGACCAGGCTTGGACTTGTGCCAATGTGGACAGCAGAGATGGGATCCTGGAACAAAATTAGTCCCTGCCCTCCCTGAGGAGATAGCACGGCCAGAGATGCCCGTTTATCTGCATACGACAACAATACACAGGAATTGCAAGCAGATTCTTGCCTTATCTTGCTCGAGGGTTATTGCAGTAAAGGGATTTATTTTGGCTTTTCTGCCAAAAAAATGTACGGAGAGATTCCACCAAAGCACATATATATGTTTCCCTTGGAAACAGAAAAAACCCATTATCCAAAAAAGCCCTGCACTGTTATTAATCTCTGGGGTTTTATCCAAGTTTCATTAGGAATCTGGACATACTTGAAATGGCTTTCAGATAAAGCTGAATGAATCTCCTTCTGTCTTAGAGGCTGGTGTGGCCTGATTTCCTAGCTGAGATTTGGGTGGGTTGGGAATTGGGTAGGAGATTTCCAGCCACCTAAACTGGGAAGGAAGGAGTGCCTTAAAGCAACCCAATCTGAATGACTCGCAGACGCTTTCTGTGGCTTGCCGGGAGCGTGGGGGGAGCAGGGCTGTCCCAGTCGAGGGAAGCTCTTCCTTGGTCGATATTTATCCGGATGGGCAAGGAATTGCTCTCAAGACGCGTGTCCCATAGGGCAGGAGAGCTGAGAGAGCCGATCCTCAGGGGGTGAAGAGCTTCCCTGAAGCTCCTGGGAGCAAAAAGCCAAAGCAAGGATGCTGGAGCAAGGAGCAGGCTGAAGTCACTCCCCTGCCTTCCCTGGAGCAGGGGTCCTGGATGTGGCCACCTCAAAGCCACAGCAAGCCTGCCAGCCCTCGTAAGCCACAAGAGGGTGACAAAGTCCCATCCTGTGCTGTGGTGGTCCTGGGCAAACCCAGAGATGTCCCCTGTTAGCAGAGGACAGCAGTCCCCCTTGGAGACTAACCTGGGCTGGGCAACCAGAGGCTTTTGGAAAGACCTTGCTGAAGTCCTAGATGGGAGAGAGCACTGACTGGAAATGTGATCCTGGTGCTGAGAAGCCAGGGACTTTTTTTCTGCCTGGCTTTAGTTAGCATCAGTGTTGGCATCAGCAAAACATTCCTGTTGCCAAAAGAGGGGGGAACTCCCCAAAATTGCTGTAACAGGCAGGGAAAGAAATCTTGCCCTTGCTCCCTGTTGGTGGTCTAATGTGAAACCCACATTTTACAGTAATTTTGGAAAAATTGAGATTTTCTCTGTAACTGTCCCTTGTGCTCACTGGGGAGCTGTGTGGCCAGCTGGCCGCGCACCTCCTGGTACTCCAAAGATGCTGGGGCTTGGGGACATGGTGGAGGAGCCCCCCAAACTCAGACAAGGCTGGGATGGAGGCAGGTCAATGCCACTCCAGGAGCAGCTGCACCACCTGGGATGCAGGGATCCTCCAGCCATTCTCCAGATGCCCAAGATGTCCCCACAGTGCTGGCAGGTGGTGGCCCTGGGCATGTCACACCACACAGGTTGGAGCCTCCTTCATGCCCACGCACTTGGGCTGCCGGTTGTCTTTTGGCCCCTCGGGGAATCTGTGGCCTTCCCTGGGTAAAAGCAGTGGTCCCGGCTGCCTCTTCCCTCTCCTGCCTGACTCCCAGGCTGCAGCATCCCTCCTGCGACGTTGTGTGGGCAGGGAGCACAGGGCTTGTCGCAAGACGATCTTTGCAATTCCGCTGCTAGAGGGACAACCCACGTTTCTGAACAGCAGCCTGAGGCACTATCCAAGACAGAAATTAAAGTGCTCTGGGAGGTTTCCAAGCCGGAGTCTCATCCTCCCCCTGTCCCAGGAGGCCAGGGCAGCGGGTGTGGGCTTGACGGCATCTCCGGCCATGAGCTCCAGCCAGTTCCCTTGTAACTTCATCTGTCGCTGGGATGGGAAGAGCCTGCAGTGCACCAGACAGGAGGGTGGCTCTGCCAACCTCTGATCTTATCTGCCGATGAGAGCAGCTGTCGGGCTGGGAGCTGGCGGAGCCTCCCTGGGAAGGACAGGCAGCCTGGCTGGAGAGCTGGGTCCTCTTTTCCCACGGAGTGTGGCTTCATTTTACGCCTCATTCTGCTGCAGAAGTGTGTGTGTGTGCACCAGTGCATGTACGGATATGGGATATTGGGATGTATTTTTGCCAGTCCCTGCCTCCCATCTGTTTCTTATACTGTTATTGATAGAAAGATGAAGGGAGAAGGGTGCGATTGCACCCTGGGTGCTTCGGGGGGTACCTGTGGGCCAGGGATGTGGGGTGCTGGGGTGCGGCTGTGCAGCATAATGTGAAGGAGAGTGTGTGTCTGGGTAACACAGGCTCTCTTCTTGCAGCTGCAGCTTCTTCACTGAGTTTATACTCCAAGGAGATTCTTCTGTTTTCTCTTTAAATACTAGAAGTAATTAGATGCTGCTTATGAGTAATTGCTTGGACTAAACAGTCTGGTTTCATTTAAGTGGTCAGTATGAAATGCCTCATGATTTTGTAGGGAAAAAAGTAAGAAAGACTCCTTCTCTCTCAGGCTCCCAGGAGCTGCCATGGGGTTAAACCCCACCTTTCCTCACCCACCTGTGACTTTGCTCTGAAGATCTCCCCTAGAGAGGAGGGAGGAAACATCACCTCCCTCTGGAAGGGCGGTGAAGATGGAAGAGGGGCTGGTTTTGCTGAAACCAAGGGAGCCGTGGGGTTCGGTGGGGAACAGCAGATCCTACGCTTACCTACAGTTCCACAGCAACATGCAGAAAGGTTTGCTGGCACTTCCCAAGCCAGAGCTGTGGAAGCCTAAAGCCAATGTTAATGACTGGCTTGCAACACGCTGAATTTTACAGTCCTCAGTGAAAATTGTGACAGTAAATCTGCCTTGGGCTTCAGTCGTTAAGTTGCTCTCAATACCACAAAAATCCCTGCAAATTTTGTGTTGACTTTGGCTGTGTGAACGCTGTGCTCTGTTGCAGTGTTAATGGCAAAGAGATTTTCGAGGCCTTGGACGCGGCGGTGCTGGTTTGGATGAGCCCGCGGTGGGGAGCGGATGGAGGGAACAGGCTCCGTTTGGTGCGTTCAGCACATTTTATCAGCTTATCCGATCCGTAGGCAGATGAAACAGTGCAAGTCAGGCGGGGTGAGAAGAGATTTCCCAACAGGGTAAGCAGGCATTTGGAGGCAGGAGGAGTGTGGGAACTGCAAGGGAGAGGAAGTTTTGAGACCTGGGGCTGGGGAAGGCTCTGTGCCCTCCCTGCCCGCAGACATCTCAGCCTGTGGGGCAGCATCACGCTGACCTGGCCAGGTTCTCCAGCCGTGCCCGGTGTCCCCCTGGACAGGCTCCATATTTGCTGTTCCTCACGCTGCTTCCCTGAATATGGAGTCACAATCTGATGCATCTCAGAGATGAGATGCTGAGGAGCTGGACCAGGGCTGACCTGCGTAACCATTTCCATGTTATCCTTGCAGCCCTGGGTTCTGGTCACCTAGCAACTGTGCATCGGATCGCACAGCAGCATTAAATAAATGGTGTTCGGCAGGACCGTGAACCCTGCCGGGCCCCGCATCCACATCCCCGCAGCTGGAGGCTTGGCTCTGGCAGCTCTGTGGTTGCCAGCCCGCAGCCTATCATGTGCCACCAGGGCAGCTACATAATCTGTGTTCATGCTTCCCCCTTCCCAAATCCCCCCCGTCATCCCAGATTTAAGGCAGTCCTGTGGCACCCGGTGCATTGGGAGTCGCTTTCAGTCTGAGAATCAACTTCTCCCGCGGTGGGATCCCAACCCCACTTTGACTTGTATCCTGGGGCTGATCTACATCCCCTGCTTTCATTTAGCTCAGTGTTTAGGGGAGCTGAATATGGGTTATACCTTTCCATTTATAGTTTTAGCAAAGCAGGATTGGATTTTGTTCCAGTCATTTTTTATCTTGACTAAAATGTCGGTTTTGAAGACCTATTATTAGCAATTTTGTATAGCTTCTGGATTACTGCAGATAATCATGAATCACCCTCTGCAGTATTGATATAGGTACTTTAAGCCTCCCAACAACCACCCTGTAAGTTATGCCTGCGACTGAGAGCAGAAAACCCTCGATGGTAATGGGTGGGCTTGAAATACAGGGACGGCACTCCAGATCTGGCATCTGCAGAGCACATTTATCTGCTGTCCTTGCATGCAACAGGAGTCCTGGTGCACAGGCTGTGGCTCAGCTCCAGCTCCCACCACCAGCCTGGGACTTCGCTTCCAGCCCCTTCCAACCCCTTCCCCACATTTTTCCTGCTTGGTGCCCACATTTCCTTGCAGGATCCCCCAGCACCGGGTTTGGTGATTTCTGTTTGTGTAACCATGTTTCTTTGCTCGATCTGGTGGTTTTACTGGTGCCTGGTGGGCAGCTGCCTGTGCTGGGGTAAATGCAGCTTGCCCTGACCCACAGCTCTGGGAGGAGGCTGCTCCAGGCCTCTCTGCTTTGAAATGAAGTTATTTCCACATATCAATCTCACCCTTTAGAATTTAGCTGCAAATGCAATGTGCTGCCCCTGAAGAATCACTCCTGGAGTTTTCCATTTGAGTGAAATACTCCAGTATGCTCCCCAGTAAATTCAGCTGAGAGAATCTGGTTTTTCTTATTATTTGATTCCATCCGGGAGGGAGGAATCCGAGCTCCAATGTTTAATCCTAGATTTCTCCACTGATGGAGCTAGGAAAGGAACAGCTAGGAAAGGAACCTCTGGTAGGCTTTGGGCATGACCGATGCAGCAGCACAGTCATCCTGGACCTCTTCTCTGCTGGTTTAGGTACAGAAGTCAGAGCGGTCTCTGGGTTTAAACAAGGACCTTCTGGTTTGGGTCATCTTGGAAAGCAATAGCAGCCACAAGGCTGGTGCACTACAAACCCAGGGCAGAGGTGAATGTGAGTGCAGAGTGTTTGAAGCTTCATCCCTTTGTATTTTGCTTTCCACCCCAATAAAACGTCTGCGGGCACCCAGGGCCTTCGAAGAAACTTCAAGGGAGGCAGCACACCCTCTCCTGTTAGCAATGAAGGCTGATGAATAATAGAGTGGACCCACCCCCTCGTGCTTTAATCTGTCATGTTCTATGGAAATTAAGCCTTTCTCTTACAAGAAGGCAATTTGTGCTCTTGGCATCCTCGGCGAGAAAGAGCTCTCATTTCTCCTGCTGGATTATTGATATCTTCTGTATTAAGTAATACAATGTCTAATTGGGCTCTTTGCCTGTTCTGAACCTCTCCCCAGCCAGCACTCAACAGAACAGAGATCTTTGGAGATGGTGGGAGTGGGTGCTGCCAGCACCTGTGCCCAGGGCTTACTGCTGCCTGTGGAGATGGGCTGGGCAGGGGAGAGCCGCAGGCGCCTGGGGTCTGGCTGACTGCGCTCCCTGCCCTCTTCCAGCTCCAGCAGTGTGGTTGTGGCCAGCCTTGATGCAAAACCCTTTGAAATGCCCCTCCTGAGCTTTCTGCCTTTCTCTCCTGCCAAGAGGGAAAACAACCCTTGGTGCTGGGGGAGAAGAAGCCCCTCCATGCCAGCCCCCCCGGAGTGCTGAGGATACACATCCCGGGTAAACAGGCGGCTGTTCGCCCTAATGGGTCACAGGTGTGAGCCCGGCTGGCGCGGGCAGGTGTGTTTTCCTTGTGCTGAGCCGGGGTTATAAACAAGCAGGGTGCTCAGGCTATCCTGCCCTGCCCTGCCCTGCGCTCCCCTGGTGAGAAAGGGCTCCTTGTCCTGGGCAGGCACTCGAGCCAAGCTGGGGAGCACTGGGCTTCATCCTCTTCCTCCTCCTCCATGCCTTGGCTCAGAGCAGCGAGCAGAGCTCCAGGCAGGCATCCTGCCCACTGGCCGTCCCATCTCCTGCCAGCCAAAACCCACCGGCTGCCTTTGAAGAGGTTGCACCTGAAAGGGGAGATGAAATCTAAGGGCAAACAGGATCCATGAGGCTGCCCAGCCTTGGGGAGCGGGTGGCCAGTCCCCAGCTGTGCTGTGGCTTGGGAGGGGAGTCAGCACCCCGGTGGGGCATTAGGAGGAGGTGGAGGGGCTGGGGCTGCTCCCATGGACCCAGGAGCATGCCGGGTCCCGGGGTACCTGCTGGCCACGGCTGCTCCCAGGAGAAGAGCAGCAGCCTTCCCAGGGGCAGTGATGGTGCTTGTCTCATGGGGAGGGGGGAATGGCCCTTGCCTGTCTGAGGGCTCTGCCGAAGGCGCCAGGGTGCAGCCCAGTGTGGCTGTGGGATGGAGGGACATTTGCCAGGTGGGTGCTGGGAAGAATTGCTCTTTCTTCCCCAGCCTGGGTGAGGCTGGAGGTGATGCCAGCATCTTGCATACTTTGAGGATTGAGGAGTTCTGTGTATCCCATGATAAATTGTGTCAGGAATGAAGGTGGGGGAGTCCAAAACCAATAGGCTGGGGAAGCCAATGTCAGGGTCACATGGCAGCACTGCCAGAAACCAGCTATGTTAAATGCTTAAATCCTTCCTTCCGCCACCTTGGGACCTTCTCTGCTTCAAAGAGAGCCCTTGGAGGCCAGGGAACTGCTGACTTTTTTTATATATATATTTTTTTATTAAAGGTCAGTCCTTCTCGAAGGGGTGTGTGTGTGTTGAGGGCAGAGCAGTGCCCACTTCAGGAGCTTGAGCCATGAGAGCCTGATGGGACCTGGCACAAACCCACCCACCCAGCTTTCCATCAAATGCTGCTGCATGCAGGCAGGTTCCTCGCCTCCAGCCTGTCCTGCCTGTGAGACCAGACTCGAGTTACTTCCCCTGACATCCTTCCCAAATCCTGTGGGGATCCATGCCCCAACGCATCCCTGGTTCACATCAACTGGGAACTCTCCAGCCAGACTGCCAGCCATCACGAGAGCCCCAGGGCTCCGTTGGGAAGCTGCAACGGGGAGCGCCTCAATTCCAGGGAGGGGGGGTGGATTTTGGGCTTGGGAAGGGGGGGCAGGACGAGGAGGGGGAGCACCCAGGCGATGTGGAAAGCTTGCCATAAGGCATGGGAAGAAAGGAGCGGTGCCAAACCCATGGGCTCCTCTCCAGCTCTTCAAAGCAAGCACGCCAGTCGTTAGAGAGAGGAGAGGAGAGGAGAAGGCGGCGAGCTGCAGTTTCCCGGGAGGTGGGGAAAGGCAAGGGGAGGAATATTACATGAAGTAGGGGAGCCGATGGACTGAAGTCTCCTGAATGAAGGGGAAGGAAGAAAACAAACGCGAGCAGGAAGGCGTAGAAGTCGTTTCACAGGAGAATTTGCAGAATCATTGAGATGTATCATCGGTGACCAAAAACGGAAGAAAAATTCCTTAGCCTAAGAGATGAACTGCTCTTATTTAGGGTTTTTATTTTGTGTTTTGCTGGTGCTGGGCAATCGGGAGAGGAGGAAGGGGAGCAGCAGTGTTTTGATCAGGAACAAACCCAGGCCAAGCTCAACATGTGTTGTTAGAGGCTATGGTTTACATTAGAAAAGACTCTAATATTGTGCTACGGCTTCTAAGTGCGTTTTGATGATGATTATTATTTTCAACTGCGCAAATGGCATGAAATTCGGGCAGGGTATTGAAAAAAAAAGGCCATTTGGCTCCAAGAACAACATTCACCAGTGCTGCCGAGCCCTTGTCAGAGGGATGGCTGATGCTCTCCTCTCTGCCCCCATAACGTGCTACCCCCCGTGGCTTTGGCATCCTACGTCATGGCTGCTGCTGTCACAGTCCTCATTCCTTTAATGATGATGAGGGTTGCATAAGCAGGAACTGATGTGGATTTGCTGTCTTCTCCTTCCCAGCTTCCAGAGAGTGAATTATGGTGTGTTCAAAAACCTCCAAGTTCCCCCAAATCATGCCCCATCCCTGTAATCTGGTTGGAGGTCTTGCCGCAGTGGTTGCCACTAGAAAATCGGCTTCTATCCGCAGGATCCATGTGGCTGGATGCAGGGAGGTGCTGTGCTTGGGGTGGGGAAAATGAGGTCCTGGAGTGGGAAAATGTGATTTTGGGGACTGGTGGGGAGGAGGCGGGTCTCAGCATTGCCTGGCAGAAATGCTGCCTGCCTGCTGTGCACCAGAGAGGGGAGATGATCCCTGGGAATATCCCTGGAGGATAAGACACCAGGAGAGCAAAGAAAGCTCATGGCAGAGAGAAGACCAGGATAGGACCATGGTCCAGGCCAAGGGCATGATGGCTGAGACCTCTTGGAGGCTACCAAAGTGAGGTGTTTGCCTCGAGCCCCATCCTCTACCAGGCTTGGGACTGGCGATGCCTCCAGCCTCCTTCCTTCCCGTGAATTGCCTGGCTGCCCCCTCCTCTCAGCCTTTTTTCCCCCCTTCTAGACAAAATAACATGCTCTCTCCATTCCTGGGACTGCTCCCTTCTTTTCCAGACTTGCCTAGGCCCTTTCATCATGCCAATAAAACAGTAAATGCATCACACGTTGGCCAGGGAGAGCGGAAACCCTTAAACATCTAAGAGGCGAGAGCGACGTGCTGTGTTTTTTCGAGGCCAGGCTCAGCTCCCCGATGCCCTGTTAGGTCAAATGTCTTGCTCTGAAGAAGGAGAGAAGGGACTTATTAAAAACCTTTCATATTTCTTGTTTTTAAGGTCCCATTTCAGCAGGCCGGAGGCCGAGGCGTGAGTGGGGCTGCCGAGGGGGAAGGGCACCGAGCCGGCGGCGTGCAAACAGATTGTGCAATATTTGCCTTGCACAGAGCTCCCATTGTAAAGCCTGGGAGTTCTGCTTTCAATAATTCCCCTGCCATAATGCCCCATTGATGGTGAGAGAAAGGCAGTATTGAGGGCTGAAGGGTCTCTGACCCCGGGAAGGGTTAAAAAATAAAGAAAAGGAGAGAAAAAAAAAAAGATTTGAGGCTTAGTTTTAAACTTTGCTGTGTGGCCCTCATGGCAGATCGCAGGCGCTGAGAAATATGTGGAGCCTGTTTGCATAACCCCATTTGCAGTGAGTGCTTTCAGAGCCAAAACGCAAGTGCGGCCAGAGCCGGGGGGCGGTGGGGAGAAAAAAGCAGGAAGGGCTGTGATTATTTTCATTCTTGCCCCAGGCCACATAAAATTAATAAATCAAAAAAAAAAAAGAAAAAAAAAAGGTAATATTCAAATATTTGGTTAGACAACCAGCTGTGCAAATGCAAGGAGTTGTGCCGGCTGCAGGGACACGGAGGGACCTGGCACTGGTCAGGGTTTGCTGCCTCACAGGTCATGCCACCAGGTCAAAAAGCACCAAAAAGGAGTATATGATGGTTTTACCCTGGCTGCTTTGTGATTTCTCAGTGTGTGGGGCTTGGTCCCAACTGGAAAGGGTCCGCAGGCTGGACTGGCATCCATGTGGGTGATGCTCTGGGTTGGGGAAGCTCTGTTGGAGTGCAGGTGGGTGATGCTCTGCGCACAGAGCCGCTGCCGGCCCCACAGCCAGCACCCGACTCACCCGACGGGGCTCCCCATCACCTTGAACTGGTAAAACCACTGTGTATCAGACTGGGAGGGAGATTCAGTGTCTTTTGTTGCAACAACTGATGTGACAGGGAGGAGCGGGGCTGTCCTCCCCTGGGCAGAGGCAGGACCGAAGCAGGCAGGGTCCGCTGGCTGGCTCAGCATCCACGGCCAGGCCGGCTGCCAGGGGAAACCTCCCCGTTGTGCAACGTGCTGGAGCTCTCCAAGGAAGCTCTTGGCTCTTGAGACATCTTTGAGCAAGGCTGGATGAGTGACTGCCTTGAATTAGGAGTGGCTGGGGGGGGGGGGATCTGCAGGCCCTGAGTACTTTTTCCATCCCTAGACCTTGTGATGTATTAATCACCCTCAGAGCAGCCGTGCAGCCAGCTTGAATCCTCCTGACCCTGAAAACTCCAGAGTTGTCATTTCTTCCTCCCTTTCCTCCTCCCTCTAAGCCGCTCCCACCTCCTGCCTCCCTGTCAGATGATTTCAGTGGGTCTGGTTTGAGGATTCCATCGCACCCCATTTCTGCTGGGATCTAGAACACTTTGGTGTACCCCTCACTGCTTTTCACCTTTTTATCATTTCTTGGAGGAGAACACAGGCTGAGCCTCCCCCTTCCCTGGGAGGTGTCCCCAGCCAGCTGTCCCCAGACCTTCAGAGCAGGGTCACTGCCAACAAATTCACTATTTATTCACCCTTTGGCTCTTGGAAAAGCTCCCTGAGCTGAGTTAACCCCGCTGTTTCCTCCCCAGACCTGGAGCCAGCTTGGACATGCCACTGATTTCCCTGAGCTGGCTGCCCTGGCCGGGCCACATAAGGTCCCCTCTCTGTGCCAGCATGTGCCCACGTCTCTGCTGTTGGCTCCTTCCCTCCTTTCAACCCTCTAAACTCTGTCCATCGACAGCAAATTAAATTCAGTGTGACTCTTCCAGCCTGTGCTTCCTCTGCCAAAGGTGTGAGCAGGATGCGACCCACCACATGGCTGCAGAAGCTGTTGGAGCAGCAAATCCATGCACTCGGGAAAAGCTCAGCTCTGGTTTTGCTCCTTAGAGGTGACCAATGCATCCCTTCTGCTGCCTCCTCCTGCTCCTCCCTCCCTGATCAATCCTCCAGCCCCAAACAAGACACAGTTTATCAGCAATCTGTGTTGCCTTAAACGTACTTTCTCTGCCGCATCTCAGCCCTGACATCTCCAGTTTCCTCTCTAATCTGTAATACTCATCCAAAGTGACTGTTATTTATTATTTGGAAAGAGCTGTGATTATAATCCCTGGTGATAACTTTGTCTCTGGTCCAAGGTGTGTATGGAGCCATGTTGGCTCCATGTCTCCCTGTGTGGGGCCGCATGCTGGGGAGCCCCAGGTAGCTCAAGGAGGTCACAGAGAGGTCTCCCAGGGCTGCAAGGGTCCATTGGGAACAGTGGAGGAGCACACAGGACCTAGGAGTTGGGGGTCATGCACCATTCCCCGCTTCTATTTTCCTTCAGTCAGGTCCAGATTTTTCCAAGAGGAGGGAATTGTTCAAAACTAAAGATGTCAGAGGAGAAGAGGGAGACATGCAGGAGGCAGGCGAGCAGTGGGAAGGAGCGAGGGGAAGGGAGAAGAGGAGCGGGTGGAAGAAATGAGTGATGAACCCCCGGGATTAATCAAACCTTGGGGAGGGCTCGACCCAGCCCTGCTGTGCTTCTTTGAGTGAGCAGGGGTTTCTGCCAGCAGGGAAAGGCATGGAAAACACCCATCCATCTCTGCCTCCTGCTTCTGTCCCTCCACACCCCTCCCTGTGCTCCTGCAAACCCCCTGAGCCCTGGCTGAAACGGGCTCTCTGCCTGTCCCTGTCCTTGTGCCTGTCCCCTCTGCCTGTGTCTAAAGCCAAGAGGGAGAACCCCACCCGCCCTTTGCCTTTCCTGGGCATCACCCCTGTCCCTGGGAGCCTCATGCTCCCTCCTGCCCACTCCTCCACAGTGCCCGGGGTCCCATGGGGCAGGCTGGCGTGGGGCAGTGGGGAGATATGGGGTGCAGGGGGGCTGGAGGCATCAGGGGGAGGGCAGTACCTGGGGCAGAGTGTGGGGGGAGCCCAGGAAGGGGACCCAGAGAGGGGGATCCAGGAGAGGAGACATGGAGGGGACCTGGCAGAGGGAAGCCTGGGGATGGGGACAATGGGAGGGGGGCCCAGGGCAGGGAGCTGGGAGCCATCTGCCTCGGCTGCTTCTTTGAGCCAGCCCCTGCCTGAGTGCAGGCAGAGACCTCCCAAAGCCCCCAGCGAGCCCCCACCACTGCAGCCCTGCGGTCCAGAAGGCAGGCAGGGTGCACGGGCTGGGGGGTCTGGTGGGGTGCACTGTCTGCTGGGACCCCTTGGCTCCCCATCGGTATGGTGCAAAGAGCCATGGGGCTCAGGTCCTGGCTCTGCCAGGGGTGGATGAACACAGGTGGGTTTGGGCTACCAAAATCCCCCCTCCTGGGCCATGTCCTGCCTTGGGGAAAGTCGAGGGGGTGAGATGCATGCTGGGCATGATGGCTTCCTGATGCCTGAATGGGCCTGTGAAAGGAATTACACAGGAGCATCGTTCATCTCTCCCAAAAGCTCCCCTGAAGCAACAGCACCTGGCCCCTTGTCCCAGTACCCCGCACTCAGACCAGTACCCCTGCATTGGCAGATGTCTCTAGCTCACACCAAACCTTGCCCCTGGCTGGCTGTGGCCACTCCCTGCCTCAGTTTCTCCACCTGGAAAATGAGTGCAGCAGCACCCACCCCACTCTGTAATGCTCTGTGTGCACCTGGGTGGTTTTATTCAACACTGGGGGTGTCCTGACAAGTTTTTGCAGCTTCTGCTTGCCCAGAATTTATTTGGATGGTGATTATGGCAGTGGGGGCAGCTGGCCCCAGCTGGCCCTTTCAGGGACCCAGCCCTCCCTGCTGCTCTCCCCAGCTGGATGCTGCAGGGGCTTCAGCTGAGCATCCCACCAGGCCCCTGGCCCACGTGTCACATGTCTCAGGACAAGCGGGGAGGGAAGAATTGGTGGCTCAGGCAATGCCACGCTTAGGACCCTGCACGCTCTGGGGCTTCCCAGCTTTTTCCTGGAGCTGCTGAGCTGGGAGGGGCCGAGCCTGCGGCTCCCCATAAACCTGGTGGCTTAGCCCACGTCCCAGGCAGATGTTGGGACTCTCTGCCTTGGAGAGGAGGGTGGGAAAAGGAGAGAGAAGTGAAGAGAAGAGCTCGGCACCCCTGGGCTTGAACTTTAGCACCCTCTTCTGCAGGAGTTTGAAGAAAAGGTTCGTCGTTTCCCGAGCGAGCCGTCCAGATAGCTGGGCAGGCGCAGGGCTGGAGTGGAGAAGCCAGCTACTTTCTCCGGCAAGGTTTTTATGGGGTTCTTCATAAAGAACACCGGCGAGAAAACGCCAAGAATCCAGGAAGTGTTTCTAGCACTCGGGACGCTTGGTGAGCGGCTCTGGGGCTGCCGTTAATCACTGCGAGGAGCCCGTCCTGCCGTGCAGATGTGTTTGATTGGAGCGGCGCGAGGGTTATTTTCTTTTAACTGAAGGCAACCCAGCCCCGGAGGATTAAGCTCTTTGTGTGCGCACTAGTGTGCCTTCATGGGAGCTGCTCCCGCAAAACTGGCTGCAGAGGTTTGGGGGACCATCCCCTAGGTCGGGGGACTGTCCTGGAGGAGGGGAGACCTCCTGTTTCTGTGGCTTTGAGACGATGCCGGGACAGTAGCTCCCTTCGCAGGCAGCACAGTGTGCTCCGGGATGGCTGTCTATGCCCTCACGGGCTTCTCGCTCGTCAGCCTGCTCAGCTTTGGCTATTTATCCTGGGACTGGATGAAGCCCAGTTTGGTGGCCGACGTAGCCACGGACCCCATGGAGAAATCGCTGCCTCCCGCCTTCACCAGGCCACCCCACATCATCTTCATTCTGACTGATGACCAGGGCTACCACGACGTTGGGTATCATGGCTCGGATATCCAGACGCCAACGCTGGACAGGCTAGCAGCGGAGGGCGTTAAGCTGGAGAACTACTACATTCAGCCCATCTGCACCCCGTCCCGGAGCCAGCTGATAACTGGCAGGTAAGCCAGAGCCTGCTCACAACCCCACTCATGTTCCTTCTTCTATCCCTTCCTTAGCTCTGAGGGGTTTAACCCCAGCTTGCCACTAGACAGATGCCCCAGTGTATTGGCAGATGGTGGAGGGCCTCCAGAGAAAGGTGTTTTGCTGGCTTTCTCTAGAAGGCTTCCTGGGTAAATGGTTGATTTTCTCATGGGATAAATAATGGCACATAGTAACTACAAAAATGTGGATTCCATTGGGTAATAGATGCCACTTTGGGAGAGGGTGGTCTCTGGCCATGAGGTCCTTCGGTACCAGGCAAGGAGCTGTGTCCCCAGGCAGTCCCGTCACACTGGCCCTTGGGGATTTGCTGCTGGGCTGGGGGGTTGAAGGATCATTCTGCCCTGCGACCTATGAGTCTCTTGGACTGTGCTTTTCCTGCTTGTGTGTTCAGTGCTGCGCTGGCCAGGGCAGGCTGGATGCTGGTCCATCACCCTCTCCCATGGTGGCACAGTCATGTGTCCCATTATCCTGGGCCCTTCTGCCTCTTGGGACAGATGGGGCTGTCCCTGGAGTGGCACTGGGAGGCCAGCACCCACTGTAGGAGACAGATCCCATCAGATCATCTCCTGCTGAGGAGTGGGCCCCAGGGAGGTGCCTGTGGATGTGGTCACCTGCTGCTTGGGGGTGGTGGACCCTGCTGGGGTCCAGGCAAAGGCCTCTCTTTTCTCCTGACAGCTCTGGGGGGGTCCCAGACATCTCCAGGGTATGCAGATCAGGGGAGGACAGGGATGTGTGTGCACCCAGGCGGGGCACTACAAAACCACAAGGATTTCTATGCAACTCTTGCTTGTGCTGCTCAGCCCTGACAGAGCCCAGCCACCTCCTCTGGGTTGGCAATAGTGGGGACAACTGCTGGGGGCATCCTGGGAGAGCAGACCAGGGTTATTTTCAGATGTCTGCTGAGCTCCCTCTCTTTTTTTGTATCTGATTTTGGTGCTTTCGGATGGATGAGGATCTCCGTGTCTCTGTCGTGGAGCTTGCTCCATGGGCTTGGGTGACATGGAGATCTGCATTTGGGGTCTCCAGCACATAAAGTGCTGTCATGTCCTCACCCAGCACTACTTCCCATCACCACTGACTCCTCCTGGCTCTTTCCCAACAGGTACCAGATCCACACAGGGCTGCAGCACTCCATCATCCGCCCTCGGCAGCCCAACTGCCTGCCCCTCGATCAGGTCACCCTGCCACAGAAGCTGCAGGAAGCTGGCTACTCCACGCACATGGTGGGAAAGTGGCACCTTGGCTTCTACAAGAAGGAGTGCCTGCCCACCCGCCGGGGCTTTGACACCTTCCTGGGCTCCCTGACAGGCAACGTGGACTACTACACCTATGACAACTGTGATGGGCCGGGTGTCTGCGGCTACGACCTGCACGAAGGGGAGGACGTGGCTTGGGACCAGAGTGGGAAATACTCCACCTTCCTCTACGCCCAGCGTGTCAGCAAGATCCTGGCATCCCACAGCCCCAAGGAGCCCATCTTCATCTATGTGGCCTTCCAAGCGGTCCACACGCCTCTGCAGTCACCCAAGGAGTACATCTACCGCTACCGCTCCATGGGCAACGTCGCTCGCCGCAAGTATGCCGCCATGGTGACGTGCATGGACGAGGCGGTGAAGAACATCACCTGGGCCCTCAAGAAGTATGGTTATTATGACAACAGTGTGATCGTGTTTTCCACTGACAACGGCGGGCAGACCTTTTCCGGGGGAAGCAACTGGCCACTACGGGGCCGCAAAGGGACGTACTGGGAAGGGGGAGTCCGTGGTATTGGTTTTGTCCACAGTCCCCTGATCAAGCGCAAGCGCCGGACCAGCTGGGCACTGGTTCACATCACAGACTGGTACCCGACTCTAGTCAGCCTGGCCAGGGGCAACCTGAGCAACGTCCCAGGCTTGGATGGCTACAACGTCTGGTCTGCCATCAGCGAGGGCAAGGAGTCGCCGCGAACCGAAATCCTGCACAACATTGACCCGCTGTACAACCACGCCAAGTATGGCTCCTTGGAGGATGGCTTCGGCATCTGGAACACAGCCGTGCAAGCCTCCATCCGGGTTGGGGAGTGGAAGCTCCTCACTGGTGACCCGGGGTACAGTGACTGGATCCCCCCGCAGACCCTGACCAACTTCCCAGGGAGCTGGTGGAACCTGGAGCGTCTCACCGACGGCCTGAGGAAGTCTGTGTGGCTCTTCAACATCACCGCCGACCCCTACGAGCGCTACGACCTCTCAGACCAGCGCCCAGATGTGGTCAGGACCCTCCTGATGAGGTTGGTGCACTACAACCGGACAGCCATCCCGGTGCGGTATCCCGCAGAGAACCCCCGGGCTCACCCGGACTTCAACGGTGGTGCCTGGGGACCTTGGGCCAGCGAGGATGATGCAGAGGAGTGGGAGGGCCTCGGGGAGCCCCTGAAGAGTAGGAACAAGAAGAAGAAGTGCAAGATCTGCAAGCTGCGCTCTTTCTTCCGCAAGCTGAACACCAGGCTCATGTCCAACCGCATCTGATGGGAGATTCCCCCAGCATCGACCCAGCCTGGCCAGGGTGGAGCTCTGGACGGCAGTGCCGCAGGGTGGGAGAGAGGGAGAGGGACGGATGGGGAAGTGGCCATCATCCTCTTGTTTTTTTTGTGCCAGGGTTCACCCCAAAACACTTGTCCTCTCTGGCTGGACAGGAAGGTGGTCCCAATGGGTGAGGAAGGGCGATGTGGACTCAGCTGCGCTGCTTGGCAATGGTGTACAAGTCTGCTGAGCTGGGCTGGCCTGTGCACAGCCCCTTCCAAAGAGAGAGACCCTTTGCTCATGAACTCTGCAGGCAATCACAACCTTTAAGTGTTGGCCATTGCAATGGCAGGAGAAAGTGCAGGACCCTGGGGTGGTGGTGCAGAGGGACTGGCCAGCCTCAGCAGCTCTGCCTGCAGGTTATCCCTCATAATTTCCCTGCATATACATGCTCCTGACCTTCTGCCTGCTGTCAGGCAGCTGCCACCACTGGTCTTGCTCTGGGAACTTGAGGGCCTCCCCCGAACCCAAGACCACAGTGTTTTCCTATTATACCTCTTTGTGGAAGGATGGATTCCTGACCATGGATGTCAGACCTGAGATTGCCAAGTCTGGACTCAGCCTTGCTGCTACAGGGGCCTCATGTGGGGCCTTGGTTTCTCCTCTCCACTGGCTTGAGGGGCCAGGAGCAGCCCTGGTGAGGAACTATGGCCCACAGAGAAATGGTTGGATGCAGGTTTGCCCCAGGCTCTGATGGACTTCCCATGGGTCATTCACCCAGCAGACCCTTTCATCCATCGTTCTGCCTGACCCAACCCCACCTGTCCATGGCTGTAGACACCCATGTTCCTCCCCGTGCATCCTACGCATCCAACCAGCCAACCATCCCTGGCTGCCCCTTCCCAGTGCTGGGGCTGTCCCCGTCCCCACGTCCCTTCTGCTGAACCTGGGGCAGAAGGAAGATCTCAAGGTCTCTGCAGAGACTGCTGTGCTGCTCTGTAGCTGCAGGACTTCGAAGCTGTGGAGGGGGACGGGGACGACTCCTGCTTGCCAGCGCCGCGTCCCCTCGCCGCAGATGGGCACCGCTCTCCCAGCAGCGCACGCGTAGGGGGGGAAACACCTCCCCATCATCCGCCTGCCATGGGGAGCCAGCCCATGCGATTGCCGGGGACCAGCCAGCTCGGGAGCCGGGGCAGCCAGTAAAGCGCCGTGCCCCCACGCCTTCGGCGGGGTGCGAGCGTGCATACGTGTGCTCGAAGGAGAGCTGGCAAGGATGAAAGAGGGTAAATAGCTTTAAAAGCGTTTTGGATGCATGGTGCATTTCCATTTACACAATGTGTTTTACATTTCTCCCCACAGGTTTCTCTTGGTGCAGCGTGTGTAGGCGAAGGCCCTGCTGTGAATTTTGAAAATAGTTATTTTTGTCTCTGGAAAATGAGGCCCGTTAGGACTTGTCAGCTCTTGGATGAGCAGTGTGGGCTTTCTTTTTTTTTTCTTTTTTTTTTTTTTTCTCCTCTTTCTCTCTCTTGCAAAATAACATTCATTTAAAATCTGTCATTGAAAGATGTGACAATTGGCAGCGTGCACGCTGAATACCTTTCAGTGCGTTTTCAAGCCCTGTGTGAGAGAGGGACGGAACGGGAAGAGAATGCAATGACACGTTTGTATTTTTTTTTTCTTACTCTTAGCTGGATTATTTGGGGGAATTGGGATTTTCTATAGAAACAAAGAAAAAAAAAAGCTGACAGCAAGGCAGAATAGAGGAGGCCTCTTGTTGTAGAGATGGGAAAGAGTTTGCAAAGCCAGAGTGTGGCAGCATGTGCACCGGTCCCAGCTGCGCTGCGCACGCCCATCACCGTGCCATCCTGCTGGCCCCCTGCATCTCCACGGGCACGTCCCCTGCAGTGGCATCACAGACAGGTGGCAGAGGGGCACTCAGCTTCTGCATCAGCCCCATCTCCATCCCCAGATCCCTTAGCACGTCGCTCCATGGGGACAGGTCCCCACAGCATCACCCTGGCTGAGGTGAGCCCCAGGAGGATGCTGCACATCCTGGAACTACCTCAACCAGCCTGGTATCCCCGGGTGTGCCCGTTGACAACGGGGCTGCGGCACCAGCTGCCATTTGGCAAAGCCAACCGGTGGCTGAATATAAAGCAACATTTTGCTGAAGAAGAGGAGGCTGCTGCAGGCTGAGCCAGAGCCGGAGGAGGGCAGGGGGTGATGGCTGTGGGGGGCTCCAGCACGAGTCACAGCACAGGGGGAACCAGTGCTGGAGGGAGCGGGAGAGCAGGGCTGGCCATGGGGCGGTGACAAGGATCGGGAAACAGCTTTCATTTCCATATTTATATAAACGCATCCAAGATTAGTCCTTCTTTTATTTTTTTTCTTCAAAAATGGAAATTTCCATGAAAACATGTTTGATTTTTCTCCCTTTACTTTTACTAATATCCCCATGAAAAGGTTCATCTGGTCTTGCTTCATTTCCAGTTTCTGATCTGCTGGGCTGATGCCGGGTTGACGCAGTTAGATTAGCTGTAGTGTTGGATCTGCATTCTTCTTTTTTTTTAATTAAAAAAAGTTGCATTCTGAATTTTTACAAAAAGAAACTGTTGAAGGAAAGTCTTAGTCACCAAAAACAAAGAGGAAAAGTAGGCAGGAGCATCTCTGGGTACTTGGAGAGGGCAGAGCCTCCAGCCTGAGGACAGCAGTTGTCCTTCACCGCTGTTTCCAGTCCCGCTGTATCTAACGGTGGGCTGGGAAGGGCAGGCGGTGGCCCTGCGTGGGCTCCCCATCCTACCACTGCTCTTTAATGGTCTCTGTGGGGAAAAATGCACCAGCGTGTCAAAATCCTGTGTTTTCACACAGTTCAAGTCCCGTGGGAGTGCCTGTGTGCTCTGGCTGCCAAGGGGTTAATGCAGCTGGTGAGATGCTCAGGCGGTGGAGCTCCCTGCACAGCCCTGATGCTGCACCCAGCAGATGTGTTTGCACAGACACGGGCTGAGCGCTCCCCTCCTTCCCAACCACCCTTCAAAGAGCCGTGGCAAGCTGACGGCTGCTCCACACCCCGGGTGGGAGCTGGATGCAGGGTGGGGCCCTGCGGAGGGGATGGGGCAGGGGGGAGCGTCTGGGGCCATCTGGGCTGTGGGCTGGGAGGAGGCGAGAGCAGGGTGGGGTGGAGGGGTAGTGGCGGCCTCTCCTCCATCGGAATGGAGCGATGCCTCCACCCTGCCAGCTGGAGGGAGTCGTGATGGGATGGAGTTGAGATGGGATGGAGATGGGGAAGGGGATAGGATGAGGATGGGATGGGTCAGGCAGGATTGGGGATACCTCAGACCCTCTCTAGCCCCATAGGTTTCATCCTGAGGGAGTAAAAGGGAGAACTTCAGTAGCACGAAAGGGGATGGACATCTCAGCAAACCACCATGGTGGGAGGGTGGCAGGACACGCTGGGCACCTCATGCTGGGGAGAGGGTGCTCTGGACCAGGAGCTGTATCTCAAGACAGACAGTTGCATCCTTTCTCCTCCCAGGGGTCCGAGGATGTGTGGTTTTGCAGAGGTTTCTCCCCACCCAGAGCCAGCACACGATGGCCCCAGGGAGCCACATGGCACCTGCAGAGGGTCCCTAAGTATCCATGGCCACGTGTACAGGAGGGTCCCTGCCCATGAACCCTGGTGTTGGGGAAAGGGTGGCCCTGGGGACACCCTGTCCCAGCCAAAAGCCGTTTCATGTGGCCACACGAG
Source organism: Athene noctua (assembly GCF_965140245.1). Lineage (NCBI taxonomy): Eukaryota > Metazoa > Chordata > Aves > Strigiformes > Strigidae > Athene > Athene noctua. The sequence continues at coordinate 17,947,545 of NC_134048.1, forward strand.
TGAGTACTGGGGTCCGCAGGGACAGGGCACGTTTGCAAACACAACCCTACATGTAAATCAGCTCTGCTTACCATGGTATTTATAATCTTTATCTAAAAATAGCCCCAAATTCAGCTTCCCAGAGGACAGAAACTGAGCATCCCCCAGACCCCAGCTTGCGTGTGAAGCCGTCCCAGTAATTTTGGGATCTCTGCAATATGTAATTCGCAGCCCCACTGGTTGTGCATGCGAGGCACTGGTGAAAGCTCCCTGAGGCCCATGCAAGCCCTGTCCCATGGGAGGAGGGGGACCGTCTGCAGCCCCCTGGGGACACATGGGTCCTCCCCGAGCCCCGTGGAGCAGCTACTCATCCAGTGCATCTGGGGTTTGATGCCAGATCTTGGGTGCCTACGCTGGGGCAGTCCCATGCTGGGATGCAGAAACTAAATATCTGTAGGTAGAGCTGGAGCAGGCGTGGGGAGAGCAAGAGGCATTTCTGGAGAGGCAGGCGGGTGATGGAGAGGAGCTGCTGGGGATGAAGGTCTCCATCAGGCGGCCAGACCCGAGCACGGCAGCAGGAGAGCAGCTTGGCTCTCCAAAGCCCTGCAGGAACAAATCTTGGGGTGGCCAGGAACAGAGACGTTGGCAGAGGTGAGACACCTGAAGAGGATCCTGAGGCCTCTGGGAGAGGGCTGGGACTGCTCCCCTCCCCTGGGAGATGGTGGAAGAGCCCCCAGCCCAGAGAGGGAAGGTCCCGCCAGAGCTCCTGCTCCCCTTGGGTTGTCCCCAGGCACCGTGGAGCTGAGCCACGCAGCAGTTCCTGCTTGGGAAAACATCAGCAGCAAAGCAGAGCATGTTCAGCAACCAGAAGCCTGACACCCCCTCACCCTCCAAAAGGGAAAAATGCTGAGGAAAAAACTGAATAGAGAGGAGGGCAGGAAGGGAGGAACCCTTCCTGGAGAGCTGCGTCTCTGCCAGGCAGGAGAAACCTGGGGAGGGAGGGAGGGACCCCACGGCGGGGTTTGCCATCACCCCCTGCCCTGGGTGAGGGATTTGGAGTGCGGAGGTCAGGGGGGAAGGAAGGGATGGATCCCTCCTCCTGGCCACGGGAGCACTCAGAGTCATGCGTGTGGGGCTGAACACACTTGCCAGCATGGGGGTGGCCGTGGGAAGAGGGGGCAGGTCACATCGCAGCCCCCATGGGGACATGCACGTTAGCACAGGCAGGAGCGAGGTGGTTGCACACAGCTGCCCATGAGCGTTCATGGGTCTCCTGCTTGGCGGGGGCTCTTCCTTCCACCCTTCAGCTCCATGGGGCTGCTGGCGGCTGGCAGCAAAAAGCTGGAGGAGGAGAGAGCTCCTCCGAGCATCCGGCTGCACCAGCCCCCGCATCAGCCCCCCGCCTCCCGGCATGGCCCCGGGGGTGGTGAACGAAGCCCCCTTTCACGTGGGAGCAGGATGGGGAGGGGACATGCACAGGCAGGGAGGCGTTTTGGGGACCAGCGTATCCCCAGGGCACAGATCACGCACGTGCATCCCCCTCACCCCAAGTGAGGGGGCCTGGTGTGCTCTGCCCACGCTGTGGCATGGCCACAGTGGGTCTGGAGGCCATCAGCCCTCGGGGACCGTGGTCCTGTCTCCCCATCCACAGGTGGGAATTGGGTCCCTGCCCTGCTGGATGCAGGGACGCAGGGTGGGGATGAAGGTGGGTAATGGTGCAATTAATGGAAAAGCCATTAGACCTTTCTCCTCCTCCCCCTCTTCTTCCTCACTCCGCCACTTGCTGTCCTCCTCCACTTCCACCTCCTTTCTTCTCTCCCTCTCTCTGCTCCTCCTTCTCTCTCTTCTCTCAAAGATTTCTCCCTATTTTTGTCTGGTTAGAGCCTTTTATTTTCCTTTTAACCCTTCCATGGCAGCCTGAAAGGGAGCTCAATCCATCTCAGCTGTCAAAGGCAATGCCCTCCCAGCCGGCAGTGGGAGCCCCTTCTCCCGGGGTGGTGGTGGCTCCTTCTGCTGGAAAATCATCCAGAAATGGGACAAAAGCTTAGAAGAAAGCTATTGGGGGGGGGGGGGTGTCAGAAGGTGGGAAGGTGCACGGGATGGTGTAGATGAAGGAGAGGGTGCTGGTTCCCCAGTGGGTGCTGCCAGGGGTGCTGGCAGCAAGGTGGGCTTAGAGGGAAACCTCTCCCCTGAGGTCTTGGACCTCATTATTCCACTTCTATGGCCCTTTTTGGTGCTTTCTTATGTTAAACACTGCAGAGGGGCGACCCAGCAGCAAAAAGCCAGAGAAGGAGGGGGGCAGACCTTCCATCTATCCCCACTCTGAAATCCCCCTGCTTTCCACCCTGGTTTGGGCACTGCGGGGAAGCAGCAGGACAGAGCCTTTTTGCTCCCCCTCTAGCTGTACTTTAGGCCAAGCTGCTTGCCCCACAGTGGGGGGAACCCTCGGGTTCTGCTCCCCTAGCAGCCCCGGGGCCCACGGGGAGACCCATCGGACAAAGCAGGAGTGGGGAGCAGCTCCCAGGCACAGCCAGCCCTCCCCTGCAGAGTGATTGGGGCCAGCCCCCCCCCGGGGAGCCTGGCTGATGGCGGGCCAGTCTGGGGACCTGGGGACCTGCCATGGTTTCTCCAGCTTCTCCTGACACACTTCTGCTCCATCCTCCATCTGCTCCCATCCACTGAGACCTGCTGTAGCGCATCCCCTGTCCCACAGCCCCCCATGTCCCCGGAGAGATGCTTCTGTGGGCACCAGCAGGGCCTGTTTGTTTGTTTGTTTGTTTTTTGGGGGGGGGGGGGGGAGAAGGAGTTGCCGGGGTGACAGCATCCTCCTGCAACATGAAAATCATGGTTTCCATGGAAACCCTTTTTGCCCCAATTATTCTACCACTACCACGTCCTTTAATTTGCCTTTAATATTTGCATTTTAGACCTCCCCCACCCCGCAGCAGCCGGGTGACCCCCGGGCAGCCCCCGGGGCCAGGTCCCCAGCAGGGCCCTGGTCCCCATGGGCGGGCGACAGGTTTGGGAAGCAGTTGCCCCGGCAACAGAAACAGGGCGTTTCTGGCAGCGGTGGTCGCCATGGGGACGGGGATGCTGACGAAGGCTTGTGAAGCTGAGAAGACAAATTGCCCTCATCATTATCTCCGGGCTTGTCAATCAAACATATTCCCTTATTTACCTCGGCGAGGAGAGAGCCCCGGGAGCACACAGAGAGGGAGGGAGCAAGAGGAGAGCTACTTGCCCCAAACTCCGCACTGGGGAGGGAGCATTTCCAGCCCCTCGGGATGGCCACCATCACCTGCAATCGCTTCACCGAGGAGTACCAGCTCTTCGAGGAACTGGGCAAGTAAGTTGGAGATGGGGCTGGATGCTCGGAGTGGGGCTGTGCCCCAGCTGGGGAAGAGCTTCCGCAGCACTGGGAACCGCGAGAGACGGGGGAAAGGAGACCGGCATGGAGCAAACGTACTGGGGAGCAGTGAGGGGCACTTGGGTTAGGATGAGGGCTGCCAGTCCCAGCCCTGCCCGCTCTGTCCCTTCCCGAGTTTGGGTGGTGCTGACGGGTGCTCGGCTGGGGGCTCGGGTCACCCCAGGGGGCTGCCCGGGGAGGGGGAGGCTGTCCCCTTTACGGAAAAGCCGCTCCTGAAAGAGGATGCTACTGGCTCCCCCAGGAACTTCTCCAGCTGGGAGGAGGGACGGGACAGCCGAGGAGGGAAGCCAAAGTGGCGGGCGCCCCTCACATTTCTTTAGGGAATTTCTCTGTGCGGATTCACTGGGGTTTGGCTAGTCCTGCAAGAGACCCAGCCTGCCTGGCAGCCCCTGGAGAATCCCGGCGGCTCTTGGACAGACACGGGGTGTCTCCCACCCCTGTCTCTGTCCCAGCGTGAGTGCCCCCCGGGTGAGCCACTGCCTGACCCAGCTCTCCTGCCAGGGAGGGCTCAGCTCAGCAGGTCCAGGTGTCATCGCGTGTGCCTGGATCAGGGGGCATGTGTGTGTGCATATGTGTGCCAACAGAGATGCCTGTGCCCAGCGAGGTGATCTGGGGGGCACTGAACACCCCCGGGGTGCAGCAGGAGATTCCAGGTCCTCCGTGCGGGGCAGAGGGATGCTCTGTGTCTCGCCAAATGTGTGGCTGTGAAACGGGTGCGGAACTGAGCAGGCATGTGCCTGTGTTTTGGTTTCCATGCCTTTTTTTCAGAGCTGGTGTGTAAATGTGGGGCGTGCAGCCACGTTCCCCTCGGAGCGGCGCGGTGGCGGGCTGGGGGTGCCTGTGCTGGGTGGCTGGTGGCAGATGGGTGGCTGTCTCTGTCCGTAGGCACAGGCACTCACTCCAGCCCCGCAGCCCCCGGGCTGGGGGCAGCCTGTGCCTAAACGTGCGCCTGCACGCGTGTGGGTGTGCGAAACGGGGGCGAGGGAGAAAGGAGAGGACAAAAATGGAGAAATAAAGAAGCTGAAAGAGGGGAGGACTTTGTGCCAGGCTGAAAGCTGTTTATATTCCCCAGCCAAACAGGAGGGACTGGGTTGCTGCTCTAAAGTGCAGCTCCTTGGATGCAAGTGAACCCCCCCTGTCCCAGGACATGCGCATCTCATCCATCCCCTCGGCATCAGGGTGGCTGCGAGGGGCTGGCGGGGAGCAGTGGGTCCAGGGAGCAGGTCCCTGCAGCAGGGATGGTCCCAGCTGGCACTGCAGGCAGGGGGATAGGCACCCACCAGGGAGCTGGTGGTAAGGTGGGGTTTGGGACCTGCTTTTTCCAGAGGTTTCTTGGGTTTTCTGGGCTCTGAGGCTCTGTGGTGTTGGTAGGGGGTGGGCAGGAGAGGCAGCAGCTTCTGGGTGCCTGCAGGGAGGCTGCTGGGCCCTGGCTGGGTGGACATAGCTGCAGGGAAGTGGAGGGGAGCTTGCAGGCCAGGCGTGATGGGGGAGGACCAGGAGGGCTCCTGGAGGAGTTTGGGGTGCAAGGTTTTGCTAAGTGGGTGCTGACACAGAGAACTGAGCACCCAGACTTGGGGGCTACCCACACTGCCCAGCATCACAGTATAAAACCACCTCGATAGATGCATTTTAACACGTTCACAATTAAAGGAGCAAAGCTGGCGCAGTGACTTGCCAGCCCCCTGTGAGCATCGCACCTCAGCCCATCTGACCTCCGGGGGTGATGCAGGGGCAGCATGGCTTGGTCGGCAGCTTGGGGCAGCATCCCAGGCTTGGTGCATCCCAGAGCTTTCCCCTCCACTCCGGGGGGCAGGTACCACTTCAGCACTGAGGCATATTCCAGGGTTAGGGGCTTTACCAGGCTGGTCAAGGCACCATGGAGCTGGTTGGGGATTTTCCACCAGGTTGGTTTCCAGCACATCCTGGCACATTCAAAAATCAGCAGTTTCCCATGGGGAAATTTCCGCTTCGTGGGTTTAGAGAGGGAAATCAGGACGAAGCGCCGCACCTCTGCTCTGCTGCGGCAGCTGCTCGCGGTGGGAAGTGGCGTTCCTCCTCCAGAGAGATGCTCCCGGTGCTGGTCAGGGTGCAGGGTGGGCAGCACGGCTCCAACCCACCCCGATTCCGAAAGGGAGCAGCAGCCTGCAGGGGCTTGGAGCAGAAAGGCTCTGTCTTGGGTTTGCTGTCTCCAAAGGACTGGGACGGTCTGCTGGGGGGGACGTGGGGTGTCCCCAAGCCTGGCTGTCAGGAGGGAGGTGCTGGGTGCCAGGCTGCTGCTGCACCCACTGTGCTCCTTTGCCATCTCCTTGGCTGTCACCCATCTTGACACCCAGGCAAGCTGGGGGTTTAAGATGCCACCCACTTAATGGTAGCACCATGATGGGGCTTTGTGGGGGGGCAGAGATTGGGAGGGTGTTCTGCAGAGCCTGCCCCATGGGGCATGAGCCCTTGGTGCATCCCTGCACCTCCTGGGCACAGGGAGGGCATCTGTCCCGAGCTGAGGACACGGAGCTGGGGAAAACCTGCTCCGGTGGCAGCCCTGGCCAAGCCGAGCAAGTGAGGAGCTGCTCTGATCCCCCCCGCCGCCCCATGCTTGCAGGAAGGGACGGGACAAGGGCGGGGGGCAGCGTGAGGGGGGACGGGGAGAGGATCCTGCCCACGGCCCCCTGGAGTAGGACAAACATGAAGTGCAGCTCCATCGGCGCCTCCAAATCCGCCCCCGCGGCAGGTTCAGGGAGAGGCTGGAGACAATTACCGTGCCGAGCGGTACGATCAGCCCCTCCACTCCCAGAGCTGCAGGAGAGGGGTTTTATTAAAAAGGAAAAAAAAAAAAATTAAATATATGGAGGAACAAAAAATCCCCAGCCCACACTCTTCTCTCTAGAAAGGAGATAAAATGCCTTGGAGGAGGAGGAGGTGTTGAAGAGAGGGAGGGTGGCAGCAGCGCAGCCCGGCACTGGCAGGGAAGGTGTGAAAAAGGGAGAAGCGGAGCATCCCGGCGGCAGAGCTGCTGCTCGGGCTGGCGGGGAGAGGCCCTGGGGACAAGGCATGGGGTCATGTCTGGCCCAGGGGACTAAGGGACAGGGGCTGGAGGGCTGAGACACAGCAGTGCCAGGGCTTGGGGCTGGAGGGACAGGCCTGGCTGCAGGGCTGTGGGTCCAGCGTCACCCTAAAATGGCAGCCACTGGGGGGGACATGGACACGGTCCCTACCCATGGCCGTGTGGGACATGCTGTTTTGTCTGAGATGAATGCTCCACCTCTGAGCCAGGCAGAGATGGGGGTCCCCAGCTGCCACCAGGGTGAGGGTCGGACCCATTCAAAGAGCCCTGGGAGGGAGGGGACCCACACCACTGCCCCCAGCCAGGGAACAGGACACACATCTCCTCCCAGAGGGGTTTCTTGCACCAAGATGGGGCTGATCTCCCTGCCTGGCACCCCCTGCACTGCCCCACAAGCCCCTAGTGTTGGGGGAATGCCTGTGTTTGCAGGGCAGGAGATGCTGGATTTAGGTGGACCCAAGGGGGGATTTTTCCCCACATAGGGCTGGGAAGCACAGGAGCAGCCTGGTATGGGGAGCAGAGCCCAGCTGCTGTGAAATGCCCAGTGGGGTCAAACACCCAACATGGAAGGGTCCCAGCCAGTGCAGACCGAGACAGGGATGGGGCTGTGGCAACCATGCTGTACCCCTGGGTGTTCTGCACCCACACCCAGTGCCTTGTGGGCTCACAGGGTCTCGCCTGGGCTTCACGGAGCACAAACAGACATTTGGTTTCTGTTAAAAAAGGCCTGAAGGAGCCAAAAGCCGCGAATGCAGCTGGGGGTGTGAAACCCTGTGCTCCGTGGGTGCAGCGCCTCCCATCCTGCTTCCCACAGCTCCCCCTTCCATGCCGTTCAGTTTAGCTCGAATAAAGGGATGAGCAAGTGGCTATGGGCACTGGGACCAGGAGTGGCTGGGGGTTCCCATGCTCCAGGGGTCCAGGACACCTACGTCCCTCCAACCCCACGTCAGGTCCCGCAGCAAAACCCTGCAGCTGGGGTAGAATCCCCGAGCTGGGGCAGTGGGTGCAGGGGCTTCCCTGCTTGCTGCGCTCACTGCTGCAGATTCTCCTGGCACTGCAAAAGCAAGCACGTGTCTTTAGGAAAAAATTAGAAAAGATGGGTCACAGGGACTCACTGGAGCCCCCAAACCCGGGGCAGTGTGGGGTCCTGATGGGTTGGGGAGAGTGGCACTGCGGGGCTGGCAAAGGGTCCGGTCTCCCCCACCCATGGCAAGCTGGATATGAAGCATTTGGTCTCCTCTTTCCAATTAATCCGCCTCAGACTACAAGGATATTAACAGCTCAGCTCTCCCAGCAGCCAGGATTAAATGGCAGGATGGGGAGGCCGGGAAGCGCCGGGATGCTGTTCCTCAGCTCCTGCCCGGCACGTGCCGCGAGCGATGCTCTGCGCCGCGGCGCTGGGAGCGTGGGCTGCCGGCTCTGCTGGTGCTCCAGCCCCATCCCTCCGCACCCCGCCGCTCGCCTGTTCTCCTAAAGATCACATTCAAACCCAAATTGCCCGTCTCCACCCGCCCCCACCGGTAAAATCAATTATCTGCCGCAGCTCACCAGCCTGCGGCCTTTTATTCCTCAGCAGGGAGCGGGAGCGGGGCGCCAGGGAGCGGGGGGAAGGTGGGGTGGGAGGTGGGATTGCTTTTGATAGTTGTTATTTTAGCGATTGGAAGGGTTTGGCAGGAAAGGCAACCTGGTACAAAGGTTGTGCTCAGCAGGGCTGGAGCGTGAGTGTGTGCCTGTGTGTGTGTGCAGTGCCGCAGCTCCCAGCATCGCGCTGGTGCGCTGTCAGTGCAACAGGCTGCCAGGGCTCAGGGTATGGAGTACGGGGGCAGAGGGGGTTCTTTGGAGCCCCTCCCGTGCCTGTTTGCCTGCCAGACTCCAAGATACTGCTGCACGTTGGCTCACACGTGTGCGAGCCGCAGCAGCATCAGTCCCTGTCCAGCTCGGCTGCAGTGGTCCTTGCTCACAGGGTCCCCTGGGCTGTCCCTGCCTGTGTGACGGTTTCGCAGCTGGGGGGGGGGGGCACCTTGCACCACTCACCTGCACCCACAGCTGATGCTCACACCCGCTTCTGCAAAGTGCTGCTGAGATTGCCAGGGCCAGAGTACGCAAAGCCAGGCACACGCACTGAGGTGAAGTGGCCGAGGGCTGCGTGGCAGCTGCAGCCATCCTGGTGTCTCTCAGGAGCCAGAACCCCAGTAAATCCCGGCCGCTTTTCTCCCTGGGGACAGGCAGGGAGGGAGAGGAGGAAGGGTGCACGATGTGCGGGGTATCCCAGGGGAGCACGGAGAGGCAAATCCTGCACCCATCCCCAGGTCTACCTTTGCTTGTCCCCGTCATTCCCCAAGGACAGTGGTGGAGGGAGGGCAATGGAGAGCCCGCCAAGGCCCTTCCCCAGCCAGCACCCAGCCCCAGCCCCAGCCCTGTGGCTGCCCCTCGTCCCACAGGCACATCGGGGCTGAGCCATGCCCTTCACTTCTCCCTCTGGCTTCTTGTCTTCCCAGGGGCGCTTTCTCCATCGTCCGGAGATGCGTGAAGGTGTTGGCAGGACAAGAGTATGCGGCCAAGATCATCAACACCAAGAAGCTGTCTGCTCGAGGTAGGTGCTGGGGGTATTTTTTGGGGGGGTGAGAGGCGAGCAGGCTTTGCAGAGCGGGGAATTCGTCCCTTCTGCACAGTTCTGGGATGGTGCCTTTGATGTGCATCGACGTGGAGGGTATTTGATGTGCAGTGGGGGACACCCTTATCCCACCCTGTCTCCACTGCAGAACACACTTTGCTCCTTGATGGATGGGGCGAACGTCCAGAGGAGACGTCTTGGTGGCTGCTCACCACATCCCATCCGATTGCCGGGATGCACCCACAGCCCGGCTCTGCCAGGGCTCTGGGGGGATCCCAGACCCCAACCTGCCCAGGGAGCCGTAGGATCCCTTTTCTCTCCCTGAGACCCCCACCACCATCCTACACGCCATGTTGTGGCAAGCAAGTCAAACTGCTGCCAGCCTCAGGCACTGGGTAGCACGGTTATTTTTGGATCATCAACTTCTCTGAGAGGGCCCCCACTGACACCCCCCAACCCCACTTTCAGGGGCTGCAGGTTCCCTTACTTGTGTACTTCTATCAATGAGAAGGGAAGGTCCTTCAAGAGGGAGTTTGATTTCATTTCTACCTGGAGATGGGCTCTCACCCCTCGCTGCCATCTAATTAATTGCACCGGTGGAGCACGTTGGCTGCTTTGCTGCTGGAAGAGGTGCTGGCAGGTCTGTCCTGGCTGTTCCTCGAGGCAAGACTGAGCTGAGCCAGCCCAGAAAAGCTTCAGCCAGCCTTTGCCCTGAGGCAGGGACCCCTCTGCCCCCAGGCATCTGGCAGAGGAGCTGCAATGAGGAGGATGGAGAGGATGGGACAACAGCTGCTGTGTCCCCGGCTCCAGCTTCTCCTGGCTGGGTGCGTCAGGGAGCGCAGGATGGGTGCCAGGAGCGAGCACCCTGCCGGGAGGGTTTAATTAACTCCCTTCTTTGGTTTCTCTCCCTGATGCCACTGCTCACCTCTGAAGGCAAAACTGAAACGCAGAAAACGGTGACAAACTCCTTTCTGACCTCAGATTAAACCAGTGCTTTGCAATCTCCCTCCTGCAGCACTGCCAAAGCAGCACAGTACTGACGCTGAGCCCCCCCAGCTCCCCCCAGAGCCGGCTCCTGCCCCTCCTCAGGGATGTGGACCATTCGCTTCCTCCGAGGCTGAAGACTCCCAGGCTGGGGCAGGGTGTGGGGTGCTGGCTTCGGCACTCGGCTCCTGCCTGCTGGCAGCGAGGTGGGCAGCAAACACCTCCCGGTTTGCAGGGCTGCCCGGAGGAGCAGACTGAGAAGCCTTCCCTCTGCTCCCTCCTGCCTCTGCTCGCCTGCTCCTGCAGTTTGTCCCTCTCCATCCTCTCCTGGGGTTTGCTCTGTCCCTGCAGTGGCTGTGTCTGTCTGACCCCCAGAGAGACCCCACCGGGGTTATTTTCCCTGCTCTGCCAGCTGAAACCACCAGCTGCTTTTGCTAATGGTCTTGAAACCCCCATTTCTCCAATGCTAGCATGGGGGATGGCGTTTCCTCAGGCTGGGAGCAATCCCCAAAGGGGCACAAGGAGCCTCTGTCCCACGGGGATGTGCCACTGGCTGTCACCCGCTAAGGGCAGGAGGGCAGGTGTGCAGGGAGGAGAGGAGGAGGTGAGAGGAGTTGCAAAATCCCCACGGATGCCGAGACATCCTCCTGACTGCCGACATGGGGAACCAGCAGGAGAGAAACTGGTGTTTTTGGTGGACAAACGGGTTTTGGGTCCAGGCAGCAGCTGGGTTTGTGGGGTAGGCGAGGGGCTGCGGCCGTGGCTCACTGTCCCCAGAAGCACTTCGGTGCACGGTGGACGTGCTGTGCCATCCAGAGAGGGGGGACGCTCTGACCCACGGCATCTGCCCCCACAACTTCAGCAGGGCCCCTCTGCCTGAGGGACATCCCCCTGCCACTTTGTCCTTCTGTCCGTCTGCCCCTCGGCCCCACTGCTCTGGCACAGCTGTCCCACCCACACGCAAAGCCCCTGCAAGCCCTGTCAGGGAGATTTGCACAAGTGGGGGGGTCCCCTGCCGGCCTGCAGCCCCGTGCAGGGGTTGTACCCAAACGATGCTCAGAGGAAGCTGCAGACCCGGAGGTGTCTGGGTGCCCCCACGCCCAGCCTGTCCTTGCTGTGCATTCGTGGCTGGGAAGCTCTCCCGAGCAGGACCCACGCAGGCTTAGAAAGAGCAAAGCCCCCGGAGCACAGGCTGCCTTCGCTCCCTGGGCAGTGGGTGGCTCATTGCAGTCAGCTCTTCCCCTTGCATTTTGCAGCTGAGCCCGTGGTACCAGGGGGGCAATGGCTACGCACCCCCAGGACCTTTCCTACCAGGCACTCGCACCCATCTCTGCCCTCCCTTTAAACTCCCTCATCCATTTTCCATTTTGCCTCGTTTTTGCTGGCCTCCCACCCCCTCCCCATTCTGTTTGTGGTTTATCGAACCCCCCCAGCCTCCTGGCATTCCCCGCCAAGCTGCCTGTGCTGGGCTTTGCCTTCGCAGGCGTTTTGGTGGCAACAGATTGTGAGGGTACAAAGAGGGGGACAGCGGCTGGGGGAGCCGCACGATGCTGCTGCTGCAGTGGCTCAGCGGGGAGCTAGAGCTGAGTTGGGTTGCTCATGGCAGGGAAGGGATGGGGCAGCCTCCTGCTCCCCACCAGTGGCCACGCTCCCACCTGTGCAGCCAAAGGCTCAGCTGGCAGCAGCGTACAGACACACAGAGCGGTGTTGGGACTCACTCTGTGCTTGGGGTCGCATTCACTGCCCTTTCCTGTGATCTCTGGCCTCTTCTAAGCAAGCAAAGGAGCTTTACTGGACACCAGCAATTCTGGGCTTCCCCATGGGTCATTTGGCCCCAGCCACCAGGCTGCAGATGGGGAAACTGAGGCAGAGAGTGACAATCAGTGACTCAACTATGATCACTGTCAGGCAGGAGCAGAAGAGGGGGCAGAAAGTAGCTCCTCTGCTCCCCAGAGAAGTGCTTGCCCCACTGGTCACTCTGTTTCTCCATCCTGTCTCTGTCCTCCACTCCACAATGGATTTTGGTTGCAAAAAGCAACAGCCTAAACCCTGACCTCTCCCTGTTGCCCCATCCCACCCTGGGAAGATTGTCACCCATTGGGGAAATGCCGTGGGGAGCTGAATGAGGCCATTGAGACTGTCCCAGCCTTCAGCTCGCAGAGCCCAGCACAGGCTGCAAAACTCGCCCCAAGCCCTGGGGTGACTTGCCCACACCGAGCACCGCAGTCACTGGATGGGTGATACTGAGCCCTGGGGAAGGCTCCAGCCCCTGCAGGGAAGGGACTACATTGCCTTCACATCTCAGCGGTCGGAGACATCCAGGTTTGGTTTGATGCAGAGCGAGACTCTGGGGTGTGAACCAGCAAGGTAACAGTGATAGCGCTGAGAGACAAGCGGCCCTAATTATATCATCGCTTCTCCCGGCTGCTGGGTTCCTGCTAGCACAAAATGCCTCCAGACAAGGCACCTCCATGCAGGGTGGCTGGGCGAGGTATAAGGAAGCAGAAAAGTGCAGAGGCAAGGAAAAAAAAAATCACAATTATTTGAAAATTCATTCTTTTGGCTTAGCTCAACTCGCTTTGCCCAGAGCTACATTGTCTTGTATCCCCCAACCTGGGAAAATCTGAGGAGAGAGACCTGTGTCTCCTGTTGGAGATGGGCATTGGAGCAAAGCCAGGGTTTTGTGATGTTGGAGAGCAAAGACCTGATGTGAAATAGCTGGGAGTGGAGAGGGGGGTGGAGCAGACAGCAATGTTTCAGCTTGACATCTCGTTGCTGGTCAGCTCTGACTGTTCATATTGTACCATTCAGGGGCAGAAATGTCCTTGCTGATTGCCTGTACTTGGCTGAATAAGAGAAAACCAAGCAGGCGCTGCTGGCAGTAATAACTCAAGCAGCTCTGGGATTTCTGGGAGGTGATGGGGACTCGTTCAGCAAAGAGAAGGGAGAGAGGAGGGTGGGGGCTCATCCAGAGCCCAGGACTGCCCATGGCACTGGTGCCTTGGGGCTTGGCTGGGGGCTACATCCGTGCTGGGATAACATCCCTCAGGCCCCAGTGCTGAATGTGTTCCCAAACCCGATAATTCTTTAGCAAAAAAAAAGACAGGTTTGCTCCTTGCCAGCTGCTCTGTTCCCCCAGGTTTCCCATGCCAGCAGCTCCTCCAAGAGAGCATGGCAGGAGCTGAGAGCAGTTTATCCCCTTCTCCAGACCCTAATTTAGGGCTGTTGCCTCTTTCAGATCACCAAAAGCTGGAACGAGAAGCTCGGATCTGCCGCCTCCTGAAGCACCCCAACATCGGTAAGCGTGCCCCTCTCCCTGCTGTGTGCCAGGTGAAGGAAGAACCAGGCAAATCTGCCCGTGCTTCATCCCTGGCTCTGCTGCCCACCTGCCCTCCCATGGCCCGTTGGGGCTGGGGGGTCCCCATCAGTGATTCAGCTCTGCCTGCAGCAGCACTGGCTGTTTGTCCTTCCCTTGCATGCTGGCCACTATCTCGGAGATAGAGAAGGGGCTTGGCAACAGCCTGCCCTGTGTTGATCTGCAGAGCCGTCCCTCTTCTTCCTCACAGGAGGCAGCATCTTCATATGGGGTCATGGGAGGAAAGACCTCTACCGAGCGCGGGGGGATTGAAGTAGATCCTAGCTAACCCACTCGGCCATAGCTCCCTCGGGGGGAAGCAGGGCCCCAGTAGGCTGCAAGGGGCTATTTTTACTCCTCTCCCCCCACCCGGGTGCTGTATTCCTCTGCATGCTCCAAAAAGCGGCTGCAGCTCCGAGCAGCAGCAGCAGCGCAGGGCGTGTAGGAGGAGCGATGGCGGGGGGAAGCGAAGACTTTCCCACCGACCGTCCATCTGAAAGTAGCCTCCTTCGGAAAAGCTGTTTCAGGAAAACTCCCGAGCCCCTGCAAAAGACAAAAATAGGCCAGAAGGAGAGAGAGAGAGGAGGAGAAAAAACTGCAGTAAAAAAAAAAATCCCAAACCCCAGTCTTGAGAGTGATGTTGATGCAGGCTGCCAGTTCCCAGGGATGGTCCGGCAGCGGGAGCAGCGATGAATCCCCTCTCCCCTCCGCTGCACCCTGGGATGTGCCAACCCCGGTGGGATCCTGCAGCTTTTGGGAAAGCATCTGGGGGTAGGACAGGAGCTCTGCAGCCCTCTCATCCCTCAGCTGGCAGCTGGGAGGTTTCCTCTTTGGCTGAGCTCCTCCCTGGACCCCTGGCTGCTTCGGGTGGCCTGGATCCGTCCTTCCCCAGGGAACCGCTGCAGCAGATCCAGGGAGCCAGACCTGGCGCCACTGGGACCAGCCACACAGCTTCTGCCCCATAAATATTTCAGTTTGGAAAAAGCCTGTCAGCCTCCATCTGTTTCAGGCACATGGCTGTGTGACAGGTCTCCCCTGCATTGCCGGGGTGCTGAATGCTGCAGAATCTGGCCACCGTCCTTCCCTCTGCCTCTACTCTGGCAGCACCGATGCCTCACACGGGGGCTGCCCTGCTGGGGTTCCTGCGGGGAGTCCAGCCCCCCCTCCCCGGTCAGAGCGTCAGCTGGGGCCTTTCCTCTGCACCAAAATAGACGTGGGGATTGCTGACACCCGAAGGAAACACGCTGTAAGGTGTGTGAATAGCAAGAAATGCTAAAAACGGAGGAATCCACCCCAGGGTGACTTGCAGCACAGTAGCTGGGCCATGCAGCCAAAGCTCCCCAGGCCCCCAGCTGGGCTCCAGCTTTTCCCTACCTCTGTCTTCCTCCCTTCCCTGTCCATCACCTGCCCGTGGGGCTGGTGGGGTCTCAGGGGACAGAAAACACCTCGTCCTGCAGTCCAGCCTCCCTGTGCCTTTTCCCCCACCCCTGCACCACACCTCGCTGTTTGGCCGTGACCTGCAGAGATGGTGGGCTTCAAGCAACCCTGCCGCATAGGGCTGGAAAGGGTTAACGGCATGAGATCCTAATGAGCCCAATCTCGCTGCTATTTATACCCAGGAGGCTCTTCTCCACCCCCCCACCCCACACCCTCACCCCCCCACTGTTCCTGCTGCCTGGAAACTCGGGCTCGCAGCTTCCCTTGCATGCGGCACAAGCCGGCTAATTACCCACCCAGGCGCTGGAACGGGCTGTGCCGCTGCAGACCAGCCGCTGCCAGGGGCACGGGAAGGCGAAGCAGAAAACCCCTCTCCATCCCTCCCTGGGAGAAGCACCCCAGCTGCCCAGGGGCTTTGCTGGCCCCTCACTCGCTCCCTGTAGCCGGGTGGGTCATTCCCTCTCCCGTGGGAATGCCGTGCTGCGCTGCGATCCTGGAGGAACCAACCTGTGCTTTGCACCGTGCCTGCAGGAGAGGCTTGCCCAGAAAGCCACGCACGGGTAGTCGAGGGCAGGTCCAGGTCCCCACGGCCTTGCTGCACATCCACGGCACCGGGCAATGTATGAGGGAGAGCTGACATTTCCCAGAGTTGTGAGTCCCTGCAGGGAAGTCTTGCTTTATTGGGGAAACTTTGGCTACACCCAGCCCTGGAGTTTTAACGCCAGGTACCCATCATCTTCTGACCCTCCGTCCCAAAGCTGTGTCCCGGTCCTGCCTGGGCTCTTGGCACCGAGATGGAGTGGTTTGGCTGGTGCAGCTCTTTCTGACTATGGTCAGTAACAGATACTTGCAGAACCAGACTATATTTGGAACGGCTGATCCTTCTTATACCTTCTCGGCTCCTGGCAGCCACAGGCACTGGGACTTCCCCAAGCAGGGGATGTATCCGGACCATCTGCTTATAGTTACGCTGGCCCTATCCACACCGAACTCGCCTAATCCCCCTTTGAACAGAGTGGCTTCTGCAGAGTCCCATGCACAATACCCCCAATCCCTCTCGGGTGAGACGGAATGGGAGGAAATATGTTTCTTCCAGCAGAGGAAGGCAGAAAAGCCGGGATCATGTGTCAGAGAAAAACAGGGAGCAGATACTTCTGTCAGAGTGCAGGGATTGTCTATGGAGACCAGCAGTGGGGAAGGATAACCAGGGAGTGAGATGAGAAAATTGCATCACTAGACAAGACCACGAGAGAGACCGAGAGGAAAGGTGCCGTCCAGCTTAACACCCCCCCTCTGCCCCTTGCCCGAGCCAGGGTGAGGTGATGCTGCTGGCAGCTTGCTCTTAGCGGTGGCTGGATCTGCCCGCTGAGCTTGGAGGGAGGGGCAGGACCAGCGCAGTGATGTTTGCTGGCCTGGGAGATAAGAGCGATGCAGCGCGGCGTCTGCACTCAATGTTGGAGCTTGTTATCTCCTCCGGCTCAGACTCAAGGCTGGAGGATGTTTCCATACAGGGCTCAGCTGATTTAGCTGCAGCAAAATGGGTTGGAAGCAAAAACTCCCACAAAATCATTCACTTGAATGTTTCCTTTTCCTCCCTGGTTTCCAAAGATCTCAAAGATGTTGAAAGTTGTATTGAGATGAAAACAGGGGAGCAGAGAGGAAGGGTTAAATATTTACAGCCTCAAAGAAATTAGAGCAAAATGTGGGGGCCAGAGGATGCTGGACCAGTCTTTATTTACACATCCTACCTGTTTCTGTGCCTGTCCCTCGCTGCACATCTGCCTGCTAAGCTGTGAGCAGGGATCTGAGCTTCAGTAACTGGAGCCCAGCTGCAGGGGGGGCAGGTTTGCACCCGAGGGGAGCGGGTGCCCCTCGGCGTGATGAGCAGGGCGAGGTGCCAGCCCTGCAGGAGGAGACAGGGAGAGTGCTTCCTCTGAAGGAAACTCATCCGACAGTGATTCCTGGATATCCCCGACCCAAGACCTCCCAAGGAGAAAAGGAAGGTCACAAGCAGAAAAAAGCCCTGTCGGTGCCAGGGCTGGCAGCCCAGCACCCCAGCTGAGCTCTCCCTGTGCCCGGGCACCTCTCCTGATGGGGCAGAGGACTGGGGGCTCCCATCCCTGCAGCCTGCCCAGCGCCCAAGATAGGCCCAGCAGCTGCTCGGGACCCTGGCCAGGCATCAGCCCCGGGCAGTCCCTGATTTGGATCTGACCTTTGAGCCTTGCACCACTGCCCAAGGCTGGGGCCTTGGCTGCGGTCCCCTGTTGAGCAGGGACCCCCCCGCACCCAGCCAGCAGCAATAGCAAGAGGAGGAGGGAGGAGGAATAGCCCCGCTCTGCCCTTCCCCAGCTCCTGCCTCTGCCCAAAGGGGAGCAAAGGCGTTCCTGGGGAGCAGGGTGAGATCCAGGCATACCCCGTAACCCTTCTGTCTCTGCCGCAGTGAGGCTCCACGACAGCATCTCCGAAGAGGGCCACCACTACCTGATATTTGACCTGTGAGTAATGGTTAAATGCATCTCTTAATCCACCAGCAGCTGCATGCTTCCACCTCGGGGCGATGCACCCTGCACCCCCGCAGCCCCTCTGACCTTTTCCCCATCCTCCACCTCCCCAAGCCCTTCCCGCAGCCTGGGTTTGAACCAAGCGTGGGTCCTCCAAGCTGGGCAGAGGGCAGGTCCCTGCGCTGCACCCCCAATGCTCCCCACCCCGAGCATGACACAGCAGCGTTTTGCAGGGGTTTGCCAGGTCTGGGTGTGCGTAAATCAATCCAGCTCCCTTGCATGAGATGACAGAGCCTGATTCCCCCCATTTTCTTTCAGGGTCACTGGTGGGGAGCTGTTTGAGGACATTGTGGCCAGGGAGTACTACAGTGAAGCGGATGCCAGGTGAGCACAGACACACACCGGGCCATGGAGGGGTCAGCAGTTGTCCCCTTCATCCCTTGGGCTGCTCCCTCCCAGGGTCCTACGCATCTGGCTTTCTGCAGCATAAGCTTCTTCCATGCTGGGAGGTGTTTTACAGCCGCTCCGCAGCGCATACTCATAAAACATATGCACAGTGCAACAAAAACAAAACAAACAAACAAACAAAAAAAGCGCTCTTTTTAACTTTTTAACTCACTCAGCTCCTGTGCCAAGATGTGCCTATGTTACCAGAGGGTTGGTCCCCACCTCGAAGCAGGCAGCTGCCAGCCATCACTCGCAGCGTCCTCCTTCCCCGGGCTGATGGCATAGCCCACAGCTGACCTCTCTGTAAAAGAATTAGGCATCGGGGCTCCCTGGGCTGGCAGGGAGGATGCCCAGCAGCAGGCTGGTGCCCCAGCCAGGAGCGTGATAATACAGACACCCCACAGCCCTCACTCTTTCTTCCCCTTGCAGCTGCATTACAGTCATTTGCAAGCGTTTCTCTGGCATTTACCACTTGAAAGCACTAAGGAGGAGCAGTCAAGACAAGCTGGGTGGGAGGATGTGCTGGAGCTCCGCTCCCTCCCACGCTCCCGCTGGCACTTTCCAGGTACCCTGCAGCAGAGGCAGGGGACTGGGTACCGCTTCAGCCACCTCTTTGGTCCTTGCAGCTCAGCCAGGGGACAGCATTAGCCTCATTTTTTTTGAGGGGACATGATTTGGCTCCCTCCAGTCTCCAGATATCACTGTGCCTCTTGGCTTTGTCCCCAGGATAAGCATAGCCCGTACAAATGTCCAAGGGAGTGGTAAGCTCTAAGCAACCTCTGTCTGCATGGAAATATTCCTTATTTCTAGGCAGAAAACAAACTCATTTAATGGACTGCCTGCACTGAATCCACTTACAACCCATCCACTTACTAGTGTCATACAAATAAAATAAAATACATGTAAATAAAGACCTTCTGCCTTGCACACAGCTGTTTTGGAGCAGAAGTGATCATTGCCTCAGTCTTTTTCTCTTCCTTTCTCATGTATGTAGCTGAGCTGGGGTTTAATGAACTAGAGATAAAGCAAATAGACACAGCAAGAGTCACTTGTGTTAGAGGAGGCCAGGGAAATGGGGCCGAAGTGAAGGTTAGCTCTATGTCTGAGGAGCACATCTGCTCTGCCTGGGTTTGGAGACCAAATCTGGGCTGGCATTGTGACTCCACTGCTGCTCGCCAGCTCATCCCTCAGTGTTACTTCTGTGGGGACCTCATGGCCTCAGTCGTAGCCCCCATGCTCCTGCTCATTGAGACTGGTCTCCATGGGCGTGTGGATTTCGGTGCAGGGGGATGCTGAGCTGTGCTGTAGGGCTGCAGGTGGAAAGTGTGATGGAGAGAGGGGCAGGGAATGTGAAATGCACCTGAGTAGAAGTGTCTGAGGAAACTCTGCCTTGCTGGCCACTTCTGTGAGCTTTCTCCTCTCTCCTGCAGCCACTGCATCCAGCAGATCCTGGAGGCCGTCCTGCACTGCCACCAGATGGGGGTGGTCCACCGGGATCTGAAGGTAGGAGCTGCAGGGGAAGGGCCTGTAGGAGGACGTGGGGACCCCATCTGCGATGCAAAACCCTGTGGAGCAATGCCCAGTGTCCTCCAGGGCAGCTGAAACACAGCGGGGAGGAATGCCACGTAGGAGCTCTTGGGAAGCCACAGATCAAAGATCAGCTCTGGGGTGAAATGACACAAGGGAGAGGGTGTAGAGAGGTCCTTGTAGTCCGTGGTTCTCTAAGAAGCTGTGTGTAGCAGGATAAAACAGTTGGGGAGCACATCCAGAGCCCTGATCTTCCTCAGTGCTGTGCTGGGAAGCCCCCCCATGACAGCAGAGCCCCCAGAGGGCTTTTGCTCCTCTCCAAGCCCCGTCTCTTCCTGCAGCCCGAGAACCTGCTGCTGGCATCCAAGCTGAAGGGTGCTGCCGTCAAGCTGGCTGACTTTGGCCTTGCCATCGAGGTGGAGGGGGACCAACAAGCATGGTTTGGTGAGTAGGACTGGCGCCCTGGTAAGCTAGACAAGCCAGTGGCAGGAGCAGACCCAGGGGAGAAAAGCCTCTTCCAAGTGCTGGAGGTGCACAGCAGAGCACTCCAGCCTTCTGCACCATCCTGGGGTTTGACTGCTGTCACTGGCTCTTGCTCTTTGCTCTGCTCTTGGGAGATACAGAGGTTTCTGGAGGGAGGGTGCCTGTCCTGCCAGCTTGGTGTGTGCCAGGGCCAGGGCTCTCGTGGCAGCTGGCTGGGCACCAGGTGAGCTGTGCGGGGATGTGGTGTGTGATGGGCTATCTGTCCCAGGTTTCGCTGGCACCCCGGGATACCTCTCCCCCGAGGTGCTCCGGAAGGACCCCTATGGCAAAGCTGTGGACCTGTGGGCTTGCGGTAAGTCGGGGCTGAAATGCTGGGAATGGGCTGAGCTGGGCTGCATGGGATGAGCCAGGCTGTCCATGCAGCATGTCCCAAGTCGCAGTCACTGGACATGACTCCTTGAGGTCAGGGTGGAGGATTTACCTGAGAGGTGGCACATTACCCTGGGCCATACCCAGAGTAGTACCCTCCTTCCCAGTCCAGTGGCACCCTCCTCTGAAGGATCATCCCCCCCTGTTATGCATCCAACCCCCCCAGGAAGGGGAGATGCTCTTTCGCCCTGCAGTGCTGGTGGAGTCGGGCAGTGCCTCCGTGTATCTGCAGCTGCAGGGGAGCCCTGATGGGGCACCCGGTTGAGGCTGTGCACAGTGGCTGTCAGAGCCATGTATGTCCCCAGCATGGAGCTGGACCCACCAGCAAGCCTTTTGCTTTTTAACCAGGGAGCAAATCCTCCCATTTCCCTAATTTCTTAGTTTCTCTGCTTGAGTTGGGCCAGTCCCTGGGCTGGGTCTGCTCATACCTCCAGCAATGAACTCTCTCACTGATCACACTTCTCCTCTCCCGGGCAGGTGTCATCCTCTACATCCTGCTGGTCGGGTACCCGCCCTTTTGGGATGAAGACCAGCACAGACTCTACCAGCAGATCAAGGCTGGGGCTTATGATGTGAGTGGGTTTGTCTTGCTCCTCCCTTTCACAGTCTCCCCTCTCTCCTGCTGTCCCTGCCTTGCAGTCTGCTGCCCCAGAAGAGCAACCAGGACAAATTCAGGTAGATGGCAGCAAGTTTCTTTCCTCCGATCTGGTCACAGAGGGTTGGTCAAGCTGCCGTGCCCAGGTTCACACACTGGCATGTTTCAGGTCCACTTTGCAGGACAGATAGATCTTGTCCTGGGCCTCCCACCTTTCTCCCTCCACCCCTGCCCCCCAGTTTTGCAGCTGGCAGCTCTTTCCAGTTGCTACTGTCTCTTCAACCTGTCCTGTGGGCAGGAGCAAAAGGTTGCAGAACCAGCACAAGTGCAAAGAGGCTTCTGCTCCTTCTAATGCTCCCTGAAATCTCTCACCCTGATCCCTTTGCTTTGGCAGTTCCCCTCCCCTGAGTGGGACACAGTGACTCCTGAAGCAAAAGATCTCATCAACAAGATGTTGACCATAAACCCGTCCAAGCGCATCACGGCAGCGGAGGCTCTGAAGCACCCCTGGATATCGGTGAGTTTGGTGGCACTCACTGGTTGGGGTTGAAGGTCTGGAGATGTGGGGGTTTGCAAGGGGGGAACATCTCACTGGGGAGCATGTGTTATCAAACATGCTGTCTGGCTCTTTTCCCCATCCTGGGAAGATGGTTTTCTGGCATGGTTCCTCCCAGTGCTCTCAGAGCAGCCTCTCCCCTGAGGCTTTACAGCAGAGAAAAGCCCAGAGTGTGAATGCAAACACCATGTCCTAAGGGAGCTGGTGATGAGAGGAACACACATGTTCCCAGCCCTGGTGGGGACAGGCTGCTTTCTTGGTGTCACGCTGCGCTGAGGGAGGGTGTTCCTCAGGGATGGTGGGGGCAGGCTTGTGTTTATCCATCCATACACCCCACCAGCAATCCCCTCGCACCTACTGCTGCACCCTGCTGCTCCGGCTGCCGTTCTCACTCTGAATCGGCTCCTAAAGGCAGGAGGAGTCCACGGGCTTAACCCTGGGACCCCACGCCATGTGCAAACCCTGAGCACACTGCTACACACGGCTGGTCGGTCAGTCAAGGGGTTAACGCAGGGGGCAGCCAGCTCTCCCTGCAAACTCCCCCACTGCCAGAGCAGATCCTGCTGACTCCAGAGCAGCAATTTCCCGCTGCCTATTAAAGTTTTATCTGCTGCTGCTGCTGCTGCTGTAGGCAGCTCTGCCCCCTGCCATGGCTGCAGGAGTCCACACACGTGTGCCTGCGGGTGAGAGTGGGGCGGGGGGAGCCCTTTCCCCCTCGGTGCCTGCTCTGATCTGGGTCTCTCTCCTCCCAGCACCGTGCCACCGTGGCATCATGCATGCACAGGCAGGAGACGGTGGACTGTCTGAAGAAGTTCAATGCCCGGAGGAAGCTGAAGGTAACGCTCAAACTCTCCAAGCTGGCTGGAAAATGCATGATCAGGTCATTGGTGGCTTTGTTTCCCATGTGGCAAAGGACAGGGTTGTGTCTCTGGGTCAGTGGTATGGGCGTGACGGACATTTGGGGATCCCCGTTGTGAAGAAGGGAAAATAGACCAAGTTGGGTGGTGGCTGCATCTGCCTGGGGGGTTCCCAAGTGCTTAGAAGAAAGCCACGGTGAAGGAAAGCACTGAGTCACACAGCTGCCCTGGATGCTGGGGTGAGGACTGCCCCACTGGGAGTCAGTGTCAAGAAAGCTCCTCTTTGGGGCAGGTTGTGGATCTGAGTCACACGAGACCCTTTTGCCTGATGACCAAGCCACTTTGCAGCCAAGAGACAAAGCGATCCTTAGACAGGCAAAAAGCTCTGGCTCACTAACACCAGCAGCCCCAGAGGCTTTCCCTTCTTGGATGCTGCTGCGTGCTGCAGCCTGGACCTCCTCAGAAATCACCATCTCCCCAGGCTTCACTGTTAAGCTGGAGCACCTCCATGAAGCACCCATCTCCCGGATGCTGCTCAGCCTCAGCTGGCAGCGCAGCACGGGGAACGGGCTCTGGAAATCGCAATGCCTCCTCCAGAGCTGAGACAGAATGGGACGGTGCGGATCTGTGCCGCAGTCAGAGTCATCAGCGCTCCAGGCCTGAATGCAATGTAGCACAGAGCACTACAGCTGCAGGCTACTAACAAGATTATCAAAGAAAGAAACTGGATATGAACTATTATTACTTTTCAGCTAGACAAGTAATCAAATTAGTTCAGGCATACACTTCGAAATAGTAATCCATTACTGTAAGCAATTAGTCCAAAGTAATCTCATTACACGCTGAGCAACTAGTTAGTGGAGTCAGAGGGGAAGAATTTTTATGAATGTTATTTTGTGGTGGTGATCTTTGCGTGGCTCCCATGAAAAATCCCTGCCCTGCTACTCTTAGCTGGCACAGCTTTAATTGCCATTAAATCCAGTTCCGCTCCCGGTGGCTCCCCTTGCTGCCAGCTGCCGGCCCCGGTCAGTAGAGTCGTGCTACATGTAGGGCAGGGTAGAACGAGACCGAAATGTGCCTCGGGGATATTTAATATCCCTTTAATCTTGGAGGGAAAGGCAGTTTCAGAGAATGCAACCCAACGCCCTAGTGTTGGGGATATGGAGTCAGGTACCAAGGGCTTGCTTTTGATGGCAGGAGGAGAATATCAGCTTGTGGGCCAGTTTCCTTCCAGCGAGGTGGCTGGGGGACAGGTGATGAGCAGGGCTTTCCTTCCCCAGGGCTGGGGGGAGCAGCAGGGGTGCGGGGGGGCTGGGGCCCAGCATGCCCTTTCCTTCTGCCTTCTGTGTCTTTCAGGGAGCCATCCTCACCACCATGCTGGCCACCAGGAACTTCTCCGGTAGGTGCTGTTGCCGGGGCTCATCTCCATGTCTTATAGGGTGCCCAGGGCAAACACATAGTGTCCCTGGAGAGCCGTCTTTGCCTCGGGTGTCACAGGGGCCCGAAATTGCAGCCTGGTGCCTCTAGGGATGGGTGGCATTGGGTGGTGGTCCAGGCCGGGTCATCTGGCACCTCCAGGCTGGCTGCTGGCTTGGGATACAAGAGAAACAGCGTCTGGCTGAGGTGCAGCGGTCCCCAGAGTTTTAGGGCTTTGGGGTTTGTGTGCACCCAACCATCTGGCTTGTGCCAGCGTGGGGATGTGTGTGCTGGGGGCAGCCAGGGCTCAAGGCAGCTGGTTTTGTGTCGTCCTTGGAGATGTTTGTGGCTCAGGGAGAGCATCCTCTGCACCAGGAACATGTTGGAAAGTTCCCTGAGTGCCACTGCAGCCAGATTGCAGCAAGGTCCCTTGGGCATCTCCCTCAGCAGGAGGATGCTGATCCTTCATGGGGCCCCGCGCTCCTCTTGCCTCCCTACGTCCCGAGAGCTGCACAGAGACACAGGAGCATGGCCAGAGCATGACAGCCCAGGCAGTGCACAGGGAGAGGTCTTGCTGCAGCCACAAGCCCCACTGCCCCAGTGCCCTTGCCAAGAGCTGTCCTCTCTGGGGACACCCTGCTGCCTTGGAGCAAGCCTTGCACCTGGGATTTCACAGGCAGGGGTCAGCGGGTCCTGGTGATTCCCAGGCATGGAACCAAAAAGGTACTGGGTGACTGCAGAGCTCATCCACTTGCTCCAGCAGGAGATGGCCCCAGCAGAGGTGCTGCAAGGATGGGACAAGCCAGCCAAGCCCAGCATGCCAGTTCAGTGGGCTGGTGGCAGCTGTTTGGTGTTAGAAGGGTGTTTCGGGGTGCTTCACTGAGGCGCCCCAGGAGTCAGGTGTAGCAGGTGGGAAGGGGGGAGATGGGGGCTGCTGGCCCAGCCAGGTGCCAGGAGAGAGGCTGTGGCCAGGGTTAGTATCTGCATTTGTCGTGGGGGGATCGTGCTGACACTTTTAGCACTTGTGGGCACCGTGTGGCGGGGCTGGAGGAGTCCAACAGCTGGGGGGATCCGGTGTCAGGCCCTGCGCCGGGAGACGCAGCGGACACGAAGCATCAAAGGGCAGGAAATTCAAAAGCATCTCTTGTAGCTCTGCCCGTCCCACGCACAGCCCAGGGGCTCTCCGGAGCACAGTGGGGCTGGTGGGCGATGGGGTCCTGTGTGGGGCTGAGCCCCACTGATCCCACCCTGCTTTGGGTGTGCAGGGGGAGCGGGTTGGCTTGTGCAGCCTGGGGGGCTGGGGCAGTGCTGACGGCGATAGGTGGGCACTGGGGAAGGCGTCTGCTTTTCATCATTGTCAAAATGTGGGCTGCAGCTGTCGGGCCGGCGGGCCGGCAGCACATGATCCCGGCAGCATGGGGCTAAAATTAGAGGGTGGCAGGCGGGCAGCCCATTCCACCACACTGCTGTGCTGTGCTCGGTCGCCAGCACCCCCCAGCCGGAGCCTGCCTGCCGCCAAACAGCCCCGCCGGCCCCCTCCGAGCCACCCCAAGGACTCAGCGTGACGTTAGGCGACGAGTCATGCCCCCAGCTGAGAGCCGCCGGGGTAGGACTGGACAGTACCGGCAAGGTCGCCCCTGAGCTCCCAGGGACTGTACTGGGGGTCACTGGAGAGGGGACAAAACCCACCGGCTGGTCCCACGGGGTCTTGCCGCTCCACTGCCCTGCACCATGCTGCTGATCCTCGGCCTCCTGGTCTTGGTGCCCTGCCTGGCTCTCCTAACCTCCTTCCTCCTCTCTCCAGGAGGCAAAAGTGGTGGCAACAAGAAGAATGATGGCGTGAAGGTAAGCCCCCTCCCCGCCACCCCCTCCTGCCTGCCCCTTCGCTGCTGAGGTGGCGGTGGGGGTCTCCATGCCGTGCCGGCAGTCCCCGCGACACCCTGCGCTTTAAAGGGCAGCTGTTGGCCCGGCTGTCCCAGTGTGTCCCCGTGCCACCAGCTCGGCTCCTGCCAGGGCAGGCAGTGCAGAGGAGGCTTTGCAGGGCGGCGAGCAAAGGGAGTGGGCTGGTGCTGGAGGGGTGCGAGGGGGGAATTCACTGCTGTTTCATTGCCTAAAAAATGTGCTTGCCCCTTGCTGCATCCAGTGTGGGGGAGAGGCTGGACCAGGAGAGGGGACAGGGGACAAGGGGAGGCAGCTTTGCAGCCCAGAGCCATGGCTTCAGCCTGGCAGCAGCCGTCTGATAAGATAGGTGGCTGCATCTTCCACTTGCCCGAGCACACATCCTGCTGCAACTGGTGGGGCTGGTCTCATCCCCCAGCTCCTGTCCCATCCCATTCCCAAGGGCTGGTGTGCTGCTGGGTGGCACAGGGGTGCCTCTAACCCTCTTGGCAGCACTGCTGGCCCCCTGTGCCCAGTGCAGACAAAGCAAGGAAACTTGGTGATGCTTGACAGAGCAAATGGCTTGATGATGCTCTAAAAACAAGCTGGTGCTTGGAGGACCTTGTTTCTTGGACTGCAGAGCTCTCAAGTTCACCTGCCTCTCCGAGGTGGGGCCACAGCTCTTCTCCAGGACAGGGTGGCTCCTAAAAGCAGCAAAATCCTGCTGCCGAGCAGCTGCTTCTGATGATATGAAGATGTGGTGGTTAGCCATGGTTAGTGAGCTCTGTCAAACCCTTCCTGCAGGAGGGAATGGCCCATGTGAGGGTCTTTCTCTCCTTACCAGTTCCCTTCATGATCACTCAGCAGGGGAGAGCTGGTGTGATCACATCTCCCATCCCAGGGCAAGGTGCAAGGTGTCAGGCAGAGCTTTGGAAGCCTGACTGCAGCATGGCTACTCTTCTTCCTCTGGCCCTTTCATAGGGACCCAGCTGTCGGGCTGTGAGGGGCTCAGGGTTTTGGAAGAGCAGAGCCCTCAGCTGGCTTCTTCCCTCCTCAGTCCAAATGGTCAGAGGAGCCAGAGGTCTGGGGATGGCTTGTCTTTCTCCCACTTCTTCCAGACCCAGTGGCTGGGACAGGCCAAGCCTGCAAGTTTTGAGACCAGGCAAACCCTTCAAACCTGGGCTCAGCTACACAAAAGACCATTCTGGCCACACAGCATTATTCTGCAACATGAAGCTGATGGCCTGCATTGCAATGAGAGGACGTTGCTTTGGGCCATGGTGTCACGTGGATGTCACTGTGGATGTGATTGCTAGTTTTGGACAACAGTGCTGGCACAGAGGGGACAGGTCCCATGGGAGTCACAGCAACCCATCTGACAGCCACTGCTGGCCTGTCCTCTGCTGCTCTGAGGTCCCAGCTGCTTCTGGGAGTCACCTGAGAAGTGACACTGCACATAGAGCTGACCTGGTGTGACTTGCTGCAGCACAGGTGAGAGCCATCAGGAGATGTGGTTTTAAGCTGTAGAAGGTGAGACTGGAGGATGGAGAGGCTTCATCAGACACAGTCCTGAATCTGATTTTCTAGCCGAAAGGGTCAGCCTTGAATTTAATCTCTAGAATCACATGGATGGTGTGGTGGTAGAAGACCATTTGCAAGCCCAGGTTCCTAATGATGCTCCCTCTTGGTCTTCAAAGTAGCTTTGAGGGTCAACATTATGCTGGGAAGAGGGGCACTTGCTGTCATAGCAAAATAGCTAGTTTGGGTAAACAGCCTTCTGGCCTATCGCTGAAGCTCAGCAAGGAGTGTCTGGTTTCAGAACAGGATCAGAGAGGCTGGTTTGTATCCCCAGTCCTCAGCCCTTTGCTGGTGGGCCGGGAGCAGTGAGTGAGGCTTCATCCTGAGTGCAGTCTACCAGCCAACACTGAGCTCAAGAGGGTGTACGAGCTCTGGAAAGTGAGTTTGCTTTTCTATCACCCCCTTTCCAACAGGTGGAGGTAAGACAGCCTGGCTAGATGGCCAGGAAGGTAGAGGAGGAGAAGACAAAGTAGAGGAAGGCTCATTCCCAACAGGTTGCTTGTGTTGGCCACCATCAGCGTTACCATTCCCACCTCTCATTCCCCTTCTCAGCCTAGGGGCACTTGCAGCATAACCCTCTCACAGGGGCACAGGGAGGCTGGGTGCTCTGGGCAAAGCTTTAATGGCCACCATGGGCAGCTGGCAAGTGCCGGAGCATCACCAGGTGGCATTCATCTCTTTCCATCCTGCTGGAAAAGCGAGGCAGGAACCTGGAAACCTGCCTTGGGTGGGTGGGTGAGAAGGTGGGAAGGGAACAGTCCTGCCTGCTCAGAGCAGGGCTGCAAGTCAGGCCATGTGGTGTGGTTCATTGTCAGAAGAGTTGGGTCCCCATTTGGAGAATCCTGCTGGACTGACTGTCCCCATGAGAGCAGGAAGGTCCCTTGCACCCAGCCCTGCTGTTCCTGCCCAGAGCTATGCAGGCGGGCAGCAGGTAGCTGGTGTTGCCCTCCAGCCTGCCCGCACAGCCCTCCAGCATCAGGATGGTGCTAGCCCAGGCTCAGAGAGCTCAAAACTCACCTTCCTGAGGAAGTTCTTCCCCTACTAAAAGCATTTACAAGACCAAAAATCCCCCTCAAGCCCAGCTCTGGGGTCTGTGGGAGGTCTTCTGGTCCCAGCAACTGTAATACCTTCACTGCCCTGTGTAGTGTCACATCTCGTTGCATCGTAAACTAATGAAATCACTGCCCCATGTTGCATCCTGTCCCGTCCTAAATTAATGAGCTCACTGCCCCATGTTGCATCCTGTTACTGTATGTCCAGACTCGACGCGGTCACTGCTTTGTGTTGCATTCTGTTGCGTCTGAAATTTCTGCAGTTTTCTGCCCCGTCTCATGTCCTTGGGTAGCAGAAGCTGTCAGCCCTTCCTGCAGACAGCCCAGCTCCAACAGCTCCGTTTCCCATGAAGTTCCTTCTGAAATACCACAGCTCATTCTGCCCTTTAGGACATCTGTTGTTTCAGTGAAGGAGGGGTGAGGATTAACATAGGACCTAGTGAGGGAGGGGAGACCTGCACTGGCAGAGAGGGAAACTTAGTGGTGATGCTGGTGGGAGCCAGTTAGGATGTGAAAGGAGCTATGAGGAGGAATGGATATCAGCAGTTTTGACCTGCAGCCCACCCATGCACCCTCACGGGTCGCTCCATGGACTCTTCCAAGAGATTTGCACTGTGTGTGCGGCTTTTCCATCTGCAGGGCAGGCAGAGCCAGTGCCTCATTAAATACGCTGATAAAACACTTTGTAATTTGGCACTGCAGCTTCTGATTCCTGTGCAGTGGTGTTCCCTGTCGCCTGCTCTGATCCCCTGGGAGCTGGAGGTGGAGAAAGGGCAGGAGGCCAGCATGCACATCCCCCTGTCTCCTGGCTAGATTAAAGATGGAGACAGGGAGAAGAGCACAACAAGGAAGGAGAGTCCAGAAGTAGTTTGGGATTGCAAGCAGAAAAGTGGCTATGGGGTCATCCAACCCAAAAGCCTTAAAGCATAGTGGTAGATGTCAAGGATGGAGATAAATATGTGAATGCGTAAGGTCTTCTCTTTGGAGGAGACTTGTCCTGATTTAAAGCACTGGAGCTGTTCTCAAGACAGCTTCCCACATGGTGTGCCTGCCTTGAGGGGTCCAGTAGCAATAGCCATGCTGGCTTTAAACAAGCCAGCTTAGTACTGGTCTAGGTTCAAAGCTAACTGAGTGCCTCTGCACTAGTCAGCAACATGGCCAGATGCACCCAGAACAACTCCAGAGTCTGTAAACGTCACTATGGCATTCACATCGGGCGCAGGGCTATACAGATGATGGAGCTGCCTTAGCTTTTCAGTTTCTAGCTCTTCCTATGAGCTTGCTGGCCTGGTCACAAAGCTGCCAGAGTGGTCACTGACTCCTAGAGGAGTCCCTTTTGGACTAGCCAGGTCCTTGGGATGAGCAACACCAGAGATTGTGGCAGGTCAGGAGAGAAAGGTGCCAGCAGGAAGGAGGGGAGGGAGCTGGCACGGCACCACCAGCACCGCAGCCAGCGGCATGTCCCTACAGGAGCACCAGGTTGCCGCCCTGCACCTTTCGTTTGCCCCTCCATGAGGACCACGAAGGGTGTCTCAGGAGCTGCTGCCTCTCACGTGCCGCTCTCAGCCTTTCTCACTCTGTGTCTCTTCCTGTTCCATCTCTTCTCCTTGTTTTTCCAGAAAAGAAAGTCCAGTTCCAGCGTTCAGTTAATGGTGAGTGTCCTTCGTCTTCCTCAATGCCGATATTGCTGGGCCTCTCCACATGTTCCAGCTTTCCCCGTTTTTGGAAGTTACCTCGGGGTAGGGAAGAAGGGACACCGGGGTTGGAGGGAACATCCTCAAAGCCGTATCACCCACAAACCCCATTAGCAGGGTTGGTGCAGGCACTTGCTGGCCACCAGCTAGTGGGAAGCCAGCCCTGGTTCTTGCTGATGGGTTCTCATGCCGTTTCTCCCAGTTCTCCTGACTCAGGTCTGCAGGCTGCATCGGTCCAAGGAGCCTTGGAGAAACACCTTCCATGCCTCTGCGGGGACTGTATGGTCATGGGACACCTTGCCAACCTACATCGGGGTATTATGGGTAATACATAAGCAAGGCTCTGCTGGGAAGAGCTAGCAGAGCCATTGCTCTAGCTCCGCTAGCAGAGTCGCCTTGATGGGGCTCCTGGAGAGAGACAGGGGGTCAGTACCCCCCTCCCCCCCAAATCTGTGTAGTGCTCAGCTGTTTCTTGAAAGAGCTGTGTCTCAGCCTTCGGTGGTCCATGTGGGTCTTGGAAGCACTCTGTTTTATTGTACATTTCTCTCCCTACTCTGCGGTCAGTGTGGTCTCTCTCACTCCTGCACAGTCCCCTCTTTCTCATCCCAGCTCCTCCTCGCTGTTTAATTTGTACATCTCTCTCTTTATCGTACAGTCAACATGGTGTCTTCCACCCCTGCACAGCCCCTCTCCCTGCCCCTCCGGCAACGCTCCTAGGAACCCACCAAAACCCCTGGACCTGCCCCCATCTCTGTCCCCACAGGTGTCGGTAGGAAAGGCAGCGCCGTTCCTACGAGACCCTCCACAGCCCAGCTCTTGTGCCCTTGGCTACAAGGAGTGGAGGTCAGGGAGGGCTCTGCCAGTGCTGCCCTAGAGCTGTGGTTGAGGACGGGTTGGACCTGCTGGCGTTTTCCTTGGTTTCTGTCCGTTGGCACAGTCAAGCGCTGTGGGGTCGGACTCGGGGGGCTGTCGATCACACAAGCTCCGTCTGGCACCGGGCAAAGACCCCTCTCACCGTCCCGTCTCTCCTTTCTGTTCTTTGCTCAGGAATCGTCGGAGAGCACCAACACCACCATCGAGGATGAAGACACCAAAGGTACCAGCAGGGGCACGTGGGGAGGTGGGCAGGCTGTTTCGGAGGGGTGACGTGGGGTTGTTAGTCTGGCCACCCCTAATGAGATACTGGCTACGGCAAAACCCACCACCATCGAGCTGCCTCAGGGCCCTTCAGAAGTTGCTTTAACTCCTTAGGTGGTTTCACTGCTAGGTCACTGCCACAAGCAGCTTGGGCACTGTTGGTGAGGAATGGGGGGGCTCCCAAAACCAGGGATGTTCCCTGAAAGCAGGCATGGAAATGGCAGAAATCTGCAGACATAGTAGCCCAGCTGCTCCCTCCTCCAAAATAAATAGCCCTTTGGGAAAAGCCTCCGGAGGAAATCCCTGCCTCCCTCCCGCCTGCCTGCCAGAGCCAGCTTTCTAAGAATAACCCAGGGAATAATTTATCAGTGCTAATTTGTAAAGTCTCTCGACGAAGCGATCTCAGCACAAAGCAAGATGGACTTTGGCCTGATGTGAGAGTTAATGGGAGACTTGTCCTCCTGATGAAGGGCTCCCTGAGAGCAGATGCAGAGGCAGGTGACGCTCAGCAAGTGATGGGGGTCCCTCTCCTCCTTTCTGAATGACTCTCAGGAATGTGATCCCTCTCCTTTTATTAGCCACAATACAAAATAAAAATTAAGTCAAACCAATTTGCATTTGAAGCAGAGCCTTGTTAATAAGCCTGGGGTTACCTCTGACAGCTCCTTCTGCATCCCAGGGAGCCAAACCTGCTCTTACAGCTCAGTCCCTTCTCAGATTATCTGGCAGTGCCCAGAGTCCCTGGCAGCACCTGCACAGTGCCATGCCCTTCACGGGGTCCCTCCTTGTCCCTCCTGGGAAGGCTGCCCACATCACCCACCTGTCCTCCCAGCTGAGACCCTCTTCTCCCATCTCAGAGCAAGGTGAGACCATCTTTGGTCCAGTTTGCTCTGGCTGGCGACTGCTGTGAGTTCATGGGGTAGAAGGTCCCAGCTTGGCAAGGCTTTGCAACCAAGATCAACCTGTGTCAACTTTTGGGACCAGGGCAGCTCACCACTCGGTGATTAACCCTTTTGCTCTTTAGGAAAATACAGGGTTTTTCAGTTTTGCCCTGCCTTTGGGGGTCTTTCCTCTGTGGAGGTGAAGAGCCCTTCCCCACATCTCTCTCCCAAGTTGCTCTTCTGCTTTTTCCCTGGACAGTTTCCAATGTCCCCCAATGTCCTGTGTTCTGTTTCTAATGAGAAAAATATATCTCACCAATATTGCAACACCAGCACTTCTGGTTTGTTTTCTCCTTTTATTTTCTTTTTCTCTTTAAACCAACAGTACGGAAGCAAGAAATCATTAAAGTCACAGAGCAGCTGATCGAAGCAATAAGCAATGGCGACTTTGAGTCCTACACGTGAGTGTCCCCAGCGAGGGTTTGGGCCAGGGTGGGGGCTCAGCCTCCTGGAGCAGGTGCCCTCACTGTGACAATGCATTCTCAGGCGTTTTACTGCTGCTCGGGGCAGGGTGACCAGGTTGACATGGTGGTGGGGCATGGAGACCATCCAAGAGAAGCTAAGGACATCAGTTTCCAAACCTGATGCTTCTTTCACACTAAGATGACTACATATCTCTGGTCTCATTATCATGGATGAGGCCATTTTCTGGTTTGCAGAAAGATGAATAACTGTAAAAGTGATTTATGGTGGAAGAAGGAACATTGCATCCATGGTATCCATTATATCCAGATTGCCACAGGCTGCTTGGAAGCTTTCTACTCACGGTGCTGTTGCTCTTCAGAGTACACTTCTTCTGTGTCTGGGGCCTATTTAATTAGTGATATCTGAGCAAGTGCAGGTCTTCATCCTTGCCTCGGAGAATTGCAACAGGGATATTTTGATCCAGAGCAGAGAATATGAATTTTTCCCTGCTGTTTTTCTCTCTTACGAAGAAGATGGCAGTGTTTTGGGAGGTTTAATTGGAGATGGTGACTGATGGAGAATTCAGCCTGACTCATTGGAGTCCTGGCTGCAGTCAGTGAGCTGGAGGCGAGGTAGGGTGGGCTTCATGCAGAGTGCAGGGATGAGGTCAGATTTCTGCTTGAATTACTTGCTGTTGCAGAGGCTCCTCAGGCTCGGGCTGAGGGAGTTATCCTGAGCATGATCCATTTGGGTTTTGCAGGCTCTCATGCTGGAAGCAGTGAGATAACCTCTCCATTCTGTCTCCCCTTTCTGCCTCCCCAGGAAGATGTGCGACCCTGGGATGACTGCCTTCGAGCCTGAGGCTCTGGGCAACCTTGTGGAAGGCCTGGATTTCCACCGATTCTACTTTGAAAACCGTAAGCAGCCCCCTTGCCTGCCGAGGGACCCTTTCTACCTCCCATGGGCCCGGCTGTGTCTTGATCTCCATCAGCTTGCTGGAGAGAGGAGGGTAAGGGTGGCTTTGGGATTGTCCCTGGCTGATCTGGAAGATCCCAGGAGAAGGTGATTCAAGCCTGGGGCTGGGCTGTATGCAGAGGAGTTGTTTTGATTAGCTGCTTTCTAGGTGGATCCATCCTGAACCCACCCATGTAGCATTTACTCAGCCCCTCCAAGCAGAAAGCCTAACCCAAGCATCTCCCCTTCCCACGTTGCTGCCACCCTGGGCAAGAGCCACTCAAACTCCTTCCCCTGCTTAAAGCCACTTGTACTTGTCCCCTCCCCAGTGTGGTCCCGGAACAGCAAGCCCGTGCACACGACGATTCTGAACCCCCACATCCACCTCATGGGAGACGAGTCTGCCTGCATCGCCTACATCCGCATCACACAGTACGTGGACGCGGGAGGGATCCCTCGCACGGCCCAGTCCGAGGAGACCCGCATCTGGCACCGCCGGGATGGCAAATGGCAAATCGTCCACTTCCACAGATCCGGCGCGCCCTCCGTCCTACCGCAGTAAGCCCTGTGAGGCTCCGGGGATGGGGCAGGGCGGGCAGGGAGGGGACGGTGCGGGCTCCTCGCGGCACTGAGGCTGCAGAGCAGGTGGGATCCCGCCCTGAGGATTCATGGTGGGAAGGAGGTGGCTGATCGCTGTGGGGTGGCAATGGGGAGAGGGACACTCTGCCAAAGGGATGGTTGAAGCAAACTCCTCCTTTTCCCGGTTTGTGTTTTGCAGCTGAAGCGCGGTCCTGCCCGTGTTGGGTTTGTCACTGACTGACTACCAAGGGGAGACCTCCTCTGACATCTTCACCTACGGGACTTTGGCTGTTGGCTCTGCTGCTTGGTTCCTGCTGGAATAACCCCTCGCTTCTCACCGCACACACGCAACAGCCCCGCCGGTGCCACGCAAGCATCCCATCAAACCTCCCCACCCCGCTGGGGCCGTGGCACTGGGCCCCCTTCCTCTGCATGAACCAAGAAAAGAGAAACCATGAACCTAAACCCAAGCATCTGGCCGGTGAGATGACACGTGCCGGGGTAAAGGCCTCCCTCCTCGGCTGCATGGCGTTGGTGGGACTCCCCACTACCCGGCACGTCTCCTGAATTGGGCTCAGGCTCATCATCCGCCTCCATCCCCATCTCTGCTGGGAGCCCCCTGAGGAAGAGGAGGGCAGGGGGGCTATTTTGAGCTGCTCTGTGCTGCACCCCCTCTCTGTGCGCTGGTGGATTTTGCTCTGCTGCTATCAAGGTCCCCATCTGCTGCCGTGGCTCCTGCCTGCTGCCAACCTGAGCTCCCACTTCCCGGCAGCCTCGGCCGGGGAACCGCAATTTAAACCATTTGCAAAGTCCATTTTTGTGAGGAGGGCAGTGTTCGGATGGGTGAGTAAAGGCTATCTGTTTATTTTCCCTTCCCAGGAGCGTAGGCTGGCTCCTTCCCAGGAGAGTGAGTAGGTTCGCACCCTGGCTCCGGGCGGCTGCCACGCTGAGAGGGATGCTCTCCCTCCTTCCTCCCTTCTTTCTCCCTTCGGAGCAGGGACTGGCGAAGCTGGGAGAGGAGGAGAAAGACGACTGCTTCCTAGCCCCGCATCGGCACAGTCGGGAGCCGAGGATCTCCCAGCCATGCCATGGCGGTAGCATCACTCCCATGCACTCCTCCTCACCCACCACCCAGCCTGGATCCTTTGCTCCAGCACCCAGCCCCGCTGAGCACCCACCCCTGCCCCTCGCATGCAGCACCCAGAGCTCCCCTGCGCCCGACTCCCAGGCTGGGACGGGGGCAGCTGAGTTGGCCACTGATTTGGGGTGCAAATCTCCATCCATCACCCACACGACTCCTTCCAGCGACAACAAGGAATGCAAGCTTTATAAAGTAACAAAACTCTGCAGAATCT
Source organism: Athene noctua (assembly GCF_965140245.1). NCBI lineage: Eukaryota > Metazoa > Chordata > Aves > Strigiformes > Strigidae > Athene > Athene noctua. Next base: position 17,982,786 of record NC_134048.1, read on the forward strand.
GATTGTGCTTTGAAGAAAACAAACAAGCCTTTAGCTGTCTTCTACTTTGAGCGCATGCCTTTTTATAGGGAAAAGAAAACAACCTACTGTGTATTTCGTAACTTGATTTTGAGTATTTGCTGAAATGGATCTTTATGTAATAACTAGAAACATTCAACTGTTTAGGGCAGGGAGGGCAGGGGGGATTTTCGGGATTGCTGTTTTTTGTTGCATTTACATTTGGAGAGGGGTTGCACCGCCATGATGCTCCTACCAGGGGTCCCGCGGCTGCCAGCCCCCACCCTGCACCGCGGCTGCTCATCCCATCCCATCCTACAGCACTGGGCGGGCGAAGGCACCCACCTCCAGGGGCTTCCCCCCTCCCTGGGGCACCTTCCCGCACCCCACGGGTCTTCCTGCAGGGCAAACCCAGGTGGTGGCTCTTGGGGAGCCGCTGGGATGTGGCTTTCAAGACAAGAAGACATGGCCGGGAAGGGGAATTTTGGTCTCACCTCTTTTCCGTCAGGTAGAGGTCCGAGAGTGGGTATTTTTCCGGCAATTCTTCCGTTTCTTGTTCCCTTTTTTCCAACTGGAACCTCTTTGCTTGTTGACATGAGACTCCTGCAGCGCTGCTGCCCTGGGGGACTTTCTAGCTGCACTCTCTTCATCTGCATGGCGTTTAACTTTCTATACGGTGCGTGTGTTGAAAAACAAAGAAATGAACAAAAAACCGCTCGTTTTGGACATAAAAAAAAGGAAAAAAAAAGAAAAAAAAAAAGGAAATGTTTTCTCCATGTAAATTCTGAGCGTGTATTTTGCCTTTTCTGTGGTTTTGAATGCTTTGCTCTCTGTCGAGGCAGGGACGGCTGCCGTATGAAATGCAGCTGCATCCTTGCAGACTGCAAAACTATTTTCCCACTGGATGGAGGGGAAGAAATCCAAACTGCTGGGGCATGGACAGGCCCTGAGAAGTGTTTCAGTGTGTTCCGCTGTGCCAGTGGCGCGATGGTTTCTGGCACTGTGTGTAGGAGATGCCTTTTTGGGGGCAAATCCCACAGGTCCTCCATGGGTGCAAATGGGTGTCGCCATGCCCTTGGTGAACCTCTGCTGTTTGACCATGGAGCTGCGTTGGCTTGCAAGAGTTGGCCCCAGAGCAGGAAAATCCATGCAGGGAGAGGATTAGCTTTTAAGGTAGAGTTTGGGTGTTTTTACAGATCTGTTTTTCTTCCTGTAGTCATGTAGTGCTGAAGTTTTTTTCATTTTTAAAAGGAAGGACTCAGCTCTTTCACGGTTCTCTCTCTCCCTCTCCAGAGCTGGCTCTAAAGCCAGCCACGGTGAGTGTCTCATCCACCTCCTGATGCTCAGGCTCTCCAGGTGCCAGGAGTATTTTTGGTGATTGGTATGAGATGGGTAAGGAAGGAGGAGGTCATGGCAGGGCTTTGCATGGGAGCTGTAGCGCAGACGCCATTTCAGTCTGGTTTTGGAGCTGCCACTAACTGTGGACCTCAGGTGGGCTGTGAGGGTGAAGCTGCCTCAGCAGCTGTTACTGGAGAAAAGACTGGGACAGGGGGTGCAGTGGGGTTTGCCAGGGATGACGGATGAGATGCTGGGGTAGATACAATCTCCTTTCATTGAGAGCCCACTTCGGACACTCACTGCTAGGGAGGAACATCTTGGTTTCCAGGAAGGCTTTGAGGTGTCCTCTTGGAGGTGGTTTCTCCTCTTCGAGGTTTCCCTATGGTTATCTCTCCAGGGACAGATTCCTCTGGAGGAAACTGGATGTCTTTGCAGCACCTAAAATGCTCCCAATCCTTTCCAGGGAAAGCAGAGTCTGGGGTTTCAACTCCTTCTAGTCTTCCAGTCAAGCTGAAGCCTGACCAAGGAAGACCCAGCTTCCCAACCTGCCCATGCTGGCAGCATTAAGCACCTGCACTTTAGGGGTCTATTCTGCCTGGTTTCTCTTCCCCACCTCACTCTGCTTCTCCAGAGCAGGTTCCTGTATCCCCAAAGCATCTCTGAGCAAGCACTGATATACCACCATCCTTTCTTTCAGTAGCCATGGTGAACAGCTTCTGTCTCTGTCTTCCTTCACATTTCCTGATTTCTCCTAAACTTGCAAGAAAATGAAAAGAATAATCAATGGCCACCGTCCTCCTTTGGTTCATAGAGCCAGGGATGCTGCTGTTACATCTGTACTTTGAAGCTGTTGGCACTGTCCCTGGCACGTGCTAATTGGCATCACCCCAACAATCCCACCATGGTTCTGGGGATGACAAGATTCAGGGCATGTTCCCAATAAGCAATATGGACAAGACCACCTTGTTGGGATGGAGTTTACCACCATGGACCTCCTGTCCCCATCAGCCTCAAGGCTGGAGAACAGGCTGCAGCACATTTCATTTCCTAGTACAGACAGAGCCTGGCTCACCTGGTTGCCTGGCCGTCTGGGTCAAACCGAACTCAGAAGTCCTCCAAACTGATCATCCCTTCCACCTCCCGCATACCACAGGGAATATCTGAGTGGAAGCACTTGCTGGGGTGGTCTCAGGCCTGCAGCTCCACAGGTGGGCTTGGGAGTCGCCTGTTTTCCCTGTCTGGCTGCCAGGATCCAGCTGCAACATCATAATTTCTCAGGTCTTGCTGGTGCATCTGCTCTGGAAGAAGAAGAGGCTGCTCCTGGGCCTCTGCTCTTTCTGGAGGAGCAGGTGCTCTGCTCCTTGCCCTGGCCGGGCACAGCCAGGAGAGCTGTCTTACCCCCAATTCCGAGTAAATGCCCCCCCTGCCAGGCACCAAACCCCTGTCTGACCCCAAACCTGCTTCGTCTCCCTTTGTCCTCCAGGAGTTGATGCCCCCATGGAGCCCTGGAGGCTGGAGGAGGCAGCAGCAGCCATCTGCTCTCACTTTGAGCTCACAGTCTGCTCTGCAGCCCACGGCAGGGGACTAGCAAACAGCAGTGTCGTGTTTGAGAGGGCAGCCACATAGCCCCATGGACCAAGAGATGTCTGTCAGCAAAAGATCCCATAACCAACTCCTCTGATCATCCCAGGACCTGAGCTAACCCTTCTTCCCCACTGCAAGACACATCTCATGGTGTACACCGCTCTCTTGATGCAAAAACCATCCTCCTGTTAGCAGGGTAGAGACCTGCCATCACCCATTTCCAGGGGTGTAGGTCCCAGCCCATCCGTACCAGACAGGGAAACCCAGACATGAACAGGCTGTGAGAACACTGGAGAAGGGGCTGGTGGCCCCTCTGCCATCCATCCCCCAAAGGCCACCCACCAGCTCCCTGCCCCTTGGCTGAATGTCCTTCCCACCTGCAGGTCGACAGGGAGTGGGAGAGGGGGCGGTGGAGGGGGCTGTGTCGAGCGGCTCCTTCCTTCTTTGGGTTGCTGTCCCTTTTTTCTAACTGTTGCACAATTTTAGGGCTTTTGTAACATTTTTTTGACAAGCAGGGAAAATATGTTAACAGTGGTTTAAGAAAAAAAAATGAGATATCTCTCTCTCTCTCTTATATATTATATATATAAAAAATATATATACTTACAGGAAATCTCTATGGAAATATTTATTTAAGATGATTGCAAAAAATATATTATAATCAAGACTATACCAAGCTTTGTCACATAAGAAAAAATCAGGCCCCGGGGAGGGGTAGCTGCCTGTCCCCTTGTGTCTGTCAGTCCGTACAGTTGCAGCTGAAGCCTTTCTCTTATCTTTTTGTAAGTGCACTCGAACTGTCGAGCAGTGTGACCGTGTTGGATTCAGTGGGAGCTTGATGGGGGGGGAGGGATTGATTTTGTTTCTTTTTCCTTTGTTTTTCTGGAACCTGTGGCTGTGAACAGAATGATCACTGCTCAAATCGGATGCTCTATTTGGGGAGGGCGGCGGGGGGACTGGGAGCGGGGTGGGTGTGGGAGGGAGGGCGAGTGTCAGTTTTATTCTTGGTGTTCAAGTGCAATAAATAGCTACCAACTTCTGAGCATGGAAACGGATGATTCTCCGTCACTGCAGTGACTCAGACCGTCTGCCACCCCCTTGTCCCTCCGTCACCACGCTCTTGTCCTCGAAAGCATCAATGCTGGGATCAAGCCTTGGGCGGTGGCAGCAGGCGCTTTCCTCCTGCCCATGGGATGCTGGTACCCTGGGTGCTGCCTGCCCCTGGCCACCAGCATCCCTGGGGCTTCAGGAGAGCTTGATGTCACCCCCAGACCTGGCTCCTCCCAACCCAGCCCTTTTTCCCAGGGAGAGGGCTCCGCGGGATGCAGGTGTGTGGGGTGCCCCAGGAGCTGCCCGGGGCTGGCTGGGACATGAGGGCTGAGCTGTCTCCCTTGCCCACTGGCCAGCAAGAACAGTTTTGGGGGAGCTGATGCTGCAGAGTGTGGGGCACAGAAACCCCCAGCCGAGCCCAGGATGGGTTTGGGGGGGGGGGCTCCCAGGGGCAGCTGTCACGCTTTGCCCATGTAGGCAGGCTGGTACCCTGGGGGCGGGTTGGGGATGGGCTGCGACAGGCCCTGTCCCTGCCCCGCACACCCCAAGCCCGACTGCTCGCCGGGGTGACCCCCACCACCCCGCCATGTGCCGCGGCCCCAGCAGGTGTCAGCACCGGACCGCTTCGGCCACCGCTGCCACCCCCTTCCCTAGCCCGGGAGGGACAGGACGAGGGGCAGAGACCCAGGCACCCGCAGGACTGCCCCCCTGCCCACCACCACCCGGCTGGGCCGAAGGGTCTTGAGAAAAGCCTGGGAGAAAGCCCTGGGCTCGCCGGGAGAGATGTGGGACACGTCGGGAGGTCAAAGCATCAGGAGTGGGGCTAGTGCCCGGGGGTGAGGGGTGGGTGGCATCGGACCCCAGGCCACATTGCGGGGTACCCACCAGTCCCAGGAGCAGGGTGTGATGCCATGAGTGAGTCCCACACCTCGCCGTGCACAGTCACACATGGCACAAGGGACGTGTCCTCTGGCTGTGCCACTGCCCCAGCACCCGAAAAGCTTTTGCCCTTGGTTTCCCCTCACCGCTGTCAGCTTTGCTCCCCACCACATCCCCGGCATAGTCTCCACTCCATCCTTCCCATTGCTCTGGAATGCAGGATTGTTGGCAGCTGCCAAGGGATGCCCAGAGGATCCCAGGATTACAGGGGGGATTTGGGGAACATGGCAGGACCCCATGCAGATAGGAAAAGGTCAGAGACATGCAGAGACCAGGCCAGCTTGGTCAGCCCAAGGCACCTCCACCTCCATGCCGCAGGAAGGCGTCAGGCTCTCCTGGTTGCTCTGGCACACTGTGGCTGGGTGTGACATCATGAAACTCCCGAGTCTGTCATCCGCTCCATCACACCGTGAAGAACCCCTGTGTGTGCCCCCCCTGAGGCCAGCCCAGCCCGGGCTCCCCGTCCAGCACCCACAGCGATGGCTGGGCAACACCGTGACCTCCCGAGGCCTCCTGCTGGGTAAATAGTGTCAAGGTTAGAGCGAGGGATTCATTGGGGCCATAAATGTTTATGGCAGGCCCTCCCCGTTCCCCAGCCGCCATGGCCTGAACTTTCCATCAGCGACACTTTTATGGTCGGCCTCTAATGATTAACCCGGGGGCTAGCGGCCGAAGGTGCTTTACAGAGTGGTCATGCTGCCAGAGCCTCATTCACCCTGAAAAACTGGGACTGGGGGACCCCTGTCATCCCCACAGGCTGCAGCCATGGTGGGGTATAGCAAGGGGGAGTGGAAAGCCATTGGTGGTCCTGCAGCGAGAAGGAAGATCAAAGCCAGATGGGGAGGGAGATCAGCATTCCTGGGCATGGGGAGGCAGGTGGGCAGAAGGAGAGGGTGTTGGAGCTGGGCCTATGTTCATGGAGGGGCAAAGGCAATAATTAAATGTCCTCCACCATAGGGAAGAGTTGTTAAGGAAAACCACAGCCTCATGCCTAGATTCACCCTGGAGGCTCAGCCTGCAGCACTGGACACAGGTCTGCATGGCCCATCGGGTTAAAATAGCCCAGTGCACCAGGGCTACATGCATAATCCAGATATAAACCCTAATTTTTCTGTTTATCCTGGGTTTTTGGCTTTTACCTGACCAGGACAGAGATATGCAAGACAAAGCCCAGGGGGCCTGTGCCTCCCATCCCTGGAAGCCCCCCTAGATGTGCCCTTCTTGCATGCTGAGGAACCCCCAAATAACCCACGCAGAGGCTGTGTCACACACCACTTTTTAATGGCGAGCTGATGGTACACGGGAGAAAGCGCACACAACACTGGGGTGATGGGGACTGGCAGCATCAGGTCCAAACAGCCCCGTCCCGGAGCTCAGCAGCACCCCCCAGACCGGCAGCACTGGCAGGAGATGAGGTCTCTGGGACATGGGCCCCAGGCTGAGCTACCCCAAAGTCACACGCAGGCACTGAAACCCAACCCTTCGCCTTTCTCTGGGAAAAGCAGCACCCAGGGCTAGGGACAGCCCTTGGATCCCCCTCGGGGATGGACACGGGTCCTCCTTTGGCGCTGGGTCCAGCTGAGACCTGTCCCTGACCTGCACACACGGAGAATGGGCCACCCAGTCTCTTCCCTTCCCTCAGCTTGTCCCAGCCCTGTCAGACACCATGAGGAAGAGCTGCCCTGACCCACTGAGGTCCCTGGAGGACCTACAGGCCTGGAAAGGCCCAAGCTTGTTTGTTTATAAAGCTTTTTTTTTCCACTTCTAATTGTTTTTAACTGCTCATTTCTGAGGTCAGATTTCTTTAGGACACTGATTTGTGCTGGTTGTGCTGGAATACCTCGTGTGCACAGAGCACACACTGATACACACTGTCCTCAGGGCACGGAGGATATTACAGTCCTTTCTTACACGTATTTGTGGATTACTACAGTCCTTTCTCACACGTATTTGTGGGTTATTGGAGTTAAATACACATGATCAGAGAACAGACCGACACCCAACACAGAGGATCTCCTCCTCCTCCCTGCCTCCCACAGCCTGAGCATCCCTGCAGCCCCAGCACCCCTGCGTGGGGAGGGCAGGGCTACAGCTGAGGGTCGGAGCGGTACAGCCCGGACACTTGCACCAGACACTGTCACACAAATGCATGGACTCGTCACACAGCTTGCCACACTGAACAGAAACACCTCGGGGGGACTGGGACGGGCAGTAGCTCCACCCTGGCAGGTCCAGGGCAGTGGTGAGGAGGATGGAAGGGTCAGCAGCCCCTGACTGCTCCCCTAAACCCACTCCCGAGTCGTCCTGAAGTGCTGCAGTGCAACCTGTGCAAATTGGAGGGCGGTGAAACCCCCCCAGCTCCTGGGGTGCTGGGTTCTCTCACATCATGGACTCTTCTTCTTCCTCCTCCTCCATCTCCCGGTCCACCTCGATAGCCGTGTTCTCGTAGCTGGTGATGCCCCCGTATTTCCGCATGTGGACCATCAGTGGCTTGGGGGACTGGCTGCCGGCCAGGCTCGCCACGTACATGCCAGTCCGGTTCTCCTCCAGCGATGGGCCCCAGTCCATGGCGGGCCGGCTGGCTTGCTGGACTCGCTGTGGGGAGACAGGAGGAGACAGCACGGGCACCCTGCACCAGCACCCTCTCTGCTCCCCACCCAGCAGCTCACCACCCCCCACCCCCGGGGGTCGGGGTGCTCTGCCAGCCCTGAGGGACTGAAAGAGCCCCCAGGGAAGATGGGATGGGGCCGAAAGCCCGTCCTGAAACTTTTTGGGAAGGCAGCTCTGTAGAAGTACCCTGCTGTGGTCTGGGGAGGTGTTATGCTCTGCGGGTGCTGGTGGGGTGGGCTTGCAGGAGCTAGGGGCTGTTGTATGTGGTTCCTGGCCATGTCACCATGCCCGTGGCTGTGCCAAGCCAGGTTGTGGCCAGTAAGTACTTCAGCTGGCAAGTTGCTGCCTGGGGAGGGCGGCAAGCTCTGCTGTCTGCTTTTAACAGCCTGGGGAGAGCAGCAAAGCCCAGCCAGGGCTGGGAAGGCTATGGGCAGCCAGCAGCTCCATAACCTGCTCCTGGGTGAAATCTTTCAGCAGAGAGATCCCACCCATGCTGCCTGGGGCTGCCTGCACGGTCCAGCAGCTGCCTTCTTTGCTCTGTCCTTGCTCCTGCAAGGTGCAAAGTCCCACGCACCCACACCTGCCCCACGCTAGGGACAACGTACTTCCCCCCAGGGCAGGGCGTAGCAGGCTTGTTTTGGAGGGGGGATGCCCACTGGGCTGTTCCTTGGGAAGGAGCGTGATGCAGTGGCTACCTGGATGGAAATGCCCTGGGACGTGCCGCTCTCACACCCCATGGGCAGCAAGGAGGGACAGGGACACACACATCCAGGAGAGAGGTTGCAGAAATTGTGGGAGGATACAGGCTCATCAGGGGCTCATGGTCACCCCACACATTTCTGGGGTGCTCCTCAGCAATGCTGGGCCCCAACACCTCCTACCTCCCACAGTGTTCCTTCTTCTCGGAGCACAGCCACCACCATGCCCAAGGGAATCATCAGGAAGGAGAGAACTCCCATGAGGATGCCCAAGACCTCGGCCCAGGTGGGGAAGCGGTAGCTGCCGTACTCGGAGGGCTGGTACTTGATGATATTGTACACCAGCAGAGCCTGTGGGGTGGGAAGAAAGTGAGGAGAGCCCAGAGCCCTCTGAAGGTCTCACACACAAAAAAGGCCTGGAGACCTCCCAGCAGAACCAGAATGGTTCCTAGGGCATGAGATGCCAGCAGAGTGACTTCTTGCAAGGGGAGGTCATCCAGGGATGCTGGCACCACTGTGGCTCTCCAGCACCATCCTGCACCTCAAGCTGAGCAGTTACCATCATCGTTGCCGGGGACAGGACCATCCAGCAGGCTCTGAAGTAGGGCCCTGGTTTGAAGCCCAGCATCATGTGGATATCTCGGCAGAACCTCTTCATCCCTGGAGGAGGGAGAGGGACTCAGAAGCCGTGATCTCTCCCCTAGAGCCAGGTGCTTGTACCAGGTTGCCCTGCACCAACCAAAAGCAGTGCTTTGCATCCTCTACAGCAAATAAGTGTCTTCCCTCCCAGCTGGGAGATGCAGCCTAGCTGGTGCTGTCTGAGAGACCAGACTCAGCACCCCAAGTATCTCTGGTGAGGTGAATCCAGTGATGGCCAAGAAGAAACAAGAGGTTGGAGCAGAAGTGTTCTATGCTCCATTGTGAGGCTGATGGCTCCCCTATGCTCCCTCTAAATCCCGTTCTTCATACAGACAGCCCACCCTTCCCCATGCCCCTGTGGGGATGGGCCCCCTTACCATAGACACGTGTCACCACAAGGCAGGTGGTGATCACCACCACCATGAGACCAAAGCCAGCACTGTAGTCATCCAGTAGGACCAGCCAGTACATCCCACCCTGTGGAGACAGCACAGTGGCCAGCATCCCTGGGACCAGCATCCCAACAAACCCCCACTCGTGTCCTCCTGCTTTTGGGGACATGTCCCCTTAGTCCCTCTGTGGGCACTGGGGAAGACAGCAGTCACGCACCCTCAGGGGACATCACTTTTCTTCTGGGGTTGGTACAGGGACAGGAATAACTCTGTGTTGCTTCCCTTGGACCTCACAACCCCAGGAAGCCCAGGCTCATTGATCGTCTCTCTTCCACCTTGTTTGCTGATGTGAATACACTTGTCTCTGCAAATTGGGCCCTGGCCCTAAGCTCTCCCTAAAACGAGGCCCTAGTTGGTCCCCACAATGCATCCAGCCCCACACTCTTACCTCTGTTGTGAGGATGAGCCCCATCAAGAAGAGAGCAATGCAGATGACAGCTGAGAAAGAAGCTTTCTTTGGCCGCAGGTAATAGGGAAATTCATCTGTCACTGCTGTAACAATGGTCTCCATAAAGGCAAACTGCACACAAAGAAGAGGGTCCCCTGAGCCTCCCGGGCTGCCTGGGCACCATGGCTGGCTTGATGGGCTCTGTCCTTACCTGGCTGTCCAGGCCCAAGGTTAACAGCATGAAGAAGAACAGGAAAGACCAGAATGGAGAAAGGGGGAGCATTGTCATGGCCTGGGGATACACCACAAAAGCTAGGCCAGGACCTAGGGGAGGCAAAGGACAGCAGGGTGAAAAGGGGGTGACAGCGCTGGGCACGGGGGGATGGAGGAGAGGAGAGCCCAGCACACTGGCACTGAGGCAGGGACCTGCCAGGGCTCTGCCAGGATGGGCAGGAGGGGACCTGCACCAGAGGGTGGAGAGGTGCAGGAGAACCAGCCTGGTCCTTGCTCAGGCCTTTGTTAGACATCACTCGGTGCTGTTCAAGATTTGCACAGCAGGAAGCCATCTCCCCCTTCCCCTCCCTCCGCCAGCCAGCTGAGCATACAGCTCCAGCCCTCACGCTGACATCCTCGGGTGTGTTCCATCCTGGAAGGGATGTTTCTCAGTGCATCCAGGCAGGCGGAGAAGGAGAAAGGGTCTTCATTTGGCCTCACCTGCTTTTGCCACCTGGTTAACAGGGACCCCAAGCTCCTGGGACATGTATCCCAAAACGGAGAAGATGGCAAACCCTGCAAGGATGCTGGTGATGGCATTGCCCAGGGTCACTATGAAGGTGTCCCTACAGAGGAGAAAGAAGATGTTTTGAACATGCCCACTCCTACCCACCCCACCCCAGTGCACAGGGGCATTACCAGCCCTCAGGTGCCACAATGAAGTGACCCAGTGTGATTCTCCTCCAGGACCTCTCTTGGCATGCGCTTTCCAGGGTCAAAAGGAGGATATGACACAGGTCCTTTTGTGAGGTTCCTCCCAAGCTTGCTTTCCCCGTAGCAGCCCCAATCAGCCCCAATATCCAACACCCAAACTCCCCTCTGGGAGATGCTGGGGACAAGACAAATGTGCATAACTCCAGCCTCAAATATCCTCAGCCTTCAGCGCCTACAGCCCAAAACTCCTGAGCCAGGTGATGTGCCTTGCTGCTTAGGAGAATTTTCTTCCATAGATCCCTCTGTCCCTCTTGAGCCTGTGCAAGCTGCCAGGTAACTGTAAGGGCAAGGAGCAGCACTGGGTGCCCATGTGTAGCACTGCGTGCTTTTGCTGACTTTGAACCCACCAGCTGAGGTTTTCCTGGCTTCCTTCAACTCACAATTTTTACAAGACAGCAGCTGGCTCCCACCTGTATATATTCTGATGGAAGGTGTTGTATGAGGCGAAGGTGAGGAGGCCCCCAAAGCCTACCCCAAGAGAGTAGAAAATCTGCAGGGCTGCCTCGATCCACACCTGGGGGAAGGAAACAGGCTTGAGGAGAGCAGGGGATTGGAAACCTTTCTCTGAGGAAGAGGGAGTTGGAAATACACTTCCCCAAAGCTCCATGCACATCTTCCCCAGCCCTCCAGGCATGCAAAGCCCACAAGGTCTTTGCCTTTCCTTGCTAACACACTCACCACTCGTGGATCAGCTGGGTAGTGGAAGGGTTGATAAGAGCATTTAGAGCCAGCTCAGCATGGCCTTAAACACCCTTGTAAAACTGGTGGTCTCTGCTACCAACACTGCTGATGCAAGGAAACTCCCAGCTCCACAAGCCAAGAAAAACACAGCAGCAAAATCCACCACAGGCACCCGTTGCCACCCCAAAGCCTGTCACAGGGGCGGGACTAATCCTGCCCAAGGCCCTGGTACCCAGGGGAGATGGTGAAAACACCATCTCCTGCATGGACAGCCAGGAGTGCAGGCACAGGGCTGGACCAGGTGGGAAGAGAGGTAAAGGCAAGGTGTGGAGCAAAGACAGACTGCTGAAAGGCAAATACTTTTGGTCTGGAAGCAACCAAGAGGGAGGACTTTGGGTTGGGGGGTGGTCAGAAAAGGCACCTGAGTAATGGAACCACCTCTGTTACATGCTGGAGGTGACAGGAGAAGGTTCATTTTTATATCTTGAAAAAATTGCACAAGAACCTGCTCACCTTGGAAGACAGCAAGTGATCAAACTGGGGTGTGAGGTAAAAGCGGATCCCCTTCCAGGCCCCCTCCAGGGTCACGCCACGAATGAGCAGCATTACCAGGATGAGGTACGGGAAGGTGGCAGTGAAGTACACAACCTGCAGGAGAGCAGAGCCAGCTGGGAGAGCCAGGAGCGAGAGCACAGCCGTCCCCCATAGCCCTTCCCCAGGGTGGGAGACCACATCACCCTGCAGTGCTGGGGTCCTTGGGATGCAGCAGGGCCGGTGGTGTCAGTCCTGCCAGGGTCTGGGTGCGCAAGCTGTCCCCAAAGCGACCTGCATCCAGCTGATGATGTTTATGGGTCTCACTTTCACAGGTGTGCAGAGACTCGCAGGCACTGGTGAGCATTGCTGTAGATCCCCCCAAAAGAGACTGTCCACCCCTTACCTTGCCAGAGGATTTGACTCCCTTTAGGATGCACAGATAGACGATAGTCCAAGAAAGGAGCAGGCACAGGCACAAGTTCCAGCGGATCCTCCCAGGATCCCCGATCCCAGAGCTCCCTTGGATGTGCAGGACGTACCGGCTAGGGAGAAAAGAGGACAACTGGCGAGCAGCCACGGGCACCCCTCACCTTCTTCCAGAGGCCCTCTGTGAACATAGCAATGCCTCTGCTGCAAAAATAACTTGGTCAAAAATCCCAGCAATGAGAGGGCAACAAGGCACTGTCAGCTATTTGCCAGGGAAAGAGGAGCAGTGGGTGTGATTTCTTCACCACACATTAAAGAGGCCAGAAGGGATGCCTGGCAGCTTGAGAGCAAATTCCCAGCCAGTCCAGGCATGGAATACATTTCAGTCTGACGTTATCTCCAGGCCAGTGAAGCAGCGCTAGATCATGCACAGCTCCCACATCCCAGGGACATGATCCCAACAGCTGAACTGAGGTATCACCCACAGCTGACCACGAGAGTCCATCTCTGCACCCACAATGCCAACCATGAAATGCCCACCATGCCATGAGATGTGCGGCACAGACCCTTCACCCCTCATCCCATCCCTACGCTCTCCCTGGCTGGATGCCCACCGCGTCCCCACGGCTGGGTCAGGCTGATCTCTTTACCTCCAGTACTCCTCGCTGGGGCTGACGGTGTTGGTGATGTTGACGGGGAAGGTGGTGTTCCCCGCCTTGATGACATGGTGGTCCAGGCACAGGTCAGTGTTCCACCAGTTGCCACAGTGCTGCCAGGGCAAGTCGCTTGTGAGGGATGCAAAGAGGTAGAAGAGAACGTAAGCAATGATCATATTGTAGTAAATGGCCACCAGGGAGACGATGAGGATCGTGCCCATGCCAATGCCTGGAGGAAGGAGAGGGTAAAGAAAGAGTGAGCCATCTCTGCAGAGCAGAGCACATCCAAAGCCAGGCTCAGACACTGGATCTCAGCAGCCAAATGTTTAACTAGTCAGAGGTTCACCTGGTGGGGGGAGCCTCTTATACCTCCCAGACATGCCTTCTCTGTATTGATCTATTGCATCATACAAATGATTTTACTCCACTTAATGTTGACAATAAAAGTATTTGATATGACCTTTTTTTTTGAACATTTTATTCTTACCTTTGTCTTTAACAGTCATTGTTTAGATCTGATGTTGTATATTGTGCACCAGCTGGCTTAATTATTTTTATACAATCTCTAGAGCTGGTCATGACATCCAGAGCCTCCAAAGACTGATAGATCTCATACATATCCTGCAGCCACTAAAACAGCTAACCCAGAAGTCGAGCCTGATCCACCTTCCGCTCAGAATTTAACCTTTGATTCTAACAAGAGCTTTGACGATCATGGGACGCAGCTGCTGGTCCATGTCCTCATCAACCAGCTCTTCCAGAGGCCCGGCAGAGGCTCTGGACTTTGCTCACGCACCTTTAAAGAGAGGGCTTATCTTCCAGACAGCGAGCGGCCCCAGGCTGGAGAACTGGCCAAGTGACAGCTCCATGAAGAAGATGGGGATCCCGCAGATGGCCAGCATGATGAAGTAAGGAACCAAGAAAGCTCCTGCAAAAAGCAAGAAAAATACCTTAAAAATAGCACAGAGCAAACACCTAAAGCCCATCTATGACAGGGAATAAAGTTCATTCAACATCTATGGCCCTGAGGGATCTACACCAAAATCTGGAAGACATCAAGGGGCAGCATCCCACCATTGGTGCAGGAGGAAGGGGCTGTGATTCACCCAGTTCCATGCTTCCACCCCACTCCCGACTCTTTTCTCGAATCTTTCACAAACACCGTGAAATTCTCCAGTTATTACTGCATGTGACAAGCAATTACTCTGGGAGTAGTTGAACAATCTGGGCACTTAGCACCATCACACTGGGCTCTTGTGTTGCAAAAGGCTCGCTCCCCTCCTTCCATAGCTGGGAAACATTTGATGACCCTGCAGAGTCCTGGAGGACACCAGGCCGAGATGCGATTGGAAAACCAAGAGGGATGCTGAGGTGGTATTCAGTCCAGCGTGGAGCTGGGGTTATCTCCAAGGCCATGAGTGCAGAGGTGGGCTGGTGAGTCCCTCCCACACAAGGGTACACATGGTTAATGCCCTAGGGCAAGCATGGGGGGGCAGAAGGAGGCTTCACCCCACAACAATGAACACTACTTCCCAGCCCTGAGAAGGGGAAGGGGCATCTCTTCAGAGGCAGGTCCCACCAGCCCAGCTCAGTGAGGGGAAGACGTGGCCACTCCAAAGGATGCTCAAATACCTCCTCCATTGGTGTAAGCCCTGTATGGGAACCTCCAGACGTTTCCGAGGCCCACGCAGTATCCGATGCAGGAGAGGAGGAAATCCAGACGACCTGTCCAGTTCCCTCTGTCTTCTGGGCACTCAGAGCCCAGTTCCCCGTCCTGGCTGCTGGGGCTCACCAGGAGCTCTGGTGTCACTGGCTGAGTGAGAGAGCAGGGGATGGGAGAGGGCAGCCGGGGGTCGAGGAAGGAATAAAAACAAAGGATGAATATTGGGAGAGGGGGAAGGAGTGCCAAGAGGTCAGGTGTGAATTTGTGACCCTGAGTTGCAGCACTGACACTTGTTCTTTGGGGACACCCCATCCCAGTGGCTCTCTGTGCATCGCTCCAGCGATGTCCTGCTCTGCTGCTGGGCAAGGAAAAGAGATAAATGCAATTTCACATGGCCAGAGCTCCCCTGGGAAAGGCAGGATGACCCCGCTTCACCCTGGGAGGCCAGGACACATCTTTTAACCCCAATAAATCCTTTCAAGGGGTCACAATAAACTTTCCTGATCACCTACAGTACATGGGTGTGAGGACAGCAGGGGAAGAACCACTGCCAGTGTGTCAGGGAGCGTGACATCCCAGCCCCATGTACCCCTGCCACACTGGGCACTCAGCTGCTGTTAAATGCTCTGCGCATTTTTTATGCTTTTCCAACTGCCAAAGACCGTGGGGATTTGGTGATGTGATCCCAGTTGTCCCTGCTGGGAGAGCTCCTTCCAGCTTTCCTGATCTGCCCTGGATCAGTGAAGCACAGGCAGCTCTTCAGCAGGCAGGAGATTAACCCGTTCCCATCCTCCCTGGCTGCCTCAGCTCTGCAAGAGGGAGGTGTGAGCCCTGCAAAGACATTTAGGTTGGTGTGATACACTGGCAGGGCTCCCTGGTGTTTGTGTGTTTACATCAGGTCTGCAGTGAGATGTTCGGTTTATCTGAACTCCCCCAGAATCCTGACCTGGGGGAGTGGGGAAAGCATCCCCACTGGCTCCCATCCCACCAGCCGTCACCAAAGCTGAAAGGCTCAGCCAGCAGCTGCTGGGTGAGATCCCATCATAGATATTCCCTTGGCAAGACCAGGCAGCAAAACAGGTGGGATGAGGATCCTGTCCCTGTGCCACTGTGTGTTGCTGTGCCCCTGCCTGGGAGTATGCTGAGTTCAGCCAGTGTTGAGGCACAGAGTCAGAAGAATGCTGGGGGCCCTGCTGACAAAGCACCAGGACCAGGGAAGTAGGAGTCCATTTGGGAACCTTCCCTTCTTCTTGGGCTCTCGAAAGAAAAAAGCAGCCATCTCCATGTCCCTGAGTTCATGGATTGTAGGGAGCAAGCCCAGGGGATGTGGTTAAGGGACAGGATGCTGGATTTGGAAGGATTAGCCAGAAGGAGTTGTGGCACCCCTACACCAGTGTGCACACACGCTCAGAGCCTGCAGCAGGCCTCCATCCCCTGGGACATCAGAGCTGACTGGGAAAAGAGGCCAACACTGCCTTGCCACAGCCCCCGGGGAAGGTGACAGCCTCTCTTCATCCTTCTCCTCTTCCTCTCTTGCTGGACCACAGGATGCTCTTGATGCTGGTTCCCATGGAGACAAGGAGCCGTGTTGCCGATGATGATGGCTGCAGGTTCCCACCCTTCACAGGGTGCACCCCACTCCTCCAGCCACCCAGCACTGCACATGTGCTGCTCACAGCCCAAAGGCACCAAACACAGAGGTGAACTTGTCCCCACCCGGCATGCAAATCCTTCGAGGGACAGGAGGAGACACCACAAACACTTCCCAAAGCCAACCTGAAGTGCACAGCCTGAGCAAAGCCGTTACACCATAACCCCCATTGAACACCTATCCCTGCTGGATGCCACCATCACAAGGCAAAGGCCAGAAGGAAAAGCTTCAGAAACACAGGCTGAAAAGGCAAAATATGACCCAAACATAATACTGTTGCTATTAAACTATTGCTACCTGGCAGCTCTCCAGCTTAGCAATTTCTCCAGACCGTGGCCATACCTGCTGATTAAGTCAGTGTGCACAGCAGCATCACTCAGGCATTTGCAGGTGATCGACAGACTGTTCTGCAACATCCCTCCCAAAAGTTTCAGTGACTGAAACCTGTATTCACAAAGGTCCCTGCCAGGTAAGGACAGGAGCTATGGGGCCATCACAATTTAGCCTTCTACAAAAAAAAAAAAAAAAAGACTTTCCAGTCTCTCACACTACCTGGAAGACTCTCACTTTCCAGGTTTACATCACAGAAAAATAGCAAGCAGGGATGCTGGGAGATCATTAAATCCTCTCACCTAATTCCTGCACCTCTGCCTGAATCCTAAACAGCTGCAAGAGGGCACCGGTGGAGCTGCGTGACCTGATTAAATGCAGGTGGCCATCCATCAGATGTAGCACGGAAATCAACACAGAGGCAACAAAAAGAAAGGAACCAGCAGGACCTGTTCCAAACCGCACAGAGCCTGGTCCCTCTCTCAGTCACCTGCTTTGGAGGTCATGGGATGTAGTTTGTCACCTGTGTCTCAGTGATGACTTCTCCCCTTATTAATATCTTTAGCTGCCGCTCTGCAGATAAATTTGAGACCCCAGGGCAGAAAGCAGAGACTGCTCAGGAGTCAGATAGACCCCAAGGACTGTGATGTTGTGGTCCCCACCGTGCAGGATGGGGAGGCACGGGTCAGGGATGCTGATGGAAAATCCACACAGAGGCTGCTCCATCGCTGCGATGCCCTAAAATGCCTCAAATCACAGCCTTTCCACAGAAATCACAGAAAACCTTGCCTAATTTGCCTGACTTGCAAAAATGCAAAATGCAGTATTTAAGTATTCCAGCCCATCTTTGTCCCAGATAGCGGAGAGATGCACACCTCTCTGCTTCAGGCTGCTAGAAATCTCACGCAGCGGCTCGATTCCAGCCCTTTTTTTTAGGATTAATGCTCCCTTTCAGCCTTTGTCATAACAGGAATTTTCTTTTTCAGTAGCAGCTGAAGTGCTCTAATGCTACAATATTGCTCTAGTGCTTTCCACTGTCAACTGCCATCGTTCAAACTGGGCTCCCATCTCGCGGTTATAAACAGACGGGGACTAACAGCTCCCTTGGCAACCACGTCCTCTTTGAACATGGCATCGCTTTCCATTATTCACCAGAAGATGCTCCCAAAGAAGTCAGCAAAGCAAAGGTCACTGAGAAGAAAAAGCACTTTAGTGTCTGCCAAGATAAGAGCTGGCTTCCATATGGGAATTGCTCTATGCTAATTATTTTCTGTAAATCAATTTACTTGAACCAGTGCAAGACTCGGCTGTATCCGTGAAAAGCCAGCCAGATTAAAGTTACTTTTTCATCATATTTTGTCTCCATCCAAACTGGCATTATGGGGTTATTTTGTCAGTGTTTCGGGTGTGGACCACAGCCTTTGATTGGGGGAAATGCCACCCAATGCCAGATTTCTCCCCTGTGGATCCGAGCCGCGTGTGAGCACAGTGCGTCTGTGAAGTGTGAGTCACTTCAGATTAGTTTGAATTGCTTGTTAATCTCTCAGAGAAAAAAACACACCACAGCATAAAAATTAATTCAAATGTAATATCGCTTAGGAAGTGAAGTAAATAAAGCATCTCTATGGTGCGAAAGAGCCCCTTGACGGGCTGAGCTAACCCGTCTCCCCCAGCCTGGGATCACAGCACATGCCAGGAGAGGGAGCAAGCGACGCTGGAGCCAGCACAGGGCTTTTGGGGGCTGAAGATTGCTGAGGCTGAAGCAAACTCATTACAGTGATGTCCAGAGCACAGGGAGCATGTACAGCTGCGAATTCTTATGCTCTTTCATCTGAAAACCCTGGGGAAGGAGCAGGGAAGGTTTAAGGCAGTTTGTGGCAGGCAGAGGAGGGCAGTGGCTCAGGCAGGAGGATGCTGCTCAGCAGCCTGGCTGGGCACGGGGAGGGGCAGCCCAAATCCTGGCTCCCACCACTGTCCTCCATGGGATTTAGCCCGTTCCTAGCAAATAATCCCCCAAAGCAAATAAGCAAACAAATAAAAATCATCCACTCAGCTCTTCTGGAAATACTTTTATGCAAAAGCCAACCTGAAATCCTTAGAGCCTGAGAAAGATCTCTATTAAATTTCCATATGTCTAAAACATGTCTGGTGAGAAGGCTTAAAAGTCCCGGCTCACCGATGGGAAGCAGATCATAATGAGAGGGAGAGGAGGCTGTCAGGGTCGCGGGTGGGCACTGGAGCCGGGGCTGTGCAAACTCCTCCATGGGACAAGCCTGATGCTGGTGTCAGACACGGTGGTCCCAAGGTGCTGGGTGGCTGCAAGCACCAGGTTTTCCATCTGGAGATCAGCAAGAGTATTTTTGGGTAATGAAGGACAGCAGGGCCCTAAGCAGCACTAAGAATGGGGAAAATAACTCCAGAGACATCTGCTTTCCATTCCAGTTGATCACTGTGGGACTAAATGAATTCTTGAATAAATGTTAAACAGGATCACCAGCAGCAGAGAAATTCAAGTATCTCAAAAAGCCTTTGAAAGGGACAAAGACAACTTTTAATGGATCTTGCAGTCACAAAGTCATCTGAAAAAGCAATTTGTAGGAAAGAGGAGGAGAATGAAGAGCCAGATGATGCCTCCAAACAACAGTGAAGAAAGGTAGGCAGCCCTGAGGCTGCCAGGGCCATCAGATAGCTGCTGGCTTTCACCAGGCCACTGCTGGCTTTTTTATGTCCTGTCCCAATATCCTAGGAATTTCCCGGCAGGGATGAAACTCTCCTGGGTTTTCATTCATCCGAAGACTGGTACAGGTTTGTGTTGCCCTGCCCCAGAGTTAGTGGCCATAGTTTTGGCAGAAGACAGAGCCAAAGGGGCTCACAGCCCTGGGTCACTGCCCTGGGTGCTCTGGACAGGGCTGACCCACCGGCAGCACCAGCGTGTCCCCACGGGGGAGCTGTGGCTGCCAGCCTCTGCCACCCCACTCCACCGTGTCCCCATGTGGGACAGGCATGAGAAGGGGCTTAGTCCCTGACGTGGGGGAAGAGGGGGACTGAGACAGCCTGGTAAGAGCAAAGCAACAGTGGAGGCGAGCATAGGATAGGAAAGCCTGAAGGCTGGGTTTGAAAAGGGTTTCCAGCAGGATATAAAAAGGGTTTCTAGCTTTGCCTGCTCTGCCCTGAACCCAGAGTTCAGGGTCCAGCACCACCCAGACCCCTTTAAATCCTACAGAGGAGGAGGAGGCAGCGGCACTCCAAGCTGCAGGTGGGAAAGGCACTGCCCAGCTCCCTGTGCTCATCCCGGCGGGGGGAACCCCTCACCACCCCCACCCCGAGACCAGGCGGTCCCCGGGGCTGGCGGGAGCAGTGTCCCTGGGGTGACACGCTGCAGGGAGCCAGCTCTGCCCCCGGGTGCCCACCCACAGCCGCCTGGCCAGACACAACATGAATCATCGCCGGCAGCACCTGCTCGCAGGGGAGGGATGAGAGGAGCATCCATCCAGCCGGAGCAGGCAGCAGGCAGCTCTGCCCACAGCTCAGGGCCTCTGGGGCTAGCTGCAGTGAGGCAGAAGTGGTGGTTATGAAATGCCCCCCATCCCTCTCCCCACGATCGTGCTTTGACCCCACGCACTCACACTATCCCCGTTTGCAATCCCTGCCAGAGGAGAGTCTGCCGGCTGCACACAGAGGCTCCCCGGGCAGGGAACAGTGGGGCGGTGGGCAATGCCTTGCCCCCCGCTCCCCAGCTCCCCGCTTCCCGGCTCTCACCTCCCGGAGATGCTGCTGCCGAATCTTCTTCATCACAGAATCCTGTTGCTATGCGCTCTCCGCTCTGACACTTTTTCCTCTCGTTTTCTCCGGCGATAGGGAGGGAGAAGGGGGAAGCGGGCGAAGCAATAACAAGGAAGGAGGGGTGCCACTTTCCTGCCGGCTGGGCTGGCGGGGCGGAGGGAGGCAGGGGGGACGGGGGGAGCAGGGCTGGAGTTGAGGATGGCTGCGTGCTGAGCAGGGAGGGAGGAGGGAATGGCTCTCGGCAGGCTGGAGAAGGGCTGTCTGTCAAACGCACCCCTCCCGGGGGTGTCCGGGACCTCAGCCCCCCGCCAGGGCAGCAAGGAGGAACGGCTGCTGCCTTACTCATGCCACGAATGCGTCAGGTCTCCCTAGGGATTGCAGGCACCCTACCACTGGGCACCCTGGGGGTCCCACGTGCCCCAGACAGTGGTGGCAGCAGTGAAAGTGCACATGCAAGAAGCTGCCAGCATGTTTCTGTCTGGCTCTGAGCTGATTTTCTTATGGCAGGACCGGGCTGGTGCCTGAGCAGGTCAGGAGTGGCTGCTCCTCATGCTGCCCGAGCCCAGTGCTCAGCCCAGGGAAGGGGCGTGCTCAATAGCCATCGGTCCCTTTGGGTAGGACCCCACCATGCTGGGGGCAAGAGCAATCCTTGGGCAGGCCCCAGGGTGAGTAGCAGAGTCCTGTGAATCACGGGCCCGGTGCTGGAGCACAGGTCACATCTCCAGGGTTCAGACGTTCCTGTTGAAGCAGCAGTGGGATCCTACAGCTCCAAAGCCCAGAGAGATGGGGACTTTTCTTCATCACACTCAGTCAAACCCCCAGTGAGGTGGCAGAGAGCTGGTATGTGGCTTCTTTTCCCACTTTCATAGTGGGAAATGTCTGCTGTGGGGCTGCAACCCCAGATGCCCCAGGGTCAGTGTGGTACCAGGAGAGCTGCTGTCTGCCTCAGGTCCCACAGTAATGCCTCTTTCCCTTGATAATATCCTCTTGTCTTTCGCTTTTTCCCCAGACTGTGCCCAGTCTATTGGGGGGGGGGGGGTGTCCCTTTTCCTTGGAAATGCCCTACGCTGCTCCAGCCTGTCCCAGAGCTGTCCCCAGCTGCTTTGCTCAGGTTTAAGTCTGAGCAGGCAGCACTGGGGATGTGGAGGGCAATGACAGGGCTGGGGCTGAGAGGACCCAGGCTGCCTGATGTAAGAACAAAACCTCCTGATATCTAATGGCAGTCGTGCTCCTACAGACCTCCAAGCACTTCTGAAAATTTTCCCCAAAGGGAAACAATCCTGAGCATAAAGACACATTTCTGCAGAATCCAACACAATGAAGTGGCTCAGCATTTGCACAGTGGGTCTTTCAGAGCTAACATTTACCCAGATTTCCCAGCAGGAAAGGAGGAAGGAGCAAACTATATAATCCAACAAATATCTTTTTTTCACACACTCACAGCTTCCTCAAAAAAAATGTCTTTGGGAGTTCACCCATCCAGGTTTTACTTGCCTTAGACTTACCCATCACTTCTCCCTTTCCCAGGATGCTGGTGGGGAATGCCGAGCCCAGAGCTGACCAGGCTGGGGGCTGGGGGCTGTGTCGGGCGTTGTGCCAGCCTCACCCTTTCTGCTTGGGGCAGGTATACTTTGTTTGCCGTTTGTGTCTGTGTGATCTGAATCACCCTTTGGCTCTTTCCCTCGGGATCCACCTAGAGGGAAGTGTCCCACAGCCACCGCTGTGGCAAAGGAGGGGAGAGGCTGGTGCCACCTTGTTACAGCTGCCCCAGCCCAGTGTCAGAAGCATGGACTGACCCTCCATCCACCTTCCCTGGGTGGACTTCAAGCGTCTGTCTTCTTGTCTCCAGGGTAATATTTACCAGCAGAGACATGCAGGGCTGACACTACCCTGAAATGTCCATGTTGATACCTCTGCCAGTGGGACACTCTGTGTCTGGAGCTCCTTTTCTGGTTTGTCTGGCACTGCTCTGGTAGCACCATCAGCTCTCCATCACCTGGGACCACCAGGGAGTAGACATCCCATCCCGGGCATCTGGGGTGCTCCAGCATCTCATTGCAGAACTTGCTTGAGTCTTGCATCACCCTGGAGCCAGCAAGAGACCCATTTCACGGAACAGCACCCACCAGAAGCAGTGGGAGCCAGAAAGGTGTTCACATGAGGAGCACTGCTGTCCAGGGACCACAAAAAACCCAGAACAGCTCAGGTGGAGGACAGCGGTGTCGCACAGCTGTCCCCATGCCCTGATCCCCAAGGGCTTGGCATTAGGGAGCACACATAGGGCTTGCAAGCATTTTCTAGCAAGCTCTGTTTTCTCCCACCCCACCCCTGAGCCACCCCTGGGACATCAAGTAAGCCTTTCCCTCCCCGTGGGCTGAAACACGGGTGCAGCAAAGTGCCTGGGCTGAAGGAAAGCAAACACGTGTCTCTCCATGCGGATGCAGTGTCCGACAGGCACCGGCACTGCCCGCGCTGCCTGCACTTGGTGGGAAAAGGGAAGGCAACACACAGGCTGGGGAACCACCCTTGTCCACACTGCTGGGGCAGCCCACCTGCATCCTGATGGCAGCCGCCCGGGAAGAGATGAGAAGGTGGCTGACAGCAAGATGGGACCGTGCCCAGATCCGCTCCGCGAGACACGAGGAAGGTGACAACGGCAGCGGCGTTCCAGTTAGTCACCACCGGGAAGCGTGCCATGCCGGAGGCTGCTGGCAGGCCGGCGGTGGTGTTGGCCACCTGGTGTGTGTGGCCTTATTTTGATGATGATTTCAAGATTTCTCCAAGGGGAGGTGCAGCTGGGCAGTGGGAGCTGGTGGGAAGTGCAGAGGAAGGAACAGAAAGAAATTGTGGAGGCTTGTTGGGGACAGTCCCCAGGGTCCCTGTCCATGGGGCCAGGTTGTCCCCGTAAGGAGCAGGGTCCACGTGGGGCAGTGTGACTCAGGAGGCAGGTGCTGCAGGTGTTAAAACCGGGTGCCTGTCACCTGCTGGGGGTGCAGCCGTCAAGGTGACATGTGTCCAGAAGGTTTGGACCAAAGTTCCCAAAGCTGGTGGGGACATGGGGTCCACTGGCCCCTTTCCTGGCATGGGTGGGACCCCACAGGGCTTGCCCATCCCTGCCCAAATGATGGCTGGAGGGAGGCAGGAGAGGACACAGGAGCAGAGATGCAGCAGCTGCATTTCGTCACCCGGCCAAGGGGCATGTGTATGTGTCGGGGGAAGGGGCGGCTGGGCGTGTGGGTGCATTTATTGCCTCTTCCCGCCAGCGCTGTCTCCCTGTGCACACACGGGCGGCAGGGACCCAAGGGCACAGCCCACAGCTCACTGGACTTTTACCCTGCTGTGCAAACAGGCAGGCGCCAGATTAGGGTATCAGTTGGAATTTCATCCTGTCAACGGCACCCGCAGCCTCTCTGGGCGGGCGGTGGAGCATCTTCCCTCTGGCCCAGCCCCTCACCCACCCACAGGTGCCCCAGTGCAGTGGGTGAATTTGGGAGATGAATATTTCATCCCCCCCAAGGACTCTGTTTCCCTTCAAGCTTCACCCTTGCACATGATGGTGATGCCCAGGGCTCGGCTGCCACCACCCACCCCATCCCCTGCCAGGGCAGGATCCCACTGGCCTGTCCCCACGTGGCAATGACAAAATGGGATGACAAAGGCAGGTAAAGCCTGGTGAGGGAGGAGGATGCGTGTGGAGGAGCCAGTCCACGGTGTGGGGACCGCACTGGAGTCTCCACACAGAAGTGGCCCCAGTTTCCCCGGTCCAGTGCAGCTCTTTGAGCAGGTGGCCCATCCCTTCTCTTTTCCCATACAGCACCAGTTCCATCGTCTTTGCCTCCCCCAGGCTGTTTTAGGTCCTGATGCCACATATCCCCTTGCAGGGGTGCAGGGAGAGGGTGGTGCCAAGGCATGGGCAGCCCAGGCACTGTGCCAGTGATCGTGGGGTCACTAGGGTGCAGCGGTAGGTGCAGCTGCTGTTGCAAGGTCAGGAAAAAACCCTCTGCTCTGTCTCTCTCCAATGCCACCTCATCCTGCCCCTGCTCCTCCATCTCCTCCACCCAGGAAGACTTTGTCCTGCATCAGGTATCCCTCCACAGCCACCTACACTGCCTAGTCACATCAGCACACATATCCCCACCTCTTCCCAGGCAACACTTGTCACGTTTTGGGGCTGGAGGAGCTGTTTTGAGCAGGGATTTAAGGGCAGCCCTTTGCTCAGCGCCCTGCAGGAGCAGGGAGATATGGCTGGGATGGAGACAAGAGAACGTTGGGCACTGATGCCAGCTGTTCCAGGCACTATCTCACATCCTCATTCTCTGTTTGCTCTTCTTGGACAAGGAGGATATTCAGCCCGTCAACAGCCATAAAATGAGATTAGAGGCCTGGTGGTGCCAATGGGAGGCAGCCACGTCCATGGGCAGCTGGCCTTGTTCTTTGGCCTCCACCAGCCCAAGCCCGGCCTCACCCTTTCCCCGGCTGCTCCTGGGACTGCGAGTTTGGAGCCACTGTGTCGCCTGGCACGACCAGCCCTCTTGGCAGCAAAGGGGTGGGATACAGCCATGCCACGCCGCAGTGTGAGCCATGCCACTGCCAGCAATGCTCCTGCAGGGTGAACACAGCAAATGCTACAGGGACAAGGCTGCTGCATCAAGACATCCATCTGCACCCTCTTCAGTGGGGCTGGGCAGGACCCCTCACTCCTGTCCCCACTTGTGCTCAGGGGCATCGGTGCTGCTGCAACCCCAGAACTGGCATCCCTTCCCTGCCACGGCACCATGGGCTGGGAGGAGACAGCAAGAAACCCGTGGCACACAGGATTCCTGCTTGCTTTTATTTTCACTGATGCCTAAAAAACAAAAAGGAAAACCAGTTCTGCCTTATATACACAAAAACTGAGCCAAAGTCCTGAGCCAATGCAAACATTTGTCCTCGCCACTGAGCGCAGCTGGCAGCTGTGGCCGAGGGAGGTGTCACCGGCCCCCATGGGAAGGAGACTCAAATCCTACGAGAGCTGGAGTGGGGCGGCGGGTGCAGTGGAATGGCAGGAACTCGCTTGTAAAATCCGCAGTGTGCCTGGACACCTTGTTTTCTGGGCCACAGGGAGCTGGGAGCGGTGCAAGGTTGGCAGTGGACAGGGAGGCCGAGGGATGCGATGCACAATCAGTGTCAGGTGCAATGCGAGGGCTCGGCCGTGGAGGACATGTCTGCTGCTCCACCTTTCTAGAGCTCAGAGAAATGCCACTGGGAAAGGCCATGCAAGTTGCCATGTGAGGCCCATGTACCTTCATCCCTGTCTTGGTACTGGAAAGCCACAGCTCAGGAGAACCCGGTGCAGCCCCAAGAAGGAGCCACAGACCCTCCTGTGTCCCAGCCGTGCCCCACTGGCCTTTGTGGCACCAGGGACCCAACACTGTGGTCAATCAGCAGGGTGAAAGGACACTTCAGCTGCAGTTCACCAGCAGGAAAAGGGGGGTATCAGTTACTGGCCTAGGCACATGTTTGGTGAGAGGTGGTGCAGTGCATGGAGGAGGGGGGAGATGGAGAGCAAAACCTGGAGTCCTTTGCATTTTGAATAAAATAGGAAAAACCCATTTTGTCTTTCTGAAAACTGCCTAACACCAGGGCACACACCAGCCCTTCCTATGCCTGAGACAGTCCCTGCCCACTCTGGCAGCAGTTCCCGGTGCCCACAGCAGCTGTGCTCCCTTTGAGCAACACCCCAAAGCTCTCCCAGTATCAGCCCTTCTGGATGGCCTGCAGCTGGCTCTTACACCCTGTCCTGATATCAAATCTTCTTGTTCTCCTCCTGTTCCCCACAGGAACGTGGTCTCAGGGCTCAACAGGGTGGTCTGCCTCCAGTGTGCCTGTGCCTGGCTCCCACTTCTCCTCTCCCTGTGCTCCAGGCAGAGGATGGCTGCAGTGCCACATTGCCACGGCACAGCCAGGGACACCAGGGATGCCAGACACATCTCCGTGTGGCTCCTGGTGGCCACAGGGACAGAGCTGGGGGCACAGGAGCAGGCGTTGCCAGGGTGGCTGGGGAATGTGGGTGGGGATGTGTGGGCACTCTCGCCAAGGACATGCTCTGGCTCGCCACCATCGCCAGGGTTTGAAGGAGTCCTTGCTCAGGTCCTATGGCCAAGGGTCCTGCCTCACTCCCACAGTCCACCTCGCTCTGCCTTCTGCACCCCCCCTTGCCAG
Source organism: Athene noctua (assembly GCF_965140245.1). Classification (NCBI taxonomy): domain Eukaryota; kingdom Metazoa; phylum Chordata; class Aves; order Strigiformes; family Strigidae; genus Athene; species Athene noctua. Next base: position 18,009,393 of record NC_134048.1, read on the forward strand.
CACAGCACATCCAGGAGACCAGCTCAGCAGAAATTTGTTTTTCCTTGAGTCCAGCCAGGTCTTTTTTCTAGTTCAGTCTTGTTCAAACTGCCCCAAAGGTGCCAGGCAGATGGGCTGCCAGAAGGACCAAAGGAAGAATCCTACCAGCTCCACCTTAAGCACCACAGAAAAGCCATCCTCCACCACCACCCCCTTCCTGCTGGAACCTTAGGACCTTGATTTGGGCTACAAATACTAGAGACCAGACCAGTGCGTGTTTCCTACAGGAGAGCAATACTACCTAACCTATGGTTTTTATGTAGGAGAGAGCCCACCAGCCCCTTGGGAAGGTCCCAGTGCCACCTTGCCCAGACTTGCTGGCCACCCCATTGGTTCAGCCAGGGACCATCATGTCTTTGGGAAGGGGCTGTCTTCAGAGCACACGGACCGGCTGGGCTCTGCTGCATAGTGCTTATTTTCTGGTGTCTATAGCTGGTGAAGAGGGTTAAGGCATGAATTCTTCCTTGATTGTCAGTGGAGACGAGGAGACGAGGTTCGGGGCACTGCTGCTGCAGAGGCCTCCGATGGGTCCCAGTGTGCCAACAGCTGGTGGGGTTGGTGTGGTGGTGCTGGTGGGCTGGCTTTGCTGCTGCATCTTCTTTTTGTTCACCTTCCTCTCCTTCGCCCTCCGATTTTGAAACCAGATTTTCACCTGCAGAAAGGCGTCAATGCAGAGATGGGGATGGATGCAGCCAAGGATGACATCCCTCAGGGTCCTCCCAGGGCAGAGTTTGGAAAAGAAGGGAGATCTGTGGAGCAAGCTGGGACCACTGCTGCCTGCTTGGGCTGCTGCCCTTCCCCTCCCCAGCCCAATATCCACCCAGGACACGGTTTTCCCAGGAGACCACAGCACTGACCTGCCGTTCGGTGAGCCCAAGGGCAGCAGCCAGCTCGGCTTTGCGGCGGATGGTGATGTAGCGGCTGTAGTGAAACTCCTTCTCCAGCTCCAGGCGCTGGTGGTCTGTGTACACCACCCGGTACTTGTCTTTCGTCCTGGTCTTACCTGGAAGAGAGAACAGAGTGGGGGTGAACTGAGAGGGGATGAAGAGGAGCAGTGGAGGGGTATGAGCATCCCCAAGGGCATGGAGGAGATATACAACCACCTGTGGAGAGCTCCGAAGAAACATGGCAGTGCCCTGGGGACCAGTGGAAAAGAGTCATGAGGCTCCTGCTGGATTTAATGCCCATCCTGGGTAGCACCAAGGTGTTTCTCCATGTTGGGAAGTACGTGGGCTTTGGGGAAATTGCTTGGTGGAAAGAGCAGGAGGGATTCAGAGGCATCCCAAGAAGATGGACCATAAATCAGTGCCATGACACACTGTCCCTGAGAGAAGCAGAGCTGGAAGCCCTGCAGTGGACTGAGGGCAAGCTGCTTGCAAAAATACAGCCTGGGAGGGCTGGGGAAGGCCCAGCTATTTGCCAGGAAGCCCAAACCCAAGGTGCCATCACTTGGAGGCACACAGATTAGGACAGGGGAAAGACATAAACCCAGGGTTGACAGCATTTCTCTGTCACCAAAAGGGTTATTTTCCTTCTCCCTTTACAGAGCTAAGATGGAGGGCAGTGTTTAGTCCTTTGGTGCAGTCTTTAAAGGTGCACTGGAGAAAGCCCACATGATGCCCAAGCACTACTGGGGATTGGCTCCACGGGCCAGCGGTGTTTGACCAAAGCCAGTCCGAATCTCACCTTGGGCCCCCCAGATATGGACAGAGCTCAGGGCCATCGAGCCCCTGTGCACACAAATTCACAGCCCACGGCAGTGCAAATGGCACCTGCTCCTTTCTAGCAGAAAAATACAGCCAAAAATAGTCCAGCCATTTTCTCTGTTAGCTCTTTCATTAACACACACACACACAGGGCGAGCTGCGGAGCAGGAGCCAACAGCCTGAACTCTGCCAGGGCTGGCAGGCGTGGTGGGTGCGGGTGGCACTTCGAGGAAGGATGCCTATGCCCGGCAGTTTGATGACAAGTCCCTGGTGTTTTCCTCTGCAGAAGAGCCCACGGGTGGGGAATAAACACAGCTGTGAATATTTGCTTCTCCACCCGAAATAACAAAATCCTGTTCCACAGCATTGAGGGAGACGGAGCTGTGCTTTCAGCTGAGCAGCCACTGTCCTTCCAACTAGGAACCTGGCTATTTTTTTTCCTGGCAGACATATTTGTCCATCTTCTCCTGAATTTCTGCTGCTGAGAGCTTCACTTTCTGGGGAAAGGGGTAGGAGCAAGCCCAGAACAGCTCCATGGATTTCCCAGGACAGGATACTGCCCATCACTGCTGCAGATGTGCAGGGAGGGATTTCTAATGGCCCAGGAACCCGAACCACCTCACTGACAGTCTGCTTCCCCCAGGGAAGGGGATCTTTGTGTGCCTGCCATCCTGTTCATCCATTCCCCCTCATGAGTCCTTGGCACATCAGTCAGTTTGGGCCAAAGTGGATGGACATTGAGAAGTCTCAGCAATATTATTAAATTCTGACCATGCTAGTGGAAGAAGGAGTTTGGGTCATGCAGAGCAAAACTGTGCTTCAGAGACTCCAGAGTGAACTCAACCTTAACCAGACATCATAAAATCTCCACAAAGCAAAACCCCAACCCCCAGGCTGCAAGTCTGTTTCTCAACCAACTCTTTTTTTTTTTTTTTTTTTTTTTAAGGGTGTGTCTCTCCTGCTTCCCCATTGCAAGGAGATGGGGACTTTCCCAAGACATTTCTTATGCTGAAAGATAAATGTAAAAGAGTGTCAGAGCCAGGACAACACAAGACCATGGTACGGTACTAGTGGAAGAGGGGCACGCTCAGGGTCCTTTCTCTCACAGCATCCCATGGGATGCTAAAAGGAAGCTGGTTTTCTACTAAATAAACAAGAGTCAGCAAAGGTCCAGCTCCTGCCATTGGTCACTGAGCACACCACGTGTGGAAGCACAGGGGTGTGTGTGCACCCCTGGGTGCACGTGGAACCAGGGTTGGGCACGGGAGGCATCTCGTCCTGCTGTGACTTGACCCCAGCACTCCCAGGAACAAAAGAAGCAGCCCTGCAACACAAGTTAGCACCCAATTTCCATGGCTACATCACTCTCTGTGTCCTTCTGCCATTGCTCCCTGAGGTGCTGGCACAGGCTCAGCACAATGTGATGGTTGAGGGCCCCAGCGCAGTCCCCAAGAGACACTGAAGCTCTCCAACAATCCACAGAGGAGGGTAGGAGCACAGCAAGGCTACAGCACGGTCAGGAATAGAAACCAGACCTCCCAGCACCAGGGCTGGGCTTTAGCCACTAATATTTGAGGGATGTGGTGAATTCAGTCACCATTTTAAAGAGCCCAGCTCCTTCCAGGGCTGTTTGGAAGTGGACTCCTAATCCCTCCTCACCACCACCGAGAGCAAACCTGCCTCTGGCCACACAGGGTGACTCTGCAGGTAAAAACAGGGTAAAAAAGTAATTAGATTGAGCAAGATGTGTATGGGGATGTCTGCAGACACACAGCTGAAACTCAGTGATTTAGTGTGTGAAGGTCTACGGAGCATTGCTGGGCGTTTGTCCCCACACATCGGGGGACACATTGGTTGTGGTAGCTCGAAACCAAACCGGCTGCGACACAGTGCTGGGCTGGAGCGAAGCAGGACCCCACGCTCTCCGCTCGCTCTCCTACAGGGCCCGTGTCCCTCCTGTGGAGTTGCTGCCACCTCTTGCTGCCCCATGGGTGAAGGGTTCATCGGTGTGAGAAGGACCTCTGCATCCCAGCCCAGGAGGGACCTGTGCTGAATTTGCAAACACAGCGATTCCTGGGGAGTTGCAGAATAAACCAGATGTGCTGGCGGAGATTTATGCGAGGTTTAGCAGCTCTGTGAGAAACCAGGCTCCCTCTGCCTGCTCCGGGCTCAGGAATTCCTACAAGTGTTTTTTCTTTCTCATATAAATTTATCTCTTTTTATTTTTCATTTGAAAGCAAAAACCTTTCTGAAAAGATAATGACTTAAAAGTGATCTTATTTGCAAAATTGCTATCTGAGTATCACTCCTTGGAGAAAAAAACAGCTGGGAAGCAAAGGAATTGACAGATGAAGTAAAAAAAATAAATTAAAGAATAAAAAAATAAGGCGGTTTGTGAATACCACATATGCCATGAATTTCAGGAGGAATTATTATTTCCTGCTGCAGCTGTAAAAAGATCCATCACAGCTTGTTCTTTGTTATTCCCTCTTCACCGTTCATCCTTGATGAAGCCTCTGCTTTGCTTCAGGTCTGGCAGCTACCCGGCTGTGTCGGCGAGCTGCCGCTGTGTGAGCTGGGCACCAGTCTCTTGCTGCCCAATATCAGGTAGCAAAGATTCAAAGCAGAGGACTCACCACCAAGCCAGAGATAGAAAGTTATTCATCTCGACTAATTGCTGGTTTCGTCGATGTTTGCTGAATTTGGGAAGGTATTATGGGTGATTCACAAGGAAAAGAAAAGGATTTGAAAGAAATACTATTGACAATGAATAATTCAGCTACCTTGAATATGAATGCTGGGTTACACTTAACTCTCTCCTGGAGGCTTTTTATGTCTCTGTGAAAGGAAAGAGGAAATTGCGGTCGAGTCACCCCAACTCCTTATGGGGAGCCCTTGTACCTACAGGGAAAGACCCCAGCACCGCAGCAGGGAGCATGACTGAGCAGAAGGATGGAGCCTCTCCTGCATTTCCAGGGAAGCCTGGAGGAGGTGGACTGGGCTGTCCCACGGCTGGGATAGCCCTGAGCTGCGGCTGCTGCACCGGGAGGGAGCAGGGATGGGGTGCAAAGGGGCTGCTGCTGATGTCTCCTAGCAAGCCACTAGCCCCTTCCAGCCCTGCTATGCATTTAAAGTCCTTCCTGCTTGTCCCCAAAAGACCAGGCAAAGGAACTGTTCGGGCAGCCCATGGAGCCATTCACGGGGCCAGTGGGAATGGTTTCGGCGTTGAGATCAAGGCAGGGCCAATGGCTGCATGGGGAGAGGGTATCGTTACTACTGTTAATGTATAACTCTAATAGCACTCACCTGAGCCATGATTAGATAAGGGAATAGCTTTAATGTGCTGTGCAAACCCCAAGGGACGCACTCCTGAGTGTGCACGCACACGCACTCGCACACACGTGGGGGACTGGGTCCTGACCCCCAACCCGGATCCACTCCCCACAGCAACCCTGTCCTGGGAACGGGGATGCTGGAGCTTCTGCCCTGGACTGGGTCAGGAGCCTCGCAGGGGAAGGGAAATTCAAACTAGATCCCTGTGCCCACCATCCTGGGCTCTACACCCTCATGGCCACAGCAGAGGCTGCCAGGGAGGTGGTAAATCACCCTCTCCAGCCCTGGCCTGCCCACAGGATGGCTTTCAGTAAGAAACTGTGCCCCAAACACCCTAACAGATAGGCAATACGGGGTGTTTTGAGGCTGGTGTTGACCAGCTCTAAGAACAGCTGGGAAGGGGCTGGTTCAAACCAGGGAGGAAAGAGACTGCAGGGTGGCAGTGGCACCCTGCGAGGAGGTGCAAAATAATGAAGGAGCAAGAGCTGGCATGTGTTATTTGGAATGTGTCCTTTCCCCAGTCCCACAGAGAGATACACAGAGCCCAGTGTGCCCAGCACAGCTAAGAGGGGTTCAGCCCAGCTCCGAACAGCAGATCCCCATCTGCGGGACATAGCCCTGCCCTCCGTGGCAGGAGCAGAAGCGAGGAGCATAAACCTGTGCATTTTCCTAAAGGTCTCTATTTCACAGGTCAAAGCAGCTCAAAATTGCAACAGCTGCAAACCCTGGTTCTGTGGGAAGCCGTTACACAGCCATCAGGGCTCCAATCAGGGAGGTCGGAGTACAGCAGCCCCATGCCCAAGGACACGGGCACATTGCAAGGTGCTTTGGCAGGGAGGTGCTGGCGTGGGAGACAGAGGCGTTGCTGCCAAGCCAGCTGGCCCTATGGCTGCTTGGTGGCTCTGCACACCCCATTGCGCTCCGGGTCCTCACTTGACTGGCATGAAGTCTCAGCAACGTGCTCCTGGAGCCATCCTGCGTGGTCTCACCTTCCTGGTGATGCTCTGGCCATGCACTGGCTCCATCTGTACAGCCCGATCTGCCCGTCTGTCTACTGGGTGCATAGTTCCATGCTCTCTGATGGTACTACAATATTTTAATGCTGAAAAACATCAGGTGTGAAAGTTCCATCACCAGTGAGAATCAGGGAAAGAACTTGTCTGCACTGGAGTTAAAGGGCAGCAACATGGGGTGCAAGGCTGTCCCCCCTGGGTGGGTTCTTTCTCTCCATGATAAAGATTGTTCATTCTGAATGAGTAGCATCTGATTTCAAAGAGGATAAAATCCTTCCATCCCAGAAGAATCAGCGCTTTATCAGGATTTGCCATTCCTTCCCAGGGAAAGCTTCAAGGAAACCTTCACCCCACTCCTGGCACAGCTTAGACAAAGCTACAGATGGAGAAACTGAGGCACAGAAGCAGCTCCAAACCAGAGTGGAGTGCCAGGGTCAGAGCCATGGGCTCTGACTGCTAGTGGGACTCCCTGGACAGCTGAACCCCGAGTCCTTCTGCAGCTCCATGCGGGGAAATCACACACACACTCTGCAAAGAGGGGGACAACCAGCAGAGTGATGCCCCATGACAGAGCCTCCAGGCCCAGGGGAGGGCTGGGGTCAGCTCCTAAAGTTCAGGAACCTCCAGGCTGGCTGAAGTCACCCTCATCTGGCAGCCAGATGTGCTCCAGCTGCCTCTGTGTGGAGGGGTCGATGCTCCCTCTGCCGAGCAGAGGCAATGGCAGCCACATTGCGCAGCAGTGATGCTGGTGCTGGGGACAGACACCCCAGCTCATTTCACTGTCCCTAAACGGAACCTCAAAGTTGCACTGACGCAGCAGGGGCTGAGTCCACCAACGCTCTCCCTCTGCCCCCCTCACCTCCCACTCACTTGCTCCCCTCATTTCCCCTTCAGCTCCAGCAGCCGCCCCAAAGCACCGACACTCCTCTGTGGCCACGAAGGGGGGATAAACCTGAACACCCCACCCTTCCCAAGTGGTGGGAAGTAGGAGGTCAGGGTTTTCACAAGCCTTTCCTTTCCCATGCATGTTTCAATATTGTCAGCTATTTTTCCTCCACTGCAGGAAGCAGAGGGGTGATGGATGGGACGACTGATGTGGGGCAAAGGACCAGAGCCATGTGGCTTGCTTTATCACCGCCAGCGAGAAAGGAGCCCCTCCACAGGGCAATCCTTCCCGAGATCTCTGCCTGAGGTCATTCCTCTGCCAGAGTGTTGAATTTAGACAACTGCCGAGTGTCAAAAACCGGGTGAGAGGAACCTCCCTGCCGTACACATTTAATGTTTCTGTACTGCGGAGGGAGGGAATGCTGGATGAATCCTCACCCAATGGACCCTGCCAGAGCTCTGCCAGCTCTACTCTGGATTGGAGAAATGGGCATTTCAAAGCTGCTGTGCTGAAGGCAGGACTCATCTGTGCCCCTGGGTGCTGGGGACCCCTCTGGGTCCTGTAGTAACCCTGCTGCCCCCAGGTAGCTCCTTGCATGGCTGTTCACCTGACATTGACCCCACCTGGGGACTTCTTCCTGGTGCCAAAGACTTCAGAGCCAACAGCAATGCTCCCGTGGGCACCCACTAGCAATAAAACCTGATTCAGCTTGGTACATCATGTACTGTAAATGTTTCACTTACAAAACGGTGCCACTTGTCCTGATGACTTTCTAGCCTTTTGTGCACAGAGGATTGAGCTCTATGCTTCCAAAAAAGCCCCATAGCTTTGCTATAAGTCAGTCTGAGTGACTGAGGATTGTTTTCCTGGAGGTTATGGGACTGGCAGAGCCAGGAAACACCTGGGCAAAGAGCTGAATTTGGAGAGCACAGACCGGTGCTCAGGAGCACAGGCTGGCTCCCGCTGGGTTCTGTGCTGCCAGCACAGCAGGACAGGGCCGGATCTGTACCCACACCCACACACGTGGGTGAAGGCACCTTTCCTGCAAGCCTCATCTTCCTCCCAGTAGGTGCAAACCCCAAAGGGTTGAGGAGCAGGTTGCCAGCGGTTGCAGTGAGCCGGTGGTTCCCAAACACAACCCCACATTCTTGGACATGGAGCAACACGACAGGAGATGCTTCCAACCCCAGGGTGCAGCAGCTTGAGGCTGGGACCTGGGGCAAGCATTTCCCAGCCCTGCAGTGATTCAACCCTTTATTTTGGCAACTGGCAGATTCCTTCAGTTGCTCCCATGGTTTTACGAGAGCCAAGACAAGCGCCGCCAGCCAGGCTCCAGCACCGGGTCAAAGACCACACCAGCACAGGAGGGCGAGGAGTGCCGGGGCGGTGCGTGGGCTGGACAACACACGTGGGTTGGAAACAGCCAGTTTCAGAGCATCAACTTCAAATCAGCCTCACGGCACTGAGCCCAGGCCCAGCTCATCCATATCTGTCACTTGGTTGGATTCGGCCCGGTTGCGGCAGGAGGAGGAGGAGGAGGAGGAGAGCAAGGTGATGTTGGTGCCAGCTGGGCACCAGGACTCCTTTCCCCCTTCACAGCTCCACAGGGCTTGGCCCATCCTTACTGTGGGGCAGCGTGGGGGAAGGATCCAGCCCTTATCCAGGCAATCGCAAAGCTAACAGTAGTGGAGTGGTCGTCCTTGAAGGGTCCCCTCGAGGAAACATCTGCCATTGGCCAGAGGTTTAAAGTGTCCCTTTACTAATCCTGGGGTATTAGCTAGACAAGCCCATCACGTAGGTACCGCCAGTGCTCCAGGGAAGCTCTTTTTGTTCAAAGAAAGTCAATTCTAGGAAAGTTTGAAAGGCCTGTACCTTGGCCAGCAGGCTGAGCAGTCAACAACTCCTAGCTGGGGCCAGGAGTAGGTTGTGGGTTAATAATTCAAGGGAAGAAGACCGATGAGTCCGATGCACGCACAAACCAAATGAACCAGGGGAGCAAAGGGTCTCACGGGAAGCAACCATGTCCTAAAGAGGCGTCCCCTATGCAGGGACTGACCAGGGAAATGCACCATCCTCCAGCCACCACCATCACCCCAAAACATACTGTGCACAGCATGAACCCCACCTGTCCAGGAGAAACATTTGTCTCATTATTGGGGTTTTACTCTTTTCCCCAGTTTCATGGACCTCACTAGGGCAACAAATAGAGCTGGAAAACTGAGCTGGAAATGGTGAAAACTGAGACGGAAAACTGCACACCCAGCAAATTACCACTCACCCATGCTTGGAGTATCACTATTTGCTCTCCATCACCCCAAAACCTGTCCAGGCACCATGGGCACTGATAGCACACAAAACCCCCAGCATATTCGACTCCCTGAGGGATGCCCCAATTGCACTTTCACTTGCAATATGGAGCACCTCGGCCTGGCTTGATTAGTGACCTAAAAGCCAGACCTGAGGCAGTATCTGAGGATTTGCATAACTAACGAGCAGAGGGTGAATTTCAAAGTTCAACCAGAAGCCGTTTCCAGCCACCTTCCTGAGCTTTTTATAGAGCTGGGTGCAATTCACAGGGAAGTTTGCAAATAATTGTGAATAAGGAGGAAGCATGAGGCTCTGACAGGCTGCTCATGAAGATTTTATGAGCAGAAAAAGAGGTGACATCGGAGAGAGAAATGAGGCCTGGGGACATCTTCTAGCTTGGTTCCCTTTAACTCCCGATTTCCAGCGACCATCTCTCTGGCATCACGATCCCTTCTGCAGCAGGTTTATCTTGGCTCAGATGGGTGAAGCACACATGTATTTAGCAACAGGTACATAAAATCATCCCTAGGAAAAGCCTGACTCTGCAATGACTCACTGGGAGATTTCTCATTGATTTTTCTCAGGCTCTGGATCACGTTTGCAGAAGCCCCCAACACACTTATATTCCCTGCATAACATTTTCTCTTAGCACTGCACAGCTTTTTCCCAAAAGCTTTCAAACTACAGCCAAGAGCTGTTTATACAAGGCAAGACAGAGAGGGAACCTTAATTTACAACTCTCTGAAGTATTATGATTTATATCAACAGTTGGTATTTATAGCAAAAAAGTCTGTGTATTCATTTCCTATTCCCACTGAGGTGAGATAGGTAGTTAATCAATCCAGACTGATTAAAGTCCAGTTTACTGATTTCAATAAAACGATTTATCTAAGAATTTCACTCTTATCTATGTCAAACCCATGTCTGCCCTGCTCTTTTTCAAGCTTAATGGAGAAAGCTGCTTTTTTTTTTTTAATAAAGGGCAGTCCTGGAAAACACAGACTGCATCCCACCATGGCCAAATCCTGTAGCCACTTGGCACCAGCAGCTTAAAAAGGGACCTCGCTGGCCATCCATCCAGAGGAAGCACCACAAGAAAGGGACTTTCACCCCAGCATCCATCCCCTCATCCCTGGGGCCGGGCTGCGGCAGCTCCTCCTCTGCGTGCAAGGGGAACGAGGTTGATATATTTCTCCCTTTGTATGCATTTAATCTAAGAGATACAAACTAAGCAACTAATGATTTTTTTCCAGAATTCAATCAACTCAATTGTCATCTAACTCAATCAGAGGCACTTTCAAGCCCCTGTTTTATCTCAGCCCCACTGCTGGGTGTAAAACTGTGCCCTTGATCCAGAGAAGAGGTGTGCTGATGTCTTTCTCCCCTCATTAATTTTCCCTCCCACCTCTCTCCTCAGAAGAAACCAAGATGTTCAGACTTACAAAACCTGCACGAGTGGTGGAGTCCCAGTTACATGGGGGGGGGGGGGGGCTGCAGGATCAACCTCCTTTACACCCTGGGGCAGAGGGAGGTCTTTAACCCCAGCACGCCTGTGGATCTCTGTCTGTGTACAGAGGAGAGGCATTTTTCCTAAATAGGTATATTCAGTGCTTAAAACAGGTCAGGAAATACCAGCCTGCCTCTCCCCTCCTCTTTCCAGACCGGGGCTGGTTTTTTCCATTTATTGGGATGTTCTGCCTGCTCCACCACAGCTACTGATCCTGCCGGGACAGCCCCAGCCCCATCCTACCATGTGGATCCAGCAAAGATGAGGAGCTATTTTCCGTGCTGAAAGACCCCAGGCACATCTGCACAAATCCCTCGCATGAGGGTCTCTGCATGCAACTGGGGCAGCCCCATGTGGGGACAGCAGGAGACCAGAAACAAGCCTAAAATTTTGTGAACAGGGCCCTGGCCCTGGTCGCTGGGGTATGGAGCAACCAAAACCAAACTTGCCCCCAAGAGATGCACGGAGCACTCCTCTAGGGAGTTTGGCCCCCGCAGAGCTCTGTGGAGCTCATGGTCATCACAGGAGAGGGAGAGGGGTGGCGGGTCCAGGCAAGCCCGGCAGGCAGAGGGTCCTGCTGCAGGCAGGATGGGTCCGGGCTGGGCTGGCAGCGGCGGTCGCAGCCTGAAGGGGAAGATGAAAGGGCGCAGGCAGGGCAGGACAAAGGGCCCCGCACCTCACCTCGCTGCCAAAGGAGCCGGCCACCATCTCCATGACAAAGCGAAGCCCTTGTCAATTTGGGCTGGCCCCAAGGGGGGATCTGCCCACCGCCTTTGAAGTGGGCAGCAGGGCTCCCAGCCCAGCTCGGGCAGGGGGCTGGGGTCACCCAGATGCTTCTCCCAGGTCAGGAGTTCAGCAGGGACAGGACCCCGGGGACACGGGGACAAGGGGACAGGACCCTGGGGACAGCACAGCCGCTTGGTGCCCAGGCCAGTGGTGGGCACAGGAGCAGGGACACACCTGCTCACACGGTGCACGGCACCCACAGGCTGTGCACACGCGCACGGGGCGTGCTGCACCCAGAGCGCCCACGTGCACCCTCCACATCGCTCCATCCCCAAACACACCACACTTAGCACACACCACACTTCGCACACGCGCCACACCTTGCACCGTCCTCAACAACAGCGCCTTGCACCCACACAGTGGATGTGCAGCATCCCCCGTACACACGCAATGATGGTACCTATACAGCAAGCACCATACACACGTTCTACTCAGGGTACCTGGCACAGGCACACAGAGCCTATAGCACCTCACACACACTGAATATACCTTTCACACAGCACATGCAGCACCTTTCCTCTGCATATATACATATGGTACCTTCCCTGCACACATACACACACACACACACTATACATGTATGCAGCATAAGGCACCTTGCACACACGTAGGCACAACACACATACATGGGCTCTCACACGCAGTTGCACGCCAGCTCACACTCTCATACAGGCCGCAGCCCTGCACGCTTATCCTTGCATATAGGAGACACCCTGTCTGACACCGCCTCAGGGCTCGCAGGACCCCAGGATCCTGGGAGTCTCTGGCACTGCCCATCCTACCCGGTGGTGGCAGGTGAGGGCAGGGGTGCAGGGGCAGAGACAGCCAGGGAAAAGGACTTTCTAACCATATAGCCCCGTCTGCCAGCAACGCGGAAGGATGGTATCGTCCCTGCCCATCCTCAGTCCCTGCCACCTCGGCACTGGGGTCCCCCTGCTCTTTGGGGACCAGGCGCCTTGCTGAGGGCAGGCCGGGTGTGCTGTCCCTCTGGGCAGTCCCCATGCAGGGAGAGCTGTGGAGTAGGATCTGGCCCCATAGGACTTCAAACCCAGGGATCCTCTGCACTGAGGAAGACACAGGGATGCAGGGCTGGGGGGTTTCCTTACCGCTGTTGCTGGTGCTGGGAATGCTGCGCCTCATCCACTCGTATGGGGTGCGTCTCTGGGCATTAGGGGAGAGCTGGGGGACCGAGCTGCTCATGGGTGGAGGCAGGAGTCCAGAGCCCGGGGGCTGGATGGGGTTGAAATCTGGGGGGCTGAATCCGAACTGCCCCGGGCTGGCGGTGGAAGGCGCAGCGGCGGTCCCGTAGGAATGCCAGTCCTCCTTGGCAGGGGTGTAGGGAGAGCCCCAGGCTGCCGCCGGCTGCCCGTGGTGCGGGTCGTTGTTAATCCCGGGCACATGGTGGTAGCTGGCGAAGTCCGAGTACTGGGGTGGCCCCGGCATGTAATTCTGAGGGTTGAGGTTGAGGCTGGGATGCCGGACGGGGCTGGGATACATGTTGGTGTCCTTATCCAAAAGATAACCTACATACATCTTCCCTGGCCGTCTCCGCGCACATGCTGCGCCGCCGTGCCGCCGGCTGCGGGCCGGGTTTGGTTTGGCGGGGAGGCGGCCGCCCCTCCTTCGCTGCTGCTCACCTGGGCGCCTTGGGGAGCTGTGTCCTGGGGCCAGGCACCTCCCTGCCCACAGGCTTTTATTGGGCCCAACCTCTCGCAACATTTGCATTGAAAGGCAGGTTTGCATTTCAAAGTGCAGGAACCCCGGCTGGTGAGGGGACTGAATTCAAACCTCCCACCCCGGCTGCTGTGGGGGTGAGGAGATGGGTGACCCCAGCGAGCATCAAGGACCCCTCGTCCTCTCTGCTGTCACCACCCCACAGTTGTCCCCATGCCACCAGCCATGGTCCCTTTGCAGCAGCCAGCTTTGGGGACACTAAGGCGTCACGGGTGTCACCCACGAGGATGCCCCCAGAGAGCCCACCCCGTGCCTGGAGCTATCCGTACCCCAGGAACAGGGTGCCTTGGGCTGAGCCCCTGTATTAAAGCCTGGCTGCAGGCAGGCGACAAACTGAGCTGTGCCTGCCCTGTCCCCACACGGGGGGGACACCAAACCCTTGCTCCGGGGTGATGCTTTCCTGTGCCCAGTGCCAGCATCTGCCTGCTTCGGAAAAGGGGGACTGGTGGGAAGGGAAGGGTCTGGGTCCCACTGTGTTTGGTTCATTTAGGGGAAAACTCACCCCTCCAAATCCAACAGCAAAGCTCAGCCCTACCCTGGAGAGCGGGACAGACAGACAGACAGGGCCAGCTGTGTGCAGGGGGAATGACCCCACCATGGACCCAACAGAGAGTCCCTGGGTTTGGACATGACTCCAAGGGGCTCATGACCCTGGGGCAAGAGAATTTTCTTGTCTGTTTTCTCTCTTAGAGAAGCAAAACCATCTCCATATGTTTTCTGATAGGGAAAACCAACCAGAAACAGGACCCTTGTGAAGCCGTGTTTGCCTGCAAGGTGGGAGATCACCCTCTTGTCACCCATCACACCAGACACACCTCCGCTCTGGAGGGGGATGAGGGAACAAGGACCAGCTCTGTGCCTTCCAGGCCAGAAACCCCCATTATCTGCAGCTGGGAGCCTCCTCCCTGCCAGTGTCCCCCACCCCGCCAGTGTCACACTCTGGCTGCACTGGCCATCACCATGTAGTCCCAGTCGTCATTCGCAATCTGGCTTTTCCTCCTCAAATTAAAGCACAGACCCATAGGCTCCAGAAGGGTGTTTTGTCACCTCCCCGAGGCCACCTCTGCCCTCACCAGACCTTTCTCCTGCTGCAAACATGAGCGGTGCTCGATCCTCACCCTCCTGAGACAGAAATGGCCTGGGATTTGACAATAAGAGACAGAAAAGAAAAAAAAAAAAAGAACAAAAAAGCAGCGAAAAAAAAAATATTTAGAATTAAATTGAGAGGAAGGGATAAAACAAGAGACTTTCAGAGGTTTTCCTGACCGCAATGAACCTGGGAAGTGTTAGCAGTGTGGAATTGCCTCCCAGATTTGTGGAGTTAAAAGGAAAATGGTAACAAAACCAGCAGAGTCTCTCTGACTTGAGGAGCTTAATACATTAATACATTTGATGCACAGCCATTTCTTGCTTTCCCCCGCTGCAGCCAGTGTCAGATGATACCAGCATTAGCCGGTGGGTTGGGAACAGCACCCATTTGCTGGTGCTCCCTGAGACCCTGCTTGCTCTCACACCAGCCCTTCTTCCCAACGACATCCTGAGCTCTCCTGTGTTCGTGGAGGGATCGGCATGTACCCAAGCCCCTGCAGCACTGCTGTCATCTGTTTGCTCAAGGTGGACTTTGCGAGAGCTCGCCGTACCACCTCGCAGCCCTCCCTCGCAGCCAGGCCAGGCTGCTGCTGTTCCCACCCTGCAATCGAGCACACCATGCTTGGGCCAGCACCCCCAAACCCGTGGCTGTGGAGCCACAGCAGCTCTGCATCAGTCCTGGGCATCCCATCCCATTGCTCCAGCACCAATTCCAGCTGAAATCGGGTGAAAATATTACACAGATACCCCTGTGCCACATCTACTCCCTGCAAGGAGGTGGGAGCCAGGATGAGATTGAAGGGAGATGGGGTAAGAGGCAAGGGATCTGGTTTGCAGGAAGAGACCCAAGTAAAATCCCAGCAATGGGAGATCACCCCCAGAGCTGACATCACCTAGGCTCTGCCTCCCGAGATCTGGCATGGCCAGAGGTACCATGAGAGGTGAGCAATTTGCAGCATCCTCCCTGTGCCTCCAGAGTCCCTGGCCCTCACCCAGCCTTGTCCCAGCTCCGTCCCTTGTGATAAAGGTGACTGTCATGGTCATCCCACCCAGTGGCTGTCTTGGCTCATGCCACAGAGCAGATTGATTGATGCACCATATAATCCCATCTATCTTGGATTTTTCCCAAGGTCTCAGCACAGCCGTGGCATTGTTTAAACAAGAGAGCCAAGGCCGCCTTCCTTCTCCTCCCACCAGCAAAGAGATGCTGGCCCAGGGAGTGGGAAAAAAGGAAAAAAAATAAGAACACCCCCCCCCACCCCGAGGAGCTGGTGGGAGGTACGGAGGAACACAAGTGGCTGCTAGGTCCCAGCCCAGGGGCGGCTGCATTTCAGGGATGGGGGATGCAGGGGTTATTCCTGCCGCTGGCTGTTTCCCGCAGGCAGTGATGGGCAGCCAGGGCTCCCCTTTCCCTTTTCCCAGCCAGTGGAGCCGCGACCAAGGGCTCAGGCAACTTCTGGGGACTGGGGTGTTCAGGGATCCAGAGGCAGCACCCCACACTTAGCATACAACCCACGGCTGGCGAAGGGCTTGGTGGGGCACAGCATCACCAGGTGCCTGCTAACAGCCGTGCCACAAATTCCCTCGGTGCAGGGTGACAGGGGCAGGGGAAGACAATTGAGCCATAAAGATCCACTAATAATAACTTCTCTCTTTTTTTTTTTCTTTGGCCTCTTTGTTGCTGGCGGGGAAAGTTTATGCTGGGGAAGAACTGAGTGAGGAACCCTCCATGGGCTCCCTGAGGAGCATCCCAGCTGCTAGACTGGGGCTGAAGGGTGCTGCTGGGGACCCTTGGTCCACTCACACCAGGATCCCATGGGTGAGCAGGTCAGAGCTGCCAGAGTCCTTGAGGGTCCCCAGCTGGACGATAGGAGGTGGCAGTACTCTCCATCCACCCCAGAGACCCCCAGCACCAAACCAGCCCGGGGAACTCTGCTAGTCCTCCATGCCTGAGATTCCTGGTGGAAACCAGGCAGATGCAGCAGAGAGGAAGAGGGGCCAGGGTTCTTCCGACACTCCCTGGGGCTCGGTGCAGCTATCCGTGATCTAGTGATGCCATCTCCTGGAAGCAGGAGGGCTGGGGAAGGGAGGGCCAGGAGGTCCCCAGGGCCAGGCTGTAAGCAGCCATCACAGATGGAGCAGGTCTGCAGTGAAGACCAGCCCACCACCTTCTTCTCCCATGAAGGAGCCACTCAACCCAGGAAACCAAGCCCTGCTTTGTCCCCATGCTTGCTCTGACCTCCCACCATAGTTTCAGCGAGACAGGGAGATGCCCGCAGAGGGTCAGATATATGCCTCCCCTTGCTCCTCTTTCCCCCCAGAGCCCCCTTATCCCACCACCTCCCCAGCATCTCTATGGGCCTGTGACCTCCTCACTCCCTCTAGTCTCTGTTGCTCCCAAAGGCAAACCTGTGGCCTCAGACCAGCACATCCCAGAGCTGCATGGCCCCCCCCACACCCCAGCCCAGCGAGCACCTTTCTCCCATTCCCCAGCTTCTCCTGCCACCCTCCTGCATCAGGAGGAATGGGAGAACAGAACATGTCTCCTGTGCATCATTCCTGCCATATACCTTTGGAGTAGCATCCCAGAGAGTAAGGGAGGGATGGGGAAAGCACACCCATCCCACTGAATGCCCTGAGAGCATCCCCTCCTCTCTGGCAACAGAGAGAGACATCAGTGGAGAATGCAGAGGACAATCCCCTGCCCCAGCTCTATCAGCCCCACTGCAGACTCCCACACACTGTTTGGCTCTTCCCAGATGCCTGAATCATGTCTCTGCTGGCACTTGTGTCGCCATGCTCTGCAGAGCTGGTCCCCAGAGACATGGGTGCTGGACCGGGATAGCTCAAATTGATGTGCTGCCAGCACTGTCATACAGCCCCCTTTTCCCCTCCCCAGAGCTCAGTGTTGCTCTTCAGGATCTGGATCACCTTTTCTGGCAAAATGTAAATGTCACAAATCTTAAGACTATCCTCAAGAGGGCACTGGGGACAGGGACACACACTGGCATCTCTCATTTCTTTCCAGCACATGTGGGGCCCCTGCTCTCACTGGGTTGGTGATGTGATTCCCACTGCACTGGCACAGAGCTGGGTGCTCACCATGCAGCTGATGGGTGCTGAGCAGGGCTCACCCACCCAGCCTGATATGGGAGACATGGGCTCCAAAGGTGACCGAGGCCTGGAAGGGAGCATCCTAGATGTGCTTTTCTCCTTTGCCATGTTTCAGGAGCTGTGTAAGCAGAGGGTTAACGATTCCCACATTAAGTGGCTGCAGATGTGTGGGAAAGTCTGGGGCGACTGGACGACATCGTTATTAGTATTCACCCAGGAGCCTGCCGCTGCCTCCCAGGGCTCCGCGGAGCACATTTAATACCAAGGCTCATCGTGGGGGTTAGGAAGAGTGCGTGGGATGGGGGCGGAAAGGCCCCGAGGCAAGGAAAGGCAGCGGGCTAGCATCTTCTGCCACTGGCCAGTGCCTCCTCCAAGTGCCCAAACCTGGGGGACGTATGGGATGGGCCAGCATCTGTCGGGACACAGCACTGTATGGCATACAGCTCAGTGCTATCTTCTGACACCACTGTCACCCTGCAGTGTCCTGTGTTCACAGTGCTGCAGGATATTCTGCAGCCCACAGTGCTCCCCAACACATTGTGCTCAGCCACACGGTAACTTTGGAAGGAGCCCAGCACCTTCTGCCTCCTCTTCCTCTGTGGGCACTGCTGTCACCTACTGCCACCCTGGCAAAGCAGGACCATGCACATGGTAGCAGTTCCTCCAGAGGCTGGGGCAGAGCTCTGGGAAGGGCTGGATGAAGCCTCTGTGCAACTCTCCCCAGGGCCCAAGGGCTGGATGCAGCCAGGAGCAAGTTCTAGCAGCCGCCCGTGCCAGATGGGCTGCCCAGATGTGGTGCTGTGCTCCCTGGCACATGCTGCTCCTCTCTTGTGGTCTGCACCTCAACACCACATCAGAGCAATGCTGGAATTCCAGGGCTGACTTGGAGTTGATAGAGGCTCAGAGGAACTGAAGCCAGGGGCGAATCTGGCCCACATTAAACCTTCAGAGAAGTGGGAAAGGCTGACATCTGCTTCTTCTTTCCTACCTGCCTCTCACCTGCTGGCACATGGGACCTGTCACTGACTCCAGCATGGCCATTCTCACCATCATGTAGGGTCACCTGGCTCTGGTGTTTCTTCTCCATCCCAGGCACAGGGTATGCGCTTTTCTCTGTGGTCCCAGCTCCTCCTGGGATGGGGCAGGAGATCAGAGAGCTGCTTTGATCCAGGCGATGCCAGAGCAGTCCAAATACTCTGGAGTGTCCCTATCTCAGTGGCTGCTGTCTCCACCAGAGATGCTGCACTACATGACCCCAAGCCCCTGCTAGCACTTAACGATACTTATTGAAGCTGGAAATCTCAGCTGAGAGCGGCTCTGGCAGCCCACACTGCAGCTGTCCCAGCTCCGGGGGAATCACTAAGTCCTGCAAGATCCATGAACGGGGGTGCAGGCACCAAAAATAGAGGTGAGCAATGAAGGAGGGGATGAGGCAGAGGTAGCTGAGCTGCTCCCTTCCACCCACACACTCGCACAAGTGAGTCTCTCCGGCTTCAGTGCTTCCTCTGAGCTGGCCTTTCCCAGGAGCTGCCATAACCCCACCATGCTGTTCCTAAACAAAGTGTGCAGCCCTGGATGCTCCCTGGGGACGTACAGCACAGGCGGCCGTGTGCTTGCCGGGATGCTGTGAGCTCTCCAGAGCTTTCCCAGAAACCCAAAACAATGAACCCTGGCCTTTGCAGACTTCTCCTGGGACAGGGTTTTGTTTGCCCAGGTTGTCCCTGGTCCCAGCCTGGGAGTGGGCATTGGGGTCATCCATTTGCAGGAGGGAGAGCGGGGAATATGTCCCACCTCAGGATCAGGATGCTCTGCCCTCAAGCGTGGTCTATTCCAGCTTCTCCATCCCTGCTCACCCCCAGCAGCCTGTCCCTGGTGCGAGGGGCCCAGCCGGTTACTCTCTCTCCCGCTGTGTTAGGAGCAGCAATACTATCTTTGGAGGGGGGGATGGTGCCGGGAAACAGCTCTGCTGAGCTATTCCCAGCAGCCCACATGTCCCTGTGCAGGGAACCCGTCAGACACGTCTTTATCCCTTGGGAAGGGTGTTGGGAAGAGCCATGTGCGCCGCACGTCCCCGCTGCTGCCTGCCCCCCATATGAGCTGCTCTCACACTTGCCGGCTCCTCTTCTGCATGACAGACTGGCTCAGCTCGGCGGGGGCTGCCAGGGCCCCCCAGCACGTGGCCACCACCACGTCTGGAGTTGGGGAATCCAGCCAGCCTGGCACAGGGGAGCAGTGGGGTCTTTCCCAGCCATCACCACTTCATCCCCCCATTCAGAGCGGCATAAGAGCCCCTCCAGATCCCGAGGGCTGCCTCTCCAGCATCCTTCCTTTCCCCGGCCTCACTCTCCTGCTCGGGCTCCCCCCAGCCCACATCCCCCCTGCCCTGCCTGTGGCTGTACCTGCCCAGCTGCCAGACCCTGCCAAGTACGAGCCAGCAGGCGAGCCCTGCAAAGTGCCACTCATTGCGTGCGGATAGCCAGGGTGCCGCAGGCCGGCTCTCCTCATTCTCCATGTCCGCACAGAATAAAGAGCTTTCCCTTCGGTTTTTCATCAGTGCAAAGAAAACACTGAGATAACAGGTGATAAGTGGCAATCTCTTGGGCTCATCCACCCAGGGAATCATTAGCTGTGCCCATTGTGCAGGCGTTCATTAGCGAGGCAGGAGGGGATGAGTCTGCCTTGCAAACAAGCCAGAAGCACAGATTTCAGTAGTGTTGTCTTTATGGGAAGGGCTTTTTGATTCTTGGAAAGAAAAAGAAAGATAGAAAGGTATCTTTTCAGGGGAGTCTCCTTTTTCAGGATAGCCAGTGCATTTCTTCACTTTTTCTTGCTTGGATCAGACAAAAGCACATCCCCAAGATGGAAATGGTGGCAAGAACTGATGGGTCTACAGACAGTTTAGATCCAAGGATCTTCTGCATCTTGTAACAGTGCTGAAACAAATTGCAAAAAAAATATCCCTTTTTGGACAAACAATGTTTTGCCTATTGAAAGATGCTCAGAAACCTTATTTGAACTCACCAAGGTGTGGGGAGGATTTAAAGCAGGTTCATTAAGCTGGCTTTCACCCCCCCCAGGGTGGGAGGGGTGCAGGACATCAGGGGTGATGGCATGTCCGTGGTGGAAACTCCTGCCACCTCTCCCAGCTCCGTGCCCCTCCGCAGCCCAAAGAGCCCAAGTTCCCAGCCAAACCCACTCTCTGCCGCAGCATCCCAGTTGCACAAGATTTATTATTCCCCCTTCAAAAAAAAAAAAAAAGGGGACTGGGAGGATGCGTTGGAAGTCCCCGAGTGGCCACGGCCGGCCGGGGGTCAGCAGGGCAGGAGGCACAGTGCCGGCACTGCAGGGCCCGGGGAGGCGTCCGGGGGGAATACGCGGAGTCGGTTCAGCACAGGCCTTCTTTAATAAAAACATGAGTCAGCTGCTGGCGTGGGCAGCGGATTTTCTAAACATCCCCTCATATCCTGAGAAAGGGAAAAAAAAAAAGAAAAAAAGAAAACGGGAGGGGGGGCTTGAGGGAGAAAAAAAAAAAAAAAAAGAAAGAAAAGAAAAGAAAAAGAAAACAGGGAAAAAGGCCAGAATTGAAAGCAGACACAGGGAGAGAGCAACTCCTTCCCTCCGGTTTAAGGAGGCAAGAGCCGGGCTGGTCCGGGCTCCTTTTGTTTCCCGTTAGCCAGGCCCTCGCCGCTCCCCCTCATCGGCATCCTGCGGCAAAACTCCCCTCTCCTTGCAGCCACTTTGGCTTCTCCTCCTTTTAAAATTTTTTTTTCCCCCCTTCGCACTCGTCTGCCGGGCTTTAATCGCAAGTTTTGCTCTGCAAAGGGTCCCCGCAGAGGGTGGAGGGAGGAAGTCGGACGGGCTCCGCTCCTCATTGGTGAGGCAGCCTCCCCCCTTCTCCTCCTCCTGAGGTCTCTTTTATTTATACACGCACACACACGCGTGCACATCCCTCGGCCCGGGGCTTTGCTCCACACTGGGGCCTGAGGCAGCCGGACCCCCTCCCAGGTGGGCTGGGGGCTGCCCAGGGCGCTGCTGAGATGCACTAAAGGAGCAGAGTGAGGGCTTGGCTGCAGCCCAGTCCTGGCACAGCCTTGCCTCTCCTTTAGATTTTATTTTATTTTTTCTCCCCTCCTCCCCTCCACTTCATTTCTTCCCTTCCCTCGCTCTCTCCTTTAAGTGGAAAAGCCTTGCCAGCTGGGGAAAGCTGGCAGGGCAGGGAGAGCCTCGGCAGGCAGCAGATAAAGAGTGCGGAGGAGGAGAGGAAGGAATTTCAGGGCGGCCAGCGCCCGTGGGACGTGTGGCACAGGCGCTCGCCCGGTGGGACCCTGCCCAAGGTAAGCCCTCGCGTTACCCACCCGGGTGCCGGCTCGCCCTCCAGCTCTGCTCCAGCCCTTCAGCCGGGAAACCTCATGCTGTCGGTGGTACGGACCCCAAGGACCCTGCCCCCGAGCCAGCCAGTTGCTTTGGAAGGGGCTTTGCTCCCCGGCAAGGGGCTGGCACCCCAAAACACCCCTCCGAGCCCTGGGGAGGTGGTGTTGGGTGGAGAGCGGCCGAACTTTGCAGTATCCTGCAGGAAAAGCCGTCCCGTCAGCTCTCACCAGGTCCCGGGTTGGGATGGTTGCGGGGAGTGAAGGGGATGCTGAAGCTGTGGGACAGGAGGGAGGACCCTGCTGCAGCGGGAGTGGGGCCCAGGGGACCTCGGCGTCTTCCCTGGGGAGCTCTCAGTCCCTTCCTGTATTGCGGGGTTACCCTGGCTCTCCGGGTCCTACGGCTGTGGGAGGACTGGGGTGTGCATGGGGAAGGGGCTGCTTGCCATCCCCACCAAGACATCTTTTAGAGGCAGGAGCGTGCCCCACTGCAGAGCAGTGTCACAGCAGCATTAGTCCGTCCAAAAACATCCATGGACATGCCTAAATTCAGGGTGGTCCCAGCACCACGCTGCTTTGATCTGCGTCCTTGGCAGAACTTGGCAGTCCCCATGGGCCAGGCCAAGGTGGAGAGGGACGGCTGCAAGCCCTGACCAGGGCCTGCGCCCTGGCGTGCCGGGTACTGGAGGGGGAAGAGCCTGGTAAAACCCTTCTGGACGTGGATGTGGGTAACCACTCTGCTATCCCAAAAGCCCAGGAGCTGAGGGCCTCCAGCAGGAGGGAGCTGGTCTGGAGTGAAGCTGTGCTGACTCAGGCAGCCCCAAAAGCCCGGGAACAGGGGGTTGCATGACCTGAAGGGCTTTGGTGCTCATACTGGGACCACTGTGGGCTCAGAGCATCCAGCTCCTTCCAACAGGAAGACTTTCAAAGCAGGACTTGTGGTGGAAAGAGATGTTGTGCTGCTCCATCCTTGCCCCTGAGCACCTGGGGCTTCTGCTAAAGCAGTGGGCAAATAGCTAAAAGTAGTTGGTTTGATGTGCAAACCCTGTTTGTAGGGGCTTGGCAGTGCCAAACCTTTTCAGAGGGTTTCCCATCCATGACAAGGACCAGCAATGTTGAGCCCCAGTGCTCCCCAAGGGCCATTGAGGGGTTCGCTGAAGGGTCATTTTCCCCTCAACACCTTGCAGGACAAGGTGCCTGTGCAGCCCACGCTCTCAGGAAAGGGGCACATTTAATTTAGGCAGCTGTAGCCAGTGGCAAAGACATGGCTCTGCCTGGCAGAGGTCATGTGCTGGGCTGGCTCAGAGGGGGACCCACCAGGTAGCCACCCTGGTTGGCAGCCAGCCCTGGGCACAGTCTGACATGAGGCTTGAAGTCACTCCTTGACACTGATGTCACTCATGCTTGGGCATGTTGTGGCCCTGGTGGCAGTTGCCAGCCCTGGGCTGTGTCCCTGGGTCCAGGAAACATCCCCAAGTCAGTTGGTGCATCAAGAGGGTCACAGCGACCCATTTGCAGCATGCAAAGGGCTTTTTTCTGTCCCTAAATCTAGCTGTCCCTTTCTCCAGCTCAACAGCATGGAGGGTCCTTGCTGAAGGAGCAGGTGGAGGGACTGCAGCCACCCGTTTACCTGCCCTCAGCTCATCTCCTGCACCCCCACACAGGGCTGGGGGTTCAGGGTGCCCACGCTCTGAACAGAGAGCATGTTCTGAACACAAGCCTGGCCAGCTGTAATGCTGCAGTCTGAGAGAAGCTAGCCATGGCTTGCTGTCCAAAGTCCTGTGCATTTTGAGTGGGGTCTCACAAAGCTCTGGCCTGGGCTTGGTCTCTATACTAACTGCCTGGGTGATAGACGAGCACATGTACCCGACTCTGGGCTGTCAGCAAGCTGGGTGGGCA
Source organism: Athene noctua (assembly GCF_965140245.1). Taxonomy (NCBI): domain Eukaryota; kingdom Metazoa; phylum Chordata; class Aves; order Strigiformes; family Strigidae; genus Athene; species Athene noctua. The sequence goes on from NC_134048.1 coordinate 18,033,173, forward strand.
GCCGGTGTGGGGGCAGATTGGAGCGCAGGAGGATCCCAAGGGCTCTGGGGGGAGTCCAGCACCAACCAGGCAACAGCAAGATGTGACAGCATGCTGCCATTAACAGGGAAATGTTAAATGGCTGTGCGTGATCTGGGGAGCTAACAGCCCAGGCAGCTTGTATGGTGGGAAAGGATCTGGGGGCTATAGCGGACACAAACCAGATTGCAGCGTGGTGCAGGGAAACCCACAGCTCTTCCTGTGGGATGTGCTGAAAGGCGCAGGGCTGGAGGCAGCGCAAACAGGCAGGGTGGAGGGAGCAGGTTCTCCCCAGCAAGTGATGCCAAGCACTTCAGCAGGGATGCACACGGAAAGGCTCAGGGAGAAAAGGGAGGAAGATCTGAAGCCCAGAAGAGGACTGGGAGAGGGCTTGATGGGGCTCGTTGGTCACAGAGTGTTATGGGGAGGTAACACAGAGTCTTCATGCATGGGAAAGGTCACTGCAAAGAAGAAAGTTAGCTTTTAGGGGAAATGTCCTTAGGTTTAAAGACATGAGGCTGGGCACCTTCAGCCTCACACGTTTCAAAGGACACGTCAGGCAAATATCTGGCTGGGGAGAAGTGGGCACTGCAGCATGGCAATGACCCCAGGATCTCTTTCAGCCTCATTTTTGATGGGTCTGTGACAGGATTTCCAAAGTGCTCAGAACATCACTGTTAGGACGAGCAGAGCACCGAGGCCCTCTCCAGGACTGGGGCAAGACGGGACTGCCTTAGTGAGCACCAGAGGAAAGCTGAGTTAAGAAATGCTCTCTAGCTGCAAGAGCGATGCCATGCAGGAAGAGACCATGTTGGTTGGCCGTGGCATTGCCCCAGTGACGGAGAGCTGTGACCGGCCGCTGGCAGAGGGTCAGCGCAGGGACTTCTGTGCCCAGTTCTACTCTGGGGCCAGGCCGTCCCTGAGGTCCCTCTGGCCCCAGTGTCTGATGCCATGCTGAAGCAGGATGGGCTTGCAGTGGTGTTCATAGGGTCAGGCTCTGTCAAAGCGTCTTCCCGGGATGCAGCAGCGAAGGGCAGGGACTGCAGTAGCCAAGTGATGGCTGAATCCCACGGGAGCGCAGCCGTGGTGTTAGCAGTGGGGGCTGCCTTTGGCCCAGAGCTGGAGGGAGCTGGAGATTGTGCAGGCTCAGGGCTGGCTGGACACATCCTATCCCTGCGCGGGAGGATCCGAGCTGAACACTTCAGGGAGTTTGTTTGTTTGTACCTTAACCAAGGGAAAGAAATCCCCTGGAGAGGAGCTGCAAGGGGAGGGTATAGACCGGGTATTGTTTCCTGAGAGGCTGGAGCAGCTCCAGGAGGCTCCTTCCGCTCCACCAGGCAAATTGGACATAACGAGGCTTGTTTTAGGGGTGGCTGTTTCCCCTCCTCCTCTCCCCAGTTGCCTAATTAGGCTCCTCGAGCCAAGCACACCTCTGCCCTCCTCCGCTCCCACCGGGACACCTCCTCCTGGAAGTGAAGCATTTTTCTGGCACCGTTGGGGACACAGAGCAGACCCATCTGTGACAGGGAGAGGGACACATGCTGGGGATGCACAGAGGGGTGCTGGGATGGGTTATGCACTGAGCAAGGGGGTCCCACAGGTCCATTGCCCCCCCCCCCCCCCCCCCCCCCAATGATAGCAGATATACAGTGATGTGTTGCCTTTCACACCCTGCTTTTTCATTGTCCCTGGGCACGCACACACCTGAGACACAGGCTGTGGCATGCCCTGGTCTGTGTTTGTACCTTCCTCCTGCAATCACCAACCTGCCAAGCAAGAGGACTGCGGTGTGGAGAGCCTGTGCAGGGAGCAGGGAGAGCACAAAAGCTCCCACAGAAAGGCTGATGCCAGAAAAGCCAGGCTGGTGTAGTGACAGCGGTGTATGTCCTGCACCCATGGACAGACTCGTCCTCTCCAGGGCATGCCTGCAGGGGCACCTGCTCATCTGTCCAGGTCTCCACTAACACCCATCCTATGCTCTTCCCAGGGCTCAGCGAGAGCCGATGTGTGATGGGGCTTGCAGGAGGCTGTGGGGTGCAGGAGCAGGAGCTGGGAAGGGTTGGGGAGTGCAGGGATAATAACAGGGGTGCTGCACTGGATGTCAAATCCTGGGCTGCAAACCAGGAGACAGATGGAGTAGGAGGTATCTTCTCCGTGCTATGGAAGGGGACTTCTCAGCATGTCCCCACAGGCAGCACTGGGGCTGCTCGGGGGGGACGAGGCTCCCAAAGCCGGCAGGAGACAGGCAAAGCTGCCTCTCGGTGAGAGGCCCCATCCTGCTGGTCCCTCTGCCTTCCCTCTTCTGGCCCGTCTACCATGAGAAAGAGTCTGTGACTGAAATCTTAATGTTACCGAGACACAGTAATTGGCACCAATTAAATTGCTACATTCATGTTTGAATTGCTTTAACTGGCGAGACACACTGTCTTATTTATACAAAAAAATATGTTTGCTTGTGGGTTTGTCTGAACTGGGGCCAGCAGAAAATACACCATTTCGAGCCCCGCTCTCTGCAGGCACATTCTCCTGGAAGTCACCTCAGTTTTAGCCTTTGCCGAGCAAATGGTTGCAGAACAGAAACCCCACTTTCCTCAGGGCCAAACGCTGCCGGCATTGCGAGAGGGGTCCCCTCCTCTCTCCCTGCAGGCAACTGCCAAGTTTCCATCTCCAGGCTGGGAGTTGTTTGGGAGAATATGGTCTGATTGCTGGTGCGGGCAGCAGGACTCGGTGCCCATTTAAAGCTGCGCTCAGGAGAGGGCAAGGGGTGCTGGCAAATGCCAGCCCCTGCTCTGAGTCCTGCCTCGGCTTCTCCTCTGGAGGATCTATGAGGTTTTGGGGGCGGGGGCTGTCTGCAGAACATGGGTGCAGAGGGGAGCTGATTTTTGCTTTGTGTCTAAGGGAAGAACTGCTGGAGGTTGGAAAGGACCCTGCATGCAGGGTGTCAAACACGGCTCATTCTGCCTGGCCAGAACATGTAGGAGGAGGTTATCCAAGAGGGAGGCATCCCTTGTGCAACCTGTGGATGCACAGGGAATGTGCTGGCTTTCTGCACCCCCTGCTCCAGGAAGCTCTGTTGCTGCCCCCAGGCCCTGCTGGTATAAGGAGGTGGGGGCCAGTCCCTCCTCATGTGTGAGTGGGCAGGAGAGGAGACATGGGATGAGGGTGTCTCCCCCAGCACTGCAGTTTGTCTGTCTCTGCAGGCTGGGTGCCACCACCCTGGTGTTCCTACCCCTCAGGTGAGCTTACGGAGAAGGGGACAGGATCAGCCCCCAGCAACAAGAGCTGCACCAACAGCTGCATTTTGCTCCCTCTCGGGAACCCAGAAGTGGCAGAGCCAAATCAAACACAGCCCCCCTCTGAAAGCAGCCTCTGCCCTTCACACCCCAGCACTACCTGGCCCCATCACCTCCCACCTTGGCCACGGTGCCAGGCTCCTCTCTAGGTCCTACAGATGGGCAAAGGGTACTCTGACCGCAGAACTGGTGAGCGCCTAATCCCAGCCACGAGAGCCTAAAACCCCAGAACAAAGCGATTAAGCTCGGGTCCCTCGCAGGCAGCAGAGAAGAGAAAAGCAGATATATCCACAGAGATGATCTCCTCCTCCTCCCCAGCAAATGTGTGTCTCAGGGAAATTTTCAGAGGAGGATCAGGTTACTCACTCTTCATTGGCATGTGGGGCTGGTAAGACCACAACTCTGACTGCTCCTGGAGCTTTGCAAAGCCCCTACATCCTACTAGGGTTCAGGATGGCTCCTTGTCTCCTCCTGCATCCATCACCTTCCCCTCACAGCTGATGATTAGTGGTTAATTAGAGCCAGCCGGGACCTTTGGCTCCAGCCTTGGCCCCACCATAGCAGCCACCCTCCAAGAGCGGCTGCGAGCAGTTGATGGAGATGCTGATGTGCTGGGGACTGTTTCCTTCCTCATGTATACCTTAGCAGAGTGCTTCCCTTGAATTGCTGCGGGAAGGCAGACACAGCTTTCTGGCAGCTGCGGTACAAGAGCAAGGAAAGCCCTGGGTGTACCAGGACATGGGATGAGCACCTGGGATGGTGCCTGATCCTTGGTCTCACATCCCCTGCTTCCCCTCTCCACTCTGCCAAGTGGTGGGGAAAATCAGGGAGTGAGTGGATGGGCTCTGCTCAGAGGGGCAAGTGCCATCCAGCCTCACATACTCAGGAGCTGGGAACTCTGAATATTGGCCGGTTTGGGGATGGAGGGGCCAGAGAGCTCTTTGAGTCACTGTTGCTGGCCAGCCCCAAGGCTTTGCTACCCAGTTGGAGGGGCCAGTGGTGGAGTGATACAGGGAGCTGTGTGAGTCCTGGCCTGTGGTTTGGGTGTCCTGCAGCCACCTTCATGACTCACATTGCTCACATGCTCGTGAAGCAGCCTGGAGTGTTCTCCCAAAAATGTCTTTGCTGTCAGGGGGAATGGAGAAGTTAGGGGATGGTCATGGGCAACCCCGGCTGGGCTCCATTGCATCCTTTAGAGCATCCTGCTGGAGAAGGATGCTGGGAAAGGCTTAAACGCTCTCAAAGGGCACATTTGTGCCTTCCCCAGGGGGTCATTACACTGCAAAGGGTGAGCCCCAAGGCTGAACAGAGCCCTGATCCCTACACCCAGCGTGAACATCCCCCGTCGTGCACAACACCAGACTTCATGGCTGTGCTCCAGAAAACACTCGACAGCCCCCAGCACCACCACGGGTCAGCCCCAGCATTACCATGGCCCTGGCACCCACTGGCTGCTGTAGGGAGACCAAGGGACGCAGGGTTTGGGGGAGGCAAGGAGCGGGGCATGCAGAAGGGACAGCCAAGCACCGCATTGGCTTTGCCTTGGCACATGGCAGCTGTTCCTCCCAACACCCCCATTCCTCCTTCCCCAGCTCCAGGTGAGCCTTGGTCTTTGCCCAGGGTTTTCCCACAGTCTGGGCCAAGCTCGCAGGCTCCGGGGAGCAGCCCCGCCAGCCCCAGGACCCGGCTTTTCCTCCGAAAGCGGAAGCGGGGGAGCATGCGCAGCCGAAAAGGCCACGAATACCAACACTCAGGGCTGGGGGATTATTTATAATGCTGGCACCTCTCCAAACAGATGTTTCATTTTATTTTGAACTTGCACTAAATAGGTCACTCGTTTCTTCCATCTCCCATGGGCTTAAAACGGAGGGGGAAAGCAGGGGGGGATTAGGGGTGAGAGAACAGGGCTCACCATGGTCCCACGTCCCCCTGTGCCAGCTCCTCACAGCGATGCGTTGCGGAGAGCCACAGCTGGAGGTTTGCTGGGCTGTGTGTATGGATGTCGTGGTCTCCCCATGCTCGGAGAGGGGGGATGGCTGCAGCTGAAATGAGGCTGCGTGGGGCTCGCCACCCCACCCCTTTCCTCACATGGCTGACCCCAGGTCTGCTGAATCATGCTGCCAGGACTCAATGTGGACTCGTCATCCTCCCTGGCAGCTTTCCCCCACCCCGCTTTGGAGTCACGGTCCTCATTTTCAGCTTTCAGACAGATGCCATCAAAGCCCGTGATACCCCATGGCAGGCTGGCCCAGAGGAGACTGGCTGTGCTAACTCGTGTCCTGTTATCTGCTGCAGGACCAGTGCCCTCACAACCTCACAACTGCTTCCTCCAGGGGCCACTGAAGCTTGTGACCAGGATCTGGGGTCCTGGGCAGGGTCTCTGTTCCCACCAGCCCTGCTCTCTGCAGCAGAGACAGGCAAGAGAGCCGTTCCCACCTGTGGGCACGATGGCCCTGAGCTCTCACTGCCCCAGAGGTGGCATCTGCCCCTTCTTTCACCATCTCCTAGAGAGCTGGATCACATCAGGGTTGTGGCTTTAATCACATCTTCACAGACCAAGGAGCTCTGACCACTCAGAGTGTTCAGGGATCAGTGACACTGCCAGTGAGTGCTTGCAAAACCTCACCTCTGCATGACTAAAAGAAACCCCAAAATTCAGGCGTGTTGCAAGCAGCCACCCAGGGCTCTCAGCATCCCTTGGTCTTACCAGTGCCTGGGTAATGCCTCAGGACCCCCTTGGTGCGGGCAGGCAGCTGGACAAGGAGGGTTTGGGCAGGGATGGCCTGTGGGACCCCAGGGACTCCCCAGCCCCTCTGCTCCTCAGCCTGGTTTCAGATTTCCTACCTCTGTGTTTTATCAGCAGCTGTTTATGGGCCTTGGGAGGACAGGCTCCCCATGTGTGTGCCCTGCCTAATTCTAGCCATGTGCTGGGAAAAAGAAAAAGGGCTCTGTGATGATAATCTGGCCTGTGAGTAAACGCAGTGTCATGGGAGCCGAGGGACCCCAGAGGAGGGATGTTGCAACTCCGGACAGCTCTAGCCAAAAGAAAAAAAAAAAACCCTCTCAGTTTTATTTAGATTAAAGGGTGGGAAAGAAACAGTGGTGGAGGCCGGGGGGAGGGTGGCAGAGGAAAACAGGACAAGCCAAAGAGTTTCACTGTTGGACAAGCAAGGCTTGGGTTTCAGGGGTCACGAGCCTTTGCTCAGGGAGCTGTTTGCCTTCAAAAGCAGGGGACAGTGTCCCCCCAGCCAGGAGAAGCCCTCGCTCCCTGGCTGCAAGTGGCGTTGATCATGGGATCCATACGGGGCTTTTTTTATTGCATATGGGCACCCATGATCTCACTTAATGACTCAGATGCGCTTAGACAAAGAAGAAATAAAGTATATTTTACTTCCCGCTAATCTGCACCAGATGTCCCTGGCCTGCTTGGCAGTATGGTGGGGCCAGCGAGCATTGTGGGAGCGCCTGGAAGCACAGCCCCAGCAAGAAAAAGGGCTAGAAATAGAAAGCCAGAGGAAGAGAAAGGACGGGCGGCTGTGTGAGAGGCCTGGCTTCATTTCTCCACTCCTTCCTTCGCCGCGGTCGTGCTGCCGCCAGCCAAGATGCGCTCGCGGGCTGGGCTGGCGTCCAGCATCTCTGCCCAGCATCGCTGGAGAGGGGAGGCTCGGGCAAGGGGAGCACAGCTGGGGGAGAAGAGCAACAGGGGGCAATGGATATAGGAATCACTCCTGGAAATATAAATGGGATTTGTTGAGAAGGGGCTGTGCACCCCAATTTCCAGAAGACAGTACATTCCCTTGCTGGTGATTGATGGTTTGTAGGGACCAGAGCTACTTCCAAGGTGGCTGTCAGAGCAGTCTCCCCCTCCATGGCATGCTGAGCCATCCCCTTCCCTATGCACCAGCTTTTCAGGCTGGTTCCCAGCTCCCACAGCTCTGTGGATGCTTGTGGAACCCCCATACTGGCTTTCTGCAGCGCATTAGTGGTTGTGGAGCAGAGGTGAGAAACATGGGGTCGGCATCCTCAGAAGGAAAGCAGTGGATGGGGAAGGTCTCCTTAGCATGAATGCCCATCTGTGTAGATCTCGCATGATTTAAGGCAGTTGCAGGGCTAGAAATGTCCACATTCAGTGTGATCCATGCTTGGGGATGGGCAGTGCCATGCGATGCTCATGCCAGCAGTGGCTGCCACGTGTGCTGAGATGCTGTGCCATGAGCACTGCGTTGTACACATGCTGGGAGCAAGCGCAGAAAGGAAGAGCCTCAGAGGTGTGGCAGGGCATGCTGAGCAAAGTCAAAGGAAATTCTTGCCTTGTTACCCAAGAATAGTCAAGACTCAGCCCACACAACATATTTTGGGTGTTAGCAAAGGCATCTTGGGCTTCCTAACATCCTTAAACAAGAGATAGGCCTGTAGTGGGAGAACAGCAATAAATCAATAAGGTTTAGTGATGCTTTTGTTCCTTAGCAAGGCACTGCGAGGTGGGAAGGAGAGGCAGAGATGGCTGAAGGAATGATCCTCCCTAAATAAAGGTGGGACCATCCCCAGCTGACACTGGATGCAGCTCTTCCTTGTATCAAAAATCCTGTGCATAGTCCTGCTCCTGCTGCAGAAATTTCTGTCCAAGTTCATCAGCCACAGAGGCATCAGCCCCCAGCCGTCGCTCGCAGCAGCGAGCGGGGGAGTGGGAGAGGAGGTGGAGGAGAAAGCTCAGCTGTTGTCAGATTTGGGATGCAGGAGAAATGGGAGCGGGCTGCTCTGGAGAAGCTGTGAAGTCACGAGATGGAGAATCAGGAGACAAATCCTGGTCCTGGCACAGTTGTGGCCCTGCAGCGTAGCCTTGGCCGTGCTGTTTGACCTCGCTGCTCTGGCTCTCCTTCTCGTGTCCGGTCTGTAAGAGCACAGCTCCACAGGTCATCAGAGCCTGGGGTGCACTCTGCACAGCCCTGCTGCTGCTCAGGGATGTCAGGAGGCCCCCGTTTATCCCATCACCTCATGCAACACTGTAAAAGCATGAGGCTAGAGATGCTCACACCAGCTTTCAGTGGTGCCCGGCCCCAGCCAGCTATGGGATGCTATCCTTTCACCAGCACGACAGTGGGCTGGGAAACACGACAGCCCTGGAGCTGGCTCAGCTCTCCCTCGTCTCGCCTGCAAACACCGCTTGCCGCTCTCAGTGTCCGGAGAAGGAGTGGCTGCCGGGTACATTCCTGTGGCTATGCGTGCAGCGTGACAGCCAGGCTGATGTGATTACAGAGAAGAGTTAAGGACAGACAGTGTGGCTTCGTCACCTGGCGGGGACAGTTGCCTGTATCTGTGTCTTGTTTGGACTCAAAATCCTTCCAGACATTCACAGTCCGGTGATGTCCAGCTCCCGGGCTCGCTGGGCAGCAGCGCGGAGGCGAGCAGAGCCACGTCGTGCAGGCTGGTGGGGAGCCGTCCTCCCCCGCGGCACTCAGAGGAGCCCCAACAAGGCCCCTGGGACCTGAGCCCACGGGAGAGCACAGCCACCCCACAGGCTGAGGGGCTGAGTGTGGGCGTGGGGCTGCATCACCCAGCCAGCCCAGCCTCCCTACGAGCCAGCTGACCTCCTGTCTCCTCTCCCAGCCAAATTCCTCTTTTAGAATAATAAACAGTGCAACTCAGGAGAAAAGCTCCCTGCCCTGCTGGGCCAGGGACAGCTTGCCCTCACATCACAGTGATGGAGAAGGGCAGAGGGGAGGCCTGTACCCGTGCTGGTGGGGAGGAGAGGATGGTGGGGGGTATAATGTGGGGATGGAGAGCTGGGACTTCACTTCAGTGCCTGCCGTGGAGGTGCAGAGCTGAGTGAAGGGCGCTGGACATGGCACTGCTGCAGGACCTCCCTGGCCTTCAGGCATGTGCCAGGATGGCTGGAGGCAAATGGTCCCATGGCTTGAAAATACTCAGGTCCTGGCCCACAGGAGGGATGTAGGAGTCTGAGGGGTCCGTGGCACCCTGCTCAAACATAGGGCTGAGAGAAGACAATCCAAAGCAGCTGAGCACCGTGTAGGTGCCTGTGTTTGGGTCCTTGGGTGGGACAACACCTGGGTGTCTGCTTTTGGATCACTGAGTGGGGCTGCACCCACCTCAGCTCTTCCTTGTCTGGCACTCATAGGGTGCATCTTACTGCTCCTGCTGAGAACAAAAGCTGAGATTGAGGAGGGAAACAACAAGTGCTCTCAAGGCCGGCAGTGAGCTGAGTGCATTTGCATCCCTTGTGAAATGCCTGTGTGCACCCACATGTGTGCTTGCACGTGTCCTTGTGACAGGGAGGGGAAGGTTTGTCCTTCTGCTGTCCAGACTGCGTGCATCCTGTGGGATGGGCAAAGCTCAGCACCTCCAAGTGTGCCTCTCACCCAGCCAGAACAGACAAACAAGGGAGAGGTCACCATTCCTCGTGAAACATTGCCACCCTCCCACTCTGCTTGGGAAGCATCTCCAAGAGAAATGCCTTTCTGCAAAACCAGCAGATTTATTAAAACCAGCTATGAACACAGGGGAGGTGGCCAGAGGCAGCAGGCGGAGGCTGCAGGGCTCTCACTGCTTGCTGAAGCAACACCCCTGCTCGCCCAGCAACACCCTTGCTAGCCCGGCACCCGCATGCACCCGTGTCCAGCTCCTTGGCTCCAGCAGAGCAGTGGTTTGGCCCATTAGTGATCCTGCAGAGATCACTGGTGGAGTGAGGGACCTGTCTGTGTGGGTAGAGGAAGCCAAGATCTCACCTGCAACAGGACTAACAGTGACAACTATGAAGCTGAACAGGCAGCTAAAAGCTGGGCCTGAGCTTGGTGGCAGGCAGATATTTGGAGGGGAAGAGCGGGTGGTAAATACAGCCTGGCTTGTGCATGCAGTCAGGGAGGGGTGAAAAGAGAGGATCTCAGTTGTCCTTACAACCCTGAGCATTGAATAATGGATGAATCATACACCTCTGTAAAGGAGAATTGGGAAACCAAGCTAACTGTTCTCACGGCAGTGCCTTGGGGGGCAGCAAGATTAGGTTGTCCATCCTTCTCCTCTCTCCTGCAGTGGTGCCCTCTGAGGGTGGGTGCAGTGATGTCACATTCATTTACAGCCTGAATTTCACCTCAGTCCTTTCATCCTACCCACCCCCAGCTCTTCCCCAAAAGTGCTCTCATCCCCTCTGGCAAATGCAGAAGAGAGAAGGAGTCACGGAGGGGATTTCTGGAGGGGGGAGAGGGAAGCTGCTGAATAAGCTGGAGACCTGGAAGGCTTTGCTGGTAGATCAGACTTCTGTTGAGCCAAGGCAAGAGAATAATAAAAACATCTGACAAGCTCACATCATTTAAAAACCATTTCCTCCTTAACATCAAGCAGGCCAGGAGGCCACTCTAGGGCCAAAGAGGCAGCATTGCTGCTCAGCAAGAGATGGTGCCTGGGGCCAGGTCAGCAAGTCCAGATTGCCACTAGCCATCCTCATTCCTGGCGAGCAGCTTCCCAGAGCACTGTGCCAGCATCACGGGTGCTCCTCCTCGGGGTCTGCCTTGGGAGCAGGTTCAAAATACCTCTTGTGCTGGGAGAGGGGAGGTGGCCCAGCAGCAGGGCAGGAGCTCAGCCCTGGATTACGATGTGGCTGAGCCATGAAGTTCAGGTCCATGCAGGAGCATCTCCCAAGTTCAAGACTACTGAATTCATTTCACCCCAGCTTTGTCCAGGCACAGAGGAAGCCCTTCCCTTTACTATTTCCTTCCCTTTTTCAGCTTCTTCATTTTGCTTTTCAGAAATATTCATCCCTGTCCCTGCAGGCACGATGGGGAGAGTTACCTGTCATCCCATTACATGGGAGACAGACCCCACTGCTCTTAGGGAGCTCTGGCCTCATCTTCTCTGGGCTCTCAGTTTGCACCAGCAAGGGTTGAAAATGCTCTGTGGAAAAGATTTTTTGAGAAATGTTGATAAAAGGGATTTTAAAGTAAAAAATCCTCAAATATTCCCTTAAAATACATATATTTAGAAGTTAAATACAAGAAACTAATTTTTTTGTGGAATTTCTTTGGGCTTCTTTTATTTCATTGGAAGGAGAAAATGTGGGAGGGTTGGAGGGGGATCTGTTTTCTAACAAGTTTTATCTCATTGGGACTGAGGGAAGCAAAAACTAAGGGAAAAAAGGCAAGCGGTAGAGCAGAGGGAGGGAGAAAGGCAGGGCTCTGCGGCGGGGGGAGCAGCATTTCAAGCAGAGATGAGCAAGAGCTGACACAACTGTTGGAACCTCCAGCAAAATCCCTGTTTACCAGTGGGAGATGCCTTAGAAACAGCTCCTTCTGCAGATCTGGCGTGAGGGGGAACCAATCACCCAGCCAGGAGGGAAAGGCTGAAAACTGGAAAGAGATAGGAAGTTTCTGAGGTGGAGAAGGGAGCCTGGGCTTGGGTGGGGGCTCAAGGACCCCCCTGCGCGGGGTGGCTGAGGGACTCCTCTGCTGACAGCAGTGCTACGCTCATCCTGCTTTGCTCTTGGCAGGGTTTGGCCACCGAGCCACGGAGCTCGCCATGCTGCACCCCTCTCTGAAGACAATTCTCTGGCTCCTCATCCTCACTGGTGAGTGCTGTGGTTGGGGAGGTGTGTGCAGGATTGGGCCCTGTGCTGGGGATGCTGCCCTGGGATGCTCACTCCGGAGCAAGTGGGAGGAAAGGGGCAATGCTGTGGGGAGACGCAAGGGTGCACAGCACGCTCCAGGCACATCTGTTCCTCCTAATGGCTCGGGTCGGTGGGCTCATGCTGACCCAGTCCTATGGCGGGGTGGATGTAAAGTCCCTGCGTGTCCCTGGGGGTGGTCCCCAGCTTCCCTGCCCACCCGTGGGGACACTACGGAGGAGCACATGTCCCAGTGCCACTCAGACATCTGGGAAAAGGGTAAAGCAAAGAAGCTGGGAGAGACACAGGGAGCCATTCAGGAAGACCTTACCTGCTCTATTGCTTCCAAAGGATTTCCTGCAAGGTTTTGCTTTCATTCCTTTTTCACTTTCTTGTAAACTGACGTTGTTTCAGCCTAGTCTGTGTCCTGTCTGACACTGTCCCTGTGGAGAGGCAGCTGGCAGAACAGGGTATTGCCTCATCTCCTCTCTCCCTTGCCCACTAAATGCATGGCCTTTCCAAGCTTTTGAAGGTGCATCTGAGACCTACCTCTGCCTTTCCAGAGACAGGCTCATTTTGGGGTCAGCAGTACTATACTATACTGTACTATACTGTCAGCTCCCTGGACTGTCTGAAACAGCTCACAGTATGCATAAAAGCCAAGAATGTGAGCAAACGTGGGTGAGGCCGAGGTCACTCCCATTTCCAGCCCTGTCCTCACCATGGATGCCCCTTGTGCTGGTGTAACAGCATCACAGCATGGCTGCCTCCCAGCATAGATTCAGTGGCTGCCCCAACTCCCTCCCGAGCCAGACTTCTGCTCCTCACCACCCAGTGACACTGCGCAGCACTGGGTAGCACTGAGGCTGCAGTTAACTTGCAGAAAGGTTGGGCAGGGGCAGACGTAGTTAAAGCATAAAATGAGGGGTTCTCCGCCCAGCATTGCTACAGACAACATGGGCAACTTTGAACATTGCTAAACCCTGTGATGTCTTATTTTCTCTCCAGTAAGGGTTTCAGGAGGTACAGGGAATGAAGGGTGACCCACCAGGGTCTAGGTTGATGGAATATTTCTGAGGAGTGCACATATTTGTCGGTGGTGGCCATGCCAAGGAGGACAAATCCAGGAAGGTTATTTTTCAGTGTAAAGGCTGACACTACAAACCAAATACACTGGCATGAGGCTGTGCTCCAGCTTGCTTCTCCTTGGATTTTAGAAGAATACAATTTGGTCTCATCTCTCTCTTCTCCCAGGTATGCTGGTGGTAACATCTGGTGGCAGCAGGCTGCGCATCGAACCTGGAGATGCTGAGCTTGTCCTCGGCCTCCACAGCACCTTCTCCCTCTTGTGCTATGGAGATGGCATGCTGGTTTGGGAACGGGAGGGTCAGCCCCTCACCGCCTCACTGGAGCACAGGGATGGTGTCTTCGTCAGCAATCTCACCCTCAGGAATGTAACAGGCCGTCACACTGGGGAGTACGTGTGCACCTACAGCCCTGACCAGGCTCCAGACACAGCAGAGAGGAAAGCCCTGTACATCTATGTTCCAGGTAGGGGACAGCATGTCCTTGTCTCTGCATTTCCACAGGGTTTAGCAACCAGAAGAAAGAGGGTTTTGAATTATCATTCTGTCTCCAAGCACCTGGCCTCCCAGAATCCTCTTCCCATTGCAGGAGAGCCCTTATGACAGGTCATCTGGCTGTGGCATGTCTCTGGTATGCCAGGTCATGGGAGAGGCCCATGTGTGGTGTGTTGGGACAAGTGGTGGGACAGGCAATGGTGCTAGGCAGCAGTGTCTGGGTCTCTCTCACCCTCCCGTGAGAGGTTTGGCAAACTCTGACGTGGCAGCTCTGCTTTGCTATGGAGAGTAAGGGAAGAAGCATCCCACTGGTCTGGAGAAAGAGCCCTGTGTTGGAGCGGTCCTGGTGGAGCACAGAGCAACCCTAGTTCAGCTTGAAGCAGCTTTCTGTAACCAGTGCTTCCTCTCTCTCACAGATCCCTCCCTGGTCTTCCTCCCAACAATCACCTCTGAAGAGCTCTTCATCTTCATCACGGGCTACACAGAAGCTGTCATCCCATGCCGTGTGACAAACCCACAGATGCAGGTGACCCTCTATGAGAAAAAGGTGGAGAACCCCATCCCAGCTTCTTATGACCCACAACAGGGATTCAAAGGCTTCTTTGAGGATAAGACCTATTTCTGTCGGACGTTTGTGGATGACCAGGAGGTGGATTCAGACACCTTCTACGTCTACAGGATCCAGGGTGAGCTGCCATTGCCTGAGCATACCTGTGCACCTGCCATAGCTGTTCCTTTAGCCCAATGGCAGGGGACAGCAAAGCTCTCCCCATCTCCTTAGCAATGTCCCTGATCAATCTAGAGGTTGCATTTAGTCCTGCCTCTGTTAGAGAATGGGTTCTGCCAAAGTGTGAGCTCCATCCCTCAGGGAAGAGACTTTCCAGTGGAACAGTCCACCCAGGATAAATGGACCAGGTGCCCACTCAGCCCTTCCTTCATTATTCATTCCTTTCTTTCACCTTTCCCACAGTCTCATCTGTGAATGTCTCCATCAGCGCAGTGCAGACCATAGTGCGTCAGGGAGAAAACGTTACCCTGATGTGCACCGTGAGCGGCAATGAGCTAGTCAACTTCAACTGGGATTATCCCCGCAAGCAGGTGAGTGCTCCAATCCCAAAGGCTCCAGGCAGCAGCTCCAACCTTTACCCAGATGTCCCACGGCAATCACTCATCAGTATTCTAGGTGAAGCTTCATAGGAAGCTTCACCCCATGGCAGAAGCTGTGGGATGTTGCTGCTGTCACACAGAGAGTCTTGGATTAAGGCTGTCTGTCTCAGTGGCCTCTGATCAGCGCATGTTCCCTGTCCCTGTGGCAGCCAGACTCAGGTCCTCTACCCTCTCCTCCTCCCTCTCTGTGAGCCTGGTTTTGTAGCTCCAGTGGCAGAACATGCTCTTGACTTCTCAGACCGCATCTCCTGTCCCTGTTGTGCAGGCAGGGAAGGTTGTGGAGCCAGTGACTGACTTCCTGCCCGGATCCACCCACGAGATCCGCTCCATCCTCATCATCCAGAATGCAGAGCTGGAGGACAGTGGGACCTACATTTGCAACGTCTCCGAGGGCTACCATGAGAAAACGGACAGGAAAGACATCACAGTCCATGTGATCGGTGTGTTGCTGCCCACACACCCAAAGCCAGCAAACCACGTGGGCATCCAGGCAGGATGCCCCAGAGTGACGCCCTCTTCTCTCTGCACAGCCTCCAGCTCTCTCCACTCTCTCACCTCTGCCCTAAGTAACCATGGCCTAAAGCCAACCCTCACCCCATGTCACCTCTGCCCACTTCTTGGCTTCAAAACACCCCAAATCTCCCACCATGCATTTTGTGACCCTTTAATACACTTGAGGGTAGGGGTAGGAGCTCTTCTGCACTGTGCAGTGCCAAGGCAATGTGAATTCATGTTGTCACCTCCTACCTGCATCTGTTCTTTAAGGGAACCTGCCCCATCTCCCCAAGATAACAACCTTTTCCCCACATGCGGCCTGCTCCATGAGCTCCTCTGCTCCAGTGCAGCTCTGCACCCACACTCTCCTTGGACACAAGTCTGAAGCCTTGAGGGATAAATCTGGAACTGCCGCACCACTTCTGGGTGTTCAGAGTGGTTTGGTCCAGATCCATGTTTGTCCAGAAGGCTGGAGAGGGTGTTGTTTCTCTCTCTGACTCCCCTATCTCTCCTGTCCCCTCTCAGAGCATGGCTTTGTGCACTTCCACACCCACCTGCCCAGCACAGTGTATGCCGAGGTCCACAAGAGCCGCACCATCCAGGTGGAGGTGGAGGCGTACCCACAACCCAACATTGTGTGGCTGAAGAACAACAAGACATTGACCATGGAGAGCAGCAGCGAGTTCACCATCACCAGCAGGAACCTGTCAGAAACCAGGTGAGGGCCCATCATTTCCTCACCAGGGTGTGGGGAGGGGATAATTCACTAAGCAACATCCCAAACTGTTGGTTGGACATGGTTGGTGGTTGAATGCTTTTCTGTGAGTGGATTTTGAGCCTGTCTCAGATGGGTGGGAACTTGCTGCCTCTGAGCATTGTCAGTCTCCAGGTACCTTCCCACACCCATCACTCTGGGACCGTGTCCTTCCAGGTACCAGACGGCTCTGGTGCTGGTGCGGGTGAAGCAGGAGGAAGGAGGATTTTACACCATCCGGGCTTCCAATGAGGATGATGAACAGGAGCTGTCCTTCCATCTGCAGATAAATGGTGAGGATGGGCATGCAGACATGGGGCGGAGGAATGTGGGGGCAGTCTCATGGGATGGCTCCATCCTTTGCTGCAGCCCTTATGCCTCTGACTACAGCTCCAGAGAGGTTTTGTTTAAAGGAAGAGCATTCAAGCAAGAAACATGCTCATTTGAAATATCTCACACTTGGTCTCAGAACAAGGGGAACGGGGGGAGAGTGCAGATGCCAGCAGGTTGGCCTTCATGCTCTGGTCCAAGGTAGCAGATGCAGAGATGATTGTGCAGGTCTGATGTCCAGGACTTTCCCCCATGTTCACCTGTGCTCTCCAAGCAAGCAAGATGGGGGCAGGTCTCCTCCATAACCCCCTCAAAACTTTCTCTTTTTGCTGTTAGCTTTCAAAAATAAAACATGACTGATGTGATGAGTCCTACCTCACTGTCTCATCACCCCCAGGCCATGTTAGGGGTACAGGGAAATAACATTCCCCTTCCATCCTGCTCTCAGAAAGGAGCATTATTTCCCATCACTGTCTCTTGTTTTCAGTGCCAGCCAAAGTAGTGGATCTCAAGGAAAACAGCAGTGCCAGCAGTGGGGAGCAGACTGTGACATGCTCTGCTGAAGGCATGCCCCAGCCAGAGATCAGCTGGTCTACTTGCAGCGACATCAAATGGTAAGCAGAGTGATGGAGCCCACGAGAATGGCCAAACTCTTGTATTTATTAGAATAAAAAACTATTGGTTTATTGTATTCTTCTGGCCCACATGCCTGGGAATCCCATGGTGGTGCATGGTCCCAGCTGTCACTCAGGTGTCTTTATTCTCTCCTGGATCAGGTGCAGCACCAAGGGGCAGCCCACCCGCCTGCTGGGGAACGAGTCTGCAGAGATCGATCTGCAGACCAACGCCACGTACCACACAGAGCTGCAGGTGTACCGCGTGAACAGCACCCTGCATCTGCACAGGGTGGACGAGCCCCTGCTCCTGAGATGCACCGTGAAAAACTTCCTGGGCACCAACTCCCAGGACATCACTCTGGTCCCACACGGTGAGAGCTGGGGCAAGTGTTTGAGCCAGTGGCAGGGCTAGGCTTTTCGCTGTGTCCTCAGCCTGGAGGTGCTGGGAGACAGGACTGTCTTTCGATGACTGCAGTCCTCAGAATCAGAAAACCTGGGTAGTTCTGCCCAAAACGAAGCCTCCTTTGGGTTGAGCAGGAAAGGCTGTTCTAGGAGTCTGAAGCTCTTATGTCCACTGGCCATGGACGTCCTCTTTCCACCACTGGCAGGATCATCCCTCCAGGGAGGCAAGATGAGAGTGCCCGAGCAGGTCCCCGGTGTCTTGTTATTAGCCCGTGGGTCACTAGATGGTGCCACGGACAAGAACATCCATGTGCTGAACATCCCAAATACGAGGACTAATGGTCTAAACCCAGGCCTGGACCTACCAGCTCTTCCTCAAGCAAACCAGCCCCTCTAGCTCCTTACACCCTCCCATGGTCAAACCTCTCCCAAGGCAGCAAGCCCTTCAACAGGCTGTAACAACCCATCACCCCACTATCCCTGGGGTGCTGGCCCTGCAAGTGCCGCGCAGGTCTGCCCAGGAGGAGAGAAAAGGGGCTGCCCCCACCCAGAGGAAAGCTCAGGGTCCATGTCTGGGGGGTAAGAGTGTAGCAGGATTGTGACTGTGGCTAGAGGAGGGAAGGGGAAGGGTGCAGGGACACCTCTGTGCTGCTGTCCCCTCCTTTCACCGGGGTACTCAGGCTATGCAGAGGTGAAAGATTCTGACTGCTGTCCCTGTTGTCATTGCAGCCTTGCCGTTCAAGGTGGTCATCATCTCTGTCATTCTGGCCTTGCTGGTTCTCACCATCATCTCCCTGATCATCTTGATCGTCCTGTGGCAGAAGGTAAAAGAGAAGAGTGTTCCCAGGCTGCCACAGTGGTACTCCTATGTTAGGGTGGCTGGGAAGAGCAAAGCTGTGAGCTCCTGCTGGCATGGGCTTGATGATGTCCCACCCGTCAAGGGCCATGGGCCTCCATCAGTCTCTGAATGTGTCTGGCATCTGTAGGTTAGACAGGGAATGAAGCAATGGCTGCAGGGACAAAAGACTCCCTAAGAAAGCCCATCCACATCCCCCACTGCCCTCTCTGACCCTCAGCCTCTCAGATCTCTCTTTTCCCTTTGCTCCCCTTTCCAGAAACCTCGTTATGAAATCCGCTGGAAGGTGATTGAGTCGGTCAGCTCTGATGGGCACGAGTACATCTACGTGGATCCCATGCAGCTCCCTTATGACTCCAGCTGGGAGGTGCCCAGGGACAAGCTGGTGTTAGGTAAAGGCTCTGCAGGTCCCACTGACGGACTTCTGGAGTCCTGTATGTCTGTGGGTGATAGGTTTGGGATCTCCAAAAGAGACCAACCCAGAGAAGATCCCTGGAGATATGATGTGGTCCTGGGACAGGAGGACCATCTGAGACCACAGTGGGAAGCCAGCTGTCCCTTTGGCAAGGGTTATTCCTGGCTATCCTTTCTTACAGCTGGCAGCTCCTTCCCCTCCCAGATAGATGGAAACCAGTCCCAACCACAACATCATAGCTCACAACCACCTCCATGTCCACCAGCATGACTGCAGAAAGACTGCTGTGGTTTCAGACAGGGGATTTGTTTTTCCCAAGCTCCTCTCTTCACCTCTCCTCGAGGATCATTGCCAACTTTGTCACTCCGCTGTTTCTTTGCAGGACGCACTCTTGGCTCTGGTGCCTTTGGACGCGTGGTGGAGGCAACAGCCCATGGCCTGAGCCATTCCCAATCCACCATGAAAGTGGCAGTCAAAATGCTCAAATGTGAGTTGCCCCAACACCATCCCTTTCTCCCATCCAAAAACTGCAAGGTCAAAGAGTGCCCATGCACTCCCTTCCTTGCCCTGTTGTTCACACTGGTTCACCCCAACAGCCACCGCCCGGAGCAGTGAGAAGCAAGCCCTCATGTCCGAGCTGAAGATCATGAGCCACCTGGGACCTCACCTCAACATCGTCAACTTGCTGGGGGCCTGCACCAAAGGAGGTAGCTGAGCCCCATGTGCCTTGTCTTCTCTACCTGCAGCCCTGGGCTGTGCTGAGGAGAACTGTCCTCAGAGAGAACAATTTCTGTTTTCTGGTTCAGAATGATTCACCCTTCTCCTAGGAAAGTCTTGTGGGGCTCTGAAAGCCTTCCTTTCCAACCTGACTGAAACTGAGAAGGCATGTTCTGTTAATCCCCACCTCCCTCCCCAAACACAAATTTCAAATTCCAAAAATGCTTGTTCCCAGAAAGATGGCTTTCCCTCTGGCCCTGCCGAGATGTCCTGCAATCTGGTATTGTCCCTGTGGGATGAGATTCTCTTCCCCAGGGAGAGAGCAGGGCCAAGGCAGGGATGACATGTGTGGTCTCTCCCTCCAGGGCCCATCTATATCATCACTGAGTACTGCCGCTATGGGGACCTGGTGGACTACCTGCACCGCAACAAACACACCTTTCTGCAGTCCTTCGGTGAGAAGGCGCGGCGAGAGGCAGAGGTGTACGGGAACACTGCCAAGGAGGACCACGTGCAGAGGTACCTGGACAGCAGCACTCACCTTCTCCCAGTGCCTACCCCATCCTAGCCCCCATCAATGAGGGAGACTGGTGCTGCCAGGAAGAATACATATATTTCCTCCAGCACAGTAAAATAAACACTGGCCCAGTGCTGGGACAGAGCTGGCTGCTCTGTTACCTTGTGAGACCAGCCCATGTGCCAACCAACCACCTCCAAACAGCTCCTGGCAGACGGGGAGTTAGCAGAGGCAATCTGTGTGTCCTGGAGTCTGAGTTTGCTAGCACACAAGCCAGCTGCTCCATGCCAGTTGGGAATATTCCCTGTCATCCTTAACTTTATTGGCATAACCATAGCTACACATTGAGTACAGAGATTAAGGACTTCCCAGCATGTCTTAACACTCAGAGACCTCAGCTCTGTATTTTCAGGACAGGTTGCTTTGCTACTCAGCCTAAGGGAGAAGTGCTAGAAGGAGTACAGTTGCACAAGAGGTGCTACAAGAAAAGGGAAATGGTCCTTTGTCTGGTTGTCAGCTGTAAGAGATGCAGGCATATCAGCGCAGAGAAATGGTCCCATGGGAAGTTAGAAAGCAGCATTTCCTTCCAGCATGCCAAAACAATAGTAAAATAGAGCAGTGTTAGTACATCAGCACAGCTGCCCCCTGCACTTTCTGCTTGAAGGCAGCTGGGATCCTCCTAAGCACTAAGTGCAGTCTCACAAGCCAATGGGGACGTGTCCCACAGCTCTGGCCATGCAGCAGGTTTCCCTTGCCCAGCACCAGCATGTGAAAGGCCTCAAGGTGCTGCTTCCCAGATGCATTTGTTGCTCACTCAAGGGATGGGTGCTCAAAGGTGCAGATGTTTGCTGATCCAAACTGAGAAAATTTAACTGTGGACAGAGCGTTGTGCCCTGCTCACCCAGTTCAGCCTTCTCCAGGCCAGTCCTGGCCAGCCTGGGAATGTGCACAGCCAAGGTGGAGGGTTTTGCCTGCCAACACTGGTTTGAGTCTCATGCTCTCCTGCCCTGTGGGTGCCTGTGGAGCTACGCAGCCCCGGCTCCCCTTCCTGCCCTCCCCAGTGCCAAGCTTGAGTGCTGAGCCAAGCTAGTGCTCTTCCAGGCAAGGTGAGCATGAGAAGTTTCAGCCTGCGGGCAAGAACACCTGGACACCTGCAGAGGAATATGGCAGGGCTGTTTAAAGTTAGGCTGAGGACACCTGAGCTGTTAGATGGTTGAAGGAGGTCTCCAGTGCTGTTTGCGCTTCTCTGCATGCGTGATGCACGGCTTCTTTCCCTGCTGTGTGGAATTTTTTCAGTGCTGAGGCTGAGGGTTTAGGAATTGCAGTCCCACAAATCATTGTCCCAATGCTCTGCATCTCCTCCTCTCCTCTGGATCTGAACAGCCTCTTTCTGTCCCCCCATAGTCATCTTTCCTTGTCTGTTGAGAGCGATGGGGGCTACATGGACATGAGCAAGGATGATTCCCTGGATTATGTGCCCATGTCTGACATGAAGGGTGAAGTCAAGTATGCTGACATTGAGTCTTCTAACTACGGCACCCCGTACGAGCTGGACAGCTATTCCCCATCAGGTAACAGCTCAGACACGGCGGGAGGGAGAGGTGCCCTTCAGGTGCTGGATGCCTTTGTTGCAGAGATGGATGGTCCGTATTGCAAAGGTGACCTCTGGGACAAGTCCAGCGGTGGTGGCAGATGTCCTCACGATGGGAGCTCCTGGCTTTGTCACTTTGTTGCTGGAGGCAGAGCAATCCCCAGTGGGTCCTTCCACTGGTGGGCAGCCCACGAGTGTGCTGAGTAATGCCAACATCCATCTCTGCTTGCCCTCCAGCTCCTGAAAGGACAGACCGGGTGACGCTGATAAATGAGTCTCCACTCCTCAGCTACATGGACTTGGTGGGATTCAGCTTCCAGGTGGCCAATGGGATGGAATTCTTGGCTTCCAAAAATGTGCGTATGCCAGCTGGTCTGTAGAGCCTGCAGCAGTGGAGATCAACAATGCTCTGCTGTGTCCTGTGGTCAGCTTCCACTCACTGTCCCTTTGTCCGTGCCAACCTCCTCATGGGAGAAGTGGCTGTGCAATTGAAGAGCTGCTGACCACTTCTCTTTGGAAACATAGCCCTGGGGATCAGCATGACTATATTTGCACGTGACAGCTAACCCTGGCTTAGATTGAGCTTCAGACCTCAAATTCCCTGACTCTGACCTCCTTCCAAGCTGTGTGCAGCACAGCTGTGGTGTTTTATCATCCCTATTTACTGGGACGACCAAACAGTAACAACCTTCCTGTGCTAAGGCACAAGGCACTCTTGCAGCAGAGCTACTACTCTCCTCAGACACCCCTATTGCACCACATGCTCTGAGCCCCCCAGGCCTCATCAGAAGTGCTTGTTTAGTGGAAATTAAGCCACATAAGAGGACTAAGGTCTGGGATTTCCTAAGGTCTGGTTTAGCCCAGGGCAGGCAGTAACATAGTTGGACCTTGTGAAACATCACACATGGCAGGGCTAAGAGAAGGGGGGTAGGCATGACATCAATGCCATGCAGAGAGAAATTCCTGGCTCTCTGACTCCAGCCATCCAGTCTGATCCCCAGAAGCGCATGGTTAGTGGTCCTGCACGGAGCACAGAAGAGGAGGTCCCAGCTTCCTGCAGCTTCCCACAGTCCCACGTTACAGTGGTGTAGTATCACCATGCTTAATAGTAGTGTCTGGCAGAGTCTTGAGCAAACCTTGGGGCTGTTCATATGGAAAACATCCAACACAGTGGCAAACCAGGAGGCACGAGCTAGGCTGGTGTAACTGATATCTTCAGACTGCTGAGCTAGATTGTCCAAACGGGGATGGAGATACCCCTCCTTGCCAGCCCATCATCCTCCTTTTTTGCTCAGGCCCTGGCAATCCCCCCTCTGCTGGGTTGTTCAAATTGCCCTTGCCAGATTTGTATGCCTGTTTCTGTCACGGGAGTAACAGTCCAGGCAAGCACCAAAAATACGGTAGCTCTGCAGGTAGCTTTGAGTCATGGTTGTCCCTAGAGGTGGAGAAGATGCCTCAAATGATGTGAGGTGACTCCTGTCCCTGCAGCCCCAAAAATGGGCTAGTGCTGGAGCTGGGCTGCTTCCTCAGGCTGCCTGGGGGCCCCTTGCAGTGACAGTGCCCTGCTTCCCCCCTACAGTGTGTTCATCGTGACCTGGCTGCCAGGAACGTCCTCATCTGTGAGGGGAAGCTCGTGAAGATCTGTGACTTTGGCCTGGCAAGGGACATCATGAGGGATTCCAACTATATCTCCAAAGGCAGTGTGAGTACCAAGAGCCATGCAAGCCCCCTTCTTCCTGGGTAACTGGGCCTGACACCCCCTACATGCTCCCCCTGTGAGTGACTGGTCCGTCATTGTGCCCAGTGGTGGTGACAAGGCAGGACTCCCAGGAGATGGTGTCAACAGCCAACCATCCTGCACCTGATGTCCTCTGCATGTGGAGGAGCAGAATTGCATGGCCATATCTCCAGGCTCTTACAGAAGAACCTGGGCAGCAGCTGCAAAACTAAGGATTGTCCCCTGTGCAGCCCATCACTGGCAGCAGTGCTGCATCCCTGCTCTGCACCACACTGAGTGCGGTCCTGAGCTGCAGACAGGAGGAGTGCAAGGTTAGGCAGCTTAACAGTGCTGCACTGAGTCACTGGCCACTCTGGGATGAGGTTCACAGACTTATTCTCTAACCACTAGACCACAGGGTAAGAGGAAGTGTTTTCCTGAGAGCAGCTACTTTCCAGAAAGACATCTCCAATCTTTCGAGGCAGGAGAGGATAAGGATGTAACTGAGCTTCCCCAGAACCTCCCCTGTGACTTCAACAACAGCTCTGGGTCATTTGGGAACAAGCAACCCCAAGCAAAGTAGGCCATGTAATTCCCAGAGAAACTCAGGCTGGGGGAGCTGAGAGTGGAGCCAGGCCCCTTAAACCCTAATCTTTATCTACCCTATGACCTTCTTAACTTCTCTTGTGGCCTTTCTCCCATTTGCATGGGATGACAGACAGGCACTCAGAGCCTGGGCAGGGAGACCTTCCTGCAGCAGGGCTGGGGTTTTCTAAGTCCAGCCTTGGCATAGCTGCCTTTCCTTCCAAAACAGGAAATGAAACTGGGCTCCTTTGCAATCCTTCCTGGAGATTATTTTGGTATTAATTGTGTAAGCGAATTCCAGGAACAGCACAGCCAGTGCTGCATACAAGCTGGTCAAGTGATGCTCCTTTTGACGTATTGCTCTGAGTAAGAGCAGGAAAAAGGTGGATGTGTCCTTCAGCCTTTTTCTGGTCATCCCATAGCCCTCTCCAGCCTGCTATCGGGTTTCCAAAGTCCGATTAGGCCTGTACTCCCTTCAGTAGTGCAGTGGCCTTGTTGTGCAAGTCAGTGGACACCCCAAGAACTAGGGAACAGAGAAAGCACACCGTGACAGCTCATCAAAGTAGACAGTGATGGAAACAGATATAGCACACCCGCCGTTTCCTCCTGCCTGCTGGGTTCATCCTGCACAAGGAGAGTGGAAAATGGTCCCTCTAAGAAGTGGCCAACAGGAGATATCAGCAGATGTGTTGGGCTGACAGGCGGCTCCAAAGGGTCTTCTCTCCTTGTAAATTGGGTGTCAGGTTCTCTCCTGTTGCAACAGGTGATGTAGATGTGGCTGACTCTCTTCTCGTTCCATTTTTTCCCTTTAGACATTCTTGCCCCTTAAGTGGATGGCTCCAGAGAGCATCTTCAACAACCTCTACACCACCCTGAGCGATGTGTGGTCCTTTGGGATTCTTCTCTGGGAGATATTCACTCTAGGTAAGTGCCCTGGAGATCATGGTGGTGTCTGTGAGTCTGATAACATGTTAGTAGAATCCCTTCCCCAAAACAATAGAAATCCATTTCTAATTCCCAAGTCCCAACCTTACCAGTCAGATTAGCACTTCATTCCCTGTCTCCTTCTTCCTCATGCTGACGTTGTGACTGGGAAGTGAAATAGAACAGTAAAGGTAAAGAAAAAAGGAAATCTTGGTGTGAAATGCATGTTGGCATGGTGGTGGCAGGCAATCCACCAGCCTGATTTCCTGCTCTCCCGTTACACCCAGGGGGGACTCCATACCCTGAGCTGCCTATGAACGAACAGTTCTACAACGCCATCAAACGTGGCTATCGAATGTCCAAACCCACCCACGCCTCTGATGAAATGTAAGTGCTGTCCATATGCATTTGCCCTGGGCCTGCGCTACAAAAACTACAGACGCATTTCTGCCTCTTTTCCCCATCTGCTAACTCACCGGAGTGCTCTCTCTTCCCTCTTGTTAGCTACGATATCATGCAGAAGTGCTGGGAGGAGAAGTTTGAGATCAGACCATCCTTCTCACAACTGGTGGTGCTTATGGGAAACCTCTTGGTGGATTGCTACAGAAAGGTATGTTTAAAGGACCCTGTGCTGGAGGGACAAGAGAGGATTGGTGCTCTGTGGAGGATGCTGCCTTGGTTAGGGCCCTCAATCAGGGTTTGGAGACCAGTGTTTAGTGCTGATGTGCCAGAAGATTTTGCTGTGCCTAAGGCTGCATTAGTTTGAACAGCCAGTGAAGGTGGTTTGGGCATCCTGGGGACTTTGCTGAGACAACTGGCATCGCCAGACAGGCAGCTGGTGTCTCAGCAACTGTGGAAATCAGAACTGGCAGGAAATCAAAACCTGCCTCCAACTGTTTGGTATTTTGGAGCTGTGGAGTTGTGCTCCTGATCTGTCCCGTAGGAAATGTTAATGGTCTGTCTTCAGTGGAGTCAAGGTAGCTGAACCCAGCTAGAAGATGCCAGCCCCTCTAGAAAAAGTCTAGCAAACAGGGAAAGCAAATACATCACAAGTGCATTTTCCCCACTCATAAGACCTTCCCGTTTCTTTGGTAACATGCCGTGAGAGCAGAGGTACCAGCAGGTGGATGAAGAGTTCATGAAGAGTGACCACCCTGCTGTTGTCCGCACAAGACCCACAATCCCTGGGATGAACAACGCCAGGCTCACTGCCAGCTCCCCCACTGGAAGCATCCTCTACACAGCCGTGCACCAGAACGGGGGTGAGAATGATTATATCATTCCTCTTCCCGACCCCAAGCCTGAGACAATCTGCGATCTCCCTCAGGAGGCCTCCATCAGTCGGGCCAGGTAAAAACATTGCTTCTGAATGTTGTTCCTTCTCCTCACTGCCCAAATCTGAAAGCAGGGGCCTCGAGAGGAGATGGGGATGCTCTGCTGAGGGATAGGCCAGGGGAGGGTTTACCAGGAGAGAAGAAGGACGGTGTCACCCTGCTCTGAGGTGCTGTGACCTTGCATGAGCCTGCAGGGATGCAGATGAACCAGAGGAGCTGGGACATGAGCTAAGATAGGGTGCCATGTCACATCCCTGTACCTCAGCCAGCACAGCTGGGGACAAGGGGCCCCGCTCACAAAGAGGAGGGCACACAGGGGCCCATGGTCTGCAGAACCCAACCACATGTAAGCTGTGTTTGGCAGCTGAATAGAACCAACTGATATTGTCTGTTCCCCTGTGGAAAGCTGCTCAGATAGAGTGGGGCTGCTGGGAGCATGACATGCTTCTCAGCTGTTGGGAATCCTCTGCCTCTTTTTTGTGCAGCTAAAAGAGAAGTAGGTGTTTTGTCAGCCGATGTCCTTGGTAAAATGTGAACACAAGAAATAGCACTTTTATTGGCAATTGGTGGACTTGGGACAAGGCATTCATTTTTCTCTCCCTCTTGTCTCCCTTCAGCTCTGTGCTGAATGAGGCAAACACATCATCTACAATATCCTGTGACAGCCCTCTGGGCCTCCGGCAGGATGAGGAGCAGGAATCTGACCCACAGCCAGGCTGCCAGGAGCCAACCACGGGACACCAAGAGGTGGAAGAGAGTTTCCTGTAGTCAGAGCCGGGCTGACTCTACATCTCCCTACGGAGAGGCCAGCTGAGGGGCTGACCCAGATGTCACAGAGAGCCATGCTTTGCGCTTGTACACTGGGACATCCCCACCTGTCCCAGCATCCCTCCTTCCCTCCCGTCTCCCAGCACTGGGTGAGGAATTAAAGACTTTTCTGCATTGCCATTCCCTTCCCCCTTACAAAGAGGTGGCTTAGTGCCAGAAACCTTCCAGATCACTGCCACATCCTCCTCAGTGATCAAACCACTGCAGGAGGGAGACATCTCACAGACCAACATCTTCTTTCAAGTGGAAGACGTGGGTTGGATCTCCACAAGAGATACCACTTTCTGCATTGCTAGGATGATACTCCAGCCTCTTCCTCCTCCATGGCAATGAGTTTCATCTCCTCTGCACCAGCACTTCTCTGATGGTCTCAGCACCAGACACACCGTGGTTCTGTGAAATGCCACTGGGATGGATGATTTGCTTGGAGTCCATTGCTGCAGTGTAGAGAACCTGAAACACCAACCTTCAGCTGCTGGAGATCAAGAGTACATTGGGTAGATTTTCTTCCAAGCACAGCCAAGTCCTGGAGAGACCAGCCAGTGTCTCAGAGATACTGAATCACCATTTTCCTTTCTTGACAGCTCTTCTACGGTGGATAGAGCGTCACAAGCACTACAGGTACCCATGGCTCTGGGGCACAGCTCTGCACCCATCTAGACCCTGAACCCTGTTGTGCCCAGCATGGCACCAGGAGCCCCAAGGGCATGCCAGGAACTCAAAATGCTCTCACAGTGACTCTGTTGTAGTAACAAAGAGGGCAGTTCAGTGTTGTTCGTGTCGCCTGTGTGGACACTAAGCTAATTATCCTTCACTGAAGATTTAAAGGGAACAAATATATTAATCCACTAGCCAGGGCCAGTATAAGGAAGTAATATGGCTATTCATTAATCTACTGCCACTAAGCCTAGCTCATCTGCTGGGAAATCATATAACCCTGCCAGCTGCAAAGTCTTTGTGCCTTATCTTTGGGAAGCAAGGGCTCCCTTTTGATAGACTGTTCACCCAAACACCCTTTCTCAGGATGGGAGGTCTCACCGGTCCCTCCTGAGTCATAGCAAGACTATGGGGAGCAATAAGGATGCCAGAACACCGACCCAGGGACATCTCAAAAGAAAGAGAGGGAGAGGGACTGGGAAGCTGTTTGGTCACAGCTGAAGTGTATCTCACACCCTGCCACTTTCTGGGGGTCAGGTATCGCCACATGCAGCCTGCCAGGGCTGTGGATGAAGTGTCATGGGGAGTCAAGCAGAGCAAGAGGAATCAGAGATGATTCCTCTCTCTTGGAAAGTATTTTAAAGAATAATAAAAGGACAGAGACCTTCCTCCTGCTTCTCACCTCCTTCCTCACTTCTCACAGGCAGGCCTGGGACTTCTTGTGCTCTCAGCTGGCACTTGAATGAGGAGACTCAAATCAGGAGGAACACCAGGGTTTTGAAATCAGTTGTGAGCCCCACCTCTGCAGAGATGAAAGCTGGACCCCAAAAACTACAGGTCTGACCCCATAGAAACTAGCAGGGGTTTTTTTCTGAAAGTAGCACTGTTCGCTGCATGCCCCCCACTCCCATTAACCCCTTCATTGCCCTACTCATGCACATCTCTCTGTG
Source organism: Athene noctua (assembly GCF_965140245.1). Classification (NCBI taxonomy): domain Eukaryota; kingdom Metazoa; phylum Chordata; class Aves; order Strigiformes; family Strigidae; genus Athene; species Athene noctua. The sequence goes on from NC_134048.1 coordinate 18,061,531, forward strand.
CATCCCACAAAATCTGCACAGGCAGGTGTACAAATTCAGAAATTCAAGTAGCATCTTGCTGGACTTCTGCCACCTCAGATCCACTGAGAATTTTTTTTTTTCAAAATATGAAACTTCTTCCAGAAATCCCCAGCAAAACAGCTTCTGTTTTAAGTTGTCTATCGTTGCAATGCTGCCATTTATGCAGCTAAAAGAGGAGTAGGTGTTTTGTGGGCTGATGTCCTTGGTAAAATGTGAACATAAGAAATAGCACTTTTATTGGCAGCCAGTGGAGTATATTTTCAGCCCATGTGGTCAGATTCCCCACCATCCATAGGAAACTCACTGTGAATGACAACTGTTTTTCCATGCTCTGTTCCTCCTGCTTGTAACGAAGGAGCCATCTTCTGTGGCCACAGTTCATTAAATAATCCTAACCGCGGAGAAACAGTAACTTATGAGATCTTTGGGGTCAGACCACTTTATTTTTCTAACATGTAAGGTGCTTGGTAGGATTTGTGTCACTGCAACTTGAGCCCATAGGATGGCACATCAGATCATCCTAATAGCCCCTGTCTGCACCAGCTCCATTTTCAATTTGTCCTTCTCTATCAAAGGTGACCAGAAGTACCCAGTACTCCAGGTGAGGTCAAATGTAGACCTTGCGTAGGGCATTAATAGTTCTAGTCTGCACTGGATTTTACTTGCCTGGTGTAGCTTTGGATAATGTTGGCCTTTTCCCAGCCACAACATACTGGCAGTTTGGAGTCATCCTCTGACCAGTCTAAGCACCTATGTCTTTCTACTCTTCCAGCATTTGTAACCAAGATACTCCCCGCTGTTCCAGACATTGGGTCATCAGTACATTTTATTAACAAACTGTTATTTTTGGGCTGGACTGACTAATAAAAATATGAAATACTTCTAGCATCAGGAGCAACCCTAGAGAGCTACTTTTACTACCTCTGTCCAGCCCAAAGATTTCCCCATCAATTAACCCCTTCTCACCCTCCCTTTGGCCATTTGCTTATTTACTTCACAAATCCCATACTAAACTCCATCTTGTACAAATTAAGTAATAATTAAATTACTAATTTCCCACTATCAAATAGTTTCCACAGTCCAGAAAGAGGAGATCTATTTCTTCTTTCTGCTGGGGAAACTCAGGTACACTTGGATGCCTACTGCATTTTGTCCCTTTTGTAGATTTACTGCAACTATTCTTTGCATCAAAACCTGTTCTGGCTACTGACAGGGTGCTAACCCCACCTCACTCTTGCTTCTTCAAGCAGCTACGCCAGACTCTTTGCAAAATGGTACCATTCTCCACTCCAGAGATATGACCAAATATTTGTCTTTGGCCCTGTGACTGCAAGGGCCAAGTCTTGCACTTTGTGGTACTTTCCTGTCCTTACTCAACTATTCCCATCACCATTTAGCAATGGCATGCACACTCGCTGCAGCAAGAAGATCTTCTCAGCCTGGGACAGGCTGGCAGCTGGGCAAAACCAACATGTTTTGCTAAGCATCCCTGCAACTCTCCTCAAAAAGAGGGCTTGGCAGGGCTGAGGCTTACAGCAGCCCCCAAGACAAGCTCTTTCTGCTTGAGGAGCCAGCTCCAGCCTCCCGCTCCCTCTCTCTCTGCTGCCAACATTCCAGCCCCTGCATGGCCCATCGGGTGAGGGGCAGGAGAAATGGTTGGCTGTTCTGGGCCTATCAGTTCTGTAGATGTAATTTGTCTGGTGAGACTCTGAAGGGAACCAGTCCCTCTGGGTTCTTAGTTTCAATGCTCAGTATTTTTGTTTGGGTGTGTTCTTGTGTTTAGAGGTGGACCCAAACTGAGGTCCCCAAAAAGGGACATATGCCACAGCTTGGGCCCACCTCTAGTGCAATATCTTTTATTTGTAGATTATATTTTACTCTACAGCTGTTACATCGTTATCAGCACCAGTATATGCATAATCCTACTGCCAGTCACTATTTCATACATACCTAACTGTATCCCAGAAAAAAATGTGACACTCTGGTGTCTCTTTCCACATTTAAGATTGCTTCTCAGACTGATGTGTGCACCAGTTTTAATCCTTTTGTCCTCGATTTGAGCGTGTTATTATTTTTTTAAGCAAGAGTGTCACGTTTAGTGTTTGTTTGTGTCGTGTTAAGAAATTTAGAGCACAGCGGACTTTACTTTTAACTAAATTGTCTCTGTTCACCTGCCAAGAGGACTGTGGTGGAGTCCCATGGGGATGGAAGGCACAAGAGCACTGCAGATGTGCAGCCAGGAGGAAGTCAGCCAGAAGTGAGAAACGGCTCTTCCTCTTCTTTCTAGTCAGGGCTCTGGGCTGGGGGAGAGACAGCACCACACATACAGGGTACTGGGCAGTGGGGTTAGGTTTTGGCTGTGGGGAAACCCAAGGTCTGCCTGTGTAAAGCTGTGCAGATCTGCAGAAGGGGATTTCACAGAAGTCTCTTTTTGGGGGCTTTTTCTAAAATGAGATGTCAGCTAATGTGTTAAGGAGGCAAACCCCATGCTCCAATGCACAGGCGTGAGGAAGAGCTCTGGTCAGGCTCAGTGTCCCAGGATCGGTGTGGCCAGTTCATAATACAAACCACAGGATCTCCCACACAGACAGGAGAGCAGTGGGCTGCCGAGCCAGCCCCAGGGAGCCCGGACACAGCCTGGCTGCGCTCCCACTTGGAGAACATGAAGGTTGCCCTTTGGCAGCCTTTGCCCTGGGTGTTGCACAGGCAGAGAGCAGCCAGGGCAGCTGCAGGTCCTCACTGGGCATGAGGCAGCTCCTGGGCCATGCACAGGTCCTTCCTGCAGCAGATCCCAGCCTGCCTGGATGCTGAGCATCCAGTGCTGACTAATGGTGAAGGTACCATGTTGTCTGCAGGACTTGCCAAGGGCAGGCCAGGTATTGTTAAAAAAGCAGTTTTCATGGGCCAGCACGTCAGTTGCTGGGATCCCAGCATAATTCCCAGGTTTCATCCAGAGGACTGAAGTCTCTGGGACATGGCAAGATGGATCCAGTTGACTTTGGCAAAGGCAGGGGAACTGTAGCAGTGTAGCTGCAGCGGCACTTTGAAGAGATGGCTCTTGCAGGGGTGGGAGGAGGCAGGGAAGCCCCCTCGTGCTGGGAGGCCTTCAGCATCCCATCTTTCCTGTCCTTTCCTCCTTCATGGATTGCACCAGAACTGCAAAGCTTGCCCAAAGTGTGCCCTCTGCCCTCTCCCGCTCCTACTGTGCTGGCTTGCTGGCATCATGCTGTTACTCTGAAAAGAAGCAGCACCTGCCTCTATGCTGTCTGTCTGAAACCTGAGGGCAAAGGAAAGAACAGAGTTCAGACTAAGGTACCAAAGAATTAACATTTTCCTAGGTTTACAGATGTATTTGTAGGATTTGTACTATGTCACATCTATAGCCGTGAGATATTATTTTTATGTTGTAAACTTTTACAAATACATTTTTAAAGAGAGTTTAAAAATAAAGGTGTTTTTCTTTTTGCAAAGTTCCATCTCTTCCTTTGTTTGCCTGATTTTGGTTGCTCCCACTCAGATGGGGCTGGGAATACAGCTTAACCATGTTGTGGGTGAAGGCTAAGCATGTTAATACGCTGTGCATGACCCCAATACTTAGTGAAAGCCAAGCTGGGAGCCAGGCACAGAGAAGCACAGCAAGGCAACAGCTGAGCTGAGACATGGTAAGGAGAAGCGGCTGTGAACAGGGCAGGATCTGCCCCATCTCTCTGGTAACTGGCCAGCTTGTGGGTTGTGTTGCACTGGGAGGAGATGGGTAGAGGGAAGGACACTGGGAACAATTCTTATGTGTATCCCCAATGCCTGAGGTTTGGGCCAGCAGCCCTAAACTAGGTCCCATTGCTGGGTCTGTGCTCAGATTGGGGTAGGGATGCGGGAGATGCCAGACTGAACAGTGCTGGGCTGAAGAAGATGGGAGAACCACAGGACTGTTGATTTTTTCACATAGTTTAACAGCTCAGGGTGATGGGAGAGACTAGAGGTAGCAATGGGGCAGGGCAGCAGCACAGCCACACTGCAGTGCATGGGGCTCCCCACGTCCGGCTCTCCTCTGAGCTGGGTTCCCTTTCCCTCCCTTTGGGATGAGGAATTCACTAATACACCTTAAAGATGCAACCCCAAAATACTGGCTCGCCACACTGCCACTCCGTCGGGTCCACATGTCCCCCTGCTTTCTTCTTGCTCCCCTCACCTTTCCCCAGTCACCTCTCCAGAAGTGCTGGGCTCCAGGGGAGACAAGCACCTCCTGAGTCCAGCCCAAAGTCGTCTCATCTCTCTGGATCTAGTGAAACTTCTCTTCCCCAAAATGACCCCAGGCTGCTGTATGGTGCTGTTAACAGCCAGCTCTGAGCCACATGCTTGGAAAGCCTGGGGTTGCTGTGAAGAGGGGATTTTGAACTGAGGTTCAAGTATATCGATGTTGATCCTGGTTTTCAGCTGCATGATGCAGCCCCAGTGCAAGTCCCTGCTGGCAGCACTGGTGACTCCCTCAGCCCTTGTGTACCCAAAGGCCCAAGGCACCAGCTGCAGAAGGAGACAGGTCCAAGAACCAGCAAGGCTCCCCTTTCCAGCACAGACTGTCCTGGGCTCTTGTCTTTGCTCAGTTTGCCAGAGAGGAGGTTTGCAGGCTCCCTGACCAGCTCAGGCTGCTTCTCCCTAGATATGCTCTGAGTCACCTGGCATGGCTCAGCCACCACAGGCAGACAGGGCATTTTTCTCCAAGAGCTGAATCAGCAGGGGAAAAAAATCACCTCGTCTCCAGAGAGGCTGCAGCAAAGGCTTGGGGGGAAGCAGGGAGGGGGAATTGGTAGACCTCAGCCCTGAGCCCAGCTGGCTTCCACTGCCCGATCCCTGCCTGGCAGGTCTTTCGCATGTTGGGATGCACTGAGGAGGGGTCATGGGGCTGGGAATGAGCAGACAGACATGGGGAGTCCCAGCAGGGCATTTTCCCCACCCCAAAACAAGTCTCCTCTCCAGTGATGAGACAGGCACTTCCTGGGAGAGCTCAGAGAAACAGAGAAACTCAAGACTGCAGAGATAAACCCTGGCCTGCTGCAACCAGGGTTTTTAGCTGTTTGGGTACCAACAACTCACTCAGGACATGGGGGTTTCCTATGTGTCCGCAGACTGCTGCAGGGCAGCTCAGTCAGGCATGACACCGTGGCCAGCTGTACTCAGTGCAGGGGTCCTGTAAGGCTGGAATGGCCTAGTCCTGCTCTCAGGCTGGGAAACCAGTCTGAGCTCCCAATGCCCCCAACCAGGGCTCACAGCAGCCTCCACTCTCCCCTCCACAGCCAGTCTGTGGCCAGACAGGCACTGAGCAAGTCTCATGCCATCTCCCAGCACACCTTCCTGGCCATCGGGGCCTCCACAGACATCCTCGGGCTTCAAGTCACTCAAAGTAAGGCTGAAGGTCCTCTGAGAGCATCCCTGCCACTTGCTCAGAGCTGCTTGGCATATGAGCTCCAGCAGCTCTCCTGTGACTGAGCTGCTGCTTGTGGCCACAGGAGTTGGGGTGCAGTCTACAGGCAGGAAAAGATGGCCACCAATGAGGGAGGAGCTCCAACAGACAGATTGTCCCACTGAGCATCCCCAGGTATGCCCAGCCCAGCCCAGCTTGGGGACCTGTGTGTACAGGCTGTGACTTGTCACATGTGGACCACTGCCACGAAAGATGCTCTGCAAGGGGTCTCCTCAAAGAGAAGGGAGGCTGAGAGATTGTTTCCCTTCTTTGTATTAAAGCTTTCTGGTTTAATAATTTTTCACACTGGTGAGTCAGTTCTCTCTGAGCTGGCATTTGTTCCTGGAAAAAAAATGAAAATTAAACCTTAAAAAGAAGAAGAAGGGAAACAAACATCCTTTTAAAAGCCCCTTTGGCTCAAAAGGAGGAAAGAATAATCAGGCAGATGTCTCCTGTGGCCCAGCCACTCAACAGCCCCCCAGCACTGGGCAGGAGCCCCCCAGTGTACAACACAGCCTCTACTTTGTGTTCTTCTTCCTAGCATCCTGCCAGGAAAAACTGCTGAGAGGAAATCTTCTCTGGCCAAAAGCTGCCTTTCCTTTTCTCTGGACTCCGTCATGCTCTCCAGCCATCCTTCTGGCCAAAACAAGAGATGTCTCCATGCTCCCATGACTCTTAGTCATCTCCAGCACAGTCAGCTATGCTCTCATGTCTTGGCCTCAAGGCCTTCTCTTGCTGGTACCTTGCTAATTATCTCCTTTGGAGAAGTCGATTCCCCTCCAGTTTGTAGAGCCATGAGGCACACTCCTCTGCCTGGCACCTTTGCACTGCAAGAGCAGATTCGACAGCCATCTCTGTGCAGACATTTTGGAAAAGCCCATCTCTTTCTGCCCATGTTTCACAGCTGGTGTCCGTCACCTCCCCACTGATGGGGCTGCAGCTGGGTGCAGCTAAGGCAGAGCCCTTCCTCCCCTGTGCTTCCCAGAGCTGTCAGGTGGTGGCCATAACTTCCCACCCCAGAGCTGCCGTGAACTATCATGAACTTCTGCTTCAGTCTGAGGTTATCCAGAGATAGAGCAGACAGAAAGGGGCACCCTGTGTCTGACTTGACCTGCTAACATCTTGCTGACTTAAACATCCCTAGGAGACCTGTTTTGCTTCAAGCCTACCCTCGCCCCCTATTTTGGAAAAGGCATGGTCCAGGTGAGGGTTAATGAAGTGCCTAATTACTGTCCTCAGGTGCCTGCCAGGTTGTCAATTAGAAAACAGTTTCAAAAAGCCTCCCCACCAGCAAGGGCTTCTTTGGAGGAGGGGTCCTTGTTTGAATCCTGTGGCTGCCTGATGGTGAGAGGGTTGCTGTGAGCCCCAGGCTTGGGGGTCCTGGAAGAGGAGGAGAGCTGGGGGCCTAGCTGGGGACAGGGAAGGGTCTGCAGGCTGGGCCCCAACATGTCTCCCTGCCGAGGAGGGAGGTGAAGGCTGGCCTGCAGCTGGCTGGGATCAGCCCTGCCTCTACACGGCGCTGGAGGTAGGGCTTGGGGGTGACCCTGTGTGGCCACAGTACCCCTCTCTGCACCAGGGATCATGCTCTTGGTTAAAACAAAATAATTTGTCATCTTCACAGGCTTCTTCCCACCTGGGAACTGCCCCGGGCTGAATTGTCTTTGTGGGCCTGTTGTGGGGGAGTCAGCCTGCTCCTGTGTGGGCCCTCAGGGCCTGAAGCCAGCAAGAGCCACTGGGCATGAGGTAAAATGAAGTCCCCTGCCACTAAAGCAGGGCCTAGCCTGGCTCTGTGTCCCCGAGCAACTGTGTGGTTGTCCCTGGGGGTTTGGGTGGCAGCAGACAGGGCAGATGAGAGTTGTCCTGAACCCTGGCATGGTGCAGTGGCCTCTGTCAGCCCCGGGGAGTGGTCTGGGGCTGAACGCCCCTCTGAGACCGGAGGGTGGCCCCAACAGAGGGGTGCGTGCATGGCCCCACCTCTGCCGTGGGGGTTTGTCACCAGTGACGTCTCAAAGCATCACTTTCTTTTTTTCCCTCCTGTTTCAAAAACAAACAACAAAAAAAGGAATTTCTTAACTTGTGGTCAACTCAGAAAGGAGAAGCTCCTGCTAAGGGAGCGCTGGAGACAGTGCCTGTGAGGAGAGGCGCCTGCTGCTCAAGAGAATCCTTCAGCTGTGTCCCTACTCCACGCTGGGGGCACCACGGTCACTGAGGACATGGGTCCTGCTCTCCTCCTGCTGCTTACCACAGCCAGTGCCTGGCACGGTAGGTCCACCAAGCCCCCCAAAGCTCTACAGTGTATCCATGTCATTCTGGGGCAGTTTTGGGATGTGGTGAGGGTTTCTTGGGTGCCTGATGTGAGTGTTCCATCCCTCCTTGGGCAAAGAGGAGTGACAGCCTCACTGGGGCTGTGGACAGGACAAGGATGGACTAATGGGCACTTGACTCCCAGCAGTGGAGGACAAAGCCAGGCTCCTAATCGTGTCTACCAAAAGCCTGCTGTGGGCTGGGCTGGTCCCTGCTTCTGCAGGCTGCTGCGTGAGGCAGCTGCTGCTGCGGTCATGTTCTAGGAGCCTCAATGTGGGTAGGGAGTGAGCAAGAGAACGTGTCTGCTCTATGGTGTGTCAGGGAAGAAACACCAGCTCGGCATTTAGTGCAGGCTTGGCTGTAACAGCTTTCTGAAGACCACCCAGAGCTGGCTGTTGTTATAGGGGGAGGACAGTGGTGGGAAGAGGATGTGTTGTTAGCCTGTGTTGGCTCTGGAGCCCAGCCGTGCTGAGGGCTTGCTCTTGCTGAGGGCTGCCCACGGGAAAAGGTGCACATAGCATAGGAAGAGCCTCAGCAACAGTGAGATGGGAAAGGGAAACTTTCCACTGTTTGGCCTGGCTGGGGCTTAGGAGGAAGGAGAGGTTCAGCAGAAAGGGTGTCCTGAGGGAAGCTGTCTCTGAAATAACCCTTTGCCCAAATGGGGCAAGAGCTGGAGGTGCTTGGCCTGCAGGTGAAAGAGTTGGGAAAGTTGGCTGCATTGGCACCTCCCAATGCCCACTTTGCGCCTGGTTGGAGATGTCTGAGGATTGTTGTTTTCTGGTCCTGCTAGCATAAACAACAGGGCTGTAGAGCCAGGATGTGATGGAAACAGAACTTGGGCAGCCAAGAAGGGAAAGGTGAATATGACTGGTTTTTGAGGCTGTGGAGATGGCCAAGAGGTGATAACCCACCAACCTCAAGAAGCAATCACTGAACCTGTTTTGAGGTTTGCAACCAGACAGAAACCAGTATTACTAATCTTATGTCTTAAGCACTGGCAGCCTCTTGAGGGTCTTGTGTGGCACTTTCCTTCATTTTCCTCTTGAGCTTGTTTGGGGACACAATGAGTCTCTGGTGTGAAGTGCCCCCTGGAAGGGGGCAATCTGTGGGGAAAGCATTCAGCTGTAACAAGAGGGCAGCATATCCCTCTTGAGACACTGCAGTTCATATTTTCAGCCCAGGAAATTTGTATCCCCTCTCATTGTTGTGCTGTATGGTGTTTCACTTCAAGTCACATCTTTGACATGCTGAGCAGGCTTTTTCCAGGTCTGCTTTGTGGGGAACTGGGTTGTGAAGGCTGCGGTGGTTTTAATATCTTATGGGTTTTTTAAGATAATAGGGACTAGGCAGGTCTGATATAGAATTGTGAGAGATTGTAACAATATCTGTCAGGATCTCTGTGAAAGTTCCTTGAGGCACTGGGCAATGCAGGTCACCATCTGTGACATCCTCATCAGGCACTGTCAGCTGTGTCAGGATGTTAGAGACAAATTTGTCTGAGTACCATCACTGTTGGCCATCTGCTGCACAAAGGAAGAGCCAAAGAACGTGCCAAAGGAAGAGCCTCAAGCTGGAGTCAGAGCCTGACTTCTTTCTCCCTCTTGGATTGCAAGTGCATCTTCTGAGAGTACCCAGGGCTGATGTGGTATGACCATTGTGATCTGGGCTCTTGCTAGGGGAGTGTCAGGGGCTCAAATCCCAGCTTTGGATCAAGCAAAGATTTGAAACTTGATCAGCTCACATCTATGCTCCTGGACATCTTGAAAGGTCTTCCCGGGGTTTCTTTTGTTTTCTTGTTATGGATGCATCTAAACCTCTGATGCAGAAGCCCCAAGCAGAGATGTGATAAGCACCCTTTTCCTCACCCCCTGCTCCCTAGACACCGTAGGTGACTCTGGGGAAGGTGTCCTCAGAAACCAAGCTTTTCCTTGCCATCACTGAGGGGGGGAGTGAGGGGAACTCAAGCCTGGTATGGGTGTCTCCCAAGGCCAGACCTTAGCCTAGTTATCTCCCAGGACCAAGTCAAGGTCCTGATAACTGGTTTCTGTGTGTAAGGTTCTTGAATGTCTCTGTCTTACCAGCCTTCACTTCTCCTTCCTTACCATTTCCAAACCCTCAGCAGAGGAAAGTAATGTTTTGGTTGGCATGGGAGAGGCAGCGACAGAGCCTGCAGCTGTAACTAGAGGTCATGGTTACACAACCCAAGTGTGGTAAAACCCTTGGCCAGCAGTTACTGGCAGTGCTGCGGAAGCTGCTGGAGAGCAGCAGACACATCCTTAGGCTTCGTGCAAGATTGCACACTGGTCAGCAGGGAGAAAGCGTCCTCCAGCAGCCCTGCTTCCCCATTCTGGAAAAGGGCCTGTGTGTTTGACTCATCCCCCAGCACACAAGGAGTGGATGCTTGGGTGGCCTTCACCTGTCGGTATCTCTGCCCCATCTGTCCTCACTCCCCTTGTGTGGCAGTTGTGCCAATGACAGGAGTCTCCAGTGATAGACTGAAGGCTGCTAGCTGCTGCTTCATTGTTAGGGAGAGCACCTACACTGAGCCTTCTCTGTCCATAGCATCTCAGTAGTAACTGTAGGTTGATAACAACAAGGACACAGTGACATGACCCTCTTGTTTTTCTTGTCCTGCTGTGGCCAAACCAAGGACCAGTTACAATATGGTCCTTCCCTGAGCCAGTTTGAATGCAGATTTGAGTCAAAGAGCTTGGCTCCCCTATTAAATGGTGCTGAAGCCTTGGCTAAAGCAGAGAGTATGTGAGGGAAAAACATACAGTGGTAGAGAGTAAAAGCAACAGAAATGTGTTGAGCCCTGCTAGAAAACATAGCTTAGAAAAAGAGAGGAACTTTGTACCTTAGATATGTGGAAAATGTGGCTTTGCAAGGGATTCTGGGACATGTTTTTCTCCACTCTGGGAATAAATGAGGCTTTTCCTCTTTCCACAGAAAGATAAAAGCATCTCTAAAAAAACCTCACACAACCCAAGGGGAAAAAATGTCAAACATTCCATGCCCCAAAGCTCCTTGTCTTCTGCTTCTTCCTGCAGGGTGACTGAGTTTGATTCAGGCCTTGTTTGGGTTCCTCTGGGCAACTGCATTGTTGTCACACACCAGCAATGCTCTGTAGGACCTTGAGTCTCATATTCTTGACCTTTCGTTGCACAGAGGGAGGCATTAACCCAAGACTGCTTAAATGATGCTCTTTGAGCTCTGATGGACGGGCTCTGGTGTTACAGCCCCAATCGCAGCCCGTAGAACACGATGCGCATTTGTACCTCAGACATAGTCTTCCTCACCAAATGAGCTGTGAGCAGGGGTGGATGAAGATGAGTGGGTGTGTGCTGCTTCTACTGCCTGGGTTACAGGGACAGTGTCCTGGGCAGCAACTGGGAACAGATTTGCTTTAAACTCTCTTTGCTACCCATGACCATAACCAGCCTTCTCTCCTTTCTTCCCTTCAACAAGGGCTGTAAGATCTGGCCACTAACTCCCCTTTCCCCTGAAGGATGTGCAAGTGCAGCTGGATTAATGGTACCATTATAGAGTGCTTTGCCCTCTCCCACTTCCTAATGAATCTTCTATGTTCATTTGGACAACAAATCTTTCAACTAAACTGTTGGTGTAAGTCCAGAGCAGTCTGCTGCAGAGATTGAGGCATCACAAGACCAAACTCAGCCCTTGTTTCAGCTGCCACCACCCCAGAGGAACACTGCATTCAGTGAGCTCATCTACAAAGAGCAAAGAAGTGGCAAATTGGGTAGCTACCTTTCTACTTAGTATTATTTGAACCTCAGTGTTTACCCCTTTAAAATGTGAGGATGGGTTAGCAACTGGGAAGAAAAGCAGAAGTGGGAGAATGGCCCTGGATAGGGGCCGGAGGGGAGTGCTGAGCCCCCTGAGCACAGATAGCCATTTGAAATGTGTTTCCTGTCCTCCCTGAAGGCCTGGCGTGGGGGTGGTGGTACCACTTCTTCCCTAGCCCCGCAGTACTGATTCATTTCTCACTTCCCCCCACCCTAAATATAGGTGGTGACTCAAAGAACACGCTGATGCGGCAAAACAGGGAAAAATATTTCCCTCTGACACTAAGGGCTGGAGTGGGACGCAGGTTCCCCTTTATTCAGCCAGTACAGAAGCCATCTTCAAAGTAGAGATGGCATCAAATATCAAGCTGGGTTGCAGTGTCAAGCTTGATGTTTGAAGCTGTTTACTTTCCTGTGCCTCAGTTTCCCACCCTCAAATATGAATAATAATGGTGACTCACTTTGTAATGTTTTGATGGTATCTACAAGGAGAATGCACTGTGTGACTATGATAATGCATAAGTATGGGTCCTGCAAAATCCACTGCCCAGCAACCAAAAAGCAGTCTTCCCAAAAGGTGTGAGCTGAACTCCTGCTCTGCAGATGCTTTCCAGTTCTGTTCTACCTCATCACAGCACCAATGCAACAGAGCGCCCCGTCCACTAGACTTGACTTAATTTTCACCAAATGGTGTTACGTTCATATAGTAGCTCCAGCTCTGCCACAGAAAGAAAACTGTTTCAAGAAGAGGCAAAGAAGAACAATTTCCAAGCTAGCATCTGACCTAATCAGCTCCATTTTATTTTTGTTTTTGTCCCAGGGCTCTAAATGTTCACATGTGGGGTTTTCTCTCTTCTCTGAAATTCATTCCTTGGAGTATCAGACCATATCTGTCTGGTGGGATGGAGAATGGCTGGAGTGATGTGAGCCAAAAAGCCAGACTGAATCCCAAGCTCAGTTTCTTCCTGATGCTGAGCTACTCCATGCTCAGCAGTGTGAACTCCAACAGAGCATCTTTAAGGATCACTTTTGCATCCTCACTCTTTCCTTTGTAGGCTCGGCATCCCCAGTGATCAGCCCTGACCTCCCTGCTCTGGTTGTTAACACGGGTGATCCAGTCATCTTGCACTGCTCAGGAGAGTCCAAAGTTGAATGGAAGAGCCAAAAGAATATATTCATCAACCACACCAGCAGCATGTTCAATATTTCCAAGGCTACTTACAGGGATACAGGCACCTATAAGTGTGCTTATGTCAACAGCAGTGACAAGGGCATTGCGACTGTGCATCTGTTTGTGCGAGGTAACTATGCTTCCCTCTACCTACACTGGCAGGACGGTGTCCTTTTAGGGAGCATGGCCATGACAGAGGTCCTCTCTACAGCTGTGGTTGTGTGTGTGTTTGGGGAGCAGTGCAGGCTCCTAGTGAGGCAGTGGCTCACCCACAACCACGTAAGCATGCATAAAATGGGCCCCGTGGCTGAAGTACTGGGGTACAGTACAGAGCTGAATCTCACACATGTGGGAATGGCCTGGATATCTCCTTCCATTTACCCTGGCTTCCCTTTCTGCAAAAAACAGGGATGAAAGTCTGGTCAGTGTTGTAATGAGCAGTGAGATATGGAAATCAGAGCGCTGTATGGCCAGTACCCCAAATAAGGGAGAGAACCACACAAATTATGTCCTCACAACATGACCTGAACCCCAAATATTCTTTTACCCCAGAAGGAATTATGCTGTGGTAGCTCCACCACCTGCATTCACCCCTTCCCTGGTACCAGAGATACTGTCCTAGACAGGAAAGCTGGAGGTCTGATAAATAAAACTAACACTATGGTGAAAAGTTTAATTAGAGGTAAGCATATTTCTCAGTCTTTCTTGCCTATGTACATTTGTGAGTTGATTATTCTACTCGCCTCAAATGTCTTAGCTGGAACTCAGCTTGTCGTGTGAGTTTTTGGAGGCTGAGTCAGGCAGGCGTTGAGCAGGGCTGCCCCAGCATCGAACTCCCGCTGGGTAGCAGTGCTGGAGACTTGCCGTTGCTGGAATGTGTTTCTCTGCTTCAAGGCATTTTCTGATCCCATTCTCTGGCCTACCTTGTCTCCTCTGCAGATCCAAATACTGTGTGGTACGTTCCAAGTTTCCGGATCTTTGTGACCAGAGGTGGTAATGCTGAGCTCCCCTGTCTCATCACGGCCCCCGAGTATGGATCCAGGGTGACTTTGACAATGGATGATGGCTCTCAGCTCCCACCTGGGACCAACTATTCTTTCAGTATCGAGAAAGGAGTCACGCTATACAATGTGCAAAGCAAGCAGAAGGGCTCGTACCGATGCCAAGCAATGATAAATGGAAAAGCAGAGAAGTCATCAAGAATAAGACTGTTTGTGGAAGAAGGTAAAGGATTGAGGGGTTGCTGCTGTCCCTGGGGAGACGGCAATAGCTAAGCTGGCCATGGTAGATAGTTAAGGAAAGGCTTCTTGCCAGTGGTAGGGAAGACTTTTAGAACCTGCAGTCTTTAAAGGGTATTTAATGGAGTCAAAATTCCATCAGCTTCTGGCAAATTGGCTCCTTCAGGTGGCTCTCTGTGGGTTCAGCGGTGTTCAAATCTTTGCAAACACTATTAAAGGACAGAGAAAAAAAGTCCACCTATCTCGCTGGTGTTCTGCAAGTCCTCAGGCCATAATCATGGCAGAAGGTTCCCCTTGCCTTTCAACCCACAGTGCTGACTGCTGTGCTCTCCCCAACTTGTACTGCTTCCTACAGACACAGATGGGAGTGATGATCCCTAGGGAATGAGAAGGCTGGGGGTAAAAAGACTGAAGAGGATGGAAAGGAGAAGGTAGCCAGGCCTTGGGAAGTCTCCAAAGCACACAGGGTCACTGGACCAGCTGATGTTGAATCTTTCCCTGCTTGCCTTTGTGTAGCCCGGGAGAAGCCTGTATCGGTGATAATGGACCCTATAGACCATGTGCGAATTGTGGGTGAACCTTTTGAAGTCACTTGCAGAGTAATTGCTCCTTCCCACAAGTATGACATCAGATGGGTGACAGCAGCAAAGAACGTAAGTTGTGCTGCTTCAAGGGTATATAGTTCTTTCCTGGAAACTAGGAGATATAGGGTGGTAAGAACTGCTCAGACCCAAGTCACCTGCAGCAAAGCCTTGGACTGCCTGACCAAAGCAGCTGTTCAAACAAGCTGTAGATATCTGAATATGGCCATCCTTTCCTTGGGATGACACAGTTAAAAAACACCTTCCCATCGTCAGGATCTTACTGCAGGAGAGGAGGAAAGCATGTTGTTTCAGCTGAGTTCACTGAGCAGGAGCCACAGTACCTACTGAGGCAACATTTCTTCACCCAGTCCTGTCAGGGCTTGTAAAGCAGCAGACATGTTCAGGACACACAGTTCCAGAGAGAGAAGATATGGGTGAAGAGAGGGAATGCATTTTAAAAATCTCTGTTGTGCTGAGTTTTAACTGCTAGATGGTTAGATAGTTTGCTATAAGTCATTATATCTGATGCCTTTATTAAGGATGTGAAATAACATACAAGATATGTTTGGATCACACAATGTAAGGCCAACTTGCAGTCAGAAGGCTGGCAATAGATATAATCCTAACTGCTGTGGAATATCTGCCCTGAATACTTAGATTTAATGTCTCTTGGTCTCCACGTAGATGGCTTTCAGTGACGGGCACTATAACAAAGCTCCATAGCCCAGAACAGGAGGGGGTGGGTATGTTTGTTGTAAGTATTCAGTTCCATCCTCTACCCTTCCAAGAAAGTGCCTGATGTTCCCTCCCTGCCTTGACAGGTCAGGAGAACTAAAAAGCCTAGCTTTGAAAATGAGAGCTACTTCATCAGTGACATCCTGTCCATTCCAGCAGTGACCATGGAAGATAGTGGGAAATACACTTGTATAGCTAACAACTCAGCAGGATCCAGGAATGCCTCAACAATGCTTCAGGTAGTAGGTGAGTGCTTTCCCAAAAGACCAGGAAGGTGTGGGCTGACTCACATACAACCTTGAGTGTTTTCTACTTCTGCCTCCACCTTGTTCCCAGTTTTGCTGTTGGGAACATCATTCTTGCTTGTGCCTGAAGGCTCACATGAGAACTGTGGAACTGCTAGAAAAGGAACTGGTGTTCCTTGTGTTTCAAGGGGCAAGAGGACATTTTTTGGATTCTGGATGAAAAAAACTCAGAAATCTCAGTCTTTGTGTGTTTATAAACAGCTTTAAAACACACACAAAAACCCAAACAAACAAAAAACCCACAACAAAACCAAAATGGGCAGGGTTATGCTGAAGACCAGGAAGGACTGGCTGTAAGGAAGGGCAAGCCACATGAGCAGAGTATGGATCTTTGTCTCTTCCAGTGGCAGATCCACATAAGAGGGTTCAGGTCTATCATACACTTGTTTGTATCTCAAGATGGAAAATTCATCCTCGCAGCTGAGGTTTACTGATGTCCCAAAGCTACTTCATGCCATGGCTCAAAGAGGGCTTGGTCTGAGTTGTTTCCAAGTGAGAAGCCAGGAGTTTAGCTAAGGGGCCTGTCTTCTATGGGCAATTGGGAGATACAGTTTTAGCCTCATCACTTATTAGGATACAGCATGTAAAACCTTTTTCCCCATGAGAGTTCACTAAGATTTTCTAGCTTTCCTCAGGCTGTGTAATCCAAGCTGCCATGACAAAGAAGCAATTTAAAAGTACTGCTTTGGCAACATAATTTGTGTAATGCCTCGTTCTCTCCTGCAGTCTCCCAGCTGAGGCTGCCCTTTCCAGTAATGGTCCATTTATGAAGCTGGTATAAGCTTGTTTCAGGTCTCTGGACATGTCTGCTAATGGTCGTGCTCTCCTTCATCCTGCAGAGAGAGGTTATGTGTTCCTGACCCCAGTGCAAGCTACCAGCCAGGAGGTTGCTTTGGGAGATAGTCTGCAGCTGCAGGTCCACATTAAGGCTTACCCAAAACTTGTCGACTGGAACTGGAATCACACAAACCCCTTGAAGAACTCTAGGACCAGCACATTGCAGTTCCAAATGACCCCTGGAAACAACAGGTATGTGCTCACTCTCTTTCTACTCTGGCTGTGGCATGTTTCCAACAATGCTTTCCTTGTGAGACAGGCAGTTTGACAGCAAATTCACTGGTTTTAAGAGGGGAACTGTTTTGCCTTCTCTTTCCAGTATTATTAGCAAACAGCAGTGAACAGGTCTGATCAGGTCAAGGAGGACACCACCTCTATGGCAGCCTTCTCTTTAGAAAACCTTGTGGAAGTCAGTATCACATTTGTGGTCTGGCTGTTCAAGTTCATACTCACAGGAAGAAATTGCAGGGGTGGATGAACAATACAAAAAAATTAATTCCCTCACTGCTCCTCAGACCTGTCCCATGCTCTGAGGTCTGGACAGTGTATGTACCGAGTGGCATTGTATGCCCCATGTCAATAGAAGCCAGAAACATCATTATGTGGATAGGACCCAATGGAGGGCACAGGCCTGCTCTTCCAAAGCCTACAGCCAACTGAGGCCAAAAAGAGACTGAAAGAAAGAGAATCATCCTGTTTGGGGAGGTTTTAGCAATTCCCCTTTCATTTTCTTAGAAACCCGAAATAATCCACAAGAGGAACTGTACCACTCAGCAAGCACGATGGCTTTGGGGTGAAGTCTTTCTTGCATCTGGGTCTGAGAAATAGGCTGGGGGCGGAGGGGAGTGGGTGCTAGGGACTGTGACTTGATGGGCTAAGAAATGGGAGGAATAACTTTGGCAGAAGGACCAGCATCCTCTAGCCCTTCAAAGGCAATGATTTCGATGTTAAACTCTTCTTTTTGAGCATTTGCTCACCTGGAGCCTATCACAGAATCATTCAGGTTGGGAAATACCCTTGGGATCATCGAGTCTACTTTCAGAAGTGCTGTGTGCTTGGTGGCAAAAGATCTTTCCTCTAAGGAAGATCAGACCCTCTCTGCTTCCCCTGAAGAAACAAGTAGCAGACTCCCCTCATGGGCTGGAATTAATGCTGAGAACTGTTCACCTGCTCCTGGGCACAGGAAGCAGCTGCATCTTGCTGAGTGAAGACTCTGTGAGCGCTTAAGTTTCCTCAGCACAGCTTGCTTTATGGTGTTTACTCTCTCTGTGTGAGCAGGTATAACACCACGCTCTTCCTGAACCGCCTGCAGGAAGGAGAGGGAGGTCTCTATACATTTTATGCCATCAACAATAAGACCAATGCATCTGTTACCTTCAATATTTCTGTGAAATGTAAGTGCTGGGCATTGCCTGTTCTTTCACCCTGCTTACCCTTGGGGCTGCTGCCCAGCTGGCAGCAAGTAGGGGGGGTACCAGGGTGCTTCCAGCCCAATGCCCACAGGACGCAGGGCCAGACTGCCTCTGGGACCCAGCCCAAACCTGGGCATAGCACAGGGGTTCCTGATGTTTTATTATTGCACACGTGGAATGTAAATCGGGGCACAAAGAATGTGCTCTTCCTCCGGTCATAGCACTCACACTTTATCTGCCTTCCCCAACAGCTCCTCCAAGGGTCTGCAGAATCAAGGTGCCAGCCAATGACTCCATCCTTCAGTGCATGGCCATCGGCTACCCTGCCCCACGCATTGAGTGGTACCAGTGTCCCACTCACTCTGACAGGTGAGAAATGCCCAGAACATCGAGCACCTCCAAGGTGTGCACTTGCCCTTTCTGTGCTGGCATTTGCTGAGCAGCACTGTGTGGGCTTGCCTACAGGCAATATAGCAGAGCCTGTTTGATAACAGCAATGGGGATGTTGCCCTGCTAAAAAGTCTTGGGGACTATCTGAGGAGAGGGGGAAGGTACTATTCTTAAAGTCCTGAGCTTGATGAGTTCAGCCACCTGTGATTCATGTTCTCCCAATGCTTTTCTGGGGAATATGTAGGTCCTTTGGAGAAGTGCCTTGATGTCAGCTGCTGTAGAGCTACATCCTGGCTGGTTTTAGTCATCTTTCTGGGACCTTCACAGGTCTGAGGCTCTGTAGAGCACAGGCTGACTGAGCTACAGTGTGACAGGCAGCAACTGCAGCTGCCTGGACAGGGGTGGTTGTGCCTCAGTACCAGCCCTGTTCAAGGAGGGAACTGCTGCCACAACTGTAGCCACACAGAGGCAGGTAAGGTTCTGTCTACACAGGGCTTTGTTCAGGGAGAGGTCTTTTAATAGGGCAGTGAGTAACAGGTCTCATAGAGCTGCAGTCCTAATTCCCAGTCTAGTCTGACACAGGCACCAATTCACTTATGAGCAGCTATGCTGCACAGGAACACTCATTCTCTCCTCCTTGGTGTCTCTGCAGATACAACGAGGACTATAGGTTGCTACTGAATGACTCCAGTCCCCAGGTGGTGAACATGTTGCCCTTCCAAGAGGTGGAGGTGGAGAGCGCTGTCCTGTTCCAGGAGCTGGGTGACAATTTCACCTTCTGCTGTGTGGCCATTAACAAGGAAGGGAACGCTTCTGACATGTTTCACTCACTCACCATCACCAGTAAGATACAAACTGGTAACTTGACAGAGTGGGGAAGAGTTTGGGGGCTTTTGGGGGTCTATCTTCCTATATGTATATCCATATTGTCTTGCAAGAGAGGTGGAATAGATTCCACAAGCCCTCTGTCTTCACAGGAGGTGTGAGGCTTTGGCATTTGGCAGTTCTAGGAACCATGTGGGAACTGGTGGCTGGACATAGCCTGGTGCCAAAGGCTGAGCCACGCCATGAACACCTCGTAACTGCAGGACCTCCCTGCAGGGCGCAGCCCAGCTGACTGTTACTCAGCCCACTGGAGCGCAGGGGCTGCATCTTTTGACAGCACTGTTCTTGACGCACAGATCTTTATCTCCAGTCAGTCTGACCTGAAGCTGGTGCTGTTTGTGGAAACTGGGGTGGACAGGGGGAACCATTGCAGCCTTGAGTTTTGCATCAAGACTTCCCTCAGTTCCCAGCTGTCAGGTTTTGGGTGTCTCTGAGGCCAGTGCTGGGTTGTGTTGCATAGGGGGGAAGCCTAAATGAACAGCTGGGCACAATGGTCCCAGAGATGGGATTGAAACAGGAATGGTTTACTCATCCCATTTTTTTCTCTTCCAGGAAATGTCATGGCACTTCCAAACAAGATTTTCAGCCCCATCCTCTCCACCTGCATAGGCACATCGATCCTGCTGTTCCTCCTACTCCTCTTCCTCCTCTACAAATACAACCAGGTCAGATTCCCTGTTGTGTAGCAAGGGCTGCAAGGCCTGCCCAGTCTCAGAGACCTCCCTGCCTCTCCTGGCAGCCACAGGCAGGGAGCCTTCAGCTTGGGGGTAACCAGGCAAGCTACCTCCTCATCTCCACTGCCTCCCCAACTTCTTCCAGAAGTTTTCTGCTGGAGGGCATGGCTCATGCACCAAACCCAGTGTGTTACCGCTCTAAACCCGGTCCCTCAGCCTTGTAGCCCAGAGGTCCATGTGGATATTCCTTGGTGTCAGAGGTGCTCACTCTGAGCTGTCAGTTGCAACTGGTTTTGCTCTGGCCATCATGAATCCACAGACTGAATTAAGGAGGATAAAAAGTGGTTTGCAGCTTCATCTACATTTTATTCTCCTCCCTGCTTTATAAAAAGCTATCTTTATGGGGAAACAGAATGATGATAGAAGGCGTTTGTCTCCAGGAATGCTTGGTCACTATTTTTATACAAGAACTTACCCCATTTTCTCTGCAAGACTCATGTTCAGCATTTGGATTCCTTCTCGGTTTCTTCCATAAACTGTACCAATCAATAGCCACCTCTGCTTCATCAGTGGGTGAAAAATCTCCTGGTTTTCAACTCTCCCTTTTGGCACTTTTCTTCTGACAGCCCATCAAGGCTGCAAATTTTGCAGCAAAGTTCTGGTGCTGGTTGTCAGAAGATCCAGCAGAGCCCTCTTCCAGACAAGCACCTACAGCTTTGCAGGCAGAGCTGTGTTTGGCCAGTAGTCCAGAAACAGAGAGGGAGAAGTGTGGATCAGTGTGTAAGCACAGCTCTGAAGAAACAGCTTTTAGGAAGTCTTGCAAGGTCAAGAGAATCAGGATGTGTTTATAAATAATCTTACCTATCTCAGCCATGGGCTGCTTGAGCCATGACTGATTGATGCAGTGCTAGCTGAGTTGTGGAGCAGAAGGCAGCAATGCTTACCCTCTGGGAGTGGGCAACAGCAAATAAACTGCGGGCATGTGGCATTCTTTAGGGGGGACCTCCACCAGAAACTCTGTTGCTTGGAGCATCCTGTCTGGGCCTTTTTCAACAGCCTGCATGGGCATGGATGTTCAACTCTCAGGCAAAGAAAAAAGCAGCAGCGTGGGGGGGAAAACAAACAGATGCTTTGCATCAAAACTGCAGATCTTTTTGCCTCAGTTATGGTTCCTCATGCCTGTGCTAACCCAGCTTTGAGCATCTACTCATACACTGCATCCTTCTCTGCAGCTATCCAGGGGAAGTGGTGAGGAGAAGCACTTCAGCGCACACATCCCAGTAGCTGGGACATGAGGTGATTTGTCACAGCCATGGTCACTCCACCCATGCTTCCTTGTGCCTGTCTTGATGGACCTGAGACCACCTTTGCCACGCTGGGGTGCAGGTCCTTGCCTGTCTCCTTGTACAGGAGCATGCACAGTATTCTCATGCCAAGCTATTTCACTGCCTCTCTCTATTTGTGCCTCCCACCTGGCTCCCTACCCCTCTCAGCATGAATAACATCACCCAACACAAGCTGGCAACTGCCTCTGCCCGTAGGTTCCAGTGCTGCTTTTCTCTGCCTTGCCTGGCTATGTCTGCCATGAGATTTGTGGAAAATAGAATAAATTTTTACTTTCTCCATGTCTTTTTTTTTCCCTGTAAGGGAAGAAGGGTTGGGCCAGCTCTGCCATTCTGTTGTGCTCAGCAACTCAGGGTACCAAGGAAGGAGACACAGTGGGGACATCTCCCTCCTGCGCCAGCTGGGCACTGTTGGCCGTTGGTCTGGTGGGATGTGCTGGCTCTTCCAGCTCTGCCATCCCAAGTGGGGAAAATGGGCTACTTCAAGTGGAAGAGGCAAGAGACCCTCCCTCAGCCATGGGTGACAACTTAGAGGGACTTTGTAACAGCAAAGGGCCCAGGCTGTGCAGACAAAGCCTCTCTCATTCAGACTGGGTTCAAAGTAAGAAATATTTAATGGATTGAAACCTAAATCTTAGTTCTATGCCTGCAGGGTGAGAGCTAGAGTGCATGTGGGGATTAGGAACCCTCAGGACCTGAGGAACACTGAATAACTGGAGTCTCTTCCTTACAGAAACCCAAGTACCAGGTGAGGTGGAAGATCATTGAGGCCTGTGAAGGGAACAACTACATCTTTATTGATCCCACTCAGCTGCCATACAATGAAAAATGGGAGTTTCCCAGGAATAATCTCCAGTTTGGTAAGAAACCTTCCCTGTTGCTTGCCTGGTGGCATGCAGCTTACCACAGAGCTGAAATGCTCTAATGGAGAGAACTAAAGCAGTTGGGCAACATCTAAAGCTGCATCCAGACACAACAGGAACATTCTTAACGAGGCCTTGCTGTCCTCTTCCACACAGGGTGTCAAACGCTTGGGTGCAACCTCCCTCCAGCCTCCATTGCTCTGAGGAAGGTTGAGAGGATCATATCCTTCCTCTTGCATCTGGGGTCATTCCTAATGCACAGAGATGGTGAGCCCATGTTGGGACATGGCCTCTTTCACACCGTCTTTTCTTACAGTAGAGTTCCCCTCAGATGTTAACCAGCTCCTGACTAAGGGATGTGTCATCTTGTCTGGGCTCAGCAGGAATCCCCACCCACCAGACATCCTCCTCAAGGCTGTCTGCAGGACAACTGCTCAAGATGCTTTATAGAAAGAGCTTATAAATACTTTTTTCTCCCTCTGCAGGAAAAACTCTTGGAGCAGGAGCCTTTGGAAAAGTGGTAGAAGCCACTGCTTTTGGGCTGGGCAAAGAAGACTCCGTCCTCAAAGTGGCTGTGAAGATGCTAAAGTGTAAGCCCAAAGCAACTAGCAAAGACTGAAATCCCCCAAGCTCCTTTGGGCAGGATGCAGTATGTGTTCACCACATGTTAGTGCTCTCAAGCTGCAATATCTACTTTTTTAGATGTTTCTGCGATAAGTACTGGATGTTGAAATCACACTACTCTCACTTTTGTGGACATGTGGCCAAAGGCACAGACAGAGGACATGTTTTCCTCTGAGTGTGTCATCTCCTTTTATCCCATATCTCTGTCTACACCTCTTTCTCTCCTCCCCCATCATCTCTCCCTTGTCCCTCCCTCACTCCTTCACATGGCCCTTCTCTTGTTTTGCAGCATCAGCAGACACAGATGAGCAGGAGGCTCTCATGTCTGAGCTGAAGATCATGAGTCACTTAGGACACCATGAGAACATTGTTAACCTGCTGGGAGCATGTACCTATGGAGGTAGGATCCCACAGCCCTGCTTTTCCCATGGACCCCTCCCATGGTCTGCTCCTCTGAGGCTCTTACCTCTCCCCAGTCTCACACAGAGATAGTTGATGAGCTCAGTGGTCTTTTTTGAACCTATAACTTTGCAAGGGCCTGTGGGCTGGCCATTTCCAGACATGCTTATGTGCAGTGTGGGTTCTGCCACCCCTCCCAGGGAAAGTAATCCTCAGGACAGGTCATGGTAACATCACTTTTTTTAATGAATCCTTTCTACCTCTCTCCCAGGCCCAATCCTCGTCATCACTGAGTACTGTCGCTACGGGGATCTGCTGAATTTCCTGCGAAAGAAGGCTGAATCTATAATTATCCAAGATTCTTCCCTGGACACCTCATTAGACAGCACTGCTGATTACAAGAACATTGACCTAGAGAAGAAATACATCCGCAGGTAAAAGCAGAGCTTGGGCCATGGGGCTGAGCAATGCAGGGCCTGGGTACTTGCTGGGAGAAGTGTGCAGAGAGCTCTGCTGGGGAGAGATGAAGACCAAAGGTCTGAGGACTTGCAGAATACCAGGATGTAAAAGCCACTGGGGATGTCTGTGTTTTGACTTGGTTGCAGTTCCAACTTTTTCAAAGTTTTTGACAGATATCCCACAATAAATCCAGGTTTCAATCCAGTCTGCCCTCCTGCTATCTGGAATTGGAACTTTTTGGCTTCCTGCACTGTTGGGCACATGGGTTTTGTAGGACAAGAGGCTGAGCACTCCCCATCAGCCAAGGGCAGTTACTTGACAAAAGAGGAGCAGTACTTGGAGCCCCACACCACAAGGCACCTAGGGCACCTAGGTCCCCTTTCTGAATCAGCCTCAACGTTGACTTTCCCTTTGCCCTTAAGCCTCTAGCTAAGCCACTTCCTGCAGGCAGGGATGTGGTTTCTTCTCTCAGTGGATGTGGAGAAGGGCAGAAGGTACTGCTGGAGTGTTGATAACAGCCTGTCTCCATCTCTGTTGCTTCTGACTCAGTGACAGTGGCTTTTCGGGCCAGGGTTTGGAAACATATGTTGAAATGAGGCCTGTGTCATCATCATCATCTTCAACGTCATCAGATTCTGCGCAAGTCAGGGGTGAGTTAAAGGCTCCTTTCTGTGTTTTCATGAATTCTTTACTCTAGCCATCCTGTCTGGTTTAGTTCTGTGTAACCATGATACAGCATAGCTTGCATTATTTGCTAGGTTTGCAGCAACTCTAAAACTTTACTTTGAATTTCAGGGAAAAGCTCGGAGGAAGATGATGAAGCCAGGGAGGACCTCCGTCCCCTCAATCTCTCTGATCTGCTACAGTTCTCCAGCCAGGTGGCCCAGGGCATGGCATTCCTTGCATCAAAGAACGTGAGTGCCAAGAGGACAGATGCTGCCAGCACCCCAATGGGGAAACACCAGTCCAGCCAGCAGGCACCAGCCATCATGTCTGCACAAGGCTCGGGATGTTTTCAGATAGCATGGCCAAGCTCAAGAAAGCTGCTGCTGAAAATGGGCCTCTGCTTCATTGGTTGGGTTCAGACATGCTGGGCTGTTGTGGCTGGTGTTCCCTTCAGAGCCTTTGTCTTCCACGGGCTCCAGGCAGGCCATCATGGCAGGGACAGTGTTACAGGGGGGAACACAGGGCTGTGCATCATGCCAGTCTCAACATTTTCTCCCCAGCTTTTACATCAGTAACTTTGATGTGAAGCTTTCTCACATTGGCAGCTTCCCTGCTGGCCCAGGGACAAGGAACTGAAAGTGGCCGTTGAGCTGCCTGCCAGAGCTGGCTCATTTAGAGCACCAGAGTAATGTATGACTGGTTCAGAGATGAGGATACAGTGTCAACAGCCCCTGGTCCCGAGCTTCCTCCCATGGGGAAGATGACGGCCCCATGAGTGATTAAAGGACATGGCATGAAATGTCACAATGTCTTAGCATTGCAAATGAGGTGGTTGAAAGAGAGCCCATGCTCCTCGTGCGTGACAGTGCCTCTTACACAGGCTTTTCAAGCAGTACATGTTCCCCTTGCCCTCATAAGTGTTGTTTCCACGACAAGCCTGGGCTGTAGGGAATTAGTTGGGACTGCTGGGGGATGTCGGCTGGGTCTCAGTTGCACTCTCTTCTCCCCAGTGCATCCACCGTGACTTAGCAGCCAGGAATGTGCTCATATCAGATGGACGGGTAGCCAAGATCTGTGACTTTGGCCTGGCACGTGATATCATGAATGATTCGAACTATGTTGTAAAAGGCAATGTAAGTAATTAAAATGGGGACAAGAGAAGGGTAGGGTGTGGCTGGAGTGTGAAGGACAGGGTGTAAGCATAAGCTGCCAGCTTGTCCCAGTCTGCAGAACTCTTTGCTCTTCCAGGCCCGCCTGCCTGTGAAATGGATGGCCCCAGAGAGCATCTTTGACTGCATTTACACAGTGCAGAGTGATGTGTGGTCTTACGGCATCCTTCTCTGGGAAATCTTCTCCCTTGGTAAGAAAGAAGCAAGCTTGCATGGCTTACCACTACCCTGCAGAAAAGCTTCCAAGAAAGGAGGAAGGTTGACAAAAAAAAATCTAGGTTTTATCAGGGCTGTAAAACACTGTTGTGCTTCCAGAGGGACCATTAAAAACAATGGATCCTGGATGGTTTGCTCAAACTTGGAACTCCCTGAGAATGAGTAGCCCTGGCTTGGGCGATGCTCCAGGCTGGAGTATTAGAGCCTCTGATCTGAGAGGCACCTCTGCTTTTGTTCCTGTCACAGGTAAAAGTCCCTATCCCGGCATGGTGGTGAACAGCAAGTTCTACAGCATGGTGAAGCAGGGATACCAGATGGCCAGGCCTGACTTTGCTCCCTTAGAAATGTGAGTGGCTGTGCTGAGATACACACACCGGGGACAGGGTGGCTGGAGCTGTGTCACAGTGGGCCGGGGAGGGAGATGGCACAGGGACTGTGGTCACAGGTCTGCCTGTGGCTCCCAGGTGTGTCTGCCCTTGAGGTTCAGGTTGTATCAGCACCAGCGTGGCCAGCAGGGACAGGGAAGGGATCTGACCCCTGTACTTGGCACTGGTGAGGCTGCACCTCGATGAGTGGGTTCAGTTTTGGGCCCCTCACCCCAAAAAGGCCATTGAATGACTCGAGCATGTCCAGAGAAGGGCAACGAAGCTGGTGCAAGGTCTGGAGCACAGGTCTGCTGGGGAGCGGCTGGGGAACTGGGGGGGTTTAGTCTGGAGAAGAGGAGGCTGAGGGGAGACCTCATCACCCTCTCCAGCTCCCTGACAGGAGGGTGCAGAGAGGGGGGATGAGTCTCTTTAACCAAGGAACAAGCGATAGGACAAGAGGGAATGGCCTCAAGCTGTGCCAGGGACGGTTTAGACTGGATATTAGGCAGTATTTCTGTGCAGAAGGGGCTGTTGGGTGTTGGAATGGGCTGCCCAGGGCAGGGGGGGAGTCCCCATCCCTGGAGGGGTTGAACAGTTGGGCTGACCCAGTGCTGAGGGATCTGGTGGAGTTGGGAACAGTCAGGGTGAGGGTCATGGTGGGACTGAAGGATCTTCAAGGGCTTTTCCAACTGAGATGATTCTGTGATTCAGTGGATCCTACCAGGCTGCTCCTTGCTCCTTTAGGAAAGCAAGACCTGGGGTCGTTATGATGCTCCATCCACTATTTCCCCTGTTTATGGACAGGAAGATGAGAGAGCTCATGCTGTATGTCTACATTCCTGAACTTAGTGGATTTTTCTTTTCAGTCAGCTATTTTTGACCCTAGGACTTTGAGAAGACAAGCCTGAGTAGGTTGCAGGAAGGGAATGAGTTTAAGCTTAAATAAAAATACTGGAGGCATGAAGCCCCTTGTTGATAAGATTACTTTACCCACTCCTGTGCTCACCTTTCCCTGGAGCACTGCACATGCACTGACCATTGGTTTTATAGACAGGAGGAGAAGGGACTGCTCAGTACCACGTGCCTGGAATAAAAATGCAGGGAAGAGCCTGGGGGTGCTTTGCAGCAGCACAGTGAAATTGCCTTGTCCCTGTTTGGCTCTGCAGGTACAGCATCATGCAGGCATGCTGGAGCCTGGAGCCCACGCAGAGACCTACCTTTGACCAGATCTGCTGCTTCATTCAGAAAGAACTGGAGGTGCACAAGGAGCAGGTGAGGACCTTTGGAGAGAAGGGGGAAGGGAGACATGTTTTCCCCCTACATAAACATAGCTCCTGGACAACCTTCCTGGTGATGTCCCTTACCTTGAACTGGGGGGAGCAGTTTAGTGTTGCTGTGAAGTGCAGAGGGGCACCCAGATTTCCCCATGCTGAAGGGTTAAGTCACTCCCCACCATGACCAAAGGAGGCTGAACAAAGACAGAATGGCTGTTTTGTGGCAACCTCTACAGGCAGCAATATGGATAGTGACAGGGCTACGCATGCAACTGCCCTGCCCCATGCCCCTGGATTTGGTGTGCAGCTGGACACAAGGTGTGCTGCAGCTCCACAGCAGCACAGGCACAGCAAAGGGTAGTGTTGAGTTCGCATCCCCAGCTGGACATCCCTGCAGAAACAGGTGTTGTACTCCATTCATAGAGTCACAGAATGGTTTGGGCTGGAAGGGACCTTAAAGATCATCCAGTTCCAACCCCTGGGCAGGGGCAGGGACACCTTCCACCACATGCTCACAGCCCCGTCCAACCTGGCCTTGAACCCTTCCAGAGAGGGGGCAGTCACAGCTTCTCTGGGCAACCTGTGCCAGGGCCTCACCACCCTCACAGCAAAGAATTTTTTCCTTACATCTAAACTCGGTCTCCACTCTTTCAGTTTAAAACCATCACCCCTCATCCTATCCCTACACTCCCTGATCAAGAGTCCTTCCCCATCTTTCCTGTAGCCCCTGGGGGTTACTGGGAGGCCGCTCTAAGGTCTCCCTGGAACCTTCTCTTCTCCAGCTGAACCCCCCAACTCTCTCAGCCTGTCCTCACAGGGGGGTGCTTCAGCCCCCTGACCATCTTCATGGCCTCCTCTGGCCCCACTTGAGCAGGTCTGTGTCCTCCTGATGTTGGTGCCCCCAGAGCTGGACACAGTACACACAGCAAAGGACCAAAGCACACTTGGGTTGTGTTTTGTTTTTATTTTTTGCTTTCAAGGACTACACCAACCTCCCCTCCACTGCTGAGGAAGACAGCGGCTGTGATACCTCTGGCTGCTGTGAGGTGTCCTGTGAGCAAGAGGAGAGTGGCCAGCCCCTTCTCAAGAGCAACAACTAC
Organism: Athene noctua; assembly: GCF_965140245.1. Taxonomy (NCBI): domain Eukaryota; kingdom Metazoa; phylum Chordata; class Aves; order Strigiformes; family Strigidae; genus Athene; species Athene noctua. The sequence continues at coordinate 18,089,829 of NC_134048.1, forward strand.
CAGTTCTGTTAGCTGGCACCATCACCCTGGTGTAGATCCCTGTCCTCATGGCTCTGCAGAGCACACAGTTCTGCTCTGCCCAAGGACCCAGATGCCTTCTGCTTTGGCTCTCCTCTTTCTGAAGTACGAGTGTTATCGACTCCCTCACTGAAAGGGCAGCGCCGGAGTGACTCAGAACCAAGACTCACCACGGGGTCCCTAAAGCCTTATCTCAAGCGTGCCGTAGAGTTGTTAGGATGGTAACATGTTCCATCTCTACAAGGTACAGAGAGGTCCCTGTCACCTGCCTCCTCACCCCCTGGAGGAGGCTGTGGGTGTTTGTTTATTGCAGTTTTCTTAAAATACTTGTTGCAGCCAAGCCAGATATTCCCAAAGTCACTCACAGGACTGAAGCCTTGTGTTTTATGAGCACATCTCAAACTAAGCCCTGAAGCTGGAACTGCTCCACACACCAGAAGCAGCCCTCTTTCCTGGTGGTCCTGCTCTCTTCCCTTTGTCAGTCAGACCCCTGATGTTGCAGAGAAAGTATTTAGATATAGGTAAAGCCTCTGCTTAGCATTAAATAGGAAATAAATATTCCTCATGCAATCTACCTCTCTGCAGCTGGTGCTTCTGCAGGGAGTTTGGGTGAAGGAGGCAGCCCCAGGGTTATGTGAACTTGTGCCCTGGTAACAGGACTGAGGGGCAGTTATTTCTCAGGCAAAACACAGAAGTAACCAGTGCTCCTTCCACATGAGCACTTACACAATCCCAATCCAGGAAAGAATGGCAGCTTAGATCTGGAAATGATCAACATAACACATCCTCCAAAACTTCTGAATTATTAAACATGTAGCAATCACTGCCTTTGTCATGATTACAGATATGCTCTTGTACATATTTTCCTGAGTGTATTTTTAGTAGTAACTTTTTGTTTATAAGCTAGAGCCCAATACCCTTAAACTTACTTTTAATCTAGCTCTTGTTCAGGGCTCCTCATGTCTCAGCCCCCCCAGTCTGGTGTAGTTACCAGGAGCAGCTAAAGAACCTTCTTAGCTTCACCTGACTCGGTGGGTGAAGTTTCAGTATTCCAGGTACAAGCACTGACATGGCTCAGGCAGACTACAGCAAGATAGAACTATTGTATCACAGGTGACCTTTGTCATACAATGAGCAATTACCTTGTGGGCCACTTTTGATTATGTTAAACCTGGTTTTACGCTAACACCAAGTGATTCATTCCTCCTTACTAAATGAAAAGCTAATGTATTTCTGTCTGTCAGCATTATAAAGAATAAAATGTTTAACAAAACAAGTTTCTTCCAGGACTTTAAGGACTGTTCTCAGGGGAATGGCTCAGAGCACAGGTGATGCACTGGCCCATCCTCTCACAGCCTGCACCTCTGCTCCAATTCCTGAAACATTTCTCAGTACCAGTTCTCAAAACCATTCAATCTTGTGTAATGCAAAAATTCATTAAAAGCAAGGTTGTAAAACACTTTGCTCTGACTGGCCTGTCTGTAACTGGGAAAATGAAATGGTCCCCATGCATGGATATAATGGTGGATGAATTTCAAGGGTGATGCTGGAACATGAGACAGGTCACTGTGGTGTCAGTCTGAGGCCAAAGGGCCCTGGTGACCAGAGACTCAAGTTTACTAAAGCTCCAGCCAACTGAACACAGCCTGAAGAGAAGTTACTGTCACCAGCTGCAGCTTCTCTCCTCTGAAAGTCACCTCAGGAGCTGCCCTGCACAGGGAAATGCACAACAGGTAGGCCAGGGGAGTCAACCATGTGCGGAAGCTCCTTTTTTTCCCCCGTAAGAACTACATTTTAGCTGTACTTAGCAGGATAGCCTGACACTTTGGAGTGGTGGCAGAGCTGCTCTGCTCAGAAGACCTCGCCTCTGAATTCCAGGCTTTCCACCACCACCACAGCAGCAAGACTGGAAGTGTGGTGTACACACGGTGTTTGTGCTCCTTCCCTCTGCAGTCCTCCAGCTCTTGTACACAACAAACAAGTCATGTGGCCACAGTTTCACCCCAAAAATTGGAGATAATTTATTAAATTTTATCACTGACTGAAAAAAGTCACTAATGTCTCATTATAATAAGTTAATGTTCTTAACAGAAAAACCCCAAGCCATAGTTACTGCATTTGCTCAGACTTAATACATTTACTTTAACAGTACGGTACTCAAGAGGTTCCCCTTCACAGAAGGGAGTTTTCAACCACACCACAAGCTTCTGAATCTTCCCCACTGCTCACTCAAACTCCCTGGATGGCAACTCAGCAGCCCAGCAGCCCAATTCTCTCCTCTGCAGCTCACAGCAAACATCCATCCACCTTCACCGCCAGCAAGAGGGAGCCGGCAGCAGGCAACGGCGGCGCTTTGCAACCACAGCCCAAGGCGGTCTTCAGACACTGCAGGGGCAGAGGGCTCAGTGAGGAGCAGCATGAGACTCCTCTAACCCCCACGGCACTGCGTGGACACGGGCAGGGCAAATACAATGCCTGAGAGAGTGCCAGGACTGCAGCTCTCCCAGCACTGCCTCTGCGGGAGGAACACTGAACCCTGCTCACTCTGGGGATGCTGCATTCACCGTTTCTTCTTGATCCCACAGTCTTTCTGATTCTGTTCTAAGGGCAGGACCATAGAAATGCAAGTCCTTGAACAGAATTAAACTGCTAAAAAAGTGTCCAGAGGGACAGCACAGAAATTTTGAGTGTCCCACTACCTTACACCATGCTCACACAGCCCTCCAGCGAGTTCCCCTGGCAGACAGAACAGTTTTCACTCACTTTATGTTTCAGCTTCTAAATTATTAGTGCTTATGCGAGGGGACAAAAAAAAAATTCTAAAATCTTTCTGCAGCCAAAGCACCTGCAATCTCGGATCCAGGAGTGCAGCCTCCAGGGAGGCTCCCAGATAACAGTGAGTTAAAGCTGCATGACTCCTCCTCCTCGACTAAAGACTCCCTGCAGCCAATGCACAGGAAAGCTCTGCAGGTTTTCCAAGCAGGAGTCAGTGTCCTAAACTAATCTATTCAGAACATTTTGGGGGAAACGATCTTAGCTGTCTGCCTTTCAGGCCTGCTCCCACATCCCCACCCCTACCACCAATATGCACAAAGAAGTTGGCTAGCAAGATTCAGAATTAAAAAAAAAACCTGTGCGCTTGACCAGGCACACTCCCCACTGCCACCAGAAATGCCTCTCCCTTCTCCACTCGCCGGCTGCAGGGAGGGGAACATTCCACACCACTGCACAGCGGGTCCCTTGCACACCTCGGGAGGCAGCTGTAGCCTTCAGCAAGGAGGTGACAGATCCACGCTCGCAGCAGCTATCGTGACGCTATGGAAGCACACAGCTCTTTGGTCATTAACAGCAGTCAAAGCCACCGGCATCACATCTCCAACCTCTAAAAATAAAACTCAAGCCAGACGGCTGCCCAAACCTTGCAGAAGCTGGCCCAGCCCACCCATCCACACCACCAGAAAGAAACCAACAAGCTGGCTTGTTCCTCAACAACCTCTACCATCCTCCTGCTTCCCCTCTTCATCCTCTTCTGTTTCTGTTTTAATCTGGGCCACTCCAAGCCGGTAGAGAGCATCACGAATGACCACCTCCCCTGGCTGGCAGCTCTGTACGATCTCCTGGATCTGTCGATTCACAATTTCCCTGCTGGTGAGGAAGTCCATGAGGCGGTTGTAGAGGTAATAGTGCGTGGCGTTCTCAAAGGTGATGGGCCTCTGGCGGATGTTGCTCGTTTTGCTGTCGTTGATCGCAGCGATGATGGCGCCGTAGGGCTCCAGCTCCCGGCACAGGGAGATGCAGTGGTGCCGGGCCGTTGGATCTCCGTGGCTGTTCTGCTCCGAACCCATGTGAACAATGCGGCGTGCCGACGACTTGGTGACTGGGTGCTGAACAGAGTGCTCAGCCACAGTCATGTCTACGCTGTAGTGCTGGTCTAGCAGTTCAGGGCAGGACACATACTGGGAGAGAGAGACACGCACCAGGTAGAACAAGCAGCAAATTTGTCGTGGCCAAGAAGAACAAGACAAAGCTACTGTATGGCTGAACTCCAACCAGTGCTACGACCCCGGAGAGAGGCAGGGCTGATTCAGGCTTCCCCTGCACACCACAAAGGTGGCTCTGTATGCCTCCTCCTCACTCCTATGCCCTCAGATATAATCCCAAGGCACTGACAACCCCACTTCCTCCCCCATTTCTCCAGTAATAGCATTAGTTCGAGAGAAGCGAGTTGCTGTGTCAAAATAAGCGACATGCCCCAAAGGTCATGATTTGAACTGTTACAACACACTTCCAGCACAGCTCTTCCTATTAAGGAGCAGGAACCTAATACAATGCCCCAAGCAACATGTAATGCTTTTTGCTATGCTCAGAAGCTATGCCCTGGCAAAGCTGCAAGTCAGGAGACACTCAGCAGGTCAAATTATCTTGAGGTGCAATGCAGGTTACATGTATTTTTAAAAATTTATTCTTATTTTAAATCTCACTTGAAACTTTTCCATATTAGACTGGCATAGCCGAGTGAAAAGGTGAACATAACTAACCACTGGAGGATCCATCGGGTCAGAGAAGCAGCCCTGGTTCTTCCCCCACATCTGTGAAGTCAGGCCAGGACAGCAGACATCTGCACACAGTGCCACTGAAGAGGCTGTATCAACAACGTACACTGGAGGCCAGTGACGTGAGGAAACCAACAAGTCCACATGATCCCGGGCATTTTCTCCTCTGACTATGTACTTCGAGCCACACACAACCTGGAAAGAAAAGGATTAACACCAAACACCACAATAAAACTGAAAACTTATGGAAAAAAAATACAGTCTTAAGAAAAGTTAAGCTTCCTTTCAGGTATTCCAGACAATTCAGTAACCAGAGAGTTACTTTCCCTAGAGATATTCTGTTTCCTCCTCATACACATTCACTTTATCTTGTTTAGGAAGAAGTGATTTTCAACTCCATCTCAGCAGTGACATCAAAACCAGGCTTCAGATCACTAGTTGATCTTGAAATCTCCTGCAAGACTGCTCATACACCAAGCCCCCGAGGCAGTGACGTTTCATTTCCAAGGCTCAGAGGGCTCACTCCATTGCTTCTATTTAATGAGGCAGTTCCACACTGGTAAGTCAGATAATAGTGAATAGCAAGGTAAGAAAGAACATTGCTGACTCCAGCCTTCCTTACCTGATGTGGACACACTTTGTAGATTTTCCCTCCAGTGTGATGTGCAGAGGCTTGTGTGATGCTTGTCCCATTCTGTATAAACTCATAGAGTGCAAGGAGGGAGTAGCAGAGCTGGTCCTGGAAAAGACGGGCCCCAGAAAAAGTCTGTATGTGGCTAAAATTAATGGGCTCCTCCAGAGAAGGAGGAGGCTGCAGGTAAGGTCTTCCAAATCCTAATTTGCACTTCATCCAATAACTTCCTAATCCTACGCTCAGCACTGTGAGGATGACAAGCAATTACACAATGCTGAGCCTGTGACAAGGTAATTACAGGCTTCCTTTCTTCTAGCCCACAAAGGTTCAATTTATTTCACCATGTGTAAATTATCCTGTAATCTGCAGGCACTCACTTCTAACCCACCCCTGCCCTTAGCGCAGTCAGATGAGCAGTTAATTATCTAGGACAGCAAGTGTGAGTGAGGGAAGACAGTGAAGAACAGCTCCACTCCTTCAGGCTTGTATGTGGGCAAACAAGCCATTACCTTTGTATCTGAAGCCTCCCAGGGGATGCCACACTGTGTCAGAAAGCTCTGCAGCTCTTCCTCACTGTAAGAGCTTATCAGCTCAAGCCTGACGATTTCTTCCTGAAGGAGCCTCACCAAGGCACTCCCATTACCTGCAAAGGCAGGAAACAAGTCTTAGACTCATTCTCAGGAAGGGAAGTCACCAAAATAATTTCTTCTGAAGACTACAGACGCAGAGACTGCACAACCAACTGCCAGCAAGCAAAAGCTGTGACTAGTCCTATTTCCCAAGTGTGTCACAGCCCACATTCCCCTCGAACCCTTGGCTAGTGAGCTCACCAGACTGAGCCCAGCAGAGCCACAGACTCCATGAGCACTTGTCTATCCTGTCTTTTGTAAGTTTTAAATGACTGGCTGGACTGATGTGAGGATACACAAGTGACAGAAGAGTGCAGAGAAATGTGACTGCAGCTTTCAGACAGAGCAGCTCCAGGCTCACCCTTCACATCTCCTCCCCAGTTCTTTCTCTGGAGCTCCGCTTCTTGAAAGCCCATGTAGCCCTTCTGCAGCTCAACTCTCTAAAACAGCTGCAGTCCTGTCTGCAAAGCCTACTCATACACTTGTTAAGTCTGCAAAGCCAGTTTCCTTCTTACACCTAATACCTAAACTGTTCAGTGAACCCGGTGCTAACTAAATTTAGCTCTCGTACGTCCAAGCTTATTCATCTCATGGTTTCTTGTTACATGCAGTCAATGCCCTGGATATACTGAAAGCTGACAACACTGATCAGGACTAGCACATCCATTTCCTAGTCTTTTTCAAGTTCTGTAAAACCTCATTCACCTTCATTGAGATTGTGATATCGATATACCAAGCACTACCTGCAGCTTTCACAGGCCAAGTATCGGTCTAACACAAAACAAATACTGACTGGTGTTCCTGTTATACATGCATCCCTCTGCAGTCAGACTGTATCTCATTTGGGGTGCAGTGCTCTCTTGTCCCCCACATCTCAAATGCATCAGAGCACACCGGTGCATTCAAGTTTCACTAGGCAGGCCAAAGCTCATCAAGATGCTAAGTGTCCTGAGAACAGGTGAACTCATCCCAGCATTCTTGCCTTCTCTCAGTAGACATAACTTTTAAGGTCATGCAACCATCAATTCTCAACTCTAACCATCACCAAGAGTCGGAAGTCACCGCCACATAAAGCACAAACTTCACAAGCACAACCTCAGCAGTTACCTGGCACTGGCTGCACATCCAGGTTCTTGTCCTTCTCGGTATTGATCACCATCGCTCCTCTCATCAGTGGAGGGAAGAAAGGAGCAACAATAGAGGCATCAAACTTTGTGATGGGGATGCTAGAAGGAAAAGCCACCTGCTCAATCACCTCTGTCTCCATCGTGGACCAGAAGTCTTCTACATTCACTTCACTCGATGGCAAGAATTCTGGCCAAGTAAACTAGAAAGAGCAAGAAACACACTGGTCAAATACAAATAACTAGTTCATGTGACAGTTGTGTGTCAGCCTCACTCAAGGCACGAGGACTATACCCAGGAGAGTGCTCAGCCCACATAAAACAAGGTGACTTCAGGCTCCTCGAGTTCCCCACAATTTTCGCTGGGTGAAAGTTAAAGATTTATTTGACATAAAAGCCAGACATGCTGCATACTACCAGTTGGGCTTTTTCCCCCATTAGAGAGGACAGCACCTCAAGGAAACTGGGGAACATTCTTTTTTTGGGGAAAAAAAATAATGCCTTTGTATTAAAGGAAGAAGGCCAAGTTGAGCAACTTTCATCCAAGATCCCTACTGCCAGAGGCTGCTGGACAAAAGCTGTGGTCCAGGGACAGAGGATCTTGTTTTCCCCAAACTATACATCAACACCTCTAAGAGGAAGTGCAGGCATCACCACTCCAGCCACATCCTCTTGCACGGCATCAGCAGAAAACTGCTCTCAAAGGTCTCATGTAATTATCGTGCATCATGAAGACCAGAGTCAGCAAAAGTCATTACGATCTGCTTTGAACATGAACAGGATGTGAAGTTTGTGAAAAGCCTACCTCTATGTTTTTCAGTGCCAGGACGTTTTCCATATTCCTCTGGGCTATTTCCACCTTGGGGGTTATGCCACAGATTCCACAGATCATATCATTGTAATCCCGGACTGTGAGGCACTCAAAGGCCCAGTAGCCATTGCACAACAGTTCCTGGAGCTGAACCTGCTCATCAGGGCTCAGGCTTTTTTCTGAAAAGAGAACATGCCACTGTTAAAGCTTTCACTTCCTAAAGTCAGTGGGAAGGTAGAACTCTCCTATGCAGAATAAAACCAAACCTGTCCTCCAGAGAACTGCTACAAAGAACTAGTCAGAGGTACTGCTGGCTTTAGGAAGTAATTTAACAGAAACATACCACACCAGAAGACGTGGGTTTTGCCTTTCTATAACCTAACAATCATCAGCTAGTCACAGTTTGGTGTGTTAGGGTAAAAACCAAGAAGGAGAACCCACCAGTTTGCTCCTGAACAGAGTCAAGAATATTGCCAACAGCCACTCTGGGATCCTCTCCAAGTTTAATGTGGTTTCGGATTGCAAACAGAAGATCCAAGCTCACTAGCAACTTGTTACCCACATTGAAAAGGCCTGCAGTTAAAATAAGACAGTTATTGTCTGTAGGGTCCCAGATCTTCCTTACACAGAAACAGATTCCCTACTGACATGCAAAATACTCATATGAGTATAGTTCAGAGGATAACAGAAACATCCAGATAGTGCTTCTGGGACTGTTCCCTCTGCACATTAGCAAGATTAGCTCCTTTCACAAACTTGGCTTTAAACTAAAAAAGCTACAAGGAATGGCAACCAATCCATTTCCTCAGGTCCACGCTGCCTTGCAGGAGGCCCACAGTGAGTGCCACTGAGCCTCACTAGTCAGCCCTGAGGACAGCACTCTGCAGAGATGTCTCTGACTATGATCTCTGGGGCTGTCTTGCACAACTCAACATCCACCACTTACACAGAGGAGACCTACAACAGCAAAGCAAGGCACAGTCTTCCTTCATCTAATCACCCATATGTGCTTTCCTCACAAATACAGATTTACTTGCAGAATAAGCAGAATAGTGCAAATCAAAAATAATTCCAGTTTAACAAACTGGGGCAGGGAATGGGCTTTTCTGTGCAAAGACAATGCCCTGATACAGTCCCAAGGCTTCTGAAGGGTTTAGACTTCAGTCGTGCTGTAAGTCGATATGCTTATATTTTTCCTACCTGTGTAAATATCAGTGAAGCTATGGAGGGCCAGACACTGCAGGTTCAAGCACACTTTGACCTGAGCTGTAACCACCTGTAATCTATTAGCTGTCAGCAGCCAGCACTCCTGAGGACCAGCAAGGGAGCTGTAACAGACAACAAAAGACAACTCAGAATCAGGTCAACAGGTTTCAGTCCAGTCCTGTCATAACTTAAAATGTTCTAGTTGCGATCAGTTCATTAGTATGTCAGTCTAAGACAGTTCACATCATTTCATGCCAAGAAAAAACCCAAAAGTTGCATTTTAGAATTAATTCCCCTGGCAGAGTCAGGTCACTGCTCACATTCTTTTAACAGCACTGCAGGATCTCTCCAGCTCCATACAACAGGCACATAGTACTGGAGAAGTGGAGAAAAATCTGTGGCCCCAGATGCCTTGGGAGAGAATCAGCCCTGCTACTGTGGGGCAGCAAATGGTGGTAACACATTCTACCTGACAGCCTGTCCCTGCACACACACAGATTCAGAAAGGCCTGATCCTCCACAGTACAGCTGCCGAGGAGGAAGTTCAGACAGGAAAATGACAGTTGTGCCTTAGTGGCAGAAATACAGCTGTCCCCCTGAGAAAATAGGAATCAAAGTCAAAGCTAGCTCCCTCCCACTGCCAGGGGTTTAATTAGAGCCTACGCAGGCACACGCGAGTCCCACACTCAGAGCACTGCAAAGCAGCCCAGCACTGAGCGAGGATTTACAATGCACAGGTTAGTAAGTCACAAGGTGAGGGACAGGGTGCAAGATAGCTCTGTTTTGCAAAAGTTACAATTTGCAAAGCAAACATCCTTGACTGGTATCAAGAATATAATTTTAGTTAAGAAACACAACAGTAAACTACACATTTTGCTGAGGGGAACATTTCAGCTCAGGCTTTCAACAAGAGGATGTTTGACAGACTCAGCAAGGAGATATCCTACAGGCTTTTACAGAAATCTAGTTAAGGTAATCTAGCCTATATGTTGGTAATTTCTGAAAGTCATTCAGGTTTCAATTTGGATATTTGTTCCAGAAAAGGATTCACTCAAGCCCACGCTAAGCCATGAAAAGAACTAAAACATCATAAGCAAAATGATCCACACAGAAAATATTCAGATCAGGAAGAGAGAGGAAAGAGAAATCACATAACAAGTATCTCTAATCCCACAATTTTGCCTCTGTCAGCCTCAAAACATCAGACTGGGAAACAAAGAAGGGATGACTAAAGAAAAGATTCTGTTTCAAGGGAAAAAAAATTACATCTAGACTTAGCACTCTTTGATCAAGCTCTCCTGCTGTACAGAAATGGTAACTACGACAAAACTACACTGCACAGGAGAAACAGAAACAGCCTATTGTGAAGCAGCTAAACCCTTTCCACACACATGTACCTTATTCAGTGTCACTTACAGCAGCTCCAGTACCAGGGGCTAAAGCAAATATTATTTCAGGCATGCTTGTAACATAGAATATCAGCACGAGGTTGAAAGAGTCACAAGTCTAAAACAGAATCTTACTTCTGTCCCCCTTTGAACAATGGGCTGTTACAGAGGAGGCACTGCGTAGATGGAGACTCATAGTAGTTTGACCAGGAGGTCTGCTCTATGGTGACCGTCTCCTCACTCACGTTGGAGAGGATGAGCCTCGAGCTGTTGAGTTCATGGATGAGCGCGAAGACCTCGGCCAGTTCCGATTCGTTCTCTGGGATCTGCATTACCTTGCGCAGCAACTGCAGGGTGGATTGGCGCTGGATCTCTTTCTGGGATGGGGTTAGGGGCTCGCTGGTGTTCAGCACATCAGACTGACCTGGACTGACCTCCTGGAAAGCAAGTAAAACACTCACATATTCAACTAGGCAAGCGTAGGGATGAAATATTAAGAAGCCCAAAGGAGTCATAAAACGTAGGAGAAACACAGTAACCTTTGTATCCAGCAGACCTAACTTCTATTCCACTGCTCAGTCATTGACTCCAGAGAGTAGCTTCAAGACAAAGTTACTTCACCAAAAATACTTTATTACAGCCCAGCCTTTAAGGTACTCCTGTAGCACTGCTAGACCATGACAGATTTGCCATTAAACTGGAGTGTCAGCACAGGGATTGAGGATTGAGAGGGTGAGAACAACCACCAACAGGTATATAAACACTTCAATAATCCTGGCAATCATCATTGCCTTTCTCCACAGGTTATCAGGCACATTCTCCTCTGTAACACACTCAGCCACAGCAACCTGCACACCTCTCCAGAAGCCAGAGACAAGCATTAAACGCAAACTAGGGGCTACAGAACACACTAATCAATTACAATTGATCAACTATAGTCCACAGACACCACCCTCCCAACACACATATACTATTCAAGACAAAATTTACAAACACAGGAGAACCAAGCTCTAGGTAGCTCACAAGAACAGCAAAAATGCAAACAGGCTAATCTGTTTAATCACTTAAACTTTTCTGCCAACGTTTCAACCTGTTTTTCTGTCTAGTCTAGCAATGAGCTAAATGATCAGTCCAAAGCCCAGAGACAACAATGAACTGTGCAACAGGAATGTTAAACACATCTAGAACCAGAAAATAAAATACTAAATGAGGAAGAGACAAGCCACAGGCCTCTCAAAATGCAAGCTGAGCTAAGCACACTGCTGTTCCTTACACAGTTGCTTATGTGTGAGTTTCACACAGGCCATTTCAGTTTGTTTGGTTTTTTAAAAAGCACTACACAGTTATGTTCTTCAAAATAAAATAAAAAAGCAACTGGAAGAGTTATATTACCACACGGACTAAAATGTAGTCTGTCCATATGCTGGGTGGGCATTTCAGCTAAGAACAGGACAGCTCCTCTTTTTTTTTTTTTTAAAAAAAAAAAAGAAAACAATTCTTTATGAAAAAAATCTAACCTTTGAAACTTCAAATGCAAAAAAAGCCAAACAAACAAAACCCAGAATTCATTCTTTATATCCATGTAGAACAGCAGACAACTGAAAAACATCTTTCTACAACAGAAAAAAAAATAAATTAATGCAACCAGAAATAAATTCAGGCTGGGAGTAAAGTTGCACTACAAACCCCTAAAAATGGGAAGCTCTAATACAAAATGTACTAACTTGACTGAAATTAGCCACAAACTGGTCACCAAGCATGGTAAACTTGGGAGTTTATTGATGAAGTCTGAAGTTCAACAAAGCCGATACAACAAATGTGACTTCAGGGGTGATTTCCCCAGCATATATCATCAGGCCGCAAGCATTTTTAAGTTATGAAGCCATCCAGTGGTAGAACTGAGCACACTCAGTCTCGTTTGCAGCCTGAAGCACCACTGCTGCAGGAGCTGGACAGTACACACATCATCACAAGTATTTCCAACAGGACATTACTCTATTAGAAAAGCTCACCATAATCAAAAAAAATTAACTTGTTCCCATGGGCGCTTGCAAACTAAGGTACTTCCCTGCTCACCCCACAATAGCCATTTGACAAGATGAACCATGCTGAACCTTACCAGGGATTTTGCTGTTTTCTCAGCTCTGTCTTTGGCAAGGTTGTATCCGCAGCTTGGACAGATCCGTGGCTTGTGCCTGTTTGTATACATGTAACTACAAGAGGGATTCTTGCACTTCCCTCTGCCACGTGATGTTGCCAATCCCAAATCCTGAAGGACACAAAAAAAGATGTTTGCTGACTTTGACTTTTAGATGCCTTAGACTTTTAACAGTTGGACTCGATGATCTTAAAGGTCCTTTCCAACCTAAATAATTCTGTGATTCTATGCCAACTAGATTATAGAAAAGTCTGCCTGAACATCATATGCTTTTTCCCCACTTTATAATGCCTCGTTTAAAGGTCAAATTGCAGGCATTGTCACTTTGCACAGAATATTTTAACTGGCACTTAAACGTTTTGGGGCCAATTCCAGAGACCACAAACACTCACACATTCAATTCATTCAGAAACCACTGATCCTCCCCTGCTGAACTCAAAGAGGGGATGGGGATTATGCCAGGACATGAAGAAAAATCCAGTTCTTAAGAAGGTCCCAAACATGACTGCAACAGAGTACAGTCACCCTGGATTAGGTCAACAGATGACAAAGTACAGACTGTCTCACACTAAATACAAGATACATTTCTGCAAGTCAGTAAAACGGAAGTCACAGAACAGTCTCACCTCATAGATTACACCCCCCACAGCATAAGTCAGACCATCTGAAAAATTCTCACCAAAGTTACAGTGCAGCTGTATTTGTAGGAAGGGAGTACGTCTGGTTTGACCTCCACTACTTTAACCTGAGATGCTCTGCTGCTCAAAGCACTGTGGAGCTGGAGATTGAAAGCAGAAAAAACAACATCCATGAGACACCTACTACCGAATACATACATTCTGTAAGCAATACCTATTAGCATTTTTTCTCCTCAGTAAATCAATTAATGATCATTTAATATCAGAAGATTACAACACACTGTTTTCCATACTAAGACATTACAATTCAAACAGAAGTATTCCATCATCTTGGCATACTCGGCCATATTTCACAAGTGAAAGACTCAGTACTCAGCATGTCAGATTATCAAAGCACTAGCAGATCCTCAAAACATCTTCTGGAAGTAGCTGGGAGGTTCTCAGAGCAGGCAGCAGGAGGATCATCCCACAGCATCTCCCAGTTCAGTTCCTACAGTCAGCCATGCAGCATTCACACGCTTCCGAGCCTTATCACAAAGACTGTCAGTCACAGATCTCATCACCATCAGACTGCTACATTTTTATGTTCTATTTCTCACCATTCAGGTCATATCCTTCATCTGGGGAAGTAACATGCAATCGAAGGACAAACCATAGGTACCTTTCGCTCCTCAGCACTTGGTGGCTGCAGAATCGACTGGCCCAATTGTTTCAGCGTACTGGGCTTCAAGCCTGATGTTCTCACGGGGGAATGCTTGTCTTGAAGGAAGAAAAGGATGCAGCAGGTTAGGTATGAGAAAACATGTCCTGTTTCATTCTGACATCTTTGGGTAAATGCCATCATAGCCATGTGAGAATTTTCCTCTGAACTTGGTGCTTCGTGGCCCATTTACCCACACTCTCAGAGAGAAAAATTGAGTTTTTCCTAGCATAGGTCACCATTTCCCTTCAGACGTATCATCTTATTTGACAGAGACCACCTCAACATGGTGAGGAAAGACAGCTACTCCCAAAGCACACCAGAGAATACTGCTTTTACCAGTATTCGCAAAGGCCTGTCTGTTGTTGGGCTGCTCAGTGCTGGCTTCTCTCCCCACGCTGGCCGGTGCAGGCAGAATGGCTCGCATGGGTCTTGCTGCAGCCAGCAAGGAGGGCTTAGGTCTTGGTTTACTCTTTACTTCTTGTCCTTTTTGTGTAGGAGCTGGAGCATCAATTCTGAAAGACAAGAGCTACAACTGGAAAAAAATTCCATCAATTTCCCCCTCAGCCTCAGTTTTGTTTTCTTCCCTGACCTGTGCTTTATTAGCACAATAATCACAGCTATTGGAGTAGAAAGGACTAACAGTGCTAAGGATACATCTGCCCCATGACTACAATTTAATTGTTACTTAAAAAAAAAACCAACAAACTAGCTCTGATGGACAAAATCTCAAAGGAACAATCCTGAACTGGCACAAAACAGACAGCAAACAGAACAGGTCTCACAGAAAGCACTGCCAACAGCCTTCAATTTCTTGGATTAGTCCCATCAGCACACAACAGACATCACACACTCCCTTAACATATGGAAAACTGACTCACCCCATTAGCTTTTTTGCAGAGGCATTTGGACATGGCACCTCAGAAGATGGTGGCATCCCCAGCGCTACACTATCTTTTTCTGCCTGCTCCGAAGAGTCTCCGTGCCACTGGCTCTCCTGACCCAGCGTCACTCCAACAGCACTCCCTCCATCTTCAGCAAGCACACTGTTTGCAAGAATGTGAGCCTCAGAGATGATCACTTCCTCCCACTCCATCTCCTGCATTTGCCCTCCAACAGGCACAGCATTCAGCAGCTGGCTGACAGCTTCAGAGCTTTCCAAGGCAGACTTGGAGGTACTCTCGCTAACAGCTGCTGGTTCTGTGAATACTGACTGTTGACCTCTTTTAGCTGCTGGAGTTTTAAGAGAAGTGCCTGAATTTGGCTCAGATTTGCTTTTTGGTTGCTTTTCCTGGAAACAAAGAGATAGTCACATTTCAGACTTTTAGGCTTTCGCAGGTAAGTAAGTTCCCTTCACATATGCCAGGGTTGCCATGGCCTATTTAATGCTGGATCAAACCAGCAAAATCCAAAGTGTTTAAGCAGTGAACTATACGAGAGCAGAAAGACATCATCTCCTACGACAGCAAAGTCCCTGTTAACATTTTATCAGCCTCCTGGCCCTTCATGTATTATTTTTAGACACTGTTTACTTTGGAGAATCAGTCTTTCTTAAACTCCCTCAAATATCACCATTAGCATCAACATCACAAACTCACCCACCACCCTCTGTAACAAGGACCCACCTCCTACGCTCCCCTTTCAGAGCTTCAGCTCTCTGACGCTGTCTGTTCTTTTGGGAGAGAATTACTTAGGAAGGTTTTCTAACTTTAAGAAAAACATTACCTTCAAGGCTAAGGCTACAGAAGTCATGTATTGGGGTCAACAAAGCTAGGATGGAAGACTGAGTCAGTAATATGCAAAAAAGATAGGTGAAATGGAATCAGGAGTTTCTGGCCTGACAAGCACAATAATTATAAGCTCTCTAAAGAGTTCATACTCAGAAGGATAATCTAGGTTTTTAAAAACAGACTTCTTATAACCTAGTCCCTTTCCCTTCTAAGGAACAGGAAGGTATGTGTATATTTAGTTTCAGTTCTATGGTTAAAAAAATCTGCTGGTGCATGCTTTTCCCAAGGCATGACAGCACAAAAACAACAAGGGAACTGTTTATGCAAACATGTTCCCAGAAGAGCAGAACAAAACTGAAAAAGAAAGAAAACTCCCTCTAAAACCTTACAGTTCTAATCAATGTAGGACTTAACAGGAGCAGGCACTCCATATTCAGGTAGAAACGTATTTTTGCAGTTAGCCATTCATCGACTTCAGCCAGTTCACAGAACAGAAGCTGAGAGGCTATCATCACTACTTGTCTCCTACCATGTAGGAAGCCCAGCCATCGGCTTGGACACTACAGAGTTTGAAAGATGCCTAAAAAACTTCTTGCCCCTAAATGTTTAATGGATCTCGACACAAAACAAAGAAGGTTCAGAACAAATCCACATAAAGCCACTGAATGCCAATGCAGATTTTCACACTGAGAACATCCTTTAACTTGTGCCTGAGGAGCCTTGTTTCAGGCAGAAATTGAATGAATGCACATCTGTTCAGAGCTAATTACCATGACATTGCCAAGGTTTAAGGAGCAAGTTTTGCTGTATACAGCTAGTAGAGATGCCAATAACTTAAGCAGAGTAGGTATCATGTGGAGAAAGACTTTTCCACTCAAACAAAATTCACAACTCCACCAACACATGGGAATTTCCTTCCAGCCAAAGGTCAGATCATGAATGATCAGACACGTGGCCATCAGCCAACGATACCCAACAGCACTTCAGCTTCCACTGCCTAAAATTTACTGGCTAGATCCCAAAGGATCATATACCTACTGTAGCTGAGAATTGTTCTCCTTTCCTGTTGAAAAAACAATGCTGAAAGACCACAGAAAGCCTCAATGTGTAGAAGAACCTCAAAGGCTGATAAATTACCAGAAAACAAATAGTTCAGCACTGGAACACAAGTGCAGAGATCAATTCTGGCATATCTGACCCCTTGTGCTAGATCTACAGGTCTAGAAATATCACAGGCATCCACAAAACCATCATTTTTTGTCTGAAAATCAGGGAAGGAAAGGCAATTTTACCTTTGGGATCCACTTCCTTCCCAGGAAGTTCCCACACGTCGGGCATTTTGGTGGCTTATGCCTGGTGACGTAAGTGAAGGAACAGCCAGGATTTGTGCAATTTCCATGTCCCCTGCGAGTATAGGAGGTTGTCTGAAACAAGAGTTGTCAAGAATTTCTCTACAGAGCTGAAAAACACAAAGCTGCACTCATCGCTCCCTTTTTCCTCGTAAGCACTTTACAAATGTTATTCAGCAAATCACCAGCCCTCTGCTATTATTCCTTTTACTGATCAACCACCACACAGTTGGATCAGAGTGAGTCAGCATCATAACTACTCTGAGTCTAAATACTCAATCTACAAAAGAGCCTTCAGGATTACCAGAATTTAGATCAAATTACAGATGAGAGATGAACAATGCATATGACCTACTGGAGAAGCTAATCTTGCATTTACAGTGATGTAACAGTTCTATTATGAATACGAAAAAGTCATACAATGGTATAAAAATGATTCAAACAGCAGTCCACAGTGAGGCAAGATGTGATTAAGAGACTCATGTCAACAGCGCAACAAGACTTGAAGACAAGCACCCAAGATGCAGAGGCAGCTTTCAGCAGTTATTTGTTATTGTATGCAGTAGTCAAGTACTCCCTGGTGCTTTAACTTGCTTTAAACTGCTGTAACACCAGCAGCACCACCAGGCACTTTATAAAAAGACCACTAAAGCAGAACCTGTCATCTTTGCCAGGACAAGTGCATCAACACACTGAGTTTTTGTCAACATAGCACTTCTTAATATTCTGTACTCCACACTCTTGAGGGAGCTGTTGTGCTCTAAGTCCCTCTCTAGGTATGTTTTCTTCAGGACATGCAAGTGCTGCTGTCAAAGAAATGAGACAATTTAAGGTAGGTCCTTCTCAGGAACAACCACCTGCGGTATGTCCGTTCTCTCTAAGGCACCTAGAAGAATATCACACTATGCACCACTACAAATATCTGCAGTATTCCACCAGCTGGAAGCATAGAGGACCTGGAATCCAGGATTTGATGTTAGTTTATACAACATGAGGAGCTGCAGGGCTGACTGTACAATGAAGCCCCACAATGACTACAGAAATACGGGTGGCTGGAGTGGTTAGAGAACCTCCTCATGTAACGGGCCACAAAATCTTTTACATGGGTTCTCAAAACCTGAGGTCACTGCTTCTCTCCTGTCATGTGGCCAAAGCAACAGCCATCCATGAGACTGGGGAACTCACATTTTCCTGTCAGAAGAGCAGATTCTTGCCATTAGTATATACAAGGCAAAAAAACAGGGACAGGAAATACATCAACGACATGACGAATCCAAATTAGATTATCTTTAAAAACTGAATCATGATCAAACCCTTCCTACTCTAACATCTTTAAGACAAGCATATGGTAATGTATCTATACATTAAAATACCACACAAGACTGAATTTCTTACCAATTTAATTGACGCTGGGTTCTCCACAACAGAATGAGCTGGCAAAGGTAACATAATAAACTGTGTAGCGGGTGTGGAGGAGTTACTCTCTTCAGTATCCTAAAAAGAAATCAAAGGAAAAATAAATGCAGAAAACAAGAGACACGATGACCTGTATCCCACCCTCTCACGAACACTACCATTGAACATATGTCTTAAGGACTGATGAGACCAGAAAGCAGGAGAGTGATCATTTCAAAAGCAATGGCCTTACCAGGTCTATTCTGGAAATTACCAAACTCTTCACAGCTTGAAACTGAAAACAACAGATCCAATTCTTCACAGAGTAGTTTTCTATAACCAATCCCTAACACCTCAAAAGGACTCCCTTCTACCTCTCTGCAGTCAAAACAGCTATATCAAGAGCAGAGAGGTAACATTTTTTTCTCCCCCAAATTTTGTAGTCCAATAGCAGAACCGACTCCAAATACTGTTATAAGAAACAGTTAAAAAAACTCAAGCAGTCATCTTAAGACACAAGTGACAGCAGCATATGACAGAGTCAATCTGCAAGCAGAGACGCTGTAATCGCTGAGTTACCAAAGCTGCCGCTTCCCTCACCACTGAGCATTAAGCACGCTGGGCAATGCAGGATCTCCTGCAGCCACAAAGAATTTTAAGTAAAATGTGTTAAACAGCACTCAGACGTTTCAGGTGAGACTCTGGCAGGAGTCTTGAGTGTCACTAGAAAAACTTACCCTCCCAGTCACCACGGTCACCACAGACACACCATCTGAAACCTGAGGGCGGGCCACAGCGATGCTCCCGTTGGAGATGTCTGTGGAGCTGCTAACTAGAGTCTCTTCAATAACCACCCGAGCTGTCTGATATGGTTGCCCTTCTATTTCCAAAGAAGCTTCATCCAAGAGGATATCCCCAGGCACTTTCTCTGTCATGGCCCCAACATAGTGAGAGAGAACCTCTGACGTAACCACTTCTTCCACAGCATCAGACTGACCAAAGGAAGCAGTCTCTTCTACTAGTCCTTCAATGGCAATGCACTGCTCAGGAATGCTAACGTGGCTCGAGTCCACAGAAAGGATGTTTTGCACAGCATCCCGGGAGACATTTGTGATATTAGTGGAAGCCGTTAACCCTTCAGACACTGCCTGACCCTGTGTCACGCACAGTTCCAGCGACTGCCTGCTCCTGTCTTCCTGAAGAGTGGTTTTGGGAATAATTATATAATCTGAGCGAGGAAGAATCTTACGGAAACCTGGAATGTCTGGAACTACTGCAGTTTGAGTAGACACCTTGGAGTTCTGTTGGCAAAAACAGAATATGGAATAAATGAATACAAGAAAAGGAAGAGATTCAGTTCTCAAACCTGCTATTTTAGTGTCTAAAGTTCAAGTGGCTTCCTGTGAATTTCTCCACATGACAGATCCTGCAGAATCGCTCTCAGCCCTGGTGTTCCCATCCACTTTACCTTCAATCACCCTGACCCCATGACACAGAAATAACTACCATCCCCATCAGTGGGTACTAGACATATCTGTCTTGAATTTCAAAACATTATCCCTTGACAGAACAGAAGGCAAAAGCAAGATGCAGTGGCCTAGCACACTGCTGCTTTATGGGCTGTCCTAAGCAGAAATACAAACTGGAATCTGCAGTCAAATGCTTCTCCCACACACAATGCTGTGCAAGCAGATAAGTGCCTCTCTCTCCATGTGGCAATACATTGCCAGAAAGATGACTTACCGGGTCTAATCCCTCTTTCTCCAGCTTGGCTTTCTCCAAGTAATAGCTTTTTTCAGCCACACTGAGCAACCTCCAGCTCTCACTGATCTTTTTGTTGATTTCAGATTGAGGGAGGTGGGGGAGCTCTTGCTGAACTTTCAAGTAAATATCGTAATAGTAGAGGAGGTAAGCAGATCTGGAATGCAACCAGAAACTAAAACATTAAGGTCATTCTACATAAATTCTTTTGGAAAAAGAAATCTACAAGGTTTATGTTTGTCTCAAGGTCAAATGACAAGCATGTTACATTCAATTCTACTTGTAAATGCATTTTTTAACCAAATGAAAACTAATTCTGAGGAAAACCTCTGAAGTGAGGGGAAAGAGCCTAAAGCAGATTATTCTGGGGTATACAAACTTTATATTGAGCAATGGTAGCATCAGTAAAAGATGTCAGAGCAAGCCCAAAGTGTCAAGCTAATACATGATGTTTTACACCACAAGGTGTTCCAAGTGTACTGCAAAGTTCACTCTTACAGAAATAAGGAAAACTGCTCCCATACCCTACACAGGGGCTAAATGAAAACAGAAGGAACTTACCTAGGCTTTTTGGATTTTTCTCCATGATCACCAGTACTTTTATATTTCTTTTTCTTCTTAGATGGCACTGGCGATGCATAAGTGTAAGTGCCCTCTATTTCCTCCATTACCACAGTTACTTCAGTGCCATCGTACGGAGCCTCCATCGCTAAAGATACATTTTTCATGTTATGCACTAATCAAGTTATACAACATTGCTCCCGACAGACAGCTCTTAATCACCTTTGTAAACTGACAGCATCATTGGCACGTACATTTGACATTAAGATAACTATGTGTTAGCTATTTATTTTTAGAAGAAAATACCTTTATTACTATGACCTCAATACCATCAGTTCAGTGCAGATACACTGCACCTGCCCAGAAAACCAACCATATCCTGGGCTGCATCACAAGAAGTGTGGCCAACAGGTCAAGGAAGGGGATTCTCCCCCTCTACTCCACTCTCATGAGAACCCTCCCTGCAGTGCTGGGTCCAGCTCTGGGGGCACCAACATCAGAAGGATGTGGACCTGTTGGAGAGAGTCCAGGGAGGCCACAAAGGTGATCAGGGGACTGAAGGACCCCCCTGTGAGGACAGGCTGAGAGAGTGGGGGTGTTCAGCCTGGAGAAGAGAAGGCTCTGGGGAGACCTTAGAGCGGCATCCCAGTACTTAAAGGGGCTACAGGAAAGGTGGGGAGGGACTCTTGATCAGGGGGTGTAAGGATAGGATGAAGGGTGGTGGTTTTAAACTGACAAAGGGTAGATTGAGTTTAGATATGAGGAAGAAGATGTTGACTGTTGAGGGTGGTGAGACACTGGTACAGGTTGCCCAGAGAAGCTGTGGCTGCCCCTGGAAGGGTTCAAGACCAGGTTGGCTGGGACTTTGAGCAACCTGGTCTAGTGGAAGGTGTTCCTGCCTACAGCAGGGGGGTTGGATGATCTTTAAGGTCCTTTCCAACCCAAACTATTCTATGAACTCCCCAGGAACCTCTCGGATAAGCCCAGTAATCTAGAACAAGCCTTACACCCATCAAGCAGGTGTCCAGCTACAAGATATCACAGCCACACTCACAAGAGCAAGGCCAGAGGCTGAATAAGCAAAGAAGCTTCATTATCCTCTTACCCACCAGGTCTCCAGGGCTCCTCGCTTAACACTGATGACAACCTCCGGGGCGCTGGGAGGCAGAGAGGATACGAGAAGCCTCAGGAGATAAAGGGCAACAGTACCAGGGCTCAGATGGAGCCCACGCACGACCCGCACCTCGGCCCCGCGCAGTCACTAATCCCGGGCAAGCCAAAGCCCGTCAAACCACGGTCCCCTCTCCACCACGGCGCCCGAGGCAAAGAGGAGCGGCGAGGCCCCCTTCGGCCCTGGTGAACCTTCCCCCCGGCCCCCTTCCAGGTGCCCCTCGAGGAAGGGCGCCTCGGCCACTCACTGGGCAGCACCGGGGAGAAGCGGTCGGACAGGCAGCGAGCTGTGGTCACGTCCCAGCCGGGGCGCAGCGGCGCGGAGGAGGCAGTGCCGGAGCTGCGGGCCAGCCGCATAGAGGAGAGCGGGCGGACGGACTGGGCGGGGCGGGCCGCCCCGGCATGCTGGGCCGGCTGCCAGGCCGGGCCCGGGCCGCGCGGCGGGGCGGAGCGGGACAGCACCGGACCCTGCGCCTCGGCGGCCCCGCGCCGCCACCGGAAGCGGCCGCGGCAGCAGCATCCGGGTCACGGCGTGACGGCTGGGGGCGGGGCCACGCGGGGGGGAAGCGGCTGGGGGGCGGCGGGGCGGGGGGACGGTGGCCGGGAGGGGTCAGTCTTCCTGCGTGCGCGCGGCGTCCCCTCGCGTTGGGGCGGGAAGGAGCGCGGGCGGGAGGGCGGCGCACGCGCGGCCCCTGTTCCCGCCGGTTCTCCTGAGGGCGGGAGGCGGGAGGCGGTCACGGCGCTGTCGCGCGGCGCAATTAGAGCGCAATTAGCGAAGGGCTCGGGCCGCTGGAAGCGCCGGGGGCGCTCTGCAGAAGTAGCGCCACGTTCTTGCGTTCTCCAGTGGTGCCAGGCGGATTTTTGGTGCGACTTCCCACGGCTTTTCTGCCTCGTGGTCTCCTCGGAGCAGCAAGTGCGGGCCGGGCCCTTCCCCTCATGAAGCGGGAAGTCGCCAGGACGAAGCTCTGCGCCTCGGGCCGGATAGCGTCAGCCCACCGATGCAGTCAGACACGCTTCCCGTGCCTGGTGGTGAGGCCCGTGAAGTGGCAACCTGAAATTCAGATCCAGCTGAAAATCCGAGAAAGCTCAGTGCCACTTGGCTGAGGCGGTGGCTGTAGGGCCAGCGCGGTGCCGCCGCCTCAGCGTGAGAGCCGCCAGAGATCTGCGGGAAACACGGTATCACCCTGGGTGCAATAGCCACCCGATGTACTCATGACATCTCTGGGTCCCAGCATTTCTTTATCAATATTTCTCTCACCATTTTGAATAATAAAAGTTTCCATACACAACAAAGTAATTATTTTCTGTTTTCATGACTGCTAAAATTAGCAGTTTGCTCCCCGGGGAGCAAACAGGCCCATAGGGCTCACTACCCGTGACCTTCTTCCTTTGAACTTTTTGGAAAGCGGCATGTGGTGCAGCTATTGCTTTAGCATGTTTTTCAAATTACACATTTTGGCTTTTTTTTTTTTTCTATTCATGTCTATTTCTGTACTTTACATCATGACTTCTAACTTTAGAGAAATGTAAACCACATCTATCTCATGTCTTCTCAGATCTCAGAGGAGTAGAATAAGGGCTCTTATAAGAAGTCGTTAATAAAACCCACAAAGCAGTGATATGACAGCCAGTATTAAATCTGCAACCAGCTATTCTCCTGAAGTCCTGCAGCTGTTTATGTGCTCTGCTAGTGTTTATGTGCAATAATTGGTGACAAACTGTCTGTTCTGCGTCAAACACTGTGTGGCTTCAGCCAACCGTGTACTTTTCCGAAGCTCCATACTTCTATTTGGATCAATATATGACCACTAGAATTTTGTTGGAGTTACTACCTAGCCAAATATTTGGGAAAAAAACAGGCTGATTGGCTTTACAGGACTAATGAACAAGTGAAAAAATAATTTAAGAGAAAAAAACTTGAAGGAAAGCAGCCGTGTTTCCCTTATCATTCACGGAGGAGTTTCTCACAGCGTGCGAGCTGTCAGTGGCATTAGAAACTCAAACTCTTTCCTAAATTGGGCATTTTGACTCTTCCATGGACTTATGGCTTTATCTCAGAAAAATGATATTAACAGCACGTAAATTATTTTAACTATGCTGTAATAGTATTTTGAGGAATGGGAAGCTGCTATGTAGCGGCATCTATTGTAAGCCCGAGGAATGTTACAAAGGAGTACCTGCTGTGTCAGGAGGGGACAGGGACTCCCCCCAGGACACTTTATGCATCATTATCTCAAGAAATGAAAGGTAACGATGGAGATTACACAGGGATCTCCCTCTTCATTTCCCTGATAAAGTACAAGGGCCACTTTGAAGGAGTTCAAAAGACAGCCAGGCACACAGCTACAGCAGGTATCACCATTTATTTTTGAAGAGTTGACTTCAGAGTCTGTTTAATTTGTGAGAAATCATAGCAGATTATTAATAGTTTCATCCAGCGCCAGCTCCCTCATCTGCAGCCGTCCGAGGCTCAAACCCTTCCGTTCAATCAACACAATGCTGTCCTGCATGTAATGTGGGGCTGAAACCTCTTTTCTAAGTGTGATTTAACATCACCCCGGTGTCAGTCCTCGAACAGCACCAGTTTCCAAGAAGATTTCATGACACCAACCCCTGAAATGAAAGCTGTGTGAGACCGAGACAGCGTGACAGGGAGGAGGAAAACACAGCCAAGGACTTCAGAGGGTCACTTTCACAGTGGAGGTCGAGGGCTTAAAACCCCAAGGGGACCCACTCTGGGCCTTGTCCTGGGTGAGGGAGGTGTGCAGGGAATTTAGGAACAGTCAGGTGGATCCATTATCAGCTACAGTCACCTGGGGCAGTTTTCATTAGTCCTATGTCATTTTAAACCTCCCTGAGATTCGCTAGGACACTACACTGGTGACCATGGGGTCATGCTTTCTTTTGAGAGTAAAAACACACTGAACTAGTTCCTCTGTGGCTCTGCACACATCTGCTGTAGCTCCCATTTCACTGCACTGTCTGCAGTCTTTGTGCTGATAATCACTGCAACAGCATGATAGAGCAGCAGCCAGAGGACTGGGGAGACAAAGGAGGAGCATGTCTGTCTGTAGAAGGGTAAAGGAGCCTCTTTCCCTCAGATATGTTGCAATAAAGATGTTGCTATTTTTAAAATGGCACCAGTGAAAAAGCAAAAATTCTGATGAATTCCAGTACGTTTGGGAGATGTTTGCAAGAACAAACGTCAGGGACCTCAGAAATGTTAACGTTCCTCATTATATACACAGGTTTCTCATGGGGTGGGCGTTACAAAACAGCAAAACTTTGGCTCTTAAATATGGCTGTCGTTATTGAACAGGTAACTCAGAGCACAAAATTATCAAACAAGAAAAGGGACCAAAACTGATACACTTGATTTAGAAAGCAAAAGGTATCTTCTTGTTTCATCCAAAACAAAGCAGCCATTAAACCGATGGAGTTATTGTACCAACCTCTCATTTATTCTTCCAGGATCATAAAAATCTCGGTTTCTCTGCAAGGCTGCTATAGCCATACATAGTACCTGGGGTTTTTGTGTTTATAAAACAGAATCCATCTCTCTTCTTTGAAATTGCTTTGGTTTCTGAGTCTCCATCCAACCAAACTATTCAGCAGCAGTCAAACTAGCACATATTTTACAGTAAGTGAAATACATTTCTTTCAAAAAGGTTACATAAAACATTTTCAAGACATTTATTCAATTTTTCCTAAACAATAAAATAGGAGCAATGATTCATATCGCTTCTCTATTTTAGTTATTTCAGTAAAATTGTTAACAAGGCTTAGAGGTGACCTTCGTATTTTAAACTAAAATTTGATCTCTACACGTTTTTCTACTAAATGAGGTATAAAAGTATGATATGTTAGGTGATGAAAATAATGAAAGCTATGAGAAGAGGCACAGTTAGAAAGACTATCTACAGAGTTTATGAAGGAGAAAAGAAACCTAGTGATACATTTGTGCAAAATAATGAACAGTACAGAACACGTTAGGCAAGCGTTCCCATTCCTTCCTTGTTGCTGATAAAGGAAAGGGTATAGCTTCTGAAATTGAAAATTCTAATTTCCTTTCAATTTGTAAAGTGAAATTGAAGCATAACCATTCAAAGCTCACAGGAAGAAATAACTCCAGCTTTGCTGCCAGTTGATCACAGAGTAGCACAGTACATCAGCAAGTATCCAAAACCCACTGAAATTTTACATGGATAATGCACTCATCTAGAAAATTGCATCAGGATAAACAAATAGGAGCTAAATGACTTCCTGTTTAAAGAATAAATTCACCACTATCTAGAGGACTAGGAAGAGTTCCCCAAGGCCCCAAATCACTGCAAGAGTCGAATAGAGAGAATTGAATAGAGTGCTGGTGGCTATTAAAGGCAGAGTCCTGACTAAGTCTGACACTTTATAGTGTCCTGAATATATATATATTTTTAAATAAGCATTTCTGTCCTACTCATTTCTTCCCCTGAATCATCAGGAATAACGTGTCATTGTCGATGTGTTAGCTGGAATTCTCCCCAGAGAGCCAGAAAAATGGTCTTGCCTAAGAAACAGATTCTGAGTTTTCTCCCACTACCGCTTAGTTGTGTTTACTATTTGCTTGCAAAAACCCAGAGGAGCCCCGAGGTGCTGCAGGGTTTTTCTGCTGCACACTCGTGACAGTGCCCAGGCCCTGCCGCAGCCGCGGAAGAACCAGCCTTGCAGAAGGCAGCCGTCCCTGACACTGCGGCGGCTCGGCGGGCAGGAGAGGCAGCCAGCCCAGGGCAGGCCGTGCGGCGTGGCAGCTCTGCGCTCTGACTAGA
Organism: Athene noctua; assembly: GCF_965140245.1. Classification (NCBI taxonomy): domain Eukaryota; kingdom Metazoa; phylum Chordata; class Aves; order Strigiformes; family Strigidae; genus Athene; species Athene noctua. The sequence continues at coordinate 18,116,459 of NC_134048.1, forward strand.
GCAGCACCTGCGTGAGAGGAGGGAGCCGTTATCTTTGTGGTAATAAATGAGAGTATGAGACGGAGGCAGCGCAGGGCTGCGCACGGGGCCTGGCGGCTCATCCTCGGAAGGTGTGTGGATTCTGTCCTTCCTGCTGTTCACAGCTGCACAAGTGTTATTATTTTCCAGTGTTCGTGCTGTGCTGCTCTCTCTGACAGGACATACCACTGTATTTCATTACAGTTTTGTTAAGTAGCGTGTAACATTTTTCTGAAATCCATCAAGGTAGCTGCCTCCTTTCTCCAATGAACATGTTAATGATTTTGGTCCCTGTTGTGTTTTTTTCTGTTGTTCCTAGAGCAGTGTCTTTGCTCAGATGCTTTCATAACTTGTGAAGTACAGAAATGTGTTTCACCGAATGGTAAATACATTCATTAGTAAGGACCTGCCCCTTATGAAGGCATCACCATATGAAATGAGTGTCCTTGGTGCTGAGCCTGTTAAGTATGACAAGCTTGACTTGGTCTATGTGGTTCATGAAGGAAGAGCTACTCGCAGACTTGGCATTTCGGGTTGCAGCTCTAATATGACACTTTACCAGCAGCACTAGTGAAACCTACTCTGCAGCTGCAATTAGGCATGTGATGTGAGATGGGTGAACATTGCTTCTCATTGCCTGTTTTAATGACGAAAAACCTGAAGTGCAGAGAGGAAAAAGAATACCTGAAGACTGATATCACAAACCCACTGAAGCCACTCACTGGTTGACACAGATCGTTGATTCTAACCCCACCTCAGTCAGTTTGGGCGGGGAGGGAAAGCAGTCCCGGGGTAACAACCAGGGAATGACCACACAGTAATGAAATTTGTAAAGACTTTCTCCACCTGTATCCTACAGCTTTCTGCACACCTGCATCTCTGAGTTCAGAACAGTCATGCATGACTTTTGGGATGCTTTAAAATATTCTCAATCCAAAACCTGTGAACTGGATCCAGATAAACATCTATTCGTATCCCTGTGAAACTGCACCCTTCACTCCAGGGTGACCCCACACCATAACTTAATTCTTTCTCAGAAATGCACAGCCAGCAAGGAAAGGGAATCTTCAAGTCAAGGTCTTGGCCCATATTTTCTTGCCGAGACTATCTAAAGTCTTTGTCTACAATGCAGAGAAAGGACCCAGGTGTCATGCACAGGGTGGTAAATTAGCCAGCACGGGTAGGGATTCAGTGGCTGTGTAGCTGCAGCAGCTACAGCTCTGAAGGAGCTGGGTAGGATTATCAGGAAGACTGAGCCTCACTGTCACAGCAGTGCTGATCCTCACCCCTTCTAGCTTAAAGTTTACTCAGGAAGGTTGACAGAAGTTACGGCCATGCTTTTCACGGCAGCGTGGCCACACAGTAAAGGGCAGCACAGTGCTAGGAGTGAAAGCAAGAGGCAACAGCTTCTCTCCTGGCACGGCAGAGCTGGTTGCCTGCAATAAAGGGTAAAGCTTGGCTGGGCGGGAGGCAGCAGAGCCTTCTCGGAGCTGAGACTGCAAAATGTGCTCCCTTAGGACCTGGGAGTCATGATAAACTCCACTAATTTCTGGTCCCAAAGCAGCGAGGCTGTTTTTTTAATCTTGCCTCCTGCAAGATAATTAAATACATATTTTTTTAAGAGATAGCCACCAGAACAAGACACTCCGTGCACTCACATCTTCCCCTGGAGATAAAATGGAAGAATGAACAACAGGAGAGATGTGAATCACTTAGTGCTATATTGGAAAGAGCTCAAATACAGGCACAGCTAGTCTGGGGTATATAGAGTACGTGTGAATCCCTCCGGAGTCTTGCTCATTGTCCTGCTCTGCAGTATACGAAGACAAGTGTATATAAAAACAAGGAGACTCTGGTTTGCTCTCTGATGTCATGTTTGAGGTACATCTGGGATGCTGACAGTGTGCACCACTGCTGGATCTGTCTGGGAAAAAAATCCTGCAGCTTCCCCTTCAGTGGCAGCTGATGGCTTACACCACACTGGTGCTGTGTGACAGGTACTGAAGCACCACACACCCCAGAAAGGAGGCAGGTTTTTTGAATACACAAAGAAGCTCCAACTGTCAAAGACAAAAGGTAATCCCGATATCAGGGATATTAATCTGGTTTCAAACAGAGCAACTGAGTGGAGAATCAGGTACCCTGATGGTTCATGTTTTTATAGTGACACTCAGAACAACGGCATCTCCTGGTGTTTTGAACAGGATAATACCATTACTGAGTGCTGTACTATTAATCTTGTCTCAGCTCTTTCCACTGAAGAGGAGAACATCAAAGTTTTAAAACCTGTACCTCCCACCTGATGTCTGCCTACTGTCTCTCTCCTCTCTCCTCCTGGTTCCCTAGTCCATTTTGAGTCGAAACCCTTGCCTTATCACATTTGGCAGTTGTCTGTTGATTACAAGAAGATCTTTGAGCTGTGGCTTGGCTTGCATGGCAGAGCATTTCTAAATGTCTGCAAGTCTCTAGCAAGCGGAGCTCAGTGCCGGGGTCTCTTTTCATAGAATACCTCAAAGCAACTTGGCATATTCATCACTCTGGAGGGTCCCTGAACAGACCCTTAGCAGCACAGTTCACATGCAGAGACACAGTCAAGCTGCCTCCAGCCTTCAAAGCTCCAGTGTCTTATAGAGGTTTTGTGGACTGTAAAGTAGGATGATATCCAGGAACGAAGTCACACCCCCATGCTTCCTTCTAACAAGTGCTGGCTTGTTTATACGATCCCCTCTGATAATATACTGCTGGAAAGTCCAAGCCAAAATCATTTCTTTGTTGTACTGCAGGGGCTGCACCTGTTTGTTAATGCCCAAAGGCATCTATCTCATATTTATTAGCACAACCACAGGGGAATAGAAGGAATGAGCTCTGTATAGCATTGTGCTAACCACAAAACTCAAGAAGTCTTGGCTAATTTAAAAGGGTTACAAACATCCAAGAGACAGTTTATTAATACAGCTAACTTAATGCCTACAGTACAGTAGAGTTAAGAATTTTTAAATCAAAACAGATTGATAAAAGAGTGCATATCCTTGCAACTCTGGATTGAAAATGTCAAATCTGCACTGAGTTACAATCACAGCAACAACAATATATTAAATTCTGTTTAGGAATCTCATTTTTAACTTGCTTTTATAAATCACCAGTCATCTGAATGTATAACTGAAGAATTTTTGCCACAGAACTGGCATTCTGGTTTTTGAGTGGCACGGTGAAAGGTGTGCGTGTGAGGAAAGAGATTATTCATTTATTTCTCCTAAGACAGTGAGGGTACCAGAAAAATCAGAATACATGGGGGCATGACCAGACCCGATGAGAAGACTGTAACAAAGGGAAAATATATGCTGAGAAACAGAAAGCAGCTGCTCAGAGTAGGATCTATTCATCTACGGAATGGCCCGATAAGGAACCAAGGGGAAACCATAACTTGAAACAGAACTTGAAGAGACAAAACAGTAACGAGTGCACTGGAGAGAACAAGGAGATTCTGCCCCAGCTCTTCCATTCGACAGACTCCTGTGCAGCTGGTGCCATGCCCATTAGTGCTTGCTAATGAGAAGTCTCAGTCAGAGCTCAGACTTCTGATTTGTCTTTAATAGTGGAGAAGTAGGTTACAAATTCCAGGAGGGGGGACACACAAGAGCCTCTAAGGAAAAAGAGAAGAAAGGACTGCCAACATGCACATAACAACTGACATCTTTTGGGGTGTCCTGTGGTGAAGGGTAACTTTAGTTCCCTAGAAAGCCAATTACCCTCATGCCCCATTTCTCCAAAATTCAGGAAGTGCCAATGGGGTAGAAAGCCCCACTGAACTTTTAAACCACTTGATGAATTTCAGCAGAATTTAACGGAGGGCTCAAGGTCTCCACGATGTTGTATTTGAAAAGTTTTGTGCAAGAACACAGCAGGCAGAGAGTGCCCCTTGTGTGAGCTGACGCATTATTAGACACCAGAGAGACAGGCAGCAGGCATAAGGCCGTTAGGAGACCTGGCTTTCCTCCTTCTGTGGCTCACTGAACTACTTGCAAATGTATTTGTTATGAGTTGCAGCTCACCCTTCCACAAGGAGCAGTTCAAACGCTTCCCAGGGTAGACTTCAACCTCTGGGGAACGTGAGACACTTTGAGACCCTTGAATAAAAGGGTCGCAAGTGTGCCTGTGTGAAAGTATTTTGTTAAAAGAGAAATAAATGTCTCCACTAATGATTGATGCAACATGGACCATAGATTAGTGAAGACATGACCTGTTCATAGAAGCCATGACAGTAGGTTGCTTTCTAGCTTCCTAATCTGGCTGTGATAAATGTTCTGCCTCAGGGGGTCACCACCACGCTGCTCCTAAATTTAATTTTTTGTCTTGCTGATTCCTGGGGTATGTACACAACGTTGTAAATTTGCTTTGCGGCCAGGGTTCCCCATCCTTCTCTTTAGGCTATTCCCTGATGCTGAACTTGTCATCTTCCAGAGTGGTTTCAGCAGAGGAAGCTCCTGCTTCCAATTGCACATCTTAGCAATCATCAGGGAGGGAAGCACAAGACAGCACAAGACAACAAGAAGAACTGGCTAAAAATTGGGGGGTTTAATTAGCTTCCTTGGAACAGAAAAAAACTGTGTTGGTATTTCTTTAGACTCATGTTTGTCCAAACAATTCAGAAGTGCTTATGAGCAAAGCCTGCGGTCATCCTTCAGTCAGTACTGATACTCCACATTGAAAGCAGTAGATACTGCTGAAAAATTCCAGGCATTGTTGCCATTAAAAACCCTCCCACACCTAGATTCACTAATCATTACTTTTTTGAGAGTCTGGAATAAATATTTACCCCCGAGAATTCAAAAGTTGCTTTTCTCTGAGTATTTAACAGCACTTTCCAAGTAAGGTCTGCCTCCTTAATACACGACTGATGGAAGCATAATTACTGTAAGATGTGTTCACTTAAAATGCTTTTTACTGCAGTAGCACTATTCAGCTGGCACATACGACATGTTTTACAAGCCTCTGGGTGTTGCACTTGTCCTGTTTTCAAGAAGAGGAAAGCAAGGCTCAGCAGTTTAAGATCATCTCATCTAGGATTTAACAAAGATGGAAGAGAGAACTAGCTGAAAATAATTTTACTTTCTATCCACAATACAAGCAAATACAATATAAGTGCTGTTCCTTAAGGCAAAGTGGAAGAAGTAGCAATGAAAGGTCCCCTGAATGGGGGATACCAGGGACAGTGAGAAGCCAGTGCTGCCCTGTGTTGCTAGTCTGCTGACAGAGCTGTTTGCTCAGACACCTCGGTGGTGCTGGGGACTGCAACTTCATCCACCATGCCACTGGATCTAGGAGTGGAGGTCCAGCCACAACCTGAAGGTTCCTTGGGCCTGTTTGTAAATGAAAGGGGGTGAGGAAGTGACTGCTGAGCTCATAACAGGGATGGGGAGTGCAGAAAGCTGCCAGGCAGCACAAGAAATAGCCCTGAGGTTGACTCAGAGAGATGGATTTGTGAGGTTCCTTGGGAGAGGCAAGTTTGGACGTGATGGCTGTGGCCTCCTGTGGCTTGTGTCCCTGTGTCCGAGAGAACAGGGCCACGTGCATGGTCACGCTCTGGACTTACCCAGAGCTGCACACATGAGGCAGCACCCACGAGGTGCAAAACTCCACATGACTGGTGCAACTTGTAGGGAAACTTTTGCCTTATAGTTGTTTTCACCTGTGAGGGCTTGAATAATGCTGCAAAGTGCTGCTGCCTTTACCCATGTAGAAACAGCCGTTGATGAGTCAGAACATGGAAATAGCTCTGCTGACAGCGAAACAAAGACCCTGGTCTCCTGCCATAGTGTAGAGGCAGTCACTGTGTTTGGAAAAGAGCAGTTCCTAATTATGTATTCCAATATACAGAGTGATTGCTCAGAGAACCTAACATTTCTGCAGTCTTTTTACCTCCTTCAGTCCTTTTGTTTACCTGCAAAGCCGTAGTTACCTGCAAACAACGGTTTGCTGCTGAACACAGAAAGTGCAGAGGAGAGCAGCAAGAACAGAGGTACAGCAAATGAGCCCTGTGAGGAAGGACAGAAAAAAATGACTTGGGTTTAGTCTGGAGGGGATGGAAGAGATGTATGACAATACCCTTTAAATATGTAAAGGTGCAGTATAGAAGGTAATAAACTATTATCTGCGTCTGCCAGGAGACAAGAAATAATAGATTGCACTAAGAGAGATTTATTGGTTAGACGTTAGGAAGGGCTCAGAATAGACTGTGCAGGGAGGGGATGAAATCTCCATCGCAGGAGCCTTGGAAGAGGTGAGACGCTCTGCGGTCAGGAATGGTTTAACCATGGGCATTCCAACTCCTGTTTATTTCCTATGATCTTTTCTTATACTATTCTTACAGCATTCATATGATTAAAATACTCCAGAATATCTCCCTGCTGTCTAGGAAATCTATGAGAAGTATGTTAATAGCTGCATTTCAGAGAGAGAAGTTCTTGCCAGGCTGTTCTAGCTGCTTGGGTTGCAGTGAGATTAGGTTGTGTCCTTTTAATTACATAATTACAAAAACCAGGATTCCAAACAAACTGTTGGGTATTTACGACCCAACTCTCACTGATTTTGCATGAAGCCAGTTGGAATTTCACACAACGAGGGACTGCAATTCCAGGCGGACCTTACAAAGACCAGTGAACCCTGTGCTTTAGTAATATGCCTTTTCCACCGTAGCAATCTTGTGTTATTGCACTCCTTGAAGCAACAGACAATTTCAATCAGTTCTTGCCATGCTAGTTTTGCTATCTTAGCTTTCCTTAATTGGGTACTGCAGGGTTGTCTCAGAGAGTTGAGATCTGCACTTTGAAACCACTGGATTCTTTTATCTAACCTAGGAAAGAGAAATGGGATTTCACATAGTGAAGTTGTCAGTAACAAAACTGGACCAAAAATGCTGAACCACTGCATAAAAGCATTAGCTGGGGTCCACTTACACAGCTGTCTGCTGAGTTCGACCTCGGAGATTAGCTCCCAGCAACTGAAGCCCTAAATTATTATTTTAATATTCATGTCTGAATTCCCATCTGAAGTCAACTGCCACTGCAGAAAGCGACTCAGATTTTACTCTGGCCTCGTTGCCTGGGTTCACTATCACTGTACGTACATTCACCAGGCCCTCGGGTTTGACTGCCCCCTCCCCAGTTTTCACATGCAGATCTCTCGCCGATTCCTCTTTTGAAGGTTTTTGTTTCTGGTGCTCAAATCTTGGCTGACAGGAATGCAACTGTGCTGTGCGCTGATTGCAGCTGGCAGGTGGGATTAGAGCACATTCAGATGGCTGTGAAATGCCTCTGTGAGACAGAAATGGCAGAACAATGGATTATTTCTCCATGAAGAGCCCAGAAACTGATGCAGACAGACACATTGAGAAGACAAGCTGAGGAGCATGCAGACATAAAGCACTTTTTGCTCCCACAAGCCTGAAGAGATCTTCCCAGCTCAAAGTTCTGGGGATCTGCTGCCAGTTCCCTGCCTCCTCACCTAAGCTGGCTAATTTCTCTGAGGTGCAGGATGTTCTCAAATTCTTCCAAAATATGTGGGAGTGACAGTTGCCAAGTAACAAAAACACATCACTCTTTTCCTGAAATGCACAATTCCTCATTTTTCTGTTTTGTAGAATGGACAGATGAGGCTGTGATTTAGGACACTATTCCACAATCAGGATCATTTGGACTCCAGTCTTGTCCCTGCATAAAACTATCCGATACAGCGTTCAAGGTGAGGTAGAGGGATCTGACTGCCCTTGTGGCTCTTGTCTTAAAAAAAACCAACCTGGGGATGTATTTCATGATTCACTGAACTGAATCAGTGACCAGTGTAATGAGATTTCATTAAGAATACAGCGATGCTGCAGGCAGGGAGAGGCAGCCTGACATTTTATGACGAGGCATCCTTCCTCCACACATACTTGAAAGCACTCATGGGGTTGATCTCAAGCAAGGAACAAGGATGATAAATCTCAATCCTTCACAGGAATTATGAGCAAAGTTCAGGCCATTGTGGTATTTGTGGAGATAGAGGAGGTCCACTGAAGAGCAAATAAGATGACCAGGGATGAAGAAGCTGCCTTAGGAGAAGATGTGACTTGAGGTAGGGGATGAGAAAGCTGGAGAAGGAGGACAGCATCAAGATTTGCAAAATGGAGAAGGAACTGGGTAAGCATTGGTTCAGCTGCTGTTCAGCAAGTCCCACAGTACTGGAACCAGAGGGCATTTGCTGAAACTAGTAGGGAATTGGTTTTAACATGTAGAAGAATACTTTTTTACACCATGGGGAGTGAACTTCTGGAACTGGATGCCACAGGAAGCCGTGAAAGCACACAGAATTATCAGAGTCGGGGAGGGATTAGACTAAATCACAAACAAGAAGTCTAGAAATGGATACTGAATGGTCTAGACAGGGATGATGTCCCTTCTAACATCTCTAATACAACAGTTGCGGCTGCTGCTGAGGGTATGAGGAGAATGGACCGCTAACGTAGCCAAGTTAGCAGCATCTTTTACTGCCTCAATCTAAAACAGAATACTGGACATGATGGATCCAGATTTGTCTTATTTCTTACTTGTCTCTGGTTTGATAGAGGCTCTGTTCTTCCTACACCATGGCAGAGTTCATTCCCCTTTTGATATTACTCATCCCGGTCCCAACAGAGCCAATAATGTACCCTACATTCCATAAAGAGCCATATTAACCTCCAAATTTCATCCAGGGGCTCATCCTTTCCTGAATATCTTGAAATCTTGTTCCATGACCTTTTTCCTTCCATGCAGCAGCAGGGAGAAGCCCCTTGTAGCTGAGCTTCCTGCACATCCTGAAGACGAACTGTGCGTGAAAGTTTGTGACACATTAGCAGAGTAACATGGTGACAACTCTATGCTTGTGCATTTCAATAAGCTAGTTATAAACAAAAGGGTTTCTCCTCTAATGTTCATAGTCTTTGCTACCACACTGGAGAAGACTGAACTAATGAAGATCTCCTCCTGTGAGCTCCATGAGGCATCTGCACTATTCCTTCTGTACTCATTACACTGAGCAGAACATAGACCAGAAAAAGCATTCTTTGCTGGCTATAAATCATGAGTGACACCAAGATATTGCTATTAGCAGCAGAAAAATGCTTTCCTCCCACAACCTCATTCAGCCCTATATACATACAACGCTTCGGCAAAGGGTGCTGGGGTGTCAGGATAGAAAATTAAATAGAGATTGTGTTGACTGAAGATAAATTGGTACCTCCCTTGGCGTGCCTGAGTGACTTTGTCTTTTTGTGATTTGTCTTTTAACTTACAAAACACTGAGGCTAGAGATAACTATGAGCTTTAAAAACCTAGCCTTCTTCCCCTCCCAGGCCCTCCTGAACAAATCTCTTCTCTGAAATGAGCTCAAAGAGAAGATAAATGTTCTGGCAGTAATATGCAATATTATTTTTGGCACTTGAAGAATCTCAAGCTAGATAAGGGAAAACTGAAAGGAAGACAAAGCTCTGTTTTTTCAAATGCAAGGGACCAAATTCTGCTCACCCTTATGAACCCAGAATCCTTTCTTTTATCTGGATTATTGCAGCAATTCCTGATTTTCACCAGGTTAGCTGATCCTGAGGCCTTATTTAAAACCCAGCACATTCAGAGACCCTGGTGAAATCACACAATAACAGAGCCGAAAGACAAAGGCATCCAAAGAAAGCGCGGACTCCACAGCTCCTGCCCAAACAAAGGATAATTTGGTTTCAGACCATGTTAGCTGTAACAATGATAAGATTAACACCTGATATCAAGGGAACTGCTGAGCTTTGTGTGACCTCCTCCAGCAGAACAGCACTCAAGCCCCTCTCCTATTAGCATATGTTAGAGGAACTGCTTCTTTCCTGGTCGAGTATGTATTTCCCTACAGAGCCTTTGTGAAAGCTCAGAGCAGTGTTTCTGCAGATACATTTGTGAGTATATTGAATAAAACATGTGCCATTTGACATTGTAAGCTTGGACCGCCATGGTAATGGGCAAGGGCACATGTTACTGCAGGGCAGAGAGCCACGGGGGGATACAGGATGAAGCACAGGCCCACGCAGGAGTGTGTCACGTCTTTGATTCTAATAGAGCCCTGACTGAAGGACCCAGCTCACCCTGCACTGATGTAAATGCTGCCTATATATATTGCCTTAAGACAAGGAAAAGTAAAAAGCCCAAACCTTTGCTCTCTTTACGTGCTTTAGCTTGTTACAGACGTCCGTGGTTTGGAAATCAAATAGGAAGGGATTTTCAGAGCAAACTAAAGTGTTTTAGAGGCAAAATTTCTAGTTCTCGGAGAGCCTCCTGTGTCCAAAGCACAGCCTTTGGTCTGCAAATTTCAGTGTGCTTTGTCAAGCCTGGAAGTTTGATAAGAGACTCTGGGACTCTTGAGAGCTCTTAGAGCAGCCTGTAATAGGGAACAACAGTTATTGATGCTGCTGTTTTTAAATTATGATACTGCCACATCTCAGCTGTTCTTGTATTTGTCTGGCATGTGAGTAATGGTTGGATTGGACAGTTAAAGGCACCCCCACCTGTGGTGCTATTCAAAGCTAATCATCTGCTAGGGGTTACTTGGCAATTAAGAACTGTTTAGTGGTACAAGATTTGTATGATGTGACCAGAAAGAGTGTCTTAGCATGAGAAACAGTGTGTTTCTCAGGGAATGCAGAACCTCCCTCCTAAAAGTTGTGAAATATCCTTGGGTCAGTTCAGTGAAGCAGCATTTTGAGAAGGATGTCGGTAAGAATCAGGAAGAGCCCTAGAGAAAATTCGTTTGGTCACCAGGAATAACACTGTCTTCCAGACAAGCTTTGATGAAACACTTGTTCATGTTCATTTTTGTCACTGTGTCTCTAACTCTGTAATGAAATACCTCATCCCTATCAGCTGTTGTGCCACTGACAAGAGTCATTCCATCCCACCTCAGTAACACCAGGGCCAGCTCTGTGGAGAGGAGCCCGGCTTGTCGGGCATTCCCTGATGCACCTTTGGCAAGGAGCAGGCAGTGAGATGATGCTTTTGACTCCAAGAATATCTGGAACTACTAGAGGATCTGCCCTTGATACCAACAGAGCAAGGTCATACCCCGTCCTGAGCTCTAAATAGTTCAAAAACTTAAAATGCTTCTGGTCTTTGGTTTCATGGAACTGATCATGGCAGTAAGGCCATCTTTAGCAGAGTGTTAGTATTTGGGGAACCTTCATCTCCAATAGATTTCTGTTTCATGGAAACAAATTAATTCCTATTCTCTATGCAGACATGACAATCTATAACATCCTATTTATTTGCCCAAATCAACCTTTGGTAAGAAGCTTTACTTCCTTGCTCTCCACCTTCTCTTGTTCTGTTTGGCAGTGGACACTAGGACCTCTTTTCCTCAATACAGGCGCTGTGGTTTTCCACAGGGACAGGTATGCACAACCAAGAGCTGATCTCCCTGCCAGCAGCGGATGTGCAAGGTTGTAATTTTTTGCAATGGCAAGGGAAAAGCAGCAAGCTTGCAAGCAGAAATCTATCAGCAAAGCTGCACAAGTGTATTAAATAAAGCAAACAGAACTTTGCTGTTACACTCCAAGTAAATAGTTTCTCCTTCTCAGTTTGCTCCAGCATAAGAATCCCTCTGCCCTATAAATACCGCTGCCAGTATTTATTTGTGAAGAGCTGGGATCTATTTATTTATTTGTCCATATTTAGTTTAAAAGTCTGGGCTCAAAATTAAACAGTCATTCATAATGTCATTATCTGCCTTGCTCCACAGTCAGATACCGTGTGTGGTGTCACAGGACAAAACCTTTGGCAAGGGCCCTAGAAGAGCAATTTAGCTCCTCATCCATCTCAGCTGGCAGTGTGATTGGCTTCCAAGCTTGCATTGCTGAATGTGTTATTTTACTCTGACATATATTATTGAGTGTTAAATCACTTTCTGAAGTGTTTATTGGCAGTAGTTGAATTCCTTCCACTCATTTAAGCTGCTTTTGAAACATAAACATTTCCTTGTATCTTGGAGTTTGATGTAAACATGGGGAGAGTTCCCTCAGGAGGATGGATTGTAGAAGTGACCAGCTCAGTAGGTAGGGACAGAATTTATCAGTACTGTGGAAAATATCCTCCTCCTTCCATCAGGCTGAAACAGCAAACTTCCGCCGCCACTCCACAGCACTTCACATGGGGAAGTGGTGTCTTGGTCCTCCCACCATGTCTTGGCCTGACAGGAAGCAGATCACACTTGCACTGGAACATCAATGACTTCCTGACAGGATCTTTATAGATCCTGAAGCTCCCTGGAAAAGAAAAATGGGCTGTGATCTGCAGGATCAGGTGCTGGGGAGGTTATTAGGCATCAGCATGCGCATGCCTCCAGGTGTGGAGTGTGGTCTGCAGCCTCTGCCTAGCAGTGATATCTCTTGGGAAAGAACCAGAGACCGCACTCTTGTATCTATTTAGGAAAATGGAGCAGAGGATCAGAGAACAGAAATAAACAGATTAAAATCTAGTGTGGCAGTCAGAAGCTGAGCTGGAGAACAAGGGCCAGAAGCAGGTCAAGCTGGGGAGGAGGCAGGAGAGCTGGAATTTCAAATGAGCCCTTTTATAATTCATCTCTTGAGGACTCTAGAAGTGACAGCCCAGCAGCCTGATCCAGGCTGGCTTAGTCAGTACTGCAAGTCCTCTTACCTCTTGTCCTTGCTCCAGTGAAGACCTACAAATCAAAGTTTTTCTTTTCTTTTTATCTTTAATGAGGAGGTCTGTTGAGTCTTTTTCCTGCATCTCAGAGTTACTTTCCAATCTGATGAACAGTGACTTTTAGAGATGACACCAGTGACGAGCTGCTGAGATCACAGTAGCAATCAAGGCTCCTTTGATGGCAGAGCTAAAAATACGTTCCTCAGCTGACACAGCCTTAGGGAGGAGAACATATAGTCTGGTTTGAAAGAATACATCTTCCTTTGTCTCCATGTCGTCTTCTGCCAGAGGACACCACATCTGTGACAACCATGCAAGCAGGTTACAGCTGTCTTCTGAACTGAAGCACCCATGTACAGACACTTACTGCTTCCAACCCCAGGAAGAGCAAAGATTTAAAACCCTCTGAGCGTCTTGGAGAATGGTGTAGTTGGCAGTTTTGCTTCTCTGGTCATGCTGGCACCTGTCAAGTTATTGCATGGCAGAAGCCACATCTTGGGGTCTAGAGGAAATCACCTTTGCCAATCCCCTAGGTTCAGTTTCAGTCCTCTTCATCAGCTGCCCCAGCTCTTTCCTATCTGCTTCTCTGCCTGCTCTCCTCCTTGCTAAATCCAGGGCACCGGATCACAAGCTCCCTGGCTAATGAGGTGTCCCCAAAGCCTTGCTTTGGCCCTTGTAAAGGAAACTGTGGTAAGTAGTGTCACTGCCACCTCCTGGACTTTCTGAGGATGAGAGCTTATCCCAGGGGTTGCAAATGCTGTGCTGAGATCAGGGATTGCCCATCTTCAACCCGGACTAGCCCAGTCCCTTCCCAGGCCTGCGGAGTGATGGCATTAACCAGCCCATGTTTGCAGAGAAGGGTTGATCTCCTTCCCCTTGGAGGCATTAGCTAAAGATGGATCATTAAGGCTTTTGGGCAGGAGATGTACAGATGAACAAGCATACACAGTGAGAGTTCTCCGTTTGTAATGTGTAATATGTCAGGAGGTAAGAGGTTGAGCAACCCAATTTGACAAAGGAAAATAGCAAAAAGGGAGTATTTTGCTGGCTAAATGAAAGCCTCCTCTGTGTGTGATTTTTCATGCTTCTGCATGCATAACTTGAACGCAGAAAAAGGAAAAATTCATTTGTTTGGTCAGACAGAAATACACCAGATTTATTGTTTTGAGAGATACAGGTGGGTATTTCTACGTGGCTGTGGTAGCTATAATGTTTTGGTGACATGATGTTCTGCCAAAAAAAGGCATTCACCCAAGAATGTCTCTGGGCTCAGTCAGAGTCAGTCCCAGAGGTGGATGTCCCATCCCTAAACCTCTGTGGGCAGTGGTCCATTGCCAGGAGTCTGTTTGGTGCTCCCATTTAGGGTGTTGGCCCTGAAGATGTATGACCTCCCTCTAACTGAACCCTCTGTGTGGATGCTTTCCGGCTTGTTCTGGCAACGGAAGAACATAAGGAAGCCATTCCGGTAGTTCTTGTTCATCCACCCGTAGAGAAGAGGGTTGACAAATGTAGAGCACATGGCCCCAACATGGAAGAGAGTGTACAGGAGTTTGTACTCATGGAAGATAAGAACCAGATCAAGATCAATGGCAAGCTGGAATATGTGGAAGGGGAGCCAACAGACTGCGAATACCACAACTACCATCACTAGCATTTTGGTTGTCTTCCTCCTCCGGCACTGATTTTCATTCCTAGAAGTGGGACTGACGTGATTTTTCAGCTTGAACCAGATCCTGATATAAGCATAACAAATAATTGCAAGAGGAAGCACATACTGCAGGAGGAGCATGGACAGGCTATAGATAGTGGCATCTCTGTTATTACCAGAAGGCCATTTTTCTGAGCAGACAGCCATTTTGAGGTTGATGGATGGGATTTCCTCATACCGGTACTCTCTGAAGATGGCCAGAGGACCTGCTAGGACAGCTGCTGCTAGCCACATGACAGCTATGATGGTGAAGCTGAGCCTCTTGGAAATCCTGCTGTCCAGGTGGAAAACAATACACCGGTACCTATCCAGGGCAATCACAGTTAGGGTGAGCGTGGACACATGGACACTCAGAGCTTGAGCATATGGGACCAGATGACAAAGAACAGCTCCAAATTTCCACTCGTCCAGCAATGTGTACACTAGGGTGAAAGGCAGACAGAGTGTGTCCACCATCAGATCTGCCAGGGCCAGGTTAGCTATGAAGAAGTTGGTGACAGTCCTCATGGTCTTGTACTTCACTATGATGTAGATGACCAAGGAGTTGCCAATGAACCCCAGCAGAATGATGAGGGAGTAGGCAGCAATCAGAACAACCTGGACCCCCAAGATCTTGGTGCTGTCCATCATAACACTGCGGGACCCAGAGAGATCCTGGCTGGGAATGACAAAGTCCTTGGCGTGCCAGCCCTGTGGCAGCTTCTCGTCTGATGCTGTCTTCTCCACGGTGAGGGTGCTGTTGGCTCCCTCCAACGGTCCCATGCCTGGTCTGAGACTTTCCATCAGGAGAAGGAGGTCTGGAACACAGACACAGCAGAAGTGAGAGCATGGGAGACAGCAGAGCAGCTGCCAAAACTGAAACTCAAAGGGCATGTCCCGCATGGCATTTCAGGCTAAACAACCCCCATCCTTCCTTTCAGTTCTCTTGCACCTCCTTTTAGAGCCTATGATCAGTTGAACGCAAATTCCCCAAGGAAAGGTCGGTGGAAAATGCAATTTTTCATGCAAGTTTATGTTTATTTGAATTTAAGAGGGAAAAACCCCTCAACCTGCCAGGGCCAGACTGGTAGGTCCTGAACAGACCTCCTGCTCATGCCCTTTGAACCCTGCCTCTCCTGCTCCTTGCTACAAAAATGCCCTGAATCCTAACTCCTTAAAAACTAGGGAAGGAGAAAAACAACAGGACGCTCAAATTCAAGGTGCTTTTCTCCACCTCCCCCTAACAATTTATTTCCAGACTGTGCACCAATTTCTTATTTCTCATCTCCCTGAGTGAAAATATCTTTCATCCTGTCTCTGCAGGAGTCTCCATCACTGCTCCTGCTAGCAATACTACCACCCAAGAGTGGTACCCCCTGCTCCCGAGCCCTGGTAGTGTGGTTAGCATTACTAATGCCATTTTATGAGGCAAGCAGACACTCTCTGTGACCGAGCGGGTCACGTACACATTCCTTTTCCCTCATTATCAGGCCCTGAAGGTCCTGTGAATCAAGTAGACAAACCAAACAGTTTTCTTCTTCCCCTCCTTGCCAGCCTCAAGGTTCCTGGGCACCAAGACAATTACTCCCTTCCTTGCTGGCCTTGAAGGTACCAGGCACCCAGCCAGGCAGGCTGCATAACAGCACAAAGAGCACTGCCCATAAAATCAAGCAGTTACAAGTCTCCCTGTGGACAGGGACACCCCTGCCATCCTCTGCTTCCTCCAAGGACTGAGTGAATGACTTGTATTTTTTTATAGGATTTTCAAGTCTAGATTATAATTATAATATAAAATTTATAAAATTATAATTGTTATATTGATGCAGCAAACCATGTATTAGGATTTGACCCGACCTGCGGAGGGTCCAGGTGGTTACAAATTATGAGTTGTGTTATAAATTCTGTATTACTTAGGTGACTAGAAATCATGAGTTGTACTACAAATTTTGTATTAATGCTACTTGTAGATTGAACTACATTGATTGTGCCTGTAGAAATCCTGTGTCATTTCAATCATAAATTCTGTGCTATACAAATCACAATACCCTGTTAAGGAAATAAAGCTTTAATTGTAACCATGATTTAGTGCTGTCACCATTCTGCCAAGGATCCCTAAAAGAACCTGTCTGTCCCCTCAGTGCCAGTGACACCCAGGCATCCACCAGCTTTGCAGAGGAGGGAGCTGCTGCAGGGACATGCGTGTGCAGGGGCCAAACCGCTGGAGCTGTGAACAAGCCTCCTGCAGAGCTGTTGCTGAGCGTCCGGCCACAAACAGGCCCAAGAGCCAAAGCCCCGGCGTCAGTGAGCCTCCTGCCACGTGGTGCTCAACGTCTGCGTGAGTATGGCTTTGGGAGCAGGGAGCCTGACTGGTGAGCCAGAACTGACTCAGTCTGGAAACCGTGGCTGGCGTTCGGTGCCATTGTAACGGCAGAGTGTTGTCACGGCAGGGTTTTCATTCAGTCCAAACACAGCAGGAGAAAAGACAGCTTTGTTACTGTCTCCTTCTCAGCCTCCGTGTCTCATAATTGCTGCTGGGGTATGAGGGGTGGACGTGGCCCCTCACATATCCCCTCTCCCCACCGCGGTGTGTGAAGCCCCCATTCCCACTGCACACTTGATCAAAAGTGAGCAAAAGTCATCACTCTGCCCAAACAGGCTGGTCTGCAGAGCTTCGTGTTTTCTCTGACCTGCAGAGAAGGGGGATAATGCCCTGCCACTGAAGGAGGGAGGGAGGGAGGGAGGGAGACAGAGGGCTTAAACAAAGCTGGGAATTAGAGGCAGACTGCTGGGTACCTTCTCAACCTCCTTGAGGAAGGAATTGGTCTGGGTTTGTACTGGGTGAGATGAAAGCACTGCTGACTGGGTGCTGGTGGGCTTCCTGCAGGTCCATGCCCTGCAAGATATTCAAGGACAGCCTGTCCCTGGGAAGGGAGAAAGCTTTCTGTGCAGAACACCTGCATTTTATCTAATTCCTTAAACAAATACCATAAAATAATGGTGGCAAGATGGTAAAGGTGGCAGCAATTACATCGCAATGAATAATAAATGGCTGCTGCTTCTTTCATCACTCCTCAGAGCATGAAGTGATTCCCACTTGGGGGCTGCTCCGAGGAATCTGCCCAGCCGGCTGCAAACCTGGGCCCTGCAGATACCATATGGAGACCATATAGCTACCGCTAAGAGGGTGGGAAGGTAACTTTAAGGAGCAGGAGGGAAAAATGTGTGGATTTGCTGGGGTGAGGGTTTGCTTAAGGGTGATTTCAGACCTCCACAAACACCACTGCCCCCAACCCTGGGAAGGTAACCCTAAAATCCAAAGGGAGGCCACAACTTCTAAGGCAGGAGAGAGGAGCTCAAAGCTGCCTGGCACAGCCAGCACAGTGGGAAACGGGGCAGGGGAACAGGCCCTGGGAAGGTGGAACAGCTCAACCTCCACACAGCAGCAGCCCGCAGACACCCATGCTGCAGCTGCCCCCAGAGCAAACCTTGCTGCCAGGAGAGCAAGGTCAGTGAAGGAAACAGAGCAAGGGCTGGGCACACTTTTCAATGGCTGTGCTTCCCCTGCTTGCTCTCCGTCTGGGTTTTTGTATCTTCCAGATTGTCTAGTATTACTTTATCACTATCATTTGTTACCCCTTTTCTGTGGCTTGCCTGTCCTAAATGGGACAGTACCCAAGTCCTGGCGTGACACCAGCGGAGACTCTCTTCCCTTTTTCCCCATCTCACCCACCAACTGGCCGCCAGTTCCCATGTTCACATCTCAGGCTGTTTCCTTTCACTGGAGACTGGCAGCTACCCACCATCTGAGAGGAGCCAGGAACACCATGATTATTGGAGCTGTTTCACTTCCGAACAAAATGGCCTTAATGGAGTTATTATTTGATTTGGTTTGCTTTGTCTTTTTCCAAAGGGGAAACTATTAAAAATCAATTAAGGCATTTTAATTAAGGGACAAAATGGTCATAATAAATGTTCCTGCTTCAGGGGCTGCCTTGAGGTTGCAGGGATGCTGCTAGCAGACCAAGGTCTCTTCCAGCAAGTAATGGAAGTGCTGGCATATGTGTCGGCTGCTGCCAGGCACACGCTCCCGTGCCCACCAGGCCTGCCAGACTACATGGAAAAATCCTTGGAGCTGAGACCCAACTGGTTTTGGGAGAACAAAACAGCAGGGCAGACCAGGAGGCGGCAGAAATACTACCCTAAGCCCTTTCCTCTGTGCTGGGCTGCCATGAAGGGATGCAGAAATGGCATTGCCTGAGTTCTGCCCTCACCCTCTCCTCCAGCAGAGGCTCAGCCTGAGGCAGGGCTGGGACCCAGGAGTGGCTCCAAACAAGGCAGAGAGCTGTTCCCTGTGCCAGCAGGCTTCAGCCTTTGGGAAGGGGGGAAAAGGAGGGAGAAGCACAGAGAAGCACAGAGAACAAAACCTCAGCCCTTTGCTGAGCACACTGCTGTCAGTGACTGAGAGCGACAGTGACCACCGTGACAGCTCCAAAATCCATCCCAAGGACTGGGCCTAGACTAGGTGCCCTGGGACTCACATGCACCTCTGCTTCCTGAGGATGCCCCGGCTCCCTCCGTGTCCCTGCTGCAGCCCCAGGCACGCAGCCAGCCCGGTCCAGATCTGTCAGGGCACATCCAGACGTGGAAGAGCCATCTGCAAAGACTAGCAGGGTTCAGAAAGCAGGGCTGGAGGGGTGGGCAGAGGACTGGAGAAAACAGAGCTTGTTAATTAAAATTCCTCTTTTTGTCCCAAGTAGCGAGACTGGAATCGCTGCAGCCAGCAGGCACACAGCATGGGGACAAGGGGTGCAGGAAAGAGCGATGTAGGGATAAAGATTGCTCAGTGTGCCCAGGAATTACAATTCTACCACAGTTATTGATTCGGAAGGAGAGAGTGGAGGGACCTGGGCCAGCCTGTGGTCTCTGGCTAATGACAGCCACAAGGTCTTTCTACAGCAGCGCTGGGGTGTGAGGGCTGAAACTGATGAATACTTTCATGGCTTGGCTCACTGATTTATTCCATGCTGTGTCCTTCCTCCAAAGAAGCTCCGCTCCATGCAACCCCTTCATCTTTAGCAGCCCAATCTGGAGCACTGACTCATCTCATCCCCAGTCCCATATCTGGCAGCAGTCAGGTGTCCATGGCAAGGAGGTCTGAGACTATCCCTCATCACCAGAACCCTGTTGTCACTCTGGGTCAAGCCACCTTCTGCCACCTTCATGTTCCCCTACAGCACTCGAAGGGCAGCAGCGTTCAGCCTTGCAGTCCTCAGCACAGCACTTCAGGGAGGTGAACACAATAAACTGAGATATGGAGGTTAACCAGCTTGCCAGAGGCCACACAGCACATCCAGAGCAGGCCTGGGAACAGAGCCCAAGTTTGCTAACTCCAGCCTCCTGCATTCATCATCAGAGAGGACTCTGCATCTCTCAGGATAAAACCTGAATGTAGATTTCAGAAGCTGCATGAAAATGCAAAATGTGAACGATTACGGGGATTTTGCATTCTCTGTGCGATGGGCTGGTTTCAGGAGAAACAGCACCTCTGGGATGGTTTCCTGAAGCCAAAGGACAGACAGAAATTGTCCCAGGTCCTTCCATCTCCAGTGAAGGGGTGATTACCCTACTGTGACACTATGGCAAAAGGGAAGGCCCTCTGACCTGCCATCATCTGCTGCAGTTTTGTAAATTATCTATCCAGATCAGGCCCATTGGTGCAGAAACCTAATGGCATCAGACACGCATTGCCACCCCTGCACTTGCAAATCTCCAGGGCCCCAGAGCTGCTCCCAGGAGATCCAGTGTATAACTGGTACTGGGATACAAAGTACAAGGAGCAGGAGATACACCAGGGATTTCTTGTGGTTCCTCACTCTGAATATTTCCATGTTCCTGCCTAGGCTGGAGTCGCAAAAGACTGAAGGGAACGAGTCAAGGAGGATGCCTTAGACACTCAGCCCAGGACAGGATGAAAAAGAAGGTGATGAGAAGAGATTCATTTGTCAGGGATACATGCTTTCTCCTGGAAATTTCTCCTACAGAAAGCAGAGAGAAGCAGTGAAGGTTCCTCTGCCCCATGGGACATGCCATGGGAGCAGAGCAAGGCTGGCTGGGACTCAGGGCTCAGTGGGTGACGCTGTGATGGAGACACGCCAGTTGTTGGGGCTGTAAAAGGGAAGAAACAGCTTGGTGGAAGGATCATGGTTAACCTAGGGAGTCTGTTACCTGCTGAAATTTAGGGAGTCTGGGGTAAGTGAGACAAGGGAGGAGAGGGAAATAACAGCCACTAACAGACAACCGGGGAGAAAACCCAGTATCCTGCTTTGGGACAGACCAGAAACTCTGTAGGTGAAATGCAGGCTACAGCAGGACTATAAGAGGCTCTCTCTGTTCAACAATTAACATGCAAGGAGTGCAGAAAGCAAGCACCGATTTTCCTCCTGCAGTCCCCTATCTCCCTTTGCATCTCTCTCTTTGAGGGCACTGATCCCTGGCAGTGAGCCGAGGGCCAGCAATGTGTGCAGTCCCATCACGGAGGAGCTGACGGGAGGTCTGTACCGAGCCATGAGGAGGCAGATTGCAGGAGAGATCAGGATTTCTCAGACAGCCACGCACCTCAGCCCCACACCTGCAGCACGCTGCCCTGTAGCTGTACGTGCCCGGTTTCTGCAGCCCCCTGGAACAAGCTGACTGCTCTCGCTCAGCATCCTGCTTCCCAGACTCCCTGCTTCTGCTCAGGGACCTTTCAGAACTCTCTTGTTGGTATTTCTTGTTCACTTTCTCTCTATTCCAGCTCTCAGGGCTGTCGGGTTCCAAATTCAGTTTCCCAAAGATGTTTGGACCTTTTTTGCTCGAACCATGTGGCATGGCCAAGACCTGGCCCCATCTCAGCCCTGCCACTCAGACAAGCCCTCCCCGACCCACCTGCAAAGGCCAGAGCGTCCTCCTCCTTCAGGCACCGAGCTGCTCACCTCGAGTTACCGTCTCATTGCTGGCCAGGACGGAGCACTTGGTCCTCTCCACTCTCTGGGAGTCAACCTGTGGCAAAGGGGTGGAAAGCACTTTTCTGCAACTGTCCTCAGAAAAGCGAGGAAGTCAGGCGAGGATCTGGGCTGCCAGAGGGTGCTTCATTGCCGGGGGTAGCTTCGGGACACCACCCTGAGCATCTGGAGAGCACCCTCTTGCAGGGTGACTGACAGCCCCCGTCTCACAAAGCTGGATGCTGTGTTAGCTCCTGAATGAGAGAAAGGCAGGGAGCTTGTGTTTAACAAACAGAAATGGAAAAGGGGAGGGAGCCTGCTGCTGCTGTTTATACAGTGTTCAGCCACTGAGGGGCTTCTTGCATCGAGGAGAGAGAAGCTTTTCCACTACATCCAGTTCCCTCTCCAGGGAAAGTGGTGGGAGCTGGAGGTCTGCAGGGTCCTCGTCCGTGCCACTGACCTGGGCAAGTGTCCACTCGCCCTCACTCCACAGCCGTCTCGTCTGCTCGGGCTTTAATCTCACTGGGACTGGCACGGTCTTGTCCAGGGGTGGATCTCCCCTGCAGCAAGAGCTCTGCAGGTCCTGCAACTCAGCAGAACCTACCCCATCCTCCTCTGCCTCTGTGTTTGCACAGTTCCCTGCACAGAGCAGTCTGCTGCTGTGGGACAGGCCTTCGAGTACTCTTGGGTTACAAATAAAAGTAACGGTGAGAAGTTTTAGCCACTTGGCAATGGCTCGGTCTGTTCCAGAGCCAGATTCAGTGTGAAGCTAGGAACCTGAGTGAGTTTCTATTTTAGGGTCCTCATCACTGCCCACACACCTGGAGCAAGAGAGAGGGGAGGCATAAAAGCAGCATTCTCGTGTCCAAAACTGCAAATTCCAAGCTCATCAGAGCCCAGGAAAACACCCTGAGGGCAGCACAGGGAAGCAGAAGCACAGCTCCCTACCTGGCCACAGGTTTTGCTTTCAAAGAGAAGTCAGGTGCGTTCCTAGCATAGGATTTCCACCACAGGCAACATGTGAGTTTGCAGCTCACCTGGGCTAGGAGATGCTCCCAGAGGTTAGAGAGGAGGACACCTCTCCCCAGCTTCAAGTATCTACAGCTAGAAGTTTATCAGAGCAGTCTTGCTCTTTACCCCCACAGCTTGGTTTCCCTTTCTTTGTGAGCATGGAAATGGGGAGGGGTTTCAACCAACTTCCTGTGCTGCAAGAGTTGTGATACACCAGGAAAAAGAAAATGTTCCAGTGGCTCAGCAGAAAAAGGAGAGTGAGACCATTCCTGAAGTCGCACAGAAAGTGGTACTTGAACTCAAGACTCGGACACGAGTCCTTGAGTCCCATCCTTCCCCCTCCTCTCCCTGTCTCCCCTTCAGGAAGGAAAGGGCTCAACACACCAGCACTGACAGCCAAGAAAATCCACCAGCTGCACTAGCTGGATTTTTATGGGAGTTTTGTGTCTTCTTCCCCTTTGTTTTCCCTGAGGCTGCTGATTTAGCTGCTCTTGAAAGCTGAGAGTGCAGGGGAGCAGGACAAGACAAACCCTCTTGGAAGGGGCTGCCGCTGTCTCCCAGCGGTCTGCGGGGAGAGGCAAGGAGCAGCTAATGGGAAGTGAGTGGTACATGCTATTCCCCACGTTCCTGGTGGATGGATACCCCTCCTTTCCAGAGTCCTCAGCAGTGGGTGGATGAATTCTGCTCAAGGCTGAGATTTTTTTCCTCCTTTCTCTTCCAGCCTAAGATTTTTCTTGCTCATTCCCCAAAGTCCTTTGCTACAGCTCCCCACTCTTCCCTCCAGTGGCTGGAATAAGATGTCTGGGGAAAAGGCAGTGATTTGACAGAAGAAAAAATCACTGTAGCCTGAAGCCATGAATCTCCATCAGGACCATGGGGTGAATTCCAGTCATTTTTGGCGTGTGGTGTTTGCTGGATGACAGCAAGTCCAAACCCTTAAATCATGGATTAGTCAGTGCAAGTCCCCAAGACTGTTCTCTCCCACGGTCTCAGGGCTCCAGCAGAAAGGTTAGCACCAAAAACCTGTGATGCTCCCAAACATCAACTCATGTCTTTGACCAGATAACTTAGCTGAAAAGCCCCTGTGTGCCTGAGAGAGCATACAGAGCCTGGGAAGGGAGAGCTGCCTGTGATCCATGGTGATGCAGGCAGTCACAAAATCATCCCCCCTCAAGCGATCCTCCTGCGACATGGGGCAGCGCAGTAAGGGAAGGTCGAGCTTGCAGCACGCCTGGGGTGTCACTCCAACTGGCAGCCACTGAGCCAGCGTTTGGTCCCTGTTCCCTCCGTGCTCCCGAGCCCTCTCCCTGGGAGCCAGGCCCTTCTCACGGCACCACAGACGTGGGCTGCCTGCCAGCCTGCCTAATCTCACCCAGCTACAACATAATTACTGCTGGCGGCGAGTGCACGCAGCACAGCCCTGTCGCTGCCCAGCCCTCAGCTTCTCAGCAGCCAAGGGACACCCGGGGTCTGCTGTGCCAGAGCCCCTCACCCTCCCAGTGGGTCAGGAGGCTCAGTCATGGCACGGGCTGTGGCAGCTTGAACACCGAGGCACAGAAACGCCTCCCCACGCAGCTAACAGATCTCAGAGAAGCTGAGGGTCTTCCTACCTCAACCAGCAATTTCACCCTGAAGTACGAGGACGGGGAAATGTGAAAATGTCCTTTGCATTGTCCTGGGGTGTGGAAGGCTGCGCAGCACCGAGCAGAGGTGCCAGGACCCACTGCATGCCCTGTTGTAACCTCAGACCCTGGGGTATTTGCACATGCAGGCTGAGTACACACAAACGCCTGCACAGGTGTCCTGGGAGCCTCACGTCCTTTCAAACACTATGGGATCGTTCAAAGGATCTCTGCAGCCCAAAAGCCTCTTCTCAGTGGTTGGGCTTTGATTAGCCAAAAGTGAGTCTGCTCACCTGCCCTTTTGAGAATACAACAATAAATTTTATGCTCCAGGCAGCAAAAATTATGTCAAAAAGCTGAGAAATGGGGCAGAGAAGAGGGATGCCTTTTCATTGGCCTATAATCTGCTCTGCCTCAAAGAGCACGCAGGTCCCCAGCCTGAACACCTTGCAGCTGTAAGTCACACTCTGTAGTTCAACTTCTGTCATAAAAGAAAGGCATATTATCTGATCACTCCCTGGGAGAAATCTCTAAGAAATCTGTTACCAAGGCTTCCAGATGCTCCAGTTCATCCTGCTTCATCTGGAGCAGCAACACTGACATACTTAAAAAAGCAGCTTTTCATTTTTCGAACAGCTGTTTCATTCCACCTGCATGTAACCAAAATATTTCCACTGCTCCTTCCTGCAGTATCAAGGGTTTTGCTGAGCTGCCTCAGAAGCACCAGCATGTTGTGGTAACACAAAAACCCCTTTTCCATTTGAGCCCCAGAGTTCACGGATGCAGTGGATTTTGGAGTCTGTGATGCATTTGGGAGCTAAATAAGCCACAAAGCTGCTCAGGGGTGGGAGGGAGGATAGAAAGCTGGCTGCACCTTCTCTGAATTTAAAAGAAGGTTCTCATTTCGTAACTGCCTTTTGTCCCCATATGAACATTTCTGGAATTAGTGGAGGAGCAGAGATAGCATCAGGGACAAGGTTTTGCTAAAATATCTGAGCGATCTAATACCCCAGTGAGAGGTACTGGAGAAGCAGGAGAGAAGAGCTGTGTGGGTTGGCCTTGGACTGCGGCAGCTCTGCCCTCCTTCAGGGCAGACAGAAGCTGGGGATGACGAGTGTGTCTTCAGGATGAGGGTCAGCGAGCCAGGAAAGCGGAGATTGTATGGAAAGACATTAACACAGTTTGTGTCCTACCAAAAAGGACACACATCACCACCCCAGCTCCTGGCAGAGCTTGGAGAAGATGAGCCCACTTGCGGAAAACCCACAGGGCTTATTTGATAAAGTCCATTAACACCAAGGAGGGTTTACCCCTTCCAGTCTCTTCCCATCCCTGGATCTTCCTCCAACAAGCAAAATCCCCTTGATCATCCTCACATCAGGGCAGAAGGACTCCAGGCTGCTCAGCAGGGTTCCTCCAGGCAGACACCAGGGCCTCTGAGCCCAGAGCTGGTCCCTGCGTTTAGCTGCCGTTTCTGCAAGTCACTGCACTCAAAGCTTTGTTAATTTATTAGAGGGTTGTTGCTTGTTGTTTGTGTACCGAGCCAGCTAGAAAACAGCTTCTGCAGAAGAGGATAATTGCAGTCAGATAAGCTCTTCAGAGCCGGGATTGCAAAAATACGATACATTGTACAGCAGCAGTTGTCCAGATAAACCAGAAATCTGGCTGAGTTTTTGGGTAGGAGCACGTTTCCTGGTCTGTCACGGACTCCCTGTCTACCTTTGGGCAAATCACTTGATGTGTCTCAATTCCTTGTGCGTAAAAGAGGTGATAAAAATCTGGCACAGACCCCCCTGGAGCAGTGCGTGACACGCACTACAGGGGACTGGGACTGGCAGCCTCGCTAGGACAGCTGAGGGATGACGCTTTTGCCCCGTAGGATTTCTTCTGAAATTGCCCATCTCATTTAGGCATCGTGTTCTGCAGTCAGGGTCTCACTTTCCTGGGCGGGATACTCCTGCCTATATATCCCACGATGAAGTTACAAATCTGTGTCCAGTCTGTCGGTTCTGAGATTACATACAGTGCTGTAAACGCTGGGTTGTGGCCATGGGAGCAGGCAGAGCGGGATGGGCTCATGGCAGCCCCAGCCTAAACTCTACCTAAGTGTCGAGGCTATGCAAGCACCTGGGAAAAATTCAGGGCATGGTGTGTTTTCCATGGACTTAGTGCTGCCAAAAGGCACCAGGTTGCTAATAGCTGAGTTCTGGTGCTCAGCATCACCGCAGAGGCAGCAGGATCATGTTTGTTTCTTTGCTACCTCACTCTATCCTTTCCAGTCCTGTGAGGACCCACATGAGCTGTTGGCAAGGAGCAGCTTATCTGCACCATGCTCGGCTCTGTGGTGCCAGGCTAGCAGCAGTGTCGGTGCACACTGGTGCTGCTGGTGGCTAATCACGCCAGGGAAGGGGGGTCAGATCCACTCCTGATACCAACCCAGGGATTTGGCTGGGAATCCATTTGGCTCCGTGTTCCCCGAAAATGTGACTCAGAAGCCACCGTCTGGCACTGAGAGATAGGTATGACACCGGGTTCCCCAGGAGAAAGAGCAGCATCCCCAGGGTACGAGCAGAACACGCACAAGCCGAGTGGAGATCGTGCTGGAAAGCACAAAGCCTTATAAAGGCAGTGCTCTGGGTTTGTCCTTCTTTCAGCTCTTCCAGGCGATGAAAAGGACAGCTCACAACCCTAATTAACTGGAACATGCTAATACCACTGAGCTTCCCTGGCCAGCACATTTGGCACGAGGCGTGTGGGACACTTTCCAAACAACTGCTCAAGGGAGCGCGTGCCTGCAATTTATTATTTGATGAGCAGTGCTTCCTTTCTGCCTCCACTGAAGAGCTCAGACCAGACACATGAGGGAGGTGAGCCTGGAGCCTGTACATCCACTTGGAAAGCCATTTCATGCTGGAGGGAGAAAAGACTTATTTCTCCCCAGGCATTAAAGGTATTTAAAGTGCCAGGGGAAATATGACTTTGCACAGCATTACTTCTCTGAGAGCTCAGGGCTTCCAAATGCTGCAGCATGTGGTGCTCATCTTCCCACAGGGAAAACCGCGTTCCTTGAGGGTGACATTCACTCTGGGCAGAAGATGCGTGGCCTCCCATGACACCCTCATTTGAGGACCAGAGTGATGTGCATCATCATTTTGCAGAGCAAAGTAGAGGAGTGTGGCCAGCCCTGGTAGCCAGAGAAAGGGGAAAGGTAGCGGGGAGCCTGGCACCATGTCTCCAGGGTGGGCTATTCCCTGTTTTGACAGCTGTCCTGCACAAGGCAGTGCCCCAGCTTATTCCTCTAGAAAAGGAGAGTGAAGGAGCCTGCCTAACTCCTATTACAAATAAATGTCTGTGAACTTTGCATGGGGAGCAAAAAGCAGGGCTCTGAAAAAGATCAATTCATCCCCGTGGTCAGATCATCGCTCTTGGTGTTTACCGTGCTGTCAAAAGCAGAGGCAGAAGATGCAGCCTCCTGCAGGCCACCACCTGCCTCTGGCCTCAGCTGCAGCCCAGCTGCCTCACACGGTGGCCCTGGCCCCGGGGCTGTTGGGGACAGCTCAGGCACAGGGCTTGGGTGGCAGCGAGCTGCCCAACCAAGCACTGCCACAGTCTCACCAGCACAGACACCAGGAACAGGTCAGGAGATTTGTGCAATGTTCCCAGGACCACGCTGGTTTGACCACCCATCCTTTCCCCTCCTCAGGGCCAAAGGACTCCTCTTCCTCCCATACTCCTCCCCATCACCAGCAGCCTCCTTCATGCCCGTGCATTCCTCCTCAGCACTGCCTGCGGCTGTCCTTGCGTGGCTGGGCATGGCACCCTGTGCTTACCAAGGGCACGTCTCTCCCCACTCCCTCCTCATCGCATCCTTTGCAAACATTCGTTGTTATGGTGACAGCTCCAGAAGGAAAATCTTTCTGAGGATCTTCCAGACTTTTTAAAAAAACATATAGCCATTTTAATTATTTTCTTTAAAGGAGATGGTTATCTTGCTCAATGGCAACTGAATTTCTTTCATTTTGTTTCTGGTGACCAAATCCGTCTTTCACTGTGTGGCAGTAAGAAAATGGAAGGGGGAAAGGTAGAGCCAAGTGTGAAAAGCTGTATTTAAATCCTGCTGGGGGTCATGGGAGGGTGCCTTCAGGCTGAGGCTGCCGAGCTGCAGGCAGTGATGAGTCCAAATTTCTTCAAAATGAGTGAGATTTTGGAGCACATCTGCATCTTTCTTGGATAGAAAGTCCAAAGTAAATAGCAAGGGGGAATATTTATGTCCAATAACCTGTGCTTTGCATGAAATGCTGCGCCAAACGATATTGGTCTTGTGTGGTCTCCTACAGAAACATCCCTTGGCTTTTGAAGGCTTCATGATGGTAAATGAATTCTCCCCATCTCTCCACCAAATGGGCTGAAGACTTTCATGTGTCACATCAGAGAGTGCTGCAGAGAATGGGGCTCTGTGGCCATCTTTAATGCAAGTAATGGATATAGAAAACAGCCTCGGATGAGCCAGGGGAAAGCAATGTGGGGATGTGATGTGACCACAGGGCTGGACTTTGCGGCTACTGTGTTCTGGCTGTGGAATAGGGATGCTAAGTCAAAAGACTTGAGCACCTTGAGCAGCCAAACCTGTCCAGCCCATTTTTGTAGGGTGAGCTCATGAAGACCTTTCCCACATCCCTGCTGCACAGAGCTGAGGTCAGAAACCTCAAAAAAAAAAAAAAAAAATCCCCATGCTTCAGACCCTGGAGAGGCAGTTCAACACATCTGTGAATGCTCAGCAGCCTCACCATGAACTGGGCATCCAAGTACAGGAGAGTGTTGCTGGGCATCCTTCACCCAGGGGCCAGGTAACGGGCTGGCTGGGGAGCTGGAACGTGACCCATCGCGGGGAAGGCCGAGAGGACAAAGTTGTTTTGGCCAAGCCCTGTGGAATATCAGAGTGGTTTCATGCATAGCTCAGAATAAACAGGCAAACAAGCGACAGTCAGAAATGTTAATATTTGCAGAAATCTCCTGGTTTTGGCGCCTGGATGTGGGGAGCTGAAGGACGCTGGTGGAATGCAAGCGTGGATTCCTGGCTGCCCGGAGGGGCGGCATGGGGAATCTCACATCCCGGCGTGTCAGACCGCCTGGCAGGATGTTTACGTGAGGAGTCCTGGGGAGGGAGACTGGGCGGAGAAGTTCAGCAGCCTTATGAATCTGGTCCCTAGGAACTGAGATATTCGAGCATCCTCAGGAAAAAAAAAAAAAAAAAAAAGCCACAATTAAGCAGCATTCATCCTCCTGTGCCTGTTCCAGGACCTGTTTCCTACACGTCATCACAGTGGGCTGTGGGTTAAACCCTCCCACAGCCCCAGTGCCCCCAGAGCCATGCAGCACCCAAGGGCTCGAAAGAGCCCCAGTCCCATAGTGCAAACTCTCTCCCTCTACACAGTAGGAGACGGATTTGTCCATGCTCATCCGCAACCCTTCTCCATGAGCTCCTGGACACATGAGGGACAAAATAACACAAACCTTTAGACCACTGGCCTTACTTGACTTGGATCCTTTCAAGGCCTGTTTGGGATGGTTTGAATCTGCTCAACACCTCTCACCATCTCCATCTGGCTCTTATCTGGAGTATGGTTGCCAGTCATGGGAGTACTTGAGGCCAGTTGGACGCCTTCAGAGTGCAAGGCTCTGGCATTAGCAAAACAGCGGTGTCACTTTGGCCTGGGAAGAAAATATTGGCAAATAATGACCTAGCCTTTGGTCACCCTCCTTCTCCAGCTATTTATCCAAAGATATCTCTCAGGGCATTTCTTCATTTCCTGCTTGCTTTTCTAACCAACACTTTTAAATCACGTCCCTGCAACCGAGGTCATGGAGGGATGCATAATATTCATTAACAGTGATGCAGCTGTTACCTTGATTCACCTCATCCCTTCTTCTTTCACTTTTTAATTTCTGTTTGCTGCTTTCCCCTTCCATTTCTTCCTCTCTCCTGGTCTCAGCGCTGGAGAGAGCTGGCAGAACATCTCAGTGAGATGTGGAAATAAGGACCACTGAAGGGTCCCAGGGCAAGGACAACAGATAGGACTGAGAAGTCTTTCAATTGTGTTTAAAACAAACTCGCACATGTGGGCTTTCAAACCCCAGTAGGCAGCTGAGCTGGAGTTGACAAGTGCCGCTGCTCTTCGTTCCCTTACAGCTGCACCAAAACCACCTCCTCGCCCCCATGTCCGTGGCGGAGGACTCCCTGCCTCTGGGTTTCCACTCTGCAGGGGATGGGCTGGTGGGTGCAGGGGGACACAGACCAGTGAGCACAGGAGTCACCCACTGAGGGGCTGCCCAGCACCTCCCCATTGCAGGACCCAAGGGCTCCAGCCCCAGTTTACCCCTCTGCCCCCTGCCCTGCCCCACAGCCGGGCACCACTCAGGCAGAGTTGCAGGGGAAAGCAGGATCCAGAGGGATCAAAGTCCTCGGTGTGTATTTGCACTCAAACCAAAGTGAAACACGGAAATTGAAATGCAGAGCTTCTCAACCCCTGTTGATCTTTCCTGCCTGTGTTTGGCGAGCTGACACAAGGGACTGATACTGTGGATCACCAGTTTCTTCCCCTTCCACTCACGTATCGCTGGGAGCTCGGTGAAGCCCTCCGGCAGCTGGATCCATTGCACTTCCCACTTCATCCCCCTCCTCTGTAAGGCCAAGCGGTGCCTCTGACACCCGTCTCCAAGAATACATGATTACTGCATGGAGCAGAGAACCATGAAGGGTTTTGGACCCAAACCATGAGCTCTCAGCCAGACCCTTCCCGATCCACATTATCCTTCATCTCCCCAGTGCATAATCAGGCTCTCCAAACACAGTGTTCTCAGGTCCCAGGCCAGAGCTTGGAGCCTCCTGAGAGGAATATGCTAAAAAGAGAAAGAAAAACATTACGTTGCCAACTGAAGCGAGTGCTGAAAGGAAGGAGATGCCAGGAGCACTTAAACAAGAATTCGAGACCGGGGGACGCTTGGGTGTGTGTTTTCAATCCGCAGAAGGGAGATGTGTTCATAGGGAAATGACTGCCACTCACTGTTAGCTTTAGACCTCGTAACTGACGTCCCAGGAAGTGAAATGGCCATGACAAGGACGTTCCTGACTCTATTAGAACTTTCTTCTGGGACTGGTGGATTAGTGCAGTGCATGGTAAAATGGTGCTGCTCCTCCTTTGGCTCCAAAACCTGCATTTGCAGCTTGAACCTGCAAAGATGGAGATGAGCAATTTTACAGCCACAATTTTATGGCTCCTTTCGGCTGCAAGGGGGGTTATTTGGAAAAATCCAATCAATCAAGATATCTGGGGGTCCAGAACTCCTTTGGGTGCTGTGGGGTGTCCTGCAGCACCTTGACCCAGCTGGCAGCACCATGCCCTGGTGCAGACCCCTGCTCCCATGACAGCAGCATCCCGCGGCCCCGCGCCAGCCCCAGAGGCAGGGGATCCTCTGGCACGGCCCCAGCCCAGTGCCGCAGCGGGGGGATGCTCCTGCTGCTCACGCTGCACAGAGCACCCAGGACCAGGCTCCAGCTGGGGCTAACAGGGGAGCTGACAGGGGAGCTCAACATCAGCTGAGCTATCCCACATTCTGCTGTTTAAGGGTGAAGCTTCAGTTGTCTGGCTACAGAGGGACTAAACTTCTTCAAACAACAGGCCTGGAGCTGGTGCGTGGAGGCACAGGCTGGGGCTGTCACCTCCCTGGGCTCTGTAACCAGCCCCACCGGCAGGGATGAGCTCTCCACACACAGCACAGATGATGATTCACGGGGACATCCTCCAGCACTGATGGCTCTGGCTGCTGGGGGAACATAACCTTTCACAGCACGTTCCAGATCTCTGCTGAAAAGCAATTACTAATGGTTTTACCTCTGTGTGGAACCGCACAAATAATGGACCATGGCACTGCAAGCTGCAACAGGTCAGGGAGCAGCACCCTGGCTTACCCTGGGCTGCATGTCCGGGGCTGGGTGTCTTGTCTGCTGTTTTGTGTGTGCCTGTGCATAGTCTATAATACTTCCCGGAGAAATGGTGGCAAAGCCAGGAGATCAAAGGCTGGACACAGATGACGAACCCATTTCCCTCTCAGAAGGGTGCATCTAAACAGGTGTTTCAGCTCCCATCCAAAATCCACGAGTTCAAAGGCAGCTGTTTCTTGGGGATTGCTGGCACGTGGCGGGAGGATGACACGTAGTGCCAGCCGCTCTCCTGCTGCTCAGGCGCTACCTGCTTGCACAGCAGCCGCAGCACGCTGGGCTGGCAGCAGTCACTGCTCCCGGCAAGCCCTGGCCTGTTCACACGGTGAGATTCAGCCTCCTGGAATCACAAATCTCCATAAATGTGGAGAGTGAGGTTAGGCTACATTGTCACAGCAAAGTGGAGATTGTTTGGTCATCCCTGGATCCCTGTGTCACCCCCAGGTCCCAGTGTCACCATCCTAGTGACATTTCCAAAGGGACCCCGCTGTGTTGTGCAGTGGAGAGGGGAAGAGGGCAGCAATGGGAGCAGGTTCAGGCTGTTGGAAACAATTGCTGCCCAGAGAGTGCTTCTCATCCCCCAGCGCCCAGCGAGAAGCAGGGGCTGAGCATCCCTGTCCCACTGCCACCACAGGGACTGGAGCAAGAGGGTACAGCCAACCCTCACCTTGCTCAGTGAGCTGGAGCAGGTCCTGAGCCCGCAGAATAACTGTGTTTGGGCTGGCAGCATATTTGGGCATGGCCTGACCTTGTTGGTGTCCATGGATGCCACTTGCTTGGCCACTCAGAGGTCTCAGAGCACTTTCACAGCAGCCCACATCCTCCAGCCTCGTCCACGGCACCTCCTGAAGCTCAGCGCTTTCCCTGGGGGCACCCCCAGCACCCCCAGCCCCACACTCCAGCATTTGCACTGCCTACTCCAGGGCTCTGCAGAGCAACGGTGAGCAACGAGGAAC
The DNA here is from genome assembly GCF_965140245.1 of Athene noctua. Classification (NCBI taxonomy): domain Eukaryota; kingdom Metazoa; phylum Chordata; class Aves; order Strigiformes; family Strigidae; genus Athene; species Athene noctua. The sequence goes on from NC_134048.1 coordinate 18,149,442, forward strand.
TTCAGCTCATCACTGCTTTGTGCCCGAGTGGCTGGAGGAGGCTGCCCCAGGTGCATCTCACCTGCCCATGGCCAGCATCCCCCAGGACCGGTGGCTCCTTGTGCAGGCAGCGATGCTCTATCATCACACGTCGATGAGTGGGTTCCGGTTTGGGCCCCTCACTCCAAAAAGGCCATTGAATGACTCGAGTGTGTCCGAAAGGCAATGAAGCTCGTGCAGGGTCTGGAGCACAGGTCTGATGGGGAGCGGCTGAGGGAACTGGGGGGGTTTAGTCTGGAGAAGAGGAGGCTGAGGGGAGACCTCATCACCCTCTACAGCTCCCTGAAAGGAGGGTGCAGAGAGGGGGGATGAGTCTCCTGAACCAAGGAACAAGCGATAGGACAAGAGGGAATGGCCTCAAGTTGTGCCAGGGAAGGTTTAGACTGGATATTAGGAAGCATTTCTTTACAGAACAGGTTGTTGGGCGTTGGAATGGGCTGCCCAGGGAGGTGTTGGAATCCCCAACCCTGGAGGGGTTTAAGAGTAGGGTCAACATAGCACTTAGGGATATGGTGTAGTTGAGAACTATCAGTGTTAGGTTAATAGTTGGACTAGGTGATCTTCAGGATCTTTTCCAGCTGAGATAAATCTGTGATTCTGAGTCCAAACATCGGTGCAGGGCTGTGGCTGAGCGTGTGACCCCGGAGGGCTGGTGGTGACAAGGGAGAGGCTGATGTCTGCAAGAAGGGCTGCTGTGGCCTCATCCCAGCAAGCAAGCACACACAGTGCAAGAGAAAGCCTGGGAAAATCTCTCAGACAAGCAAACGTAGATGAGCGGAAACATGTTCTGCATTAATTGCACTGCTTTCCTGGTGAGAAAAGATAGAGCAGCAGTGGCAGGAGGAGGGCAGTAGAGGGACAGTGCCCGGCACATCACCCTTCTGGGGGGATGCTCTGATTCTAACAGCACATTCTAACAGCTAGATGATCTGTGCAACCCTTGCTTGTCCCTGTGCCCCCCCTCCTTTTGGTTTTATTTGCTTGTATTTCCAGTATTGAAGGCTCTTGTGATTTTTCTCACATGTCTGCCAGTGTTTGCCATTTCCCACACATCCCAGGGCCCTCCATCAGGTGACCACACAAGGATGACAACCCTTCCTTCTTTGTTTTGCCAACAAGCCTGCAGCCCTTGTGATTACCGAGTGAAACCTGAAGCTGTGGCCACAAAGCATCAGTGGGAGCTGCTCTCCCGAAGGTCCTGTGACTTGGAGACTTGGCTCCGTTCCCACAAGCTTCACAGCCCTGGCAAAGGGAAACTGGGGAAGAGAAGGGGAAGACTTCTCCCCATGGCTCATTCCTACCATCTCATTGCTGAATGCAGCAGCGGGGCAGCGCAGGGGCAGCACCAGGGCACTACAGCTCAAGAGCAGTGCGATGCAGTGCAATGTAATGCCATGTAACACAGCGTAATGCAGGGCAGTGCAATGTAATGTAACATAATCTAGACGAGGGGATCGAGTGCACCCTCAGTCAGTTTGCAGATGACACCCAGTTGGGTGGGAGCGTTGATCTGCTCGAGGGTAGGGAGGCTCTGCAGAGAGACCTGGACAGGCTGGAGCCATGGGCTGAGCCCAACTGGAGGAGTTTCAATAAGGCCAAATGCCGGGGGCTGCCCTTGCGCCACAACAACCCCCAGCAGCGCTACAGGCTTGGGGAGGAGTGGCTGGAGAGCTGCCAGTCAGAGAGGGACCTGGGGGTGTTGATTGACAGCCGGCTGAATATGAGCCAGCAGTGTGCCCAGGTGGCCAAGAAGGCCAATGGCATCCTGGCTTGTGTCAGCAATAGCGTGGCCAGCAGGGACAGGGAAGGGATCTGACCCCTGTACTCGGCACTGGTGAGGCTGTACCTTGATTCCTGTGTTCAGTTTTGGGCCCCTCACCCCAAAAAGGCCATTGAATGACTCGAGCGTGGCCAGAGAAGGGCAACGGAGCTGGGGCAGGGTCTGGAGCACAGGTCTGCTGGGGAGCGGCTGGGGAACTGGGGGGGTTTAGTCTGGAGGAGGCTGAAGGGAGACCTCATCACCCTCTACAGTTCCCTGACAGGAGGGTGCAGAGAGGGGGGATGAGTCTCTTGAACCAAGGAACAAGCGATAGGACAAGAGGGAATGGCCTCAAGCTGCGCCAGGGAAGGTTTAGACTGGATATTAGGCAGTATTTCTCTGCAGAAGGGGCTGTTGGGTGTTGGAATGGGCTGCCCAGGGCAGGGGGGGAGTCCCCATTCCTGGAGGGGTTGAACAGTCGGGTTGTCCTGGAGCTGATGAAGTTGGGAACAGTCAGGGTGAAGGTCAAGGTGGGGCTGGAGGAGCTTCAAGGGCTTTTCCAGCCTCGATGATTCTGTGATTCTGTGACACAGGACAACGCAATGTAATGCAGTGCGGTGCGATGAAGTACAATTTAATCTAAGCCAATCTAACGCAGCCTAACGCGGCGCGCGAGGCCCCGCCAGCCGTCCCGGGCCGCTCACACGTGACCACGTCACATGCCTGAGCCCCGCCCGGACCCCGGCCGCCGCTCTTCGTCCAATGAACGGCCGGGCGGGCGGGACATCCGCACGGCGATTGGTCGAGGTTGGCGTCAGTCCGCGGGGGCGGTGCGGGGCGCAGGGCGCAGGTTCGGCGGCTCCGCGGCGGTGCGGTGCGGTGCGGTGCGGTGCGGTGCGGTGCGGTGCGGTGCGGTGCGGTGCGGTGCGGTGCGGTGCGTGCCCCGGGATCACGGGGGGGGGGGCGGGGGGTGCGCGCACCTCCAGGCTGGGCCCCAGGGGGCAGCGGGCCCGCGGCAGCCCGCGGCTGGGCCCCCCGGCAGCCCCGGCCCCGAGCGCTCCGGGGTTCTCCCGAGAGCTTCCCCGGGCTGTGGGGTGGGTGCTGGGTGCCCCTGGGCCCTTCCTGGGGGCCCCGCCAGGAACACTCGGCCGTCGCCGCTGGGCGCCGTGAGTAGTTTTGTTGAAGTAAGGGGAGATGGAAAGTTGTTGTTCTGCCGAGGGACAGGCCCTTTGCCGGAATTTCTTTGCCGTTCCCACCGTTTGGGGCGTTTGGGGGCTGGAGATAACCCAGTGCGGCCCCGGGGCAGGTCCTGTGCCTCCTGCCCTAACCCTGCCCCGGAGCACCCACGGGAGGAGAGGCAGGAGCCCAGCGGGAAGGGGATTTTTGGGATAGTGGTGGCAGGAAACTGAGGGCGGGAGCCGTGTGCCAGCAGGGATGGCCGGCAGGAGCCAGGACCGGAGCCTGCGGGAGGAGCTGACCTGTGCCATCTGCTGCGACCTCTTCAGCGAGCCCGTCATGCTGGACTGCATGCACCACTTCTGCAAGGCCTGCATCCAGGGCTACTGGGAGAGCTGCACCCGCGTCCCCTCCTGCCCCCAGTGCCGCCGTGAGTTCCCCAGCCGGGCTTTCCGCACCCACTACCTGTTGTCGGGGCTGGTGGAGAAGGTGAGGCGCTGTGGCTCTGCTGAGCACCGGCACAAGATGCAGGTGAGTAGTGGCTTCTGCCTGGCTGGGGAAAAGAGGACAAGCACCATGTGAGCCCTGTGCAGCCACCCCAAGCCATCACCCCCTCTTCCCACAGCCTGCTCCCCCCCATGTGTGCCTCACCTGACCCAAGTCCAATGGGTCCCATCCTGATTCATTTCCTTTCCCTGTTTCCTTCCAGCTGTCTGTCCTTTGGATACTTTCTTCTCTTGTGTTTGTTTTTCTCCCCGACTTCCATCTCAACCTCGTTGTATCTCACATAGGGACTGTGCAGTTGGTGAGGTCTGCTCGTGCCGGGTTCTCTGCTTGAGGGGTCAGTTCACAGCACACGGGGTTTAAACCTTCTGTAGACAGATATCCCAGGCTGGAGCTCCCAGTCTCAAAATTAAATATGTTTCATTACGTGCACACATGTATAGTTCTCAAGCCTCTGCATCAGGTGCTTTCTTCTTACTGCTTTTATAAGAAATCCTGTTGCAGCCTCCCTCTAATGCTGGCCGCAGGAAACAGGATTGCACCTGAATCACAGCAGAGTAGTGAGGTGGTCTCCTCACCTTCTTTTCCTCATTCCTGCAGAAGCACCTGGAAGATGCTTTGCAAGCTCGTCAGAAGGAGATGGAGAACTTCTTGCAGAGAAAGCATGCGATGCAGGAGGATATCTGTGGCCTGACGGTAATGCCCTGGGATAGCTGGTTTTTGCACAGCCTCCTGGTTATGTTCATAGAGGGTCTGTGTATCGTTTCCGCTGATACTCAGCTCAGCTTCCAGTAAAAATCTAGGCAAATAACTGTAGAGGTCTGAACAAGCTCCCCCGCATGTAGGCCAAAGCCTATCACTACTGAATATTCAGTGGAGGCTTTGGGATGAGGCACTAAGTGCTCATTAATGCAGCATTTACAAGGTGCGTTGGTGCAGCAGAGCTGAGACAGGGTGAGTGGTGAGAGCTGTCGGCTGAGCAGCCTGTTCTGGCCCTGCAGCACTGACACTCTGGGAGAGGGTTAATTCTTGGAAGTGTTAAAGTCCTTTGGTGTGTCTGAAGGTGTGGCAGCAAAGCAGAAGGAGCTGGGACAGCAGCAGTGTTGGCACTGCAGAGAGCAGTGGCCTTGTCACAGGAATTGTGTTTGGATTCACTGCAAAGCTCTGAGATGATGTGAGGAGCCTGAGTGCTCTCTGCAGGCTCCAGTGGCACCAGGCTGCCTACTTGTCATGGATCAATGAAGCAAGAACAGCCACAGGCTGACTGTGCTTCTTTCTTGAGTGACATAAAAGTATTAAAAGCCAAGGAAGGAGAGTTTAAGGAAAACAGAAGTAGTTCAGAGGTGAGAGAAAACTGACAGAAGACTGTCTTTCAACCAGTCTCTGATCCTGCTGCCTGCGCTGTTTCATACCTCTATCCCGCTGCCAGATTTGAAATAGACCTTTGAGGTTAATGCAGAAGTATTAGCAAATAAGCGCATGGAGCTGATGTCCCCTTACAGGGGAAGAGCTGACTAAGAGGTGTTTCAAGAGTAAAGGAGCAAATTGCTGACCTGAACAGGAAGACCATGCATGTCCTTTGTGATTCTGGTGTGTCAGCATGAGCACCTGCTGGAGCAAAGGGAGGCTGGGGTGCTGTGCTGGCTGGTGAAACTTCAGATGTACTCTGGGGGAGATAGATTTCCTACTGGTAGAAAGGGATGTGCATTTTGGGAAGCACTCCTTGAGAAAATGAGGATAAGGTTGCACTTAAATTAAAAGCCTAAAGATTGGGAAAATAAAAGGTCATTGACTGTCTCTTGTAAGCAGGCAGGAAGGCAGTGAGAGCACCACAAGGTTGACTGTCTGACTAAACAACTGGAAAAAAAATGACCTCTGAAAAGAGCTGAATGGGATTTTATCAGCCTTAACTACAGAGATTAGTTTGTGCAGCTCCCCCCTCTCCCATACAAACAGGAACCCTGATTGACAGAAGCATCAAAGAAAAAGAGCAAGTTACCAGTGTTGGGCAGCTTTGCCCAGGATCTGGCATGATGTGAAATAAATCATAACTGACCTGAACAGCTGAGTCTGCAGCTCCAGAAAAGCAAAAGAGCTCCAGTCTTGCACACAGGCAAATTCCTGGTGGTGTGGGAGAGGGCTGTGGGCTCCCACTGTGGCTGTGTGCAATGATTTCTAGTTAAGGTCACTGAGCCACCGGTAGAATTTCCCCCCCGGCTCCTCTCCTTTGGCTCTGTAGCCATAAAAGTTGTCCTTGTGTCCTGTTCTCCATCCAAAAAGTCTTGAATTTCCAGGACTTTGTAAGCAGAGTAACGGGCCCAGACTTCCTGTGCACCTACTTGTGTGGTTTAGCTGCCAGACTCATCTTCTGTCTTTTCCCTCTGCTCAGAAAGTGTCTGGGGAGCTGAACTTCAAGATCCGGGCAGAGTTTGGCCGCCTTCATCAGATCCTGGAGGAAGAGGAGAGAGCTGTGCTGGCAGAGCTGGGCAAAAAGGAAGAGCAGTCACTGGCACGGCTGCACGGGGATCTCCACCGGCTGGAGGAGGGGATGTCGGTGCTGCAGAAGGACATCGAGCACATAGAGCAGACGCTGAGTAAGATAGAAGAAGTGTCATTGCTGGAGGTGAGTGTGCCTGGCTGACCCTGGCAGGAGGCTGTGGGGTGTTCTGGGATCTGAATTTGGGATGGGGGAAGAGTCCTAAATGACAGCACTAGGCTGTACCTGGAAGTCATTCTCACTGACGTCCCTCCAGTTATCTACCCAATCCCTTGCAGTCTGGAGGCTTTAGCCACAAGGAGTATGTTGATCTCCCAGACATGATGGATCTTGGGAGCGTTACTGCTTCTCTGTCACCCCTGTGAAATTGCCTTGGCCCCTGAGCCCAGTCACTTTTCCCCAGGGTGGGGGTCCTGGTAGGCTGGTTTGCTCTCTGTGCTGTGTGACAGCAGGAGGCAGGACAGGGAGCTTATTTGTGCAGCTGTATAAATAACAGTGACTGCTAATTTTCTCTGCTTCTCACTGCAGGTGGAGAGCCTGGATATCAGGTACGTGTCTGGCATGAAAGAAGCAGATTCACTTTTCAGGAGCCTTATCTCTGTCCCTGGCTGGGATCACACAGGGGAAGGTTCTTATCTCAAGTTGTAAAAGCATCACAAATTGCTCAGAGAGTTACTGGTGCTGTGCCAGGTGGGGGCCAGTCCCCAGCACACGTTGGATGCTCTTCCTGGGGAGCATGTGTGTCGAGATGGCTGGGCTGGAGGAGTGGGTGGAGGAGATGTGCTGGTTTGGACTGGGTGCAAGAGCCATGCATGCTGCAAGCAGGAGCAAGGCTGATGCCACAGATTTGGGATGCTTTGGCTTCTCCCTACCCTTTCTTAGCCTCTTAAAACTCACGGGGCTGCAAAACTGACCCCGAGGTGCAGGTTTGTGTGAGACTGAGTAGCTGAGGGCTGGAGGGGTTGAGTGCTGCTCTCTGTGCCCCAGGCCCTCGATGCGTGTCCAGACCCAGCCCGCCTTCAACCTGGAGCACTACAGGGACAGCCACAGCGGCCCCTTGCAGTACATCTTCTGGAGACAGATGCTGCAGTTCATCTGCCCCGGTGAGTGGATCGGTGTGAGGGGTGGATGTGCTGCATGGTGGCGGGGCCAGGGCTGATCTGCAGAGGGAATATGCAAGCGCTTAAACGCCATGTTCGATGTCTCCACAGCTCCTGCCCCACTCACCTTCGACCCTGAGTCAGCCCACCCCAACCTGGTCTTCTCCAGAGACCTGACAGCAGTGACAGAGAGGAATCGAGCCCAGCCTGTCCCCACCAGCCCCCGGCGCTTCCGTCAGTGCGTCAACGTCCTGGGCTCGCAGACCTTCGACAGTGGCCGGCACTACTGGGAGGTCTGGGTGGGCAGCAAAACCAAGTGGGATCTGGGGGTGGCTGCCGAGGCTGTGGACCGGGCAGCGAAGGTCAAGCTGTGCCCAGAGAACGGCTACTGGACGCTTCGCCTGCGCAACAGGACGGAGTACTGGGCCACCACCACCCCCTGGGTGCGCCTGACCCCCCGCCGGCCCCCTCGGAAAGTGGGAGTCTTCCTAGACTGCCAGGAGGGCACCGTTGCCTTCTTTGACGCCAGGGACATGTCCCATCTCTTCACCTTCCACCAGGTCTCTGCGGAGCGATACTGCCCCTTCTTCAGCACCTGCTTCAGCGACGGGAGGGACAACATAGAGCCCATGCGCCTCTGCCACCTGGCCCTGTGAGGGGCAGGGGGCCCTGGGGGCACCAGCCTGGCTCCTTGTCCCTGCCCACTGGCTGCCTGGGGCCGTGCTGGGGGCCTGTTCTGCACACACAGACCTGGTGGGTGTTGCAGGGGCTGGGTTTTTTGGTCTAGGGAGGAAGGAGCAGGATGTGAGTCTTCCCAGCTCCCATCTGCCCTCCCTTCTCTGTGCTATAGGCTGGGGGTGCCACACTGCACTCCCAGAGGTCCCTGGCGCCCCTTGAAGAAAAATCTTCTGTGCCTGAGCGTTGCAGGGTTTATTAACTGCAGCCCCAGGGCTGCAGCGGAGGTGGCCGCAAGCTGCTTCCTCTCCTGTCCCTCCCCACTCCTACCCCTAAACCCTGCGGAGGACAGCGGTCCCAGAGCACCATCGGCTGCCTCTTGACACTCAAGTCTGTGTCCCAGCCGTGGGCTTCCTCCACTCGAAGGGCCGCGGGCTGGCAGCAGAGGGAGCTCGGTGCACGGTGTGGGACCCCTGTGGTGCTGCCTCCCCTCCCCTCCTTCACCATTAAAGCTTGTTAGAATGACCACTGCTTGCTGGACCTGGTGTGCTGGGGGGGGATCTACTGCACTGGGGTGTAGTGCAGCCCCTGTGCCAGCCCAGGCTCCTTCGCTCCCCACGAAAGAGCCACGGCTCGAGCTCAGCCCTGCCCTCGGAGCACTCCTGCTCATCTTAACAGTAGCTGTTGGTCTTTTGATCACCCCCTTGTGTTGGGCTGCTGGGAACGAGGTTGGGGGTTTGGCAGCCCCGTGGGCTAGGGAGGGTTGTCTGAGCCCAGCCCTGACCTTAGGCTCTTGGGTTTTAAGAGTTGGCCACCTCTGGGTCTTAAGGATTTGTCTATGTGAAAAATGCAAAGTCCCATTTCAGGCCAGTTTCATGACTGCCTGGGTGGCCTTTGCTGCTGGGAGCAGAGGGTCCCAGTGCTGCTCATTGCCTGTTGGCCACCCTGGCAGCACCATCCCTGCGGGAGAGTGGCTTGAGGATCCCAGGAGGGCAAATCAAGTGGATTTGGCAGCTGCAGTTTGTTCCTGGGAGGCGCTGCCGTTGTCCCCACCTTGTTTACATGTCTGTGGGGTCAACTGAGGCAGGAGGAGCTGGGGTGGGTCCAAGCCTGGCTGGTGGGGGGGAGGATGGCAGTGCCTGGGGTGTGTGGAATTGTCATGTTTACCCCACTCAAGTCCACTCCAGGGTGAAAACAGAGGCCAGAGCTATCCCAGTCCTGCATAGCCCCTGGCTGCTGGCTGGAGCCTTTGAGCAAATTCCTGCTCTTCAGAGGCTCAACTTTGCTGTGGGAAGGTCCAGGCGCAAGGGCTTTCCAGCTCCCACAGCTGGGCAAAGGGACACTTGTCAAAGCGAGTCCTCCACTGGTCATGCCCTGCCCGGTGGGGATGGGACAGGGGGCCCTGTCCTCCCACAGTGCCACGTTCCCCCTTTCTGTGCACCACTGCTGCAGTGTGCAGGGGTTGGGCTCTGCTGTAGCATCTGTTTCTGGGGTTGCCTAATGCCCGGGCTGGGGCAGAAAAAGACTGCTCGGCGGGAGGGGAGGATGACCCTGGTGAGATGAAGGCAGACGTGCCCTCTAGTGCAGGAGCACCGAGCAGCCCGGGGTTCTGGAGGTGGAGGTGGGTGTAGGGGGGACTCTTACTGGGAAGCTGCTGCTCTGTGCAGCCTTGCTCAGGGAGTCGGGTGTGCTTGGAGGGGATGTCAGGTATTTGCTCCCTCCCAGTCCCCAACTGGGCTTTAGCTGGTGAATCTGCTCCCTCCCTGCTGAGCCCCTGGGCTGGACTCAGTCTCCTCTCCCGGCTCCTGCATCGTCCTCTCACTGCCCCTCAGCTGAAATAAGAGTGGAGAAGAAAGAGCTTGTTGGCTTGGAAATGCTGCTGTGAGCAGGGCTGTCATCCCCCCCGCGAGGGCTGGGAGCCTCTGCGGGAAGGCGAGGCTGGTTTGATGGCAGCAGGGAGCTGCAGCTGGGGGGGGGGGGGGTCAGGGGGTTGACACCCATCACCTCCCCGACCTGCCCCAAAACCGCAGGCAAGCAAGGCTGGGCAGGAGCAGGCAGCAGCCCCTGAAGCACGAAGGGGAGCGGGCGCTGGCAGGCAGTGAGTGCAGCCGGGCTTCGGCGGCTGCCAGCAGGGAGGAGGGCGGCCAGCAGCCCCCGGGGCCCACCGCTGCCGTGTGCCGCGTGGGCCGGTGTGGCGGCACGGGCTGCGAGCAGCTCGCTGCGACGTGTGCCAGTGCCTTCGCTGTCACCTCCTACACCTTCCCCTTGCCAAAGGCAGAGTTGGAGAGCAGCGCAAACTGCTTGTCCCAAATTCCTTGGCTGAGCAGGCTCCCGATGAAGCACATCCTTCCTCCTCCTCCTCTTGCCGGGCTGCATGCGGTAGCCGTGGTGTGCTGCTCCTAGGCAGAGCCATGTTTTGGGGTATAACATCTTCACCTGGCCTTGCTGCTGGGGAAGGGCTCTGGCAGGAAGGCTGGGGCGGCAGAGCCCCTACCCTGCCTGCAGCACGTACGGCGGCTCCTACGTGCATGGAAAACGCTGCTCTGAGCTGCCATACGTGCAGCGTTAGCCCGGTGAGGAAATACTGCCCGTTGTTAAATCCTGTCTGAGAAATACATTTCACTGATAAACCATAGCACCGTGGATTAGAAACCACAGATGTCGTGTGGGCCTGGGTTCAGGCAGGAGGGGACAGGGGTGGCACAGTGGTCACCATGGGGGCGAAACACCCCTCTCTGCTCCAGCATCCAGACCTTGTGCCTGCTCTTGCCATCTGCCCCCAGGACCAGGCTGTATTTTCTTCCCAGGTTACCTTGTCATTTTATCCCCGGGTGTCTTCAGAGCCACCCCAGTGTGCTTTTCCCACAGCCCTGCCTGGGCTGGGCAGTGTCCAGCAGCTCCTGCCCCAACATCCCGCTGCGACGTGTCTTTACCCAGTGCTTTGGGGAAGCCTTTGCTTCCTCAGGTCCCCCCACGTGCTGGAAGGGGGACAAGATTTTAAAATAAGATCCTTTTGTTTCCCAGGGCGGCAACAATGGAAAGGTCCCATCGGTCCCACAGTCACCCTGTGTTTGTGATGGAAAATTCCCGTCGCAACGGGGTGAGCCCTCCCCGGCGTCCTGCCATTAGATGGCAGCATGGACGGGCTGGTCCTGGCCACCACCACCCGCTCGGTGCCACATTTGGACTGCAATGGATGGAGGATGCCAAAATCCTTTGATTTTTAGGGTGCTAGAGGATCCCGTGTCCCTCAACTCCAGGTCAGACCCTCTGCTCTTCTCGCACACAGCCCTTCGATTGTGCATTTCCTCTGGCACCTCAGCGGGGCGATGTGAATCATCCCCCCGTCACTGCCCACACCTCACCACCTCGCTGCTCAACTCTCAGGTGCACGATAACCCCCCCGATGCTCACAGGGGCCCCCAGCGTGGGTACACTGCTGTGGCAGGGAGCCCCATGGCTGCCCCATCTCTGGTCACAGCCCCTGGCACCGGCGAAGGGTCTGATCCCGCAATCTCATCCCTTCTCCCTGGGGCAGTGGGCAGCTCTGCCCCTCTGTGCAGTCCCCAGCTCTGCCTCGTCACCCCATCATCATGGCGAAGTGTTAAAAATCTCTCTCCAGAAACTTGCAGGGGTTTGGGCACCCACCTGGGACTTTGGGATCAAGGAGGGAGGTGGTCCAAGGTGAGTGCACTGAAGAGCGATGCCGTCGGCCCTCTCAGGGTTAAAAACTCACTAATTGGGCTGGGGGGAGTCGGATAAAATAAACTCTGTGGCTTGGAGTCAATCTGAGGGCTCTGGGAGAGGGACGGGGTGATTTCTTCCACAGGTTTGGCACTGAGAGCAGTTGAGCGCACGAGAAGTTTTCGTGCCTTTTCGAAGCCGTGAGCACATGGTTCTCATTCAGGCTCTTTCTTCGCTGTCTGCGAGCGCGCGGAATTAATAACCCTCCGAGGCGCCGCGTGGGGCTGTGTGAATTTATCTGTTCAGCGCTTGTTGGGTGTGCAGGCAGCTGGCCAGGGCTGTGCCAACTGTGCCACCGCGCTGCCAAAGCTCTGCCACCGCCGCCGTCTGCAGCCGGTTCGCACCGAGCCGGGGCCGTTGTCGCTGGTGGTGGTGGCAGCGACATGGGGACGGTGGCACCGTCCCACTGCCAACACCACGGTGGTGCACGTGGGTTTCAGTGTCACCTGCCAGAGAGGGGTCCGTGTGCCACACATAAGGGTGCTGGGGGGCAACGTGGCTGCCCCACGCTCCCGGCAGCATGCACGGGTGGGTGACATGAGTGGGGGGTCCCTCGCACACCCCCAAATGTGTGCACACAGGCGCGAGAGTGTGTGTGGGCATCTTTGTGTGCACCCCGGGGGTGCAGGGGGGGTGTGCAGGACTCTGCCTGGGGGTGTACGTACGGGTGTGACTGCGTGAGCTTTCGGGGGTGCAGTCAGGGGTGGAGGTGCGTGTGCAAGCAGCTGTGAGGTGTGTATGTTCACGTGGGGCGTGCCACGCGGGTGGGAGGCGGGTATTTGTGTGCACCCCCTCTGGTCCGAGAAATCGGGGTGCGCACCCGGGCGCAGACGAGAAGGGCGACGGCGTGGGCATCGTGGGCATTTGGGGTGACATGCGGGCGCGGGTGGGATCTACAGGGGTGCACACCCGGGGCGTGTGTTCTGCGTGAATCTGCACACGGGGTGCGTGTGTGTGTGTGTGTGTGCGCTCTCGTGTACGCGGGGCAGGGGGGATGCACACCCCCACGCCCCACGCACCCACCTGCGGGGGGTGAGACACGCAGGTGCGGGGGGCGCAGACACCCCGCCGGTGCCCGCAACCGCCCCGCCCCGCCCCGCGGGCTCGGCGGAGGGCGGCGGGCGGCCCGGGCGGGCGGAGGAAAAGGAAGCGGCACCGGTGCTCCCCCCTCCACCCCACGCCCCCCCCCCCCCCCCCCCCCTTCGCCGCCGCGCGTTGCCGCAGCTGGGGCGCGGCGGGAGCAGAGCTCGGGCGCGGGGCGCTCCGCACCGCTCCGCACCGCTCCGCACGGACCTGCCCGCAGCCCCGGAGATGAAGAGAGTTTGCACGCTGCCCCTCTGGCTCTGGCTCGGCATTGTCTCGGAGGCAGGTGAGCGATGCGGGGCTGCCCGCCTGCCCTGTCCCGCACCTGCGGCCGCGCTGGGGATGGCGGAGGGGGGGTGGGGCTGTCCCGGCGGGACGGGGCCCGGTGGTGCCCCCCGCATGTCCCTCAGACCCCGCATGGACCTGTGCTGCCTGCCGCGGTGTTCCTCATTCCGGACGGGGATGTGCCGTGCCCCGGCTCTCCCCGCCCCGGGGTCCCCCAGCCTCGACAGAGCCCGCCCTGGGGTCCCCCAACCCCGACGGGGACCGACACAGCCCGCCCCGGGGTCACCTAGACCCGACACAGCCCGTCGTGGGGTCCCGCCGCCCCGACACAGCCCGCCCCGGGGTCCCCCAGCCCCAATGGGGATGTGCTGCGGTGCTCACCCCGTGTCCCCGACGGCTGTGACAGTGTCCCCTCGGCGAGAGGACGGGCCGGGCCGCCCCTGCTGCCGCCCCTGCGGGGTCTGGGGCCGCGGGGTGAGCCCACGGGTGTGCTCGCTGCAAGCCCTGAGAAGCCACATCGGACTCTTGCGGGAGGGATTTCTCTGTGCGGGGAACTGCCCGGTCGGGAGGGCAGACTGGAGGCCAGCTCCCTGCTCTGTTTATTTATTTTTTCATGCAGAGAGTCATTAATTAGTGAGTGCTGAGCAGTGCACTGGGAAGGAAGGCGCAAGGAGGCGGTGGTCCAGGCGATGCCGCCCAGCCGGCCTCTCCCAGCCGGCCGCTGGCAGCTCTGGTCCGCTTGGGAAGTCACCCAGGGCAGATCCTGGTGAAATGCTTTTCCTTCGCACAGCACTTCTGGGGCAAAAGGCTGTTGGGCAGCGAGTCAAACCCCTTGGCTGTGGTTTGTGTCAGGTGGATGCGGGACGGTGTCAGAGAGGGGGCTGCATCACCCTTCCAGAGACAGGGGCTGCGGGGCAGAGCCCGGCTGGGTGGGCACTGCCGGGGCAGCGGGGACAGGGCACCAGCCCTGCCAGCCTCCCCCAAGGAAGCTCCTGCTTGCACAGGTAAAGCATTTACAACCCGTATCAGAGCAAAACCAACAGAAAGTTAGTAACGCTGGAAGCTTGCAATGTGGGGAGATGAATTTTGGGAGCATAAATAGAATTTTCTGTAGCCTCAGCTCAGTGACTCACTGTCACCGGTGGCGTTTGCTGCCGTCAAAGTGAGCTCACGGGAGGGCTGCAGGTCTGGCCACAGAGGTGTGGTATGGACAGCGTCACCAGCAGCAGCACTGGCAACCTGCTCTGCCCCAAATCCCGCGATGGCTCTGGGCCACGGGGCCGAAGGACCCACCGGGCTGCTGGAGCTCACGGGGGAGCTCCAGGACTCAGGGCAGAAAGGGACCTGCTGCTGGTGGCATCACGGCGGGAGCTGCAGCTGTTCAAAGCTCTCTTGTTAGCAATTTGTAAAGCATCGTGTAGCTGCTCTCAGGTTCTTTCATCTCCTGGAGGTGTGGGGAGCGGTGCCTGGGAGGCTCTGGCCAGCGCGGCTGCGTGATGTGTGGGCCTCGTCAGCACAGGGCTGCGCAGAGCTTTGAAGCTCTCCAGCACTGCCTGATTAGTGCAGGGACGAAGGGCGATGTGGAGCTCAACTGGGGGGTCGTACCCTGGGGATTTGCTTCCTCTTCTTCCGTTCTACCCGAGACCAATTTATCAGCGCGTAAAGGACCCACAAATTCCTCATTAACCGTAGTCTCAACTGGGAGCAAGTATTTGCTCCACTTGGAAGCAGGGATGGGGATGTGAGACTGTTCTACCTGGGAAGGGTGAAATATTCATCTCGGGATCATGGAAGGTCTGTTCTGGCTCTGGATCCTGCTTGTCCCTGCGCCCTAGTACCTGGTTAAATGGGTCAGCGCTAGGAGAGGATGTAGGAGCACACAGGCTCTCCCTCACATCCCAGCTCTGCAGTGCTCCCAGGATGGATTGGAGTTGGGGAGCTGCCCTTGGCAGACAATGAGATGGGGGGGAGCAGGCAGAAGTTCAGCCCCAGCAACCCACGGCAACTCGGGGTAACCCTTTGTGGATGGCAATGACAGCGTGGGCTCCCTGAGCCACCGTGCTCCGGGCGCAGGGCAGCGCTGGCCACCCCACAGCCAAATAATCCCACTGGGGACTCTGGGTTGCTGCTTTCAAGACCGTATGCCCTTGGCGTGAGGGAAGGGCCCGTGCTTGTGTAGGACCAGAGCCGATTGCGTTGGCTGTCACTGCCTGCCCTCCTCCAAGATCACGCAGACCTCCCCAGCCGGGTGCTCAGACAGCCCCGCGCTGACCGTGCCAGCAGCAACATTCGCCTTCGCAGCTGGGATTTGAAGCAGTTGCTTTATTGCGAGTAATAAACATGGGCTGTTTCAGCAACACCCTTTCATGCAAAAACCCACGAGTGCACAACAAATCCCACTCTGGCTTAACCCAGGCGCTTGTTAGTGATGAAGCAGAGCCAAGGCCTCCAAGGAGGAGGTGGGTGATGGGAGGGGTGCAGCCTCCGGTCCCCGGGGGGCTGCCGGGGAGGGGGCAGCCACAGCCCCCGTGCCCCGCTGTCTGCTTAGGGATGATTTCAGATGAATGGGCTGTAACTACCGCCCTGTGATTTGGCTTGGGCACCCCAGCCCGCGGCTCCCTGCCTGCATAAACAGCCGCGAGGGTGTTTGCTGCTGAGCTCAATTTGATGTCTGGTCAGGGGGGACACTCCCCCGGCAGCACAGTGTCCCCAGCCAGTGCACATGGAGCAGGAGGGGGCCTCCTTCAGTGCATTGCACCCACCCCGTGCTGCTGCCTCTCTCCCGTGGGCTTGCTCCACGCAGGATTGCTGTCCCCAGGGTGTCTCTTGGCCCCGTGTTGGTGCGGTGTTTTCCAGAGCAGGCGTGGGAAGGGCAGGTGCTCCTGGCCAGCCAGGAGGGAACAGGCTGTTCCCAGTGTCCCAGGGCAGTTCCTGGGGAGGGAAAGGGAGAGCGGGATCCCACGGGAACGGCAGCAGGAGGGGACCGCGGCCAGGCAGCAGTTTCTCCAATGCCGCATGGGACGTCTGCAGCGCTCGGGAGGTTGCTTTGCAGAGTGACTGCTGG
Source organism: Athene noctua (assembly GCF_965140245.1). Taxonomy (NCBI): domain Eukaryota; kingdom Metazoa; phylum Chordata; class Aves; order Strigiformes; family Strigidae; genus Athene; species Athene noctua. The sequence continues at coordinate 18,165,368 of NC_134048.1, forward strand.
GCAGGAGGGGGCTCTTGATGGGTCCCCAGGTCTTAGCAGCTTTGGGGAGCGATATGAGCCCTGGAAATAGCACCCATTTCACCCACGTTCTCCCCACTTACTCAAGCTGGCGCAGCAGAGGCATTTCCAAATAAACATGGTGTCTTTGCGTTCAGCCTGCTGGGCTGAAACAGCCCCAAGCAATGGGGGCAAGGTGGGGGGCTCCCTCCCCCCCGAGTTGGGGGGGGCTGTTTGTTTAAACCCAGTGTGGGTGTGGAAGGTGCAGTAAGCCTCGGGTGACAGGATCCTGCGGGGTCCTGCAGGTGTGGGGAGAAACAGAAAGCCCTGAGATGGCTGGGCCCCCCCGGGCTGCGCTGCCCATGGAGGGTGGGGAGCCAGAGCGGAGGAGCAGCCATCATGGTAGTTCTCGTGTGAGGAGTGACGAAACATCACAAGGCTCTTCCGCTGGGAAATATGGGCTGGGCATTGCGATGGAGAGCTGCAAAATCACGGCTTGCCTGGAGAAGGCAGCTCCTGGTGGGTTCCTGTGCTGGGAGGATGTGGAGCATGGTGGGGGGCCGGTGGCTTGCTGCATGCCACTGTGCCGCAGTGGAGCTCGTTGCCACGGGGCCTTGTGGGTGTTAGACATTTGCCTGGGTCCACGGGCAGTTGTGCATGAAAAAATACATGGGTTTGCAAGGAAAAAATCCACAGGTGGTTAGTTAAAGCTGAAAGCCCCCTTCCCGCTCCAGATTGTGGGCCAGAGGTGCCCAGTGCTGTGTTTTGCCTTGACCTGCCCCAGCTACCCCTGAGCAGGCAGCTCCTGCAAACCTCCAACTGGTCGAGGGGCAGCAGGGCGTTGGGCACGCAGCCCCCAGAGGGTCCCACCCCAGCTGGGTGCCATGGGGGGGACCATGACGTGCCAGTGTCTGTGGAGAGACCAGAGGTGAGCCTTGCCCTGGGCCAGGGCTGGAATTATCTTTTGTCCTTCATTAGGAAAAGAAATACTGCTGCAGCTGCACTGGCATCTAGTGACTGGTTAAATTAATTCCAGGGTTTTATTGCCTCTGGCTATCCCAGACCTTTGTTTCTTGTTTCACGTTGTTAAAAGAGAGGGTTAGCTGGGTCTCAGGGGGGCTTTTTCTCTCTGGTCAAAATAGTTCTGATGTTTTCGGCACACGGTATTATTGCCCATCTGTGGTGCCTCATTGTTAACGCAAAATAGTGGAAGCGGAGATGGCCTATGGTCAAGTCGGCAAGGAGGCGCAAGCCCTTGAGCCCAGCGTGAGCACTCGTTTTGTTGAGCGGCTGCAGGCAGATCGCTCCATCTCTAGGTGCAAGTTCAGCAGAAGGAGGGTGAAAACCTGGCCCTGCGGCAGCCAGTGATAAAACTCCCACTAAGTTTTATAAGCTGAGGATATTAAGCGGGGAGTCTCTCCTGGAGTCATTTCCCTGCTGAGGTAGCAGAAACAGGTTTCAGCCAGTGACTTGTATTTCACCTTACAACTTCTCCCACGTGTGAATTGTTTTTCTTGCTGCATTTCTGCCCCCTCCTTCCAGGGCGAGGCTCTCCAGTGCAGGCTTTGCGGGCCAAACCTGGAGGTGCTGTGGGACAGCCGTCATGTGCTAGTGAGGGAGGATCGGTTTAGGGGGTCAGGAAAAGACTGCAAACTGGGGAAACACAGAGAACGGGGTGGTTGGGAAAGGCAAGAAATACTCTGAGCAAGTGCTGTGGTCTCCCCTTCTCTGAGCATGTAATAACCTGGCAGCTGCTGCTCCCCTGCCCTGCTTCTGTGCCGCAGGGACCCCAGGGCTATCCCCAGGAAGGACCATGAGTGGATTGCGGGCCGTCCTGGTCCCCATTACTGATGGGCAGAGCCCTTGAGTGAGCGGAAAGAGGAGATGAGGTTTTTACCTGTCTGCAGCAGCCAGTCCAGAGCTGGTTGCAACTCTCAGAGCCTGGAAAACCCGAGTTTATTTGCAGAGGGATAAGCAAGAGAATAAGCTCAAACCTGCTCCCCGTCTCAGGGCATGCAAAGACGGAAGCAATCAGAGTAGCTCAGTGATGCTTTCGGGACCCATTGCTGCCATACGAGGTGTAGCCACCCACCCGCATGCAGGCGCGGAGGGGTTAAGCCTTCTCCCGGCCGTGGCTCCAGTTGGCTGGGCAAACGCCAGCCGGTGCACCGGGTCCGCCCGCCTCTGTCTGCGGTGTGATCGGCGGTGACGCAGCCCCGTGCACCATTCCACCATGGCTGCCCTGCACAGCGTGGCCAGGCCTCCTGCCCGGGCAGGCTCCGGGGACCGGGGCATCCCCCCGGGGAAGGGTTAAGAGAAGACGAGCGGTGCCGATGCCAGGCTGGGTGTCCAGGTTCTCCCTTGGTGGAGGTCAGCGGTGGTTCATGGGAAAGGAAAAATTGGCAGCTGGGCCGGATGTCCCTGCATTTCCCCTCTTCCTGCAGCCGCCTGAACGACGTTCCTTATTTAGCTTTCCTGACGGACAGGAGGAATCTGATGGCGGAAACTGTCACTGCCTGATAACAGCTCAGGGACCCCTTTATGATGGGCGGCACGGCAGGGAACAGGGCAGCGCTCCTCCTCGCCGGGAGGGGAGAGCTGGGCAGCCAGGGCTGCCCTTTGCACCGCGTTTTCAGGGGCGGCTGTGGGTAGGGAGGGAAGGGCACTCGCAGCCCTTCCCTTTGTGCTGGTTTGTGTACAACCCCCCCTCTGTACTATTTAAATGACTCTCAAGGCCAAGAAGCAATGGTGTATATATATTATATTGGTGTTTTTTTCTTCTTTTTGGTGAGGCCTGGTGGAAAGGGCCATGGATGGGGGAGAGGGGAGGCATGGAGCAAACTACCCTGCTAAGGGCTGAGAGCAGGTGAGGTTCTCTGCTCGCTGGTAATGAGGACGTGAAGGGCAGCCAGGGCTGGGGTGCTCCAGCAGGAGCTGGGAGTGATGACAAGTGACAAGAGTTGAGCACACAAATCGGCACTGGGACCACCTCCCATACAAGGGTGCTCTGACCGAGCAGATGACACTGCAAAGGAGATGTTCCTGCATGTTTTATTGTCCACAGCTTTCTCTCCATAGAAGATGGCATCTTGCTAGTGTCCGAGCCGTTCTCTCAATGTGTACCCGTGGTGACCAGCCCCCAAACCAGAAAAGGTCCTGAAATACAGCCTGTATTTCAATGTATCCATTGATTTTTATCTTGCATCTGTGGAGGCCACCAGGCTGCTCCCATACCAATAAGAACATTGTTTCCATGGCAATTAATGTATTTAAAAAGGGCAGAATGTACAGCGAGACTGAATGTTTTTAAGAGAGCAAGCCCTAAGCAAGGCAGCCCTTGCCTCTGGACTGGACGTTGGACTCTGAGGCTGTGCAGTGCTCAGATTGGTGTCGCTGTACTCCACGTTGGGATGCAGGGCACCATGAGCCGGCTCAGCTGGGCTGGGTGGCACGGGGCTCGCAGAGACCTCTGTAAAGGCCACACTACAGCCTTGCAGCCCTGAGAGCACCAGTCCTCTGCTGCTCAGAGTTTTGTGTTCCCTGGAGTGGACAGAGCCACATGCTCTAAGGTGCATGTCTGAACATTTCAGTTTTAGCTGAGCACTATTAAAAATCTCCCTGCAGGACTGAAGACCTCAGCAGGAACTCACAGGATATGTTTCTGTGGTCTCTGAGCAATCCGCCATATGATCAGGTCATCTGCCTGAGCATCCGTGAGTTGCAGGGTTGAGGTTTCGTCATCAAATTGTGCTGGTACCTCAGGACCAAATGCTCCTCACTTCAGCTAAGCTCAGCTTCTTTTTTGTGTTTTCTTTCTGTTCATCAGACAGGGACATTGGTGCGAAGGGAATTGCTGTATCAGTCCATTTGTTTTCATATATTGCCCTGTCAGTGCCACAGGTGTGTGCAAGCCTGATGGATGTGGGAAGGAAGCAGGAGCTCCTGCCCCAAACCCCAGTGCATGTTTTGGATGGCCATGCTGGGGGTGTGGTACCCATGGGGATAACAGGGATTTGTATCCTCCAGGTTATTCAAGAGGTAGAAAAAGCAGCAAAATTCATATTGCAAGTTATTTGTTTAAAATTACACGTGTTTCTTATGGTGTCACTTCCTAGCGTGATGCATAGTTGCCATTGCAGTGAGATGAGTTAACTTCCTGCTATACCTTCCTGGGCAGGAGCCATCTGTGTCCCTGACACAGAAAGGTTTAGTGTATAGCCTAAGACACTTGCTCCACAGTCAGTGGGGGGCAGAAAGGCTTTTTTGGAGGCACTCCATCCCATCCTCAAAGAGATGTTGAAGGAATTGCCTTTGGGGAGGTGATGACTGAGACTGCTCCCACCCTGCGTGGTGTCTGCACACACGCGTGTCCCCAGGACTGGCACTGCCACTCTGCCAGGTCGCATTTCACCCCACAATCCACTCTCTTCCTCACCAACCACCCTGGCTCCCTGCACTTCAGCAGCTTGTAGCTGCACGAGGGGACAGGCACAGTCCAGCAGAGGGTAAAACGAAAGAGCAGCATCAACCAAAACAACTGATGGCCCCAGCCTCGGGAGACGTGGCCAGGAGGAGGCTGGGATGTAGTGGGATCATGTGGAGAGAGCAGTAGACAAAGGAAGGAAGTTTTTATTACTGGGCCAAATCCTGAAGTCCTTCAGTTGTATTTAGGCCAATGCCTCAATGACTTCAGTGGAGTCTGATCTGAGTAAAGAGAGAAGAAAGGGCTTCAGGATCCGGCCCACGGGTAATTGTGTCATGTGGGAAGCTTATAAAGAATTTGCAAGCTCATGATGGCTTTCCTGCGTGGCCAGCACTAGCCAGCAAGCAGAGCCTGTGGCAGCCAGGCCTCCTGCCTGGGTTACTGTCCCCTTCCTCTCTGGGGATGCAAAGAACCCACCTGCAGTGGGTTCACTGTTTCAGCCACTTAGCAGGGCTCATCTGACCCCACAGGGCCCAGTCAGGTTCCCCAAGTTGGGTGGTGGCTCCACAGGTTTCTGAAGGTCTGCCTGCATGTTCACAAGACCCTGGAGACCCACAGAGAGTTTTGGGGTCCTCCATCAGCTCTGAGTTACGGAGGCACATGGGCTCTTCGTGCAGCAGGAAAGCCTGTAAAAGGTCTACTGGTTTCATGTGTTGCCCCCCCCAAAAAGCTACAAAAATTGCAGGGCTGTGTAGCAGAACCTGGAAAACTTTCCATTGGTTTCTCCACATGCGGAAGGTCCCGCGCTGGCTGGGGGAAGACGTGTCTACACAGACACACGCATGTGTGCTGACAGTGAGGTTTGGCTCTGGGCTTGGCTCCGTCTGTGACTTGTTTTCCCCATTTCTGAAATACTGGTGTGTGCTGAGAAGTACGTTAGATGTAGCGACCTAAAAAAACAAATACTGACAAAAGTGAGGGTCAAGTCAGTAGTTTCCATGGACAACAGTAAATCTTGATATTTACTAAGGCAAGAAGGTTGGTCATGAATTGTGGTTTATACTTGGATTTGGAAACTGCCAGCTCAGAGTGATGGCAGCGAGCAAAATGGCATCCAGCAGAGGTGACGGCACTCAGTGCCCACAGAAACCCATCACTCATGCAGTGGGCTGTCCCAGCCCGAGCAGAGTCCCCAGTGAGGCGTTATTTGATCTGAGTGGCCATCATCCCTTTACCACGCTGCAGTGCTTGGCCCTCGGGAAGCAAAGGGCAGGAGTTTAACGGCACATCCTGAAAGCGTGGCAGCAGGCTGTGGTGTGGGCTGCTCCCACGGGAGATGCAACACATTCACACCAAGAAAATCCCCGTGGTGCTGGGCAGGCAGTGGGATGAGCTGAAACACGGGGGAAGCAACTACATCGCCTGCAAAGCAATTTAGCTAATGTAGCGTGCATCTGGGCCTGATGACTCCTCATTTGGTTTGTTGGCTGTTGCCAAACTGTCAGACTCAGCAGGTCCTGGGCTGCTGTCGGTAAGTGCTGGCGCTGGCAGTACCACCAGTGCTGGAATGGGATGAGGGCATGCCCTGGTCTTCATCTCCTCTCTGTGCTGTGACACCTCAGTGTGCCAGTGAAGGGGAGCCACAGCATATCTGCTACTGCCCCGCTCTGGGCAGACAGGCTCAGACCCCGTATGTGTCCCCTTCGGTGGGATTTTCCCACTTGGTCAGGTAGATCCACCACATTTGCTTGCTCATGTGCTATAAGGGCTAACGGAGGTAACCAGAAGGTGTGGGTGGTGGCTCGATGTCACCAGTTTGAACATGAGGGTGGGTTTTGATGTCCCCCAAACCTCCTGTGTTGTAGGGAGACAGGAACCTTTCCAATGACATCAGTCCCACCAGAACTGCACCCAGCCCAAGATGCGATCCCCACTGCCATGGTGCCTCTGTTGCCCAATGTTGCCCCTCCACAACACTCGGCATTTCACAATATTTATGACCGCCTCTCACCCTTGGCTGCTTAGACAAATAAAGCCTTAATGCAGCCTGAGGCAGTTAATCCCTGGCTCTCCAACCTCCCAGCAATAACAAGGCCTGGGTGGCATTTCAAAGAATGCACTGGGGGAGAGGGGGAGCGCCAGGATCTATTTTTTATAAGGCAGTGGAAATACAAGCCTGCCTTCATTGAAGATAAGCAGCGTTGGCCAGGCTGAGCTCCTGCTCAAAGGTTATAGCAGTGATGGAAGGCAGGAGACTCCGCACAGCGTTGGCCCCGCAGTAACCTTTGCCAAAAGAAAAACACTTCTTAATACAATAGTAGATCTAAAAAAAAAAAAAGAAAAGAAAAATAAACAGGCCCCCATGTGAACTTGGGAAACCTGTGCTGGTGTGAAGAGAGATGCGCGTGGTGAAATGGCCTCAACAGCTCCTGGAAGGGCTCTGGCCCTGAGACCCACTGCTGGGAATAGGAAAGGGCCCGTATCTATCCTTGGCCCCTTGGTCCAGTGTGGTACCAAAACGGCCTCGCTACCAAACAGCTTCTCCTGCCTTTGCGGTCCAAGGCAACGTGTCTTCCCTTTGTTCATGCTTTAGCTTTCCCATGGGGCTGGGAAGGCCATCCCCAGCCTCGCCTCAAGGCTCTGAGCACCAAGTACCTTGTGGTGACCAAACAGGGACAGCCAAGGAAGTGGCGTGTTGTCTCTTTAGCACAATTTCCCTGTTAGTACTTGTGCTCCTTTGCTGGAAGTCATTAGCATGTGTAAACGCTTCCTTCCCGTTGCGTCCACTTGCATGCTCTCCCCGCTGAGCTGCGTGGCAAGGGAAGCACCTTTGAACGGGAAAACAACAGTCAACCTCTGAGTATTAACAAGAGAGTAACTGAGTGTTTGTGAAACTTGGTAACCTCTTGTAAGCTATTTTTAAAAAGCAGCATAGGGTGTTTTAGCTTACTGGCCTTCAAATAGCTCTGGAGTCCGATACTGCCATTTAGGCTGGGTGTTTCATTGTAGGAATTGTACTATGATATACAAAGTGTGACATTTCCAACTCAGCCTTTCTTGGAAGGGAATTAAATGAGTTTCATAGCGGCATGAGGGATGTTATGTGGAGGTGGAGAGAGAAATCTGTGCAGATGTTAAACAGCCAGCTAATCTCAAGTGACGCGAATGCCCTGATACACTTTGGCTCTCTGAGAGGATGATTATCATCTCCTGCTGCAGCGGGTCCTGGCTTGCGGTCACAGCTCTGTGCCAGGAGAAACCAGCAGCTTGCGCATTTGTAACTTGCCATCGATGCCCCGGATGGCCCCGCGGGACCATCTTTCCTCCCAATGCCCCAGGTCTCTCCATCTTCAAGTCTCTTTGCCTGGCAGGGAGCAGATGGGATCACTGACCTGGGGGTGAGGAGCAACCCAGCAGAGCCCTAGGTGTGGGGAGAGCGTTGCTGCGCTCTCTAGAGCCTGTCCCTCTTGGGGATCCTGCAGAGAGCAGTGTGAGATTTTTATTAACCACATCAGGGAAGGCTCTGGGTTTGACCAGCCCCGGCTGCTCTCGAGGATGGCAGAAATCCAAGCTGTGCAGTGTTTTCCAGGAGGGTTGAAATTTCTTATCTCCTACCTTGCTGTAGGTGCCTTTACCTCAGGGAATTGCACCTCCTGTCCCGCTCATGCGGATGCCAGGAGGGCTCTTAGATCTGCAGCGAGCGCTCAGAGCTCTTCCAGCAGCTCTCTCTCTGCTTGTGCACATCTGACCTCATACCTGAGGCTTCCTTCCTCTGCCGCTACCTCTGATGACTAATTCTCCTTTGAAGAGCTTGTGTCTGTGATCTTCCTGCCTCCCCTCATGCCCACCCCGGCGGCGGCGGCAGAAGGGGTCGTGCAGATGCGCGTGTGCGCACGTGCGGGTGTGCATGCGAGAAGCTGTGCCGTGGAGGAGGGTTCGTGCTCTCCCGCTCCCCAGGCAGCAGCTCTCCCTCATGCCATGACCACTCTTCCCTTTGCTTTTTTACTATTATTAGTTTTAGATTATGCTTGGTGCTTGAAATCCCTGTTTTGATAATCAGGAAGTTTAAATTCCTCCTGCACTTTGCTCTTGCTTCCTACTTTCTGGACCCATCCACATATAATGGAGCTTTTTCATGTTGCATTGGCGCTGGGATAAATCCATTTTCTTTGTTCCCTGTTATCTTTCACTGGAAGGAATAAGGATTCCTCCTTTCTTGCTTGAGTATCTTTTTTTCCAAGCCAAAGCAGCCCAGTTCCTGCTGCCCTGTCCTCAGTGGCTCAGGCAGGGATAGAGGTACAAAGAAACTGCATGACAGGCTTGCAGGGAGCCTGGAGCAGATGGAGAATTGAATCCAGGTTTTCCAAGGCCAAGATAATCATCTAATTACAAAACTGTTTTTTCCCACTTACCCTGTTCATCAGCTTCTCTCTCACTCAGCAACTGGCGATCAGCTTGAGGATGGGAGTGCTGCAGAGAACAGGCACTACCAGCTCCAGGGCAGCTCTTTCGTTGAAGGACTCCAAGTTGATTTCAGTTCGCAGCTAAGTAGCAAACATCTGGATACAAACTCCAGGGACATGAAGGCAGAGGAGCAGGTCTTTTCTGCTTGACACAGTGCCTACCAGTCCAGCTTCATGGCTTGCAGACTCCAGAAAAAGCCCGTCACGGTCAGCCTGGGTGCTGCAGCCTGAGTGGGAGGCAGGCAGGGTCCGTGGGTCTTGCTCACATGTGGGAAACCTGCTCTGAGTTGGGGTACAGGGGTTTCTTCAGTGTCCCGCTCAGCCTATCCATAAGCCAACAGTCTTGGGAAGAGCTAAACTTCAAAGGCCAGCAATTAAGCCCACACACATTAAAGAAAAAGCAAACCTGCAGCTTGTCTTTTTCTTTCCAAATGCTGCAGCCCTTTTCTTTCCATGCTCAGTGCTGACCCTCAGGCTCTGTCTGGCTTCCCGGTCAGCTGCCTCTGCCTCCTCATCTCCCAACAAGAGACAGATGCCAAGGCCTCACTTCGCTTGAACTCCGCCTTTCCACAACAGCACATCTGTGGCTTGCTTCAATGGGAACTTCACCTGAGTCTCTGGGAATGGCTCATGATGGAGCTGTAGTTAATGATGTTCAAACTGAGGGGCTCTGCTGCTTCTCAGGGGTTTCCCTTCCTCTGTGTCCATCCGCTGAAGCCCCTGCCCAGGCACTGGAGCTGGTTCTGGCTCTGCCCGAGCTGTCACCAGCCTCAGCATGGGCAGCTGGATCTCCAGGAAAGGGGATGATGTCCTGATGCACCTGCTCTGTTTTGGCAATGGGCAGTTCAGAGACTCCTGGACTTGGATCACTGTGTGAGAGCTGGTGGTGACTTCTCTGGGAGCTTATCCCTCTCGTTGTGAATCTCTCTGTAGGTATCCCACAGTGGCAAAATCCACAGTTTAGCTGAGTTGCATAAAAAGGTAGTTTGTCATCTGCCTCATAACTTCATCAGGTACAGCGTGAGAAGCAGTGGATAATAATTTCCTTTAGTCATTTACCCTTTGTCACTGTATAGGCTATCATTTCTTCTCAGTGGCCAAAGATGTCTCTTTAGTGGCCCATGGGAACCCACTGCTGCCAGAGATACTCTAGCCCAGTAAAGCTCCCAGGGTCTGTGGTGGGATGTCCCTGGCCCATCCTGGCCATCCATTTGTGCTTGCAATGCCTGTCTGCCAGATACCAGATTTGGACCAACGCTCATTTCACATGAGCCGTGGACCATCCATTGTGTCTCTTCAGGTTAGAGAAGTAATGAATGATGCTAATTTCTGTTACTGGTCCCCTAAAGCTATCCGATCCCTTTGCTCTTTCTACGCCGCATTAATCACATCCTGCAGGGCCAGAGAATGTGAGCAGGGCAAGATTTTGAAAGAAGTAAATTAAAACAGCAAGAGAGGCAACCTGACAGTCCTTAAGATGTGGGAGGATAATTTTAATTGAGTTTTGCAAGGGTTTAGCCATGCAGTTAATAGGGGCCGCTGGAAGAGGGGTGGCTATGTATGCTAAGCAGGGCAGCTTGCCTTGGGCTCCTGCAGATCTGTGACACAGAGTGGGAGCTGCCGCAGGCATTTTGGCAGGTCTGAGGGTTTCTGCCCCTTGGGGAGTGAATCCTGTGGACAGAATAGGTCCTATTCCTGTCTGAAGGTGCTGAGCTCCCCCTCCCCATGAGTCCCGCTGAGCCAGAACTGCCCTCCAAAATGTCAGGGAGAGGAAGCAATCCTTGGCTTGTTAGTTTCTACAAGGAAATAAAACGCACAGATGGCTCGAGCATCCTCTATCTCAAAGGCAGGAAAAGGATTCTCCGGGCAGGAGGAGGCAGCCAACAAACCTGGAGCAATTCAGGGAATGGGGGACGAAACAAAGCGGTGTCTGGCCAGCCCCTGGCCAGCCGCAGAAAGGGTGGGCCAGCGGCCCGCCGAGGGGAAACGAGCTCTCTGATGTGCGGGAGCATCCCTCGCCCGAGTGAGAGCAGCAAACAGCCGGCTCCCCTGGGGCCCGGGGAGGCTGCTGACAGCAGAGATCCTGGAGGAGGTCTGCAGGGTGGCCCCGGCTGACCCGCTGCCCCAGGCCGGACATGTGGCTACCTGACAGAGGCTAACTTTGGCTCAGGACGTAGCCTCTCGGGGAGGATGGAGTAGGGAGCGACCGCGGGGCGGGGGGGTAGGGAGAGGAAAGACGGCAGGAGACAGAAATGCAAACATGGCCTGACAGCCATGGGGCAGGGGGAGGGGAGGAGGAAAAAGCAGGGTAAACCTGGCAGGATGGAGCAGGAAACCGGCCGGAGTGAGGCAGGGCGATGGTGAGATAGTGCTTCCTGCGGAGGGAGAAAGGCAGACAGATAAACACTCCCAGACAGGCGCTTGCTGACCCCTCTTTGGGATGCTTTGGGATGAGGTGGCAGCAGGTCCCTAGGGCATGGGTGGCTGTGCCCCTGCAGACCAGAGTCCGGAAAGCAGGTGACAGCGGGGTCAGGCATTGGGTGTAGCCCCGCTCTGCTGCCTCAGGGCACCTGGCTTGTGAAATACTCTGATTTAAGTCCTTGCCTGGAGGCACCAAGGGACCAGGACTGAACCAGACAAGGGTAACTGCTCCTCAGGACAGCCCAGCTCTCTTGAAAGTGCCTCCTGCTTTTGAGCTCCTCTGTTTCTGTCCCCTGATGAGTCTGCCAGCTTGAAAGCCCCAAAGCTGAAGGAGCCCAGAGAGCTTGTGACTTTCTTTGCCTCGTTCCCCAGCAGTGCAGGTGGTTATGAGATTTTTGTGCCTTGCCAGAAAAGAACCAGTTAATTAAAGTTTATGAGCAATGAGAAGCTAAACAGACCTGTTGGGATGCATGCATTGAGGGAAGAGAAGCTTTTTGGACTGAGGCCGTGGGGCTGTTTGGCCGGATCCGCAGGCGCTTGCTGTGTGGCCCTAGTGCCGGGAGTGCCGGGGGCCAGGGGAGCAGAGCAGAAGGCCCAGCTCTGCAGTGCTGCTGCTCTGGCTGTGATTTCTTCTGCTTGTGTCAGGCCCGTGCTGCCATCGCGTGATGCGCTGTTGGCGCCTCTGCCTACCCCATCCCGCTCCCTGCTTGGCAGGCAGGCAGGGAGCTGCTTTGGCTGGGGTCTCTCCTGGCTGCAGGTGCTGAGACTGGAGGAGAGCCCTGATTTTTGAACTCCCCATATGCCCTGTTCATTTGGACACACATCCTTCCTCCTCGCCTGGCAGCACTGCAGACCTGTGGTGCTTGGGGTGTCTCTGAGGCTGGTGCCAAGAATTTCCACCAGCTCTGGCAGCCTCTTCCTCAGGCCTCATGTGGGTCTGGGCACAGGGGGCTCCTGCCTCCATACAGCAACTTACCACAGGTGTCTCAGGGCACAGTTAACGTCTTGTTACGCTTTTGGTGTTGGACAGGAAGGATTAGACACCCAGTAATGATGATCACCTCTGTGTTTGTGATTATTGACTGAGTTCCTATAATTATTAGGCCCTTGTGTCCCCTGAAAGAACACAGCCTGTGCCAATTGGAGGAAAGGAACATCTGATGCTTTAGGAATATCCTCACAAAATGGTGAGGACACAGATCCACCACACTTTGATTTGGTGACATTTCAGGGATTTGAGGTCCATGGATGAAAATCTCTAGACAAGAGGAGTGTTGTCTCACCCCTGGCATTGCCCACCATGAGAAGGGGAAGGGTGTTGCCCCAGGCCTGAATGAACTCTTAGTACGTGGGGCTCAGCTTTGTGGCCAGGACGATGGTGCTGCTGTGACACAACACGGGGCATAGAGAGCCTGATCCTGCACAGAGGAGCACAGCCCCTGTGTTTAACCACTTCTGGGACAGCTCTGAAGTGATGGTCAACTCTGGGTTGCAGAAAAAGGAACATCTTTCATGAACCCCCTAAAAGAAGGGACCTTCTTCCTTTGCCATTCTGCAAATATAGAGTTGGGGGGGATTTCCAGTTTTCTATCATTTTTGTTTTTAATCTGTTCATTGTTTATACCTCAGTCTGTTTCCATCTTGCCCACAGAGACCTTTAGCATGCCACCTCTCCATTTTTGCCCCAGCCTCACCATGGGCATGGGTGGCTGTCACCCCGCCCTCACAGCCCCCAGTCACAGGCTGCTGGGCAGAACTTTCTCCATTTTGGTGTGAATTCCTGTCAGGCATTCGGCAGACTTGCTGCCTCCCCTGACAAATTCCCATCGTGGTTTGGGGCTCACCCTGCCCGCTGTGACACTGGAGAGAAAACACCTGGTGTTTCATCCCCACATTTACTGAAGCCTGCCATTCATTTCTCAGCATTGTGTGATATCTCACCTCTCTGTAAAACAAGCCTTCCTCTGTGCTGGCGAGCACCGGGAGGAGGAAGAGGAGGAGCTGACAGCCCTACGTCCAAATTCCCCCTGCTGCTCTGCCAGCTGCCTGTTCCTTGCATGACGTGACACTCATGCTTTGCCACTCCAGCCCACAGCTGGATGTTTGCCCCATGTATGAGGAGTCACTCCATGGGGGAACTTCAGCCCCGTAGGTGGGAAGTTGGCCCATCTCTGCCTCCAGCACGTGGACTTCCCGTGTGTCTGTGGGCGGCCGTGGGTCCTCCGGCACCAGGGCAGTCGGTTATACCAGCACGGGGCAGGTGGGGAGGAGGTGACTGTAGCATGGGGGGAAGATGGCACCTGTGCTGTGCAGGGGTTAGTTCCTGCAGGGCAGGGGGAAATGGTGCACATGCAGTTTCACCAGAAAATGCTGCTAATTCAGACAAGCCCAGCCTGGACAGCTGGAGGAGAGGTCCTCAAAAAGGGCAGAGCAGGGCTCATCCTCCCTCTCCCCCAGTGCCAGTTATTGCTGCTCTTCTGCATCAGAAAGGGTCATTCAGTCCCTGTTTCCCCAGTTGCCAGCAAGGTACCAGAACTTTATTATTGGCTGTCCAGGAGCAGGTCTTTGCTCACATACTAACTATGGTGTGTGACTGCACGTCTAAGTGCATACATTGCCCTACTTGCAAGGGAAGAGCCCCACCACTGGCTTTGCAGCCTGTGGTGACAGCTCAGGGTATCCAAAGGTTCAGGCTGGGGGCGCAACCCAAGGGAAACGGGAGATGCTTTGCCACATCAGGCTATATGGTAGCACTGGGCCCTGAGCGATCCCAGGGCATTCAGAGTGCTGTTGAGCTCCAGCCAGGGACAGGCCAGAGCAGCTGCCTGAGCCCAGTGAGTTGGAAGAGGTTCATCCATGGTGCTTTGTGTTGCAGACACAGGGTGTGGGTAGATGCAGGGGCTCCATCCTGGAGCCTTGGTCTGGGGATTCAGTTACCTGGTACAAATCTGCCAGTAATCCCTTTTCTAGAAAGTGTCCAAGTCTCAAGTTCCTGCCTTGCTTTGTTGAGATGCTTATTGACTGGGAATTTTTGCCTGAATACAGCAAAGTAGAGATGGGGCAGCAGCAGGGTCAGGGTAGCTTTGCTGGGAGAAAGGACACTCTTCCCTTCCAGCCTATCTTTTGCCCCACTACAGCACTGGGGTGGGCAGGTGGGGTTGGGCTGGGTATGTGAGGTGCTGGGAGACAAGGAAGAGCACGCAGCCTCATCTGGACCAGCTTTGCTCTGTGTATGCTATTTTGCATTTCTCATCACAAAACCCCAAAGCAGTAAGCTTGCTAGTAGGAGCGTGAGCTGTGCCGGTTAGCTGGGGACATGCAGTGGCTGTGGCCACAGTGATCCAGTCCAGCGCCAGGGAAGGAAGTCAGCGAGAAGGACAGAGTGTGAACAAAATCCCTCTCCGGAAAGGCGCCCTGTTAATCAGTCAGCAGGGCCAAGTCAGCAGAGAGGGAGGGAAGGGGAAGCAGAGGGGGACTGAGGTAGTGTGCAGGGGCTCAGAGGGAGGTGCCAGGCTTCCTGCAAGTGGAAGCAGAGAGAGAACGGGAGCTGTGTCATGCCATGCCATGCTGTGCCATACCATACCGTGCCATACCATGCCATGCCATGCTGTGTCATACCATACCGTGCCGTGCCATACCATGCTGTGTCATACCATGCCATGCTACACCTGCACTTTCACCCATGTGCAGCCTTTGCACGGGTTTCCAAAGCCATCACTCGCTGCAGTGGTGCTGGCTCCAGCACAGACACTGCTCTGCAATGATTTAGCCATCTACAGCCATCATAGATGCTGAGAGCAGCAGTGATTTCGGGGAGCAGAAAGAGGCAGAGGAGGGGGCTGGAGAAAATGGAGGAGCCGGCAGCGATAAGAAGGCGGCCCTCGGCGCAGCCTGGCCTCTTTCAGAGCTGCGCGCTGAGAGATCAAGGCTAGGAAAACCGCTGGGAAATGCACTTCTCAGAAAATAGACAAGGTGTGAGTGGCTGTGGGATCCTGCTTCCTCTCCCCGCATCCCATCAATCCCTCTCTGTTTATTTTAATATCCTGCTGCCAACTTGCTTGGAAACCATCTTGAAAAAACAAAGCTCGCTGGGGCTGCTGCATGCCTTTTTAATTACTTTAATGCTCTCCCCGCGCAAGGGCACGATTTGGTGTGCATAAGAGAGCAGGATCTGCTCAGAGGGCTGAGGAGATAAAGCATTGCCGGGGTTGGAGGTGGGGAAGGAGGGACTCAGAGGAGAGGAGACACTCCATGCTCTGGAGACATCTCCCTTGCACCCTGGGATTTGCCTGAGACACAAACCATCTGTATGGTGGTTAGCAGAGATTTAATGGCCAAACACAGCACCAAGTTCAGTGAGACACAGGAGAGAGCCATATCAGAGAACACGCTCCCCTGGGGAAGGAAAGGGAAAGGGCAGCAATGGGGTGGATCTGTCTGGTAAGCACAGAGATGGATGGAGAATTGCGGGGGGGGGGGGAAGCTGATGGCCTTGAAGGCACTTTTTCAGGCTGGGAATGGCTCTCTGCCTCACTTTGCCTGTCCTGGATACCACAGGTGGCTGTGGGCATTGGCATCCCAACATGCCAGTGTGGGGCGTTGGGGTGAGCCGTGGGTCCCCAGCGTGAAGCCAGTGCCTGATGAGGGGAGTCCCCGAAGCTCCCGGCAGCCCGGGACCAGTGAAGAGGCTGGACGGCCACGAGAGCCAGCCCAGCACTGGCTGCCAGCAGCAGGAGTGTCCCCAGCCCCGCGCCGCGGTGCTTTCAGAGGGAGCAGTGGTTCCTTTTCCTGTTGTACTTGCAGAGGGCCGTGGACAGGATGCATCTGCAGGAATCCCACAGCCTCAACCTGCACAGATCGTACTTTTTCTTTCTTCCCTCCACCCCCCAGCGTTGTTTGCTAACAGGTCACCAGGCAGCACGTGAAGGGAGGCAGGGGGTTATTTCTGCAGCCGTCCTGCTCCCCGCCCTGAGCTCAGCGGTGAGGCAGATGCAGAGCACGGCATCAGCTGAGAAGCTCCTGCTGCCTTGGACTGCTTATTTATTGGTTCAAGTGAAGAGG